>NC_052159.1:39678001-40934668 GCF_902713615.1 Scyliorhinus canicula
TCTGTGGGACATGTCTATTCTAAATGAGGAAATGCTTCGGAAAGCAGAAGCACAAAGGGACTTGGTAGTCCTTGTTCATGATTCTCTTAAGGTTAATCTGCAAGTTCCGTCGGCAGTTAAGAAGGCAAATGCAATGTTATTATTCATGTCAAGAGGGCTGGAATACAAGACCAGGATGTACTTCTGAGGCTGTATAAGGCTCTGGTCAGACCCCATTTGGAGTATTGTGAGCAGTTTTGGGCCCCATATCTAAGGAAGGATGTGCTGGCCTTGGAAAAGATCCAGAGGAGCTTCACAAGAATGATCCCTGGAATGAAGAACTTGTCGTATGAGGAACGTTTGAGGATTCTGGGTCAGTACTCGTTGGAGTTTAGAAGGATGAGAGGGGATCTGATTGAAACATACAAGGTACTGCGAGGCCTGGATAGCGTGGACGTGGAAAGGATGTTTCCACTTGTCGGAAAAACTAGAACCAGAGGATACAATCCCAGATTAAAGGGACGATCCTTTAAAGCAGAGATGAGGAGGAATTTCTTCAGCCAGAAGGTGGTGAATCTGTGGAACTCTTTTCTGCAGAAGGCTGTGGAGGCCAATTCACTGAGTGTCTTTAAGACAGAGATAGATAGGTTCTTGATTAATATGGAGATCAGGGGTTCTGGGGAGAAGGCAGGGGAATGGGGATGAGAAAATATCAGCCATGATTGAACGGCGGAGCAGACTCGATGGGGCAAGTGGCCTAATTCTGCTCCTATGTCTTATGGTCTTATGTCCCCCTCTCAGATGGGCATGGCCGAGGTGCTGAGGAGCATGTCCCAGTTCCTGTACCAGCCACCCCAAACACGCACCGGAATGTGGCGACTAGTAGCTTTTCACAGTAACTTCATTTAAACAATAAGCGATTTTCATTTCATTCAGTCGCAGGTGGGCATTGCCGAGGCACTGCACAGCATGTCCCAGTCACCGAGGTGCATTGCCGAGGGCTTCGACACGATGGTGCAGACTATGGGGTACTGCCAGGGCTGGCAGAGCCAGATGATACAGCGGCAGCCGGGGCTTGTAACAGCTGCCGCTCAGGCCCATGGTGGACCCCAGGGCCCTATGGACATCGAGCAGGAGGACGTGGCGCTGGGTGGCTACTTTGACCCACCGAATGGAGTGGCGACAGTGGACACCAGCTCCGCAGGGTTGCACCCGTCTGATGAGGCTGCGACACACAGCCAGTACATGGGACAGGGCGACATGGCTGTGCATGTGCCGCCGACAAGTGAGCCGAGGTCCTCTAGGCTCAGGGCCCCCAGAGGACAGCCACCAGGAGCATCAAAGGCCAAGGGATGTGGTATAGCTGGCTGCCTTCACCTCAGATATGTATTCTGGAGCCACATCTAGATGTGTGGCAGAGCTAGAAGGGTCAAGCACATCGAGGATCACTGAGGACACTGAGGTGGGGAGGACGGTGTGGAGGGGTAGCTAGGGGTGAGGGGGCTGGGAGTGGGGGAGGGGGCAGCATCATCAGGTGGGTCCGGAATTGTAAAACACAAAAACACCTTGTGCACAACCAGCATGATGCCTCTGTCACTTTCTTCTGCATTGCGGCCGACCTCCAAACCCTTGGTCCATCTCTCCAGGCAACAGCTTTCAGCCACATGGTCAGAGGCTTGGCAGTCTGTGGGGTGGTCAGTGGGGTAGATGGTCAGGGACAGGATTTGCCCCCGGAACAGGTGCATATGATCCAGGGGTTGGCATTGTGGTGTCGCGTGGGATTGCTCCCCCCCCCCCCCCAATGCATCCCCCCTACCCTTCCATGTTGGCCCCTCCCTTTCAGGGTCCCCCACCCCCAGCCGAGGGCCCCCCACACCCCGCAGAGCACAAGCCTCTGGGCTCTTTGCCTGTGACCAAAGGTGGCGACTCACTTCCTCGGCTCCCCACAGAAGCTCTTCCACCAGCTTCCCGTTTTTCAAAAGGCGTACTAATTGGCGCCTGTTTGACCACTTGCTGGGGAGGCCACTGAATCACGGTAGACTGTTGGATCTGCCCACACTGACAACCGCTGCCATTGCCTCCCATGCGGGATTACTGACCCTGCTGCTGGTCCTCCAACCCCCACGGGGGAATAGGATGTCCTGTCTCGCATCGACTGTGTCGAGAACCCTGATCAGGTCAGCATCCCCAAAGCAAGGAGCAGATCTGCACGCTGCCACATTTGTGTGTTGACTGGGAGTGAGTAGTGAGGGAGTGTTTAAAAGGAGCTCCCCCTTGTTAGTGGCAAGCTGCTGAGGCGCGAGTCTGGTGAATCAGACGGCGAGACCGACAGTAATGGCAAGATGCTCATGGAGGCTTACTTCCAGCACTAAGTGCCCTTAAATACAGGCTGCGATCTCGCCAACGCAGACGTCAAAAATCCCTCTGTCAAGTCACCCAAAATCACACTTAGAAATGTTTCCATTAATTTGCAACCAGTGTCTTTCTCGAAAGGAGCACATTAAAACAAAGACAAACAAGCAAAAAAAGGAGAGAAAACTGGAAGGAGGGAAGGAGAAAAGAAAAGATGGAAGCAATAAGGAAATAAATTGGAAAAGGAAGTGGAGTGAAAGGAAAAAGAAGAGACAAATAGAAACATTTTTGGCAGTATCAGCCAGTTGTATTTAAATTATTACTGCTCATACTTACTGCCTAGAATACGTCGTTGCATAATTGAGCTTAGACCAAACATTCATTTAACAAAAACAATTTGTAAATCTGCAGCGTAATCTCAGATATGTTCAATAAAAAACCATGTTAGGATTGGCAGGGAAACAGGAATACATATCCCACGAATGCTGGCCAACGGTGAAGGTGAAAGATTTAACGTTGAAATTTGTTTTCTATTTTTAAGTTTTAGAGTACCCAATTATTTTTTCCAATTAAAGGGGCAATTTAGCATGGCCAATCCACCTGCACTGCACATAGAATTTCATAGAATTTACAGTGCAGAAGGAGGCCATTCGGCCCATCGAGTCTGCACCAGCTCCTGGAAAGAGCACCGTACCCAAGGTCAACACCTCCACCCTATTCCCATAACCCAGTAACCCCACCCAACACTAAGGGCAATTTTGGACACTAAGGGCAATTTATCATGGCTAATCCACCTAACCTGCACATCTTTGGGTTGTGGGGACGAAACCCACACAAACACGGGGAGAATGTGCAAACTCCACACGAACAGTGACCCAGAGCCGAGATCGAACCTGGGACCTCGGCGCTGTGAGGCAGCAGTGCTAACCACTGCGCCACTGTGCTGCCCTCAATGTTGAAGTTGACAGTGCATTAGCAAAATTGATATTTCATATCCAGTTATTTCAGAGCGGTTGACATAAATTAAATGCTGCATCATATATTACTGAATCAGTGGAACACAAGTCTGAGGATATTACATTGAAACTATTCACACTGCACCTTGAGTACTGTGACTAATGTCAGCAACTCAACAAAGTGTACACGGGAGTACTGCTGGAGGTCCAGAAAGGAATGATGGTGGGGCTCATATATTATGTCAGAAGATTAAATAATCCTGAAAGGAGGAGACAGAGAGGAAATATTTCTACATGGTATTAATGGTATTGGAAAGGTAAATCCAGAGTCAGCAGTGTCATGGAAGTATGACCAGGTTTACAATAGTGAAAAGAAAATTTTGGATCCACAACACATTATTTTCACGTAATGTGAATAACATCTGCAATGGTTGTCTGTTCAGCAAAGCAGAGGCCATGGGGAAATTTGGAAGATAATTGAATATAATTTGGGGGCAGAGATGACTTCCCATTTATCTATATGGTTGAGCCAAGTATCCACCTGCATGGACATTAACTTTGTGATCAACATTCAATATCAAAAGATTTTCTTTCTCGACAAAGAAAATGTTGTAAGTGGTTCTTTTAAGTTTTTTTTTAAATTGTTCTTGCACCATTTGTTGCCCATCCCTCACTGCCCTTGAACTGAGTGGCTCAGCCATTTCAATGGGGTGGCAATTAAGAATCAACCATATCTCTCTGTGGGGTCTGGAGTCACATGTAGGCCAGACCAGGTAAGGATGGTAAATTTCCTTCCCTGAAAGACATTGGTGAACATGATGGGGTTTTAAGACAATTGGCAATGGTTGCATGGTCATTAGACCTTTATTTCTAGATTTTTATTGAATTCAAATTTTACCATCTGGCATGGTGGGATAAGAACTTGGGAACCTGAGTCTCTGGATTACTAGTCCAAAGACAATACCACTATGCCACCGCCTCCCATTTGTTCTGAAGGAGAAGCTGATATTGAGAAGCTATTTCAAAAATGGCGCAAGATTAATAGAATCTTTAAAGATACAAAATAGTAAACACAGGTTGGAATGAAATCTATAATAAATCTTACTGCTGCACTCCGTCCAGGAAAATTGAAGAAGGTATCCGGGCCTTGTCTTTGTGGCATCTGATTCAGAATTGACAGCAATTTAATTGCATGCCTTGGCTGTGAAAAAAAAAAATGTCATTAAAAGCCTAAAAGCATATGATTGATTAAGCATCTAAGACAACATTTAATCTTTGCAATTTGGTTAGCACATTTATTTTAAGAAAAACAGTCACATCAGATAATCTAAACACAAAGCTTTAATGCACTCTAAAACAACGGTTATGTGCTACAATGGCAAATGGTGTCTACATAGCGCCTTTAATGTCTTTTTAATTCTTTCATGGGATGCATGTCTCACTGGCAACGTCGGCATTTGTTGCCCATCCCCAAATACCCTTGAACTGGGTGACTTGCTGGGCCAATTCAGAGGACAATTAAGAGTCAGGAGGATCTGGAGTTGCATCATTGGCCACACCAGCTAAGGATGGTTGATTCCAATAGTTTCATGGTCACCATAACTGAGACTACTTTTTAATTGAAGACATTTTATAATGTATTAATGGGATTTAAACTCTGCCCGTTGTCGTGATGGGATTTGAACCCCGGAATTATGAGTGAAGTGACATTACCACTATGCCATTGTCTCCCCCTTATAAAATGCCTTAAGGTGCTTCATGGAACATAATAATAATAATCTTAATTAGTGTCACAAGTAGGCTTACATTAACACTGCAATTAAGTTACTGTGAAAATCCCCTAGTCACCACACTACGGTGCCTGTTCGAGTACATTGAGGGAAAATTCAGAATGTCCAATTCACCTAACAAGCACATCTTTGGGGACTTCTGGAATGAAACTGGAACACCCGGAGGAAACCCAGTCAGACATGGGAAGAACGTGCAGGCTCCATACAGACAATGGCCCAAGCCGGCAATTGAACCCAGGTCCCTGGCAATGTGAAGCAACAGTGCTAACCACTGTGTTGCCGAGCCACCCCTAACTACAAAGCTCCCCGCCAGGAACAACGGTGCACCAGTGGAGGAGCAATTAAAATCAGGGATACTTAGAAGGTCAAAACTGAGAAATGCAGATATTTCAGAGGGTTGTAGGGCTGAAGCTTAGAGGTAAGGAGCAGTGAGGCCATGGAGGGATTTGACAACACGGATGAGAAATTTAAGGTCAAAGTATTGTGATGGGTGAACAGAACTTAGGGCAAGTAAGTACACAGGCACAGTTTTGGTTTACAGAGGGTAGGCAGTGGAAGGTAAGCCAGAAGCAATTTAAATGTTCAGGTCAAAAGATAACAATGGCATGGATTAGGGCTTCAGAAACACATGAGCTTACACTGAGGAAGAGGCGGGCAATGTTATGAAGGTAGAAATACAGTCTGAGTGATGGCAAAGATTTGTAGTCAGAAGCTCAACTCGGAGATAAATATAATACCATGGTTGCAAGTTTACTTCAGCCGCAGACAATTGCCAGAGAGAGGGATGACGTCAGTAGCTAGGGAACAGAGCTTGTAGATGGAGATTGAAGATAATCATATTATATTTCTAATCATCCAGAAATAGCAGCGTGCCAAGGGTAGATCCATGGGAAACACCAGATGTAACTGAATGGGAGTAGGAAGTGAAGCCATTGTAGGTGATACTCTGGTTACAATTCGACAGATGAGAATGGAACCAGACGAGAACAGTCCCATCCATGTGGATGATGGTGGGAAGACATTGAATGGTCAATTGTGTCAAAGGCAGGGCAGCCTAGTGGCGCAGTGGTTAACACTACGAGGTCCCAGGTTCAATCCCGCTCTGGGTCACTGTCCATTGGAGTTTGCACATTCTCCCCGTGTTTGCGAAGGTTTCGCCCCACAGCCCAAAAGATGTGCCGGTTAGGTGGATTGGCCACGCTAAATTGCCCCTCAATTGGAAAAAATGAACTGGGTGCACAAAATTTTTGTTTTTTAAATTGTGACGAAGGCTACAGATAGGTAGCAAAGTAAGAGGGTAGATAGCTTACCTGTATTATAGTCACATAGGATGTCATTTGTTACCTTGATAACAGCCATTTCAGTAATGTGGCAGGGTGGAAACCGAGAATGATTAAAGCATGGAGTCTGGGAAAGATGGGTATGGATTATAGTGCCATACATATGGATCACAGTGGCACCTGTAGCTCAGTTGATAGCACTCTCACCTCAATCAGAAGGTTGAGTTTAACTCCTGCTCCAGGTCTTCAGTGTAACAAAGCAGACTGACATTCCAGTGCTGCACCCAGCAGATGTGCTGTTTTTCAGATGAGCATTAAACCTCACTCCCGCCATGAGCAACCCCACTCCCCCATAGCACTATTTCAAAGAGGAGCTAGGGATATATCCCTGGTGGTCTTGCCCAATAGCTATCCCTCAACATTCCAAACACATTGTTCAGTCATTATCACACTACTGTTTGTGCATGGTTGCCTTTCAGCAGTAGTTACAGTCCAAGAGGCTTTTCATGAAGACCCGCCTTCTCAAACTTGCCCCTTATGGGAGGATTGGTGATCCTCAGGTTAAATCACCGCTAGTCAGCTCTCCCCCTCAAAGGGGAAAGCAGCCTATGGTCATCAGTGACTAGGGCGACTTTACATTTTTACACTCCAAGAAGTATTTAATTGGCTGTAAAGAGCTTTGAAACATTCAATAATCTTGAAAGGTGCTATATTACGACAAGTCTTTCTTTTTTTTTCCTTTTTGGATTTGGAAGGCAACAACACACATCCAAGGACATTGGAAAGAAAAGGAATGTTAGAGATGAGGGGGATGATTTGGGCAGCACAGTAGCATAGTGATTAGTATAATTATTTCACAGCTCCAGGGTCCCAGGTTCCATTCCCGGCTTGGGTCACTGTCTGTTCAGAGTCTGCACATTCTCCCCGTGTGTGTGTGGGTTTCCTCCGGGTGCTCCGGTTTCCTCCCACAGTCCAAAGATGTGCAGGTTAGGTGGCCTGGCCATGCTAAATTGCCCTTAGTGTCCAAAATTGCCCTTAGTGTTGGGTGGGGTAACTGGGTTATGGGGATAGGGTGGATGTGTGCAGTTGGGAAGGGTGCTCTTTCCAAGGGCCGGTGCAGACTCGATGGGCCGAATGGCCACCTTCTGCACTGTAAATTCTATGAGGTAGTTTATCAGGGTTGTTTTTTATTGAGGGATTGATGACAGCAGGTTTTAAGGAGATGGGGTAGTGCCTGAAGAGAGAGAGCCATTCATGGGCTAACATGGAGCCAGGAAGGGGTGTTTGGTGGTCAGCAATTCAATAGGAAGAGATCTGAGTGAGGAGCTGAGTTTCATGGACAAGAAGAGCTCGGAGATGGCAGTTGGGAAGATGAGAGAGAAAGTACAGAAATTTATGAGTTCAGGGTTGGGGCTCTGGGGCAAGTTTGGCACGGTGGGCTTGGGGAAGGAAGGGAAGTAACAGCTGATCAGACGGTTACTATCTCAGCGACAAAGCTCCTCGCACTTAATTGTTGCTTTCTTGTTATATGCTACTAGAAAAAAATTGGGCTTTGGTTTCACTGCTTAACATACTTAAGTCTTAAAACTGGAGCTCACCCAGAATCCATTTTCTCCACGTAGCATGCTGAAAAGCAGCTTGAGTTCCTTGACAGTAATGCTATAGCTTGCTAGAACACCCAACATATCAACCAGTAGATCTGTAAAATAAATATTTCACACCATAAATATAAAAGCTGGAAATTGATACATTTCACGTTATTACAAGTGAAGATCAGAAGAACACAAGCCAGAAAGCAACTCGACAAAATAAACCAGCATTATTGGGAACCTCAATTCTAAGTCCTGTAGGTATCATAGAATCACGGGATCACAGAATTCTGTGATACCTATGCACTCTTAAGTCGCATAGGTATCAAAAGCTTGTCCAGGATCTGTCACAAGTGCCTCATTTTTATCCTATTTACAGCTTCACACACATTCATTCTGGATATACTGCAAATGGATTGTCACCTGCAAGCGCTGGATAAGGAGAGTAGTGAAGAAAATTGAAAGAAAAGTATTACTATTTTCAGATAGCGCCTAGATTGAAATTGTAAAGCTTTCACATTAAAAATGTCCATGTTGAGGACAAATGTGAACGATGCCAGGGAGGTCCAGCCAACCACGCCCACATATTCTGGGCATGCCCCAGACTTGTCGGGTTCTGGACAGCCTTCTTTAAAGCAATGTCCAAGGTTGTGGGGGTGAGGGTGGAGCGAAGCCCAAAAGTGAGGCAGACGACAGGAGATTGAGAGCAAGGCCACAGCAGGGTCAAAAGGTCCCAGGTCAGAACAAGGGCAAGCACACGCTGAACTAACCCTCAGAGGGACTATGGGGGGCGGGGGGGACCTTGAGGCGCTTGAAAGCAGAAAGGGAGGTGAAGACGTGATGGGAGGGGGAGAGGAAAGGGGGTGGGGAGGTAGTGCAAAGGGAGGGGGCGGGGAAGAGTAGAAATTAAGTGGAAAGGAAGGAGGGGTGGCAAGAGAGTGGGTGGGGGAAGTGGCAAGGGAGGGACCGGGGCGGGGGAATGCAAAAGAAGGGGATGGGGAGTGAGGGGGAAGGAAATGGAAAGGGAGGAGAAGGGGGGAGTGGAATGAGAAGGGCGGGGGTTGATTGAGAAGGAAATGGAAAGGGAGGGGCAGTAGAAAGGGAGGGAACGGCGGAGTAGAAAGGGAGGGGGCAGGGGAGTGGAAAGGGAGGGGTTGGGGGAGTGGAAAGGGAGGGGGCAGAGATGGGAAAGGGAGAGGGCAGGGGAGTAGAAATGGAGGGGCAGGGGATGGAAAGGGAGGGGCAATGGATGGAAATGGAGGGGCAATGGATGGAAAGGGAGAGGGAAGGGGGATGGAATGGGGAGGGGCAGGGGTGAGTGGAAAGGGAGGAGGTGACAAGGGAGGGGGCAGTGGCTGGAAAGGGAGGGGTGCAGTGGATGGAAAGGGAGGGAGCAGGGAAGTGTGAAGGGAGTGGCGGCGTAATGGGAGGGCGTGGTGGGATTGGAAGGGGGAGTGGTAAGGGAGGGGGTGTGAAAAAAATGGGGAAGTGGGGGGAATTGGATGGGCATGGAAGTGGAAAGGGAGGAGCGGGGAGGAGTGGAAAGGAAAGCTCCGGGAGTGGATAGCAAGGGGCTGGGGTGGGCGGGGGCCGGTAGTGGGAATGGAATGGTAGAGAATGGATTGTCCCCCACCAACACTCCTCCCCCCCAAAGCCCACCCGAAGACTGAACTTCGATTGATCCCTGCCTCTCCCAGTTGCTCAGTTGCTCTCGTGACGACTCCTCCAACCACTCTCCTGACTACCCCGCCAACCATTCCCCCACCCCCTTATCACTCTCCCCCCCCACCCACTGCACCGACCAACACCACCACCCGAACCCCCCACCCTCCCCACACATACCTATAGCTACTCGCCTAACCACCCACCCATCCACCCTTACTTGGCATTCCACCCCAATACCCCCCCCCCCCTCCCCCCCCAGGCCCTGAAATAGCAAATGTAATTCTTTAATTCAAAAAGCGAGGGAGACTTAAAGCAGGAAACAACAGCCAGTTAGTTTAAGATCCATCATAAGGATTATTGCAGGATAGAAGAATTCTAACTATTATTACAGAAGTTATGGCAGGACATTAGAAAAATTCAAGACAATCAGGCAGAGTCAACATGATTTTGTGAAAGGGAAAATTATGTTTAACCAATTAATGGGAGTTTTTTGAAGGAGTCACATTGTTGTCGATAAAAAAGAACTGGTGGATGCACAGTATTTTGATTTCCAGAAGGCATTTGATAAGGTGTCACAGCAAAGATTATTGAAAAAATAAAACCTCACAGTGAAGGAGGATTGGCATGGATTAAAGGATGGCTAGCTGACAGGGAACAGAGCTGGAATAAATGGGTCTTTTTCTGGTTGGCAGGATGTAACTAGTGGCATGCCACAGGGGTTGGTGCTAGGCCCTCAACTTCTATAAATAACTTCGATGAAGGGATCAAAGGCATGGTTGCTAAATTTGCTGATGATACAAAGATAGAGAGGAAAGTAAATTACGAAGAGGACATAAGGCAAGATAATTTAAGTGAGTGGATAAAGATCTGGCAAATTGAGTACAATGTGGCTAAATATGAAATTATCCATTTCAGCAAAAGGATATAAAAGAGGCATATTATCTAAATGGTGAGAAATTGCACAACTCTGAGGTTTAGAGGGACCTGGATTTCCTGCTGCATGAATTGTAAAAGGCTAGTATGCAGGTACAGCAAGTAATTAGGAAAACTAATAAAATATTAATATTTGTGAGGGGAATGTATTGAGGGCATGGCGAGACCATGGGCGGGATTCTCTAATAATGGAGCTATGTCCCCACGCCGGCGTAAAAAGCGGCAGCAACCACTCTGGCATCAAATGTCCCCGATAATGGGGAATGCTCCCCTTTCTAGGGGGCTCAGTTGGCACCGGAGTGGTCCCCGCAGTTCCAGCAGGCTCGGAACGACCCGCGTGAGTCCGCAAATGCACGGACCGGCCAGCGTGATTCCGCGCATGCGCAGAGCGGCCGCCATATTTCCGCGCATGCGCAGAACGGCCAACGTATTTCTGCGCATACGCGCTACAGCCGGCGTATTTTCACACAAGCACAGGGGTTCCCTTCTCCGCGCAGGCCCCGGGCAATATGGCAGAGCCCTACAGGGCAGAGTAAAATAGGCCCCCACGGAACCAGCCCACCTGCCCATCGGTAGGCCCCGATCGCGGGCCAGGCCACCGTGGAGCCCCCCCCCCGGCCAGGACGGCCCCCCATACTCACCTTCCAGGTCCCGCCACGTAGGACCTGAGTAACCCACACCAGCGGGACTCAGCCAAACTCGTTGGCCACTCGGCCCATCGGGACCCGGAGAATCGCCGGAGAATGGGGAAGCCGGCATCAGGGCGGCAGTGCGCAATTCTCACGTCCCCCCGGAGATTCTACGACCCGGCACCGGGTCGTAGAATCCCGGCCCATATGTGAAGTACTGTGTACAATATTGGTCTCCTTATTTAAGGAAGGATGTAAATGCATTATAAGTAGATCAGAGATGGTTTACTAAACTAATTCCAGGAAGGCGCAGGTTGTCTTATGATGAAAGATTGGACAGGCTGGGTTTGTATCCACTGGAGTTTAGAAGACTAAGAGGCAACTTGATTATGTAAGCCTTGATTAAGGCCAGCAGTTATTGCCCATCCCTAGTTCCCCTTCAGAAGGTGAGTTGCCTTTTTGAACCACTGCAGTCCTTGAGGTGTAGGTACACCCACAGTGACATTTTTGTGTTTCCGTAGCAGTTGAATACAACTGAGTGGCTTGCCTCTTTGGCAAAGCTTTTGATCATCTGACCTAATATCCTAATATGGCTCTGTGTCATATTTTGTTCTATAGTTCTCCTGCGAGGCAGCTTATGGCATTTCATTACATTGAAGGTGTTTTTCAAATAAAAGTTATTATTGCTTCTGGCCTTGCCCACATATTTTCCATTCTAGCTCCTGATTGCTTAGACTCTATATACTCCCAATAGAAGGACTATCTCATTTTTTCTTGTCCCTCGGTTCAATCCATTAGGTGTTTTCTCATGATCCTGCTGGCATATCAGCACTTACACACCCCAGCCCTCTGCCTTTCCAGTTGTAATTGTTCCTTTAACTAGTATTGCAATCCGCTCCTTGTTTATCTCCCTGTCTACCTTGTCTGAAAACCTTGTAGCCAAGAATATTGAACTACAATTCCTGCCTTTCTTTAAGCCATGTTTCAGTAATCAGCTCATCGGCCTTAATCACTGAACACCTTACACCAGAGTACATATCATTAAGTACTGAAAAGTCCATTGTTATCTATTTTCAAGCCTTTGCTTCCTCTGTTTTGCTCATCTGTTTCTAAACTTTCTGCCTTCGATTTTCAGCTAGAATGAATAAAATACAGAAACAGAGACATGATTGATGTCTTTCTACTTAAATGAAAACATGAGATTTGGTCCCTGTAGGTAGACCGTTGGAGCTTTTTGGCAAGAAACGAACAGGCAGATTGAGTATAAATTACATAAACATCAAATTAGGTTAGCTCCAGGAGGTATTTATTTTCAGAATCAGTTCATATGGTGAGTGTGGATTTTCTGCAAACATTCAAAAAGGTGTTGGAGGAACTTCTGACTAAGGCCAAAATCCTATGTTTAAATGCGAGGTGTTGAGAAATATCTTTCTGGTTGATTGCCTATGTATCGGAGAAGAATTCTCCAGAGTTTTTGTTTTGTCTTAAATTAGTCTGTGAGATTCTTGGATTTTCTGCCTTTCAAGCCTTGGTAGCTGGTTCGTGGAATGGTGGTGGTGGTGGTGGAGGGGGGGGCGTGCACATGAAATTTAGTATGCATATATTTCATCAAGATAATATGGATGAGGTCTTTTCCTGTCCTTCATTTTCATGTTTCATTGTCTCCCTGTGTGGCAACTATGATTCCGTAGGAAGCAAGACGAAATAGGAGGAAGAGAAAGAAAAAGAGGCAAACAAGCAAAGGAGAAAGGAGTCACGAATGTGAGGAGAGTATGTAAGAGAGAAGGGAAAAATGAGAGATAAATAGAAAGTGAGAAAAAAATACTAGTGGGAGAATAAAAAACAATTCAAGAAGTGACAAAAGAAACCAGGTAGAGGGAAACAAGCAGAGGAGAGGGGAGTGGGCTTGGAGGAACTGATAAACGCAAGTGGAAAAGAACGAAAAGCAGAAGTGGAGATGGGCAAGAAAAGTGAACTTGTGGGGAGAGAGATACACAGAATTGTTTAATTATTTTCAGAATTCTCTAAGTGATATATTTACTCATATATGGTGAAAAGCAATAAACCTCTTAATTAAAATCACACTTTTACTTTGACAATTTACTTTGCTTAGCAGCAGTCTTTTCTGATTAAACATAAAAAGGCGCAAACTATGTTTGACTTTACAATAAGTACCAGGTGAGTCAGGCCCAATTTTAACCCATTCAAATCCATCCACTTGCAGATGTCAAATCGGGCCCCATATTTTAGCAATTCAATGTTATCAACATGGCTTCAATAATTAATACCTGCTATCATGTCATCCACTTTGCTCATCTTTAATAGCACTTGTTCAATGAGGCCAACCTCTGTGCTTGCTTGAAGGTTGCGCACACTCTTGCGCAGAATGGCTGTAAACATACTCCAGATTTCAGCCTGGCAGGTGACATCACAGTGTTCAAGAAGTTCTATCATGCACGCTATGCTCTCTGCGTCTTGAATGATGAAGTTAATTTCCAAATCAAATTCTCCACCAACCAGCTGTCATAGGGAAAGACAGAGAAAAGCAAAAAAAACTTAACACATCTTTTCAAATTAAACAGTTTCAAAACATTTAAAATATAGACAATTTCCACCTGCATCAGGCTAGAATGTCCAACATAAGTAATTTTTACAGAGTTAATTTAGAAAGCTTCCTTTGGCACAGCAAGCTCATCCAGTAACAAAGATAAGCTAGGAGGGTTCTGTGCTTGATCTCAACTCTATCCTGAGTTAACAAAATTAACTCTACAAGCAGTAGGAGCACTATTGTAGCCTTAGTCCCCCACCCTACCAAGGATAAAATAAGGCCCAGTGCCAACCAACAACCAGGAAGTGTAGACTCATGAACCTTTGGGAGAGAAGAATAGAGGGCGAAATTCTCCCCCCCCCCCACGATGGGTGGGAGAATAGCGGGAGGGCCTTCCCGACTTTTTTGACGCCCTCCCGCTATTCTCCCCCCCCCCGCCGAAATCCCGACACGAATCGCTGCCGCCGTTTTTTTACGGCCGGCAGCGATTCACAGCTGTTAGAAGGGCCGAAGTCCCAGCCCTTTACGACCTTTTTACGAACGGCAAACACACCTGGTCCTGCCGTTCGTAAAAACGTCGTGACCACCTGGAAAAAAATAACCATGGCACCGATTGGCACGGCAGTACCACGGCCGTGCCAAGGGTGCCATGGGCCCGCGATCGGTGCCCACCGATCGCGGGCAGCGGGCCCGATGCCCGCGCACTATTTGTCCTTCCGCCGCCCCGCAGTATCAATACGCGGGGCGGCTGAGGGGCAACCCGGACCGCGCATGCGCGGGTTTCGCGCAAAAACGCGATGACGTCACCCGCGCATGCGCGGGTGGAGTCTTCCCACCTGCGCATGCGCGGCTGACGTCATATGACGCGTCAGCCGGCGCTAAGTCCGACAAGCGGGCTTAACGATTTTCGTTAAGCCCGACTTGTCGGAGCCTCCGACGTCGGGCTGCTAGCCCCGACCGGGGACCAGAATCGGTCCCCCGTCGGGAAGGGGCGCGATGCCGTAAAACCCGCCCGGGTTTTACGGCAGTTTGACGATTTCTCCCGTTTTGGGAGAATTTCGCCCAGAGTTCCAGCTATGGTGACTCTCACTCAAATAATCTATCGTCTTTCATTCTTAAGACTCACATAAAAATAACAATGCACTCAGCGAAAGAGGATGAGGAGCTGAGAGGAATGGAGAAAATTGACAAGAATATTTTTTTTTTTACAGAAATTATACAGGGGATAAAGACTAATATTATTATTATGTTGAATGTGCTGCAAAAATTCATCTCACAACAAAAGACCCTTGAAATGTGATAAAGAACAGTTTAGGACTAATTAAAATAATGCCAATGATTCATTGAAGAGAAACACAGGCATTGTTGGAATGCTGTTTTTCGATGTTGTACATCCTATGTAAGTAGGGTTAATGTTTCCGGATCAAATGTCTTTCATCACAACCATTGACCCAATAGTTAACTCACTCTCTCCACAGATGCCTGACTTGCTGAGTATTTCCAGTACTTTTCATTATTCAGATTTCCAGAATCTGCAGTGTTTTAAATTTGTACCAATTTTGTTCTTTCTTCATTCATGGGATGTGGGTGTCACTTGCAAAGTCAGAATATGTTGCCTCCCCCGAATTGCCGTGAACAGAGTGGCTCACTAGGCCATTTTAGAGGACAGTTAAGTGCAAACCATGTAACCGTGAGTCTGGAATCACAAATAAGCTAACCAGGGTAAGGAAGGACATTAATAAACTACATGTTAGTCATCATGGTCACCATTACTGAGACTAGGGCAGCACGGTGGTGCAGTGGGTTAGCCCTGTTGCCTCACGGCGCTGAGGTCCCAGGTTCGATCCCGGCTCTGGGTCACTGTCCGTGTGGAGTTTGCACATCCTCCCTGTGTTTGTGTGGGTTTCACCCCCACAACCCAAAAGATGTGCAGAGTAGGTGAATTGGCCACGCTAAATTGCCCCTTAATTGGAAAAAATTAATTGGGTACTCTAAATTTAAAAAAAAAACATTACTGAGACTAACTTTATATTCCAAATCTGTTAATTGAATTTAAATTTCACTAGCAGCACAGTGGAGCAGTGGTTAGCACTGCTGTCTCAGCGCCATGGGCTTGGGTTCAAGTCCTGCCTGGGGTCTGTCTGTTCAGAGTTTGCACATTCTCCCAGTGTCCACATCGAATTTTCGCCTAGTACTCCAGTTTCCTCCCACAGTCCAAAGAAGTGCAAGTTTCGTGAATTGGCTATGCTAAATTGCCCCTTAGTTTGTCTGTCTGCGTGTGTGGGACGAACAAGTAGAGTGAGTGAGGTGAGTGAGATAAGTGAGCGATTAGAGAGAAGTGAGTGAGTGAGCGAGAAAGTGAGATAGCGAGAGAGTGTGGCTATGCTTAATATAGTGTCATGCCTCTCAAGCTATAAGACGCTGGTGACAGTCCAGCAACATGTTCCAGGAATAATTAGCGACAGAAAAAGATGAAAGTCTGGCCTGTGCACTGTCAGTGTGTGGAAAGGTTGGGAGAGCATTAGCCTGGACCTCTGGATTACAAATTCAAGACACCACCATAAGAACATAAGAACATAAGAACTAGGAGCAGAAGTAGACCGTCCGGCCCTTCGAGCCTGCTCCGCCATTCTATAAGATCATGGCTGATCTTTTCGTGGTCTCAGAACCACTTACCCGCATTCTCGCCATATCCCATAATTCCTTTATTTTTCAAAAAAACATCTACCCTATCTTTAAATATATTCAATGAAGTAGCGTCTACTACTCCTTTCGGTAGGGAATTCCATACTTTAACCACCCTCTGAGTGAAGAAGTTCCTCCTTGATTCAGTCCTAAATCTGCTCCCCCTAATCTTGAGGCTATGCCCTCTTGTCCTACTTTCACCTACCAGTGGAAACATCCTTTCTACTTCTATCTTATCCTTTCCCTTCAAAAGTATATATGTTTCTATTAGATCCCCCCTCAACCTTCTGAATTCCAGTGAATATAATTCCAATCTACTCAGCCTCTCCTCATACGATAACCCCCTCAACTCCGGAATCAGCCTAGTGAACCTCCTCTGCACCCCCTCTAGTGCTAGCACATCCTTTCTC
This sequence comes from Scyliorhinus canicula, assembly GCF_902713615.1. Taxonomy (NCBI): domain Eukaryota; kingdom Metazoa; phylum Chordata; class Chondrichthyes; order Carcharhiniformes; family Scyliorhinidae; genus Scyliorhinus; species Scyliorhinus canicula. The sequence continues at coordinate 39,694,818 of NC_052159.1, forward strand.
AAGTGTGGAGACCAAAACTGCACACAGTACTCCAGGTGTGGCCTCACCAGCACCTTGTACAACTACAACATTACCTCTCTATTTTAAACTCAATCCCCTTCGCAATGAAGGATAAAATTCCATTTGCCTTCCTAATTACTTGTTGCACTTGCAGACCAACCTTCTGTGACTCATGCACAAGTACACGCAGGTCCCTCTGCATAGCAGCATGCTGCAGCTTTTTACCATTTAAGTAATAATCCGTTCTATTGTTACTCCTACCAAAATGCATGACTTCACACTTATTGACATTATACTCCATCTGCCAGACCTTTCCATCTTTCCAGCAATTCATTCACTGCTCTTCGAAGGTACCAGATCTCCAATTGTATCACCTACTTCCACCACCACAATGTCATGCATTCTCTGCTCATTTCAACTCATTTGCTGCGGAAAAACTTTCATCCATGCCAAGTCAACAGTCCAATTTACACAAACATAGTTTGTACCAAGTCCCGTTCACCCTGCTCGCTGACCTACAATGACTCAGTCTGGGAACACCTTGATTTTAAAATTCTCATCCATGTGTCCAAATCCTTTCATGTCCTTACACCTCTCAATCTCCGTAACCTTCTCCAGGCCTGCAATTTTCATATTCCCACCCCCATCCCTCAGGATATTTGCGATCTTCCATTTTAAACCTTGAGTATTTCCAAACTTCACTCCATCACAATTCCTTCAATCAAATTGCAAAACTAGATTAAAAGATACAACAGTTGGGGGCTAGCGATTTTTGGGGTTGGGGTGGAGCCAGGAGTACAGGAGACAAGGGAGGCCGGAATATTGGCCTTTGCGTCCTTGGTAGCTCGGAGAAGGATCTTGATTCAGTGGAGGGACACAAGGCCACCAAGTGTTAACACCTGGTTAAACGACATGGCAAGCTTCATCCAATTGGAAAGAATCAAATTCGCCCTGAGAGGGTCGGTACAGGGGTTCTTCCGGCGGTGGCAGCCCTTCCTTGACTTTCTGGATCAGAGATAGGAACTGGAGGCCGAAACAGCAGCAACCCGGGGAGAAAGGGGGGGGGGGGGGGGGGGGAAGGGAGGGGGGGGGATAGCAACGAAGGGAGCACGTCAGCGGGGGGTCGCGGGCAATGACTGCCCGAGGCCATCGGCAGAAAGGGAAAAACGGTTTGGTTGCTAGACTGATAGCGCGGGGGGGGGGGGGGGGGGGGGGGGGGGTGCGCGCGGGGGAGGGCGTGGGGAGGATTTTCCAGGGGGGATTTGTTGTGTTATAATTTAAAATGTAGTAGGGGTAACTGTTTGTATCGAAAAATTTCAATAAAAATTATTTTAAAAAAAAGATACAACAGTAGCAAAGTAATGGTAAACATTTAAAGAATTAAAGTGCACTGACAAGTCGGGGTCCTGCAGCTCAGTATATGAATTTGTAGCTAGTACAAGAGGTCAATGGCAACAATAGGAATTACATGCCTCACGGTCAAGTTTCCGGTGCAGGTGAGGTGAGTGGAAGGGGTGGCAGTGGCACCTACTGAGAAGTACACAGTACTCATAGGCACCCTACCTGGAGGAAGAAACAACTGTCACGGTTCAAGATTCCTTCGCCATTTTTCCCATAAAGTGACTACAACATTTTAAAAGCATGGTTAGAGGACAAATAGCCTGATAGGGAGTAGTTTATCCAGACAGCTTATGATTAATTAGCCATTCACAGGTAAAGAAGTAACTTAAATGAAAAAGCCTTTTAAACACTAATGCATAGTTCTTAGAACCATAGAATTCCAACAATGCAGAAGGAGGCCATTTGGCCCATCGAGTCTGCACAGACCCTCCAAAAGAGCACCCCAGCCAGGCCCACTCGCCCACCCCATCCCGGTAACCCACCCAAACTGCACATCTTTGGACACTAAGAGGCAATTTAGCATGACCAATCCACCTAACCTACACATATTTGGACTGTGGGAGGAAACTGGAGCACCCAGAAGAAACCCACACAGATATGGGGAGAAAGTGAAAACTCTACAGACAGTCACCCAAGGCCAGGATTGAACTGGGTCCCTGGCACTGTGAAGCAGCAGTGCTAACTGTACCACCCCTTACTATAGAATGTCAACGTTTGGACAGAAAACATTTATTTAAAGCTATAATAGAAGAATAAATAATTAGAGTGAATAGAAATTAAATTAATAAGATTGAACGTACAATAAAAATAATTTATATGATGGAATGAAAGCTTTGTAACTAAACACTATTGATGGAGCATGCTGAATGATGTTGCTTTATTGATTGACACTCAACATGGCTCAACATGCTGAACGTTAAATCAATGGTCATTCCCAAACCTCTTTCCTTTCCCCAATGTTAGAAATCCACTGACAATTGTGTGGGTGGGCTTCAGGAATTGATTCACAGTGCCAGAGTTCCAGGTTCGATTCCTGGCTTGGGTCACTGTCTATGCAGAGTCTGCACGTTCTCCCCGTGTCTGTGTGGGTTTCCTCCAGGTGCTCCGGTTTCCTCCCACAAGTCCCAACAACGTGCTTGTTAGGTGAATTGGACATTCTGAATTCTCCTTCAGTGTACCTGATGCACAATCAATGGACACGAAACGTAGATGAGATCCGAACGATAGGCTTTAATGCAGGAAACGCGGACATGGGGGGGGGGGGGGGGGGGGGGGGGGGGGGGGGGGGTCCCGTGAGAGACTGGTAGTATAACTAGAGAGGTTTAGGTCGTACCATTGCATTGATGGCTGCCCACTTGCCCGCAACTATGTGCAAAATATAGAAAACAGACAAGGAAAACAAGAGTCCATCCGCAGGCAAGAGTCCACCAGTGGGTCACATCGATTCAATCAGTCGATTGGGCGCCTTTGATGTTCTACTTGGCCTGCGCAGCTGTGCCGGCGATGTCGGAGCGGTGGTCGTCCATGACTCCGGGAGCGATGATCCTGTTCCTGTGTCCGTACCCCTGGTTGGAGCTAGCGGGGGCCAGGCTGGGGGAGGGGCGTCCTGTCCGCTGGGCCGTGGGGGTGTCGGTGGGCCTGTGGGGGGGGTGGTAGCTGGGGGCAGTTGGGGAGGGGGGGGTGCTGGTGCTGGGGGGTGTGGCCGAGATCCAGCGGGTGGCAGGTCCCGAAGGGAGACCGTGTCCTGTCGGCCATCTGGATACTCCACATATGCATATTGCGGATTTGCGTGGAGTAGCTGGACTCTTTCGACCAACGGGTCCGACTTGTGCACCCGCACGTGTTTCCGGACAGAATGGGCCCGGGGGTAGCCAGCCAGGTCGGGAGCGGGGTCCCTGAGGAAGACTTCCTGGGAAAAACAAGAAGGCGTTCGTGAGGCGTTTGGTTAGTGGAGGTACAGAGAACTGACCGGATTGAGTGGAGGGCGTCTGGGAGGACCTCTTGCCTGTCGGAAACTGGGAGATTTCTGGACCGTAGGGCCAGCAGAACGGTCTTCCAGACCGTACCGTTCTCCCTCTCGACCTGTCCGTTACCCCGAGGGTTGTAACTGGTCGTCCTGCTGGAGGCGATACCCCTGCTGAGCAGGAATTGACGCAGCTCGTCACTCATAAATGAGGACCCCCGATCGCTACCGAACAGGGAGAAGATGGTGTGTAGGGCTTTGATAATGGTGGTCGTGGTCATGTCGGGGTAGGGGATGGCGAAAGGGAAGTGGGAGTACTCGTCAATCACGTTGAGGAAGTACGTGTTGCGGTTGTTGGAGGGGAGGGGACCTTTGAAGTCCATGCTGAGACGTTCAAAGGGGCGGGAAGCCTTTATCAGATGCGCTTGTTCAGGGCGGTAGAAGTGCGGTTTGCACTCCGCGCAAATGTGGCATTCCCCGGTCACTGTCCTGACCTCCTCGATGGAGTAGGGCAGGTTGCGGGTCTTTATGAAGTGGAAAAAGCGGGTGACCCCCGGGTGACAGAGGTCCGCGTGGAGTGTTCGGAGGCGGTCCACTTGTTTGTTAGCACAGGTGCCGCGGGACAGGGCATTGGGAGGCTCGTTTAGCTTCCCAGGACGATACAAGGTGTCGTAGTTGTACATGGACAAATCAATCCTCCACTGCAAGATCTTATCATTCTTTATCTTGCCCCTCTGTGCGTTATCGAACATGAAGGCCACTGACCGTTGGTCTGTGAGGAGGGTAAACCTCCTGCTGGCCCGATAGTGCCTCCAATGTCGCACAGCTTCGACTATGGCCTGTGCTTCCTTCTCGACCGAGGAATGGCGGATTTCGGAAGCGTGGAGGGTACGGGAGAAGGCAGCCACGGGTCTGCCAGCTTGATTCAGGGTGCCGCCAGAGCTACATCAGACACGTCGCTCTCGACTTGGAAGGGGAGGGACTCGTCGATAGCTCGCATCGGGGCCTTTGCAATGTCTGCTTTGATGCGGCTAAAGGCCTGGCGGGCCTCCATCGACAGGGGAAACATGGCTGATTGGATGAGTGGGCGGGCTTTGTCGGCGTAATTGGGGACCCACTGGGCGTAATACGAGAAGAAGCCCAAACAGCGTTTGAGGGCTTTGAGGGAGTGGGGGAGGGGAAGCTCCATCAGGGGACGCATGCGCTTGGGGTCGGGGCCTATCACTCCGTTACGCACTACGTAGCCGAGGATGGCTAGACGTTCGGTGCTAAACACGCACTTATCCTTATTGTAGGTCAGATTAAGGAGTTTTACAGTACGGAGGAATTTTCGGAGGTTGGTGTCGTGGTCCTGCTGGTCGTGGCCGCAGATGGTGACATTATCGAGATACGGGAAGGTTGCCCATAAACCGTATTGGTCGACCATTTGGTCCATCTCCCTTTGGAAGACCGAGACCCCATTTGTGACACCAAAAGGAACCCTTAAAATTTGGTAGAGTCGCCCATCCGCTTCGAACGCAGTGTACGTTTGGTCACTCGCGCGGATGGGGAGCTGGTGGTAGGCGGACCTGAGGTCCACCGTGGAAAAAACCTTGTACTGCGCGATTGACCAGGTCGGAGATACGTGGGAGAGGGTACGCGTCCAGCTCGGTAAACCTGTTGATGGTCTGACTGTAGTCTATGACCATCCTATTTAACTCCCCGGTTTTGACCACCAGCACTTGTGCTCGCGGCTGTTGCTAGCCTCGATAACCCCTTCCTTCAGAAGCCTTTGGACTTCGGACCTGATGAAGGTCCAGTCCTAGGCGCTGTACTGTCTACTCCTGCTGGCCACTGGTTTGCAATCCGGGGTGAGGTTTGCAAACAAGGATGGAGGATCGACCCTGAGGGACGCGAGGCTGCAGACAGTAAGGGGGGGCATAGGGCCGCCAGATTTGAGCGTTAAACTCTTGAGGTTGCACTGGAAATCTAACCCCAGGAGTGCTGCCACGCAGAGGTGGGGAAGGACAAAGAGCTTGTAGTTTTTAAACTCCCTCCCCTGGACCGTGAGGTCCGCTAAGCATCACCCTGTGATGTGGACCGAGTGCGAACCAGAGGGCAGAGCAATCTTTTGTTTTACCGGGTAAACGGGAAGTGCGCAGCGTCTTACCGTGGAGGGGTGGACAAAACTCTCTGTGCTCCCGGAGTCCAGCAGGCAGCTTGTCTCGTGGCCGTTGAGGAGGATCTTCGTGGTTGCCGTGGACAACGTGCGGGGCCGCGACTGGTCCAATGTTACTGAGGCGAGTCGTGGCAGGAACTCCGAGTCGTCATCCGGCAGTGAGCAGTCGCCTGCGGGGTCCTCGGTGCCGATCCAAGATGGCGGCGCCCGTCGGCCGCACGTGGTGGGGGGTGAACAAAATGGCGGCACCCAGGGATCACACGTGGAGTCGGGGGCCCAAAATGGCAGCGCCCGGGGGTCACACATGGCATCGGGGGCACAAAATGGTGGCGCCCGGGGATCACTCATGGCGATGGGGGGTGGGGCAGCGAGGTTCACGTGCTGCACGGGGCCCCCGAGGAGAGCGGGGGGGGACCAGCGGTCGGTGCACGGGACCGCAGCGACCGCTTTAGACTGACAAACGGCCGCAAAGTGGCCCTTCTTGCCGCAGCCTTTACAGGTTGCGGAGCGGGCCGGGCAGCGCTGGCTGGGGTGCTTTACCTGGCCGCAAAAGTAACAGCGGGGTCCCGTGGGTTTATCGGGGCACCCTGCGGCGCAGGCCTGGGGGGGGGGTCAGAGTCTGCGGGCGTGAGGGGGGGTCGCGTTCCACACTGCCCAGGGGGCCGCCGTGCGGTTGGGAGCATACGTGCGGGCGTTACGATTGGCGACATCTAGGGAGGAGGCGAGGGCCCGTACCTCGGTGAGGCTTAAAGTTTCTTTCTCTAAAAGTCTCTGGCGGTCTGCGAAGATTGCATACCCGCAACGAAAGCGTCTCTGATTAAAAGTTCGGTGTGCTCGGCCGCAGATACTTGTGGGCAGCCGCAGTTCCTCCCCAGAACAAGGATGGCCCGGTAAAATTCGTCTAGAGACTCACCAGGGAATTGCTGCCTCGTGGCCAGTAAGTGCCGAGCGTAGACCTGGTTCACTGGCCGGATGAGATGTCCTTTAAGCAAGTCCATGGCCGCATCGTAGTCTGTCGTGTCCTCTATGAGCGTGTACACGGCGGTGCCGACGCACGAATGGAGGATGTGCAATTTCTGTTCCTTCGTCGGGACGTTTTCGGCTGTGCTCAAGTAGCTATTGAAGCAAGCCAGCCAGTGTTTAAATGCTGCTGTTGCATTTGCTGCATACGGGCTGAGTCAAAAGCACTCTGGCTTGACACGAAGCCCCATCCTTTAAAATCTTGTGCATTAAATTGATGCACAATCAATGGACACGAAACGTAGATGAGATCCGAACGATAGGCTTTAATGCACAAGATGTGTGCCCGGCAGCAGACGTACAGAATAAAGGCCGACTGCCGGGAAGCACATGTACTTGTATCCCGCCTCGTAGGCGGAGCTACCTGCCTCTCAGCCAATCGGATACATGACGTATCCGGGCCAATGGGCAGCACGTCCTCTGAACCAATAGCAGCTCACTTCCAGGTACCGTAATACCCCTAGTCATACTACCACAGTACCCGAACAGGTGCCGCAATGTGGCGACTAGGGGCTTTTCTTAGTAACTTCATTGCAGTATTAACGTAAGCCTACTTGTGACAATTATTATTAAACTTCACGGTTATCCACAGTTTCGAGGTGTGGAAATTAAGTTGTGTTCACTGAAATCTCGCAATTGTAACTAAGCATAGTTTGAAGGACAAATTGATGAAAGATCATCAACCTGAAACGTTTGCAGCTATTTTATTTTCGATGAGGACCTGAGGTTTCACCCTCCCCTTGGAAGAGACACTTCCAAACTGGCCTCAAATCCAGGACAAAGTAAACACATGGCTGACTTCTTTGTAAAAGAACTTTCACAATTTTTCTGCCCTCCACAATCTTTGAGTCTGTCACATTAACTCCCATTAGTTGGGGAGATGCACTGATCTTCTCCTATGGAAAGAAAGCATCCTCTGGACAATAACTTCTGCAGACCAAAACCGCCACTGAACTGACTGCAAAATTCTTACCATAATAGTCAGAAACAGGGAGATTTATAATGGTGAGCAAAGAAATGGCTGACCGACTAATTACATACTTTGGGTCTGTCTTCACAAAGGAGGACAAAAATAACACACCGGAAATGTTAGGGAATACAGGATTTAGTGATATGAAGGAACTGAAGGAAATCGGTATTAGTAGGGAAATGGTGATGGGGAAATTGATGGGAATAAGGGCCTGATAATCTATATCCCAGAGTATTTAAGGAAGAGGCCCTGGAAATAGTGGATGCATTGGTTGTCATCTTCCAAGATTATGCAGACTGGAAAAGTTCCTACAGATTGGAGGGAAGCTAATGTAACCCCACTATTTGAAAAGGGAGATAGAGAAATAACAGAATTATAGACGAGTCAAGCTGACAGATAGTGGTGTGGTAAAATTGACAATGGCCTGAATTTTAGGCCTGATATATAATTGGACATTTTAAATCACAGCCGCCTGTAGGTGTGTTGGTAATTCATACAGCCAAGTTTGAATACACTGAGCAGAGACAGACAGTCAGAACAAGTCTGGGCCTGCCCTATTAAGAGGACATAAAGAGATAATCAGTCCTATTGAAATGAATCGATTGTTGTGGATTGTCCAGATGAAGCTAGACGTCTGGCACCCAGATTTCCCACCATTATCATATATGGAGTAAGGTTATGTGTGGGCAATACCTGGAGATGCACCCCTGGGGGTGGGTTCCTGCTGTCCTGCAGAGTTGCAATCGACAATTCTATTGGGTGCTACGATTCCTGCACGGAGACCTCATTGGCTGAGGGCCAGAGAACTTTCTGGAAAGGTGCGAAGAAGGGACTAAGAATTAACCACCAGGACCCTCCCCAGCGAAGACTCGATGCAGAGGTAACAGAAAAGATTCAACAGAGGTCCAAGAGGACAGAAGTAAGCAGCTTGCAAGTACCCCCTTCATGGACAGAAGCCTGAGACAACCAAGGCTCAGAGAATTGAACCCACAGCTCGATTGAGTTCATTGGCACAGGAAGTATTAAGAATCTTGTGATTATTGGAGTTGGGATAATTTAAGAGGAGTAACTGTTTGTACTGTGTTTGATAATAAATTTGGCTGAATTGTAAACTTGTATTTGTCCTTTGTTCATCAAATAAGGGCACCTGGGTAAAAAGTTTGAATAATAAACTGGTCGAAGTGTCTGATGTTCTATAATGGGGAAAATGCTAGAGTCTATTATGAAAGATTTAATAGAGGAGCACTAAGAAAACAGTGGCAGGATCAGATAGAGTCATCATGGATTCACAAAAGGAAAATCTTGCTTGACATGTCTACTGGTATTCTTTGCAGATTTAAGAAGTAGAGTTGATGAGGGGGAGCCAGTGGATGTGGTTTATTTGGACTTTCAGAAGGCTTTTGAAACAGACCCACAGAAGAAATTAACGCGTAAAATTAAAGCGCACGGGATTGGGGGTAGAGCACAGGAGGTGAAATAGAGCAGAGTGCAGGATAGAGTGAGGAGAATGACAAGTAGGGAGTATAGAGAGCGGGCGACAGGTGGATACATAACCAACCTCGGGAGGGAGAGGAGGACCACAACACAAACAGAGGGAAAGGCTCATTGGGGAGGGGAGGACAGCTCTGGGAAGGGAGAGGGGGGTGGTGCTAGTGGAAACAAAGATAATAAGGGCATTAGGGGGCCACAGCAGGCCACACGTGCTGACTTGAAATCCCAAAGGGACCACAAGCAACCACTTTGGAGGGTCCCTAAACAAAGGGAAATCCCGGAGTGCAGGGGCTCACCCACATGGCATATGCAAAAAGATCCAGAGTCTTCGCCCACCTGAAAAGTATGAAAGCCAACATAGTCTTCCTCCAAGAGACGCATCTGAGGGAGAAGGAGAGAATGCGGATAAGGAAGGACTGGGTGGGACAGACCTACCATTCCTGCTACAGGACGAGGGCCAGGGGGTTAGCCATACTGTTAAATAAGTGGACTATGTTTACCATGGCGAGGACGGTTATAGACCCAGGGGGACAGTACTTCATGGTCAATGGTGTCCTGGACAGGGTACCAATGGTCCTAGCGAGTGTATACGCTCCGAACTGGGACAACACGGAGCTTATAAAGAGGAGCATGGCGGAAATCCCCGACGTCGACATATAGACTTATCATGGGGGGAACTTTAACTGTGTACAGGATCCACAGACAGACAGGTTGAATCCCAAAACAGGGAAGACCTCCAAAACCTTTTAAGGAGTTTATTTGTGATGGTACGACTTACTCATGTGTACAAGGTGGAGCAGGTAAGGACAATAAGATCTTAAGGAATACAGGAGCACGTCAATCTTTAATGTTGAGAGATAAGGGGCGGGATTCTCCCCCACCCAGCGGGGCGGAGGGTCCCGGCGCCGAGGAGTGGCGTGAACCACTCCGGCTTCGGGCCGCCCCAAAGGTGCGGAATCCTCCGCACCTTCAGGGGCTAGACCGGCGTGGTTTGCGCTGCGCCAGCCGGTTTGGCGCCACGCCAACTGGCGCCGAAGGGCCTCTGCCAGCCGGCACGAGTTTGCGCATGCGCGGGAGAGCGAGCATGTGGTGGCGTCATCTCAGCGCATGCGCAAGGGGGGGGGGGGTTCATCTACTCATCGGCCATCGCGGTGGACCACAGCAGCCGACGCAGAACAATAGAGTGCCCCCACGGCACATGCCAGCACGCGGATCGGTGGGCCCCGATCGCGGGCCAGGCCACCGTGGGGGCACTTCCCGCGACCAGATTCTCTCTCCCCCCCCCCGGAGGACCCTGGATGCCACCTGCGCCAACAGATCCTACCGGTAAGGACCTACTCTAATTTACGCCGGCGGGACCGGCAAAAAAAATGGGCGGCCACTCGGCCCATCGCAGGCCGGAGAATCGGCAAGTGGGTCGCTGCTAGCGGCCGCCGACCAGCGTGGCGCGATTCCCGCCCCCGCCAAATCTCCGGCGCCGGAGAATTCGGCAGGGAGCGGGATTCACGCCGCCCCGCGGCGATTCTCCGAACCGGTGGGGGGTCGGAGAATCCCGCCCTTGGAGTTTGGAAGGAGAATTGCGAGAAAAGGTGGTAATATGTGGAATTAGTAGTGAGAACAGTAGTGCGCCATATGTAAGGTGTGCTTAGAGAGTCTGGTGAAAAGTGAGTAAGTGGTGGTAGGAGTAATTGAAAAATTATCTTGTTCAGGGGTACTATTTATCCTAGGTAATGATATAGCTGGATAACAGGTGGGAGTGCAGCCTACTGTGTTTAAAAAAATAGTGGAAAGTCAAACAATTGAGATATTGCAAATAGTATATCTGGGATTGTTCCTGATTGTGTGGTGACCAATCACAAAGCCACAGGTTGAGACTGGAGGAAGAGAACTTGACGAGTGCCGATAAGGAGGCTGATGTTCAGTTGTTGGAAACCATGTTTTTTTAAATAAATTTAGATTAGCCAATTATTTTTTCCAATTAAGGGGCAATTTAGCATGGCCAATCCACCTACTCTGCACATTTTTGGGTTGTGGGGGTGAAACCCACACAGACACGGGGAGAATGTGCAAACTCCAAATTTTTATTGCACTAAAAATAATGTATTAATAAGAAAATGCAGACCGTAACATATTCAAGCAGATGATAAATGGGCAGAAAGTTCATCAGGTGGTATTACCTGTCAGTTAGAGAAAGGCAGTTTTGTGGGTAGCGTATTAGGTTGAAGTAGGGGGTAATTTAGGAGTTAGGATAACTCAAGCAAAAGTACAAAAATATTTTTATTGGCCTGGACTGCAGAAGGCTGTGGTTGAATTTTGCCATACATGTCAGGTAATAGGGAAACCTCAGGTAGTAATCAAACTAGCACCTTTAATACCCATTCCAGCATTTGAGGAACCGTCCTTCTATAAGCAAAATTTCATTGGCCCTACATCGGCAAATAATATCCATGGCTGGAATCAATTATGATCTTACTTTTACAATATTTTAATTGCACTTCTGTCGGCCCAAAGTATCTCTGTAGCTGTCTTTCAAACCAGGATTGTTAAAAACATTATTCCAGTAGTCAGATCCACATCCTAACCCAGGTTTTTAACTATTACTGCACCAGCTACATAGAATACAATATATATCTGATATATGTATTCCTACATTTCGCATCCTTGAACACCCACTTCAAACCCTTAACACTTTAATCACCTTTCAATCACCCCCAATATCTCCTTCTTTGACGCAGCGCTGTTTATTGCCTTATTATGCTTTTATAAAACATGCTGGGATGCTACTCTACAATAAATGGACCGTAGGAAAAAAAACAGAAACACAGAAAATAGCAGGAGGCCAATTGGACCCTGAAGCCTGCTCCGCCATTCAATGGCTGATCCTTTATTTCAATGCCATAGTTCATGAACTATGAGCATTTGCAACAAACTAAATAATGGGAGCAAGGGATCACATGAGGAAAGATGTGGTAAATTAAAAGAAAAAGAAAAAGCAATAGAGCAAAGTAGCAATGAGGGTCATGACAATCAGAGCATGGCAGGAAGGGACAGAAGGTGCAAACTTAAGAATGTGACAGCGTATAAGGCCAGAGTGTGCAAAAAATATTAAAACAACAGAAACTTAAGGTTCTGTATCTGGCTGTCAGTAGCATTCACAACAAAGCCAGTGAATTGTCAGTTCAAATAATAATGATGGCCTGATAGCCACTGCAGTAACATGCCTGCAAGGTAACCAATGTTTTGACTTCAAGGATACTTGACATTTGGAAAAGACAGGAAGCTAGGAAAGGGTGATGAGGTTGCTCTGTTAATTAGAGACAATTGTGCATTAGTACAGTAGTGACAGATTACCTCAGTTCTAAACATCAAAATGTAGAATCAGTCTCGACCAGAAATAGTGGAGGGAAGAAGTCAGCCGTGGGAGTGGCTTAACAGTAACAATGGTGTAAGTCAGGATACAGAGAAAGAAATAATGTAGGGTTCTGGAAATTATCATGGTGTTAAGGTAGCTTGGAAGATAAGATCATGAGTGTTCTTGGGACAATTTCTTAAAGCAGCACATTCTAGAACCAGCGAGCAAGTTGTGCTACGCCTGTGGAATGAGGCAGGATTAATTAATAACCGCATACTATAGGAACCTCTAAGTAGCAGTCATCATAAAATGATTGAATTCCGCTTTCAGTTTGAGGGAAAGGGGGCAATTATGAGGGCAACTATGTGGGCATGAAGACAGAGTTGGTTGAAGTGAACTGGGAAAACAGATTATGGGTAGGTCAGTAGAAATGCAGTGGTAGACATTTAAGGACATATTTCATAACGTTCAGAAAAGATAAATTCGAGTGAGAAAGACTCAGAGAATAATGCACCATCTGTAGCTAACCAAGGAAGTTAAAGATCGTATCAAATTGGAAAATAAACTGCAAAGATTAATGGGAAAACAAAAGATTTGATAGAATTTAAAAACCAGCAGAAGATGACTAAAAGTAAGACGGGAAGGAGGGAGTAGGAGAGAAAGCTACCGAGAAATATAAAAGCACATAGTAACAGTTTCAACAGGTATTTAAAAAGGAAAAGAGTAACTAATGTAGCCATGCTGGCCACGCAAAATGGACACTGAGCCAAACTAAAATGGAAGGCTGCTGGGAAACAGACAGTTCAGCCAGAACAGCAGTCTGCAAAGAGCAGTTTGCATTCTGCAGCAGCAGAAACCAGTTTGGGCTCAGGTGAAGAGACCTTAGCTAGGTGCAAATGGCAAAACGCTTTGCATGCTAATGAGGCCATCAGACTTGAACACCCACACAATAGATACATTTGGTTCTGAATGGACACATTCCAATCAAGACCCAGACATCGAGGCACCAGAAACCTCCGAACAAAAGGACATAAGAAACGCCCCCTCCATCACGGAGACCCCCTCGCATTGGGGAATTAATCCAGTATCGATAAGAAATTGATCCAATAGGTAGAGCCCGCCCGAGAAGAGGGAAGGACAACGGAACCCCTATAAAAGATAGGGACCTCGTGTTGTCCGGTCTGTTAAACCTGTGCTCCGGCCCCGACTGACACCTGGTATCCTGACTCCAGCCGTTGAGCACCAGCCGCCGAAACCGTAAGTTCAACGCTCGCTACGCGATCCAAGCCCACTAGACTCCCAAGTGCCAGAACGCTTGCTGAAGGCTGCAGACAAACCAGGACGAAGGCCTCGTTCTCTGACCTTGCCTGTTCCTGTTAGATAAGTATTCTGTTTGCTTATGTTTAGTTGTAGCTTAGTCTCTTAGTGTGTGTGCATGAGTATTTATTATTAACTGTATAATAAATATTGATCGTTTGAACTTGACTAATCGGTGTATCGTCTTTATTACTTTGAATTTGACCTTGGAATACTTGTGACGTTGCCTATACGGCAGCTGGCGACTCCAGAGCTTAAATAATTACATAGAACAGAGCCTAGCAGTGTTAAGCACACGTCGAACTCGGAGGCGTGTTAATACACTCCAATAAACGCGTTTTACGCCCATAGTAAAACGTGCAACATTTAGTGGCGACTCCGATGGGACCCTGTTGTAAGTGGAAACACCACAGTGTCCAGGACCCTGAAATTTGAATTAGAACTCCAAATTGCAGAGAAAGAAAGAGATCACAAGTATTCAAGGTGTTCAAAATAATAAGCGTAATTCGGAAGTGTGTTTTAGTGCATGCGTACTAACAGGGCTGTAAGGTAAAACTGAAAGCTTTTTGTTGCGACAAACTTTCGGTAGTTTTGTAATCGGAAAATAGCGTAAGCCGTACCCTTTTTACGAAACACCACCCCAACAACCCCCTGTTCCAAATTATAAAAAGAGAGTCAGAGGAAATGGCCATGCAGGCAATGGAACGTCTGATGGACCCAGAAAGGTTTGTGGTCGCAGCGACCAGCAGCAGTAGCAGAGTAGGCCAGTGTCCCACGTGGGAGCTGGAACTCCGCAAATATCTGCAGGGAAAGGGATGGCCCCTTTGGAAAGAGTTTTGTGCAAATGAGGAGACAGGTCCCGGGAGTATAGGTCATACTTGGTGGGAGAACCTCTCTCAGATACACAAAAAGAGCTTAGGTAAAGCACGCAAGCCGATGGCGATTGTGTCCTGCTTGGCACAGTTGCGAGGCGCAGAGGAGGTCATCAGGACGCTCCGGGCAGATTTAGAGGAAAGGAACCGAATGAGTAAGGTCGATGTCAGGGACATCGAGAAAGAAAACCTGGATCTTAAAGGGAAGTTGGCAGAGAAGGGTAGAGAGGTGGATGATGCCAAGAGGGCTCACCAGTCTTGTCTAGCTCATCTGAACAGTTCCCAGACCCAGTATGAGAAAGCCTATCAGGACGTGCAACGTGCCGTTCTGATAAGACAGGAATCGGAGAAGCAGGTGGAGGCATTGCAGAGGCAATGCTCCGATCTCAAAGCAGCTTTGAGAGCACTCCACGCTGCAACGACCGAACAAAGACAAAGCACAGTTGACCACGCGAAATGCAGAAAACAGATTGCGGAACTGCAATCTCTGCTTTCGGTGCAGAATGGCTTCCAAAGCACCTTTGGAGCTCAGTTAGATGGGGAAAACGCCCCAGATTGGCAGGAATTAAGCGAGACAGCGCAGCGTTATGTTCAGGGAACATGTGCGCCCGCAGCTCAGCAGAAACGACAGGCACCCCAACCCCCCACAGCTCAGATCATAACCGCACCCATGAATCCCGTAACCACACAGAGGAAAGCCGAATCAGAAGGCGCCCCAGACATAACTTACACCACCCCTTTAACAGTAACCCAGCTAAGGGACGCTTGTGAAAAGATCACTCCGTTCCTCCCCACCGCAGACCCCCACCAGTTCTTTGCTAAAGTTAAACAGCAGGCTACCATGTACGGCCTGGATGAGAGAGAGCAGGTTAAGCTCACCGTGCTGAGCTTAGACCAGAGTGTAGTGGCAGCCCTCCCCGACCCACAAAACGTGGCAGGAGGCAGCCTAGAGGAGATGCACACTGCCATTTTAGATGCCATCGGGTACAATAGAGGTGACCCCGTAGAAGGCTTGAATAAGTGCAGGCAGAAGAGATCTGAACACCCCACAGCATTCGCCGGAAGGCTGTGGATTCACTTCAGCGCAGTTTTCGGACAGCTAGATAGAGCGCATTTAACCCGCGAAAACATGGTTAAGTGGACGCGCACAATTATCTCACACGCAACAGAAGCAGGACAGAGCGCTTGCAATAATTACGACCCCTCAGAAGAGGCCCATAACGAAAAATGGGTCCTCAAAAGATTGTCCCGCGCTTGGGAGCAATCGCTTCAGGCAAAAGCAAAGGTTAGATCCCCAGAAGAGGCTCAGGCTGCTGCAGATATCCAAGCAGTCAGAGAGCACCAGAAGCCCGCATGGGTAAATGAAGGCAAGAGCAGCCCTCAACAGAAAGGACAGGAATGCTATAACTGTGGACAGTTAGGGCATTGGGCAAAAGAATGCCAAGCACCCCAGCGATCTCAGAGAGGCCAGCAGACAGGCACTCTGAACCGCAACAAAGCAAAACCCATCCACAATGTAGCAGTACAGTCAGGACCCACCAATGTGGACGAGACGAACTGACGGTGTTCGGGCTCCCCCACTTGGGTCTGTGACACACTATGGGACTCATCAGGGAGGCCCGTAGTCACGGCAAAAGTCAAAGGGAAGCCCATAGAGTTATTGTGGGACACAGGAGGATCCCGCACCACCATTAACTCCACAACCACGGCACACGCAGACACGTGGCCGACCACCTCCACCATCACACTTAGCGGGTTCACCGGACACTCGCAGCAGGGACATATCACAGCACCCGTAGCGATCCAGCTAGGGAACATTTCCACAAGGCACCCCGTAGTTTTAGTAAATCTTCCCCGGACAGCAGAGCACATCCTGGGGATAGATTTCATGAACGCACACAGCTTGTCGTTCGACCCAGTGAACCAGTGTGTCTGGCGCATGGCGAGATCAGACAGAGCCCCAGCCACCCTCACAGTAGGAGACTACGCTAATCGGATTAGCGCAGTGGGAGAGTACTCATTCGACCTGACTACACTCCACACCGACCGACAAATTAAGGCCCTACTAAACAAACACAGGACAGCATTTGCAAGTCACCGTCATGACTGTGGCAGAATGACTGGACAAGTTCATGTTACCGGACAGGACCCCCGACCGCAAAAGCAGTACAGATTTCCCCTTGAAGCAGAGGTGGAAATAGAAAAGGTTATAGGCAGCTTGTTGGAACAAGGTGTACTGAGAACGGTAGCCTCCACCAACAATGCCCCTATTTGGCCAGTGAGGAAGCCCGATGGATCATGGCGTCTGACCATCGATTATCGGGAACTCAACAAAGTAACCCCCGCAGTAGCCCCAACGGTAGCTACTAGTCCCGAGACCATGCTCAAGCAGGGTCTCAACGCCAAGTACTTCACGGTATTGGACATCAGTAATGGATTCTGGTCAATACCATTGGCAAAAGCGTGCCAATACAAATTCGCATTCACTTTTAAAACACAGCAGTACACGTGGACATGCCTCCCACAAGGATTCCACAATTCACCCTCCATTTTCCACCGACAGCTGGCAAGTGGATTAGAAAAATTTTCCCGACCCGATTGTCTGGTACAGTATGTAGACGACCTACTACTGCAGACAGACACAAAGGCAGAGCACATTTCGCTTCTGGCCGAACTCCTGGAACTCTTAACTGAAATTGGCTGTAAAGTTAACCCGAAAAAGGCCCAAATATTGGAAAGTAAAGTGATGTATTTGGGATCAGTCATCACGCACGGCAAACGCGAGATCGAATTCAAAAGAATTGATTCGATCGTCAAATTGCCCCTTCCCCAAAATGTATCAGCCCTCCGGTCGTTTTTAGGACTGGTTGGCTATTGTCGGAGCCACATCGACGGATTCGCGACAAAAGCCGCCCCACTTTCAGACCTCCTTAAGAAAGGAGCCCCCTGGGAATGGCTTCCGCAGCATACAGGCGCTGTGGAAGAGTTGAAACGAGCCCTTAGTGCAGCACCCGCGCTGCTAGTCCCCGACCAACTTTCACCGTACGCAATAGAGGTAGCGAGCACCGATCTGACCCTCTCAGCCGTGTTGCTTCAGGAACGGCACGAGCAGCTAAGACCAGTGGCTTATGCCTCCCGACTGTTAGACCCAGTAGAACAAGGATTTTCGGCCTGTGAGAGGCACCTCCTTGCTGTCTTCTGGGCAGTGCAGTATTTCTCATACATCACCGGACTCAACCCCATCACCATTCTAACCGAACACACACCCACACAGCTACTACTAGACGGTCGACTGAAGGACGGTTCAGTTAGCCAGATTAGGGCAGCTAGGTGGACCCTACTTTTACAAGGACGGGACATTACTGTAAAACGGACACGCACACACACATATTTAGCCGACAACCTCCAATACCCCGGACAGCCCCATGACTGTGAAATTGTAGCTCCCCTGCATAACACAGGACCCTTTTTAGCAAAGACACCCCCCAGGAAGATAGGGAACCCGACACAAAGCCCCCAGCCCACAGACACGTGTGGACCCTTGAGGATTTATGTAGACGGTTCCTCCACAGTTTTAAATGGTGAGCGTATCACAGGATGCGGCATCTATGTAGAGGACGCGCAGGGGCGCGCTCTCGAAGAGATAGCTCTTAAGTTACCAGGTCACTTAGGCGCGCAGGCAGCAGAGCTAGCAGCCATAGCGTACATAGTGGACCACCCCGATTCTTTCCCCAGCCCAGCAGACATATATTCAGACAGCTTATATGTCTGTAATAGTTTAACCGATTTTCTGCCCCTGTGGAGGACACGAGGTTTTGTCTCCGCAGACGGAAAACCCCTTCCATCAGCCCCTCTACTCCAGCATATTTTAGCAAAAGCGAAGGACAGGACCTTCGGCATAATAAAAGTAAGAAGCCACCATAGGTCATCACCCCCTGGGAATGTAAAGGCCGACGCATTGGCTAAGGCAGGTTCCAGGAGAGGACACTTATGGACCCCCCCAGCTAGCGCACCAGCTAGCGCCCCTGTGAGCGCAGTCCAAGTCTCACAGACTGATATTAAAGATCTCGTGGCAGCACAAAAACAGGACGGAGACCTCAGGGAGGTTTTCAAGGGAAACTTTGTGCCTGCTTACGAGCACTTTAAACACGCACTGACCACACATGAGGGTGTGATCATTAAGGACCGACTTTATGTGGTCCCACAGCAGGACAGGAATCAGATGATTGCCTTGTTCCATGACGGACACGGGCATCAGGGAATTGATGCAACAACGAGGCACCTCAGGCAACTCTGTTGGTGGCCTGATCTCAGGAATGATGTAACGCACTACATTGAGAATTGCCTGATTTGTGCTCAGAATAACCCGGAGCGGTATTCTAAGAAGGCACAACTTCGGCATACTCGCCCAGTTAACGGCCCTTGGACAAACCTCCAGATCGACTTTATAGGTCCATTGCCCCCTTGTAGGAATGGCTATAAATACGTTCTGGTGGTGATAGATACCTTTACCAAATGGGTAGAGGCATTTCCCTCGCGAACAAACACAGCAAAGACAGCTGCAAAGATCCTGACCCACCACATCTTCACGAGATGGGGTTTACCCCGAAGTATCGATTCGGACCAGGGATCTCACTTTACAGGACGGGTCATGAGGAACGTCCTGACAATATTCGGAATCAAACAGAACTTCCACATTGCGTACCATCCACAGTCCAGCGGGATTGTGGAGCGCATGAATCGGACCCTAAAAACTACCCTTAGGAAAATGGTTCAAGAGAACAATTCCACATGGGATTCAGTGCTCCCCTTTGCACTTATGTTCATAAGGAACACTGTCTCCACATCGACAGGATACACACCACACACACTCATGACCGGACGCCCTATGAAAGGTACAGAATTCCTTTTAGGACTGGACGTGACAAGCCCCGAAGTGACGGCCCTCACACATGAAAAGGCAGTTACAGATCTAGTTGAGACTGTGAGGTCTGCACAGCTCGCAGCCGCAGTCCAGCTAGGGAAACGCCGACAGCAACGGACTGCCTGTTTCAATAAGACCGTACACACCACAGAATTCCAGGTTGGGCAACAGGTAATGTTATCTGTTTATAACCCCAGCAGTTTTTTGGCTCCAAAATATTCCGGTCCCTACTCAATTTCGGACAAAATTAGCCCCTCCGTTTACAGGATAAAGTATCCTAATGGGAAGACCGCGTGGTTCCATATAAACCAGTTAAAGGCTTATGGAACACAGGCCAACCATGCCCACCATGTCCTGCTAGACGCGGCAGAACACTTCACCCCGCCCACCAGAGACACTTTTCCACCATCCCCCTCACAGACCAGTTCATCCACGGACTCGCCCACGACTCCGCCCACAGACCACTACAGACCACGCCCCGACACGCCCACAAGCTGCCACAGCAGAGACAGTAGGACAGACACTGACTCTGAAGACAGCGACAGCACACAGCCATACAGCCCACACTGCACCAACTACGACCCCGACTCCAGTGACCCCATGGAAGTCACTTACCTCAAAAACCCCGAACCACCACCCGACCCCGACTACCCCGACAACACACTCGACGCCACACAATGGCACAGGGACAATTCCTACAGACTTGTCCGCAATGACGAGAGTGACCCCCGGTCACATAACTCCAAAATAGCATGCCTGATCCACACAAGGGTGTGGGATCCGGGAGAGCAGGACGACACGGTGTCTGACTCCCGACACGGCAACCCCTTTGTGACCCTGTTCACAGAGGCAGAATCAAAGTGAGGTGTCCAGATGATGTAAGATAGGAATCGTTTGAGGGAAACGATGTCCTTTCTGATGGAACCTGCACGTATGTTTGTCTTCGTTTTATGTTTGTTTGTCTCAGGATTGTACAATGTTTCAGTTGGAGGATGGACATCTTCTTTTCAGCTGAAAAGATTGTGACCACCTCACATACACGTTAGCTTGTCCGCAGATACCTTTGAGAACTTCGGTTTGATTGGAGATCTTTTCCAAAGTTGTAAGGCCACACGCCAAATAGTTTATCTGCAGATATCTCTGAGAACTTCAGTGATGTCCTCAGTTGGAGCATCTTGGCTCCATTGTTTTTAGGTGCCCCTCTATTCGGCGAAATAGAGGCTGCAAGTCATGGTCAACACATTCGTACCCGTTTCTTTCCAGGTTACTCAGGCAGTGGACAAACGGCACTGAGGACCCGCCCTGTCTGAGAACCAACCCTTGGTCAGCCAAGCTCGGGTATGGCACAGCACGCCCTACCCGGGGATCCCATCCAACTCATACCCGTAGCGGCCCATACGCAACTCATTCGGATGTTTATTTCCAAGTTTGTTTTCATTTTACGTTAGGTAGCCCTTCGGCCGCCATCCCACATGCTATTTACATCCGGGAACATTCGGATGGTAAATCAGCAAAGCCTGCGAGACGGCTCGCAGAAGGAAGGATTGTTAGGTGTATGCTGGTCTTTAAATTCGCTTTTTGAAAAAAAATGAGGGGAGTCACAGGGTGTGACTTAGCCAGTCATTTTTAAGGGTCAATTGGGTTTTGAAAGACAGATGCACTAACAAGTAAAGGTCTTAAACTGTGTATTGACAGATACTGTGCTTGATCCCAAAGG
The DNA here is from genome assembly GCF_902713615.1 of Scyliorhinus canicula. NCBI lineage: Eukaryota > Metazoa > Chordata > Chondrichthyes > Carcharhiniformes > Scyliorhinidae > Scyliorhinus > Scyliorhinus canicula. The sequence goes on from NC_052159.1 coordinate 39,716,003, forward strand.
TTTCAAAGGACGAGACAGAGGTCGAAGCCAGGATTGTCAATACCGGAGGAAGAAGGAAGAGAAAGAAGAAGAACAGCAAAATGATGGAAGCCCACTTATTACTATTTAATGTCATATGTATATGTGTGGAAACAAGACACGTTTCCCCCACAACCCCCACCGTAAATGTTAGTACAACAAACCCCCAGTGCTCAGCTCTGATCAGCGAGGTTCAGACCTGGTGTACTAAATTCATGACGTGGTACTCCATGTCCTACATAATCGAATCACTGTTGGTGATTGCGATCCTCACCATCCTAGTGCAGACCCTCAGGTTGAGGAAATGGAAGAGGAGAGCCTCTCGTTCCAGCACCTCACCCATCTATAGAGTGCAATCCCCCATCTTCGGATTCCACCAAACCCCTCAACCCCTCACTGATTACAACACTCTGTAAATAAAATTCAGCCATGTATTATATTGTTCCATACTCGACTGCCGAGTTGGGAAGTGTGATGTTGTGGTGTGAATGGTTAAGGTTTAGAGTGATTAAATGTTTAAGTTAAGTTAAGGTTAATAGTGATAGGTAGAGGTTCCCAATTGTAGTAATGCATGTCCCTTTGACATAGGGCCAAGTAGAAATGTTAGTTAAATTTTTTTTCTCTTCTTCCCATAGTTTAGAACAGAGTAGAACAGGAACCGGCAAGAGGTCAGAACACAAGGAGGCAAAGTACATAGGTGATCCTTCACAATAGTATGATTGTGAGGATCACAAGGAGGGAATGTAGCCATGCTGGCCACGCAAAATGGACACTGAGCCAAACTAAAATGGAAGGCTGCTGGGAAACAGACAGTTCAGCCAGAACAGCAGTCTGCAAAGAGCAGTTTGCATTCTGCAGCAGCAGAAACCAGTTTGGGCTCAGGTGAAGAGACCTTAGCTAGGTGCAAATGGCAAAACGCTTTGCATGCTAATGAGGCCATCAGACTTGAACACCCACACAATAGATACATTTGGTTCTGAATGGACACATTCCAATCAAGACCCAGACATCGAGGCACCAGAAACCTCCGAACAAAAGGACATAAGAAACGCCCCCTCCATCACGGAGACCCCCTCGCATTGGGGAATTAATCCAGTATCGATAAGAAATTGATCCAATAGGTAGAGCCCGCCCGAGAAGAGGGAAGGACAACGGAACCCCTATAAAAGATAGGGACCTCGTGTTGTCCGGTCTGTTAAACCTGTGCTCCGGCCCCGACTGACACCTGGTATCCTGACTCCAGCCGTTGAGCACCAGCCGCCGAAACCGTAAGTTCAACGCTCGCTACGCGATCCAAGCCCACTAGACTCCCAAGTGCCAGAACGCTTGCTGAAGGCTGCAGACAAACCAGGACGAAGGCCTCGTTCTCTGACCTTGCCTGTTCCTGTTAGATAAGTATTCTGTTTGCTTATGTTTAGTTGTAGCTTAGTCTCTTAGTGTGTGTGCATAAGTATTTATTATTAACTGTATAATAAATATTGATCGTTTGAACTTGACTAATCGGTGTATCGTCTTTATTACTTTGAATTTGACCTTGGAATACTTGTGACGTTGCCTATACGGCAGCTGGCGACTCCAGAGCTTAAATAATTACATAGAACAGAGCCTAGCAGTGTTAAGCACACGTCGAACTCGGAGGCGTGTTAATACACTCCAATAAACGCGTTTTACGCCCATAGTAAAACGTGCAACACTAAAGTGAGCAAGGATTCTCTGGAGAGAGAATCTTGGAAATTAATAATGGGGAATAAGGCAATGTTGGAAGCGTTGAACAGATATATAGTAACAGAGGAATTAGGAGCAGGAGGCGGCAATTAAGCCCCTTGAACCTTCTCCACCATTCAATCAGATCTTGGCTGTTCTCTTCCTGGTCTCAAATCCACCTCCCTTCCTGTTCCCCATATTCCTTTAACCCATTTTTTATCAAAAATATATCTATCACCGACTTGAAACCAATTAATGACTCAGACTCCATCGCACTATGGGGCAGTCAGTTTCACAAATTCACCACCCTCTGCGAGTAGTTTCTCCTCATCTCAGTTCGAAATCTATCGCCTCTCTTTGTGACCTCTTGTTCTAGATTGCACCACAAGGGGGAACAGAAGAGAAGAGATCTCATAGAAACATAAAATCCTGATGAGACTGGACAGACTAAATGCGGGAGGAATGTTCCCAATGTTGGGGATGTCCAGAACTAGGGGTCACAGCCTACGAATAAGGGGTGAGCCGTTCAAGACTGAGATGAGAAAGAACATTCTCTCAAAGAGTTGTGAACGTGTGGAATTCTCTACCACAGAAAGTTGTTGGGGCAAGTTCACTGGATATATTCAAGAGGAGCTGGGCGTGCCGCTTGTAACTAAAGAGATCAAGGGATGGGTGGCACAGTAGCACAGTGGGTAGCACTGTTGCTTCACAGCTCCAGGGTCCCAGGTTCGATTCCCAGCTTGGGCCACTGTCTGTGTGGAGTCTGCACGTTCTCCCTGTGTCTGCGTGGGTTTCCTCCGGGTGCCCCAGTTTCCTCCCACAAGTCCCGAAAGATGTGTTGTTAAGTAATTTGGACATTCTGACTTCTTGCTCTGTGCACCCGAACAGACGTGGGAATGTGGCGACTAGGGGCTTTTCACAGTAACTTCATTGCAGTGTTAATGTAAGCCTACTTATATGGAGAGAAAGCAGGAATGTGATGCTGAATTAGCATGATCTGCCATGATCATATTGAATGGTGGTGCAGGCTTGATGGGCCGAATAGCCTACTCCTGCACCTATTTTCTAGTTTACGTTATCAATCCCTTTTAGCATTTTATATACCTTGTTCAGATCCCCTCTGATCCTTCTAAACTCCAGCGAGAATGAGTGCAAACTGTTTAATCTCTCCTCATACATCAACCCTTTCATCCTGGAATCAATCTGGTGAATCTCCTCAACTGCCTCCAATACCACCACATCCTTCCTCAAATAAGGAACCAAAACTAGACACAATACTCCAGATGTGGTCTCACCAACACCCGATACAATTGCAGCAATACTTCTCTACTTTTATACTCCACTCCTTTTGCAATAAACACTAACATTCCATTTGCCTTTTTAATTACATACCAGCTTTCTGCGATTCATGAACAAAGGCACTCAGATCCCTCTGTCCAGATGTACTTTGAATCTGCTTTCCATTTAGATAATAATTTGCCTTTCTATTTTTTCCAACCAAAATGGATAACCTCACACTTATCCACACTGAACTCCAGCTGCCTAATTTTGGCCCAATCTCTTAGCCTATATCCATCTTTAAAATATTTATCTTCTCTTCCCTGGCTGCTTTCCCACCTATTTTAGTATCATCCACAAATTTTGCTACATTACACTCTGCTATGTATGGTTCGCCAGCCAGAGAAGGACCCATTTAACCCGACCCTCTGCTTTCTGTCAGTTAGCCAATCCTCAATCCAATCTAGTATTCTACCACCAATCCCCTGCGATCTCAGCTTCTGGATCAGTCTTTTATGCGGCATATTGTCAAACGCCTTCTGGAAGTCTAGATATATCACATCCACAGTTTCCCATTATCCACCTTGCTGGTTACATCCTCAAAGAATTCAAGTAAGTTTGTCAAGTATGACTTACACTTCATAAAACCATGCTGACAATTAAGCTTTGTCATTCCAAATGTTCAATCATCTCCTCCTTAACGATTGATTCCAGCAACTTTCCCACCACAGAGGTCAAGCTAACCGGTCTATATCTTCCTATTTTTTGCCTCTCTCCCTTTTTGAATAAGGACGTCACATTAGCGAGTTTCCAATCCACCGAGACTCTTTCGGATTCCATGGAATTCTGAAATATTATAACCAATGCATCCACCATCTCCGCTGCCACCACTCCAATACCCTAGGATGCAGACCATCAGGTCCTGGAGACTTATCTGCATTTAATCCCATTAGTTTAATCAATACCACCTCTGGCTTTATAACAACACCATAACCCCAAGGCTCAGAAAGAACAGGAAAGACAGACTTCCCGTTTGAAGTAAAAGTTGTGCTTTATTAAATTTTTTTTTTAATAAATGTTTTTATTGGGTTTTTTAACAAAGTATATTTACCGTTATGTACACAGACTAAGAAATATATATATATATGTATACATATATAGAAGAGAAGGGCACACCCAAACATCCCAAAAAAAAGTAATAATAAAAAATAAAATAAAAAATAAAAAGAATAACTGGTAGGGTATTGCGTGTCGCGTCTTTTCGTCCGACGTCACTTCGTCCAACGACACTTCGTCCACGTCTTTTGGTCCAACGTCTTTTTGTCCGCCCGTCTTTTGGTCCAACGTCACTTCGTCCAATTATCAACGTCACTTCGTCCAATTATCCAATGTGCATTAGAGAAGATTTCTATTTACAAAAAGTTAATGTGGGGAGTGGAGTGGAGTGCTACTAAGCAAGTTACAAAAAGTCAAGTTACAAAAAGTCTTTGACAAAAAAAATCATCCGACAAAAAAACGTAACAAGTCACAAAAAGTTTTTGACGAAAAAAATCATCGGACAAAAAGACGTTGGACCAAAAGACGTGGACGAAGTGTCGTTGGACGAAATGACGTCGGACGAAAAGACATAGCACCGGGTATTGTGCCCCAGCTCAACAGCAGCAACTCTGTACAACTGGCAAAATTATTTACAACACATAAGTAGGCGACTGTTTGTGGGAGGGATGGAGGGGTGTGGAGACTGGGGAGGTAAATATACATTTGGGTGCCGGAGAAACAATTACAGTGGGCAACATTCAAATGGGTTTGGTGTTGGTGTTCTCATTTGCTTCTCCCGGAAGGATCTCGCTGCCGTCTCGCGCTCACCTCCGCTTCAGCCGTTCCACCCGTCTTTCGCCTGTATTCTCCTTGTTCTCTGTTCCTGGAGATGCCAAGTTTGTTTTCGTATCCCGTGCCCTCCTTCCGGCTGTCATTTCCCTGCCTCCCCCCCCCACCTCCCGGGTTCTCCACTCCTGTTCCCTGTCCCTTCCCTTTCTCCCCCCCCCCCCCTCCTGTGGTTCGCCATTCTTTCCTCTTAGGTTTAGCTGTCCGTCCCCCCCCCCCCCCCCCCCCTCCCCCCCCCCCCCTCTCCCGGTCTATCCCTCTCATGCTTTGGCTACTTTCCCCTGATTCTTGGCTACGTGGCTATTCTTCTGCTTGTTCGTTGGCCACAAACAGGTCCCGCAACAATTGGGTCAATGGCTCCCACATTCTGTGGAAGCCGTCGTCTGACCCTCGGATGGCGAATTCTCCATTTGGAGAGATTCCGAGAGGTCGGACAGCCAGTCTGCAGCTTTGGGTGGTGTTGCTGACCGCCCGCCGAACAGGATTCTACGGCGGGCAATCAGGGAGGCAAAGGCAAGGGCGTCCGCCCTCCTCCCCAGGAATAGATCTAGCTAGTCTGAAACCCCGAAGACCGCCACTTTCGGGCATAGAACATAAGAATATACAGTGCAGGAGGCCATTCGGCCCATCGAGTCTGCACCGGCTCTTGGAAAGAGCACCCTACCCAAGGTCAACACCTCCACCCTATCCCCATAACCCAGTAACTCCACCCAACACTAAGGGCAATTTTGGACACTAAGGGCAATTTATCATGGCCAATCCACCTAACCCGCACATCTTTGGACTGTGGGAGGAAACCGGAACACCCAGAGGAAACCCACGCACACACGGGGAGGAAGTGCAGACTCCGCACAGACAGTGACCCACCCTCCACCCTCATGGCTCCACCCTCATTCCCACCACTTTGGACATTGCCTTGAAGACCAGAACATATGGGTGGGGTTGGCTGGGCCTCCTTGGCACCGTTCATATCTATCCTCCACCTCCGGGAAGAACCTACTCATACGGGTTATTTTTAAGTCGGCTCTATGTACCACTTTTAGGTGCGTCAGGCTGAGCCTTGCGCACATGGAGGTGGTGTTGACCCTGTGCAGTGCTTCGCTCCAGAGTCCCCACCCTATTTCTTTCTTGTTGCATCCAGTACGGTGTCAGCCCTCTCTACCAGTCGGTCATACATGTCACTACAGTTTCCTTTATCTAGTATGCCTTTGTATTTTCTTAAATATGTTTGTAAAAAAAAATGATTAAAAAAATAATTTCCTATTATGACATATCAGCCTCCGGTTTTTCCAAAAACTTTTCCCAAGATACTATTCTTTCAGAATATCGACAACCTTTTTACATTTAACAGAGACAGTGAATTGTTTTTTAACGATCCATTCTCTATATAGCTCTCTGGAGTGCATTTTCTATTGTCTCAGACACAGCATTAGTTGTCAAGAAAAAAGGACTTCTCTGCATTCAGCTACATATAGATTTGTTTCCTTTTGCCCTTTGAAAAAGAAACAGTTGATTAGGAGCACACCTAGAAGTGCACCATCAAATAAACAAGGCACTCGTACAAAAATGCATATTAATGAATCCAAATTGACAGTACGGGCAGGATTTAGCAGCTGCTCACGCGGTGGGAAGGTCCGGTCCCATGCCGACGCATGGGTTTTCCATCGTTGAGGGGTGCTGTCACTGAGAAATCCCGTTGACAATGGCGGTGTCGGTAGATCCCGCTGGCGGGCCCCTCCACTACCGAAAAACACTTGGGGCGGTCGGTAAATCCCGCCCTAGATCTCTATCCTAATTAAAATAGTGCCTGTTTCTTATGTATTATTCCCTTTGTTTTCATTTTCATTTCATATTTAAAGTCACATGAAATGAAATTTGTGAAGTTTGCAGAATATTCACATGCTGTTAGATTGAATGTTAGACTCAGATGGCAAGAATGAAATAACACATCACTCATTTTGGTGAAGACTATAGACATCAAAATTATGATTCGTTCTGATGAAAAAATATAGGTTCATAAGCTCCCAACCTTTAATTTTAAACACATGATGAATTACTCAAATAATACCTCTCTTAAGGGACGAAAATACAAAATCACAGTTAAGTCTTCAGAGATCAGAACCTGGAACATTTGGTCATTCACCGTAGTCATGTGTCAGATCAATTGACGACTGTCACAATGACTAAACACAGCGTGAATCCACTTCACAAAACATCCTCTTCAGCCTCAACACAAACATCAAACGCCTCCAGTGATAACAAAGTACATCCAAATGCCACCCCCATCTAAAAACCGAACTGTTTAAACCATATGAAACAGTGGGGGGAAAAAATCTGTTTGATAACTAACAGATTTCCTGTGACATTGCTTGCGATCACACTAACAAGTTATATTTATGTAATGCCTTCAACATAACAAAGCATTCCAAAGCATTTTACAGGAGCATTACAAAATAAAATGAGACCAAGCAACATAAGGAGATTGAGATCAGATGATCAAAACCTTGGACAAAGAGCAAAAGGGTAGGTAGGTTTTCAGGAGTGTCTTAAATGAGGAAAGAGAGAGAGAGAGGCAGAGGGATGCAGGGAGGAAAATCAAAAGCTTAAGAGCCTAGGCAGTTGAAGACATGCCAACAAATGCTGGAGCAACTAAAATCCGGTATGCTCAAGGAGCCAAAATTAGGTGAGCACAGATACCTCAGAGTGTTATGGGGCTGCAGAAAATTACAGAGGTAAGGAAGAGCAAGACCATGAAAGAATTTGAAAACAAGGTTACGGATTTTTAAATCAAGACACTGCTGAACCAAGAGGGATGGGCAACAAATGGTGGCTTTGTCGACAAGACACACATGCCATGATAGAATAAATGAAGCCATTGTGGATCAGTGAGCAGAGAGTTGACTGATGAAATGAAAAATGCTTATTGTCACGAGTAGGCTTCAAATGAAGTTACTGTGAAAAGCCCCTAGTCGCCACATTCCGGCGCCTGTTCGGGGAGGCTGTTACGGGAATCGAACTGGCTGGCTTGCCTTGGTCTGCTTTCAAAGCCAGCGATTTAGCCCAGTGAGCTAAACAGCCCCTGGGATTTGATGCAACTAACGACATGGGCAGCAGGGTTTAGGATGACCAAGCATACAGAAGGCTCTGTACACATAAATATCTCATGGGATGCGAGGATCACTGGACAGTATTTGTTGCTCATCCCTAATTTTCCGTGTGAACATGGGGAGCCACCTTCTTGAGCCACTGAAGTCCATTGGGTGTAGGTGCACTGCAGTGTAAGGAACTTCCAGGATTTTCACTCAGCGACAGTGAAGGAATAGTGATATAGGGAGTGATTTAACCACCGCGGTCCACCTGGCGCAAATCTGGGTACACTGGTTAGATACCAGGAAAGGCCAAAATCGAGATTTGTGCCGACCCACTCCTGATGGCGAGTTCCGGCCCACCCGATAGCGAGTTCCAGATCACGTCCAAATATAGCAAGCATATTATTAACCCCAATTTGCATTAATTTCCATCTCATTAGCAAGATTGAAGTCGAATATAACAGCCCACTGGGAATTAACCGGCTCCCCAGCGCGACATCACACAGGCATCATTTAGTACTCCATTTTAAAAACGTGAAGCTGGCGCAATGGCTGGTATGGGGAACTGAGGTGGTGAGTAGCCATTTCCATTTTCTGGCATGTAGTTAAAGGGCACTGCTGCCGCACTGAGGGGGAATTGGGCTTGGCCGGAACGCTGAAGCGTTCCATCGGGGTCACCCCTGGGCCAGGGGGTGGGAGGGGTGAGGGACTATTCATCCGTGAGGCCTTCAAACCATCTTTAAATATTGTGGGTACCCATAACAGGGGCAATTATAGCTGCTGCGTGTCTGTCTTACCAAAAACTTCCAGGACAGAGCCATGATCTTGGTTATATGCTGACGATCACTTTAACTCCCTTTGACTGTGAGCAGCCTCAAGCTTCAGAGCTGAAGGTTATTGCTAATAATGAACTGGCCTTGTTAATTGTGAGAGCGACAACTCTCAAGTGTCTCAGAGATGAATATTGCATTGCCTTTCAATCAAAATCTGATACCTGAACACTTTACCTAAACTCCATAAGCTCAGCACCATAGAGACAACAGCAAACTCAGACACTAAAGAAGTGGGCTTCAGCACTGGGGATATACTTATGACCATAGGGTGAGTGTGTGGATCAGGGGAGGGCACTTAAGCACAATCTCCCTAATGTTCCCGGCAGGGGTCTGGGGTCTAGGAACTCCTGCTGTGGCTTGGGGTGAGTGTGCAGAGCGAGAATCTCCAGCACAACTGGCTTGGTGGATGGCACTCTGAGAGAAGGCAGGACATGTCAGGGTGGGTGAGGTTTGGGGATTTTTGGGTCCCGGCGCGAAAACCCTAACTGATGTCGGTCTAACTCCTTCTCTAATTCTAAGTAGATGGTGGTGTAGGTTCCACACCTGGCCCTCGCGGAGTTGGTGACAACCTTGGCGGCCAGACGTTGGGGAAGTCAGCAGTATCGATGCAAGCTGAAGGCAGCACGCCATGCGTAGGGGGCCGCCGCTCAGCCTGAAGAGCCGGCTGCTCATCAGGCTGAGGAGGAACCCAGAGGGCAACGGACCAAGGTGTATAGGTATCATTGAATTTGAGGAAATGACGGACAGCATGTGCTGCAGGAGACTCTGTCTCAATAAAGAGATAGTGCACCACTTATCGATGTCCTTCTGAACTTGGCATCCATTGATGAGGATGGTTCCCAGTGGCCGTGAAGGTCACCACAATACTGAACTTTTATGCCACTGGTTCATTCCAGGGCTCCAGCGGGAACTTGTGGGACATTTCCCAAGCTACATGCCCGTGAGATTTCAGATGCCCTGTATGCCCGGGCAGCTGATTATATAAAATTTGAGCTGCCAAGCCCACCAAGATGCCCAGGCAGCAGGATCCTCCGCCATTCCAGGGGCTGGTTTAGCACAGTGGGCTAAACAGCTGACTTGTAAAGCAGAACAAGGCCAGCAGTGCGGGTCCAATTCCCGTACCAGCCTGCCTGAACAAGCGCCGGAATGTGGCGACCAGGGGCTTTTCACAGTAACTTCATTTGAAGCCTACTTGTGACAATAAGCGATTTTTCATTTCATTTTTAATTTCATCGCCGAATGTCCCAGGTCCAGGGGATAATAGATGACACACATGTTGCCTTGCTCGCAGCGAAGCATGAGGGAGTGCCCTTCATTTACAGGATGGGATTCTACCTCCTAAATGTTCAACTTATGTGCGACCACCATCTCTGAATCAGGCATGTATGTGCACACTTCCCGGGGAGTGTGGGACGTCTTCGCGGACCACCCAAGGGATGACAGATTATGCTTCAGAAGCCTGTCACTAACGGCGCTCACCGAGATGTGTGTCTCTGCGCTGGTGGAAGGTGCAGAAGATAGCTGTGATGCCTCGCCGCGGATCTCCTAGGAGCTCTCCCCCGACGTGGTCTCAAGTGGTGGGGAGACGGGGGTGAGACGATGAATCAGGATGGCCCAGCCCATCAGATGGAGATCCTGTGAGACAATGAACATGTGGTCAGTGAGAGGGAAGGATCATTTTTTTCCTGACATGAACAACTCACTTGAGACTGCTCATCTGGGTGAAGGGGCAGTGGATCCTCACCTCTGCAGCACAGGCCAACCTCACTGTCAGTGACTGCACTCTCCTCGTTCAATCCCGTGATTTCCAGGGCCTGTTCCCCATAGGGGTTGAGGACTTAGATCTCTCGGACTTCACCTCCTTTCTTTGCCCTTTCCCACTTATTACAGGCTGTCTTCTCCTGCATCGACAAAACGAGGGCTTGATGGATCGAGGGGTCTATGGCACGTGGCATGTGTGGACACTGCAACTGAACATGTAGGGGTTGTGCTCGTGGGTGGCAGAGGATGCTGAGGAGCAAGCATGAACATTGGATGTGGGGAGGGTGCGAGGTGTCAGCCAGTGATTTGCAGGAGAGAATTTGGGAATTTGAGGGGTGACAACCGGAACTTACCCTTGCAGCTCAGTAGAGGTCGTTGGTCTTCTCCCTACAGTGTACAGCAGTCCTCCCGGTCATGCTGTCCATACTGACAGCCGCTGCCACTGCCTCCCAGGTGGTATTGGTAACCTTGCTGCTGGTCCTCCAACCACCTCGGGACATCCCATCTCGCATCCACAGCGTCAAGAAGCCTTATGAAGTCAGCATTACTAAAGCGAGGTGCAGGTCTGCGTGCTGCCACGCTTGACTGGGAGTGAGTGTTACGAGACGCTGAGGCGCGAATCTGGTGAATCAGACAGCGAGGGAGCCAGTAATGGAGAGGTCATGGGGGGCTCATTGCTGGCATAAGTGCCATTAAATACGGGCACAAACTCGTCAAAGCGGCCGTCGAGAAATACCCTGCTAATTACGGCCACAATAACACTTAGAAATGTTTCCGTTAAATCGCGCCCACAATTTCAGGTCAGTGTGGTGTGTGGCTTGGAGGAGAACTTGCAAGGAGTGATGTTCCCATGTATCTGCTTCCCTTGTCCTTCTAGGTGGTCAAGGCAATGGGTTTGGAAGGTACTGTCAAAGGAGCCTTAGCAAGTTGCTGGAGTGAATGTTGTAAATGGTATACACTACTGCCATTTTGCACTGTTGGTGGACGAAGGGAATGCTTAAGCTGATGGACGAGTGCTATGGTATGCTTAACCTATAGTGGTTAGCACTGTTGCTTCACAGCACCAGGGACCCGGGTTCCATTCCCGACTTGGTTCACTGTCTGTGCAAAGTCTGTATGTTCTCCCCGTGCCTGCGTGGGTTTTCTCTGGGTGCTCTGGTTTCTTCCCACAAGTCCCAAAAGACATGCTGTTAGGTGAATTGGACATTCTGAATTCTCCCTCAGTGTACCCGAACAGGCTCCACAGTGTGGCGACTGGGGATTTTCACAGTAACATCATTGCAGTGTGAATGTAAGCCTACTTGTGACACTAATAAAGATTATTATTATAAAGATGATTATTATCAAACAGATTGCTTTGCCCTGGATTATGTTGAGCTCCTTGAGGAGTATTCGTGTTGTACTCATCCAGGTAAGTGGAGAGTATTCCATCACATACCTAACTTGTGCCTTGTAGATGATCAGTAGGCTTTGGTGAATAGGGAAATGAGTTATCCACCAAAGAATTCCCATTGAGGGAATCAGTGATGCTAATGCCATTGAATTTCATGGGGAGATGCTTAGATTCTCTCTTGTGAGAAATGTTCACTGCCTGACACTTGTGTGGTTCAAATTTTACTTGCCAGAATATGAGAGACCAGCTAACAGCACGTCTAGGGTTAACAAAGACTTGGAAAATTAGAACTTCAGCAGCAGACTAGCAAATGCAGGGGCAGAGTTGGGCAATGTAACAGAAGTGGAAAAATACGGTCTTATTGGTAGTGAGTGCGAATATATCGGCAGAAGTTCATTTTGGGGTCAAATATGTTGGCAAGTCTAGTTCAGTCACAGACAGTTGCGAGGGGTAGGGTTGGAGTCAGTGGCTGGGGAACAAAATTTGGAGTGGGGACCAAAAACAATTGCTTCAGTTTTCTAATATTTAATTAGAAGAAATTTCTGCTCATCCAGTGATAAGCAGTCTGGTAATTTTGCAACAATGGAAGAGTGAAGAAAGATGCTGGTGAGAGATAGTTTGGTGTCATCAGCATCCATGATGTGGAGATGCCAGCGTTGGACTGGGGTGAGCACAGTAAGAAGTCTTACAACACCAGGTTAAAGTCCAACAGGTTTGTTTCAAACACAAGCTTTTGGAGCACTGCTTCTTCCTCAGGTGAATGGCGAGGTATACCTCTCCATTCACCTGAGGAAGGAGCAGTGCTCCGAAAGCTTGTGTTTGAAACAAACCTGTTGGACTTTAACCTCGTGTTGTAAGACTTCTTACTGTGATCAGCATACATGTCAACTAACATTGTGCTTCTGTGGATATGCCACCACAGGCAGCATATAGAAACAGGAGGGGATTCAGGATAGATCCTTGTAGGACACCAGACATAATGGTGTGGGAGCAGGAAGAGAAGCTATTCCAAGTGATACTCTGGCTACAATTAGATAGACAATTTGGGGCAGCACGGTAGCATTGTGGATAGCACAATTGCTTCACAGCTCCAGGGTCGCAGGTTCGATTCCGGCTTGGGTCACTGTCTGTGTGGAGTGTGCACATCCTCCCCATGTCTGCGTGGGTTTTCTCCGGGTGCTCTGGTTTCCTCCCACAGTCCAAAGATGTGCAGGTTAGGTGGATTGGCCATGCTAAATTGCCCTTAGTTTCCAAAATTGCCCTTCGTGTTGGGTGGGGTTACTGGGTTATGGGGATAGGGTGGAGGTGTTGACCTTGGGTAGGGTGCTCTTTCCAGGAGCCGGTGCAGACTCGATGGGCCGAATGGCCTCCTTCTGCACTGTAAATCCTATCATAATAATGGAATCAGGTAAGAGCAGTCAAATTCAACTGGGCAACAGTTGAGGAGAGATGTTGGAGGAAGGTGGTCTGGTGAATCATGTCAAAGGCAATTGCCAAGTCATTAAGGATGAGGAGGGATAGCTTCCCTTTGTTACATTTGTGAATTCAATAAGAGCCATGTCAGTACCGTGACAGGGCGACAGAAACCTTTTTTGTGGGAATCAAACATGTGATTCACAAACAGATGGGCACAGACATTGGAGGTGGCAACACTTTCAAAAACTTTGACCAGGAAAGGGAGATTGGGGGTGAAACAGGAATTTGAAAGGACTCTTTTTTTAGGAGAGGCATGATGATAGATTTAAAGGAGGACAAACGCTGAGAGCCATTAAACAACATAACAGAGATTATTAATTAACATGACTAAGCACGGTGGCATAGTGGTTAGCATTGCTGCCTCATGGCGCCGAGTTCCCTGATTCGATCCCGGCTCTGGGTCACTGTCCATGTGGAGTTTGCACATATCCCCCATGTTTGCGTGGGTTTCGCCCCCACAATCCAAAGATGTGCAGGGTAGGTGGATTGGCCACGCTAAATCGCCCCTTAATTGGAAAAAGTGAATTGGGTACTTTAAATTTATTTTTAAAAAATTAATATGACTGGTTAAACCAAATATTCTGGTTTTATTGCACGATAACTGAGTTTTTACTTGATATTTTGGAGTTTAAATTTGTTTATGTAAAAGTACAAAGCTACATTCCTTAATTCTAGTATCCTAAATTTGATATACATTCTTCTACTGTTATTATCCCAGCTGATGTTACTATTGGATAGTCAGTTCCCAGAGTGAAACCTGGCTTCATAGATCCTACTTTTTTTAAGCAACCACGGAGAAAAGGTATGAACAAATTCACAGGATTCGACACAAAGAACAAAATATTTATTAAAACAAGAAAATGAATGATATTACACCAGACAAAAAATGTTCCCTTTATACAATTTATACAAATAAATACAAGATGATGCAATTTCCCAATATTCCTTACCCGGCAATATTTTTACAGACACGCAGATATGTGAAGAGTTACCACTAGCTTGACATAAAAGCTTTTTGTTTGGGACTGGCACACATGCAAATGGTTTTCTTCAAGTGAATTCTTAAGCATTCACTTGATACTTCTCACCCAACTTGTATCGCTCCCTTAGGCATCAACAAACACACACTTTAATCTCATCATTTCAGGAGGAACTGATCACATTATTGATTCCTATAACAATCTATTCAGTTAACAACTGTCCCACAAACCTTGCACTTCTCTTCTCAGCAGAGCTGAAAAATTACTGTCTTCAATCTGACAGACACTAGACGCTTCACTGTCTTTCTCTATCTGTGTCAATTGACCACAGTTGCTAGGCTTAACTTCAGGGGTGATAAAACTTCATTAAAATGTGTGTTTCTATAGATATATGTCGAAACAAACCACAATGCTGACTTTTTAGCCAGACTTCTCAGCACCAGGCTCAAACAACCAAAAATGAAACTGAAACCATTTTGCCTTGTTTAACATACAATTAGCATTGTATCTTGGGATTGAGGGCAGACAGGTCCCCAGGGCCTGATGGCCTACATCCTAGGGTGTTAAGGGAAGTGGCAGCAGAGGTTGTGGATCTATTGGTTATGATATTCCAAAATTCCATGGACATGGGAAAGGTTCCAGTGGATTGGAAAAATGCTAACGTAACACCCTTATTCAAAAAGTGAGCAAGGCAGAATATGGGAAATTACAGACCAGTTTGTTTCCAATCTGTTGTTAGAAAATTGTTATAATCAATTATCAAGGATTTAATATCAGGATATTTGAAAAGCCAAAGCGCTATCTATCAGTCAGCGTGGTTCAACAAAAGGCAAATCATGTTTAACTAATTTACTTGAGTTCTTCAAAGGTGTAACAAGCAAAGTGGATAATGGGGATTCTGTAGATGTAGTATATATGGACTTCCAGAAGGCATTTGATAAGGTGCCACACACAAAGGTTAATTCACAACGTGAGATCACATGGGATCAGGGATACCCTCTTGGTCAGTCTGCACATAACAGCAGATACCTTTCCAATGTCCTTGTTGATTTCTGCTTAGAGAGACAAGTTGCTGGTAATGATTGAGCTCAAGTAGTTAAACTCTTGGAGCACTTCCAGAGTGAAGTGCTCAATGTTGATGGATAGAGCATTGCGAACATCCTGTCGCGTGATGCTAATTTTCTTGAGACTGATGGTTAAACTGAATTCATTACAAGCAGCTGCATGTATGTCGATGACTGTCTGCAGATACTTTTCTGTGTAGCCAGCTAGGATATTTTCTATGGTGCATCTGTAAAAATTGGTAAGAGTTCTGAGGAAGTATAGGCGCTGTTGTGTTTTCTTGGCCATAGCGTCGACGTGGGCAGACCAGGACAGATTAGTGATGTCCACACCTAGGAATTTGAAGCTGTCAACCATCTCCACCTTGGCACCATTGATGCAGACAAGGCTGTGTGCGACACTTAACAAAGTCGATAAACAGCTCCTTAGTTTTGCTGACATTGAGGGAGAGATTGTTGTCATGCACCATGCCATTAGGTTCCCTATCTCTCTCCTGTACTCTGACTCATTGTTGTTTGAGATCCAACCCACTATGGTTGTGTCATCAGCAAAATTTAGATAGAGTTGGGAGTCACATTTTGCCATACAGTTGTGTGTGTATCGGGAGTATAATAGGGGGTAAGTACGCAGCCTTGCAGGGCCCAGTATTGAGGACTTTCATGGACGAGGTATTGTTTATCCTTACTGATTGTGGTCTATGGATCAGGAAGTCGAGAATCTAGTTGTAGAGGGAGGAGCCAAGTACTAGGTTTTGGAATTTGGATATGAGGTTGGCTAGGATTATGGTGTTGAAGGCGGAGCTGTAGTCAATGAACAGGAATCTGATGCAGGAGGCATTGCTGTCGAGATGCTCTAGGGATCAGTGTCGGGCCAGAGAAATAACATCTGTTGTGGACTGGTTGTGGTGGTATGAAAATTGCTGTGGATTAAGGCATTCTGGGAGTTTGGAGTTGATGTGTCTCATGACTAACCTCTCAACCTATCAAAAAAGGCAAGGTTGAACAGGCTGTCCTTTGGTCTTCTACAGACACAGCATAGAAAGCATCTTATCTGGCTGCATCATAGCTTGGTATGGCAACTGCCAGGCCCAAGAGCGTAAGAAACTATAGAGAGTTGCGAACACAGACCGGTCCATCACTCGAACCCGCCTCCCATCCATTGACTCTGTCCAAATCTCCCGCTACCTCGGGAAAGCGGGCAGCCATAATCAAAGACCCCCTTCATTCGAGGTATTCTCTCTTCCAACCCCTTTCATCGGGCAGAAGGTACAAAAGTTTGAGAACACGCACTAACAGATTCAAAAATAACTTCTCCCCAGCTGCTACTGTACTCCTGAATGGCTCTCTTACGGACTGAACTGATTTCTCCACGCATCTTTTCTACTGAGTAGCACTACACTCCGTATGCTTCTCCCGATGTCTATGTCTATGTATTTACATTGCGTATCTATCATATGTCCTCTGTTTTTCATGTATGGTACGTTCTGGCTGGACTACGCAAAACAATACTTTTCACTGCACCTCTGTGCACTCGACAATAAATCTAAATCTAGGTGCGAGCATTGCTCAGGAAGGCCAGCACATCACACGTTCATGTTCTGGTCGTGCCCAGGTTGGCGGTGTTTTGGGGTCGTTTTTTGAACCACGTCAGCGATCCTAAATGTGGAGGTGAAACCTTGCCCACTGGTGACGATTTCTGGCATCTCCGAAGTGTCGGGACTGCAGATGGGAGCAGGGGCTGATGTCCTGGTCTTTGCTTCGTTGGTGGCTCGTAAGTGTATCTTGGGCTGGAGGATGGCGGCACAGCTGAAGGCTTCAGCGTGGCTAGGTGATTTGATGGAGTTTGTGTCCCTCAAAAAGGTCAATTACACCATGAGAGGGTGGATTGAGGGGTTTTATCGAAGATGGCGACCTTTCATAGTGTATTTCAAAGAATTGGTCGCTGCTAGAGTTTAAAAGGGGGAGGAGGCTTACGTGTTTAGAGGAGAGGGTAGCCCGGGTGGGTCAGGTAGTGGAAGTAAGAGTCTTTGTAAAAAGTGTTTATTGATGGAACCTTGTTAAAGAATGTTTCTTATGGTTCATGTCTTTTGTATTCTTTTAGATGAAAGGTTAAAAATTCAATTAAAATCATTTTCAAACAAAACCATGCTGTATATTCATAAATTCATAAAATATAGGAGCAGAATTAGGCCATTCGGCTCATCGAGTCTGCTCCGCCATTCTATCATGGTTGATGACTACGTCTGTTGATTACTACGTCGAGGGGTAGGTTGCTGTGAATGATTGAGTCCGAGTAGTTAATGGAGTGGAAATAGGCGAAGAGACACCAGCTGGCAAAACACCGCAAATAGAGAGCCAGGCGCTTCCAAACTAGCGACCCATTGGTGTGCACTCATTGTCACTCGAGACAGGGAGGCCACAATATATATATTTTCAACTTAAAAATCAGACATTGTTCCTAACACTACACATGAATGTTTTATCCCCATCCTATTTAAAATTAAGGACGCACAACAAGGAGGAAAATAAGATGCAGTAGGTTACCATTTTTGTTTACAAGTAATGAAGGAAGAGGTGAGGTTTAGCAGCATGGAGATGGTATTGAAATGGTCTTGATTTGACATAATTAAGAGGGAAGAAATTTTCTTTGGACTGAGCATTTTGAAGGAGGAAGTTGGGATTTGGCTCAACTTCTGGGACCTATTATTGATGGGATGGGTACAGGGCAAGTTCCTGAAAGCACTCTGGTGAGGGTGGGTGGGTAAGGATTAGCACCCCACTAATTAATGCATTCTCTGCAGTTCAGAGTTTTAGCAGATCTATCAAGAAGTCACACAGCAGACTGTTGACTCAAGAAAATGTCAAAATATTTTTTATGGTACAAATATTTCCAAAATCTTTGCTGTGTTTTATTCAATAGCTGATGAGGAACCTTTTGATTGCCACTGGATACAGCCAAGTCCTGTAACAGTAAAGTGAATTGAAAACCTCCCAAGCAAACAATAAGGAAAGTTTCATAAGAAATAAGTGCGATATTTACAGTAAGTGCTCACTAGAGACAAAAATTTCAATTCAATGTAGCTTGTGCCAAATTGAATGATACACTTTGTCTTTTCATCATGTCATCTGCCATTTTTTTGGTTGCTTCTTTACAGCCTTTTGCTTCTGTGAGTGTGTTGTTTTCGTTTGCAGCTTGCCAGTGTTTCTCTGATCCGGTTGTCTGTACTAATATCCCATATATGTCCTTGCTTCGAAAATACAGATCTTATCACCAGAGATCCTACTTTTGGCATCTTCCTGCATTCCACTGCCCATTCCGTGCCCAACCTCTTTGAACTGATCTGAACTGCATGTGTTCCCTCCTTTTGCCTTCTTGCTAGGCTTTCTGCAGCTCTTCCCTCAGTTTCTTTCTTATCCGTTTTGCTGCATTGAGAGCTCCCCGATTCCCATTGTCCGCTTCCCTACTATGCTTAGACTTTCTCCTACTGTAAACCTCTCCCCCTCCACGCCGGCCATCACGGAGACCTACACAGTGGGCGCGTAGAAAAAGAGTGCCCCCACGGCACAGGCCCGCCCGCGGACCAGTGGGCCCCGATCGCAGGCCAGGCCACCGTGGGAGCACTCCCCGGGGCCAGATCGCCCCCCCCCCCCCCCCCCCGACCCCAGGATCCCGGAGCCCGCCCGCGTCGCCAGATCCCGCCGGTAAGGGACCGAGTCCAATTTACGGCGGCGGGACCTGTATTGAACGAGCGGGACTTCAGCCCATCGCGGGTCAGAGAATCGGCAGGGGTGGCCGCTGTGAGCGACCGCCGACCGGCGTGGCGCAATTCCTGCCCCCGCTGAATCTCCAGCACCGGAGAACTTGGCAGCCGGCGGGGTGGGATTCACGCCACCCCCGCCGATTCTCAGACCCGGCGGGGGGTCGGAAAATCTCGCCCAAAGTTCCACCAATTGTGTAGGGCAGCTTGCTTGGGTGCCTTTTGATCTGTACATTGCCATTGATGGGTGGGGGTGGTATCCAGGCCTAGGTCGAATTATCCAGTGGTGAATACAGGCTTCTCTTAAAGGGAGGGATCCCCGAGAGATGTGAGAGAAAGAGCAAATGGCAAAAAAGAATGGGCAACCAAGATGGGAGGATGGAATGAGAGCTTTCACATCTGAACCCAGCCTTAAATTTGAGGAAGTTGCTTTTATTTCAAGGGTCTATGTTTTAAATAGGGGATCATCTAAAGATTTTAAGGAAATCGTTAACTGTAGTTGAAACACACATTGTTGCTCCCAACTTTGAAGGAGCTTGTGAAGTGCCCAATCAGGTTTCCAACTAAGAAAGATAAAATGTATCAGAGGGACAATCGCTCCTGATCCAACGGCAGATGAGCAAGCATGAGTGCACGAGAGTGAGACTGACCACGACAGAACCTTAAAACCAGGATGTAAGCAGACAACTGATATGATCAGTTAAGCTCTACCTTTCCACCCTCCTCTCTTCCTTTGAGACCGACCTTAAAACCAACTTCCTTGACCAAACCTTTGGTCACCTAATATTCCCTGTTGGACCCACCATCAATGTTTGTCTGATTACTCTTCTCTGATGTGCCCAGAGATATTTTTCAATCCTAACAGCAGTACATGATGTGTTATTTTTTAAATCAGAGTGTACCTCTGCTAGGATCAAGGAAGAAGCAGAATGGCCCAGGCGGAGGACTGAGCAGCAAGAGGTTGAGGAGGTGACTGACGAAGTACGGATGACATAACAGCACTGAGACATTTAAGTGCAGACAAGATTTCACTATCAGCCTTTCCCAGTCAGAAAAAGAAAAAGAACAGAAGAATTTTGTAATAAACAAGGTGGCAACAGTGTCCTAATCCCTCACTCTTAATGCAGCCCTTCACTCCACCATGGGCATGGCATTGCTTTGCTTGCTGTGAAAATTCACTGTGTTTTCATACAATAAACGACTCAAATTAGGATAGGGAAAGACATCCAGTTTATGTTTTCTGAAGTTTACAGAATACAAAAGCTTAATTGGTGCATACCATTTCACTTCTCTTCCACATAGTCTTTATTGAAACTTGATAAACTTTTCAAAGTTGTATTCTAGCTTTTCTTCCAAGTTAATTTGAAACAGCTAAGCAGAAAATGCTAAAAATTGAAGAAAAATATTCGGTAGAAAACTATTAGGCAGTTCACCTAAATATGCTGATGCATCCTGATAAATTACACAGAGTGCACATGCTTAGACTCCACTGTTTCCATTCATCTAATGCACTCAAACTGTTTCGTAATTTTGTCTCAAACTTAGTTTTTGGATAGTATAAATTTATTTTTCTCAAAGCATTTTAAGTTATTTAAAAGATCATACCATATCACATGCTGGTGCTACAGGAGCCATGTAAAGAACGCTTGAAGATCCAACATTGGATCTCCTATTCTGATGCTACCTACTCTCATTACAACGAACTGCTAGTGGAGGTGGAGTTGGCCCTGTTCAGTGCTTTGCTCCAGAGTCCCCACCCTATTTCCATCCCTAGTTCTTCCTCCCATTTTTCCCGCATTTCATCCAGTGGAACTGTGCCCTTTCTTTTTTTTAAATACAAATTTAGTGTATCCAATTAATTTTTTCCAATTAAGGGGCAATTTAGCATGGCCAATCCACTTACCCTGCACATCTTTGGGTTGTGGGGGTGAAACCCACGCAAACACGGGGAGAATGTGCAAACTCCACACGGACAGTGACCCAGAGCCGGGATCGAACCTGGGACCTCGGCGCCGTGAGGCAACAGGGCTAACTCACTGCGCCATTGTGCTGCCCCAACTGTGCCTTTCTAATAGTCATCCGTACAGGTTCCCTCCTCACAGGTTACCCGCGTCCAGTAGTTCCTCCATGTTTTGTCATCCAGTAGTTTCGCAACACTCAGTCCCTTCATTCAAGGAATTAATTTAAACCGTACGTAGTTGCAACTTCAGCAGTAATACCTGTGACAATGTGAAAATAATCATTTATCCCAGCTCTGGCGCGATCTGATGGACAAAAAAAGAGCTTGTAACACTGGAACCAACCCCACTATCTAATGGCACTGGATTCTTTTCGGGCCTTATCAAGGCCACATCTCAGTCACATTTCCTGCACTAAGAAGCTCTGCCCGTCAGTGCAGGCAGAGATCTGGGGTATCATTTTTAAATGGCGCCCCGATCTCCCGACACAACCATCTGACATCCCCCCAATGCCCCAAGTCAACTGTTGGGGTCTTCTAGCCCCCCGCACCCCATCTCATACAGGCAGGGCATCCATAAGCCTGATCCCTGATGTGGATGAAATGTCTCCTGGGCATCTTGGCACTGCCAGGCTGGCATCCAGGTGGCACTGCCAGGATGCCCAGGTGGCACTGTGTGCCTTGGTGGAATCAGTCATGCCATGGGTGCCACCCTGCCCAGATACCAACCACCGGATGCCTCCACTCGCCTGGACAACGCTCGCGCGCAAGCGCTGTTCCGCCAGGTCCCCATTTCTGGGGACGAGTGCTAAACGGCACCCGGTTGGGATCTCCTTGACGAGGCCAGTAGATCTCAGGATCCGGTTAGATCTGGCATCAGCAGAGTTAAGTGAGCTTTTACGTCTGAATCCTGCCCATTGTGGGTGGGAGCCAGATCACGAATCCCACGAGATCTCATTAGATCTCGCGAGGCTTAACGACTGCCAGGAAATCCAGAAGAGGCCTCTTGCAGGATCTACCAGCTGCGTCCTGTCCCAATTCTGGCAGGTGGCAGCCGGTAAATTGCCCCTGTTTTGTGTTAGTTTGCCAATCTTCTCGACATGCTCATACTCATATTATCTCCAACACCACAGGCTCTTATCTTGTGTAGTAACCTTATACATGGTGCATCATCAAGTGCCTTTGGAAATCCAAATAAACTACTACTGGTTTACTTTTTCAACTTTTATGATTACATAATTATATGATTCATGTGTTTTAGGAATAAAACTTTTAGTTGGGAATTGAATTATTAACTACGTTTTTTTTAAATTTATAATTTTTTTCCAATTAAGCGGTAATTTAGCATGGCCAATCCACCTGACCTGCACATCTTTGTGGGGGTGAAACCCATGAAAACATGGGGAGAATGTGCAAACTCCACGCAGACAGTGACCTGGGGTTGGGATCGAACCTGGGTCCTCAGTGCCGTAGGCAGCAGTGCTGACCACTGCGCCACCGTGCCGCCCAAATTTTTAACTGTAAATTAAGTTGGAAAAAACCTGAGTGAGAGGCCAATAAGTTAAGCTTAAAGTATGCAATTCAAAGAATAATAGCCTGCGTTTAGTTAACCTATAAAAAAAATCATTTCAAAGTGTGAAAACATTGAACAATGGGTAATCCCTTTCTGAATCTTGGTAGAATCAAGATATCCACAGTTCACAGTTGTTCCATAAGAGATATAAATTATTCGTGTGATCCCAGATCAAAGAAAGGTTTGGAAGCAAACGATCCACAAGGGATGGTGTTGAAATATTCATATACTTTTCAGATCAAAGGACAAGTTTGGGAATTGAAATTAATTAATTGAAATCTCCATCCCAAGTGGGCCACGTTGCCAGGGAGGCAATCTTTTGCTTTGGGTTTATCGGTGTATTTCGCACAGAAACAGTCAGCTTGGAAGACTTAGATAAGACAGCTAGAACATAATGCATTGAAGTCATTAGGAATTAGGGTTGTTCCTGATTTGGAGTTACAATGCAGGAATTGTGACTGCAGCCCATGCTTGGAATGAAAAGTCCACGTTCATAAGGAATTAACATAATCAAAATCTGCCTGATAAGTAGAAGAGATCAGCAGTAATGCCAGACTTGGAAGAGAGTCATAGTAAATTACTCAGACCCAGTGGAACAGCCTGATTTGGTTCCAGGAGAAGTGAAACAATCTCAAGATCCTGCTTTGTATATGGCAACTCTGGGGTGGAATTAAAAACAGAACAGGAGTGGTCTGTTGAAATTTTCAGACTTAAATAATAAAGATTGATGAAATGCAGTGTTACATTAGTAGTATTTGCTTTGATTAATTGTTGTGCAGTGGAAGTGTTTGTTTAAACCCCAACATCAAGCACAATTTCTTTCTTGGAGTTCAAATTCCTTTTTAAAAGTTAATGGTTACTTTTGAGGTTATAACACCAGTGTTTGTTACATCCTCAAAGAACTCTAATAAACTTGTAAAACATAACTTCCCTTTCATAAAACCGTGTTGATTCTGCCTGTTTGTATTATGATATTCTAAATGTCCTGCAACTAATTTCTTATTAATGGAATCACTATGGTGCAGAAGGAGGCCATTCGGTCCATCGAGTCTGCACCAACCCTTCAAAAAAGCACCCTACTCAGACCCAGGCCCCCACCCACCCTATCCCTGTAATCCAGTAAACCTACCTGACCTTTTGGACACAAAGAGGCAATTTAACATGGCCAATTAACCAAACTTGCACATCTTTGGGCTGTGGGAGGAAACCAGAGCACTCCGAGAAAACTCACGCAGACAAGGGGTGAATGTGCAAACTCCACACAGTCACACATGAATCGAACCTGGGTCCCTGGCGCTGTGAGGCAGCAGCGCTAACCACTGTACCACCGTGCCACCTGTAGTGGCAAAAAAATAAAATGAAAGGCTCTTTATCGGGTTGCAAAAAGCATTCACAAGACAGGTGATACAATTGGAGTTACATGGTTTAAGCCTATTCGCCATTCAGAGAAATGGTTACAAAGTGAACAAATTAAGCACCACAAGCAGCAGTGCTCTTATCTCAGTTATTTATCATGCATTTTATTGACTTAGATTTATTAGTGTCATAAGTAGGCTTACATTAACACTGCAATGAAGTTACTGTGAAAATCCCCTAGTCGCCACACGCCTGTTTGAGTACACTGAGGGAGAATTCAGAATGTCCAATTCACGTAACAAGCAAGTCTTTTGGGACATGTGGAAGGAAACCAGTGCACCCGGAGGAAACCCACGCAGACACGGGGAGAACATGCAGACTCCGTACAGACAGTGACCCAAGTCGGGAATCAAACTTGGGGCGCGAGCACTGTGAAGCAACAGTGCTAACCATCACTTCCGGTTGCGGCTATGACCAGCTAAGTCGCACGTTTGGCTGCTCCTGCTACAAAGGTGTTTTCGGGCCGATTGGAGGGCCCCAACGGCGCTGTAAGGACAAATCCCGGTGGGGGAAGGCTCCCTGAAGAGAACCAGACCAACTTTATGGTCGGTACCCGGAGTGGGGTGGTAAAGAAAGCAACAGCAGCTCCCCAAAAAAAGCGGGGGAAGAAGACCAAAATGGCGGCCGGTGGCGCACCCGAGGAATGGAGGAAATGGGCGGAGGAGCAGCAGGCCGCTCTCCTGCGCTTCTTTAAGGAGCTGAAAATGGAGCTCTTGGAGTCAATGAATGCGACGACCACCAGGCTGATGGGAGCCCAGGCGACCCAAGAGGCGTCGATTCGGGAGCTGCAGCAGGAGATGACTACGAGGGAGGAGGAGGCCACGGTCCTCGTGGGAAAGGTAGAGGTGCACGAGGCACTCCACCTGAAATGGCAGAGCCGTTTTGAGGAGCTGGATACCCGAATGAGGCGGAAGAACCTGAGGATCTTGGGCCTGGCAGAAGGCCTGGAGGGGTCAGACCTCCCGGGATATGTAGCAGAAATGCTGTGCTCCCTGATGGGGGCAGGGGCCGTCCCTTCGCCCCTGGAGCTGGAAGAGGCCTACAGGGTCATGGCTAGGAAGCCAAGAGCAAATGAGCCCCCGAGGGCGGTGCTGGTGCGGTTCCAGCGACTCAGCGACCGTGAGAGAGTGCTGGAGTGGGCCAAGAGGGAAAGGAGCAGCAAGTGGGAGAATTCGACGGTGAGGGTCTACCAGGACTGGAGTGCGGAGGTGGCAAAGCGGCGGGCCCGGTACAACCGGACGAAGGGGGTGCTACATGCAAAACGGATCAGGTTCGGAATGCTGCAGCCAGCGCGCTTGTGGGTCACCTACAGGAACCAACACCACTATTTTGAGTCCCCAGAGGAGGCGTGGGCCTTTGTACAGGAAGAGAAACTGGACTCGAATTAGACCCAGGGGATACTTGGCGGCCGTAGCCGCTCGGGTACTTTCAGCTGAACTCTTTGTTTGGATCTTGAACTCTTGCTGGGGGTTTTTCTTCTGATGTTTTTTCCCCCCTTTGCCAACTTCCCTTAGTTATTGTTATTGTGGTTATTCATGGTTATTTATGGTTGTTTATGCTGTTTGGTAGAGGGCGACTGTTAAGTACATTGTTATTGGTTATCTATCTGTTATTTATAATGTTAAGTTGGGGAGGCGGGACGGGGGGGGGGAGAGCAGATCGGGGATATGGGCTCCTAGGGGGGGCTCTTTACAGGCATGGACGGGGACGGGGGTGGAACTGAAGATGGCGGGGTGGGGTGTGGCAGGGCGAAAGCGCGGGCTTTCCTCTGTTTTCCCGCGCGCGGGGCAGAGGAGGGGGGAGGGGAGGAGTGCGGGGCGTGGCTAGCAATGGCGACCTTTCCCGCGCTGGAGCGGGGCCAGGGAGGAGTGGCAAGGGGGGGGAGCCCCCCCCCCCCGAGCCGGGGGGAGTCGGAGAGTGGCAGGAGCAGCCGGGTCAGCGTGAACCAGCTGACTTACGGGAGTACGATGGAGGGTACATCGCGGCTAGGAGGGGTCCTAGCCTGGGGGAGGGGGGGGGGGGGGTTAGGGAGGGACACCGGGTTGCTGCTGCAAAGACCAGAAACGGGAAGTGGAGGACTGGAGAGGTGGGGGGAGGGGGACATCGCCATGGGGAGCGGGTCAGAAGGGGAGGGTCGACCCGGGGCGAGCAGGGAACAGGACATGGCTAATCGGCAGGGGAAGGGGGCGGGTCGTCCCGCGACCCGGCTGATCACTTGGAACGTGAGGGGGCTGAATGGGCCGGTCAAGAGATCAAGGGTATTCTCACACCTGAAGGGACTGAAGGTAGTGGACCAGGTTCGCCTGAGAAGGGGGTGGGTGGGACAGGTGTTCCACTCTGGATTGGACGCAAAGAACCGGGGGGTGGCGATTCTGGTGGGAAAGAGGGTGTCGTTCGTGGCGGAGGAGGTGGTGGCGGATAAGGAGGGTAGGTATGTGATGGTGAAGGGTAAGCTGCAGGGGGAGAAAGTGGTGATGGTCAACGTATATGCCCCGAACTGGGATGACGCGGGTTTTATGAGGCGCCTATTGGGCCTCATTCCGGGACTGGAGGCAGGGGGCTTGATCATGGGGGGGGACTTTAACACAGTGCTGGACCCCGGGCTAGACAGATCGAGCTCAAGGACCAATAGGAGGCCGGCAGCGGCAGAAGTGCTGAGGGGGTACATGGAGCAGATGGGAGGAGTAGACCCATGGAGGTTTGGTAGGCCGAGGGCGAGGGAGTATTCCTTTTTCTCCCACGTCCATAGAGTGTACTCCAGAATCGATTTCTTCGTGTTGAGCAGGGGGCTGATCCCGAGGGTACGGGAAGCTGAGTACTCGGCCATTGCGATCTCTGATCATGCACCACATTGGGTGGATGTGGAAATGGGGGAGGCGCGGGACCAGCGCCCGCTGTGGCGGCTGGATGTGGGGCTGTTAGCGGACGACGAGGTGTGTAAAAGGGTCCGGAAGAGCATTGAGAGCTATCTGGACTTGAACGACACGGGTGAGGTGCAGGTGGGGATGGTCTGGGAGGCCCTGAAGGCAGTGATCAGGGGAGAGCTGATCTCCATAAGGGCACACAGAGAAAGAAAGGAGAGGCAGGAGAGGGAGAGGCTGGTGGGGGAGCTATTGGAAGTGGATAGGAGATATGCGGAGGCACCAGAGGAGGGGCTGCTGGGAGAACGGCGCAGCCTGCAGGTCAAGTTCGACCTGCTGACCACCAGGAAGGCAGAGATGCAGTGGAGAAGGGCACAGGGCGCGGCCTATGAGTATGGGGAAAAGGCGAGCAGGATGCTGGCACACCAGCTTCGCAAACGAGATGCGGCTAGGGAGATTGGGGGAGTGAAGGAGAGGGGCGGGAAGGTAGTGCAGAAGGGGCAAGAAGTGAATGGGGTCTTCAGGGATTTTTACAAGGAGTTGTATCGGTCTGAGCCGCCGACGAGGAGAGGGGGAATGGAGGACTTCCTAAACAAATTGAGGTTCCCAAGGGTCCAGGAGGGGCTAGTAGAAGGGCTGGGGGCGCCAATAGGGCTAGAGGAGCTAGTCAAGGGAATAGGTCAGATGCAAGCGGGGAAGGCGCCGGGGCCAGATGGGTTCCCGGTGGAATTCTACAAGAAAAATGGTCGTGGGGGGACAAGCACGACTGTAACGCGGGCAAGTCTGCTCGCTGCTCATGTCTGAAACTGTAGGCTGCCTTGTTTGTTAAGTTGTTGCTTGGGGGGGGGGGGGGGGGGGGGGGGGGGGGGGCTGGGGGCGCGCGAGAGGGCGGGCGAGGGAGGGATAGTTGCCTAGAGGGATTGTGTTGTAAATAATTTAAAAATTAGTAGGGGTAAATGTCTGTATGGAAAAACTCTTTCAATAAAAATTATTTTAAAAAAACAGTGCTAACCATGAGACCAAGAGTAATGTAATCAAGTTTATTGATTACACAAAGCTAGACAGGAATGCAAGGAATGGACAGCACGGTAGCACAGTGGTTAGCACTGTTGCTTCACTGTGCCAGGGTCACAGGTTCGATTCCCGGCTTAGGTCACTGTCTCTGTGGAGTCTGCACATTCTCCCTGTGCCTGCATGGGTTTCCTCCCACAATTCCCGAAAGACGTGCTTGTTAGGTAATTTGGACATTCAGAATTGTACGCCTGTGTACCCAAACAGGCGCCAGAATATGGCGACTGGGGGCTTTTCACAGTAACTTAATTGCAGTGTTAATGTAAGCCTACTTGTGACAATAATGCTTATTGCCATTAAGTTGGGAGAAACTGCAATGTGTTACAGGTAAAATGAGTGGGAAACAAGAGGGAAAACATGGGAATTTTGATGGTGGGCAGCACGTTAGCACAAGTGGATATCACTGTGGCTGCACATCGCCAGTGACCCAGGTTCGATTCCCCGCTGGGTCACTGTCTGTGCGGAGTCTGCACATTCTCCCCTGTCTGTGTGGGTTTCCTCCTGGTGCTCTGGTTTCCTTCCACAGTCCAAAGACGTGCAGATTAGCTAGATTGGCCATGATAAATTGCCCTTAGTGACCAAAAACTTAGGAGGG
The DNA here is from genome assembly GCF_902713615.1 of Scyliorhinus canicula. Lineage (NCBI taxonomy): Eukaryota > Metazoa > Chordata > Chondrichthyes > Carcharhiniformes > Scyliorhinidae > Scyliorhinus > Scyliorhinus canicula. The sequence goes on from NC_052159.1 coordinate 39,744,711, forward strand.
GTTATTGCTTTACGGGGATAGGGTGGAAGTGAGGGCTTAAGTGGATCGGTGCAGACTCGATGGGCCGAATGGCCTCCTTCTGCACTGTATGTTCTATGTCTATGTCTAAGTCTTTGGAAGTTAAAATACAGATGGGAATTATACAGGAAATTGCAGAACCCTCAGGATATTGACAGGCAGAGAAATCTGTGTGGGCAGGCCCACAGATCACTGAAAGTGGCAACGGAGGTGGACAAGGTAGTCAAGAAGGCATATGGCATACTTGCCTTCATCGGTCAGGGCATTGAGTACAAAAATTTGCAAGTCATACTGCAGCTGTCTAGACCTTAGTTTGGCCACATTTAGAATATTGTATACAATTCTGGTCACCACACTACCAGAAGGATGTGGATGCTTTGGAGAGGGTACAGAAGAGGTTCACCAGGATGTTGCCTGGTCTGGAGGGTGTTAGCTATGAGGGGAGATTGGATAAACTCTGATTTTTGTCACTGAACAATGGAGGTTAAGGGGCGACCTGATAGAGGTTTACAAAGTTTAAGAATGGCATTGACAGACTGAGTAGTCAGACACTTTTTCCCAGGGTGGAAAAGTCAATTACTCGGGGACATGGGTTTAAGGTGCAAGGGGGAAAGTTTAGAGGAGATGTGCGAGGAAGTACTTGTTTTTTTACACGGCGGGTGATGAGTGCCTGAAACGTGCTGTCGAGGGAGGTGGTGGAAGCACATGTGATCACGAAGTTTAAAAGACATCTTGACGAACACATGAATCGGACCCCGGAAGTGCAGAAGGTTTTAGTTAGACAGGCATCATGATCGGCGCAGGCTTGGAGGGCCGAAGGGCCTGTTCCTGTGCTGTACTGTTATTTTTCTTTCTTTGTTATCCACTTCAGTAGCAAGAATAAGAAAGCAAAGCATTTTTTTAAATCCATGAAATTTCTAAATGTTCATGTTGAGAGCTTTTGTTACACTGCACAAGGAACACAAAGTTAGCACACAGATACAGCAAGTAATGAGGAAGTTAAGTGACAAAGTGGCATGTTGGCCTTACTTGTAAGGGGACTAGAGTGCAAGAACAAGGAAGGAAGTCTTGCTACAATTATATAGTGATTAGTGAAACCACACTTTGGAATACTCTGCATAGTTTTGGTCTCCATATAATTGCATTGGAAGCAGCACAGCAAAGGTTCACCAAATAAGCTCCTAGGTTGATCAGAAGCCAAGTAGATTGGGCCTATACTCTACAGTTAGGAAATTGAGAGCTGATCTCACTGAAATGTTCAAGATTCTGAAGGGGCTTGACAGGCTAGACACTGAGGAATATACACACAAGGCACTGTCCCAACTAATCAACCCCTTATCCTGAGACGAGATGAGGAGAAATTTCTTCACTCAGAGAGTTTTGAATATTTGGAATTGTTTGCCCCAGAGGGTTGTGAATGCTTCATCATTGAGTAAATTTAAGGTGGAGCTCTCAGGGAATCGTTGGATAGGGGAACTGGGCAGGAAGGTGGAGTTGAGGCAGAAGATCAGTTACAATCATTTAAAATGGTGGAGTAGACTCGAGGGGCCACTCAGACATATTTCATTTCTGCTCATATTTCCTATATTATCATTGAGCTTGGAGGGTAACTTCAGAGATGATGTGCTCCCACAGCATTATTTTTCTTTGGTATTTTCCTGAACTTGCAGCAGAGAATTGTGCTGTCAATGGTATCCCAAATTCATGCAATGTCGACAGCAGAATTCATATACTGCAACCACAGTGAGATAGTGATGAGGGAAATTTGAATATAGTCCAGTGCGCAGGTACAAACCAAGTGAAATTATTTGTCCTGGATGATGTCTAAGTTCTTGTGTTGTTTTGGCTGCAACCATCCGAAGTGTGCCAAGTAAAATGTAAAGTCATTGACCCAGATGACCATAGGCTGCTTTCCCCTCTGAGAGGGAGAGTTGACTGGTGGTGATTTAACCGGAGGATCACCACACCTCAGGCGAAGGGTAAGGTTGAGAAAGCAGGGCCTTCATAAATAACTTCAGCTGGTACAGGAATTGAACCCACGCTGCTGGCCTCACTCTGCATCACAAACCAGCTGACTAGCCAAGTGAACTAAACTATATTCCATTGCAGAATGCAGGGACTTCGAATGAGAGGTTAAAGGTGAGAAACGCATCACTGATGAGCCTCTAACCAGCTCTTGCAGCCATGGTGTTAATATGACTGGTAAATTCAAATTCTAGTCATTGGTCACCCTAAATGGTAATTAGCTCGGGGAACTGTAAGGAATTTCCCTTTCTTGCAGCTGTGCCTGAAGTTGCTAATCCAGGCTATTTTCTAATCTAATGTCACCGTTCCCAAATCCATGGAAATTTAGAAAATTAATACCAATGCATCAACTATCGCCCTAGCCACTTCCCTCAAAACCGTAGGATGAAGTCCATCTGGATCCAGGGATTTGTTAGTCCGCAGCGCCAACAATTTGCTCAATACCACTTCCTTAGGTGTTTGTTCCCCCCACCCTATCATTTCCTAATTTAGCTGTTTTGGGATATTACTTATATCCTCTATAATGAAGACTGGGGCATAATACCTGTCAAATCCATCAGCCATATTCCAACTTTCCAATATCAATTCCCGTATGCAGGTGGCACGCTGGCACAGTGGTTAGCACTGTTACCTCACAGTACCGTTCAATCCCGTCCCGGGGTTACTGTCTGTGTGGAGTTTGCACATTCTGCCTGCGTGGGTCTCCCTCCCACAACCCAAAAGATGGATTAGCCATGCTAAACTGCTCCTTAATTGGAATTATTTTTTAAATTATTCCCCAGATGCACTTTATATAGTACCAACACTCGCTTTCATAGAATCAACAACAGTGCAGAAGGAGGCCATTCGGCCCATCGAGTGCACTAGCTCTTGGAAAGAGCACCCTACTAAGCCCACACCTCCACCCTTTTCCCGTAACCCAGTAAACCCACCTAACCTAAGAGCAATTTAGCATGGCCAATCCACCTAACCTTCACATTTTTGGACTGTGGGAGGAAACCGGAGCACCTAGAGGAAACCCACGCAGACACGGGGAAAATGTGCAGACTCCGCACAGGCAGTGAGCCAAGCTGGGAATCGAAACTGGGACCCTGGCGCTGTGAAGCAACTGTGCTACCATGCTGCCCCTTTGTTAATGGTTTTCTTATTTTGATATCTATAGAAACTTTATATTTCTAACTATCTTTCTCTCGTACCTTATTTTTTCCCTATGTATTTGTCAGTCTTTGCTATTGATTATATTCTGACCAATCTTCTGGCCTACCACCCATCTTTATGCAATTATATGCTTTTTAAGTTTGATACTGTATTTAACTTTTTTAGTTAACCACAATGGTGACTCCTCCGTCAGACATTTACTTTCTCATTCGGATGTATCTATTATGTGTATTCTGAAATATCCCTTTAAATTTCTGCCATGGAATCTCTATTGGCATACACCTTTACCTAATTTGCTCGTTCACTTTGGTTAGCTCCGCTTTCATGCCCTCAATTGCTCTTCAAGCTTAAAATACTAGTCTTGTGGGCAGCACGGTGGCGCAGTGGGTTAGCCCTGCTGCCTCACAGCGCCGAGGTCCCAGGTTCAATCCTGGCTCTGGGTCACTGTCACAGAGTTTGCACATTCTCCGCGTGTTTGCGTGGGTTTCGCACTCACAACCCAAAGTTGTGCAGGCTAGGTGGATTAGCCACTCTTAATTGCCCCTTAATTGGAAAAATGAATTGGGTACTATAAATTGATAAAATAAAATACTCATCTTGGACATACTCTTCTCTCCCTCAAACAAAATGTAACATTCCATCATATTATGATCGCTGCTACCCAGGGGTGCCTTCACAATCAATACCAGCCTAATATAGCCCACTCTCTGATCAGCTTCAGAGCATGCTGTTCTAAAAAGCTATCCCAAAAACATTCTGTGTACTTGCTTGCACTATCTTTGCCCATCCAATTTTCCCGGTCTATATGTAGTTTAAAATCCCCCATGATAAACGCTCTGACAAGCTCCCATTTATATCCTGTCCTACTGTCTAGTTACAATTAGGGGCCTTTTACACCTCTCCCACAACAGATTTCATGCCTTTATCATTTCTCATTTCAACCCAAACCACTTCTAAATCCAGATTTCCTGAATTTAGGTAATCACTCTCCAATATGCTCATACCATCATTAATTAACAGAGCCACCCTTCCATCTTTTCCTAACTTCTAGTCCTTCCTAAATGTCATGTACCTTTCAATATACAGCCATGTCTCTGTAATGGCTATCAGGTCATATTTACTCATTCCTATTTGCACCAATCAGTTCATCTCTTTTGTTTCAAATGCAGTGTGCATTTAGATACAGAGCCTTTAATTTGGTCCTTTTATTACTTTGCAGCGTCTACCCTTATCTGTTGATTTACTCTGGATTTACTCTCTGTCCCTTCCTGGCAGTCTGTTTATCATTTCAAATATTAGTACCTTTCTCTCTTGCTCTTTCTCTACACTTTGGTTCACCATATGTCCCTGAACTTAATTCCTATTTTGCTCAAAAACCTCTCTGCCTCCCTAGTTATGCGGCTCGCTGGAATACCATAGTGAAACTCATCTTAGATTTTATAAGGGGAAAAAGCAGCTAGAAGATAGTGCTATTTTGAAGCTGGAGGAATATATCCATAGTGATCCTTGCAGAGCCTTGTGCCAGAAAGCAGTCAGCTTGAATAGTTAGCTTAGAAATTGCTATGCAAAGGTGCTGCACCGGGCCCACATGACTGGGACGAGGATGAGTAGGTTCTCGGGGGGTGAAGACAGGTGTGTCAGGTGCTCGGGGAGTCCAGCGAACCATGCCCATATGTTCTGGGCATGCCCGGCACTGGAGGAGTTCTGGAAGGGGGTGGCGAGGATGGTGTCGAGGGTGGTGGGATACAGGGTCAAGCCAGGATGGGGACTCGCGATTTTTGGGGTTGGGGTGGAGCCGGGAGTGCAGGAGGCGAAAGAGGCCGGTGTGCTGGCCTTTGCGTCCCTAGTAGCCCGGCGAAGGATCTTGCTACAATGGAAGGATGCGAGGCCCCCAAGCGTGGAGACCTGGATCAATGACATGGCGGGTTTCATTAAGCTCGAGAAGGTCAAATTCGCCCTGAGAGGGTCGGTACAAGGGTTCTTTAGGCGGTTGCATTTCATTGTTTGTCGTTATGTTTTATATTTTCTGTAAAAAATTCCAATAAAAATTATATTTAAAAAAAAAAGAAATTGCTATGCAGCAATCTTGGGAACAGATTTGGGAGAAACAGTCTCTGTCCAAAACCAGAACAAGGAGCTGAAGAGACCACTTTTTGAGATATGTAAAGATGATAAGAGTATCATTTATTCATACGATAATGGAAGGATTCCCATGTAATTTGTACCTCACGAATAGTAAGGAAACTTAAACTCATACCTAGCACAAAGGAAAACGGTTGTGGTTGATGAAGGGCAATCATCTCAGTCCCAGAACATTGCTGCAGGAGTTCCTCAGGGTAGTATCCTCAGCCTAACCATCTTCAGTTGCTTCATCAATTGCCTTCCCTCCATCAAAGGGTCAGACGTGCTGATATTTGATTTCACCATTCGTAATTCTTAGATACTGAAGCAGTTCCTGCAACAGGCTTTGGACAACGTTCAAGCTCGTGCTGATAAGTGGCAACAAGTGCTTGGCAATGGTCATCTCACACAACAGAGAATCTAACCAAAGCTCCTTGACATACAATGGCATTACCATCACCAAAACCCCGCTACTCCCAGGTTCAATTCCCAGCTTTGGCCACTGTCTGTGCAGAATCTGCACATTCGCCCCGTGTCTGAGTGGGTTTCCTCCAAATGCTCCCATTGCCTCCGACAAGTCCCAAAAGACGTGCTGTTAGGTGAATTGGATGTTCTGAATTCGCCCTCTGTGTACCTGAACAGGCGCAGGAATGTGGCGACTAGGGAATTTTCACAGTAACTTCATTGCAGTGTTAATGCAAGCCTACTTGTGACACTAATAAATATTATGCCTGGAGGTTACCACTGACCAGAAACTGAACTAGACCATCTCTATGAACACTTAGGCGACAAGCATATGTCAAACACTGGAAATTCTGAGTTGAGTGTCTGAACTCCTCCCTTCCCAAAGCCAGTCCACCATCGACATGGTATAAATCAGGATAGGTGCAGTTGCAACAACCTTCTAAGACGCTCAACATCATCTAAGACAAAGCAGTCCACTTGTGGCAGCAGTGCATGCCATCTACAAAATACACTGCAGCAACTCACCAAAATTTCTTTGACAACACCTTCTAACACAACAATCCTCCAACGCATAAAAGGAGAAGGGCAGCAGACACATGGGAACAGGACTACCTGCAAGTTCCCCTCCAAGCCACACACCAGCCTGACAAAATCCTGGAACTCTGTTCCTAACAGCGCTGTAGTGTACATGCACCAGATGAACTGCAGTAGTTCAAGGAGACAACTCACCGCCCCCTTCTCAACGTTAGTTAGAAATAGGCATAAACCACCAATCATGAAAGAATAAAGAAAGAATGTCTACCTTACTTCACATGGTGGTAGTGCCACAGTGCACAATGGAATCGCACCTTTGCCTTCATGGAGGAGTTTAATGCTCAATCTGCCACGCTGGACAGATATGTCCACCTTAGATTGGTTGGTGATTACAAGAGCATATGACCATACGAATTAGGAGTAGGCCCATCGAGCCTGCTCCGCCATTCAATTAAATCCGATTTTAACCTCAATCCCACGTTCCTGCCTACCCCCAATAACCTTTTACCTCCTTGTTGATCAAGAATCTATCAACACTGCCTTAAAAATATTCAAAGACACTGCTTCCACTGCCTTTTGAGGAAAAATCCCAGAGACTCATGACTGTCTGAGAAACAAATTTTCCTCATCTCGGTCTTAAATGAGCGACACCTTACGTTTAATCAGTGACCCCTAGTTGTAGATTCTCCAACAAGAGGAAACATTCATCCACATCCACCCGGTCAATCCCCCTCAGGATCGTATAGGTTTCAATCAAGTAGCTTCTTACTCTTTAAACTCTCTTAGATACAAACCTAACTTCTCCAACCTTTCCTCAAAAGACAACCTGGCTATTCCTGGTATTAGTATTAGTCTAATACACCTCATTTGAACTGCTTCTAACACATTTACATATTTCCTTGGATAAGGAAGCCAGTACTGTACACAATATTCCAGATGTGATCTCACCAACACCCTGTACAACTGAAGCATAACCTCCCTATTTTTGCAATCAATTCCTCTCACAATAAATGATAACATTCTATCAGCTTTCCTAATTACTTGCTGCATCTGTATACTATTTTTGGATTCATACACTAGGATACCCAGATTCCTCTGCACCTCAAGAGCTCTGCAATTTCTCACCATTTAGATGATAAGCTTATTTTGTATTCTCCCTGCCAAAATGACAATTCCACATTTTCCCACGTTATACTCTGCCAAAATTTTGTCCACTCACTTTTGTGGCCTCCTTACATCCTCTTTAAAATTTACTTTCCTTCCTACCGTTGTGTGCTCATCCAAGTTATTTATATAAATTCATATAAAAGTTGAGACCTCTGTGCTAGTCATCACACCCTGCCAACCAGACAACCATTTATGACAACTGTTTCCTGATTGCTAGCCAATCTTCAATCAGGGCAGCACGGTAGTATTGTGGTTAGCACAATTGCTTCACAGCTCCAGGGTCCCAGGTTCGATTTCCGGCTTGGGTCACTGTCTGTGTAGAGTCTGCACGTTCTCCCCGTGTATGCGTGGGTTTCCTCCGGGTGCTCCGGTTTCCTCCCACAGTCCAAAGATGTGCATGTTAGGTGGATTGGTCATGCTAAATTGTCCTTTTGTGTCCAAAATTGCCCTTAGTGTTGGGTGTGGTTACTGGCTAATGGGGATAAGGTGGAGATGTGGGCTTGGGTAGGATGCTCTTTCCAAGAGCCAGCGCAGACTCGATGGGCCGAATGGCCTCCTTCTGCACTGTAAATTCTATGAAAACATGCCAATATGTTTCCCCCTTCACCATGAGCTTTTATTTTCCACAATAAACTTTGATGTGGCACCTCATAAAATGTTGTCTGGAAATCCAAGCACAGTACATCCACTAGTTTCGCTTTATCCACAGCACATGTGACTCCCTTCAAAGAACTCCAGGTTAAATATGATTTCCCTTTCGCAAAACCATGTTGACTCTGCCTGATTGCCTTTAATTTTTCCAGATGTCCTGCTATAACATATTCAATAATGACTTCTAACATTTTTCCTAATGGTACGATGTTAGGCTAATTGGCCTGTAGTTTTCTTTCTCTCTCCCTCCCTTTTTAAATAAAGGAGTTAGATTTTCATGTAAAATCTGTTACAACATTGAGTTGGTTTCCTCATCACCTGATTGGCATTAAAAATGTTTAGGACCGTGCAGGTTCAGTACTATCAAAGCCCTCTTGCTGGTGAATAGTGAAGTTCCTCACCCAAAGTATGAACTGTTCCCTCACTTCCAAAAGAGTTTCCTCCAAGTGATATTCAACTTTGAAAAGTACTGATTCATCAATTAAGCAAGAGTGCATAGGTGGTGATCAGGAGGTTGGTTTCCTTGACTTTTTTGATTTTAAGCCATGAGACTTCTTTTTAATTTAAAATACCCAATTCATTTTTTTTTCAATTAAGGGGCAACTTGGCGTGGCCAATCCACCTACCCTGCGCACCTTTGGATTGTGTGGGTGAGACCACGCAGACACGGGAAAATGTGCAAACTCCACACGGACAGTGACCCGGGGCTAGGATCGAGCCCAGGACTTCTGCGCCGTGAGGCAGCAGTGCTAACCACTGCACCACCGTGCCACCCCTGAAGCCATAAGACGTGACAGGAGTCTACAGTCAATGTTGAGGACTTTCTGAACCACTCCCACCTGATTGTAGTCCACCCTGTCGGCATGACAACAGATACCTTGGTATCAGAGAATTGTGGCTGATTTTAATCATAACCGTGTTAGATTGTTACAGGGAAGCTATGCCAACCAGAGTATCAACACACAGATGTCAATGAGAAAAATCTTCACAGGGTCGACGGGTCCAGACTGCCTGAATGTTCTCCAATGCCAATGTAATGAACAAATAAGTTTAAAAAATATCAAAATGGGGTGCATGGAAAGCAAGAGGACAAGAGACGGTCACCTTCAGAAATTCCATTGTAAGTATCAATATTCTCTGGTGCATTTTTATTTCAGAATTTCAATCTGCTGGGCAAAACAGCAATATTTGAATCCAATTATCATCGGAGACCAATAGAAAAGGAAGTATGATGCAAGGGGATTACAGTTCTCCAAGAATCATAGAATTAACAGTGCAGAAGGAGGCCATTCGGCCCATCGAGTCTGCACCGCAACACCGTCATCAAACCAGCAAAGGAGGGGCCACCGCCATACTGAACAGAACGGACTACTGCAAAGATGTATACCGACAACTCAACAACCAGGAACACTAGACAGTTACCTGCAGATCCGACCAAGGAACACATCCGCCAACACAACAGACTGATCAAGACCTTGGATCCAGACCTTCAGAGCACCCTACGTGTTCTCATCCCACGTACTCCCTGCATTGGAGATCTCTACTGCTTCCCGAAAATACAGAAGGCCAACACACCAGGCTGTCCTATCGTTTCAGGCAATGGGACCCTGTGTGAGAACCTCTCTGGCTACATCGAGGGCATCTTGAAACCCATCGTACAAGGTACGCCCAGCTTCTGTCGTGACACGACGGACTTCCTACAGAAACACAGCACCCATGGACCAGTTGAACCAGGAACATTCCTCGTCACAATGGACGTCTCGACACTCTACACCAGCATCCTCCATGACGACGGCATTGCTGCAACAGCCTCAGTACTTAACACCAACAACTGCCAATCTCCAGACGCAATTCTGCAACTCATCTGATTCATTCTGGATCATAACGTCTTCACCTTCAACAACAAGTTCTTCATCCAGACACATGGAACAGTCATGGGGACCAAATTCGCACCTCAATATGCCAACATCTTCATGTACAAGTTTGAACAAGACCTCCTCACCACACAGGACCTTCAACTGACATTGTACACCAGATACATCGATGACATTTTTTTCCTTTGGACCCACGGTGAAGAATCACTAAAACAACTACAGAATGACATCAATAAGTTCCATCCCACCATTAGACTCACCATGGACTACTATCCAAAATCAGTTGCATTCTTGGACACTCATCTTCATCAAGGACGGTCACGTCAGCACTTCGCTTTACCGCAAGCCCACGGATAACCTCACGATGCTCCACTTCTCCAACTTACACCCTAAACACATTAAAGAAGCCATCCCCTATGGACAAGCCCTCCTTATACACAGGATTTGCTCAGACGAGGAGGAGCGTAACAGACATCTACAGACGCTGAAAGAAGTCCTCGTACGAACTGGATATGGCGCTCGACTCATCGATCGACAGCTCCAATGCGCCACAGCAAAAAACCGCACCAACCTCCTCAGAAGACAGACACGGGACACAACCGACAGAGTACCCTTTGTCATCCAGTACTTTCCCGGAGCGGAGAAACTACGACATCTTCTTCGCAGCCTTCAACACGTCATCGATGAAGGTGAACATCTTGCCAAGGTCATCCCCACACCCCCACTACTTGCCTTCAAACAACCGCACAACCTCAAACAAACCATTGTTTGCAGCAAACTACCCAGCCTTCAGAAAAGCGACCACGACACCACACAACCCTGCCATGGCAATCTCTGCAAGACATGCCAGATCATCAATATGGATACCACCATTACACATGAGAACACCACCCACCAGGTACGTGGTACATACTCGTGCGACTAAGCCAATATTGCCTACCTCATACGCTACAGGAAAGGATGTCCCAAAGCGTGGTACATTGGCGAGAGCATGCAGACGCTGCGACAACGAATGAACGGACATTGTGAGACAATCACCAGGCAGGAATGTTCCCTTCCAGTTGGGGAACACCAGCAGTCAAGGGCATTCAGCCTCTGATCTCCGGGTAAGCGTTCTCCAAGGTGGCCTTCAGGACGCACGACAACGCAGAATCGCCAAGCAGAAACTTATAGCCAAGTTCCGCACACGGGTGCGGCCTCAACCAGGAGCTGGGATTCATGTCGCAATACATTCATCCCCCACCATCTGGCCTGGGCTTACAAAATTCTACCAACTGCCCTGGCTTGAGACAATTCACACCTCTTTAACCTGGGGTTACCCCTATCTCTGGATCTGTAAACACTTAATGACGTGCAAATGCTCGCATTCTAAGCATTGTCTGGCATCTTTGAATTTGTATATAGATATGTTTCTGGAACATACCTCTTCATTCACCTGAGGAAGGAGCAGTGCTCCGAAAACTAGTGTTTGAAACAAACCTGTTGGACTTTAACCTGATGTTGTCAGACTTCTCACTAAATTAAATTAGAATGAAAAAACTTTGTATCCGACCATGTAATTACCAGATTGTCATAAAAATCCATCTGTTGGTTCACTATGCCCTTTCGAACAGGAAATCTGTCATTCTAACCCAGACCCATGGTTTCCTCCGGGTGCTCCGGATTCCTTCCACAAGTCCCAAAAGACATGCTGTTAGGTAATTTGGACATTCTGAATTCTCCCTCTGTGTATCCAAACAGGTGCCGGAATGTGGCAACTAGGGGTTTTTCCACAGTAACTTCGTTGCAGGTATAATGTAAACCTACTTGTGTCAATAAAGATTATTATTATTAACTGTTAACTGGTCCCTAAAAGTCCCTCTCAAGCCACTCAGCGGTGTTTCAGGCAACACGGCTCACCTTACCTTCACGTAGGCAATTACGAATGGTTATGCTGGCCTTGCTGGTGACAGGCTTATGCTTCAGAACTAGCTGTGCCTCTAGTCAAACTGTGTTAGTACAGCTACAGCACTGGGGTGTACATAGCAATATGGAAGATTGCTCAGCTTATGTCCTGTCCACAAAATGCAGGACAAAATTCCCACCACTGTATCAGCCTGTGCTCGATCATCAGCAAAGCGACGGAAGGGGTCATCAACAGTACTATCAAGCAGCACTTTCTCAGCAATAATCTGCTCACCGACGCTCAGTCTGGGTTCCATCAAGACCACTCAGCTCCTCATATTACAACTTGGTCCAAACATGGACAAAAAAGCTGAAATGTAGATTCGAGTGGAGAATAACTACCCTTGACATCAAGGCCACATTTGACCATGTGTAAAACTAAAGTCAATGGGAATCGGGGGAACATTCTGCACTGGTTGAAGTCATACCTAGCACAAACAAAGACTTTATGGTTATTGGAGGTCAATCATCGCCTTCCCGGGACATCTCTGCAGGGGTTCCTGACTTGGAACTAGATTGCCATTCCTTCACTGTAGCTGGGTCAAAATCCTTCCTAACCACTCTAGGTGTACTTACACCACCTCACAGTGGCAGCCCAAGGCAGCAGCAAACCACCACTTCCTGAAGGGAAATTAGGCATGGGCAATAAATTCTGGCCAAGCCAATGACATCCATATCCCATGAATGAATTAAAAAAAACACACCCATGAGAAAGTGGTATTTTAGTCAATAGTAGCAGCATTATTCAGAAAATGTACCAACTTAGTGCATACTGTATCAACTGTAAAGCATCGAAGCTCAATTACACCATGCAAAAGCACTCTAAAAAACACTGGGACTGAAACAAGCATTTTTATTGTTTCAACCGGGATTTACATTCCCCCGATTGATAAGAGTTTAAATTCATGTTCCGCAATGGGAATAATCCCTTAAATCTAAAAATACCATTTAAAATTATGAATAAATCTCACAATATTAAGAGATGTAGTTCATCCAAAACATGCTTTGCTGGGATTATCCAAATACTCAAACAAGTGGCTTTATTGTGTTGCATTCATTAATGACTAATTTTAGTTGCCAATCCTCTCCCTTAAAGCTGCCGGTTTCCTGAACTCTACTTTTTTTTAAAATACAAATTATTTGGAACAAGTTAACCATTGTTTGTATTAAATGTCCTGTAATTGTTCAAAGAATTTGGTTGATATGGAGAAATATTTTCCCTCCATTTTGGATAGTTATTACAAAACTTTCAATACTATTAGAATTCTTAGAACAGTACAGCACAGAACAGGCCCTTCGGCCCTCGATGTTGTGCCGAGCAATGACCACCCTACCTAAACCCACGTATCCACCCTATACCCGTTACCCAACAACCCCCCCTTAACCTTACACTACGGGCAATTTAGCATGGCCAATCCACCTAACCCGCACATCTTTGGACTGTGGGAGGAAACCGGAGCACCCGGAGGAAACCCACGCACACACGGGGAGGACGTGCAGACTCCACACAGACAGTGACCCAGCCGGGAATCGAACCTGGGACCCTGGAGCTGTGAAGCATTGATGCTAACCACCATGCTACCGTGAGGCCCCTCACGGTATTTTTATGAATTACAAATTTATGAATTTAATGAATTACAAATTTATTAAACTTATGTTACGACGTTTCAGGAAACATGGTTGTGTATGAAATTATGGGCAGCACGGTAGCATGGTGGTTAGCATAAATGCTTCACAGCTCCAGGGTCCCAGGTTCGATTCCCGGCTGGGTCACTGTCTGTGCGGAGTCTGCACGTCCTCCCCGTGTGTGCGTGGGTTTCCTCCAGGTGCTCCGGTTTCCTCCCACAGTCCAAAGATGTGCGGGTTAGGTGGATTGACCATGCTAAATTGCCCGTAGTGTCCTAAAAAAAGTAAGGTTAGGGGGGGGGAGGGGGGGGTGGTTGTTGGGTTACGGGTATCGGGTGGATACGTGGGTTTGAGTGGGGTGATCATGGCTCGGCACAACATCGAGGGCCGAAGGGCCTGTTCTGTGCTGTTCTATGTTCTATGTTCTATGACAGGTATCTACAAGATTAAAATTATGTTTTCATATACAATTGTTTTCTATTACAGATTCCGATATACCAAGTCAAAATAGCAACTGCCAGTGTAAACGCACTTGCCCCATATTGGAGGCAGAGCAAACCTTGCATGGTCAGTGAGGTGAATTTGCAGCATGTAAAGTTTGGCTACTTGTTCCATTACAAATGTAGACTGTCATGAACCATGCTGATGGTCTGAGGGTATTCCAACTTGGAACACCAGTTTGTGGGGGTGTATAGTTTTGTTTATGGAATGGTGTGAGGAGTCACATGGAACCCCAGTGAGAGTAACCAGCCCAGCCATTGTGTAACAATTATTAAAGACTATTGATTAAATTGAAGAAAAGACAAAAATACACACGGATAGCACTACAATACTCTAAGACCATTAAGTATATGAGTCACTAAACACACAGTTTATCTAGACCATACACCTTGTTCCAAAATGTTTCTACGATCCCTGAACTTCTAAAGACTTCCCCATTCCCCAAACAACATCCAAATTAAATAAACCTTTGAGTCAAATCCAGCTTATAGTTACTGCACAATACAGAGCTGATAAGCAAGTATTTACCTGGTCCAGCAAAGATATTTAAACTGCCTTTGTAAAGGTTTCTGCGCACCCTTGGCTCTAAGATTTTGATGCGGGCCTAGCCTCCTGGTTGAGAGTTGTGGACTGGCCTCTCAAGCTATTAGGTGTAAAAGGCGCCTGTCTGCTTCTGAGAGTGCTGGCAAATATACCATTTCCCCTTTGATTCTTCATTCTGTGCCTTTGTCGGTCTGTCGCTCTCAAATTCCTTGACTCTCTAAATGCTGTTAATAATAATAGTAACTTTTTATTGTCACAAGTATGAAGTTACTGTGAAAAGCCCCTAATTGCCACATTCCGGCGCCCGTTTGGATAAGCTGGTATGGGAATTGAGCCTGCGCTGCTGGCCTTGTTCTGCATCACAAACCAGCTGTCTAGCTCACTGAGCTAAACCAGCCCTAGACCAGGCAGATCCATGGCAAGATATATTTTATATTGATTTCAACTGCAAATGTATTATATAATAGACCGTTAATGAATCTGCGGTTTAGCAGTGACTGTAGGGAGGACAGAGGTTGGTTGCTCAGGCCAGTTGCTGTGCAAATAACAGTTGAAGAAATAGTAACTGAATGTCGACAGACCTACTCCAATTATCCGAAACCTATTAATTCCCACTCAATTCAGGGCCTGCACTTGGTATTTGAAGTTGTGTGGTACAATGGGTAACATCCCTACCTCAGAGTATCGGCCTGTGTTACGATCCCAGTTGATTTTACTACTGGGTGGTAAGGTCCCACAATAGAACCCTGACTCATAAAGACCGTAATGTTTAATTTTAAGAAAACATGGAGTAACAGAGTCATTGGACTGCTAATTAATTTTTAACAAGAAAAAAATGTGTTAAATATGAAACGTTTGATTAGAATAAAATACTCCTTTACTTCCCCCTCAGCTTCACAAATATATTGTTTTCAAAGGTAACAGCCCACTGAAACCAAATGGCCGATGTCACTAAAATGATCTTCCGTGGATTTCTCCTCAACTTCCCCAGATGATTGTTGTCATATTATCAACTCATGTATATAACGAGATGCAGACAGGCAGTGATTGACACACAGGATGACCAATGAACACACAACACAGAACAACCAATCACCAGTCACCACCACTATAAAGCTCACAGGGCATTAAGACTCCTGCTCTTTTCGGGGCGCAGACACAGAGACAGTCAGAGTGCACAAGTCAGTGGACATTATTGCCATGTGGTAGCTAGTAAGTCTGGTTGAGCCAGTAAGAGGTCGTCAGTAGGATTAGCAGAGTATCAAACCACAGCTGAACATGTACAGCCGTTCTTAGTTTAAATAAAACCGTGTTGGATTATCTCCGCTGTTAGATGTTTGTTTCTAGCTCCCCTGCATCCAGTTACAGTCAACGTCAAACCAACCCACCTAACACATCAATTGTCACATGATTGTTTCCAAATTCCCCCGCAAAAAGTCAGGCTTTAAAATGTTCTTTCAAACAATGCTTTCCACCACCAGTTTGCAGGAAGAATCCACTCCAGGATTTCCAACTATCCTTTCAATGTTTCTGCTCCAATGTTTGTACAAGGAATCCACCTCCAAAGGACAGAGGTGAACTGGTAGCCGAACCAAAAAAGGTCAACAAAGCATTTGAGGGACTGTACACCTCCAATCCCCCTGATGGGGATTTATGGAAGAACTATTTCCTTGATGGACTGGGCATGCCAGTCGTGGAGGACGATAGACGGAGGGAGCTGGAAGCACCATTAGGACTGGGAGAGGTTGGGCAGCACGGTGGCACAATGGTTAGCATTGCTGCCTACGGCGCTGAGGACCCGTGTTCGAATCCCGGCCCTGGGTCACTGTCCGTGTGGAGTTTTCACATTCTCCCCGTGTCTGCGTGGGTTTCGCCCCCACAACCCAAAGATGTGCAGTGTAGGTGGATTGGCCACGCTAAATTGCCCCTTAATTGGAAAAAAAATAATTGGGTACGCTAAATTTTTTTTTTAAAGGACTGGGAGAGGTGATGGACAGTATCAACTCCATGCGGGCGGGGTAGGCGCCGGGACCTGACGGGTTCCCGGCTGACTTCTACTAAAAATTCACACCGGCTCTCGCCTGGCACCTACGGGAGATGTTCGTAGATTCACTAGCGAGGGGTACCTTCAAACACCAATTCAGGCTACCATATCGCTTAGATCCAAAAAAGACAAAGACTCGACGGAATGTGAATCATACAGACCCATTTCGCTGCTTAACCTAGGTGCGAAAATACTCGCAAAAGTCCTGGAAAGAGACAGGAGAACTGCGTACCAGAGGTGGTCGCAGAGGACAAGACGGTCTTTGTCAAGTGTAGACAGCTAACTGCGAACATCAGACAGCTGCTGAATGTGATACTGACCCTATCTGGGGAGAGAACGCCAGAGGTGATCATCTCCCTCGATGCAGAAAAGGCCTTCAACAGAGTCGAATGGAAGTACCTCATCGAGGAACTGGACCAGTTTGGGTGAGGGATGGGGTTCACCTCATGGGTGAAACTCCTGTATAACGCCCACAAGGCGTGCATTTGGACCAACATCACCAGCTCTGACAACTTCCAGTTGCAGAGGCACCAGACAGGGATGCCCACTGTCCCCGCTCCTCTCACCCTGGCAATTGAACCCCTGGCAATCGCCCTGTGAGACCGGACAGTTTGGAAGGGCATCCGAAGAGAGGTCAGAGAGCACAAGGTCTCACTCTATTTGGATAACCATCTCCTCTACATTTCGTACCCGCAGAACAACCTAAAAGAAATCATGAAGCTCCCGGAAGAGTTTGGGGCCTTCTGTGGCTACAAACTCAAGTTGGGCAAAAGTGAGGTTTTCCCAGTGACCCGAGGTCTCCCATTTAAAACAGCCCAAAACAAATTCTGCTATCTGGGGATCCAGATAGCCCATGATTGGACACGGATCACAAATGGAATCTGACCCGTCTGGCGGAGGAAGTTAAAAAGGACCTGCAGAGATGGGATGCACTCCCACTGTCCCTGGTAGGGAGAGTGCAGACGATCAAGATGAACATGGGGAAGGGAGAAGAATCCCGAAGGCAACACTGCAGAGAAGAAGAAGCACGGGTGACCTGGCCCTCCCGAACTTGCAATACTATCACTGGGCAGCCACAGCCGAGAAAGTGAGGGGATGGGTAAGGGAACCGAACATGAAGTGGATGAGGATGGATGAGTCCATCTGCGCAAGAACGTCCCTCGGAACCCGCGACAGGACAGAGCTCCCATCTCCACTGGCATAACTCACATCAAGCCCAGTGGCAGTAGCAACATTAAGAACTTGGAACCAGATGAGACAGCAGAGCACTAAGCCAAGCCAACTCCACCTCCTCCTGTGCACGGCTAAGCCTCATGCAGTTTAAAATGGTGCACAGAGTACACCTGACAAGAACCCAAATGAGCAGATTCTTCCCGGAGGTGGAGGAGAAATGTGAATGGTGCCAGGGAGGCCCATCCTAACACACCCACATGTTCTGGGCATGCCCAGGGTTGTCGCGTTTTGGACAGCCTTCTTCAATGCGATGTCCAAGGTTGTGGGGGTGAGGGTGGTGCCGTGCCCGAGCGTGGAGGTCTTCGGAGTGTCGGATCAGCCAGAATTTCATTTGGGAAGAGTGCTGATATCCTTGTCTTTGCTTCCCTAATCGCCTGCTAGAGAATCCTGCTCGGCTGCCGATCAGCAGCACCACCCAAAGCTGCAGACTGGCTGGCAAACCTGTCAGAATTTCTCCATCTGGAAATTATCAAATACACCATCCGAGGGTTGTACGATGGCTTCCACAAAGTGTGGAGGCCATTCATCAGCCTATTCTCGGACCTGTATGAAGCCAACAATGATAGAAAGGAGGGGGGGGGGGCATGTGAACCACCAGGGCCACATATAGCAGACAGGAACGGGAGGGGTGGGGTGGGGGGCAACGGGGGAAGAGACCCAAGGAAAAGCCAGGAGGAAACCCAAAGAAAGACAGACACATGGGCCTAAGGACCCCTACAAAGCTATAAGAGCAAAACAAATGACAAACAAACCATCTACGGCAGAGGAAAGGGCCCATGAAAAGGGGAGCAAGGATGAGGGGAACAAAGGCGGGGGAGGGGTGCCAAAAAGGAACAGCATGTTAATATAAATAATAACTGTTTCAGTCATCTCCTGTACTGTGTAAAAATGTTAATTCAATAAAAATATTTATAAAAAAGGAATCCAGCACCTGGTTTTCTACCTCTCCTTTCAAACTTTCTTTGTCTTAAATGTTGTACACAAACTCCGAAAGCCAGCCACCGTTTTCCACAATTATTTCAAATCATCTCACAAACTGTAGCAAGATCTCACTACTACAAATTTCTTTCTGACCTCTCACAAACCAATATGCCTTTTCAACTCTGAATTTACTGAACAGTAGCCAGTTCTGACCCCGTTTCCTCTGTTACTTTAACTTCAGATTCCATGGAATCTTCTCTTAATTTGTCTAGTTTTCCAACTCGTTCTTTAGATTTCTGCACTTGTTTTCTTAACCATTACTCCATGGTATGGCTTTTCTTCTAGCAAAGTTGAAAGAGCTATGCCCTCTCTAGATTCCGATAACCACCTGATAGGAATTCAATTAAAAACACAATCCCAAAACCCTACTCTTACTGGTGCTGGTTACTGGACAATGACTTTTGACTTCTCCCAGCTTTTTACTTTTCATGCCATAACCCTATCTAAGCACAATAGAAGCACAGTTTGAACTGACCAAACCCCAACACAAACAAACCCCTTTGTCTAGCAGGAATCTAACTAGAGTTTTACTCCTCTTACACAGAACTAAACTACCCTCTTAAAACTAAAGCTTGGTCAGAATTCTCCACCTCACGATGCCGCAAATGCAAACTACGAACGGGCGGAGAATCAGGATCCGCATACCGGCGCTGAATCGAATGCCATGCTCCGATCCCTCGCTGGTGGCAATAACAAGGTTTGCATGGGCAGTGGTTGGACACTTCGTGCTCCGCCCTTCCACAATGCTTTGCTCCTTTCAGGCAGGTGTTTTGCAGGCATTAATTTCTACAAGTATTGACAAACAGGGACTGGGCTCACATAGATGCAGAGGGGGAACAGGAGGCTTAAAAAAAACCTGAAAAACCATCGAAAATTGTCAGGCTTGCTGGGGTAGCTGCCTGGGCCGGGACAGTAGTGGGTAGTGACTTGGTGCCAAGTCCCTGGACTTGGGATGTCCCCCCTTGGGATCAAGGTGGCCTGGTTCAGACTCCCATTACTGCAGTCTCTCTTTAAACACACTCCTTTAGTGCTATTTACAGGCTCCTGGCTGCAGGGAATTGCTCGTAGTTTGAGCCGGCAGAGTGCTGGCTCATTAGTATGTCCTGAGTGAGCTCCCCAAATAGCGCCTCCAATGTGAACGTGAACGGCACACAATTCAGTCCCGGCATCAACACGCAAGTCTCTCAAACAGAGAATCTCGTCCCTTATTTCTAATATTTAACAATATAAATATAAATCCCTTAATACTATCTCTGTTTTCCTGACACCTGCAAAATCCTTCTGACATGTCCATGGCAGGCCGTATTTGCGGGAGAGACTGCGATCAGTTTTGCTTAGTGCAGAGTGCCATCCGTCAAGCTGAGAGTCTCTGGCGACAGGCTAGTGACCTGTTTCAAGTAGAAACTCACTGTGGGTACAGGTGAAAGTCTGCCTTGTGCACCACTGGGAGAAAGAAACAACAAAACAACAAACTTGGTCTTTACTCCCTCATACATTATAGGAGATAAACTAATTGTAAATGACGGTAATTTGGTCCAACGCTTTACATATTAGCTGAGAAGTATCCACTGCCCAAGCAGGATAAGATCCACCTTTCTCAACTAATTGGTTTTGATAACCCAATTAGCAACCTCCTTAATCTGCTAATTATCTGTCCTGACAGACAGACCATTTTTCTCTGAAAAATCAGTGAATTCTTTTTTATTATTAAATGAAAATTTGGTCAGATTCTGTGCAACAAATATTCTTAATTTGAAATAATCCAAAAGAAATGCAAATATACCAAATGATTATGAAGCACTATGCTTATTATCTGAACAAAATTAAGGGTAAATATTGACTTTAGGAATAAAGGACTTAAATATTAAGGTCCACTTAAGAATCAAAAGTAAATACTGATCTGAACTCGTACACTGCCACTCAGTGACCTTGTTTGCAACTTGACTTAAGTGACAAAAATAGAAAAGGTGGGGCAGCATGGTGGCGCAGTAGTTAGCACTGTTGCCTCACGGCGCCGAGGTCCCAGGTTCGATCCCGACTCTGGGTCACTGTCCGTGTGGAGTTTGCACATTCTCCCCATGTTTGCGTGGGTTTTACCCCCACAACCCAAAGTTATGCAGGGTAGGTGGATTGGCCACACTGAATTGCCCCTTAATTGGAAAAAAATGAATTGGGTACTCTAAATTTAAAAAAAAGAAAAGGCAGTGGCGAAGTGGGAAGTAGTATTGTCGCTGGACTAGTAATTTGGAGACCCAGCGTCATGCTCTGGGGACCCGGTTTCAAATCCCACCAGGGCAGATGGTGAAATTTGAATTCAATAAAAATTATGGAATTAAAAGTCTAATGATGACCATGAAACCAATGCCGATTGCCATAGAAACCCATCTGGTTCACTAATGTCCTTTAGTGAAGGAAATCTGTCATCCTTACCTGGTCTGAACTACATGTGACTCCAGATCGCAGCAATGTGGTTGACTCCTAAATGCCTTCAGAGATGTGCAATAACTACTGGTCCATGCCCACATCCAATGAACGAATAAAGAAAAAAAATCACTTGCTTCACTTGTTATATGAGGCAGTCAAGGCTGCTAAATGGTGTCAGCAGTTTGAGCATATGAACATTAGGAATAGGAGGATGAGGTGGTCACACTTCAGCATCTTGGACCTGCCTTGCCATTGTATTATATCATGGCTCAGCAGGCCATCAATTCCACTTTTCCACCTTTGATCTACATCTTTTGATCTCCTTAGCTCATAATAATCTCTCGATCTTGGCAGGTCAATTGTCATGGCAACCAGCGCTTTTTGGGGAAGAGAATTTTGAAATTTGTAAATCAAAGCCTGTGACATTGTTGGGAGAAGAACACCCCACTCCCTTGACCCATTAAATGCCCTGACCAGCAGCAGGCCCAGCATCCCAGAAAACTTCTTGCATAGTTCCACTGGGTAGCCATCCGGTCCCGCGCCTTGTCGGACTGGATGGCCTCCAATTCCTCTACTACTTCTACAATTCCGATCGGGGTCTCAGCCCCTCAACCAACCCTTCCTCCACCTTCGGAAACTTCAACCCTTCCAAAAACTGCCTCATCCCCTCCACCCCAGCTGGGGGCTCCGATTCATACAGCCGACGGTAAGACTCCTTGAACACCCCATTGACCCCCGCTGGGTCCAGGACCGTGTTTCCCCCCTCAGTCCTTCACTCTTCCTATCTCACTGGCCACCCCCACTTTTCTTAGCTGGTGTGCTAACATCCTACTTGCCTTCTCACCATACTCACATACCGCCCCCCTCGTCTTCCTCAACTGCCCCACTGCCTTCCCTGTGGCTATCAGGGCAAACTCCACCTGCAGCTTCTGCCGCTCCTTCAACAGTCCCGCCTCTGGGGCTTCAGAATAACTTCTGTCCACCTGAAATATCTCTCTAACCAGCCTACCCATCTCTGCCCGCTCCACCTTCTCCCTATGAGCCTGTATCTAAATTAGCTCCCCCCCTAACCACTGCCTTCAGCACTTCCCATACCGTTGCTGCCGAAACTTCTCCCGTATCATTTATCTCCAAATAATTATGGAAGGCCTCCCTCACCTGCCCTCATCTGCTAACTGGCCTACATCCAATCTCCATTGTGGCACTGACCCCCCCTCCTTGTTCACCTGTAAATCCACCCAGTGTGGGCCATGGTTCAACACAACAATCGCCGAGTACTCAGCATCTATCACCCCCACCAGCAAAGCCCTGTTCAAAATGAAAACATCAATCCAGGAGTACACTTTGTGAACATGGGAGAAAAAAGAAAACTCCTTCGCTCTTGGCCGTCCGAACCTCCATGGATCTATCCCTTTTAGTTCCTTCGCAGCAGCTGGCACCCTCCCTGTTCTCGTACTCGACTGATCCAACCTCGGATAAATGACCGTATTAAAGTCGTCGTCCCCCCCACCCCCTCCCCCATGATCAACCTATAAGAGTCCAGGTCTGGAATCTTCCACAACACCCACCTCATAAACTCCATGTAATCCCAATTTGGTGCCTAAATATTCACTAATACCACCGGCATCCATTCCAGTTTCCCACTCACCATGACATAACTACCCCCGGAGTCCACCACTATATTCCCTACCTCAAATTATACCCGCTTATTGATCAAGATCGCAATCCCCTAGTTTTAGAGTATAGCCCCGAATGAAATACCCGCCCGACCCACCCCTTCCTCAGCCTAGTCTGATCCATTACCCTCAGGTGTGTCTCCTATAGCATTGCCACGTCCGCCTTCAAATTCTTCAAATGAGCAAACACGCGAGGCCTCTTGACCGGCCCATTCAGCCCTCTCACGTTCCATGTGATCAGCCTGGTCGGGGGGACACCAGGGGCGCATTAAATATCGGGGTGTCTACGAGCCTAATGGATCACCTACCCAGCACAGGCGAGATGCAGATCATAACGTCTTGCAAGGTTCGGTTGAATCTTGCGAGACATCCTGAGAATCGCAAATCTCGTCACGCCACCAAGTCACCAAGGTTTATAGACTGGTGAATCTAACCTGCAGCCCTCCTTGGTCAATATATTATTCTTGCGGCATGTGTCCAAAAGTAAATGAAGTACTCCAGATCAGGGTTCAAAATATATTGGGTGGGGGGGGGATTTGTCCTCAACCTCACAAATAGCCCCGGAAAACTCAAAGACAAGTTGAATAATTCAACAATGGGTGCATCCGTACATATTGCCTTTTATTATGGCTCCCCTGTAGTTCAAACAATGGCAGACACGGGTGTCCCTAAAAGTGAAAAAATAATGTAGACTTTAATTGGAGGAATAGCAAGTTTGGGAGAGGCAAAGTATGTGAGGAGTTACTGCACCAATCACAGAGTCTGTCTCTCCCTTGGTCAGTGCTCCTCCAGAAAGAGAATCTTTGATTGGAGAAGCAGCAAGGGCAGGAAGGAGGGAACCTTTGATTGGAGCTCAAGGTGGGTCCCCCAGAAACAGTGGTGGTAACGGAACAAACTTAACAGTGTAAGTATCCTGCAGTAAAGTGACAATGAAACAGTTGGAGAAGAGCACTGGAGATTAGCGATTGTGCAAAGGAGAAAAATATTGGAGAAGCGGATTACAATTCTGGAACATCAGTCAGCAGGGGTCGGTGTGGCTAGCCTGGGATTCGAGCTTGGGCTTGTACTGTCTTTTGGCATCTTTGATGGATTCCCTTTGATCATATCTGGCTTTCTTGTGTAGGTCAGGGTCGCCTGACGTAAGCGCCTCAGACCTAGACCTTTCGTCCAGTGGCTCTAACATCCATCATTATGAAGTGCTTTGAAAGGTTAGTCATGGCACAAATCAACTCCAGCCTCCTGGATTGCTTTGATCCACAACAGTTCGCCTAACGCTGCAACAGGTCCACAGCAGACACCATCTCCCTGGCCCTGCACTCAACAGTGGAACACCTAGATAACAAAGACACCTATGTTAGACTCCTATTTATTGACTACAGCTCAGCCTTCAACACTATTATTCCTACAAAACCCATCTCCAAGCTCAGTGGCCTGAGCCTCGGCTCCTCCCTCTGTGACGGATCCTGAACTTCCTAACCCACAGACCACAATCAGTAAGGATAGGCAACAACACCTCCTCCACGATCATCCTCAATACCGGTCCCCCACAAGGCTCTGTCCTCAGCACCCTACTATACTCCTTATATACCTATGACTGTGTGGCTAAATTCCCCTCCAACTCGATTTTCAAATTTGCTGATGACACCACCGTAGTGGGTCGGATTTCAAACAATGACGAGACAGAGTACAGGAATGAAATAGAAAATCTGGTGAATGACAATAATCTCTCCCCTCAATGTCAACAAAACGAAGAAGCTGGTCATCAACTTCAGGAAGCGTAGTGGAGAACATGCCCCTGTCTACATCAATGGGAACGAAGTAGAAAGGGTCGAGAGCTTCAAGTTTTTAGGTGTCCAGATTACCAACAACCTGTCCTGATCTCCCCATGCCGACACCATAGTTAAGAAAGCCCACCAACAACTCTACTTTCTCAGACGACAAAGGAAATTTGGCATGTCAGCTACGACTCTCAACAACCTTTACAGATGCACCATTGAAAGCATTCTTTCTGGTTGTATCACAGCTTGGTATGGTTCCTGCTCTGCCCAAGACTGCAGGAAACTATAAAAGGTTGTGAATGTAGCCCAGTCCATCATGCAAACCAACCTCCCATACATTAACTCTGTCTATAATTCCCGCTGCCTCAGAAAGGCAACCAGCATAATTAAGGACCCCACGCACCCTGGACATACTCTTTTCCATCTTCTTCCATCAGGAAAAAGATACAAAAGTTTGAGGTCACGTACCAACCGACTCAAGAACAGCTTCTTCCCTGCTGCCATCATACTTTTGAATGAACCTACCTCGTATTAAGTTGATCTTTTCTCTACATCCTAGTTATGACTGTAACATTACATTCTGTAGTCTCTCCTTCCTTCCCCAAGTACAGTATGTGTTGTCTGTATAGCATGCAAGGAATAACACTTTTCACTGTATACTAATACATGTGACAATAATAAATCAAATCAAATCAAGCCACAGTTTAAAACAAATTAATATTTCCTCTACAAGAGTAAAATAAAACAAACACTAAATTCTATCTGCAGTAACCACTTTTATTCGAAAACCCAGAATTAATGTAACGGAACAGAAAAATTGCAATTGATTATAAACTATAGATTACACATTAAATGGCAGAGACAATTAAGACCAAAGACAATTAAGTCCAAAGATGTGCAGGTTAGGTGGATTGGCCATGCTAAATTGCCCTTAGTGTTAGGTGGGGTTACTGGGTTATGGAGATAGGGTGGAGCTGGAGGTGTGGGCTTGGGTAGGGTGCTCTTTCCAAGAGCCGGTGCAGACTCGATGGGCCGAATGGCCTCCTTCTGCACTGTAAATTCTATGAAATCTATGAAAGACAGCCCTTTCGAATTGGCTCGACAGTCCACTCAGCGCATATGTCAAAGTCCTTCAAAACTCCCGTCTTCCTCATGAAGAATTTCAGCTCCTCTTCTTCACAAATTTAGCCTGATACAGTAGTCCCCC
This sequence comes from Scyliorhinus canicula, assembly GCF_902713615.1. Classification (NCBI taxonomy): domain Eukaryota; kingdom Metazoa; phylum Chordata; class Chondrichthyes; order Carcharhiniformes; family Scyliorhinidae; genus Scyliorhinus; species Scyliorhinus canicula. The sequence goes on from NC_052159.1 coordinate 39,770,681, forward strand.
ATTATAACGCGGGTGTTGGGGTCCAAGATAGCCATCCGCGTTACATCCGAGCCGCGGATATCCACGATGTGAAATGTCCAATCAGCCAGCAGTGTCAACTTCAGCGGCCGGCTCACTTTGATCCGGAGAGGGAAGCTGACAGCACCCGGCTGTTTCGAGTAAGTAAGGCTGTTTCGACCTGGCGTCACGTTCTGGCCCCCCTTCTCTTCGAAGAGGATCGTCCTTGGCTTCGTTTTCATCTGAGGGCAGAAGGACTGGGGACTCGGCCGAATGTTGTACAATACAGACAGCAAGAGTGCTCGCGCCTGTTTGGCCAAGGCAACTTGGGCTTCACGCCCACGCTCCCGGGGTGCAAGGGCTCCACCTTGGCTCCGTTACACCACCCTCCCACCCCAGGCTACATCCACACATATCGGCAGCCTATTCCTCTGCGTTGCTGACGGTGCTAAGGATTCTGGTCTTGAGGAGCTAGATCGCTGTGACGATCCATGTGCGGGACGATCCAGGGGCTGCGTTTCCCATTCCCTCCTCCTCCCCTGCACTGCCCCACCGCCCGTCCCGGGTCAAGCTGGTGAATTGTTCCGGCAGAGGTGGCGAACTTCAGCGGCCGGCTCACTTTGATCCGGAGAGGGAAGCTGACAGCACCCGGCTGTTTCGAGTAAGTTGGGGTCCATAAGCCCCCCCCGCCGTATATCACGAACTGCGGTATTGCGGAGCACGGTATAACGGGGGACTACTGTACTAACCAACCGCAGCGCACAACCAACCCAAGTTCCACGGGCATGATCCTCACCAAAAAAGTGTGCAGCACACAACCAACCCAAGTTCCTTGGGCATGGTCTTCACCATAAAAGTGTGCAGGATTCCATAATGTTGCTTACAGTCCAGATAGCACAGATTCACAAATGTCATCTTCAAGTTACAGAAACAGCTGTAGCAATTGTACATTTACCTAATCTCAGCTTCCGGATAAAGCCTCTGTTTTATTCAGCCTGCATGTACTCACCACTGGAACCAACATCTGAGCTCTGGTGACTCGTGTCCTTCATATGGTTTTAATCAATTTTAGTCGCCACACAAGTTTTGGTTTCCAATCTCAGTTTGAGTCTTAGCTTCCTTCCTTAGAAACTGGAAGGGTCAGTTTCCTTTCTCAGTTTCCTTTTTCTGTTTTCCTTTTCAATTGGAGTCTGTCTCAAAAATTAGAAACTTTGAAATGACAGGTTCCATCAGAATCCACGGAAGTTGGATGCCAACTACACTGATAAGGTCTGGAATCTACAAGAAATTGAACCATTTGCAGGTTTGTTTATCAAATTTCAGAATGACAGGATTCATTCAAAAGTGACAAGTGAAGGTGGAGCTTGAATCAAAATTAATAAATTAAGCACTCTTTCGTTCCAAATGTTACTGCAAGTGTAATGATTCTAATAAGCTTCTATTGTAGCAATAAGACTCTGCTCATGCAGAATGACTGGTTACAGGCATGCTGGGAAATCTTTGGTCAACTTGAAATCACATAGCCAGGGACTTTTAAATGACCTAGCTCAGGAAAGTTTGCAAAGTGCAACCACAGGAACTTATAACTGCACAAATCGACATCTTAACCACAAGAACTCGTCAAAGTTTGTGTTGACCCAGCCAAGATGTGACACCTATAAACACAATGTCTTAATATTGGAAAAGCAATGTCTGCAGGATGAACCATGTGGTTAGAAGATGGGGTAATTGAGCCTGTTGACCTGGACATGATCCCTTCCATGGATTTTCTTTTCATGTATGGTATGGTCCGTCTGAGCTGCACGCAGAACAATACTTTCCACTGTACCTCGGTACCCGTGACAATAAACAAATCCAATTCCAAACAGGGCTAACTAACATCTAACTAAGGAGAGGATGAGTAGATTCTTCTCTGGAGTGGAGGACAGGCGTGAGCGTTGTTAGAAACATAGAAACATGGAAAATAGGAGCAGGAGGGGGCCACAAGGCCCTTCAAGCCTGCTCCGCCATTCATTATAACCTTGGCTGATCATTCAACTCAATATCCTAATTCTGCTTTCCCCCCATATCCTTTGATCCCCTTTGCTTTAAGTGCTCTTTCTCAGGGATCAGCTAACCACAGTGATATGTTCTGTCCTTGTCCCAAGTTAGCCAGCTTTTGGGTCTTTCTTCAATACATGTCAGAGATACTTCATGTCGATCATGGAGTCATGTCCGCTGGTGGCCATTTTCAGGACATCAGACTCGCTAATGCTGCAGGCAGGGATGAAGGCTGATATCCTCGCCTTTACCTTGTTAATAGCCCAGAGATAAGTTCTGCTTGGGTGGGGGTCTCCTACTCTGCCGAGTGCCAATGTTTGGTTGGGTGACTTCATGTCATTCTAAATGTGGAGAAGGTCAAGTACACCATTAGGGGGTCGGTAGAAGATGTTCTACCTAAGATGGCAGCCATTCCTTTTTTAAAGAGTTAGTCACTGTCAGTTGTTAAGGGGTTTCATTTTGGTGAGTTAATTTGTGCCATTGATTGTTTGTCATGTCCCTTGATATTGTAATTTGGGTTATTTTGTTCATAATGAAAATTTTCAACAAAAATATTTTTTAAAAAGACAAAGGACAAGCAAATTAAATTATCTTTTTATGAGGCTGAATTTTTATTTTCATAATATCTAATGCAATATTCTATGGGTGTCATGTACTGGAAGTGACAGAAATGTAATGAGTATTGACATTTTTAAAAGCCCGAGGTGCTAAGCTCAGAATGGGAACACTTCTGAATTCCCAGCAACTTCTTTCCAGGATGTAATTTGTGCACTGAAGTACTACTGCATGTACTATGTGTTCATAAGCATATTCTATTTTCCTGCAATGTCCGTAGTGTTGAACCGCCAGGTCTCTGTGTCTTACAAGAGGTCATGTGTTGTTCCTTGTCTCTGCATAAAGCTCAGAGTCTTAAACTTGAAGTAGATGCTTTATTGGGAGTTTGTTCTCTCTCCAGCGTTTAACTTATGTTACATCTGAGTTGCCTGTCTGTTCTGCTCCCAGCTGCCGTTTCTGTGAAGTGTGTCCTGACTTGCTGTTTGCCTGTATTTATACCTCCCGTGCTCCCTCTAGTGATTGCTCAGTTTTATTGCATCTACATTGCCTCTTACTTAATATACACAAATATACAGATCACCACATCCCCCTTTTTGTCTTTATGTATTTTCTGTACAGTGTTAAAGAAAGTTGTGCAAAACAGTTAGATTACTTATGCTATGTATATCTGTACAAGAGATTATGATATTGGATATTTTACAAAGCCAATTAATATTTATGGATCCAATCTTAATAAAAATATTTATGAGTCCAAACTTGATGAATTTGTTCGTTGAGTTTTTTTTTTTCGTTGTTGACGTGGTGATATTGATATTGCAATTCAGTTGTGAATGTTGTCGGTGTTCTTGTTTTTAAGTAACCAACCAGTCATCACGATGTATTCAAGTGGTCGAACCACTGATGTTGACTGACGTGGACTTTTTTTCTGTGCTTGTGGTGTTGATTTAGTGTATCATCTGCCTTGAAAGCCGGTGTGCATGCTTTTTCTGGAGCAAATGTGAATTTGTAGATTTGTTGTCATGCCATGGCATGTTTGTCGTCTTTTCATTGTTTTGCAGTGTGCTGTGGCATTGTCCTTCATGTGCAGAGTTGTACCATTTTGTACAGGTCGTTGTTTCATTGTTGTTGTTTCTGTCGTTTGTCTTTGTTGTTTTCATTGTCATTCTTGTTGTTTTTGTCGTACTTGTTTCTGTTTTTGCTGTTTTCATCATTGTTCTTGTCTTGCTTGCTGTTGTCTTTGTTATGCTTCTTGTTGTTTTTGTTGTTGGTCTTGTAGTTTTTGGTGTGCTTGTAGATTTTATTGTTGCTGTTGTTGTTCTTGTTTCTGCAGTGCTTCTTGCAGTTTTTGTTGTTCTTGTTGCGCTCACTGAGTGTTCCGTGTGGATAATTTGAGTAATTGTCACAGTTATTGGTGTCAGTGTCCTTTGTGGTATCTGTCACATTGAGCGTTTCTTCTGGAGAATTGTGAGAATGATCTAATGTTGCATTGATGTTGGTGGATATCAGTCATTTGTGGTGTATTTGATTCTTCTTCTTTGCTTCCTTGGTGCTCCTCTTCTGGAGTCATCGCCGGTACATTTGAATCATTTTTGGTCATGGTGCTCCTCTTCTGCAGTCAAAATCTTCACAATTTCATTTTCTTGTTGGTTTTGGTGCTCCTCTTCTGGAGTCAAAATCTTCACGATTTCATTTGACATGGTCTCTCTGGACTCATGAGTAGCCCAATTCTGAGATTCTGTACAGACGAGCTGAGATCTGTCAGTCTCGCTGTGATCCTGCACACCTTGTATGTCGATTGTGATCACATTGTCACTGTTTTCACATGCAGTGGGTAGACTTACATTGTCTTGTTCTTGATTATGTGAGCTTGGTAGACTTTCATAGTCTGCTTGTGGTTGCTCAGATACGGTGGGTTGACCTTCATGGTCTTGTTCATGCATGGCGTTCGCTCTGGAGTATTTGCTTGCTTCCATTTTGGAGTCTTTCAATGAGCTGTCTGTGGAGGGTTGCGACGTTCTCTCTGTGGAGTCTTTCATCACTCTCTCTGTGGAGTCGTGCAGTGTTCTCTGTGTGGCGTCGTCTTCTTCTTTGGCATTTGACAGGTTGCTGTCATCCAATGTATCGACGATCTGCTATGGCACATGGTATTGGATTCATCTACCATGAGTAAAGTAGTGTTGAGCTTTGCGAACGTGTTGCTGATGCTGTGATCAGCATATCCGAATAACACAGCCAACTCAGCCATGTCTGAGTAGTATTGTTCGAAAAACAAATCATTTTTTTTATTTCGGATTTGTTATCGTTCTCTTCACTTTGGGTGGTGCAGGCTTCTGGTTCCAGGGTGTTGTGAAAGTTTTCAATTTGCGGGCATTTCCCTTTTAAGTGGGCATGGTCCGGGTCCTCTGACGTCATGATGCTCGTGACGTCATGATGCTCGTGACGTCATGATGCTCGTGACGTCATGATGCTCGTGACGTCATGCATAGGAATCGATTGCGCATGCGCATATCGATCTTCCTTTACTGTGCGTTTTTTTGTACACTGCGCATGCACGACGTGCGCATGCGCAGAACTATCTCCGAATAGTGCGATCTTTTCTTTCAACTCCGCATGCGTAGAACAATCTGCGACCAAACTTCTTTTTCTACCTGCGCATGCGCAGAAGGCAAAACGGCTGATTTCACCTACGCATGCGCAGCTTCTGTTTCCTGTGCATGCGCAGCCGCAGATTTTCGTCTTTTGTTCCCTGGGGGCTGTAAAATGTGCTCCGATGCCATTTTAACATGAACTTCAGTGTTTTTTTCTTTGTAAAAAGTTAATGTTACTGGTTTCTTTCGATTTGGACTTTTCAATCGCGATTTCTTGAATTAACACATTTTGTTCTGGTAATGATTGTTTGAGTTTTGCATCACTCATTCCCTGTGCAATTTGGTCTCTGAGCATACAGTACTCTACAAATTCCATACAGTACTCTTTAAATTTTTTCAGTATTACTTCTAATTTGGTGCTGTCTTCACCTTTCAAGATTTTGAAACAATTATATATTTCTCTAGTTTCATGTCCTGCGATGAGCAGTGCTATTTTCATTTCTTCTGAGGCTGCTTCTAAATCATTAGCTATGATATATATTATCATAAATTTGTTTAAATCTTTTCCACCTGTTACTTAAATTACCGGTTGTGTTCAGCTGCGGTGGGGTTCCAACAAAGATCATCGAATTAGCGAAGTCTTCCCAGGTCGAATGTCCGATAGGAGTTTTCTTGCCACTTTGGTCTTTCTTTGTCTGCATCTTGTTTAATCTTATAGTAAGCGTTCTGAAGTACCTGGTACCATGTGTTGTTCCTTGTCTCTGAATAAAGCTCGTAGTCTTAAAGTTGAAGTAGATGCTTTATTTTAAGTTCGTTCTCTCTCCAACGCTTAACTTGTTACATCTGAGCTGCCTGTCTGTTCTGCTCCCAGCTACCATTCCTGTGAAGTGTGTCCTGACTTCCTGTTTGTCTGTATTTATACCTCCCGTGCTCCCTCTCGTGATTGCTCAGTTGTATTGCATCTACATTGACCCCTTGCTTAATATACAAAAATATACAGATCACCACAGGTCAAACAGTTATGTATCAAACAAGCACTCGGCCCTGAACTTTTGATTCAACACAATTTCATTTTTTAAAAATATTTTCATTAAAGTTTGCATTCTTACACAGTACAAGAAATAGATGAAATGGTAAAAATTTACATGTTGTTCTTTTTTGCCACCCAACTCCACCCCCCCCTCCCCTTTGCCCCCCCCCCCCCTCCCACCTCACTGCTCCCCTCCCACCACACTCCCTTTTCTGTTGTTTCCGGGTCCTATCCTAGGCCCTTTCTTTCACCGTAGGTGGCTTGTTTGATGTTTGTCTTATTCTTGTGGCTTTGTGATGGGCTCCACTGGTCCCTGTACTGGTCCCGTCCTGGACTCCCCTTTGGCATTTTCTTGGGTCTCTCCCCCCTGTTGCATACACCCACCCGCCCCATTCTATCATTTGATGATGCTAGACATGTCTTGAACAGGCTGATGAATGGCCCCACGCTTTGCGGAAGTCATCTTCCAATCCTCAAATGGTGTACCTGATCTTCTACACAATTTTATAACCTTTGCAAGGACGCTCAGTTTGGGTATGACCAGGGTCATTCAACCGATATATTTCCAAATCAGAATGGTGAGTGCCTTGGAGGAGAGACACAGTGTTTTCAAACCAGATTGCCTTCTGCACTTGTACGTCCCCCAAAACCCTCCAGGTATTCCAGGACCCATTTAATCGCAGAAAGAATGTTTCCGGCTGACTTCCGGTTGCGGTGATGCGGAGCTAAGCCGCACGTTCGGAGGCTCCCGTTATTTTCTGTCTTTTGGGCTCTTTTAAGGGCCCGTAGCGGCGCTGGTTGGACTTTTCCCGATGTGGGAACACATCTGCTGCGCCTATCTGTCGGTTGCTGGACTGGACCAGGAGCGGGGCGGTCAAAGAATCGGCTTTGGGGCAAAGAAAGGTGCGAGGCAGGAAGAACAAGATGGCGGCGGGTGGGGAACCGGCAGCGTGGCAGCAGTGGGCGCAGGAGCAGCAGGAGCTGCTTCAGAGAGCTGAAAGCTCACTGGATAAGCTCATGGTGACTCAGACGGCTCAGGGTGCAGAGGTCCGTGAGTTACAGCAAAAGGCCTCGGAGAACGAGGATGAAATCCTCGGCCTGGCAGTGAAGGTGGAGTCGCACGAGGCACTCCACAAGAAATGGCAAGCGAGGATGGAGGAAATGGAGAACCGCTCGTGGCGGAAGAACTTGCGGATCCTGGTCCTCCCGGAGGGGCTGGAGGGATCGGACCTGGGGGCCTATGTGGTCTTGATGCTGAACTCGCTAATGGGAGCGGGGTCCTTCCAAGGGCCCTTGGAGCTGGAGGGTGCCCATCGAGTGTTGGTGAGAAAGCCCAGGCCGAACAAGCTGCCAAGGGCGGTGCTGGTCCGTTTTCACCGCTTCATCGACCGAGAATGTGTGCTGAGATGGGGTAAAAAGGAGAGGAGCAGCAGGTGGGAGAATGCAGAGATCTGGATTTATCAGGACTGGAGCGCGGAGGTGGCGAAGAAAAGGGCTGGTTTTAACCAGTCGAAGGCAGTGCTGCACAAGAGAGGGGTGAAGTTCGGCCTGCTACAGCCGGCACGCCTCTGGGTCACTTATGAAGATCACCAGTACTACTTTGACTCCCCGGAAGAGGCCTGGGCCTTTGTCCAGGCAGAGAAGCTGAACTCGAACTGAGGATTGAGGGGGGGTTGGAGACTGATGTACATTGTCCGGAGGCTCTGTTCTCCGTTGTATTTCTTTGTTGGTTTTTTCTTTTTTGGGGGGCTTTTCTATTATTTATTTCTGTTCCTTTCTCTCTGCTGGAAAGCTGGGGGGCTGTTTTGTAGGCCCGTTGGGACGCACGCCTTTTTCTTCCCGCATTTTGGGTTGTGGTGCGGGGTTTCAGTTAGAAGCACGAGCTTTTTCCCGCGCTGGAGGTGGACTGGGAGTGGTCTGTACCGGTCGGGGGGAATGGCGGCTGGGTTACACCGGGGAGGGGTCGTTGGGGTGGCGGGAGCAGCCGGGGTCAGCAGGAGTCGGCTGACTTACGGAAGTACGACGAGAGGGGCAACGCAGCTAGGGGGGGCCTAGCTTGGGGGGGGGGGGGTACCGGGTTGCTGCTGGAAGGGCCGAAGGGGAACAGATGGTGCTGGGGGGGGGGGGGGGGGGGTCGGGATGGGGATCTGCCACCATGGGGAACGGGCCATGTGGGCACTGCGGGCACGTGGTGGGCCGAGGGAGAGTTATGGCTGACCGGCACAGAGGGAGGGGGAATAGCCCCCCAATTCGGGTGGTCACATGGAATGTAAGGGGGCTGAATGGGCCGGTCAAGCGGGCCCGGGTGATTGCGCACTTGAAGGGGCTAGGGGCGAATGTGGTTATGCTCCAGGAAACGCACCTTCGGGTGGCGGATCAGGTTAGGCTGAGAAGAGGGTGGGTTGGACAAGTGTTCCATTCGGGGTTAGATGCGAGGAACCGGGGTGTGGCGATTTTTGTGGGAAAGAGTTTGTCGTTTGTGGTATCGAGCGTGGTGGCAGATACGTAATGGTGAGTGGTAGACTCCAAGGGGAACGGGTGGTGCTGGTTAATGTGTATGCCCCAAATTGGGACGATGCAGGTTTCATGCGGCGCATGCTGGCCCAGATTCCAGATCTTGAGATGGGGTCTTGATATTGGGAGGAGATTTTAATAGAGTGCTAGACCCAGCACTGGATCGTTCTAGGTCCAGGACCAGTAAGAGGCCGGCGGCGGCTACAGTGCTGAGGGGGTTCATGGACCAGATGGGAGGGGTGGACCCTTGGAGGTTTATGAGGCCGGGGGGAGGGAGTTCTCGTTCTTCTCCCATGTCCATAAGGCTTACTCCCGGATTGACTTTTTTGTCTTCCGGTTGTACCAGGGACGAGGCAGGGGTGCTCCTCGTCTCCCCTGCTGTTCGCGTTGGCAATCGACCCCCCCCCCCCCCCCCCCCCCCAGCACCATCTGTTCCCCTTCGGCCCTTCCAGCAGCAACCCGGTACCCCCCCAGGTCGTTGATTCCGAGGGTGGTAGGGGCGGAGTATTCGGCGATAGCCATATCAGACCACGCTCCGCATTGGGTGGACCTGGAGCTGGGGGAGGGGAAGGACCAACGCCCGCTGTGGAGGTTAGAGGTGGGGCCGCTGTCGGACGAGGAGGTATGTGGCGGGTCTGGAGGTGTATAGAGGGGTATTTGGAAACTAATGACAATGGGGAGGTGCAGGTGGGGGTGGTCTGGGAGACGTTGAAGGCGATGGTTAGGGGGGACCTGATTTCTATTAGGGCACACAGGGAGAGGGGGGAGGAAAAGGAGAGGGAGAGGTTGGTGGATGAAATAGTAAGGGTGAACAGGAGGTAAGCGGAGGTCCCGGAAGAAGGGCTTTTGAGGAAGCGTCTTAGTCTCCAAGCGGAGTTTGATATATTGACCACCCGGAAAGCGGAGGCGCAGTGGAGGAGGGCGCAAGGGGCGGTACGAGTACGAGGAGAAGGCAAGTCGGATGCTGGCCCACCAGCTCCGGAAGCGGGAGGCGGCGAGGAAGATAGGGGGAGTTAGGGATGGAGGAGGGAGTCTGGTGCGGAGTGCAAGGGGCATTAACGGAGAGATCTGGATCTTTTATGAGGAGTTGTACCGGTCAGTGCTCCCTGGGGAGGAGGGTGGGATGGACCGCTATTTGGAAAAGCTGGAGTTCCCGAGAGTAGGGGAGGAGCGGGCGGAGGGTCTGGGGCCGCCAGTCGAGTTGGAGGAACTGATCAATGCAATGGGGAGTATGCAGTCAGGGAAGGCACCAGGGCCTGACGGGTTCCTGGTGGAATTTTACAAGACGTTTTCAGACCTTTTGGGCCCGCTGTTAGTGAGGACCCTGAATGAGGCAAGGGAGGGGGGAGGCCTTGCCCCCGAAGATGTCCAGAGCATTAATTTCATTGATTTTGAAGCGGGATAATAAGGACCCCCTCCAGTGTGGGTCTTACAGGCCGATCTCGCTCCTCAATGTGGACGCGAAGCTGCTGGCCAAGATACTGGCCAGGAGGGTAGAGGATGTGGTCCCGCAGGTCATTCACGAGGACTAAACGGGTTTTGTGAAGGGGAGGCAGCTGAATGTCAATGTGCAGCGGCTTCTCAACGTCATAATGATGCCGGCGGTGGACGGGGAGACGGAGATAGTGGCATCGATGGATGCGGAGAAAGCTTTTGACAGGGTGGAGTGGAGCTACCTGTGGGAGGTATTGAGGAGGTTTGGGTTTGGTGAGGGATTTATTAGGTGGGTGAGGCTGTTGTATAATGCTCCGGTGGCGAGCGTGGTGACAAATGGGAGGAGGTCGGAGGACTTTCGGTTGTACCAGGGACGAGGCAGGGGTGCTCCTCGTCTCCCCTGCTGTTCGCGTTGGCAATCGAACCCCTGGCCATGGCGCTGAGGGAATCGAGGAACTGGAGGGGGATTGTGTGTGTGGTGGGGGGGAGCACCGGCTGTCGCTGTATGCGGACGATTCATTGCTGTACATGGCAGATGTTGCGGGGAGGATGCCAAAGGTGATGAGGATTCTGGGGGAGTTTGGAGACTTCTCTTGCTATAAACTCAATGTGGCGAAGTGCGAGCTGTTTGTGGTGCATATGGGGGACCAGGAGAGATAGGGGAGCTCCCGCTGAAAAGGGCAGAGAGGAGCTTCAGATACCTGGGAGTCCAGATAGCCAGGAGCTGGGGGGCCCTGCATAGGTTAAACTTCATGAGGCTGGTGGAGCAGATGGAGGAGGAGTTCAGGAGGTGGGATGTGTTGCCACTCTCCCTAGCGGGCAGGGTCCAGTCGGTTAAGATGACGGTACTCCCGAGGTTTCTGTTCCTCTTCCAGTGTTTACCCATTATGATCCCGAAGGCCTTCTTTAGGAGGGATAACAGGAGTATTATGGGGTTTGTGTGGGCGCAGAAGACACCGAGGGTGAGGAGGGTATTCTTGGAGCGAGGCAGGGAAGTGGGTGGATTGGCGCTGCCCAACCTGTGTGGGTATTACTGGGCTGCGAACGTGGCAATGATTCATAGGTGGGTGATGGAGGGGGAGGGAGCCGCATGGAAGAGGATGGAGGCGGCGTCCTGTGCGGGCACGAGTTTAGAGGCGCTGGTGACGGCCCCGTTGCCGCTCCCCCCGGCAAGGTACTCTTCGAGTCCAGTAGTGGTGGCTACCCTCAAAATCTGGGGGCAGTGGAGGCGGCATAGAGGGGACGTGAAGGCCTCAGTTTGGTCCCCGATACGGGGGAAGCACCGGTTTGTTTTGTACCAGGGAGGATAGATGGAGGGTTTCTGAGTTGGCACAGGGCAGGTATCAGGCGGATGGGGGACCTCTTCCTCGACGGGAAGTTTGCGACCTTAGAGGAGTTGGAGGGGAAGTGGGCTCTCCCCCCAGGGAATTCCTTTAGGTATATGCAGATTAGGGCGTTTGTTAGGCGGCAGGTGGCGGAGTTTCCGCTATTGCCGCCAAGGGGGGGTTCAGGATAGGGTGCTCTCAGGGACGTGGGTCGGTGAGGGTAGGATCTCTGCAATTTATCAGGTGATGCAGGAGGGGGAGGAGGCCTCGGTGGAAGAGCTGAAAGCGAAGTGGGAGGAGGAGTTGGGGGAGGAGATTGAGGAGGAGACGTGGGCGGACGCCCTGGGGAGGGTGAATTCCTCCTCCTCCTCTTGCGCACGGCTTAGTCTAATCCAACTAAAGGTGCTGCAGAGGGCTCATATGACTGGGACCAGGCTGAGCCGGTTCTTTTGGGGGGGAGGACAGGTGTGGCAGGTGTTCTGGGAGCCCAGCGTATCACACCCACATGTTCTGGGCGTGTCCGGCATTGGAGGGTTTCTGGAAGGGGGTGGCGGCGACTTTTTCTAAGGTTGTTGGCTCTAGGGTGGAACCGGGCTGGGGGCTCGCTATTTTTGGGGTAGCATCGGAGCCGGGAGTGCAGGAGGCGAGAGAGGCCGGTATTCTGGCCTTTGCGTCCCTAGTAGCCCGGCGCAGGTTCTTTTACAGTGGAGGGACGCAAAGCCCCCGAGCCCGGAATCCTGGATCAACGACATGGCTGGGTTCATCAAACTGGAGAGGGTTAAGTTTGCCCTGAGGGGGTCAGTGCAAGGGTTCTTCCGGCGGTGGCAGTCTTTTCTTGATTTCCTGGCGAAGCATTAGAGGGTGGTCAACTTCAGCAGCAACCCCGGGGGGGGGGGGGGCTACGGGTTTGTTACGGGGGCTTGTTCTCATGGTTTTATGCTTATTACTTTTTCTTGTTGTTAATTTATTGTTTTTGTATTGGAGGGGAGGGGTTACTGTTTTTCTTTGCCGTGATAAAATTTGTTGTTGAAAATTTGAATAAAATTTTTTTTATTTTTTTTTAAATGTTTCCGGCTGCAGAAAAGGAAGGAAACAGCAATAGCTGCCTCCAGGTATTTGCAGGTACTAGCAGGAGCAGGAAGCAAACACAACCTGCAGCTGTGAAGTCCTCTCACAACTCACAAGGCCAGTTCCTTATTAGCAATAGCCTTCAGCTGTGAAGCTTGTGGCTTCTTACAGTCAAAGGGATTTAAAGTGACTTTCAGCATAAAACCAAAACCAAGAACAGGGCTCTGCCCTGGACATGTTTGTAGGATAGACAGGCAGCAGCTATAGTTGCCCCAGTTGTGGGCACCCACAATATTTAAAGATGACTTGAAGGCCTCACGAACGAAAAGCCCCCCCCCCCCCCGGCAACCCCAACCTCAAAATCTGCAGTGACCACCCCACTCCCCCGGCCTGGCAAAGCCCAATTCTCCCAAGGGGTCCCCACACCCCTCAAACACTGGGACAGCAGCTCCAGTGCCCTTGAGCTGCATGCCCAAAATGGAAATGGCTACTCATTTCCTCAGTTCCCCTCAGCAGCCATTGCACCGGTTAATTCCCGGGAGGCCATTACTAATGAGGTGGAAATTCATGTTGGGGTTAATGTTATACTTACCATATTGTCCAAGTCCTGGAACACAGCATCTGGAGTGGGCCAGTTAGATGACAAACTGATTCGTACCCAACACAAATCTCAATTTTGGACCTTCCCACTATTTCGCACCCAAATTTGCGCCGGGCGCAGTGATTAAATCACACCCAGGAGCCATCAAGCCAGGTTTCACTCTGGGTTCTGACCTATTCAGTATCAGCTGGGATTGTAACATTACAATTTTCCCACATTATACCCCAGCTGTTAAATATTTTCTGCTCACTTAACTATCTAAATCCTGAAAAACATGCTGTTAGGTAATTTGGGCATTCTGAATTCTCTCTACATGAACCCGAGCAGTCGCTGGAATGTGGCAACTATGAGCTTTTCACAGTACCTTCATTGCAGTGTTAATGTAAGCCTACTTGTGACAATAAAGATTATTATTATCCATATCCCTTTGCATCCTCCTCAAAACTTGCTTTCCTACCTAACTTTGTAGCTTCAGCAAATTTGTCTACAATTTAGACGGACCCTTTATCCAAGTCATTAATACAGATGTAAATAGTTGATGCACCAGTGCTGATCCCTGTGGCACTCCACACATTACAGTTTGCTATCCTGAAAAAATTACCCATTTATCCCAAATCTCTATTTCCATTACCTCCCTTCTCTTGCGTAAGCCCTTTTATGTAGCATCTTATTGAATATCTTTTGGAAATCCAATCTCAAATAATTCTAATAAATTTCCCAATCCTGGTTGTATTATGATCTTCTACATGTCCTGATACAGTACTACTTCTTTAACAATGGAATCTAGCATTATCCTAATGACAGATGTCGAGCTAACTGGCATATAGCTTCCTGCTTTCTAGCTCCCACCTTTCTTGATCAGTGATGTTACATTTGTGGGGCTGGATTCTCCGCAGCCCCGCGCCAAAATCATGTTTGGTGCGGGGGCGGAGAATCCACTTTTTAACCGAACCAGGCCCGGCGCCGTTCCCACGATTCCCCAGTCCCTGGAGAATCGCTCGCGGCAATTTATGCAGCACGGCTGTGGGGCCATTGCCAGAGGCCCGCCCAGCGATGCTCCAGTCCCGACCGGCCGAATTCTCGATGGCGTGGTTCTAACCACATCTGGCCAGTCGTGACTCAGTCCACAGCTGCCCTGGTGGGGGAGGGGGATCAAATACCGGGGGAGGGGGGCCTTATGGGTGGCCGGGGCGGCGATCAGGCAGGTTTGATGGAGCGGCACGTGGCAGATCGTTGGGATCCTTTGTTAGTCCAGGTCTGCCGGCTATGTCCGCCATCACATTCGGCGCGGCCGTGCTGGCCGCCGCCATGCGCATGCGCGGCCTCGGAACCGGAAGCGCGGGGCCCGTTTGCACCGCGAAAGCTGCTAGGAGCACTCCAAGGCCCTGCCAGCCCCTGTAGGTAGTTGAATAGTTCTTCATTTTTGTAAGGAAAGTCTGGCGTGAAACGCCAGCATTTTTACGCCGCGTGGAGACATAGCCCCATTTTTGGAGAATCCAGCGAGTAACACACTGGACTGTTCCTAGAATCTTGGGAATTTTACGTGGGAAGATTATAACTAATGCATCCAGTATCTCAGCAATTACATGTTTTAAGAACCACCAATGCAGGCCATCAGACCCAATGGATAGCATTCCCATTGGTTTAAGTTCCTGATTCCCTTTTTTCCTCTTGATTTCCCACTATTTTTGGGTGCTTTTTGTGTTGTCCATTGTGAAGATTAAAATACTTGTTCAAAACCTCTGCCACTTCCTCATTTTCTGTTATTAATTCCTCAGGCATCAATGCTAATGTGAGCAACTCTATTCCTTTTATATATTTGGAGATGCTTTTACAGTCTGTCCTTATAGTTCTTGCTAGTTTACCCTCTTACTCCAATTTCCCCTTCTACATTTTAAAGTCATCCTTTGCTGTCTTCTAAAGCTTTCCCAATCTTCTGGCCTACCATTAATCTTCATAACATCATACACCTTTTCTTTCAATTTCAATTTTCTTCATTAGACGAATGGGGCTGGATTCTCCGCAGACCCGCGCTGAAATCACGCTCGGCGCGGGGGCGGTGAAGAATGGCCGTTTTACAGGGAAATCGGGACCGGCGCCGCTGAAGCGATTCTCTGGTCCTCGGGAATCGCTCGCGCGCGATCTATGTGGCGCGGCTAGGGCGCCATTGCTACACCCCCCTGCGATTCTCCGCGCAAAACCGGCCGAGCTCCCGATGGCATGCTTCTAACCACGCATCGGTCATCGGGAACCTCGGGTGGCAGCTGCGGACTCAGTCCCTGGCTGCCCTGGTGGGGGGCAGGGAGATCGAGCACCGGGAATGGCGCATGGGCAGCTGGGGCGGCGCCATCTCGGGGGGGCCTACCTTTTCCAGGTTGCTCCGTGGCCTAAGTCTGCCATGTCGCATGCGCAGACTCCCAACCGGACGTGCAGGGGCCGTTTCTGGGGGCAGCTCCCCAGGGCCCTGCTAGCCCTCTGCAGGTAGGAGAATCACTCTAGACTTTTTCAAGGAAAGTCAAGATTGAAACGCCAGCGTAACAGAGCCCCATTTTTGGAGAATCCAGCCCATGGTGTTTCCTTCTGGTAAAGATTTTTTCATGGAATAAAACTTTGCTGAGAGTTGTGAATTAGCTCCTTAAAAGGGTTTATTTCTTATGTCTGCCATTGCTTTTCTATCATCTTATCTTAAAACCTACTTAGCCAATCCACTTTAGCCAATTCTACCTTAAAACTTAAATAAAGGCGATTAAAAAGGTATCAAAGGCTTAGACCCACATTTCAAACTGAATGTGAAATTCAATCATATTACATCACTCCTGCCTGCAGGATCCTTTGCTGTGAGGTTCTTAAATCATCCTTTCTCCTTGGAATTACCAAATCCAAAATATCCTGCACCCTGATAGATTCCAGAATGCATTATTCTAAAAAAACCTGTCTTGAATACACTGTTGTGAACTCACCCTCCAGACTCCCTTTGCCAATTTGATTTGTCCAATTGATGTGAAGATTGAGGTCACCCACAATTACAGTACATTTCTTTCAAGCCTTCATTATTTTTTGATGTCTACTCTGTTCAACAGTGTACCTGCTGTTAGGAGGCCTATAAACTACTCCTGCAGTAACTTCCTCCCTTTTCCATTTCTCATCTCCACCCTAACAGAGTTTACATCTTGATCTCCTGAACCAAGATTATTTCTCACTACTACACAGATCTCATCTTTTATTAACAGGACTATCCAACCTCCTTTTCCTTTCCTTCTGCCCTTCTTGAATATTAAGTATCCTTGAATACTCAGGCCCCAGTCTTGGCCAGCTTGCAACCACTTCCATCACGTCTACTGTTCCGTACTGATTCACAACATTTAAAAAAAATAAATTTAAAGTACCCAATTCATTTGTTTCCAATTAAGGGGCATTTAGCATGGCCAATCCATTTATTCTGCACATCTTTGGGTTGTGGGGGTGAGACCCACGCAGACACAGGGAAAATATGCAAACTCAACATGGACAGTGACCCGGGGTTGGGATCGAACCCCCGTGCCATGAGGCAGCAGTGCTAACCACTATGCCAATGTGCCACCTTCTGGTTCACAATATTTTAGTGATATCTGTACTCTTTGGAAACGTACTAATTTTAACTTTTCACCATTTAGAAAGTACCTTGCTCTAAGCTTTTCAGGACCAAAGTGGATGACCTCACATTTGTGTACACGGATATCCATTTTCCAAGCTTTGCCTATTCATTTAATCTATCAATGTTTATTTGTAACTTAATGTTTTTACTCACACTGCTTAAAATACCATCTATCTTTATACCATCAGCAAATTTGCTTATGTGACTTTTTATCCCATATTGAAGTCATGAATTGATGAAGTGAATAATTGAGGCCCCCACATAGATAAGAATCTCTTGCTCGGGGTCAGAGGAGGGCAGTACGTCCGGCATGTATGAGCAGATCATAGGGGAAGAGTTAAGATCGGTGGAAGCGGTGTAGGCCAAACGGCTGGAGGAGTTGGGGCCAATACTGGAGGAGGAGGCATGGAGCGTGGGGCTGCAGAGGGTGAACGCCATGTCGTTGTGTGCGAGACTGAGCCTTATTCAGCTATAGGTAATATTTCAAGCACTTGTGCTCGGATGAATTTTTTTTTTGAGGGGGTGGAGGATATGTGCAAACGTTGCACGAGGGGACCCACACACCACACACACGTTGTGCTCCTGTTCTTTTTCAGCACTAATGTCGGCAATCCTACATATTTAGCTAGAGCCCTGCCCTTTGGTGGCTGTTTTGTGGGTTTTGGATGTGCCGGAGCTTCGGACGGGTGCGGATATCCTTGTCTTCATCTCATTGGTGGTACGGAGGTGTATTCTGCTAGGCTGAAGGTTGGTGACACGTTGAGTGCTTCGACGTAGCTAGGGGATTTAATGGAGTTTTTGCACCTTGAGACAAATACACTGTGAAGGGTACTAATGGAGATACCGGCCGTTTATATTGTATTTCAGAGAATTGGTCACAGTTAGCTTTTAGGGGGGTAGGGAGGGGTGAGTAAGTGAGAGGTTTCTTTTGGTTTTTGTGTTTTGTGTTTCACGGGTTGGAAGGTTGACTTGGGGATTTGTTTGGGGTTTGTGTTTGGTTAATGGTTTTTGTTTGTATATTTTGTAATTTTGTATTAAATGTTAAAAATGTAATAAGAACAATATTTTAAAAATATATTCAAGGCTGAAGACATATATTTGGTCTACGGGAAGTCAAGGATTGGAGTAAGCAGGAAAGTAGAGTTGAAACAGAAGATCAGCAATGAGCATATTTAATGGCAAAGCATGCTTGAAAGGCTGCATGATCTACTCCTTCTCCCCTCCCATTTCTTATATTCTTACATTCTGCCAAGTAGAGTGCCTGGGCATTATCCCTTCTCTCTGTCTTCTGCCACTTAACCAATTTCCCAACCAGGTTAATGATTTTCTTCAGTTCCATCAACTTCACCTTCAGATAAATTATCTTCCATGGGACTTTGTCAAATGCCTCCTGGAAGTCCATATAAGGTTACCCGTCTGCAGTCACCTCTTCCAAAGAAAACCTCAAATCAGGTTGTCAGACATGATCGATCGACCCTTGTTTTTATCTTGTACTTAATTAAAGACTCTGGCAATTTTACAACATCAATGTTAGGCTAACTGGTCTATTAACACCTGGTTTTCCTTTCAGCTTTCTTAAATACCGAGTCACATGAGCAATTTTCATCTGTAAAGGAACAGATTCCGAATAAAAAGAACTTGGAAAATTATCAGATATGCAATCTGAAACTTAAATTCTGACATTTGGTCCTGGGGATTTGTCAATCTTTAGTACCAATAATTTGTCTATTTCTGTTATCCTGCTTGAGCCAGCATGTTTCATTACTCAGTTGCAATAACATAACTCATAAATCAGTCACCAAAAGAGAAAATTCTGGAAAATCTCAGCAGGTCTGGCAGTATCTGTAAAGAGAGAGAAAAAACCTAGCATTTCGACTCCAGAAGATCCTTTGTCAAAGCTGGTCATAAATCAGTCAGATGGATGTCAAGATTACAAAAAAATGCTTGGAAGGTTTTCTGAAGTGCGAATAAATATGGTAGAACTTCAGATCGCTCAATGTATGCAAAAATCATTTAGTAAATGACAGCTACCGAGTTGAATTTCTACAGTTCAAATTATGGGACAACATTTAAACAACTGAGGTATTCCTCAGGTGTTAGGAATCCAAGAACTACAAGCTTTTTTTCAAAAAAAATTGGAAGGACTTTAAATTATTTGGACACTTTTTTAAAATTAGGCCGACAAGTTCACTGGTCTGTGAGCTAGCTGTTTTTCTCAAGAAATCACGTGACTTCAGCTGGATGTCCAGCAAGACACCTGGTGAGAGAAGAGCGATTTTGTTTAATTGAGTTCAAGTGAAAAAGGTGCTATTGTCATGCCTTGGGCTTCTGCTGATGTTTTTGGATTTTTTTTTACATAAATTTAGATTACCCAATTATTTTTTCCAATTAAGGGGCAATTTAGTGTGGCCAATCCACCTACTCTGCACATTTTTGGGTTGTGGGGGCGAAACCCACGCAGACATGGGGAGAATGTGCAAACTCCAAACAGACAGTGACCCAGAGCCGGGATCGAACCTGGGACCTCGGCGCCGTGAGGCAGCTGTGCTAACCACTAGGCTACCGTGCTGCCCTGGGCTTCTGCTGATTGATTGGTTGGAAACATTTGGAAGAATTTCTCTCTGAAAATGTTATTTTGAACTCCGCTGTGCCTTGAAGAAAACTGTGAAGGAAGATTGCTTCACTCTCTCTCTCCCTCTCTTGGGAGTCCAAACTGGAGTGTTTACCTTCAACCAGAAAATTCTCATCTCAGTATAACTCATGCATTTTGAAAGCTAGTAAAGAGGAGTAGTAGAATTTTTTTAAAATAATTTTGAGGATTTTCCATTAGAACAAGATAAAAAAACGTGCAACATAATTTCAAAATAATCCCATCCATATCTAACCTCCCCCCCCCAACCCCAACCCCCCCAAGAACAAACAAAACTTAACAGAAACCAAACCCTCCCCCAACAACCGACAGTGACAAACTCCCTGAAAAAGGAAATGAAAGTCTGCCATCTTGAGTAGGTCCCTTCTACTGACCCCCTTTTTGTGTACTTGACCTTCCCAAAATATAAAACCTGCATGTCTGAAACACCAAAACTGGCCCACCAATGGGCAAGGCTCCAGCTGAATACCCAGAATCTCTGACACAGTGCTAAAAAAGGAGACCCAGAAGTTACAAGCTTAGGACAAAACTAGAACAAGACTAGATCATGTGTGTATGATTCGCCAGCCCCCTAGAACAGCACTTGCATCTATCCTCCACCCCCGAAAAGAAACCACTCATCCTCGTCCTGGTCAAGTGTGCCCTGCCCTTTAAGACAATCCTTTAAAACAGAGATGAGGAGAATTTCTTCAGCCAGAGGGTGGTAAATCTGTGGAACTTGTTGCTGCAGACAGCCGTGGAGTCCAAGTCACTGAGTGTCTTCAAAACAGAGGTAGATAGGTTCTTGACTAATAAGGGGATCAAGGGTTATGGGGAGAAGGCAGGAGAATGGGGATGAGAAACATGTCTACCATGTTTGAATGGCGGAGCAGACTCGATGGGCCAAATGGCCTAATTCTGCTCCTATGTCTTATGGTATTATGGTCTCATGGAGTGGAGTTAACCCTGCGAAGAGCCTCACTCCACACACCCCATCGAAAACCAGGCCAAGTTTCCTCTCCCACTTTCTCTTCACCTCCTCCAATGAAGCCTGTTCCGTTGACAGGATCCAGCCATAAATATCTAAAATCCTCCCCTCACCCAACTAACAGGACCCTATCCAAGAGTGAGAGTAATGATGCTGGGGAAAATGAAGGAATCTCTTGGCACAAAATGTCACGAACTTGCAAATACCTAAATACATTAGTTCTCGGAAGCTGAAATTTATCCAATAACTCCTCCCAGCAAACCTCTCTTCTATAAACCTGGCCCCAAACCTCTACAGCCCCTCCTTCCCCATGCCACGAACAACAGGTCCAAGCCCGCCGGCACAAAGAAATTATTCCTGCAAATAGGGGCCAACATCAACATGGAGCCCAACCTAAAATGCTAGGACCCAATTCTTTTTTTTTTCCAATTAAGGGGCAATTTTACATGGCAAATCCATCTACCCGGTACATCTTTGGGTTGTGAGGGCGAAACCCAAGCAGACACGAGAATGTACAAACTCCACATGGACAGTGACCCGGGACAAGAAATCATTGAACATGCCCAACAACAATGGGATCAACTGACCAGTAAATGTTTTATAAAATTCGATAGGGAATCAGGGCCCGGAGCTATGCCCGACTGCATTAATCCAATATATTTCATAACCTCTTCCGGACCCAACATTGACTCCAGCTCCTCCCTTCTCCCTTTCTCCACCACTGGGAAGGACAACCCATTTAAAAATTACTTCATTGGCAATCTCTCCTCTGGAGTCACTAATTAATTTAGGTCTCGATAAAAGGTTTCAAATGCCACATTAACCTTCACTGGGGTGGAAACCAACCCACCACCACCCAAGTCCCTTATCTACATTACTCCCAGGAGGCAACCTGCTGCCTCAGCTGGTGCGCTGAAAGACAACTGGCCTTCTCCCCATGTTCGTAAAAGGCCCCCCCTTGAGGGTCGCAGCTGGTTCACCGCCATGCCCATTGAAAGCAGCTCAAACTCTTCCTACTCGCCAACAACTCCAGTGTCAAGGTAATCAAGTATTGGCGGTCCATCTCAAGGATGGTGTCCACCAGCATCTGCCTCTCCACCCTTCTAGCTTTCCTGATATGCCTTGTAGAAAATTATCTCCCCCCTTAATAATAATAATAATAATGCCCGCTTTCAAGTTTCCCACAATGTGGAAGGCGAAAGTGCTTCACTTGGATTAATAGTTATTAGACTGTTCTTCGTTGCCTACGTAGCTTTTAAAACAACAGGGAGAGAGAAAGAGAGAGAGATGCAATTTGTACATTTCCCGATTGGCTGCTTGCCAGGTCTATCAAATCATCATCACCTCTTCTGCAACATAACTTAAAGGGGATGTCTTGACCTCGTCCATCATGTTGGGGGTTCCAACTCAGCCTAAAATCTGTAGTTTAACCAAAAATCCCAGATGGTGTAGCAACGTTGTAGCATCTAACCAGAAGACAGGCATCATGGCGGGGATAAAAAGGGTAACATAGGACAGACAATAGGTTTTACAACAGTATCTTAACAACTGGTCCGTTTAACCCCCTTACATTCCAAGCAATCAGCTGGACAGGGGACCTGCACCCTGCTCCCGACACAGAATCAGCCATTCCTCCCGTGTGGGGTAATCCAACAGCAACCAGGCCCACCCAAGATGGCCACTAAACCCTCCATCAGACCAGCAACAAGGAAAAGGATATAGTCACTGCTAGCAGTCTAATCCTCCCCCTGCCTCCCAGCATCACCACACCCCAATAAACAAACAGCCAAAAGGAGAATAAAGAACCCTCACCTCTCACCCCTAAACCTAAACCCAAACAAAACAAGAACAAAAATCCTAAATTCATTATTTTAAACTACCCTAAAATAAAAGATACCCCACCATTGCGCTCACGTTAACAACCTCTACAGCAAGCAGGATCACCTTTGCTCAGAGTTAAAATAGAAAAATAATCATGCAGACAACCAGCCTGTCGCCCACATCCAACATTAATTCAGAAAGAGAGAATGAAAGACAACACTCATCCCACAAACAACCACAGAACTACAAAATAAAAACTCAAAACTTGCCCAGAAAACCCCATGAAAATCCCCATGATCACATGCCCTTCCCCACAATACAAAGACCGCCTAATAAATACATATACAAATGCACATAACAGTTAATAATTAGTTTGCCCCCATCCCATGCTATTTACAAACACGTCCTCCGGTGCCTCAAAATAAAGTACGGCTCCTTTCAAGTCACTTGAACGCATGCAGGGTATACCACCCCAAATTGAACATCACTTCTGTGCAATGCAGCCTTGGCCTTGTTGAACACCATGCACCTTCTGGATAGTTCAGCTTACATGTCTTGATATTTCCTGACGGCATGGCCCTCCCATCTATAGTCTGATGATCCTTCGCCCACCTCAGGACTCGTCCCTTCTCCTGGTAGCTGTGGAACCTGACAATGATTGCACGTGGTGATTCCCCAGATAGGGCTTCTGCCGAAGTGACCGATGGGCCCAGTCTGACACGGGAGGGGTGACAATCCCCCTCCCCCTTCTCAAGCATCTTGCACATATAGTCGGTAGGATTTGGGCCATCCAGACCCTCCGACAGCCCAACGATCCTCAAATTTTGCCATCTGGGACGGTTTTTCAGGTCATCCACCTTGGCCTTCAAAGCTTTATTATCAGTAGCGCCATCTCTGCTTCCAGGAAGGCAATCTGGTGACTCTGCGACAAGTAAAAGTTAACAAAGACAGTATTTCACTGAAGTTCCATCTGATCGGATTCCAGGTAACTGTGAACAGTGCTCTGTCAGATCAAAAGCACTGAGACCGGAAAGAACTTTATTCCCTTTATAGTGTCTCCTTCTGCCAACCTCTGCAGAGACCTTGGGCTGGATTCTTCGACGGTGGGATCCTCCGTTTCGCCGGCAGTGACACTCAAGCCCGCAGATTTCCGACAGTGTGGGGTGCCCACAATGACCGGCTGCCGGGTCTGAGAATCCCGCTGCCAGCAGTGGGGGGGCCGCACCAAAACATTGATGCGGCGAGACGGAGAAACCCGCCCCTTATTTTTCACTTGTGTGTGGGTGCAAGCACATGCATGTGCTGGGATTGTTACACTTCCGGATTGCAAATTGTATGTCAACCAGTTTTGCAACTTGTTTTTAAAAAGTAAATTTTGTTGCATAATAAATCAATTGTTCTGAGTTTATTGAAAGAATCCTGGCTAAAGTCTCTCGTATTCTGGGAGAAGTCAGGGCCTTCACTCTGCAGGCTCTCGGAGACTTGGAAAACACCGCAGAAGTCGGGATCTTCACTCTGCTGCTCTCCAACGACCAGACAAGCATCCCAGTGGCTGGAACCCTCTTCCCCCAGCTCACAATTGAAATGAAAAAAATGAAAATCGCTATTGTCACGAGTAGGCTTCAATGAAGTTACTGTGAAAAGCCCTTAGTCGCCACATTCCCGCGCCTGTCCGGTGAGGCTGGTACGGGAATTCCTCTAACCCGGAGAGCTGCAACCTCCTGCAGGCCCCAAGCACTCCCTCCACTTTCCCCCCCCCCCCCCCCCCCCACTCCCCCAACCTCTACAGTCGCCCCCACACTCTTAAAAATCAACTCCCACAGCCGAACAAGCACTAATATTGCTCTTTTACATTTACTTGCAGGTGTAGAGATCCTCTGACCTCTGAAGGAAGACTGCGATCTGGAAAGGACCCTGCGGACCCCAAAACACGGGCCCGGCCCGGGGGGGGGGGGGGGGGGGGGGGGGGGTATGGTAGCAATGATGGACCAAGCCATGCGCTATGTGAAGCGGGCGGCTACGAGGGCATCCCTGGCCCTCGGGGCTTGCCGGACACTCACCACTGCCGCCTGTCCTATGATGCATGATCAATTGCACGAAAGACTCCGGTTGGTACAACTGTGGCTTTATTATAGTCAGATACGTGGCCTCCTACTGCAGCTGGCGAAATGGCTGATCACGAGGAGGACACGCATATTCATACGGCTCCTTGTGGGCGGAGCTAGCCGGCAGGGGCTACCAGCGAACTTGTAGTGCAGGTCCTACCATACATCCCCTAATACAGGTGCACAGTGGTTCACCACATCCTACAGCTACTGGCTGGTCCTCCAGTTCATCACTCCGAGATTGTCCTCCAGCCCCTATTGATCCGCCGCCTACTCATCATTCTTGTCGTCCTCCTCAGAGGTGGGCACTTGTTCCTCATCCCCAACCTCCAGCACATCACTCTGCTGCTGTACCAGGTTGTGGAGGACACAGCAGACCACCACAAAGCGGACAACCCTCCAGGCGGTGTTCTGCAGGTCACCAGCAGAGCGGTCAATGCATCGGAATTGCATTTGGAGCAGTCCAATGCACCGTTCCACGACAGCCTGGGGGGCCGCATGGGTCCCTGCTTCGGTCGCTGGCATCATTAGCCAGGTTCTCAGCAGGCACCCCTTATCTCCTAAGAACCAGCCGCCCATCCTGTGGTGGTCCTAGAAGTAGCCGGGGTTGTCTGACTGCCCCAGGATGTAGCTGTTATGCACACTTCCTGAGAAGCGTGCACACACGTGCATGATTTGTATGTGGTGGTCACACACGAGCTGAATGTTCAGGGAGTGGAACCCTTTTCTGATAAATTAGGGCACTCTCAGATGGCCGGGTGAGCTCAAGGTGACATGCGTGCAGTCTGTCAGCCCCTGGACCTGGGGCATCCCAGCAATGGTGAAGAATCCTGCTGCCCGGGCATCCTGTTGGGCTTGACCCATGGCAAAGTTTATATAGTTTTCCCCCTGGGGAAAAAGTGCATATATGAACTGTCGGGTGCACCTGTGGCCTGCGAGATGCCACACAGGTCCCCGCTCGAGCCCTGGAAGGATCCTGAGGCATAAAGGTTCAGAGCTGCAGTGACCTTGACGGCCACCAGGAGCGTGGCCGCCATCTCCCACACGTCCCGCCATGTGTGACTCATGGGGGCCGCCATCTTGGACGCCAACTTCCTCGCCGCCCGACACGTCCGACCAACGGGGGCTGCCATCTTGGGACCACGCCACCACCTCTGAACATGCCGGCTACCTGCAACTCAGCACGGTGCTAGGTACATGGGGACATAGCCTCCTGCAGTGCATGCTGTCCATCATTTGTTCATAGGGCCAACGATGCTTGTACACCCTGGACCGTTGTGGGACACCCCCTCTGAGTCCATCCCTGGCCTCATGGGAGGCCGGGTTCTCAGGTTATGGGCCGTGTCCCTGCGCATTGCTCGCCACCGCGAGCATCTGCAGATGCTGTTGCCATTGCCATCTCCGGCGTCTGGCCGTCCAGCCTACCAGCAGCACCACTAGGGAGGGCCTGTTCTGCGAAGTCTAAAATACCGTCCAATATCTGTAAGGAATTGGGAGAGGAGTAGGAAGGATGTGGAAGCTTTGGAAAAGGTGCAAAGGAGATTTACCAGGATGTTGCCTGGAATGGAGAGTAGGTCTTATGAGGAAAGGTTGAGGGTGCTCGGCCTTTTCTCATTAGAACGGAGAAGGATGAGGGGCAACTTGATGGAGGTTTATAAGATGATCAGGGGAATAGATAGAGTAGACAGTCAGAGACTTTTTCCCCGGGTGGAACAAACCATTACAAGCGGACATAAATTTAAGGTGAATGGTGGAAGATATAGGGGGGATGTCAGAGGTAGCTTCTTTACCCAGAGAGTAGTGGGGGCATGGAATGCACTGTCTGTGGAAGTAGTTGAGTCGGAAACATTAGGGACCTTCAAGCGGCTATTGGATAGGTACATGGATTATGGTAGAATAATGGAGTGGAGATTAATTTGTTCTTAAGGGCAGTACGGTAGCATTGTGGATAGCACAATTGCTTCACAGCTCCAGGATCCCAGGTTCGATTCAGGCTTGGGTCACTGTCTGTGCGGAGTCTGCACATCCTCCCCGTGTGTGCGTGGGTTTCCTCCGGGTCCTCCAGTTTCCTCCCATAGTCCAAAAATGTGCAGGTTAGGCGGATTGGCCATGATAAATTGCCCTTAGTGTCCAAAATTGCCCTTAGTGTTGGGTGGGGTTACTGGGTTATGAGGATAGGATGGAGGTGTTGACCTCGGGTTGGGTGTCCTTTCCAAGAGCCGGTGCAGTCTCAATGGGCCGAGTGGCCTCCTTCTGCACTGTAAATTCTATGATAATCTATGATTAATCTAGGACAAAGGTTCGGCACAACATCGTGGGCCGATGGGCCTGTTCTGTGCTGTATTTTTCTATGTTCTGTTCTGTGTTCTATGTTAGACAGCAATGGCTCCCACCCCAGAACCCCCCCCCCCCCCCCCCCCAAACTCCCCCACGACCAAAGCACCCAGCCCACACACCCTTGGCCACAGCGGGCCACCCTCAATGGACCCCAAACCCTGCACCCCAGGATTCCACACATAACTTCACCTGGACCGGGCGTTTGTCCCTTCCCCATTGGATTCACGCAACCTCTGGCCATGGACATGTCCCCAGAGCTGTGTCCCATCCCCTGGGTGGTCGGATGTTGGCGGCTGAGTATATGGTGGCCTGGGGCCTTGGCAATTAGTGGGGGTTATGGTGGGCAGACGGGCAGAGACAAGGGTTGCCCCTAGAACGGGTACACACGATCCAGAGGTTGGCATGGTGGAGCCGCGCACGGTTGCCGCCTTAGCGCCTCCTCCCTCCCTCTAACAATGGTGGCCCATCCCTGCGGGCCCCCACTGGGCACTTTGCCTCTGAGCAAAGATGGCTACTCACATTCTTGGCTCGCTGCCAAGCCCCCCCCTTCAGGTTCACGTTTTCCAAAAAGGAGTATTAATGAGTGCCAGCATGACCACTTGTTGGGGAGACAGCTGAATTGTGGTAGGCCATTGGATATGGAATTGCTCCCGTTAATTGTATGGAAATAGGGCTTAAATGGTGATAATTGGTTTCTTGTCACGCTACGGCGGGATCCTGATTTTGTCTCACAGCTCCAGGGTCCCGGGTTCAATTCCAGGCTCAGGTGACTGTCTGTCTGGAGTTTGCACATTCTCCCCATGTCTGCGTGGGTTTCCTCCCACAGTCCAGGTTAGGTGGATTGGCCATGTTAAATTGCCCCTTCGTGCCCAAAAGGTTAGGTGCGGTTATTGGGTTATCGGGATAGGGTGGAGGCGTGGGCTTAAGTAGGGTGCTCTTTACAAGGGCCGGTGCAAGCTCAATGGGCCAAATGGCCTCCTTCTGCACTGTAAATTCTATGATTCTATCTCACTAGCACTGAAATTAATTTACTGAAGTACTCATTTGTGTGGTCGGCAAAATGTCTTTTTAGCATGACGGGCAGTATCGTCTTAGTGGAAAATAGCTCGTGTTGACAAAACTCAGAACATACATGTGATTCTGGACAGGGCTCACTGAACAAAACCCAAGTCTGCCTTTTTGAATTAAATAAAAGTGTAAAGGAACAACAGCTCACTGGCGCATTCGCTATGGCAACATTTCTGCTAATCAAAGCTGACTTGCCAATCGATTGGCACCCTTTTCTCATACATTATAAATTGTTGCTCCCTTCGAATTCTGGCATCATGTCTACCCTGATAAGAGCAATAATGAACAGCTTTGAAAGCATGTCTCCTTTTTCAGTAATATCTCATACGGCATCTCACTCTGCTTCCACACCTTAAATGGCTGTCTCAAGGCTTTTTACCAGTATCCCATGTTAATAATCTATGCCCTCCAGTTTGCTACTAATAGTCATTTATTCCACATCTTTGTTAAGGAAAACTCATAGATGGATCTCAAAATCGATGCTAAAAATCATTAATAAATCAACATTAGCAAGAAACTTTGGGGATGGGTTGTCAGCAAGATATTTGAGGACAAATGGATTAATACTGAAGAATCACGCATGAATAAAATCTCAAAAGTCACCCAAAAAATAGCTTAGTAAATCATTGCATTACTTTAGGTCAGCATACCATACCTACCCCAAAAAACACTTTGTCTGGCCCTGTAATCAATGTGATTTGCTGACAGTTTTTCTGAAACAGCATTTTCAAGTATTTTCTATTCTACAGTTGCCAATCTTGCCATTCAAATTTACTACTTAGATTGAGAGAAACAGCAAGTACAATTGTACATTGTATCTTTTACTTGACCTTTAAAGTTCTCAACAAAAGAAACTACATTGAACCAACTGTGTTTTATAAAATAGCTTTTAGTTCAGGGGAATTGAGCGTCACTAGCATTTCTTTCGTATCCCAAATTGCAAAATATTCCACTTAAGCATTACAGTTTTAAGACAAAACACAAAACTACTCCAGAACTAATAATTTAAGTTTGTGGAATCAACAGTACATTAAATTAGTACATTAATAGTACTTAAAATCAATGTTCATAATCAGCAATATATTAATGCCAAACCCAAGGGAAAATGAGGCGTGTATGAAAATACTTCATACTGCTTGGCAAAATTTAATTAATTAAATTACTACTGTACCAAAGTATTCCAAAAATAAAACAAGACATTTGTAATAGCAATCCAGAGAAGCATATGGAGCTAGGTTGCAGATCAGCCATGATCATTGAATGGCAGGACAGACTCAAAGCGTTAAATTGCCTACTCCTGTTCCTATGTCTCAAACTGCTCAAGACCGTGAGATATGAAACTACAAGAACAAAACAGCAGCGATTTGTGTAGACATTCCCAGCCATACATTAATGAACCTTGTTTCATGCAGGAGGGAAAAGGAAATAATAACATTTATAGCAGCCATCAATGTAAGCAACATAAATGCTACAAACAGAATTTTTTTCCCCCACTTAGTGCTACCAAGTTCTCAGGTGTAAGATTACAGACTTACATATAAGTAATATGCATTCCATACAGCTCTCACAATTCAAGGGATCGTTATTACATTTCTACTGTCAAGTATCAGCCTTTAAGAACCAGCTACTGTCAAATAAATTGGCCGTTTTTCGCAGAGAGCTCTTACAAAGTTAAATTTCATTTAGGTGCTTGAGTCCTTCTCATCTTATTGGTTCAAGCTGGATTTACATCAAAGTGTGAAAACATCACCTGCAGCTACTACACGAACCTTTTGCTCATCTATTTTGTAATTTAATGACATACTAAAATTATCATAATTTGTAATTTTTGTCACAGCTTTGATCTCGACATTCAAATGGCTAAAGATTTTGTGGCAATCACATGGGAATAAAGTTCCTTTAGGTCACTCGCATATCAGGTGCTGAGATGATTGTGCTCAATCCCATGAAGTTAGGCAATTTAACTTTTTTTTTTCCTTTGAGGAACCAGCATCAAATTCCCAATGGCGGCACCGGAATAAACAGGAAGAAAAATTCCAAAGCCACTCAGTCCGAATGATAAACCAAAGGCAGGCAAAAAAACTTTTGTTTTAGAGGCCGACATATTTTTCCAAAATATAAGTAAGGCTAATCTACAATTGGAAATCTTAATCTCTCTAGAACATTCATAGTACAACTATCCCAATTCAACCTCTTAGGATTTGTCCATTACAAAAGATCAGCTTTTTCAGAGAAGACAATCTGACTTTAATTGCAAGAGAGCAACCGTAAGGTCATTTGTCCACTCTTAGTGAGCACTCCCCAAAATCACTGATAATGTGCTCTCATGTATTGTAATTAGATAACCTGAGAGGGACAACAGAGGAGATTTACGAGCATGGTGCCAGGAATGTGAGACTTTATTCACATGGCTGGAGGAAAATGGGGTTGGTGCCCTTCGAGTTAAAAAGGCTCAATAAAGAATTAATGTTCAACATCTTGAAAGATTTTTATTAAGTTCATAAGCAGGAACTGGTCACAAAATCTGTATTTTTAATACAATTTTTCAACACTACGAGTGGGTGCTATTTTACCTCCAAATTGATGTACAGAACATCAGCTCACTGGCGCATTCTCTATGGCAACATTTCTGCTAATCAAAGCACACATTACTTAAGTCTGTGCATTGGGAGCATCCAGCAGAAGTTTGCAGGCCGTGATGTATAACACTGATTTGACTCCAGTACCAGAGTTCAACAATCCAGCTTAACCTCTCAAAGCTGCACTTGTTGAACAGCAGGAAAGAACTCCCACCAGCTTTATCTAATGGGATCATTAGCTACTTTCAACTAAGTCGGTGATTGATTTCTGCTGACTCTTGCCGCGATTGCAGAAGTAATTGGTAGTTTCTATCGTTTTTCAGGTTCCAAAAGTTAGAGTGGTGAAGTACATGCTGACAGACTTTATCCTGACCTCAAAAATAATTCTGTACAAGCCACTTGCTCCCAGATATGGGTATGGTAGTTTGTATCCCCCCTTGGAATATAGCATGACTCAGAATAAGCAGAGTCGACAGAACAATGCAACTATGCAAGAAGGAGGAGAAGGACTCTCAAGCTGGAGGCTGTATTTACCCAGAGTGCTCAAGGAGAAATTCTTCAACATTAGCCTCAGAGTGAAACAGTGCATCAGACACCACCACGTCAGTAAGAGGCCCTCGCTGAAATCTGCCACCTTCTGCAGCCACAACTGTAACCTCAGAGCAAGGGTAGAGATTTCCCAGTAATTATGCCTTTGCTTTGCAAACACCTAGTCTGAGATGTACCAGAACTGGGAGAGGTTCCACTATCTCAACATCTAGCTGGTATGTGAATATATACAGACCAATGCCCAGTATTCTGACAGCAGCCATGATGCCAACATTTCAATCATCATGACAAATCAGAGGCTGACTACCAGGTGAAAAGGGCTACCCACTGACCATATGGCATGTAACACTGGTACACAATACATACATAACAAAAGCATTGCAACCACACAAAATATGACAGAGTAGGCCAACCAGATCTTAAACAATATTTCCACTGGACCAAAGGAGGCAGCAAAGAAAGAGTGAAAGCAACCAACATAGTCCCTTTCTGGCTGGGCTGTCAGTGATCAACTCATCCAACTGCGGAACCATCAAATCCACCCCAAACTCAATTATCCATCACCAACAGTCTCCCATCTTGCCGTCCCTCTGAAATTGACTCTGTTATATCATAAACATCCTCGTGGCCACAATGCTGAAAATAAAATCCACCAAACACATATGGGAAACTGAATTTTAATTAAGATTACCATATTCCATAAAAAGATTAATCTAGTGCATTCTGTATCTTCCATGTGCCTTTACCCGTTTATTATTTGTACACAGTGGACTTCCGGTGGCTGTGATGAAGTAGGAAGCCACACATTTGGGAGCTCCTGTTTTAAACGGACTTTTCGGCTCTTTTTAGAGCCCAAAACGGAAATTTTTCGACGTCTCCCGGTGGGGGAAGGTGTGCTGAACGACTTTCCCCGCAGTCCATGACTCGAACTCGGAGTGGAAAGGGGGAAAAAGCAGCAGCAGCTCCCCAGAAAAAACAGGGGAAGGGATCCAAGATGGCTGGCGGCAGAGCTCCAGAGGAGTGGAAACAGTGGGCCCAGGAGCAACTAGCTGCTCTCCTGCGCTGCTTCACAGACTTCAAGGCTGAGGTACTGAGCTCTCTGCAGGAAACAAACAGAAGGCTGTCGTAGATTCAGACCACCCAGGGTGCTGCCATCAAGGAGTTGCAGACGCAGGCCACTGAACGAGAGGAGGAGGCCATGGTCCTCGTGAGTAAGGTGGAGGGGCACGAGGCACTCCACAAGAAGTGGCAGGAACGCTTCGAGGAGCTTGATCACCGCATGAGGCGGAAAAACCTGCGGATCTTGGGCCTTGCGGAGGGGCTGGAGGGGTCGGACCTGACAACCTATGTGGCTATAATGCTGAACTCGCTAGTGGGGGCCGGGTCTTTCCATCTGCCCTTGGAGCTGGAGGGAGCACACAGAGTACCGGCCAGGAGGCCTAAGGACAATGAACCCCCGCGTGCGGTGCTGGTGAGGTTCCACCGGTTCAGTGATCGGGAATGTGTGCTGCGCTGGGCCAAGAAGGTGAAGAGCAGCAAAGTGGGAGAATGGGGTAGTACAGATCTACCAGGATTGGAGTGCGGAGGTGGCTAAGCGGCGGTCCGGATTTAATCGGATGAAGGAGGTGCTTTACAGGCAAAAGATAAAGTTTGGAATGTTGCAGCCCGCGCACCTGTGGGTAACTTATTCGGACCGGCATTATTATTTCGATTCCCCGGAGGAGGCGTGGGCCTTTGTGCGGACGGAGAAACTGGACTTGAACTAGGGGTTTGGGGTTGCGGGGTCGGTTGTAATATCTTAGCGCAGGATTCTGCTGTTGATATGTTCTTTTTTTTTGTACTTTTGCAATTTTGATATGGTTATTTATGGGGGTGTTGTTCTGCTATGTTTTTTCTGCTGTGGGGCATTGGTTGAGTTGTGTATCTTGCGGGGAGGGTCGGGGGGGTTTGTTGTACTCTATGTCGGGTTGGGGGTATGGAGTGGGGCTGTTATTTGGGAGCTGCGTCAGAAGGGTGTGGTGGGGCAGTGCGAAAGCGCGGGCTTTCCTCTGGTTTCCCGCGCTGCGGGGCTGGGGGGCGGAGACGGTGACGGGGAGGCGGGGCCTTAACTGGTTCTTCCCCGCGCTGGAGCAGTGCCTGGAGGAGGGATAGATTGGGGGATGATCCCACTTTGGGAGGGGTCGGGTTATTGGCGGGAGTTTCAGGGGTCAGCAGAAGTTAACTGACCCACGGAAGTACAATGGAGGACGGTTCGCGGCTGGGAGGGTTCCTAGCCTGGGGGGGAAGGGAGGGGGGAAAGGGGAATACCAGGTTGCTGCTGGTAGGGTCAGGAAGGAGCTGGTGGGGGCGGGGGGGGGGGCAGAGGACAGGTGTTGTCGCTGTGGGGACTGGGTCGGGCAGGGGGTGCTGACCTGGGGCGGGCAGTCGACGGGCTATGGCTAGTCAACGGGGGAGGGGGGCGGGACGCCCTCTGATCCGGTTGGTCACCTGGAATGCGAGAGGGTTGAATGGGCCGGTGAAGCGGTCGAGGGTACTGGCTCACCTGAAGGGGCTAAAGGCAGATGTGGCAATGCTTCAGGAGACCCACCTGAAGGTGGCGGACCAGGTCCACCTGAGGAAGGGATGGGTGGGGCAGGTTTTCCACTCTGGGTTGGATGTGAAGAACCGGGGAGTGGCGATTCTGGTGGGGAAAAATGTGTTGTTTGAGGCATCGGAGGTGGTGGCGGATAAAGTGGGGGTAGGTATGTTATGGTTAGGGGCAGGCTACAAGGAGGGAAGGTGGTACTGGCTAGTGTGTATGCCCCAAATTGGGACGATGCGGGCTTTATGAGGCGTATGTTGGGACAGGTCCCGGATCTGGAGGCGGGAGGTCTGATCATGGGGGGGGGGGGCTTTAATACGGTGTTGGATCCTTCACTGGATCGGTCCAGCTCTAGGACGGGTAGGAGGCCGGCGGCGGCATAGGTACTGAGAGGGTTTATGGATCAGATGGGTGGGGTGGATCCATGGAGGTTTGTGAGGCCGAGGGCACGCGAGTACACTTTCTTCTCCCACGTACATAGGGTCTACTCTCGGATAGATTTCTTCGTGGTGAGTAGGGGACTGATTCCGAGAGTGGAGGAGGCCGAGTATTCGGCCATTGCAATCTCCGACCACGCTCCGCTTTGGATAGAGTTGGAGATGGGGGAGGTGCGGGACCAACGTCCGTTGTGGCGGTTGGATGTGGGGTTGTTGGCGGAGGAGGAGGTGTGTAGGAGGGTCCGGGCAAGTATTGAGGGGTACCTCGAGGTGAATGATACGGGGGAGGTTCAGGCGGGGATGGTCTGGGAAGCCCTGAAGGCAGTGATTCGTGGGGAGCTGATATCCATCCGGGCACACAGGGAGAGGAGTGAGAGGGATAGACTGGTGGGAAAGATGCTGGAGGTGGACAGGAGGTATGCAGAGGCACCAGAGGAGGGACTGTTGGGGGAGAGGCGCAGCCTGCAGGCTAAATTTGATTTGCTGACCACTAGAAAGGCAGGAGGCACAGTGGAGGAAGGCACAAGGGGCAGTGTACGAACATGGTGAAAAGGCGAGTAGGATGCTGGCTCATCAGCTCCGCAAGCGGGATGCGGCTAAAGAAATTGCTGGAGTGAGAGACAAGAGTGAGAATGTGGTGCGGAAGAGGGTAGAGGTGAATGAGGTCCTCAAGGACTTTTACGGGGAACTGTACCAGTCAGAGCCAACGGGGGAGAGGAGGGGAATGGAGAGGTTCCTTGACGGGCTTTCTTTCCCGAAGGTGCAGGAGGAGAAGGTGGAGGGGTTGGGTGCGCCGATTGAGCTGGAGGAGCTAGTTAAGGGGATCGGGCAGATGCAGTCAGGGAAGGCACCGGGGCCGGATGGGTTCCCGGTGGAATTTTATAAAAAGTTTGTGGACCTAGTGGGCCCCTTGCTGGTGCGGACACTCAATGAAGCGTGGGAAGGGGGGACTTTGCCCCCGACGATGTCGCGGGCGCTGATCTCGTTAATTTTAAAGAGGGATAAGGACCCCCAGCAGTGTGGTTCATACAGGCCCATATCTCTCCTCAACGTGGATGCTAAGGTGCTGGCAAAAATCCTGGCCACCAGGATAGAGGACTGTGTGCCAGGGGTTGTGCACGAGGACCAGACAGGTTTTGTGAAGGGAAGGCAGCTGAACACGAATGTGCGGAGATTGTTGAATGTCATCATGATGCCGGCGATTGAGGGGGAGGCAGAGATAGTGGTGGCGCTGGATGCGGAGAAGGCCTTCGATAGAGTGGAGTGGGGGTACCTATGGGAGGTGTTGGGGAGGTTTGGATTTGGTGAAGGGTTCATTAGGTGGGTATGGCTGCTATATGAGGCCCCAATGGCGTGTGTGACCACGAATAGGAGGAGGTCGGAGTACTTCCGGCTTTACCGAGGGACCAGGCAGGGTTGCCCCCTGTCCCCCTTGTTGTTTGCACTGGCAATCGAGCCGCTGGCGATGGCGTTGAGGGATTCAGAGAGGTGGAGACGCTTGGTGCGAGGTGGAGAGGAACATAGTTGTATGCCGATGACCTATTACTGTATGTGGCGGACCCGGTGGGAGGGATGTCGGGGGTGATGGAGTTGCTAGCTGAGTTCGGGACCTTTTCAGGTTATAAATTAAATTTAGGCAAGAGTGAGGTGTTTGTGGTGCACCCTGGAGAACAGGAGGAAGGAATTGGTAGGCTCCCGCTTAGGTGGGCAGGGGAGAGCTTTAGGTACTGGGGGTGCAGGTGGCCAGGGACTGGGGGACTCTTCACAAGCATAATTTCACCAGACTTGTAGATCAGATGGAGGAGGAGTTCAGGAGGTGGGACATGCTGCCATTATCGTTGGCGGGGAGGGTACAGTCCGTCAAAATGACGGTGCTTCCGAGGTTCTTGTTCCTCTTACAGTGCCTGCCCATCTTTATCCCCAGGGCCTTCTTTAGGAGAGTGACTAGCAGTATTTTGAGCTTTGTGTGGGCGCATGGGACTCAGAGAGTGAAGAAGGTTTTCCTGGAGCGAGGGAGGGATCGAGGCGGGCTGGCGCTGCCCAACCTTCTGGGGTACTATTGGGCGGCCAATGTGTCAATGGTGCGTAAATGGGTGATGGAGGGGGGAGGGGCGGCGTGGAAAAGAATGGAGACGGCATCATGTAGAGGTACGAGCCTGGGTGCCATGGTAACGGCGCCGTTGCCGCTCTCCCCTAAGAGGTTTACCACGAGCCCGGTGGTGGCAGCGACCCTAAGAATCTGGGGACAGTGGAGGCGGCATAGGGGGGAAACAGGGGGCTCGATGGAGGCTCCACTGGGTGGCAACCATCGGTTCATCCCGGAGAACAAGGATGGGGGATTTAAGGGGTGGCAAAGGGCGGGCATCAGCAAATTGGGGGACCTGTTTATTGGCGGGAGGTTTGGGGGTCTGGGGGAACTGGAAGATAAATTTGGCCTTCCCCAAGGGAACATGTTCAGATACTTGCAGGTAAAGGCGTTTGCTAGGCGACAGGTAGAGGGATTCCCCTTGCTGCCCTCGCAGGGGACGATGGACAGAGTGCTTTCGGGGGTGTGGGTCGGAGAGGGGAAGGTGTCTGGCATCTATACGGTAATGCAGGAGGTGGAGGAGTCGTCAGTGGAGGAGCTGAAGGCTAAATGGGAGGAGGAACTCGGGGAGCAGATAGAGGACGGGACTTGGGCGGCTGCCTTGGAGAGAGTCAACTCTTCCTCCTCATGTGCGAGGCTTAGTCTCATCAAATTTAAGGTGCTGCACCGGGCCCACATGTCCAGGACTAGGATGAGTAGGTTCTTTGGGGGTGAGGATAGGTGCACCAGATGTTCGGGGAGTCCAGCGAACCACGCCCATATGTTCTGGGCATGCCCAGCACTGGAAGAATTCTGGAAGGGGGTGGCGGGGATGGTGTCGAGGGTGGTTGGATCCAGGGTCAAACCAGGGTGGGGACTCGCGATTTTTGGAGTTGTGGTAGAGACGGGAGTGCAGGAGGCGAAAGAGGCCGGTGTCCTGGCCTTTGCGTCCCTAGTAGCCCGACGAAGGATTCTGCTACAGTGGAAGGATGCAAGGCCCCCAAGTGTGGAGACCTGGATCAGTGACATGGCGGGATTTATAAAATTGGAAAGGGTCAAATTTGCCCTGAGAGGATCAATACAAGGGTTCTATAAACGATGGCAGCCTTTTCTGGACTTCCTGGCTCAAAGATAGGTAACTTGGTCAATAGCAGCAGCAACCCGGTGGTGGGGGGGGGGGGGGGGGGGGGGGGGGGGGGGGGTGTTCCTTATTGTAGTGTCTATTCTGTAACTTTATATTGTGTTAATTTGCGTTGTTGTTAAAATGCTGTGTTGTTCATGGAGGTGGGGCGAATGTTTATGATTGTTAATATTATTGTTATTTTTGGTATTTTCCTATGGTGCGTTATTGTTGTATAAATTCAAAAATTTTCAATAAAAATTATTTCAAAAAAAAATATTTGTACACAGTGTTACCCTTTGGGCTTCAGCATGGCTGGTGAAAGGCTTCTGAATTTCAGCAGCAGAGATTGCAGTGGCCTTACTGGGATGACCTTGAGCAGCTTTGGACTGGACCACCTCAACAAGAGCAGCCTGTGCTGGCTGGCAACAGGTAATATCAAGAGCCTGGCCAAATAGCAGCAGTGGGAGGACAAATGCTGTCTTTCAGAGAAAAGACAGGAGATTCATGTTCCTCTGTACCACGGTGTTAAAATAACATTCTTGAACAATGATTCCCAGTTGGAAGTCTTTAATTCAGGAAAACAGTTTTCTTTCACCTGAATTACCAAAGTGTGAATTTCATCTCCTAAACTCGCACACTCACTGCAATACTTTTCCGAGGCTAAGCCACTGAACATTTGTTTGATAAAATTGGTTCAAGTGTTCAGCATCAATGTTTTCAAGAAGATAAATGAATTGCTGATGATTACTTTCCCCTCATATTTATGTAATTCACTACTCCCACTAATCTGTAAACAATGTGATCAATGTCAAGTACACTTCTGTAGAGAAAACCTCATGATGCAGAAAAATAGCCTTCGTCTCAGGGTCTCTTTTACTTTTCCCAAATTATTTTTATGCGCCCCACCTTTTTCCCCCAGTTAAATTATCTGTGGTCATATTTGCTGATTTACGTCAGGGAAGCTTCAGACACTCAGTGCCAGACACCCTCTCAAAAATGCAATCTCTTTGTTGAACCTTTCATCAATAAAACATTTGAATTAGAACCACAGAAAAATACAGCACACAAGGAGGCCATTCAGCCCACCTTGTCCATGCCAGTCTGAGGACATACCCAGGTGCCCTTCCTAATCCCACCATCCTGCACCCTGTCCATAATCCTGTAGTTTACAGCATTTAAGATGCCAATCCAGGTATTTTTAAAAGGAGTTCAGTGTGTCTGCCTCCACCACCAACTCGGGCTGCAAATTCCAGACTCCCACTACCCCCTGCGTAAAAAAATACTTGCTCATGTTCCGAAGAACAAAAAACAATGCAGCACAGGAACAGGCCCATCAGCCGTCTAAGCCTGTACCGGTCATGATACCACCTTTGTCCAAAGCCCACAGCACTTCCTTGTACCATATCCCTCGATACCCATCCGATCCATGTGTTTGTCAAGATGCCCTTTGAACACTGTTAATGTATCTGCTTCCACAACCTTCCTGGCAGCGAGTTCCAGGCACTCACCACCCTCTGCATAAAAAACCTGCTTCGCACATCTCCTCTAAACTTTGCCCCACGGACCTTAAACCTATGGCCCCTGGTGACTGACCCCTCCACCCTGGGAAAAATTGCCTGCCCATCCACTCTATCCATGCCTCTCATAATCTTGTAGACCTCTATCAGGTCACCCCTCAACCTCCGACTTTCTAATGCAAACAGTCCAGGACTATTCAGCCTCTCCACATAGCTAACACCCTCCAGACCAGGCAACATCCTGATGTGGTGAACGTATTGCATTAACCATTCACCATGTATGTAACTGTATCACGCTGTTGCCCATGAGGGCTCCACCTATGGAGCATTGTAAGGTATTACCTGGCTATTATGTTGCTGCCTTTGTGGGCTCCGCCTCTGGCTCCACCCCTTGAGGGGAGGTGTAAAGAGCAGTAGCCCTGTGCTCTCAGTAGCAGAGCAGTCGCAGGCTGGCACTGTTCCAGTCGATTAAAGCCAGTTTACTTCTACCCCTTGTTTTGCACGAATTGATGGTCGCATCACCTGGTAAACCTCCTCTGCACTCTCTCCAAAGCCTCCACATCCTGCTGGTAGTGTGGCGACCAGAATTGTGCACAATATTCCAAGTGCTGCCTGACCAAGGTTCTGTACAACTGTAACTTGACTTGCCTGTTTTATACTCAATGCCCCATCCAATGAAGGCAAGCATTCCATATGCATTCTTGACTATCTTGTCCACTTTCGTTGCCACTTTCAAAGATCTGTGGACTTGCATACCCAGATCTCTCTGACTTTCTATATTCCTAAGAGTTTTGCAGTTGACAGTATATTTCCCCTCGATGTTAGGCCTACCAAAATGCATTAAAGAACAAAGAACAAAGAAAAGTACAGCACAGGAACAGGCCCTTCGGCCCTCCAAGCCCATGCTGACCATGCTGCCCAATAAACTACAATCTTCTACACTTCCTGGGTCCGTATCCCTCTATTCCCATCCTATACATCCTATCATGTATTTATCAAGATGCCCCTTAAATGTCACTATTGTCCCTGCTTCCACCACCTCCTCCGGAAGCGAGTTCCAGGCATGCACTACCCGTGTAAAAAACTTGCCTCGTACATCTACTCTAAACCTTGCCCCTCGCACCTTAAACCTATGCCCCCTAGTAATTGACCCCTCTACCCTGGGGAAAAGCCTCTGACGATCCACTCTATCAGGTCGCCCCTCAACCTGAGTCGTTCCAGTAAGAACAAACAGAGTTTAATCAACCGCTCCTCATAGCTAATGCCCTCCATACAAGGCAACATCCGGGTAAATCTCTTCTGCATCCTCTCTAAATCCTCCACATCCTTCTGGTAGTGTGGCAACCAGAATTGAACACGATACTCCAAGTGTGGCCTAACTAAGGTTCTACACAGCTGCAACATGACTTGCCAATTCTTATAATCAATGCCCCGGCCAATGAAGGCACGCATGCCGTATGCCTTCTTGACTACTTTCTCCACCTGTGTTGTCCCTTTCAGTGACCTGTGGACCTGTACACCTAGATCTCTCTGACTTTCAATACTCTTGAGGGTTCTGCCATTCACTGTATAGTCCCTACCTGCATTAGACCTCCCAAAATGCATTACCTCACATTTGTCCGGATTAAACTCCATATGCCATCTCTCCGCCCAAGTCTCCAAACGATCTAACTCCTGCTGTATCCTCTGACAGTCCTCATCGCTATCCGCAATTCCACCAAACTTTGCGTCGTCTGCAAACTTACTAATCAGACCAGTTATATTTTCCTCCAAATCATTTATATATACTACGAACAGCAAAGGCCCCAGCACTGATCCCTGCGAAACACCACTACGTCACAGCCCTCCAATTAGAAAAGCACCCTTCCATTGCTACTCTCTGCCTTCTATGACCTAGCCAGTTCTGTATCCACCTTGCCAGCTCACCCCTGATCCCATGTGACTTCACCTTTTGTACCAGTCTACCATGAGGGACCTTGTCAAAGGCCTTACTGAAGTCCATATAGACAACATCCACTGCCCTACCTGCATCAATCATCTTTGTGACCTCTTCGAAAATCTCTATCAAGTTAGTGAGACACAACCTCCCCTTCACAAAACCATGCTGCCTCTCACTAATACATCCATTTGCTTCCAAATGGGAGTAGATCCTGTCTCGAAGAATTCTCTCCAGTAATTTCCCTACCACTGAGTAAGGCTCACCGGCCTGTAGTTCCCTGGATTATCCTTGATGCCCTTCTTAAACAAAGGAACAACACTGGCTATTCTCCAGTCCTCCAGGACATCACCTGAAGACAGTGAGGATCCAAAGATTTTTGTCAAGGCCTCAGCAATTTCCTCTCTAGCCTCCTTCAGTATTCTGGGGTAGATCCCATCAGGCCCTGGGGACTTATCTACCATAATATTTTCAAGACGCCCAACACCTCGTCTTTTTGGATCTCAATGTGACCCAGGCTATCTGCACACCCTTCTCCAGACACATCCACCAATTCCTCAAATATTGTCACGAACAACTCCTACTGTGTCTCGAAGCCCTCCGTTGACCCCCACAATTCAAACGTAATC
The DNA here is from genome assembly GCF_902713615.1 of Scyliorhinus canicula. Lineage (NCBI taxonomy): Eukaryota > Metazoa > Chordata > Chondrichthyes > Carcharhiniformes > Scyliorhinidae > Scyliorhinus > Scyliorhinus canicula. The sequence continues at coordinate 39,811,831 of NC_052159.1, forward strand.
TTTTCCAGCCGGGAAAGTCGTACAAGTCCACCAGCCAGGCCTCCACCCCCCACCCCCCCCCCACCCCCCCACACCCCCCCACCCCACCCCACCCCCCCCCCCCACCCCCCCCCACACCCCCCCCCATCCAGGCCGACACCCCCAGCGGCGCATCCAACAAGATCCTTCGCCGGGCAATTAGAGAGGCGAACGCCACAACATTGGTCCCCTTTCCCACCAGAAGCTCCGGCATTTCCAATACCTCAAAGATCCCCACCATGTCTGACCCCTACCCCTACAATTTTAGATAATGTCCCAAACACTGCTTCCCAATAACTCTCCAGCTTCTCCCAACCCAGAGCATGTGTCCATGATTCACTGGCCCTCGCCCACACTTCTTGCACGCATCAACCATCCCTTGGAAGAACCCACTCATCCTCTCCGGAGTCATATGTACCCTGTGTGCCACCTTGAACTGAATCAAGCTCATCCTTGCTCAAGAAAAGGTTGAATTCACCCCATGTATCGCCTCGCACCACAGGCCTGAGCTTACACCCCCCCCCCCCACTCCTCCTCCCATTTGCTCTTGCTGCTCACCACTTGTGCCTCTCCCCCCCCCCGTACCCCTCCCCCAACCACCCTCGTATGCACCCAATCCTATTCTTTTCCGACTCATCTGGGAGCAGCAGTTGCTCCAATTATGTGTACTCCGGCAACTTGGGAAACAGCCTCCACTCCTTTCGTGCAAAGTCACTCGTCAACATATATCTAAATTCACTCCCCCTCAGCAACTCAAAGCTCTCCCGCAACTCATCCACACCTGCAAACTTCCCTTCCAAATACAAGTCCCTCACCATCACCAGCCCCACCTCCCTCCACTTCCCATACATCTCATCCATCTTCCCCGCTTAAACCTGTGGTTCCTGCACAGTGGTGTCAACACCGACCTGCCCTCCAGCTTAAAGTGTCTCTGCAGCTGACTGTACCACCGGGCTCCCGTATGCTTCCCCGGAGCTAGTAGCAGTGGGGCCATCACTAAAGCCTTCAAACTGGAAACCCCTTCAGGATTCCTCCTCCACCCTGACCCACGTCACCCCTTCCTCAACCCCCCAATCATTGCCTCACCATAAAGCCTACTTCGTTGACCTATTTGGTGCATCATCCCTTCTCACAACAGGAATTGATTCTTTAAGCATTAGTGCTACTCCCCCTCCTTTTCTACCTCCCACTCTCAGCGTGTCTGAAACTATAACCAGGGATATTCAGCTGCCAATTTTTCCCCTCCTTTAGCTAGGTTTTCATTATAGTCCTTGAACCATGATGCTCCCCTGACAAATCAGGCAACAGCCTTAAAGTCCTTGTTTATGACAAAATATTTCACATTAATTTCTTTGTTGAAATTAATGGACATTCCCTGTCAACATTTTCTGCAGCTCTCATTTTTTTTTAATCAAGGAAAAAGAAAGGCTTAATTGGCGGCCATATTTCACATTGCTGCGGTTCAAGATTGCTCACACTCCCATATGTGGATGAAATATCAGAAATGCAACACCTGATGTAGGCGCTGCCAAGTGCTTTGTTTTGGCAATGCATGTATGTCCCAGTAAAAATTTAGGTTGAACAACTGCTGACATACATCGGTTTAATGGGTTTTTACATTTTATTATTTTAAGTAATCAGTGCTTAAATAATTATGATGCTTCAACTTGGGGTCCAGATGCAAATTTTTCATCGAATCCATACAGTGCACCAACCCTCCAAAACAGCACTCATCTAGACCCACTCACCTAGCCTTTTCCTGTAATGCCATGCATTGATCATGGCCAATCCATCTAACCTGCACATCTTTGGACTGTGGGAGGAAACCGGAGCACCCGGACGAAATGTACGCAGACAGGGAGAGACTGTGCTAATTGCACACAGTCACTCAAGGCTGGATTTGAACCCAAGTCCTGGGCGTTGTGAAGCAGCAGTGCTAACCACTGTCCCATGGGGTGGATGAGGCCTGCAGTTTGCAAGTGTCTGGCTTTCAAATATTGTAGAAACACATTCAATAATAAGGAGTAACTTTCAAAAGTGCATTGAGTAAATATTTGCAAACAAGAAATTTGAAAGGCTATGTGGAAACAGCAGTTGAGTGTACTAACTAGAAAATTCTGAAAAGTTGGCACAGGCATGATAGGCTAAATGAGCTCCATCTCTGTTGCATTATTCTATGCTTCTGTAAAAGATATTTATGAATTGTATGCATAATTCCACCTCATCAGCTAAATATACTGCAGCAATTACATCCAGGCTGCTTTAAAAACAGTAAGTATTATGATGTGTTTAAATCTAAACTACAGCCCCGATACGGGGGAACCACCGGTTTGTCCCGGGGAGCGTCGATAGGGGGTTTCTCAGCTGGCACAGGGCAGGTATTAGGAGGTTGAGGGACCCTGTTTGTAGATGGGAGGTTTGCGAGCCTGGGTGAGTTGGAGGGGAAGTTTGGGCTCCCCCCGGGGAACATGTTCAGGTATATGCAGGTTAGGGCGTTTGCCAGGCGGCAAGTGGCGGGGTTCCCTATGTTGCCCCCGCGGGGGGGTTTGGGACAGGGTGCTCTCGGGGGTGTGGGTTGGAGGAGGGAAGATTTTGGACGTGTACCATGTTATGCAGGAGGTGGATGAGGCCTCGGTGGAGGAGCTGAAGGGTAAATGGGAAGAGGAGCTGGGTGAAGAGATTGAGGAGGGGACGTGGGCGGATGCCCTGGAAAGAGTAAACTCCTCCTCTTCTTGTGCGAGGCTTAGCCTCACACAGTTCAAAGTGCTGCATAGGGCTCATATGACCGGGATGAGGATGAGCAGGTTCTTTGGGGGCGAGGATAGGTATACTAGGTGCTCGGGGAGCCCAGCGAACCATGCCCATATGTTCTGGGCATGCCCAGCGTGGGGGACTTTTGGAAGGGGGTAGCAAGCACGGTGTCGAAGTTGGTAGGATCCAGGGTTGAGCCAGGCTGGGGACTCGCGATATTTGGGGTAGCAGCGGAGCCGGGAGTGCAGGAGGCGAAAGAGGCCGGTGTTCTGGCCTTTGCGTCCCTAGTAGCCCGGCGTACGATTTTGCTTCAGTGGAAGGATGCGAGGCCCCCAAGCGTGGAGGCCTGGATCAATGACATGGCGGGGTTCATTAAGTTGGAGAGGGTGAAATTCGCCCTGAGGGGGTTGGTGCAAGGGTTCTTTAGGCGGTGGCAGCCTTGCCTGGACTTCCTGGCGGAACGGTAGGGAAATAGGCCGGCAGCAGCAGCAACCAGAGGGGGGGTTTGGTTCGGTGGGAGGGAGAACTGTGTACATGAGTTTGTTGGATGTGGCGGGTTATCTCTTTCCTTTTAGTTGTTTTCTTTTTTTTTGTAGTTGCTGGGGGGGGGGGGTTGGTTTTTGTTCTTTGGTTTTTACTATGGTTGTTTGGTTAATATTGTTTTGTTGTTTATATTTTGTGAAAATCTTAATAAAAATTATTTTTAAAAATATTTATCAAACCCAAGGTGTCTGCAAACCTTGAGGCCATCTCTTGGGGACAGTCAAAAAGACCACGTGTGTTATTGCCAAATACAATGGCTAAGATTATCAGACCTCTCATTCAAGATTATATACTCATTCAAGATTATATCCATTTACTTATCATTTTTCTATTCTACTTCACTAGGAACAGTTGACTGCAGGTATCAAATCCAATTGTCATCTCAAAATATTTTCACATGAACATTATATCATGTTGATTCCTCAACTACTTTCTTCAACTACTAGTTTCATACAATACCTCCAGCAATAGTTAGTTCTGTGCTTGATAGCTGATAATATGACCACCTTTTTTTTTTAATACCAATTACTTCAAGACTTGACACCTGCTACTGCTTAAAGCTGCCCTCAAATTATGGTCACCAACCATAAACAAAAGGGTTCCATATATCCCAAAGGCAACCCTGTGTCACTTCTGAATCCATGTTCGAAATGACCTTACTATAATGAGACTGCACAAAGACACATTAGTGTCTTTTGATCTTGCCAGCTGGCACATTCTCGAGTTCCATTTCAGAGTAACATTATAACAGTATTGCTGTGAAAACCATACAACTTGAGTGCAACAATGACACAATCTTGTGGACCTTGAAACAGTTTTATAAGTAAACTATGACGCATTACTAATGTTTTTACTGTCAATATTTACTATGGCTGAAGTACAAAATGGGAATGCATTTGAAAACAGAATATAAAATAAAGAATAGAATCAAAAGAAAAAGCACCCCACGCAACCAAGTTTATACTGACTGGAAAATTATTTCTCACTTTTTGTTATAGTGGCACCATCCCAAATCCAGGGACCTTTAGCATTTCTTGTTTTCCATTTCTTCTTTTAAATGTTTCTGGCTTAAAGTTGCAAGCTTGATGTTGGCCCCTTCACTCGGGGAGGTAAAGATTTCTTTATTAATTCCAAATGGAAAGGAACATAAAGCTCCAATGGAGTACAAGTGTTTTTTTAATGAATTCATGGGGTTAGAGTATCGCTGGGAAGGCCTGCATTTATTACCCATCACTAATTGCCCTTAATACGGTGCTGGTGAGCCGCTACAAGTAGAGGGGACACTCCCCAAGGAAAGAGTTCCAGGAGTTGACCAAGCAACAACGAAGGAATGGCAATATGGTTCAAAGACAGGATGGGATGTACAGGTGGTGGTGTTCCCATGCGCCTGTTGCCCCTGCTCTTCTCGATGGTAGAGGTCATGGGTTTAGAAGATGCTGTCAAAGGAACCTTGGCAAGTTGCAGAAGTGCATCTTATAACATTTTGCACCAATGGATCAGGAAGTTAATGTTTAAGGTGGTGGATCAGGTACCAATCAAATTAGCTGCTTTGTTCTGGATGGTGTCAAACTTCTTGAATGTTGTTGGAGCTGCACTCCAGACAAGTGGAAAGTATCCCATTACACTCTTGATTTGTGCACTTTAAATGATGGAAAGCCTTTGGGCAGTCACAAGGTAAGTTACTCCCTGAAGAATTCCCAACCTCTGACTTATTTTTGTATTCACATTACCAATATGGCTGGTCCAGTAAAGTTTGTGGTCAATGGCAATTTCAGGATATTACTGGTAGGGGAATTCAGCAATGATAATGTTGTTGAACATCATGGGGAGATGGGGAGATTCTCTATTAGTGGAGATATGCTCACAGCAAGGTTCACTGGTGTGATTTGGGAGTGTTTAAGCTAAAGTGACAAGAGATAGGCACCAGCATCTAGGAATAGAAGAAAGGAATAAGGTGCTAAAGAGATGAGTGTGTTGGGTGGCACCTGTGAAGGAAGTAGTAATATATTAGATAGGAGCAGACTAAGAAGGATGATGAACACAAAGACAGATTTACAATGCATGGATGTAAATACACAAAACGTGGTGAATAAGGTTGGTGAGTTACAAGCACAAATATCTGTGTGGGAATATAATGAAGCAGCAATAATAGCAAAATATATGGTCAAAAAATGATGACGACTGAGTGCTAAATATTCAAGGATGCAAAGTGTTCAGAAAAGATAGGGAAGATGAAAAGGGAGATGGAGTAGTACTCATTAGGGAAGACATTGTAGTGTTGGAAAGAGAGTATGCTCTTGAGAAGGCAAAGACAGGTTACATTTGGTTATAGTTGAGATGGAAAAAAAGGGAACGACCAGGCTAATGTGGGTTTCTTATATGCCTCCAAATAGAGATAACAAATCTGCAAGAAAATCACAGAAGTTTAAGAATAATAAGAATTGATTTTGAGGCATGTTAATTCTCTGAATATCGATTGATGGTAATAGTAATGGCTGAAGGGGAAAAATTTCTGAAATGTGTTCAGGAGACTTCCTTGATCACTTATGTTCTCAGTCCAACTGGGAGGCATTGCTGAATCTGGTGCAGGGAATGCAGTGGATCAAGTGGCCCAAATGACATTGGTGAAACACTTGGGAAAGAGCAATCATTGTGCCATAACCTTTAGATTAGTAATGCAGAACAGCAAGGAACATTTAAAGTAGATTTTCTAAATTGGAAGAGCGCTACCTCCAGGAAAAACTAACAGAACAATAGGTGTTTGTTGAGGAGTCGTCATTTCAGGTCCAGGCTAAGAACACTCCAACATGGGTGAAAGGTTAAGAAAATAAAGCCAGGGTTCCTTGAATGGCAAGGAAGATGGAGAATACCATGAAACCAAAAAAAACGCCAGCTCCAGCTTGATGCCGCCACCAAACAAATGCCACCAAATCCCTTCCCTCCCTTTTCAGTATTCCAAAACGATCGTCCACTGCTCAGTTGCATCCCCCCCATCCCCACAACATTAAACCCTCCCTTTCCGACAGTATCTTTCTGTGCAAGTGCAGGAGATGTAACACATTCCCTTTCACCTCCTTCCTTCTCACCATCCAAGGCCCCAAACATTCCTTCCAAGTAAAATCGCAAATTGCATGTAGTTCTTTCAATTTGTTATACTATATTTGCTCTTCACAATTGCATTCGCCTCAACACTGGGGAGTCCAAATGTAGACTGGGTAACCACTTTCCTGAACACCTGCACCTGTTTCCAATTAAGGGGCAATTTAGCATGGCCAATCCACCTACACTGCACAGCTTTGGGTTGTGGGGGTGAGACCCACGCAGACACAGGGAGAATGTGCAAACTCCACATGAACAGTGACCCAGGGCCAGAATTGAACCCACATCATCGGCGCCGTGAGGCAGCAGTGCTAACCACTACGCCACCGTGCCGCCTTGTCACTTTTCATTTTAATTCTCCACCTTGCTCACACTCTGCATTCGGTCCATGGTCAGCTGCAGTGCTCCAAAGAAACTCAACACAAGCACAAGAACAAGTACTACATCCCGGTACTCCACAGCTTTCTAGATTCAATATTGAGTTCAAAAGATTTAGATCATAACCTCTGCCTCTACCTGGTTCCATATGTTTTCTTTTGTTTATTTTTCCGCTGGTTTGTTTCTTTCTTGATCCCTTCATGTTGTGTTCAGATGGGCTGAAAATAGACTTCACATCTGATCAGGACACAACCTTTGTTTCTTTACTATACCCATTAACATGCTATTTGATCTTCACATCATCAAATCTTTTGTTAGTTAATCTCTCCTGTCCTCCACCCTGTCACAGGCCTTTCCTTGGTTCTCTATGCTTGCCTCTTTAACAGGCTGAACATTTTTCATTGCTATCTTTCTTCAGTCCTGATAAAGGTCATTGACCCGAAATTTGAAAGATTTATCTCCACTGCCTGACCTGATGAGTATTCCCAGCGTTTTTGTTTATATTCAGTAAAAAGTATATGCTGCATACCAGATGAATTCTTTAAGCGAGAAACGGGCCAAGGACAAAAAGTTGAGGAGGAAAGAGAAGAGGAAATTATAACTGAAAAATAGAGAATGTATGTTAACTACCACTCTATTCTCATAAGAGGACCCCAAAATCTTCTAGCAGCATGTAAAAGGTGGAATGGGGAACAATGCTTAAAGGTGCAGGGTAAGACTGATGAACACTTCATCAATGTTTACTAAGGAAGTGGAAGCTGAAAAAGTATCAGGAGAAACAGAGATGGTACAGGTCATGGATGTAGTAAAAATTGGTAGGAAGGGTTTAAAGGAAAGGCTGGCGATGCTTGGGGTCAATATATCACCTGTTCCTGATGGTTTGCATCCCAGGTTGCTAAAGAAAGGTGAAGATGTGATGGGCTCCTCATTAACTTCACTCATTACAGGGGAGGTGCCAGACAATTGGAGAGTGGCAAATGTGGCAATCAGGAAGGACATTCCTGTAACTACAGGTGTTAGGATCCCAAACGAGAACCCACTATTTTCAATTTGTTATGGGCCTGGGCTTAAAAACTCAAGTGTATTATGAAGTTCACTTGACCTATAACCTTTATTGAATTTGGCTAGGATGAGCACAAGAGCCTTCACTTCAGATATGATTCATCAGACTTCCTAGGCGCTTTTATCAAAACAAAGTTTATTATAAGAATGCAGTTAACATATATAAAACATGGCAAGAATTTATCAATTACAAACATGAAAAAAAACATCTGCAGCAATCTCTTAATGAATCCCCCCTAGCTGTTCCAATTTAATTCAAAATACAACAAAACAAAACCCCTTTCAAGTGTGTGTCCAGCACACAGTAATCTCACTTGAATGGGACTGGTCCTTTCCCTGAGATTCTGGTCCAGTTTTCAACCAGCTGATTCAAAACTCCTTCTGGAAAGCAACTCGAGCTTACCAAGGCAGTTTGCCACACCCAATGTGCTTTCAGTTCACTGGGACAGCTTTAAAATAAAAACAGGGAAATTTCCTGCAACTTAACCAGTGCTTTCCAACACTGCTTCTTCTTCTGCAGTCCCAACGAAAAAATCGAAAATGAAAACCAAAAAAACTAAACCCCCTCTCACTGGACAGCCACAGCCCAGCTCCACCCACAAATGACATTCCTGAAGTTGTGCTGCAAGCCATGTGGTTAAACAAAATATTTCTTAAAGGGACACTCACATGACAAATTTGTGAGAAAATGTTTCTGCACCACAGGAGTGATAACACTGACTCATAGGTATCTTTTATGGTAAAACAAATTCTAATTTAAATCACAGAATTAAGTACATTATCAACAAAGAAATAGCTTTACAATTAACAGTTACAACAGTTCTTTTTTAAAAGGGCCAATTTAACGTGGCCAATCCACCTATCCTGCACATCTGGGTTTTGGGGGTGACCTTCCCCTCCCACTAACTATGTCATCTGTACCCAAAGCACAAGGTATTATTTGTCCCTTCCTACAAGATGTCACTTGACTTATTTATCCAGGCCCACATATAATACCCTTCATAAATTATCTGCGTCCCAGGGGTCCTTTAAACCTAAACAATATTCCATTATCTAGTTGTCTGCAAATAAGTTCTCAAGATCTATTTGCAGAACACTTCATCTGCAAATCAATGATTATCTCATTTTAACACCTTAACCACCACTCTAGCAGTCATACTATCTGTATGATCTTAACCCAGCTTTTAATAACATTATTGCAAATAAATAATCAGGGAGGAAAAGAATCAACAGGCAGTTGGAGAGATTTGAGTTAATTAAGAAAAGCCAGCATGGATTTGTAAAATGCAGATCATGCTTGACTAATTTAATTGAATTTTTTGATGAGGCAAGAGTGAAGGTTGATAAGCAAAATAAATGGATGTTGTCTGTATGGATTTAAGAAAGCCTTTCACAAAGTGGATGGTTAGCATTAATATGGCTCATGGAATAGGAGGACCAATGTTAGCACGGATAAAAATGGACTTAATGACAAAAAACAGTGAGTCATGATAAATGGTTGTTGTTCAGTCTTGAGGATGGTAGACAATGATTGAATGCTAACAGCATTGCTTTTTGTCATATACGTAATTGACTTGGATATTGGAATGCAAAGTAAAATTTCAAAAGTTGTTTTGATTCCAAACTTGGAAAAGTGACTGACAGTGAGGATGACACAAATTGAATGCAATGGTGCATAGATAGTCTAGCAAAATAGATAGACAAGTGGCTAATGGAATTGAATGCAGAGAAATTAGATAATTTAATTTGGAAGAAGGAATAGGGTAAGGCAATATTTTGGAAGAAGGAATAGGATGAGACAATGTAGATCAAAAGGCACAGTTCTAAAGAGTGTTCCAAAGGGACCTGGAGGGCTCACCTGCACAGATCTTTGAAGGTAACAGGACACATTGAGAGCAATAGGCAAAGCACATTGGATCTTGAATTTCACAAATTAAAGGTATTGAGAACAAAAGTAGGGAAATTATGCTGAACCTGTATAAAGCTCTGGTTGGATCACAACTAGAATTTTACATTCAGTTCTGGTCATCACACTTTAGGAAGGATATGAAGGTTCTTGAAACGGTGCAAAGGAAATTGATCAGAATGGTCCCAGGTTTGAGATACTTTAGCTACAAGGTTTGGTTGGCAAAGCTGAAGTTAATCTTCTTTTCTGCAAGGAAAACAGGGGTATTTGATAAAGGTGTACAAGATTATGACAGATATAGATATGATAGACAAAGAAAAGCTGTATTCAATTGCTGATGGTATAAGAATTAGGGGTCACAGATTTAAGCTTTTGGGCAAGAGAAGCAGTGGGGTTGCAAGAAAGAACTTTTATCCAATAAGCGATAATAACCTGAACTCACTGCCTACTAAGGTGACAATGAAGCTGAGTAATAATTTCTAAAGAAAATTGGATTTGGCAATTACAGAAGAGGAGGGAAACTGGATTGATCGGTTTGCTCTGGAGTCAGAATGGACTGGATGTGCCAAATGGCCTCCTTCTCTGCCATTTTGACTCAATATACAGACAAATATAATGACAGATTGGAAACATATTTCTTTTACCAGCCAATGACAACCATACTTACAACTGCAGAATACAGGATAACGGACGATCTTCACAAAGCCATCTACAACTCCACTTTGGGTACTCTACCATAGTGTTCTCAAAGCAGTCCATTCTGGCCTCATATAGAACGCCAATATGGCAGCACGGTAGCATAGTGGTTAGCACAATTGCTTCACAGCTCCAGGGTCCCAGGTTCGATTCCCGGCTGGGTCACTATCTGCGGAGTCTGCACGTCCTCCCCGTGTGTGCGTGGGTTTCCTCCGGGAGCTCCGGTTTCCTCCCACAGTCCAAAGATGTGCGGGTTAGGTGGATTGTCCATGCTAAATTGCCCTTAGTGTCCAAAAAGGCTAAGTGGGGGTTGCTGGGATAGGGTAGATACGTGGGCTTGAGTGAGTTGCTGAAAGGGCCGGTGCAGACTCATGGGCCGAATGGCCTCTTTCTGCATTGTAAATTCTATGAATTCTATAAATAATACCAACCTCAAAGCAGTCCATGCTGGCCTGAGATCGAACACCAATACCAACCAGATTTGGGATGACAAATGGCATGCAACCTGTGCACCATTTGGCAAGTATGACCGTCTGTATGTTGTCCATACAGACAACATCCATTTCTTTTGCTCGATCAACCTTCACCGTTACTTCATCAAAAAATTCAATTAAATCGCCTTCCTGATAATACTGAAGTTACTGTGAAAAGCCCCTAGTCGTCACATTCCAGCACCTGTTCGGGTAACAGAGGGAGAATTAAGAATGTCCAAATTACCTAACAAATACATCTTTCGGGACTTGTGGGAGGAAACCAGAGCACCCGGAGGAACCCCACGCAGACACAGGGAGAACATGCAGACTCCACACAGACAGTAACCCAAGACGGGAATCAAACCTGGGACCCTGGCTCTGAGAAGCCACAGTACTAACCACTGTGTTACCTGATAATTGAATCAGTTAGCAGTTAGAGAACTCAAATCACTTCACAGTGGATGCAATCAAGTACCACATTTCGGAAAAACTATTAGGTGCATCTTGTCCTCCAAGGGGACCAATCAGAATCTGGCCCAAATCTTGAGTTGCAAATAGACACATTCTCACTTATCTCCTACCTGTTTAAAGCCTTGTTATGCAAATTGCAGCTCTCTTTCCCTTTATCACAACTGACGACCGTTCAAAATGCCTCAAGCATTTAATTGGCTGTTCAGCATTTAGATATGGGAATGGAGGCAGGGTGTGGTTGGTGAGCCTGAGAGAGTAGGCCACCAGGAGTAGAGTGCAGTGCGCAGTGCTCGTGAGTACTCGAGGGCGGGGGAGCTGCAGAAATAAGCATGGATTCTGATGCTGCCTGCTCACAACCCGCCCCTCCAGTCACCACAGGACACCCCCGAACATCATACATGTCGGTTTCAACACAGGCACAGAAACAAAGTCTCCAACAAAAGAAAAAATCCAGGACGTGTTCCAGGATGTTCTAACCCGGGAGGCAGGATGAATGGCCAAATTACAGTCCCATCCAGAAGATCTAGGTGGCTGGTCACCCTGCCTGACGTCATGAAAATACTTTCAGGTCTATTCACACCTCCAAAACAAAGCAGTCCATGCTGGCCTCAGATAGAACACCAATACCAACTAGGTTTGGGATGAGAAATAGCATGCAACCTGTGCACCATTTGGCAAGTATGACCATCTTAAAGAGAAAACCCTGACATCCACTTGGCCCTCGAATGCTTAATCATCAGCAAGATGGGGTGAAATAATCTTCACCACTTGCTTGGATGGGCGGCAGAGTGGCTAGCACTGTTGCTTCACCACACCCGAGGCCCCAGGTTCGATTCCTGGCTTGGGTCACTGTCTGTGCAGTGTCTGCATGTTCTCCCTGTTTCTGCGTGGGTTTCCTCCGGGTGCTTCAGTTTCCTCCCACAAGTCCCGAAAGACGTGCTGTTAGGTAATTTGGACATTCTGAATTCTCCCTCAGTGTACCCGAACAGGCACCAGAATGTGTCGACTAGGGGATTTTCACAGTAACTTCACTGCAGTGTTGATGTAAGCCTACTTGTGACAATAAAGACTATTAGCAGCAGCACGCTCTCAAGAAGCTCAACACCATAACTGGACAAAGCAAAGTGTACCGTCAAACCCTTTTTCACTGGGCTTAGTTTCAATCTATTTGCCCATCTGTGACTACCAAATGTGCAAGATGCAATGTAGCAATTCGGGATTACTCCCAGTACATCTATGACGATACTACTATAACGATAGACAGGCATTGGCTAGAATTTAAACAACGAATGCAGAGTTTGGAAAAATATATATTGCTTACAGGTTCAAAAAAACAGGAAAAGTGAATCAATTGTGGTTAACAAAAGAAGTTAAAGATTGTAATAGATCAAGGAAAAAGGCTTATAAATTTGCCAAAAAAAGTAGTAAATCAGAAGATTATGAGTATTTCAAAATTCAGCCAAGGAAAACGAATAAATTGATGGAGAAAGGGACAGTGTAACGTGACACAAATGTGGTATGGTAAATACTGAGGAGGAAAGCCTTAGATTACAGGCTGATATCGGCAGGCTGGTTAAACGGGCAGAACAGTGGAAAATGGAATTTAATCTTGAAAAGGTGTGAGCTAATACATTTTGGGAGGACTAACAAGGCAAGGGAATATACAATGAATGGTAGGACCCTCGGAGATACAGAGGATCAGAGGGACCTTTGTGTGCATGCCCATAGATCCCTGAAGGACAGGTAGATAAGGTGGTTCAGAAGGCATATGGGAAACTTATCTTTATTAGATGAGGCTACAAGAGCAGGGTGATTATTATGGAGCTGTATAAAACACTGGTTAGGCCACAGCTGGAGTACTGTGTGCCATTCTGGTCGCCACACTATCGGAAGGGACCAAATATAATATTTCCAAGTTTGTGGATGACACACAACTGGGTGGAAAGCAGTGTTATGGGGAGAATGAGAGGCTTCATGTGCATCTGGACATGCTTAGCAAGTGGGTAAGAACATGGCAGATGGAATATGATGTGGATAAGTGTGAGGTTATCCATTTTGGTAGGAGGAACAGAGGTGCAGAACACTTCTTAAATAGTGAGAGATTGGGAACTGTTACCGTCCAAAGGGGCCTGGATGTCCTTGTTCATAAATCACTGAAAGCTAGTATGCAAGTGCAGAAAGCAATTAGGAAGTCAACATATGTTGGCTTTTATCGCAAGAGAATTTGAGTCCGAGTAAAAAGGTTTTGCTTCAATTGTATAGAGCCTTTAGTTAGACCACATTTGCAGTATTTTGTACAGTGTTGATCCTCTTACCTGAGGAGGTATATACTTGCCATAGAGGGAATGCAGTGGAGATTCATTAAACAAACTCCTGAGATGACAGGACTGTCCTATGAGGAGGGAGGAGGGATTGAGGAGACTAGGCCCGGATTTTCTAGAGTTTAGGAGGATGGGGATCTTTGGAAATCTCTGCCCCAGAGTTCTATAGAAGTTCAGTCATTGAGTATGTTCAAGACAGGTCGATAGATTTCTAGATACAAATGGCATTGAGGGATTTAGCAATCACATGGGAAAAAGGAATTGAGATGATAAGCCATAAAATCTAGTTGAATGGTGGTATCAGTCTCAAAGGGCTGAATGGCCTATTCCTGCAGAAAAAGATTTCATACCAAGATTTCAGACCAAGTTCTGACCAAGGATTACTATTTAAATGTTAATCTATCTTTTTAGGTGGGTGCAGCTTCTGCAGAGAGGGTACAAATGTTAATGTTTTTTATGGGGACACTTCTTGAAAACCGGCAGGCAAATGGGAAAGTAACAATAAACAAAAATCCAAAAGTCTACATTGGTAAGTATACTGTGGTAGTGTGGCCTCTTTAAGGCTTTGGGGTCCACCTGACCAGCTTGGGACCAATCACACAAGAATGCGCGAATCCTGACCAATCGAGAGAAAACATGGGATTCAGGCAGTGTGGACCCTGGAGCTGGAGAGTTGAGACCTAACCATCATTACCATGCACTTGCATACAGTTGCCTTTACCTACTGTTAATAAACCCCCTTTGTTTTCCTGGAAGTCTCCAGTGTATTGTCTCGAGCCACCACATTGGTGATGGGGTAATAGGTTTGATCATTATCATAGAATCATTGAATTTACAGTGCAGAAGGAAGCCATTCGGCCCATCGAGTCTGCACCGGCCCTTGGAAAAAGCACCCCACTCAAGCACACATCTCCTACACCCTATCCTCTTAACCTAGTAACTCCAATTAACCTTTATGGACACTAAGGGCAATTTAGCATGGCCAATCAACCTAACCCGCACATCTTTGGACCGTGGGAGGAAACCGGAGCACCCGGAGGAAACCCACATTCCCACGGGGAGAACGTGCAGACTCTGCGCAGACAGTGATCCAGTCGGGAATCGAACCTGGGACCCTGGAGCTGTGAAGCAATTGTGCTAACCACTATGCTATAAGTAACTGTGCTAACCACTATGCTACCATGCTGCCCCATTAGTCTTCAGCAGTTCTGGATTTGGGGGAGGTGGGGACGGCTCCGCTGTTTCTTCACAGCGAATGAAAAAACAGGGGAAGATAAGCAGACGGTGATACTTTTGACGTTCTGTGGGCCTCAAACCTACAAAGTGGTAAGAAGTCTTATTTCCCCGGAGGCTCCTGACTCAAAACCTTTAACCAGTTAGTCACATTGGTCAAGAAACATTTTAACCCCAGGCCTCTGCACCGCTGTAGGATGATCAAATTTAACTCTGCTGTGTAGGACCCATGAGAGACAATCTCTGCCTTCGTAGCCAGGTTCCCCCAAATGGCCGAGCACCGGGTTCGGTGCAGTGATCAACAATATGCTGTGGGACTGTTTATTGTGCTAAATTAACAACCTCAACATCCAGGAAAAACTCCTGGTTGAAAATAAAATCATATTAGACAAAGCGATCAAGATAACTCAGCACACCGAACAAGGTGCATCAGAGCTCCAAAGTGTGCCGGAAGGGGAAGTAAATAAGTTGTGTGGCAGTATGGCACCAAGACATATGGTAAGATCAATAGGCACAGTAGAGAATCAGACACGGGACCGGATCAAAGTCAGAGAACTGGGAAAAGAATGGGTCGTCAGCCCAAAACATAAGTGGATTGCTATCGGTGTTGGGGAGACCACCCAGGAAGCTTGCCATTGTCGCGAGTTTGTCTGTTTTCATTGCAATCGAAGAGGACCATATCCAGGCCTATTTCCATGCAAAGCAGAGCGCGGCAATTCAAAAATAAACAACAGCAGCAATACATGACACCATTGAAACAAATGGAGAAGAACTCTGAGAAGGCACAAGCAATGTACCGTCTGAATGTAACCAAAGTAAATAAGACAGTCCCAAGTGAAATCATTTTGCAAGTGAATGGAAGACCCTTGAAAATGGAGGTCGATGCCGGGGCATTGGTCACAGTTGTGGGGGTGCAGACATTTGATTTCAATCATGATAGGGCTCAGAACTTGATGGAGACAGTCTGCAGCTGCCTCCATTAGGAGTTTACATCATTATGTGAGACCCCAAAGGAAAGATACAGTGTAGAGTTGGGACGTGGCTGGGATGTGCCAAATAGAGATTTAAACCAATTAAATGTATCTGGGACATTTTAGGTATGTAACATTGCTGTGGGGCATTGCTAGGGAGGCATTTTTTGGTTTTCGGTTTTATTTGAGTGATTTCCTACAGAAAAAAGCATCTGAAGACTGGGTCAGGAGCTGGAACTACAGCAGAGGGCCATCAGAAACCAGGGGCATCGAGTCCACAATCCATGAGGTGTTGAAGAAGAATTAAAGGAGGCACCGAGTTGGATGCTAGTGAAAGAACTCCAAGAAGACCCACATAACAGTCAGCACAAAATAAATGAATTAACAACACAAATTGAGGTTAATGGGTATGATCTTATAGCCATTATAGAGATGTGGTTACAAGGAGAATAAAACTGGGAACTAAATATTCAGGAGTATGTGACTTTTCGTAAGGACAGGCAGGAAGGTAAGGGTGGTGGGGTAGTTTTGTTACTACGAGATGGAATAAGTACAACAGCAATAAATCGGAATAAATTGAATCTGAAGATGTATAATCCATATGGGTAGAGATAAGAAATAACAAGGGGAAGAAGAGACTGGGCGGAGCAGCCTGAAGGCCGCCAAACAGTAGCATGCAGGAGAATAAATCAGAAGATAATAAAAAGTATGCTAAAAAAGACATTATTATAATCATGGGTCATTATAATCTTCATGTAGATTGGGAAATTCTTCCATGTGAAAGAATTCATGAAGTATATTCAGGACAGTTTTAGAGAACAATATGTTGCGGATCCAACAAGCAATCAGGATTTGGTACTGTGTAATGAAGCAGGTTTAATAAACAATCTGAGAGTAGACTTCCGGTAGCGGCTCTGAAGTGACTGGTCGCACACAAGGTGGCTCCTGCCCGAGGTCTGTTTTTTTTGGCCCCTCTTTCCCATTTTACAGAGGTGGCGCAGGTGGAAAAGTATTGAAGAACAAGGAACTCTCCTCCAATGGGAGATGTCAAAGAGTTACCAGACGAGGAATGTGTCGAGCAAGGGGCATTCTTCAGACAAGGTGGGTAGGAGTGACACAGGAGAGGAAAAGATGGCAGAGGGACCTCTGGCATCGTTGTCCGCACAGTGGTCGACGGAGAAGTTGGTCGACGGAGAAGTTGGTCGAGTTCCTATCGGCCGAATTCAAAAAGCAAAGGCTGGAGGCCACTGAGGTCTTGGCGAGAGTAGCAGAGCAAATTCAGGCTGCCCTGGAGAGGGTGGAACAGCAGCTGGAGACACAGAATGCGCCAATCCCGAAGGAGGAGAAGGAGGAGACAGTCGCTGACCATGAGGGTCGAACTGCCTCTTTGGAGGCAGAGATGCTGATGGTTGGGGAGGGACAAAATGATCTGGAAAACTGCTCAAGGAGGCAGAATGTGAAGATCCTGGGGCTGCCCGAAGGCATTGAGGGGACAAGAACCATGGAATATGTGACCAAGATGTTTGAACAGTTGGCGGAGGAGGGCATCTTCAACCGCCCTCCTA
Source organism: Scyliorhinus canicula (assembly GCF_902713615.1). Taxonomy (NCBI): domain Eukaryota; kingdom Metazoa; phylum Chordata; class Chondrichthyes; order Carcharhiniformes; family Scyliorhinidae; genus Scyliorhinus; species Scyliorhinus canicula. The sequence continues at coordinate 39,829,318 of NC_052159.1, forward strand.
AAGTGGATCGGCCCATTGGTTGTTGAGGAAGAAGCCAAGAGCTGTTTAGATCCATACCGATCTTCATCCCCAAGGCTTTCTTCCAAAAGGTAGACAGTTTAATCATGGCGTTTGTGTGTGAGGGGGGGGGTAAGAGTCCGAGAGTTCCCAAACCGACACTGCAGAGGAGGAAAATCAAAGGTGATCTGGCATTACCAAACCTGCAGAACTACCACTGGGCAGCAACGGCGGAAAGAGTGAGGGGATGGGTACATGAACCCGATTCAGAGTGGGGGCGGATTTGGAGGCCTCCTGCAAGGGGACGATCCTCCGGGCCCTGGCTACAGTAGTACTCCCATCCCCTCGACAAAACATACATCAAGCCCAGTAGTAGTGGCAATACTGAAAACGCGGGCCCAATTAAGACAACAGTTTGGGCTGACTAGGATGTCCCCATGGCCCCCATCTGCGGCCACCACAGATTCCCCCCAGCCATGCTAGACACCACCTTTAAGAAATGGAGACGGAACCGGGGCACGCTGACCGTTAGGGACTTTTAGTTAAGACACAGACTGGCGACACTGGACGAACTGATGGAGGAATGAGAACAGGGGCTGTTTAGCACAGGGGCCGTTTAGCACAACGCTAAATCGCTGGCTTTGAAAGCAGACCAAGCAGGCCAGCAGCACGGTTCGATTCCCGTAACAGCCTCCCCGGACAGGCGCCGGAATGTGGCGACTAGGGGCTTTTCACAGTAACTTCATTTGAAGCCTACTCGTGACAATAAGCGATTTTCATTTTCATTTCAACTGCCGACAGGACAGGAAATGAGATATCTCCAAATAAAGTAGTTCCTCCGCAAAGAGACAGTAGGGTACCCCTGGGCCCACACTATTAGAGAAGCTGATAAATACAGACAGCAAAGAAGAGGGGCTCTATGGGAAAATGTATGGACAGTTACCGGACAGAGCCCGAACACCACTGAACTAGACCAGACGGAAATGGGAGGACAAACTGGGGACAGAAGCGGGGTGGGGACTCAGGAACGAAGCACTGAGCAGGGCCAACTCCACCTCCTCCTGCGCAAGGCTCAGCCACATGCAGCTGAAAGTGGTGCAGAGAGCCCACCTGACCAGAACCCGAATGACCAGGGTCTTCCCAGAGGTGGAGGATAAATGTGAACGGTGCCAGAGGGGCACGGCCAACCACACACATGATCTGGGCTTGTCCCAAACTGGCTGGGTTCTGGACAGCCTTCTCCGGGGCAATATCCAAGGTTGTGGGGACGAGGGTAGAGCCATGCCCAAATGTGGCTATCTTCGGGGTATCGGAACAGCCAGAGCTACACATGAAGAGGGCCGACGCCCTAGCTTTCGCTACCCTAATCGCACGCCGAAGAATCGTGCTCAGCTGGCGATCAGCCGCACCACCCACAGCTGCAAACTGGCTTGCTGACCTTTTGGAATTTCTCCAACTGGAGAATATTAAATATGCTATCAGAGGGTCAGAGGAAGGCTTCCTAAATGCATGGGGGCAGTTCGTCGGCCTGTTCCAGAACCTGTTCGAGGCCAGCAACAATGAATAGATACGGAAATAGGAAGGTTAAAAAGAAAAGAGAGGAAAAAGAAAAGAAAAACAAGGGGTAACCATAGGAACGTGCAACCCAGGAAGGAGGTGAGTTGGGAAGATGAGAAAGGGCTGGAGGGACACAAAAGAGACAACGCGGGAGGGAGAGGGCAAACCACCCCCCCCCCCCCCCCCCCCACCCCAGCCACAGGGAAAACACGGTCAAAGCCTATGGGAGAAGAAAAGAAAGGGGGGGGGGGAACCCCACCCCCCAGACCAACCAGGATGGACACAAGGGGGGAGTGTGGGAGGGACCGCACGCCAAGCCAAATGACGGTAAACTGTATATAGGAAAACTCATGGGAAGGAAAAGACAAACCTTTCTGTATTGTACAGTGAATGAACACGATTGTTTATTCATGTACACAATGTACATGATTGTTTATAATTCTTGAAAACACCAATAAAAAGATTTATTCAAAAAAAGATTTCAGGTGTTCGCCCATTTAAAAGGTTTGAGGGCAGACATGGTTTTCCTGCAGGAGACTCACCTGAGGGTTAAGGACCAAACAAGGAAACGAGGTTGAGGAAGGGGTGGGTGGGACAAGTGTTCCATTGAGTGTCGGATATGAAGACGAGGGAGGCTGCGGTGCTCATCAACAAAACGGTGGCTTTTTCATAGTGGCGGATCCAGGGAAAAGATACACGATGGTGAGTGGAAGGTTGGCAGGCTGGTCGTAGTGAATGTGTATGCTCCTAACTGCGATGATGTGGAATTTATCAAGAAGGCGATTGGGAGGATTCCGTATTTGGATATGCAGCAGTTGATTATGGGAGGGGAGTTTAATTGTGTGCTTGACCCTAGGCTGAACTGGTTGTGCCCCAAATCCCTGAAGGGGTCGGGGTGGCGAAGAAGTTGCTTGGGTTCATGGAGTGGATTAGGGGGGGTGGATCCGTGACATTTGGATGCCCAAAGGAATATTCTTTCTTTTTGCATGTACACCCGTATCAACTTTTTTGTTTTGGAGAAGGTACCACTTCCAGGGATAGTAGGTTCGGAATACCCAGCGGTCGTTATATCAGATCACACACCACGTTTTGTAGATCTCTGCATGAACCCCAAGAGAGAGAGAGAAAAAAAGAGAGTGGGCAGCACGGTAGCACTGTGGATAGCACAATGGCTTCACAGCTCCAGGGTCCCAGGTTCGATTCCGGCTTGGGTCACTGTCTGTGCGGAGTCTGCACATCCTCCCCGTGTGTGCGTGGGTTTCCTCCGGGTGCTCCGGTTTCCTCCCACAGTCCAAAGATGTGCAGGTTAGGTGGATTGGCTATGAAAAATTGCCCTTAGTGTTGGGTGGAATTACTGGGTTATTGGGATAGGGTGGAGGTGTTGAACTTGGGTAGGGTGCTCTTTCCAAGAGCCGGTGCAGACTCGATGGGCCGAATGGCCTCCTTCTGCACTGTAAATTCTATGATCTAAAAAGAGAGAGAAAAAGAGAGAGAGAGACTCGGACATGAGTTTTTGAATGGCTTGGATTTCCCTGTGGCAGAGGAGGAGAAAGTGCAGAGGCTGGGACCCCCCTCTTGGGTTGGAGGAGGTGATGGTGATGAGGTGCACTGGTTCAATGCAGTCTGGGGAGGCTCCGGACCCAGACAGATTCCCAGCAGAATCTTATTAAAAAGTTTGCGATGGAGTTGAGGTCTCATCTAATGGAAATGTTCAATGATTAGTTAGCCCAAATTGGCACAAGCTTTGATTTCGCTTATTTGGAAAAAGGATTAGGATCCAGAGTGTCATTCTTCTTGACTGAATGGTAGCATAGTGGTTGGCACAATTGCTTCACAGTTCCAGGGTCCCAGGTTCGATTCCCGGCTTGGCTCACTGTGCAGAGTCTGCATGTTCTCCCGTGTGTGCGTGAGTTTCCTCCAGGTGCTCCGGTTTCCTCCCACAGTCCAAAGATGTGCAGGTTCGGTGGATTGGCCGTGATAAATTGCCCTTAGTGTCCAAAATTGCCCTTAGTGTTGGGTGAAATTACTGGGTTATGGGGATAGGGTGGAGGTGTGCGCTTGGGTGGGTTGCTCTTTCCAGGAGCCGGTGCAGACCTGATGGGCCTCCTTCTGCACTGTAAATTCTATGATTGCTAAATGCAGATGCAAAATTGTTGGTCAAGGTGTTGGCAACACACGAGAGAATTGTGTGCCGAGGTGATAGCAGAGGGCCAAACGGGACAACAATTGTCGATCAATTTATAGGAAGTTATTGAGTGCGGTGCTGACGCCCCAGGCGGGTCAGGAAACGGAGGTAATGATATCCATGATCGCGGAGAAGGTGTTTGACCAGGTTGCGCGGGAGTATCTTTGAGGTATTTGGGTAGTTTAGGTTTGGACCGGGATTCATTGGGTAGGTTAGGTTGTTGTACAGGGCCCCCATGGCTAGTGTTCGCACTAACGCAACAAGTTTGGCGAATTTTCATTTACACAAGGGTACAAGGCAGTGATATTCACTTTCCCCATTATTTTTTTGCATTGGCAATTAAGCTGTTGGCAATGCCACTTAGTGTATCGTTGAAATGGAGGGGAATAGTGGGGGGAGGGCTGTAGGACACTGAGTGTCCCTATATATGGACGACTTGTTATGCGTGACAGACACGATCTCTAGTATGGGTAGGATTATGGAAATGCTGACTAGAAATTTCTCTTTTTCAGGGTGCTAATTAAATGTGAGGAACCGTGAGGTGTTCCCAGGTACAAGATAGAGGCCTGGAGAAGTTGCCGTTTCAGCTGGTTAACTCACGTTTTTGGTATCTGGGAATACGGGTGGGCAGAGCTGGGCTCTGTTGCACAAGTTGAATGCGGCCAATTTTGTAGAGGGGGTGTGGGAAGAGTTAAAGAGGTGGGATGTTCTCCCGGCTATCGTTGGCAGAGCGGATTCAAGCCGTTGAAATGACGATCCTTCCGAAGGTTTTATTTATTTTCCTCACCATATTTTCCTGCCTAAATCTTTTTTTTGGGAGCATTAATAGGATAATTTCAGCCTTTGTATGGGCAGGTAAGGTGCCTCGGATTCGGTGAGTCTTTTTGCAGAGGGCCAGGCGGTCGAGGGTGGGGGCGGCGGGATGTTGGCGCTGTCGAATTTGATGAACTAATATTGGGCAGCAAATGTAAAAGAAGGTTCGGAAATGGGTTGTGGAGGAAGCTTTGTGTCTAGGGTCAAGTCTGAGGGAACTAGTGATGGCTTGACTTCCGTTCTCGCCGGCCATATACACTCCGAGTTCAGTGGTGATTGGCTCTTTAAGAGTTTGAAATCAATTTAGACAACATTTTAAGCTGGAGGGTATGTTGCTGTGGTTGCTGATTTGTGGAAATCAAAGACTCATTCCAGCGGGTTTGAATTTGACAAACAGGGATCAGGAGCGGATAGAGAGGTTTAGGAATTTGTTAGTGGAGGATAGATTTCAGAGTTGGGGGAACTGGTAGAACATTTCAGCTTCCATTGGGGAACGTGTTCCGGTACTTGCAGATTAGGAATTTCGTAAGGAAGGGACTGGTCACGTTTCCACTGTCCTGAGATAGGAGCGGGCAAGATCACTGATATTTATGGGCAGATAATGGAGAGCGAGAGGACCTCGCTGGTGCAGATAACGAGGAAGTGGGGGAGGAGTTGGATGGTGCATTTGGGGGGGTTTGTAGTGAGGCCTTTTGTAGGATAAACTCTACCTCATGTACAAGATTGAGCTTAATTCAGTTTAACGTGCTGCACAGAACACATATGACAAAGACGTGCATAAATGGGTTCTTTCCGGATGAGAAGGACAGATGCGAGCGGTGTTTAAGGGGCCGGCAAACCACACACACGTTAATAATAATAATATTCTTTATTGTCACAAGTAGCCTTACATCAACACTGCAATGAAGTTACTGTGAAAAGCCCCTAGTCGCCACGTTCCTGCACCTGTTCGGGTGCACAGAGGGAGAATTCAGAATATCCAATTCACCTAACATCACATCTTTCGGGAGGAAACCGGAGCACCCGGAGGAAACCCACACATAGGGAGAGCATGCAGATTGCACACAGACAGTGACCGAAGCCGGGAATCGAACCTGGGATCCTGGAGCTGTGAAGCAGCTGTGCTACCCACTATGCTACCATGCCACCCACATATTCTGGTCCTATCTGAAATTGCTGGGATTTTCGGAGTCCTTTTCAGGGACAACGTTGGATATTTAGGGGTGAGGGTGGCCCCGGGCATGTGGGTGGTGATATTTGGGCTATCTGAAGATCCAGGAGTGAGGCTGATGTGGTGGCCTTTGCCTCCCTGATAGCCCAGAGGGCGATTTTGTTAGGGTGGTGGGCTGCCGAGTCGCAAAGGGCAGCAGGGTGGGCGAGTGATCTATCGGAATTTTTACATTTGGAGAAGATAAAGTTTGCCATTAGGGGTTCAGAGATGTGCATCTCCATCCTCAAGAGTAGTTAATCGCCAGCTGGGATGGTGGATAAAGTGCTTATAATGTGAAATGTATAATGTTGGAATGAGTGTTGTGTTTTGTGTATAAAATTAAAATATCCTGAATAAAAAAATGTTTTTAAAAAGCAATCTCACAGAGTAAAAGATCCCCTAGGAAGCAGTGTGCATAACATAGTAGAATTTGGCATTCAATTTTAAAGTGAGAAACGGGTCAAAAAAAACTGTGCAGCGCTTAAATAAGAGTAATAATAAAGGAATTAGGGCACAGTTGGTTGGAGCGAACTACAAAAGGAGTTCAGCAGGACAGAAGGCTGATCAGCAACAGCAGACGTTTCTGAAAATAGCTCATGACTCAAAAGAAAGATATATTCCAGTGAGGAAGGAGAATTCTAGGAATCAACCACGGTTACCAAAGAAGGAGGATAGTAGTAAACTGAAAGAAAGAAACATAAATTGTGGCAAAGATTAGTAGTAAGCCAGAGGATTGGAAAGTTTTAAAAACCAACAAAAGATAACCACAGAAATAATAATGATGTGGAGATGCCGGCGTTGGACTGGGGTGAGCACAGTAAGAAGTCTAACAACACCAGGTTAAAGTCCAGCATGTTTGTTTCAAACACTAGCTTTTGGAGCACTGCTCCTTCCTCAGGTGAGGAAACAAACATGTTGGACTTTAACCTGGTGTTGGAAGACTTCTTACAGAAATAATGAGAAAATAAACTAGGAGGGTAACCTAGCAAGTAATATAAAAATAGACAGCACGAGCTTCTTTAAATATATTAAAAGGAAGGGAGAGGCCAAAGTGAACATAGGCCCCACAGAGAATGAGACTGGGAAAATAATAATGGGATACCAAGAAATGGCAGAGGAGTTAAACAAATAATTTGCATCAGTCTTCACAGTGGAAGACACTAACACTCCAAAAATACTAAATAATCAAGTGGCAGACGGAGGGGGCAAGGGAGGAAATAAATACAATATAACATCCCACGGGTGGCAAACGCGGTGCACGCATTGGGGGTGACTGTTTTAGGTATCGATCAGCATGTCCAAAGTTTGGGGGCATTCTGTGCAGGCGCTGGCTGAGGCCCAGGACAGGGTTGCCACTTCAAAGGCAACCGTGTGCCAGAGCCACTTGGAAATCGCAGTAGCACTCCTGAGCGTGACCCAGCCACAGCAGGCCATGGCTGGGGATGTCGGCAGCATTGCCCAGGTGCTGGCCAATGTGGTTCAGGCACAGAGCGAGGTGGCCCTGTCTCAGAGGGAGATGGCGCAGTCACTGGCCGATATGACACAAACCCGGATCCGGGTGGCGACACATTAATTGAGTGATGTGGCGCAGTCCCAGACGGAGCTAGTTCACTCCCTGTGCTCCGTGGCTGCAAGTATCCAGACCCCGGTCAAGACCAGAGCGGGCCTCCAGACTGGCAGCGCCAGGTGGCAGGAGAGCCTCAGGGGATAGCTCCACCGACAAACATGTCCCATGGAGTAGCCCGGGGACCATTGGGAACCCCGAGGGAGGAGGAGGTGATGGGGCCCATGCCGTTGACTCCCGCTAAGGTTGGTGCCGGAACACCGCAGCACCTTGGACACCCCCCCTCCTGTCCTGGCACATCTGGTGGGCCATGGGCGGAACGAGGAGGCACCACGTCACCCAGGACACCCAAGCAGCAGCCGGGCATTTCCAGGCCCGGTCGCCCCAGAAGATGGCCACCAACGGGGACCCAGGGGGCAGGGTGGGAATTGCAGTAGGCCACCTCCACTCCTGCTGTACTGTCTGGGGATTCACCAAGACGTAGCGTTAGGTCCTCTAAGGCCAGAAAGCTAGACAGTAAAGTTGGCACGGGTGCAGTGCACAGTTTAGTTATAGGGGCTAGGGCACAAATCTGTATATACATTGTAATATTAAACACCTGTTCACACTGTTACAACATGCCCCAGTGCTCTGTCAGGTGGGTGTGAGGGGTGGGCTGGTCTGAGCTGGCCAGAGAGACAGGGTGCGGAGGGGATGGAGGGGAATTGGACAGACTTGTGGGTGGCCTTGGCTCCCAACCTTCGTCCTCCCAAGCCTTGCCACCAGCCCCCCCCCACCCCCCACCATTCTAACCACCGTCACCCAAGGTATCCGATGGCACTGTGCGATGGAATGGCCAGTTCACATTCAGTGTCAACCAGGTGGACGGTGGAAAGTGCTGTTGTGGGCAGGAATCAGTCTTTTTTTTTTCAAAAACTTTTATTGAAGCATTTGTAATTTTAACATTTTAACACTCTAAACCGAGCGGTCAGACACACGCAACAACCTCACAGTAACATACCAAACGTCCCGTCCCCCCACCTCCTGACTACCCATATATTAGATTCCCTACCCGTATTCTTCACATCCATGCCTCCGTTTCCCCCCCCCCCCACACTTCTGCTCACGGTCAGTTTTCCTTAAAGAAGTCGATGAACGGCTGCCACCTCCGAGCGAACCCCTGAATTTAACCCCTTAAGGCGAACTTCATCTTTTCCAGTCTGAGAAACTCCTCCATGTCACTAATCCACACTCCTGACTTTGGAGGCTCCGAGTCCCTCCATCCCAGCAAAACCTGTCTTCGGGCCACAAGGGAGGCAAAGGCCAAAACGTCGGCCTCTCTCCTCTCCTGGGCCTTCAGACACTCCAAATATTACCATCTCTGGACTCGGAGTAACCCTCTCTTCCAGGACCTCAGACATGACATCTGAGAATCTCTGCCAAAATCCCCTCAGCTTCGGACGCGCTCAAAACATGTGTATGTGATTTGCCGGGCTTCCCCCACACTGCCTACATCTATCCTCCACCTCCTCGAAAAACCGAAACATCCGGGCCACAGTCATATGAGCCCTATGGGCCACCTTGAACTGGATCAGGCTAAGCCTGGCACACGACGAGGATGAATTGACTCTCCTCAGGGACTTTTCCCATCGTCCGACTTCCAATTCCTCCCCTAACTCGTCCTCCCACTTCCTCTTCACCTCCCCGATTGGGACCCCTTCCCACTCCATCAATTGCTTATATATTTCCTCCCCAATCCGTTTCTCTTCGGGGAAGGCAAAGAAAGCCTGGAACCTGCCTCCAGACAAAGTACCGTACCTGCAGGTACCGAAATCTGTTCCCACCCGGCAACTCAAACTCCTTCTCTAGCTCCTCCAGGCTCGGGAAACCCTCCTCAATGAAGAGATCCCCAAATCTCTCAATCCCTGACCGCTGCCACCTCCTAAAGCCCCCCCCCCCCCCCCCCCGGAGCAAACCAGTGGTTATCACCGATCGGTGACCACACCAATGCCCCTTCCAGTCTCATGTGCTGCCTCCATTGCCCCCACACTCTCAGGGCTGCCTACCACCACAGGGCTTGTGGAGTATCAAGCCGGCGAGAACGGCAAAGGTGCCGTTAACAGAGCCTCCAGACTTGTGCCCTTACAAGATGCCGCCTCCACTCGCTGCCACACCGACCCCTCCACCACTACCTAACCGCCCAATAATAGTTAATAACGTTTGGATGGGCCAAGCCCCCCCCTTCCCACGCCCCCATTTCAGAAGGACTTTCTTCACCCTTGGTGCTTTCCCAGCCCATATAAAACCCACGATCGATGCGTTCATCTTCCTGAAAAATGCCTTAGGGATGAAGATTGGGAGACACTGAAACACAAACAGCAATCTCGGGAGGACTATCATCTTCAGTCTGTACCCTCTCCACCAATGACAGCGGGGGGCGTCCTGACAGCGGGAGAACGTCCCACCTGCAAAAGTCTCCTTTAATTTGTTCGATCGTCTTGCCCAAATTTAACTTATGGAGCTGACCCCAGTCCCTTGCCACCTGGATCCCCAGGTACCTAAAGCTCCTTCTCACCACTTTAAACAGTAACTCCCTCAGTCTCCTCTCCTGCCCCTTGCCTGGATCGCGAAGACCTCGGTCTTGCTCATGTTTAATTTGAAACCTGAGAACCGAACAAATTCCTCTAATACCCCATAATTCTTGCAATTCCCCCCAATGGGTCTGTTCTGTAAAGAAGCAAATCATCCGCATAGAGCGAGACCCTATGCTCCACCCCCCCCCCCCCCCCCCCCCCCCCCCACCATCCACCGCCAAATGTTCGATGACCTAAGCGCCATTGCCAAAGGCTGTATGGCCAGGGCAAACAATAGTGGGGAGAGTGGGTGCCCCTACCTTGTCCCCCTACACAGACTAAAATACTCTGACCGAACCCGGTTGGTCCTTACTTTCGCCAATGGTGTCTGATGTAGCATCCGGACCCAGTCGACGAATCCCTGCCCGAACCCAACCTAGGAGTTTCCCCCTAATAACCACCTTCAGTGCCTCCCACACCACCACAGCCGAGATTTCACCCATGTCGTTGAGCCTTATGTATCCCCAAATGGCCTCCCGCACTCGCTCGCACACCTCATCCTCTGCTAACAGCCCTACATCTAACCTCCATTGCGGCCGCTGGGCCTTTCCTTTGCTCATTTGCAGATCTAACCAGTGTGGGACATGGTCTGACACCACAATTGCTAAATATTCAATGTCCATCACCTCAGCCAGCAGCGTTTTGTCCAGCACAAAGAAGTCTATCCAGGAATACACCTTCTGTACATGGGAATAGAATGAAAACTCCTTGGCCTCCCGAATCTCCATGGATCCACACCACCCCATGCACTACATGAACCTTTGCCATAACTTTTTTTAAATATTTTCATTAGGGTATTTGCAATTTTTATAACAACAATAACAGCGACATAAACATGGCACAATAAACATTTCCACCCCCATCACAATCTTCACACCCCCCAACAATGAAACAACAGTCCTCACCCCCTCCCCCCACCTTTTTTGAATTCTGCTTCTGCTGACATTTTAATTTTCCCCGAGAAAGTCGACGAACGGCTGCCACCTCCGGGTAAACCCTAGCATTGACCCTCTTAAAGCAAACTTTAGCTATAGCTGACACCTTTCCAGACTTGGAACTCGACCGATCCAGCCTCGGATCCAGGACCATGTTAAAGTCTCCCCCCACGGGGTCAATGTTAGGGTTCACCCGGTGGTGGCAGCCGTTCGTTGACTTCCTCGGGGAAAATTAAAATGTCAGCAGATACAGTATTCCAAGGGGGGGGGGGGGCGGATTGTTGTATGGTTGAGATGCGTGAAGATTGGGCTTGGGGGGGGGGGATGTTTATTGTACCATGTTGATGTCATTGTTTATGTCACTGTTATAACATTTTTCAAATACCTCAATAAAATATTATTTTTAAAAATGTCAATCCCTCTAGCTTCCCACTAACCATAATGAATCTACCCCCCACGGGTCCACCTCTATCTTCCCCACCTCAAATGCCACCCGCTTATTGACCAGGATTGCCACCGCCCTTGTTTTAAAGTCCAATCCCGAATGTAACACCTGCCCGACCCATCCCTTCCCTCAACCTAACCTAGTCCCCCACCTTCAAATGTGCCTCCTGCAACATAGCCACGACCGCCTTCAGTTGCCTCAAGTGCGCGAACACACGGGCCCGTTTGACTGGCCCATTCAGTCCAAGAACGCTCCACGTGATCAGCCTGGTTGGGGGGGGGGGGGGGGGGGGCACCCCGCCCCCTTCCTCTGCCGATCAACCATAACCTCTCCTAGGCCAGTCTTTGGCCCATGTCCTGCTCTCTCCTGGCCTGCCCTCAGGCAGCTACCGCTATCAACCCTCCTCCACCACCTAGAAAGTCCCTTCCCTGTCAGCAGTCTAGTTCCCCCCCCCCACCCCCTCTAACACTCTTCAGCTCACCCCCCACTTTGCTTCCGTGAACTAGCCCTCCCAGCTAGCCTGGCAGCCCCCACCCCTGGCGCCAAGCATCTTCCTTCCCCCCCCACTCTTAGTGCAAACAATCAAAACAAAGGCAAGAAGCAAAAACAAACAATCCCTCCCAAGGTCGGAGCACAAAGGCCTACCCCTCCTCCCTTAACAAAGTACTATATACTAACCTAACCCCAAACAGAACCAAAAAATGAAAAGAAACAAACAGAACCTCCAAAATAAGTCCGAACATCACAAATCAAAAGTTACAGTTTTACAAAGCATAGCTCAGTTCCCCACAGTCAAAGTTCAAGGTCCTCCTTCTCCCATCAGTTTATTCTCTTTCAAAAAGTCTACTGCATCTTCCACCGAGCCAAAGTACAGTTCCCGTCCCTCATAAGTCACCCATAGGCGGGCCGGGTTTAGTTCAAACTTTATGCCCTTCTTATACAGGGCTGATTTGACCTTATTAAAGCTCGCCCTCCTCTTTGCGAGTTCTGCTCCCAGGTCCTGGTACACCCGGATCTCGACATCTTCCGATGATGCAGTCGTACTACCATCGCCCTCAGGGTCTCAGCCCCCTGGGGCATGCGCATTAGCACCCTGTGGGCCTGGTCCCCCTCCAACTGTTTGTCGAACGCACCTCCTCCAAGCAACTTCTCCAACATCTTCCCCACATACGCACCTGCGTCTGAGCCTTCTCTTGCCTCCAGCAGACCCACGATCCGAATGTTCTGCCTCCGAGAACGGTTCTCTAAGTCCTCCACTTTCTCCAGCAGTCGCTTCTGCTGGTCTTGCAGCATCCCAATCTCTGCTGCCATCGAGGTGGACTGTTCCTCATGTTCCACCGCCAGCTCTTCCAGCCTCTATAATCGCCTGTCCCTAGGTCGTCAGTCTTGCCTCCACGCGGTTAACCACCGCCTTGATCGAGTCCACCGCCCGTGCCAGGTCCTCCGCACACTCCTTACGTTGTTGAGTGAACTTCCCTTTCAGGAAGTTCACCAACTGGGCCGTTGATCACTGCGCTGACGGGGCTTGATCCTGCGCAACTGCCATTTCCACACTCGATCTCTGCTCCTTACTCGCCACCAACTTCTGGTTCCTCCTTTAAACTAGGGTTCCCCTCCTTCTGTTCTCGCTTCTACAACTTTACTTTACAAAATTCCTGCAACAATCCTCCATAAAAGCCACAAAGACCACCATGAGCAGGAGCTGCCAAATGTGAGACCTTTCACTCCATGGCCGCCACCGGAAGTCAGGAGTGAGACATTGTCAAATGACGCGGAGCAACAGAGCTCATCGCAGAGCGTGTTGTCATCATCCTCCATCCCGTGGACCAGATCCGGTGTTACTGCCAACCCAGGGCCCCCACCACGTACTGCGGCAGGCGTGTATTACGGAGGGGTGTAGGCGTGGTCAGGAGTGCCGTGGGGTGCAGGGGTAGGATGTGGTGTCCGTACCCCTGGCCAATGCCCCTCAGTGGATCCCCATCTCAAGTTGGTAACCTGGAAGTGATGACCATCCTGTACCCATTGGCCCAGGCGCACACATCGTGCAGCCTCCTGTGCCTGTCTAGGCACCATATCCTGCCCACCCTCGTCCTGGTGTTCATCCTCTTCCTCCTCCAGCAATCGCCCCTATGCTGCACAATGTTGTGGAGGATGCAGCAGGCTGCCACGATGCAGGCGGCACTCGCAGCATCATATTGGAGGGCCCCTCCAGACCGGTCCTGGCACCTGAACCGGATCTTCAGGAGGGGAAAGAATCGCTCGATCATGGACCTGGTCACTGTGTGGACGATGTTGTAGCAGATCTTGGCACAGGTCTGTGGCCTCCGAATAGGCATCATCAGCCACAACCACAGTGGATAACCCCCAGGAGCCAAACCCCCAACTGGGGGGGGGGGGGGGGGGGGGGGTCTTTCGAACATGTCAGGAATCATTGAGTGTTCCTGAATGAAGGCATTGTGCACACTGCCCGGGTATCAGGCACAGATGTGCATGATACGCAGCTGATGGTCACATATGAGCTGCACTTTCATCGAGTGGAGCCCCTTTCGGTTGGTGTAGAGTGGCCGGTCATCTGCAGGTGCTCCTAGGAGACATGCACCCCATCAATCATCCACATTGTCCACATTGAAATGGATGTATTGAGCCGCCAGGGCACATAGGACCTCCATGACGGCATGAATGCACCTGTGCACTGAGGGATGAGAGATCCTGGAAAGGTCCCCATTCGGCACCTGGAAGTACCCCGTGGCTTAGAAGTTCAGGACAACCGTCACCTTGACGGGCACCAGGAGCTGGTGTCCTCCCCATACCCCTGCAGTGCCAGGTCTGCCATGATCTGGCAGATATGTCACACTGTCTCTCAGCTCAGCCGGAGTCTTCGGTGGCATGCCCGGTCCGGCAGGTCCTTGAACAACAGGCCCGTACTCAAGAGGCCTGATGCAGCGCCTCCATAGCACTTCCTACTCCTCGGTCTGTTGGGCGGCTACCTCCTGTCCATCTGTGGCACACTCTGCTGCTGCAACTTCTTCCTCCTCCAGCAGCACCAGCTCTTACAGCCTAAGGGCACCCCCAGGGCTGCAGCGACCAGCATGAAGGCCACCATTGCTGGTTGAATTCCAATATCTATTGTCTGCAGGGGGTGCAAGGCCAACATGTTAGCATGGTGCATAACCCCATGTCCAACCTGTTCCGCTGGAATGTGGCGACCAGGGGCTTTTCACAGTGACTGCATTGAAACCTACTTGTGACAATAAGCGATCATTATTACAATAAGCGATTATTATTATTACAATGTGGGAAATATGAATTTAGAATTTTGTTTATTGTCACGTGTACCGAGGGACAGTGATTTGGGGGTCCTCCTGCACAAATCACAAAAAGCTAGCATACAGGTTCAGTGGGTAAGTGGGAAGGCTGGTCTTTATTACAGGGGGAATTACTAGTTAGAACTTACCTCGAATACTGAACAATTTCCACATTTTTATTTAAGGAAATATATATTGGCATTGGACACACTCCAGCGAAGGTTCACTCGATTGATCCTGGGTAGGGAGGGATTCTCGTATGAGGAGAGGTTAAGTAAGTAACAAATGCAATTTATCATAAGAGTTGGGTGCTTATTATTTTTGACATATCCCCTTTGACAATGAAGGAGAGGTCCATCACATTCTACAGGGTTGCTGGTGATCGGGGCTGTCGATGCAACACAAATTGCACTGAAGGCGCCATTAAATGACACAGTTTCATTCATCAACAGGAAGGTGTTCCATTCTTTATGTGATAATAGTGTGTAATGCACAAATGAGGATCCTCACCAAATGCAAATAACCAGGGAAGAGCCCATTACTCACTTGTCCTTAAAAGCTTAATGTTACACCGGTCCGGTGCATGACAACTCCAGCAGGAATTAAAGGATGATTACTGGGTGATAAGGAATACCCATTGAGAACATGGTTTATGACACCATTCCAGAGGATCAACAATGAAGCAAGGAACGATACAACCGTGCATGTCGCAACACATCAGGCAGGGAAAAGGACAATTGGTGCTTTGAAATCACATTTTAGTGTCTGGACAAGTCAGGGAGCACGTTACAGTATTCACCGGAGAGTCTCACAGATTGTTGTAGTGTTGTGCATTGTACAACTTTGCCATTCAGCATGGACTGAGCATTCACGCAGAAGATGTTTTGCCACCAGAAATGGACGAGCTGGAGGAAGGTAATATGGAGCCTGATTAGGCATACTTCCTGGTGCAGGTGTGCAAGCCCAGGATCCAGGTGATGCTAGGGCCATTCGCAATCACCTGGCAGCTGCTGCTTTCAAACTTGAGTTTGTAAAATTAACAATTGATGTTAAAACGCTCCCTCCCCTTGTCCCCTCTTCCCTCCCTCATTGTGTATATTTGGGAAATTATATTTTACTGACCATTGTGTTTAAGTGAGAAAATATATTTTATTGCAAGAAATTTGTAAAAGTTGAGGTAGTTTTAGGTCATTGTTCAGCTGATAAAGTTAAATGTTAACTGGTTTCAAAGTTGGTATTTACATTAAAAAATGTTTTCAATTAAACTTTACAAGCTTCGACAAATGAAGCATTGAAGTCTTACTGAAACTTCAAATCACATTTAATTATGGGATATTTATGAATGAATAAGATAATCAAAGTAAAGAAGGCAGAGACATAATAACTCGGGCAATATGGTGGCACGCTGGTTAGCACTGTTGTCTCAACGCCAGGATCCTCTGTTCAATTCAGACCTTGGGTGACTATGTGATGTTTGCACATTCTCCCCATGGATGGGTTTCCTCTGGGTACTTTGGTTTCCTCTCAGTCCAAAGATGTGTAGTTCAGGTAGATTGGCCTTACTAAATTGCCCCTTAGTGTCCAACGGTTAGCTGGGGTTGCAGGGATAGGGCAGGGGCATGGGCAGGGTGCTCTTCCAGAGAGTGGGTGCTGGCTTGGTGGGCCAAAGAGCTTTCTTCTGCACTGTCAGGATTCCATGATTCTAGAAACACAAACCAAAAAAATATCAGATGTTACAAGGACAGTGATAGCAAAAACCCTGGGGCACTTTTTAAATCTTATGACCATAATCTAAATTAAGACATACAAACACTTTTAAGCATGCCACACGTAAACTTATAATATAATGCAGATTTAAAACAAATAACAAAACCTATGTTCACTTATAAATAATCACCTTTAATTTTTTTTTAAATTTAATTACTTTAGAAGAACCCATGCCAGTATAAAAGAGCAAAAAAAAAACTTGTACATACCTTTAAAACACTTGTAAAACTTGGTTGCTTGTTGTCTTCGATAAAAATCTGCAGCTTAAATGCCTACCCTCAATGGGCGTTCCTGTAGCTGCTGCATCACAAGGGGGCGTAGCTACATCAAAACTGAGCCACACTGGCACCTATGCAGACTGTCCTGCTGGAGGCCTGAGGCTGGACCAGGAAGGTTTGCCACGAGTTCTGAGCACAGGCAAGTGCGCAGTTTTTTCCTTCCAGTATCAGCAGGCCACGGCTTTCCGCCAATACTCAGAAGTTACGGGCCACAGGTTTCTCAGCGGGCTTGAATGGGTAGATGCTGAGAGGATGTTTCCTCTTGTGGGAGAGTCATGGACCAGAGTGCATAATCTCAGAGTAAAGGGTCACCCATTTAAGATAGAGATGAGGAGGAATTTCTTCTCGGAGGTTATGAATCTGTGGCATTCTTTACTGCAAAGAGCTAGAGGCTGGGTTGTTAAGTATGTTCAAGGCAGCCAAATTTTTAATCAGAAGGGAATCAAGGGTTATAGAGTTACGGCGGGAAAGTGGAGTTGAGGATTATATCTGATCAGCCATTATCCCATTGAATGGCGGCACAGACCTGATTGACCAAATGATCTACGTCTTATGGTCTAAATATCATATCAAAGAGTAGTGGAACAACTGAGAAGAATCAAAGCAAATTTGCAAAAGGTGTGGCACAACTTGGTTTGGTCCCATGAGAAGAGAAGGAATGCTCAAGATCCTGTAAAAAATTGGGGTCTCTTGGATAGAAATAAAACTAGAATGAGGACTGTGCTGTTAAGATTTTCAGGTCCATGAAACACAATGTTTAACAGTACTTGGTTACCGATAACGAAAAAACAAACATATACAACCTCTAAACAGGAAATAGATAAATGGGAAATGTAATATTAAGATGTGACAATAGGATGTAAATTTAGAGAATTCAAAGATATTTATTAGCACATAGAATCTGCAAATAGCGGGGGAGATTATGGTTAAATTGTGGGCAGCACGGGAGCATGGTGGTTAGCATTATTGCTTCACAGCGCTAGGGTCCTAGGTTCGATTCCCAGCTTGGGTCACTGTCTGTGTGGAGTCTGCACGTTCCCCCAGTGTCTGCGTGGGTACACCCTGGGTGCTCCGGTTTCCTCCCACAAGTCCCGAAAGACACGCTGCTAGGTAATTTGGACATTCTGAATTCTATCTGCAAATAGCAGGGGCGATTGTGGTCAAATTGTGGGCAGCACGGTAGCACTGTGGTTAGCATTGTTGCTTCACAGTGCCAGGGTCCCAGGTTCGATTCCCAGCTTGGGTCACTGTCTGTGTGGAGTCTGCACGTTCTCCCCGTGTCTCGTGAGGGTTTCCTCCGGGTGCTCCGGTTCCACCCACAAGTCCCGAAAGACACGCCGTTAGGTAATTTGGACATTCTGAATTCTCCCTCTGTGTACCCATACAGGCGCCGGAATGTGGCGATGAGGGGTTTTTCAATTAAGTAACTTCATTGCAGTATTAATGTAAGCCTACTTGTGATAATAAAAGATTATTATTAAAAGATTGGGGTGTGATGGTGAGGTAGTTGGAAATGGAAGCCTGAGAAAACACCAAAACTGACAAAAAGTGGAGGAGGTGCCAGCAGCCTGGAGTAATACCAGTGTTTCAACAGAGTGATACATCCTAAACGTTACTCATACTTCCTCCCTGGGTTTAGAACTTGCTTATTATCTCACAGGTGTTGCCTATCCTTGTGTTTTTAAACATACCAGAAATTTAAAACAAAAGTGTCTGTGTTTCTTTATATCAACTCTTTTCAGATACCAAGCAACTGGCCATAGCTTTCTAATATTTTTAACTTTGTTAGCACGTCATTTTTCTTAACTTTTCAGGTATTCTTTCTGCGATCTAAATGTTGCAATTTTGTTTGGATTTGATGAGGGGGCTGTCCCTTTAAACCAGTCATGATATAATCTCCATTTATTTTCCGTCTAAAAAAATAATGTAACAAAATCAAAAGCCAAATTCAATATAAATATTAGAATGGTTTGAACTGTTTTTTAAAGTTTAGACCCAAGGGGTGGAACAAATCAACAGCCGGATTTGTTGAGCTAAGTGCATGTTTACAAATTATTTTTGAGATCAGAGTGCTGGTTTTGAAAATCCACATAAATTCACAGCTGGTTCCAAGTAGCTGGTTCTGCTTACTAAGCCAAGTTAGAAGACAGATGAATTGAATGAAATAGACAAGTTAAACAAGGTAGACAGAAAACATTACAACGGAAAACAAAAACAAAAATTATCAATGCATAGCTCAACAGATTGCCAATATTTGGCATAGCTCAACAGATTACCAATGTTTTTCTTTTTCCTTATGTTTTCTTCACCCTTTTGCCTTACTAGTTTAAATCCTCCCCAAAAATGCTTAGATACATTTGCTGTGTGCTTCTGTTCAGGCCACTTGCATCTCAGAACTAGTCTCGATGTCTTATGGAACCAAGGGGCAATTTAACAATCCACCTAACCCACACATCTTTGGACTGTGGGAGGAAACCGGAGCACCAGAGGAAACCCACGCACACACGGGAAGAACGTGCAAACTCCACAGTCACCCAAGGCTGGAATTGAACCCGGGTCCCTGGTTTGAGGCAGCAGTTCTACCCACTGTGCCAACCGCTTGTGATTGTATTGGTGCCATTTTGTCCTTACTGTACATTAGAGGAACATTATTTTGTGCTACATTTTCATTTAACCCCCACCCCCAAAATTAAACTAACTTCATTTTTAAATTGTTTATTTCTGTACCCTGTACGAGTTAAGGAACTCCGTGGATTTGTTTTTGTAAGAATTATCTGCTGTGCTGTACAGTAGATACTGCACTCCAAACTGTGTTTGTCTAATATTGAATTATTTGCTGGACAGGGGTACTGCTCTGCACTGTACAGTACATGCGTCCGAGGAACTTGTGCAAATTTGGTGTCTTAAAGAAGTCTCTGGAAGAAAAAATCCTTCTGGCAAAGCAGCAATTTTAAAGTCACTGACATGCAGTACACCAATCCAGCCTAAATGGTACAATGATTCAATTTTTACATTGACTTTTTCAGGCAAACATTGCCCTCACAAACTCTGGCTTTAACATTGATCCCAATGGGAAATGATGCTTCACTTAAAGTGGCGATTTTCATGAACGCAACCATGACTTTAAGTGAAGACACACCTGTCATTGCATACTGTATTTTAAAAATTGCAAAGCGATTCAGATTTCAATATTCTCAATGCATGACATTATACAGTACAATCAATTTGGTGCCTTATCTAATTATAAAAGTTCAGTGAAGTAGACATCATTTGTACGATGAAATTCCTAATCCCATCAACTCAATGTTCTATTTATGGTAATGCTCAACTATAAACATGTAATTCACTTCTAAAGACAACAGTTCACTCAATCACCAACTACTTTAATATATTCATATATAAACTTACTCTTGTGAACTGGCTACATCTCACGTCAGACATCTTCACTTGTGCCATCAATATGCCACACAATTGGTACAAAGATGGATTTGCTGAAGCTACTATGCTCAGGATCAGCCTGGAAAGTGTATTTATGCTTGGGTAAATTTTTGTACATGTCTGCAAAATGCTAAGCTCTATCATGGACCAAAAGAGCAGGAACAATCAGCCCGCTATAGCTGAAGTGATTTATTTGCTCCAGCACTTTAGAAACTACTGTAGAACCCAGCCCAAATCAGAACAAAGAGAGGTCCCCAAGACAACAACAGAATCCTTCAAAAGACAGAGCTGATCAAGAGGAGATTTAAGAAAATAAGAACATTCTGTGCTGATGGGAGAGTAGAACTGTTGTAAAGCTTGAACTTTCATCACTGTGAGCAGACATGCAGGTATCAGAACGTGGAACTGTCTCCTCAGTCAAATCGGTTGCCCTAGGGTCCTACTGCCCATCTAATTAAAATCTCCCATAAGATTAAGAGGCATTTTCAAACCATTTTGGACACCTGGTCTGATATGCCATTAGCCCATCGCAGAGTCTGAAGACCTATTTGTCCGTCAATGGACGTTAGTTGCATATGGATGGAATAGCTCCGTTCATCTGTAGCAACGGGAGTGGGAAACCAGGCAGCCTCGATAACGATAATAGATTTAAGTCAGGTTACCTCGGAAAGAGCCTTTGTGGATGAAAGAATGAAGGAACGAGGTGGAGAGAGGTGGAGCAATCAGAATAAATGTCCCGAACGGAAGACAAGTGCTTTGTAAATGCAAGTATTGCCTTTGACTGCGATAGTGGAAGAGCTGCATTTTGGTTTAATGCGAACTTGTGTGTTAAGGTCAAGAAACTGCATGTAATCTGTTAATGCTAGCTAAAACAAAAGTTCAAATATTATTTTATTTTCTTTTGTTTTAATGACGTTTGATTCTAAAATAACCAAATCCTATTTCTTATATCATCACTCCTGGAATGAATCAATCTTTCTGCACAGTCTTAACTTAAAAAAGTTGAGTCTGGTTTAGTATCTTAGCCATTGTAATAGAATGTATACAACAAATATTACATGGGTTAGTAAATTAAGTAAGTGAAGTCGCCATAGTCACAGATGACAATATGCTGCTTTCCCCTTTGGGGAGGGGGAAAAGCTGTCTGGTGGCGATTTCATAGAATCTACAGTGCAGAAGGGGATCATTCAGCCCATCGAGTCTACACCGGCCACCGAAAGAGCCCCCACCTGAGCCCATACCTCCACCCTATCCTCGTAACCCAGCAACCCCACCTAACTTTTGGACACTACAGGGCAATTTAGCATGACCAATCCACCAAACCCGCACACCATTGGACTGTGGGAGGAAACCTGAGCACCCGGAGGAAACCCACGTAGACACAGGGAGAACGTGCAGACTCCACACAAACAGTGACCCAAGCCGGGAATCGAACTCAGGTCCCTGGTGTTGTGAAGCAACAATGTTAACCACTGTGCTATCCTGCTACCCCTGAGGATCACCACATCTCAGGTAAGGGGCAAGGTTGAGGAGGAGAGACATTCATGAATAACCTCATCCAGTACGGGAATTGAACCCATGCTGTTGGCCCACCTCTGCATCGCAAACCAGCTGTCCAGCCAACTGCGCTAAACCGATTTGCAATTTGATCTAGGTAGACAACTTGAATACCTTTGCTCCATTTGTAATGACCATTTTGAAATGTCAGTAGCGTTTGACTGTATTTTAAAGGCCAGTCGATTGAAGTGCAGAACAGGCATGTTCCCGCAAAAATGAAGGATAGAAATGGCAGTATTCGTGAACCACGGATGACAAAGGAAATTGCAAACCAAGTCAAAAGGAAGCTTAGGATAGGTCTAGGTATCTAAAAACTGCTGAAGCCCTTGAGGAATACAATGAAATTAGGAAGGCTAAAAGGGGCCATGAAATGTCTTTAGCAAACATGGTCATGGAGAATCCCAAGGCTTTTTATGCATATATTAGGAGCAAGAGGGTTGCAAGCGAAAGAATAGGCCCACTTAGGGACAATGGAGGGAAGTTAAGTGTGGAACCACAGGAAGTTGGTGAAATCATTGATGAGTACTTTGTATCTGTAGTCCAAGGAGAACAACATTACACATGTTGAGGCCAGGGATAGTTGTGTGAACTCTCTTGAGAACATCAACACATCAAAAGGAGGAAGTGTTGAGTATCCTAAATTGCATTAAGATAGAAAAGTCCCCGGAGCCGGATGGGATCTATCCCAGGTTAATGTGGGAGGCAAGGGGAGTAATAACTGGGGCCTTAACTGATATTTTCACATCCTCTTTGACCACAGGCAAGGTTCCAGAGTACTGGAGAATAGCCAATGTTATTCCCTTGTTTAAGAAAGGAAGCAGAGACAATCCAGCAAATTATAAGCCGGTCAGTCTGACATCAGTAGTGGGGAGGCTTTTGGAAAAGACACTGAAGGACAGGATACATGCATATTTGGAGGAAAATAGACTAGTTAGTGACAGGCAGCACGGTTTTGTACAGGGAAGGTCATGTCTCACCAACCTGATTTGATTTTCTTGAAGAGGTGACAAAGAAAATTGATGAGGAAGGGCTGTGGGTGTAGTTTATATAGACTTTAGTAAGGCATTTGGCAAGGTCCCACGTGGCAGACTGGTACAAAAACTAAAATTACATGGGATTCTGTGTGGGCTGGCTAGATGGAAACAGAGTTGGCTTGGTTATAGAAGTCAGACAGTAGCAGTGGAAAGGTGTTTTTCCTGAATGGAGGTCTGTAGCTAGTGGTGTTCCGCATGGTTCAGTGCAGGGACCTCTGTTGATTGTAGTATATATAAATGACCTGGAGGAAAACATGGGTGGTCTAATTAGTAAGTTTGCGGGTGGCACGAAGATTGGCAGAGTTGCTGATAGTGCCGAGGATTGTCAGATGATACAACAGGATATAGATAGATTGGAGACTTGGGCACAGAAATGGCAGATGGAGTTTAATCCAGACAAATGTGAGATGATGCATTTTGGAAGATCAAATCTAGGTCTGAATTGTACTGTAAATGACAGAACTCTAGGAATATTAACATAGAGGGATCTGGGAATGCAGGTCCACAGTTCCCTAAAAGTGGCAACACAGGTGGCCAAGATGATTAAGAAGGCATATTGCATGCTTGCATTCATCAGCCGGGGCATTGAATATTGCATGTTGCAGCTATATAAAACCTTGGTTAGGCTGCATTTGGAGTATTGCGTGCAGTTCGGGTCACCACATTATCAGAAGGACGTGGAAGCTTTGGAGAGAGTGCAAATAAAGTTCACCAAGGATGTTGCCTGGTCTTGAGGGTGTTGGTTATAAGGAGAGGTTGAATAAACTAGGATTGTTTTCACTGGAAAGACGGAGGCTGAGAGGAGACCTGATAGAGGTCTACAAAATTATGAGCCGCATAGACAGGGTGGATAGTCAGGCTTTTTTCAAAGGTGGAAGTGTCAATTATAATGGGGCACAGGTTCAAGGCTAGAGGGGGAAAGTTTATGGTAGATGTGCGGGCTAGGTTTTTCCACAGAGTGGTGGAACGTGCTGCCAGACGATGCTGTGGAAGTAGGCACATTAGCAACATTTAAGAGACATCTGGATGGATACACAGATAGGGTGGAAGTAGAGGGATACCAACAGAGTAAGGCAGAAGATTTTTTTAGTTAGGGCATCATGATGGGCACATGTTGGAAGGCCGAAAGGGCCTGTTCCTGTGCTGCACTTTTCTTTGTTCTTTGAAGCACCTCAGTGTAACATGTAGAGAACCTGAATATTATTGCACTGTGTGTGATGGCCAGTTTGAAATATTTGTAATTTTCTTTCAGATATTTTACTAATAAAGTATAGTTTTGCAAAAAGAAAAGCAGTATGTTTTTATTATAAACAGAACTAATTTGTTATGCTTCTGATCCTGCCCGTGTCAATGAGATTTCCCTTTCTCTATATCCCCCGCTGTCACGAAACCCATAGCCGGGGTTCACTGATGGTGGGACCAGAAGATCCCACTGGCGAGATTGGCCGGAAAATTTCAGCCCGTGTCAGCTATGGCTAAACTTGTATTTTATATAGTTCCAGCAAAACTTCCAACATTATTTTCCTCAGGTTATGAAGGCAAGGAATTGCATATGCCTTCATGACCATCTGCAGGGATCTGTAGATATGCGCATGTGCTCCAAAGTTTCTCTCTTCCTCTACATTTCTCAGTATCCTGAGATACTGAGTCTGGTTAGCCTTACCCAAAAGCATTACTTCACATTTCTTTAAATGGAGCTTCATTTGCCATTGTTCAACCCAACTGACGAGTCCATTAATATCTTTCTTGCCATCATTTTTTTATTTGTCTATAAAATTACATTCATGTCTAAATCATAGATATTACCAGAAAAAGCAAGGGACTGAGTACCGCACCCTATGGAAACCAACTGGAAACAGCCTTTTGGTCACAAATACGCCCACCAACCTTTGCTTCTGAGCTAATTTTGTATCAAACCGTTTTATCAGACCAGAGTAAAGTACAAAGTGGTATGCTCCAGTATTAGTAATTGAGTTCTTTTTCAATATTAAACATCACCCACCAACCTTTGCTTCTGAGCTAATTTTGTATCAAACCGTTTTATCAGACCGGAGTAAAGTACAAAGTGGTGTGCTCCAGTATTAGTAATTGAGTTCTTTTTCAATATTAAACATCTGATTTTGAATGGACAGTTTATGGTGGCAAATAACTCAAATATAGTAAACAATAATAAACCCGAGGAGGACATAGACTGGTGAAATGAGCCGATGAATTGCAATGCCAAGAAGTATTAAATTAAAAGAAGCAATATAAACCAATCTGAAAGGAAGGTGGATGAACAGAAATACCTGGGAGTTTATGTACACAATTATTTGAAGGTGGCGGAACAAATTGAGAAAGCTATTAAAAAGATATATTCAATCCTTGACTTTAAGAGGCATAGAATACAAAAGGAAGTTATGCTAAACCTTATAACAGATAGGTTAGGCCTCTGGTGGAGAACTGTGGTCAATTCTGGGCACCACAATGTAAGGATGTCAAGGTCTTTAAAAGGTTGAAAAGACATTTAGAACAATGGGATCAGAGACGAAAGACTTCAGTAGTTGACAGACTGAATAAACTGGGGTTGTTCTCCTCAGAGCAATGAAGGTTAATGGTTTATTTGATAGAGGTGTTCAAAATCATGAAGGGTTTTGATAAGAGTAAATATAGAAAAAATGTCCAGTGAAAGAGTTGATTGCCAAATGTCACAGATTGAAGGTACCTTTTATTGGCTGACAACAAAGGTTACAGGAAGGAAAACAATTAAGAGTGAACTGTTAGCTAGAATACACTGCCTGAAACAGTGACAAAAGCAGATTCCATTAGAACTGCCAAAGGAAATTTGGTATGTACTTGACGTGCAAACATGTGGATGCAATTGGGAAAAACAAGAGAGTCAAACTAATTGTACAACTCTTTCAAAGAGCCAGCACAGGCAAGATGGGCCAAGAAGCCGCCTTTTGTCCTCTATCATTATATAATTATTTCAGTCACCGAAGCGGTAACCTTGAAATCAGAGCAGCAAGAGAATTAATTAGCAGAATGTACAATCATTATGCACAAATAAAATGTTATTTTTCGAGGCAATTTACCGGTAACTTTAAAAAATGGCTTTTAGCATAAACATGAAAAGCTTAATTTTCCGTGCAGGGTGAACGCTTCTGGAAAACACTTCACGCAAATCAATAACACAGCAGTCAATTTGCGGTTTCTAAGATGTTAGCGGTATCTCTCAATCATTGGCTTCACAACTGACAAGTTTCAGATTAAGTTGAGGTGAATAGTATAGCACTCATTTATCAATTTCAAGCAAGTCTGGTAATTTTCCAAATTGCACAGTAGTCTTGTCCATCTGTTCAGAATTGAGGAAAGAAACAGTGCTACTGCACTATCTTCCAATTAGTTATTCCAGCCAGTTCATTGCCAATAAAGGCGCTACTATCATCATCTGTATGTTTCATGTGCGCTCGGATTTCGGGCACTTATATATTTGAAGATAGGTATGATGCAGAAATATCCTACTTAAAAATCGTCCTGGATCAGCACTTTAAGATATTGAAACAGCTTGAAACACTGCGCGCCTCAACGAGCCAAGCCGATATACTTTGAGATTGTTCCCAACCAAATTATGCTAATCTGTCACATTGGTCTGGTAGGACCAGACCTTCGGGATTTAAACCGCAACTTGTCAAAATACAAAACAACGATGGTCGGCAGCTCTGACGTCTTGCACTGCAAGGTAGATGTTTCCAAAATGTTTTCCGGGGGGGGAAGAGAGAGTAAATCAGAAGCTTTAGGCGTTATTCGGAGTGGGACAAGACGTACAGAACTATCCCTGCTTCGGGTCAATTGTCATATAATGCACAACAGATCATTTCCCAGAAAATCATTGGGGGGGGGGGGGGGGCAGTCATTTGGACGCAGCTAACATGCCACCGTTCCTGTTGCACGGGGATTGTCCGGATTTCTGCCTGTGGACGGGGTCTGGTTATTTAGAAGAAACCTTTACCTTTTCAGTCAGGTGCGACACAACCAATGGCAATAACGCCCCCACCCCAGACTCCCCACATCGGCTTTCCAAAACAATATTTAATGTGTCAGACCTGCAAGAGATCACGTCAACGCTTCTGCCTTTACCAAAGACGACCCCCCCCCCCCCCTCCCCCCTTTTCAGCGGCGAATATTTCCCCAACCTCAATTCTCAAGGGCACATAGGCAAATGCACATTTCAATCCCCCCCCCCAACTTTAAAATGAAGGCTCACCAGGTTCAGCACAGTCTCCACGATGTCCCTGTTGCTGACCTCTCCAACTTGAATGAGGCCGATGACAACGGCGAATTTCATTTTAATATTCCTGATGGGCACCGAGGGGTTAATGCCGGAGATGGACACCATCGATCCCACCGCCATCTCCGCGGCCGCCGCCGGTCTGGTGCCGAGATCCAGAACCCGGGCTCCGCCTCCCGGTCCCGATCCCGATCCCGATCCCAAGCAGGCGGCTTCTCCCGCTCCAGCCGGAGCCGGGGGCGGCACGTTTACCGGCAGCGGCGCCGGCTTGTCGCTCGCCATGTCCTCCGAGCTCTCCCCGCTCCTCAAAACTCGCCGGCACCGGAGAAACGAGGGGGGGGTGGAATATTCTGGAATAAAAAAAACCTCAGCAGAATTCAACCCACACCGGGGGGGAAAAAATCAGATCGAGGAAAATGGATAGTCTGCCCTCTTGATCATTGCAAAACGTGATCCTTTTCTATATATTTATATAGATTTTTGTTTCAATTTTAGAGCGAATGGTTGAGGTTTATTTTGCTGTCGCCGCCGC
This sequence comes from Scyliorhinus canicula, assembly GCF_902713615.1. NCBI lineage: Eukaryota > Metazoa > Chordata > Chondrichthyes > Carcharhiniformes > Scyliorhinidae > Scyliorhinus > Scyliorhinus canicula. Next base: position 39,856,817 of record NC_052159.1, read on the forward strand.
TCGCTCGCCTATCACTTTCTCCGCCATCTTCTGGCCCCCTCGCTGCAGTCGGCTCCTACACGCATGCGCACTGGGCGCCGGCGGGTCCCGTTAGACGAGTCTCAGGTGTCCAGGTGACAAGTGCACATGGTGCAAGCTCCAGGCAGGCAGCAGAGGAGAGATCAGCTTGTTCCAAGAAAAAGGCTTCAGCAGCTGCACCTGCACCGACAAAGCAGGAGTGGAGACCATGAAACCAGTGCAACGCCTTTATTATCCTGTCGGCAACCCTTTCTTATTCCGTGGCCACCTTCCCCCCCCCCCCCCCCCCCCCCCCAACTCCCCCAGTTCAAGTGACTGAAAATTGTTCCGATTGTCTGGAACTATAAGGCTCGGAATTCAGACGCGTTTTTAAAACATGCACTTGAACACCTCCAGGCAACACTTTGGAAGACTTATCGTAAGGATCATTCTGGATAATATACGTCTGGGAAAATCTGCAATTGCGCCATAATACTCGCGAAAGGGGTCCGGAATAAAAAGGGGTTTCTTTTGCAAATGTGTGTTTCACTAATATAAAGAGTGGACGTTTTATTATGGGAAAATCGATCAATCATGAAGGCTTTATGCAAGGTTCAGACTGTACGTGGTTTAATTTTCCATGTTGTAAACATTTAGGCCCTTTAAAAAATATCTGTATAGTATTGTGCTGGAAATAATTCTGAATGGTTCATTTTGCCCGTTCGCATGTCTGTGCAGAAATGTGCTTGAAGTTAAGGAGACACAAGGGCAGTTTTTGCAATCATCTCAAGAACGCACATTCCTTACTTTCGACCTGGAAATCCGGTTGACTCCACGGCAGATCATTGAAGCATATTAAGCTCAACCCGATATTCACGTAACATATCAGGAGGGGAAAGCATCGCACCACGTTGATTTTTGCAACATCTAATTCTTGGCAAATACAGAAAAGATGGAGTCTCAGCGTTCCGTAACTCTTCAACAAAAATAAACATTTTCAATTTCAACAAAACAATTGCTTTTCCTTTATTTATCCCGTTCTTGCCACTATGTTTGAGAAATGGAGAAAAATGACTTCCATGCGGATCATTTCAAAGAGTAACCACAGTAGCGTAGATAGAAATACAAGATCGCCTCTGGAACTGAATGAACTTCGTTCTTTCCTTTCCTCGGTTTTTACCTTTTTCTGACAAAATAGGATGATGGACATGTAAAATCAAACAAAGCAGTTGCGAATCATCAAATGACAACAGTTATTTTCGTTAAGTGGGGCAGAAATCGGACAACGAAGATCCGAAACCAGCAAAATTAGATGAAAAGTTTCTCAGAACAGTGTGAGGTGAATTTTTTCCAGGTCTCTTTGGGAATAATTTGGCACTGCCATGGGGAAAAAATCATAGCAGGAAAATCGCATATAAATGAGTTACAATGACCTCGGTTTCGTGGATAGCTATAACCCAATTGGGAATTGTGAAATTTTAGAATGTACCAATTGTAATGAACCTAAAGAAAACTAACTTTATCCAGTTTTACATATCTCATTAGTGAAAGTCTTCATACCCAAATCACAAGTAGGACAGCAGCATTCGATCTGATTCATAATTACTTAATTCGTCCTTATTTATATGGGTGCATTTTCAAATAAAATTGTCCAGGTAAGAAGAGGAGATAATAAAATGAAAAGTTTTGGTCGTCGTACGTTTTCTAAGGACAAGTATAGCACTCTCACTTCTTTCATTTTATAGACAGACGCCTTCTGACTGAAACCATGTTCTCCCTGCGTATATAGTAAATATTTTGAAACTGAACTGGCGTTGCTTTTGTCATATTTTAAATATTTTCCAATACATTTATACAAGACAACGAGCTTTTGTTTCTGATTTCCAGCATCCGCACTATTTTACTAGTATTTGAGATGTACCTGACTTGTGTTTAATGCCAGATTTATTACAGCTATCTCACACAATTACTTAAAATTGATCTTCAGGATGATAAGCTCACTTTTGAATAATTTATAACAGATCTTCCGCGGCATTGCTCACAGGCTATTTATTTTAAATGGTGCATTTACACAAACTGGGGATGGGTGACCTACATAAAGGTAGAATGAAATGAGGACTGAATTGGGATCAGAAGAGGGGTACCATTTCTTTCAGAGATGTTTCTTGTTTGTTTCCTTGCTAATGTTTCACTATCTTTCATTTGTCCTTCTTTCTTACATAGTATTTTACAACGCAGAGGCCGGTTATTCAGCTCAAGGGATCTATAGTGGTGTTTATGGTCCACAAGAACCTTCTCCCACTTTATTCCATTGCATCCTATCAACATTGTTTTACTCTACCATGTACTCTAGCTTCTTCTTAAATGCATTCTTTATTGGTCCCATTCATCTTTTCTCCACCATTATTTTTTCTACTCTTTCGTTTCTCTCTTTTTGATTCTCACACTTCCCATTCTTTTGTTTCTATGTTGCCTGCATTTACTTTCATCACTTGCATTTCAGCAATGTTTAGTGACATCAGTTTTTGCTGCCTTCACTGTTCTGTGATCGAGTGGGGCGGGGAGGAGGGGAGTGGCCGTTCAAGCAATTCAACTGCTGAACATTTATGTTCAGATTCAATGGCAACAATCTCCAGTTTTACCAAAGAGGTGACGTAGAGATGCCGGTGTTGGACTGGGGTGAGCACAGGAATAAGTCTTACAACACCAGGTTAAAGTCCAACATGTTTGTTTCAAACACTAGCTTTCGGAGTAAAGAACAAAGAACAAAGAAAAGTACAGTACAGGAACAGGCCCTTCAGCCCTCCAAGCCCGTGCTGACCATACTGCCTGACTAAACGACAATGTTCTACACTTCCTGAGTCCCTATCCCTCTATTCCCATCCCATTCATGTATTTGTCAAGATGCCCCTTACATGTCACTATCGTCCCTGCTTCCACCACCTCGCTGCACTGCTCCTTCACCTGAGGAAGGAGCAGTGCTCTGAAAGCTAGTGTTTGAAACAAACATGTTGGACTTTAACCTGGTGTTGTAAGACTTCTTACTACCAAAGAGGGTAATGGAAGGCAGGGGAAAACAGAAAAAAGGGAGGTGAGCAATAGGGGGAAAGTAAGATGGTGGTGCACTGACAATTGTCCATAAGGCTATGTTTGGGGCCATTCCACAAACACTGTTTTATAAACCTAACATATTGGCATAGATTGAAGGTTGGCTAGCTGACAGAAACTGAGAGTTGGCATGTGGGTGACACGGCAGTACAGTGGTTAGCACTGTTGTTTCACAGCGCCAGGGACCCAGGTTTGATTCCCAGCTTGGGTCACTGTCTGTCCGGAGTCTGCGCATGGTTTCCTATGGGTGCTCCGGTTTCCTCCCACAAATCCTGAAAGACGTGCTTGTTAGGTGAACTGGATATTCTGAGTTCTCCCTCAGTATACTTGAACAGGTGCCAGAGTGTGATGACGAAGGGAATTTCACAGTAACATCATTGCAGTGTTAATGTACACCGACACATGACACTATGGGGAGGAAGTTTCTCTTCTGGAGAATTGAAAATAAGAGGTTGTTCATTTAAGAAAGAATCCCTACAGTGCCGGCGGAGGCCATTTGGCCCTTTGAATCTGCACCGACTCTTCGAAAGAACATTCTAACTCGGCCTGCTGCCCTGCTGAGCCCCATAACCCCACCTAACCTGCACACCTTTGGACACTAAGGGGCAATTTAGCACAGCAAATTCACCTAACCTCCACACCTTTGGACACTAAGGGGCAATTTAGTACAGCAAATTCACCTAACCTCCACACCTTTGGACACTAAGGGGCAATTTAGCACAGCAAATTCACCTAACCTCCACACCTTTGGACACTAAGGGGCAATTCACCTAACCTGCACATCTTTGGTCTATGGGAGGAAACCAGAGTGCCTGGAGGAAACCCATGTGCAAACTGCACACTGTCACCCAAGGCCACAATCAAATCTGGGCCACTGGCACTGTGAGGCAGCAGTGTTAACCACTGTGCGGTCCAGAGATGAGGAGAATCTTTTTCTTTCAGAGGGTCATGAGTCTCTGGAACTCTCTTCCTCAAAAGACAATGGAAGGAGAGTCTTTGAATATTTTTCAGGCAGAGCTAGATAGATTCTTGATTAACAAGTGGCGGAAGGTTATCAGGGGTAGGCAAGAATGTGGGGTTTGAAATTAGTCAGATCAGCAGTGATCTCATTGAACGGCGGAACAAGCTCAAGGGGCTGAGTGGCCAACTCCTGTTCCTAATTTATATGTTCATATTGAAATGCGATAGTCACAAACAGAAGAAGTGGCTTCTTAATGTCAGTATTCGCTGGTCAAACATTTCCTCGGAAACTTTAGAAATTGGCACATCGATCAGTACAATATGGATACAATTTGGTATATTTTCTTCTAACAGTTTTTGTTTTAGTGCCCTACTGTGACACAAAGGGTATGGGTTCTCAACTTTTTATTTGCTCGTAGAATATGAGCATCGCTGATAAGGCCAACATGTGTGCCCATTGTTAATTGCCCATGAGAAGGTGGTGGTGAATTGCCTTCTTGAACTATTTCAATCCATGTGGTGTATAGTTACAAAGAAAGGGAAGCATAATTCCAAGTTTGAATGTGTGTTTCTTAGAGGGAAAATGCGATCGATAGTCTCCCTTGTGTTTGCTGCTCTTGTCCTTCTAGATAGTAGAGGTTGCCAGTGCGAAAGGTGATGTTGAAAGATCCTCGGCAAGTTGCTGGAGTACATGTTTTATATGGTACACATTGCAGCAAATATGTGTCTGTTGTGAAGGGGGTAAATGTTGAAGGTGGTGGATGGGGTGGTCATTTAAAAATGTATATTTCATCACATGTGAACATCGCTGGCAAGCCCAGCATTTGTTGTTCATATTAATTGACCTTGGGTAAGTAATGGTGAGTTATCTTTCTGAACCGTTAGTTGATCTGGTGTGGGTACATCTACAATGCTGTTGGGAAGGGAGATAGAATCATAGAATTTACAGTGCAGAAGGAGGCCATTCAGCCCATCGAGTCTGCACTGGCTCTTGGAAAGAGCACCCTACCCAAGGTCAACAATTCCACCCTATCCCCATAACCCAGTAACCCCACCCAACACTAAGGGCAATTTTGGACACTAAGGGCAATTTATCATGGCCAATCCACCTCACCTGCACATCTTTGGACTGTGGGAGGAAACCGGAGCACCCGGAGGAAACCCACGCAGACACGGGGAGGATGTGCAGACTCCGCACAGACAGTGACCCAAGCCGGAATCGAACCTGGGACCCTGGAGCTGTGAAGCGATTGTGCTATCCACAATGCTACCGTGCTGCCCGTGCTACCAGCAACAAAAAAGGAATAGCAATATAATTCCGAGTCAGTGTGGCTTGGAGAGAAACTTGAAAAGTCAGGAGGTGCGTCACTTGACAAAGAATTCCGAGCCTCTGACCTCCTGAGCTGCAGCTTTTTAAATAATAATCTTTATTATCGTCACAAGTAAGCTCACATTAACACTGCAGTGGAGTTACTGTGAAAATCTCCTAGTCGCCACATTCCGGCGCCTGTTGGGATACACTGAGGGAAAATTCAGAATGTCCAATTCACCGAACAAGCACGTCTTTCGGGACTTGTGGGAGGAAACTGGAGCACCCGGATGCAGACACAGGGAGAACGTGGAGACTCCGCACAGACAGTGACCCAACCCGGGAATCGAACCAGGGTCCCTGGAGCTGTGAAGAACAGTGCTAACCACTGTGCTACTGTGATACCCATATGGCTGGTCCAGTTAATATTGGTATTGATGGTTACCCTGAGATGTTGATGGTGGAGGTTTTATAATGGTAATGTCTTAGAACATCAAGGTGAGGTGGTAAGATTCTTTCCTTGGAGAATACCATTGCCTTGCATTTGTGTGGCATGAATGCTACTTGCTTTTAATTAGCTGAAACTTTAAAATTGTCCGGTCCTTGCTGCATTAATGTACTGTCCACTTCAATATCCTTTTTTGAAAAATGTTTTATTAAGGCATTTGCATTATAAATGTTAACAGAATAAGCAAACACACACCAAACCAACAACAAAACCCAGCCAACATGGCTTACATAAATAACTTCCCAATCCCAATTCCCCACCAACCTTCCCCCACCTTATCCAACTCCCCATGCCTCCCCTTTTTAACCCTCTCCCCTCCGCACTGCTGACAGGTTAATTTTTCCCAAAGAAGTCGATGAACAGCTGCCACCTCCGGGCAAACCCTAGCATCGATCCCCTCAGGGCGAACTTGATCTTCTCAAGCTTGAGGAACCCGCCATGTCACTAAGCCACACCCTCCACTTCGGGGACTCCAAGTCCCTCCATGACAACAAAATCTGTCTCCGGGCTACCAAAGATGTAAAGGCTAAGACATCAACCTCTCTTTCCCCCTGGACCCCCAGGTCTTCTGACACACCAAAAATCACCACCTCTGGACTCAGAACCACCTACCTTCAGTACCTCTGACATGGCGTCAGCAAACCCTTGCCAAAATCACCTAAGCTTCAGACATGTCCAAAACATATGGACATGGTCCACACGTCCACTGCAATAATACATACATCGTTCAGCGAGTTTATTGCTATTTGGACTTTGCAACTAGCTCAATCATGGCCTTTTTATGAGGTTGGTGAATGTAGCTCGCTCTCTTATTATTAATCTTTTTCTAAGACTGAAATATTTATTTTCGTTACTTTTAGCAAAAGTGGATTATTCTAGATCTGTGTTTCTGATAGTCAATACAGAAAATTGTAGCCAGTTCTTCTATGTCTCTCTTGTATGCACCCAACATGTCCCAGCTCTCAGGCTCCATGTTTCTGCTACTGTCTCTCTACTGCACCTTTCTCTCCATTACACTCTTTTTGATATTTTCATCTTACTTCAACAACATGCCCAAACTGTGTTCCCCTGAATGGCTTAACAACAAGCTTTAGGAGAATCATTTTAGATATCTAGTTACCTGAACAACTGATCATTGCTATCCCAGTTTTCCTGTCTATGAATAGCACATGAGTTTCACATTTTGCAATTTAACAAATTTGAAAAAGCGAAACAGAGCCACATGTGACTCAGCATTGTGACCTTCCTCGAAACAAAGGAGTCGAGGGTGACTTAAACCATTCTGGGAATTCTAGATGCCTTCATACCATCACTCAGCTGAGCTGAAGAATAGCGTCCAGGTATGTAGCTGGATTTGGTGCTATCTATCGGAGGAGGAAAGTGGATCAAGGTCAAAACTGCTTGAGACCTCATGGGCTGAGGCAAGGCCTTGATTTCAGAAGGAGTAGTTATGCAGTGATTAAATTCTAATCACTGCATAACCATAAAAATAATAGAACATCACCTTCAGGCAGAGTAAAAAAGGTGATAAGTGTGAGAAAGGAGGTGGTCAATGCAGAACTGAGGGTATTGTACCTTAATGCGCGCAATATACGGAACAAGGTAAATGAGCTTGTTGTGCACATTGAAATTGGCCGGTACAATGTTTTGGGCATCACAGAGACGTGGCTGCAAGGGGATCAGAGCTGGCATCTAAATATACAAGGATATGTGTCCTATCGAAATACATGCAGATGGGCAAAGGGGGTGGGGTTGCACTTTTAGTAAGGAATGAAGTTAAATCGATAGCAAGGAGCGATATAGAATCAGAAGGCATGAATCTCTGTGGGTAGAGTTGAGGAATCGCAAAGGTAAAAAGACCCTGATGGGAGTTATGTACAGGCCCCCTAGCAGTTGTCAGGATGTAGGGCAGAAAATAAATCAGGAGATCGAGAAAGCATGCAAAAATGGCAATATTACAATAATCATGGGCGACTTCAATATGCATGTGGACTGGGAAAATCAGGTTGGTAGTGGATCCCAAGAAAAGGAATTTGTGGAATGCTCAAGAGATTATTTTTGGAGCAGCTTGTGGTAGAGTGCACAAGGGAACAGGCAATTCTGGATTTGGTGATGTGTAATGAGACAGACTTGATTAGGGATCTTAAGGTGAAGGAACCCTTAGGGAGCAGTGGCCACAATATGATAGAATTTACCCTGCATTTGAGAGGGAGAAGCTGGAGTCAGATGTAACAGCATTCCAATTAAATAAAGGTAACTGCAAAGACATGAGGGAGGAGCTCGCCAGAGTTGATTGGAAAAGGAGACTAGCAGGAAAGACAGTGGCAGGAGTTTTTGGGGGTTATTCAGGAGGCACAGCAGAAATTCATCCCAAGGATGCGGAAACATGCAAAGGGCTACAAGGCATCCATGGTTGACGAGGAAAGTCGAGGACAGCATAAAAACAAAAGGAAAAGCATACAAAGTGGCAAGGATTAGTGGGAAGCCAGAGGATTGGGAATCATTTAAAAGCGAGCAGAGGACAACTGAAAAAGCAATAAGGGGAGAGAAGATGAAATATGAGAGCAAGTTAGCTGGTAATATAAAAGAAGATAGGAAGAGTTTCTTTCAATATATAAAAGGTAAGAGAGAGAGGGGCAGCACGGTGGCATAGTGGGTTAGCCCTGCTGCCTCACAACGCCGAGGTCCCAGGTTCGATCCCGGCTCTGGGTCACTGTCCGTGTGGAGTTTGCACATTCTCCCCATGTTTGCATGGGTTTTGCCCCCACAACCCAAAGATGTGCAGGCTAGGTGGATTGGCCACACTAAAATTGCCCCTTAATTGGAAAAATGATTGGGTACTCTAAATTTATAAACAAAAAGGTCAGAGAGAGGCAAAAATAGACATTGGAGCACTGGAAAACATGGCTTGAGAAGTAATAATAGGAAACAAAGAAATGGCAGAGAAACTGAATAGTTACTTTGCATCAGTCTTCACGGTGGAAGACACCAGTGGGATGTCAGAGCTCCAGGAGAATCAAGGGGCAGAAGTGAATGCAGTGGTCATCACTAAGGAGAAAGTTCTGGGGAAACTGAAAGTTCTGAAGGTGGATAAATCACCTGGACCGGATGGTCTACACCCCAGGGTCCTAAAAGAGCTAGCTGAGGGGATTGTGGAGGCCTTGGTGGTGATCTTTCAGAAATCACTGGTGGCAGGAAGGGTCCCAGAGGATTGGAAAGTGTCTAATGTAACACCGCTGTTTAAGAAGGGAGGGAGGCAGAAGACGGGAAATTATAGGCCAGTTAGCCTGACTTTGGTCATTAGTAAGATTTTAGAGTCTGTTATTAAAGATGAGATTGCAAAGTACTTGGTGCATGGGAAAATAGGACTGAGTCTGACAAATCTGTTAGAGTTCTTTGAGGGGGTAACAAGGAAGTTAGACAAAGGAGAACCAGTGGAAGTGATTTATTTAGATTTCCAGAAGGCCTTTGACAAGGTGCCCCATAGGAGACTGTTAAATATGTTCAGAGCCCATGGTGTCAAGGGTAATATCCTGGAATGGATAGAGGATTGGCTGACTGGCAGAAGGCAGAGAGTGGGGATAAAGGGGTCTTTTTCAGGATGGCAGCTGGTCACTAGTGATGTGCCTCAGGGGTCTGTGCTGGGACCACAACTTTTCACAATATACATTAATGATCTGGAAGAAGGAACTGAAGGCACTGTTGGTCAGCTTGCAGATGATACAAAGATCTGTATTGAGGAAGCAAGGGGGCTGCAGAAGGATTTGGACAAGCTAGGAGAGTGGGCAATGAGTAGCAAATGGAATACAATGTGGAAAAGTGTGAGGTTATGCACTTTGGGAGAAGGAATTTAGGCATAGACTATTTTCTAAATAGGGAAATGCTTAGGAAATCAGAAGCACAAAGGGACTTGGGAGTCCTTGTTCACAATTCTCTCGAGGTTAACGTGCAAGTTCAATCGGTAGTTAAGAAGGCAAATGCAATGTTAGCATTCATGTCAAGAGGGCTGGGATACAAGACCAGGGATGTACTTCTGAGGCTTTATATGGCTCTAGTCAGACCCCATTTGGAGGATTGGGAGTAGTTTTGGGCCCCGTATCTAAAGAAGGATGTGCTGGCCTTGGAAAGGGTCCAGAGGAGGTTCACAAGAATGATCCCTAGAATGAAGAACTTGTCATATGACGAACGGTTGAGGACTCTGTGTCTGTACTCGTTGACGTTTAAAAGGATGAGGGGGGGATTGTATTGAAACTTACAGGATACGGCGAGACCTGGATAGAGTGGACGTGGAGAGGATGTTTCCAGTTGTCGGAAAAACTAGAGCCAGAGGACACTATTTCAGACCAAAGGGATGATCCTTTAAAACAGAGATGAGGAGGAATTTCTTCAACGAGAGGGTGGTGAATCTGAATGAAAATGAAATGAAATGAAAATCGCTTATTGTCGTAGGCTTCAATGAAGTTACTGTGAAAAGCCCCTAGTCACCACATTCCGGCGCCTGTCTGGGGAGGCTGGTATGGGAATCGAACCGTGCTGCTGGCCTGCTTGGTCTGCTTTAAAAGCCAGCGATTTAGCCCAGTGAGCTAAACCAGCCCACAGAATCTGTGGAACTCTTTGCCACTCCGTGGAGGCCAAATCACTGAGTGTCTTTAAGACAGAGATGGATAGGTTCTTGATTAATAAGGGGATCTTGGGTTATGAGGACAAGGCAGGAGAACGGGGATGAGAAAATATCAGCCATGACTGAATGGCGGAGCAGACCTGAAATGCCGAGTGGCCTAATTCTGCTCCCATGTCTTATGGTCTTATAATCATTAGAAGATGAATGAGTTGATGGGTAGGGTTGTCCCTTTTTAAAATGATTGATTATCTGTATGTTTATTTGGAGGCAAAGGCAATTCAACACTGACAAAAACTGACAAGAAAACAGCTTAGGATATAATCTCTGCAAGGCAGAAGGAGTCCATTCTGCCCATCGAATCTGCACCGACCCTTTGAAGCACCTGTAGACAATGAGCCAGAGCCTTTTGATGATGATGATGAGTTTGGATATTTATGTTATAGTTTAAGGATTTGAGCCTCTCATGAGGTGTATTCCCGAAAAGATTTGGAAAAGGTGATTAGCTGAGTCACGAAAATGACCACCCAGAAATGTGGGGTTTAATTTGAATAAATGAAGAGGTTGAACTGGGAAATTAGATTGCCTGTAACAAATATGATGTGGGAACCTCTGCAAATAGAGTGGCAAGGTGGCACAGTGGTTAGAACTGCTGCTTCACAGCACCTGGGACCCAGTTTCGATTCTGACCTTGGGTGACCGTGTGGAGTTTGCACTTGTGTCTGTGTGGGTTTCCTCTGGGTGTTCCGGTTTCCTCTCACAGTCCAAAGATGTGTAGCTTAGTTAGGGATTGGGCCTGGAGTGCCCTTTCAGAGCAGGGGCGGGTGCAGCCTCGATGGGCCGAATGGCCCCTTTCTGCACTGTGATTGACACAATCCCAGAAACTCCGTCCAGCTGCCCCCACAAATATATGACTGCCTTTCCAAAAAAAGGAAAATGCAACCGAAATTTGTGTAGTGGTAATTTGAAAATTGCAGTCATCTGATGACATACAGGCATGAACAGGTAGCTGTTTGAAAGAATCGCAGCACACAAAGCAGCTACGCAATTAGATGGAAACGTGTATTTTAACATGGATGGGCGCTCCGATCTCAGCAAACCATGATGATGAATGACAATACATCCGGAATTGTTAAACTATTGAAGTCACTCGGCGTCTCACGTACTTTATTATTGCATCTACATAAACTCTGCATTTTCCAAACTACGCGGTGCATGGAAAGAAAATCGCGCCGAGGTGTTTTTCAGTGCCAAGTCTGAGCAAAACAAGCGTGTCAAAACATGTAGAACCGTTACATCAAGGTGCTATAGTTAGTTAATACGGTCACTGGTGATCGCATATCTTTCTGCTTGTGTTGCTGAGCAGTAGAATTTGAATGGTGTAAATAAATGTGAACGAGGAAGAATTTCGCATTTATATTCCTCCAATTTGAACTCAAAAGCAAATGCATATTTTGGAACAAGGTATTATAAGCTTTGACAGCAATGTACAAGGCACGTCAAGCTTGACGATAATGATTCGCTTCTATTGAAGAAATAGTAGTTCAGGTTAAATTTGTCTGATTTAAGGAGGACATATGTTTACAAGCGTTGAAAGAAGTTCTTTAAAAACTGAATTGATACCAACATTGAAGAGCTTTTACAGGAGAAAGAGCTTTTACAGAAAAAAATACTCGCACCTTAATCTGATTATTTGCACCAAATACGAATCATTTCCGATTTCATGGACAGCCGAACTGTCCATGAAATCGCTGTTGGTCTGTTCCGCTTTGTGGACAATATCCGCACTGCAAGACCCAATCATCACATACTACTAAATGCCTTTCTTTTCATGCAATCATTAAATACAGTTTTGTCTTTTAAAAAATTATATAATAGCATTAACAGAACAGAAAATATAATAATAATAGAAACATAGTGCCAACAAGACTCACATTACGGAAGATGGAACAATTCAATCACTGGCCTCTCCAATTTCTGTTGGGAAAATGGGGTATTATCATTGCCTCCAGGCACATCATTGCCTTGCCAAACCTGACATTTTCACTAGAATAACAACATTCACCATACCTTTCTACCGATTATTTTACCTGATGATTTGGCTGAACGTTTGTTCTTTCTTGTCGCTTTTGTTCATGAACAAAGTGGGCTTGGACAAGACTGAAGAGGCCAAGGGAAGACGTATAGAAAGTAGCTGAGGATGCAACCTTGTAGGTGGTTATGTGCAGTTGTCAAAAGAAAGGTGATTCATAATTGGAGAGATGAGTTATATCCAGCTTGTTGGCTGCGATGTGGAGAACTGATACATTGGTCCAAACCTTCTGAACCTAATTTGGCACTGAATGTTGAAATAGACTATTTAATAATACTCTTTATTAGTGTCACAAGTAGGCTTACAGTAACACTGCAATGAAGTTACTGTGAAAACCCCCTCGTTGCCACACACTCCGGTGCCTGTTCGGGTACACTGAGGGAGGATTCAGAATGTCCAATTCATCTAACAGCATGTCTTTTGGGACTTGTGGGAGGAAATCGGAGCACCTGGAGAAAACCCATGCAGACACAGGGAGAACGTGCAGAATCCCCACAGACAGTGACCCAAGTGGGAATCGAACCCGGAACCCTGGCGCTGTGAAGCAACAGTGCTAACCACTTTGCTACCGTGCCGTCCAGATTTTGATATTAAGGTAAGCCAGATCTATGCTAGTATTTGTTCAGCCCTAGGATATTTCTGAACCTCCTCTTTGCACCAGGGTCTTGTACTTTGGTGCCTTGGCATTGGCCTGCAGTGATGCCAATGTGTGAGTGGCCGTGGTTTTGAAGTTGGCCTTTTCATACCAAATAATTTGTTCTCCCTGATCAGAGAAGCATATGCTTTAGAAGGTGAGATTACAGATTGGGTTTGCGAATTCCAGAAGAAACACACAAAATAGAAGAGTAATGGTGAATAATGGCCTAATTTTTAAAAATTATTCTTGGGATATGGATGTCGCTGGCTGGGCCAGCACTTATTGCCTACCCCTGATTACTCTTGAGAAGCTGGTGGTGAGCCAGCTCCTTGAACGGCTAATAATTGAGCTGCTGCCAAAAACATTGAGACACACTCAGCCTATAAATCAAGATACTTCAACAAGATTTGCCCGCACTTAATGAACGACCCCAAAGTTAATGTAACACAATTACATAACTGCTATGCTGTTGCACTAAAACTGACCATCAAACGTAACGGTGGTAAACGGCTCAGAACTCGAGTGGATGGAATTACAGCATGATTGAAAACCTGGCCAATTTTCCAATCTGGACTGTTTAATTTACAGCAGGTGGTATCTGAAGGAAAATCTAAACTGTAAATGTCTATGTTAATAGAGTAATGAGTTTTGCATATTGCTGAAAATAGATGTGTTGCTGAAACCTTTGGCTGTACACTCATCAGGGCAAAAACTATCACAACAATTTATATACGAGAAAAGAGTGCCGATGAGTTGGTAAGTCAATTCTGATTGGCTGAGGTATCACCCAAAGTAGATCTCTAAAAGTAGATGTTCCTCTGGCTATTACTACAGATCATACTCAACCAGTCTGGACTTGCAAATTCCAAAACAAAATGTCTACTGTTAAATGTGATTCTGAAATTAGACAGTACTTGTTGAACAATCCTGAGTGCACTAATAGCTACACTGAGAAGCAATTTACATAAGCAGTTGAGCTCCTAATGTTCCTCATTTGTGGTTGCTAGAAGTGACAAACACTTACATGCAGGGACCTGTTCCGTGAAAACGAAAGACAGATATTTGAATTACATGAAAGCTTCGGGAGCCGATATTTCCCCATTGCTTTCTCCATGGCAAGGCCTCAGCTAATCCGAGTTATGAGTCATCCAATGAGAACACATTAAACGCATATTAAATGCAATGAGAATGCACTTAAATCTATTAATTGTGTAAGGGAGACCAGGCAGCACGGTAGCACAGTGGCTAGCACTGTAGCTTCACAGCACCAGGGTACCAGGTTCGATTCCCCGCTGGGTCACTGTCTGTGCGGAGTCTGCACATTCTCCCCGTGTCTACGTGGGTTTCCTCAGGATGCTCTGGTTTCCTCCCACAGTCCAAAGACGTGCAGGTTAGGTGGATTGGCCATGCTAAATTGCCTTGAGTGTTCAAAAAGGTTTGGAGGGGTTATTGGGCTACGGTGATACGGTGGAAGTGAGGGCTTAAGTGGGTCGGTGCAGTCTCGATGGGCCAAATGGCCTCCTTCTGCACTGAATGCTGTATGTAGGACAGTGACTAGCACAGCAATTTGGATGAACTATGCAGCCGTGCAATCTGTGAAAGTTAGGTTTACAAAATGATTCAGGAAAGATATGCTCAATGAAACAGATAGCACGGTTCAATCGCACTTGCTGCAGCAATTTTGGGCACTAGGCACTGAAAGGGTTGGGGTTACCCTTTGAACACCAAACATGAGACAGTATTTCACAAAGAGTATGTCAGATTTGAAATAAATCTATTACACACAAGCACCTGCCACAAATAGACCTTTAAGAGACTCTTCTCTCCTATTTGTTTTGTCCTTTCATGTCGTAGGATACTTGGATGTAAGAAGGAGCTACCCCAGATTCAATCTGGCACTATAACAGTAGCCTGAGGAATACGTCATATGAATGGGGACACTTGGGATGTATGGGCTTCTCAAAATTACCAATCATTTATGGTGAAACTAATATGCAAACATGCCTCAGTACACGACAGGCTCGACAAAGGAACAATAATCTGCCTGAAGATAAACAAAGGATAATTGACTTTTTTGATTAGAGTCTAACTCACTGTTGTACAGTAAATACATGCAGTGTATTGTAAATGTTTAAATCTAGCTGATCTGGTATCTTGATTTCATCCATTCTATTTTCTACTGTTATAAAAACTGAAAATGACTGCAAATGTTCAGCAGGTCAGGCAACATCGGTAGCGGGAGAAGCAGAGTTAACTGGCATGATTTCAATTAACTTGAATTAACTTGACCTTTGATCAGAGCTGGAATAAAGTTAGAGATGCAACAGTTTTTAAGGAGATGTAGAGGTAGTGAGATGGGAAGGGAGTAAAAGGGAAGGTCTATGATAGGGTGGAAAGTAGGAATTATTTCATAAGAGGGATGATGGTACAAGGCAAAAAGATATGGTAAACAAACAAGTGAAGTAACAAAATATGGGTTTAGAGGAGCTTTAAATAGCAAACACAAAACCATTACCAACTTATTTTGTCTCAAAACAATGGATGCAGTGATTGTGATTGTGGTCTAATAACTCAATTTGGTTACATCCTGGCAAGGAAAGTTGTGAAATTGAATTCAATAATATCTGGTTAATCACCAGTTAGTGTTAATAATATAAAAAATGAAAGCTGGATGATTGTTGTAGAATCCCAACTGTTTCACTAGTATCCTTCAGAGAAGAGAGCAGCCAGCTCCAATCTAGTTTCCACGTGACTTCAGTCTCATACTGTGTGGCTGACACCATGCAATCAAGGCATCTAGGGATGAGAAACAAATAAAAAAATATTGTGGCTGCAGGAAATCTGAACTAAAAACAAAAAAGATTGGAAATAATCAGCAGGGCTGGTCACATCTGTGAAGAGAGCAACAATGCTAATGTTTCAGCTTGATTGCCTTTCACCAGAACTGGAAAAGGTTAAAGATGTGACATTTGGAGCAATTATAGAGGTTTTATCTTGTGCAGTACATGTTTCCTTGCTAGCCCTGTTCCTCTATTTAGCACAGTTCTTTAAAAATATGGGGTGCGATTCACTGGAAGAATTTCCAAGATTGGCATTGGACGCATTTATAGAAGTTACAGTGCAGAAGGAGGCCATTCGGCCCATCAAGTCTGCACCGGCTCTTGGAAAGAGCATCCAACCCAAGGTCAACACCTCCACCCTATCCCCATAACCCAGTAACCCCACCCAACACTAAGGGCAATTTTGGACACTAAGGGCAATTTAGCATGGCCAATCCACCTAACCTGCACATCTTTGGACTGTGGGAGGAAACCGGAGTACCCGGAGGAAACCCACGCACACACGGGGAGGATGTGCAGACTCCGCACAGACAGTGACCCAAGCCGAAATCGAACCTGGGACCCTGGAGCTGTGAAGCGATTGTGCTATCTGTGCTGCCCACCATTTGGTGGAGTGTTTCTCGGCAGCTGCAGAGCCGAGACTGGCATTGCTTTTCACCGGGACTTAGCCATTTGTGAGCCTCGGGTAGTTTCCCCCTGCCCCCGTCGAGGTCATGCTAAGGAAGATTTCCTGCGCTACGGTGTTGAGATTGCCAGCAGGACTGGCTTTTCATAGATCGAGGTGGCATTTTGATAGGCTGACTGATCTCTACACAGCATCCTCCACTTTCAAGACCCTCCCCTTCACCCTCCAACCTTTCTTCAGCCTATTCACCCCCCCCCCCCCCCAAATCACCCCCCCCCTTTCATGGGCATGACCATCCCCCCCCCCGGCCTCCCCCAGGCCCAGACCCTTGACAGTGACAACCTGGTATCTTGGAACTGCCAGCCTGACACCATGGCAGTTCTCCAGGCACCCTCAAAATGCTTTTCAGGCACCCAGGTGGTGCCAAATTGGTACTGCCAGTGCAGCTGGGTGGCACTGACATGCTGCCATGCTGGCAGTGCATCGGTGCCCAGTCGCTGGTCACCCGAGGAGTTCTAATGGCCTGCGAGACCGCCAAATGTGCCAACTCGTCTGGTCCCTGATTGTGTAAATCAGTGCACCCGGTTGAGGCCTCACAGGCACAGCCATTGACTCCTGGGCTCTGGGTGAATACGGCATCCAGATATCATTTTCTGGATCACACCCAAGGCGTGATTCAGATCATGCAGGGCGTAGCGAGTTGGGTGACTTGTGCGAGGTCTCACGCCTGGAGTGGAGACCAATTTAAGGCTCTCGTGCGATTCACCCATCGTGCCCAATGCAGATCTGGGCGCCATACGGTGGAAAAATCACGGCCATGGTCTCCATACCAGCAATATCAAACTTTAATCCATTTTGCGTGACAAAGTTTTGAATTGCATAATGATGCATGCGTTGGAGACAGGTTGACTTCCTTTCAACCTGTCCTTTAAGCTTTCCATCAATGACCAATCTAGTAGCGGCATGTGCTTGGTGGTCATGCTTTTCTGCCACTGTTTATGCCACGCTGGGGAGTTCTTGAATATGAGTAGTCTTCCCCAAACAGAAGCTACCAGAGACTTAATTTCTTTCCCTGAACCGATTAGAGCAGTAATTTAGAAAAATAATAGCTTTTGATAATTTCAGCATCTTGATCATTAAATTATAAGATTCAATAAATGGCCACATACCAGTTGTGCAAAGTGGAAGTCCTTCCTGTTGAAATAATTGATGGGGTGGTATGTGCTGAACATGCAGCATAACATGAGTTTTACTGATTGCATCTCGGATCTTAATGAAGCCTGCAACTCCGTAATACCGTTTGGTCCTTTCTCAATGCTGTTTTGCTGTGATGCTGAATTCACCACATATCTTATAAAGTGCATTGGTGATTGATAACATTCTGCCTGTATTGATGTCTGGCAGGCATTACAGAGATTAATTGTCTGTAATGAACTAATGCCATAAAAGTTGAATGTGATAGTATTTTTGCAGTCATACACACATCTCCTTGGTAGGGTACTCATATGATATGTTTGGAATTCCCTCCCTAAACTCTTCTGCTTCTTGTCCTTTCTTCCTGCCTTTGAAACTAACTATTTGCCTCAGATCATTTCTCCTAATGCTCGCATTAATCTTCTGCACTCATTTATTTCTCTGTGAAGCACTTGGGATTTTTATTACATCAAAGGTACGATGTAAAGGCTAGATTATTGTTAAATTATTGGAACAAAAAACTTTAATTGGATATTGCAAAATATCTTGCTAACAGATTAAACAAAATGTGTCGCCTGCTTCATCTTTATTCTCCTTTTTAATAATGAACTGTGGCATACTTTGGGAAGACCCAAAGATAACTGGAATAGCAAATACATTAGCATACATAATTTAAAAATTTCACGACAGGTTACCATGCTTAAGAGTTGTCCTTGTTTTGTAATAAGGGGCGCAATTCTCCGACCCCCACGCCCGATGGGAGAATCGCCGGAGTGCCGGGCGATTCCCGCCACGCCACCCTGGCACCAACACGTGATTCTCCCACCCCCCCAAAACGGCATGCCGCGTTTCACGACAGGCCGCTCGGAGAATCGGCGCTCGCCATTTGTAGCAGGCAAGAGGCGATTCTCCGGCCCGGATGGGCCGAGTGGCCTGCCCAATCCGATGGGTTCATGCCAACGCCAACCACACCTGGTCACTGCCGGCGTGAACAGCGTGGGAACGCTGCGTGTGCGGCCTGTGGGGAGGGGGGGGGAGGGAGGATCGAGCACCAGGGGGGCGCTCAGTAGGGGTCTGGCCCGCGATCGGTGCCCACCGATCGGCGGGCCGGCGTCTCTAAAGGACGCACTCTTTTCCTCCGCCGCCCCGCAAGATCAATCCTCAATGGTCTTGCGGGGCGCCCGCGGGGAGGACGGCAACCGCGCATGGTTTGCGCCGGCCAACCTGCGCATGCATGGCTGACGTCATTAATGCAACGCTGGCCACGTAATTTACGCGGCGCCAAGTCCCAGCACGTGTAATTGACGCAGCCCTGCTCCTAGCCCCCTGGGGGTGGGAGAATAGGGGGCGAGGAGAGGCCTCCGACGCCGGAGTGAAACACTCCGGTTTTCATTCCGGCGTCGGGACTTAGTCTCCCGATGGGAGAATTTCACCCAGGTTCTACTGTTGTAAGGAAAGATGGGGGGGGGGTAGGGGAGGGGACTATTACTGTTTATCAGAGATGAACCATGGTCTAACTTGTTATGGGCCAGGGTTTAGAGAACCCCAAAGTGTATCATGGAGTTCACCTGACCGACAACCTTTACTAGATTGTGGTATGGTGAGCACACGGCCCACTCTACAGGTGTGGTCCAGCAGAAATCGAAAAGTATTTTTTAAAGCAAAACAATGTTTATTCTATGAACTCAAGTTAACTTTTTAAAAACATACAGTGAACATCTTAGCAACCATTAGTTCAAATACAACCCCCAAAGAATACAAAACTAAGTAATCCTTACTTTCCTTTTAACACCCATAAGACTTTTAAAAAAACCTTTTTACAGAAGCACATCAGATTTAAATTCACTACTGAGAACAGTTATCCCTCTGAATGCACCAAATGATGAAGAGATAGTCTTTACATGGCAGAGGGAGCAACATTACACCTCCTGCGGCTGACTGCAGCTCCAACACTGAAACAAAACCAAAAAAACACACACACCCAAGCTTTTCTCAAAGTGAAACTGAAAGGCCGAGGCGGAGTGTGGACTCTGACATCACTGCAGTAACATGAGCAGACAAACATTTCTTAAAGAGACATTCTGATGACAAACTAAATGGCGCAGCAGGTTCGAAGCCTGAATTACCTCATTCTGCTCCTAATTCCTATGTTCCTATTTTTAATTGTTATTCTGTGTTTTTGAAGGCTTTGTATTAAAATTGTTGAAAATTTTAATAAAAATATTTCCAAAAAAATTTGATGTTATAAATCTTATAATTCACTTGTATCTCAAGTTGCTGATACAAATTGCCACGTTTCCTTTGACAGCACCTTTCATACCTCTACTACCTAGAAAGACAAGGGTAGCAGATGCATAGGATCAACCCCACCTTCAAATTCTCATCCACACATCATCCTGACTTGAAACCTATATCTTCCTTCACTGCTGCTGGGGTAGAAACATGGAACTTAATTCCAAACAACGCTGTGGGTGTACCTACACCACATAGGAATTGCAACAGTTCAAGAAAGCAGTGCACCACCACCTTCTCAAGGGCAATTGGGGATGGGCAACAAATGCTGGCCTCACCAGCAAAACTCACATCTCATGAAAGAATTTTGAAAAATGAAGAGATCTTAATATTTTTATTTTATTGATGACATATTCAAAAATTATGCAACATCTTTAAAAGTAGCATAAAGTCCAGCTTGATGGAGTACTGCTAGACAGACTAGATACTTAGGGCGAAATTCTCCGCCCCCCACGACGGGTGGGAGAATAGCGGGAGGGCCTTCCCGACATTTTTGCCGCCCTCCCGCTATTCTCCCACCCCCGCCGAGGTCCCGACCCGAATCGCTGCCGCCGTTTTTTTACGGCCGGCAGCGATTCTCAGCTGTTAGATGGGCCGAAGTCCCAGCCCTTTCCGCCGTTTTCACGAACGGCAAACACACCTGGTCTTGCCGTTCGTAAAAACGGCGTCACAAACTCGCTTTTTATAACCATGGCACCGATTGGCACGGCAGTACCACGGCCGTGCCAAGGGTGCCATGGGCCCGCGATCGGTGGGCGCCTATCGCGGGCAGCGGGCCCGATGCCCGCGCACTACTTGTCCTTCCGCTGCCCCGCAGTATCCATTCGCGGGGCGGCTGAGGGGCAACCCGGCCCGCGCATGCGCGGGTTTCGCGCAAAAAAAACGATGACGTCACCCGCGCATGCGCGGGTTGGAGTCTTCCAAACTGCGCATGCGCGGCTGACGTCATATGACGCGTCAGCCGGCGCTAACTCCGGTAAGCGGGCTTAACGATTTTCGTTAAGCCCGTCTTGCCGGAGCCTACGGCGTCGGGCTGCTAGCCCCGACCGGGGACCAGAATCGGTCCCCCGTCGGGAAGGGGCGCGCTGCCGTAAAACCCGCCCGGGTTTTATGGCAGCTTTACGATTTCATCCGTTTTGGGAGAATCTCGCCCTTAGAGTCATAGGCCGGGATTCTCTGATCCCGGGACCAAGTTCTGACGCCGGAGTCAAAAGTAGCGCGAGTGACTCCGACGTCAAAGGGCCTCCAGTCCCAGGCATTCACCCCTTCCTAGGGGGCTAGTACGGCGCCGCAGTGGTATACGCTGCTCCAGTGCTCGCAAGCCGGGTCCGCATGTGCGTGTGGGTTGCCGTCTCCACTCCGGCCCCCAGGCAATATGGCGGAGCTCTAGAAGGCCTGGCACAGAGGAACATAGGCCCACGGAATTAACGGAATTAGCCCCCCCCGCCGATCGGTAGGCCGTGCCCCGGAGTTGGATCCCCCTGCCCTCCACCAGGACGGCCCCCGCAGCCAGAATTACGAGGTCCCACCTGGTAGGACCATGTGTAACCCATACCGGCGGGACTCGGCTGAACTCGGCAGGCACTTGGCCCTTCGAGGCGCGGATAATCGGCGTGGCCGCGGGCGCGATTGACGCCAATTCTCCAGTTGCCGGAGAATCAGCGACCGGACGTCGGAGCGGCCTGGCACGATTCTTGTGCCCCCCCATCCGGCAATTCTTCGACCCGGCCACGGTGAGTTCATTTGGCACAGGGAAGGTAGAGTTGCTGTTGTGGTCTTTCACAGGACACGAATTGGTCCAAGGGAGGGACAAGAGACAGCAAGACCTGAGAGCTGAGTCCAGAGGCATTGATGAGGTAAACAGGCAGGTGATTGGTGAATTTTAAGGATTTTTCACTAAACTGGGACAGTAATTTAAACTGTATTAAATTTATACTGCAGCCAGTTAAACTACTTGAGACAATTACAAATAATTATTGAATGATAAACTTGAAACCCAAATTAATTAAATAAAATGCAATAGGAATAGCACTGTAGCATGTGGGTGCTGATGGACTCCAGGGTGACCCAAGGCAGCCACATCTGTAGGAAATGTCTGCATCTCGAGGAAACAGTTGATGAGTTGGTGTCCGAGCTTTGGACACAGCAGGTAGGGGTGGGCAGGAGCAATCATTATCACTAGGGGGGAAAGTGCAAAGAAACCTAAGAGGAATTAAGGCTGATAAATCCCCTGGACATGATGACCTGCATCCTAGGATTTTAATTAAAGTGGCTTCTGAGATAGTGGATGCTTTGGTGGTAATCGTCTAAATTTCCCTAGATTCCTGGAAAATTGCAAATGTAACACTTCTGTTCAAAGAAGGAGGAAGACAGAAAGCAGGAAACATTAGGCCAGCCAGTCTAACATCTGTCATCAGGGAAAGTGTTGGAATCCATTATGAAGGAAGTGGTAACAAGACATTTAGAAAATCACAATCAAACAGAGTCAACATAGTTTTATGAAAGGGTAATCATGTTTGACAAATTTATTAAAGCTCTTTGAGGATATAACAAGCAGAATGGACCACATAAAAAAATTGTGACACAAGATAAGAACTCATGGTGTTGGGAATTATTTTAGCATGGATAGAAAGTTGGCTAATTAACAAGAAACAGAGTCATATGGGTCATTCTTCGAGTGGCAGACTATAATTCATGGAGTGATCAGTGTTGGGATCTCAAATATTTACAATCTATATTATGGATGAAGTGACGGAATGTATTGTAGTTACAATACAAAGATAAGTAGAACAGCAAATTATGAGGAAAATATACATGGTGGGGAAGACATGGAATTATGTGGAAACCACAAGGACAGGACGTGTGGCATAACTTAATCAGGAGGGATGCTAAATTTAAATTTCCAGGTGGCAGACTGAAATGCAGAAATAAAGTCAGCAGTGTGTTTGTGGTGGGGCAAGCATGATATCAGCCTGTGGCAGTTCATAATAATAATAATCTTTATTAGTGTCACAAGTAGGCTTACATTAATTCTGCAATGAAGTTACTGTGAAAAGCCCCTAGTTGCCACACTGCAGTGCCTGTCGCGTATACTGAGGGAGAATTCAGAATGTCCAAATGACCTAACAGCGTGTCTTTCGGGACGGTGGGAGAAAGCCGGAGCATCCGGAGGTAACCCACATAGACTGGGGGAGAATGTGCAGACTCCGCACAGACAGTGACCCAAGCCAGGAATCGAACCCCGATCTCTGGCGCTGTGAAGCAACAGTGCTAACCGCTGTGTATTTGCATGATATGAATGCTCGTCAAAGTGAAACAGTGTTTAATAAAGTCCTACCCTCAGAATAAAGCTAGCTGCGCA
Organism: Scyliorhinus canicula; assembly: GCF_902713615.1. Classification (NCBI taxonomy): domain Eukaryota; kingdom Metazoa; phylum Chordata; class Chondrichthyes; order Carcharhiniformes; family Scyliorhinidae; genus Scyliorhinus; species Scyliorhinus canicula. The sequence goes on from NC_052159.1 coordinate 39,880,358, forward strand.
CAAGAAACACATGCAACCTGATTCATTGTTTAACGGTGATCTGCACCACTGAGCTTTGTGCAGTTGTGACGAAGGTAAGTAATTGTCTACGTTAACTTCTGTAGTACAAGGCAACAGGTGTGCAAAAGTTGTTGTTTGAGTGCAGGGAGGTACAGTGAAGAGAAGGGCCCAGCATCCTGGATGTGGTGATTCTATAAGGGCGGGATTGGGGTTCCAGTCGCAGATTGTAAGATGGGTGGCACGGTGGCACAATTAGCACTGCTGCCTCACATTTCCAGGCATCGGGAATCAATTTCCGCCTTGGTTGACTGTGTTCTGCCCCTGTCTGTGTAGACTTCCTCCGAGTGCTCAGGTGTTCTTCCACAGTCCAAAGATGTGTAGGTTAGGTAGATTGGCCATGCTAAATTGCCCCTTAGTGTCCAAAGATGTGCATGTTAGGTGGGGTTATGGGGTTATGGGAATAGAAATATACATAGACATAAAATATAGAAGCAGGAGGAGGCTATTCAACCCTTCGCGTCTGCTCTGCCATTCATTATGATCATGGCTGATCATCAGGCTCATTACCCTTGATCCCTTTAGCCCCAAGAGCCAAGTCAAATTCCTTCTTGAAATTACACAATGTTTTGGCCTCAACTACTTTCTGTGGCAGTGAATTCCTCAGATTCACCACTCTCTGGGTGAAGAAATTTCTCCTCACCTCAGTCCTAAATGATTTATCACACGTAAATGATTCTGGTCTCCCCCACCATTGGGAACATTATTTCTGAATCGACCCTGCCTAATCCTGTTAGAATTTTTGACGTTTCTATGAGATCCCCTCTCACTCTTCTAAACTCCAATGAATATAATCCTAACTGATTTCCTCTCTCTTCACATGATAGTCCTGCCATACCAGGAATCAGCCTACTATACCTACACTGCACTCCCTCCATAACAAAAACATCCTTCCTCGGATAATGACACCAAAACTGCACACAGTACCCAGGTGTGGCCTCATCAATGTCCTATACAATTGCAGTAAAACATCTCTATTCTACTCCTCAAATCCTCTCGTTATGAAGGCCAACGTATCATTTGTCTTCTTTACTGCCTGCGGTACCTACGCGCTTCTTTCTGATGCACGAGGACACCAAGGTCTCCACCTCTGAGTATCCACCTCTCTCAATTTTCACCCATTCAAATAATAGTCTGCCTTCCTATTTTTGCTACCAAAACAGATAACCTCACATTTATCTACATTATATGCAATAGAGCAGGGCAGTGGGCCTAATAGGGTGCCCTTTCAGTGGGTCGGAGCAGATTTGATGGACCCAATGGCCTCCTTCTGCACTGCAGGAATTCTATGGTTCCATGGATGATGGGCTTAAAGGTGGGGTTGCTGCTAAGATCCTGAGGGTTGAATTGAAGGTGCTGGGTTGCGGAGGGAGATGTCACAGTCAAAGGAGGAGTTGTATTTTGTATGGGTTTGGTGGGACGCAGGGGTGGGTCACAAGTCTCAGAGCCACAGCTGGGTATTCAAAGATCTCACCTGGTGGGAAACAGGAACAGACAAAGAATTGTGGAGGGTAACAGAGGGTTCTGGGTCAGGCTGAGCATGTGGATGGTCATGGAAAGCACAGTGGTGAGGAGCAGGGGGCGGGCGGGGGGTGCGATGAAATGTTGCGGGAAATGGTAGTAGGGTTCAGGATAACAGGGAGAAAGGTTCAAGGGTAACAGAAGGGAGAGGCAAGGTTATGTTGGGTGGGTCAAGGGTGGTGGCACCAAGCCTGTAGGTGATTGAAAGAGGATTGAAGGCACTGAAACAAGTCACAAAGATCACACACCATGCTTAAAGGTCTTGTGTCAAAAGCAGCTTCTCTGAATGTAAGCTCAATTGAAGTGTGAAGAGAATCGTTTTGGGTGGGTGGAGTTCAAGTTGTGCAAAATTGGCTGAATAAAGGGACTCCCTAATAACTAAATTGACAAACTTACTCTCACATGTATATCCAATCTCTTCACTCAGTGCAATTACTGCCAATACCAACCATCCCCTCTTTTACGGCATCTTCCACACAAAGTCCACTGTCCCATTATCCAGGTTTCATGGTGTCGGGATGCTGTCTGTCCCATAAATTAGACCTTTAAATTACCCTCCTCAATGCTTTTGTCAGTTCCTGTGACCCACCCTAGGCAATCTTTGAATACCAAGCTGTGGCTCTGGGACTGCCCCCCCCCCCCCCATAATTGCCCACTCGCAGATACATATTATCAATTTCCACATCAGAGACTCTTGTTGAAGGTGCAACATTGGTACATATCCTTGCATATTGGAGCAGATCATTGACCTGTTTTCTGCATTGGACCCAGGTTCAATTTATCACCCCATGGCACCTCGTCTGCCACCTCCATCCAGGCTTTCTTGAAATGAAAAAAAAAAGAAAATCGCTTATTGTCACGAGTAGGCTTCAATGAAGTTACTGTGAAAAGCCCCTAGTCGCCACATGCCAGCGCCTGTTCGGGGGGGCTGTTACGGGAATCGAACCGTGCTGTTGGCCTGCCTTGGTCTGCTTTCAAAGCCAGCGATTTAGCCCAGTGTGCTAAACCAGCCCCTTGGTCTGGCAGGTGGGCATTCTGATGCCATCTTTAGCAAAGAACAGCTCCCATCTTTCCCTGACGACCTGGACGAGAATCTGCAGGAAAGCATCACTGAACTGTGAGGCTGGTCTGTTTCGATGATCATACGTTGGTCTGATGGGGCCTTGGAATTAAACGCAGGCAATATTGGCACTCCCCAGCACTGCAGTTATCTGGCAGTGATGCATAGCCCTCCATCATCTGGGCCAAAGCCCTTTCTACACAGATGCTCCTACAGACTAACTTATTGAAATATTCATATTATAGACTTAGATATAAAGGTCATGCATCATACAGGGGAATATATAATCAAAATAATAAGAACGTGGAATAAAGTATGTGTGGATTGAAGACTCAATTTGTGGGAATGAAGTCATATTTGATGAAATGACATTGATAATATGAATCGTGTTATCAGAAACAGATTTTGGGGAGTAAAAGAAAGTTACAAGTCACATAATTATTGCAATCTTTGGACAAAGTTGAAAGGCACAAATTGAATCCACTTACAGGGTCTAAGTGCTGAACTTTTCCCAGTCTTAAATTTTTATTGCTACGCTGTTACATATCTCACAAAACAAAGAGTATGAAAGGAGTGTGGGAAACAAGAGACCTCTTAAATAGATAATAAAATTGTATTCTTTCATTATGAATGTACCTTATTTTGAAGTTAAATTATGCTGAGCCCTTTGAAGTGAAGGATAGTATTGAAAAAATTGAGACCCTGAGGTTTTTGCACCAACAGAAGTGCAGTAAATGGGACTTCTGCCCATCTGGGCAGCACGGTAGCATTGTGGATAGCATAATTGCTTCACAGCTCCAGGGTCCCAGGTTCGATTCCGGCTTGGGTCACTGTCTGTGCGGAGTCTGCACATCCTCCCCGTGTGTGCATGGGTTTCCTCCGGGTGCTCCAGTTTCCTCCCACAGTCCAAAGATGTGCAGGGTAGGTGGATTGGTCATGATAAATTGCCCTTAGTGTCCAAAATTGCCCTTAGTGTTGGGTGGGGTTATGGGGATAGAGTGGAGGTGTTGACCTTGGGTAGGGTGCTCTTTCCAAGAGCCGGTGCAGACTCGATGGGCCGAATGGCCTCCTTCTGCACTGTAATTCTATGATTAAAAAAATTAAATAAATTAACATCTAAGGGGACTAATATTATTGACAGTCCTGGGGTCATTTGTTTAGCATAATGCTGGCAAAACCAAAGATGCAAGTCATGCTGATAAGAAGCTGGTAAGAACATTGTGATGGTGGTTGGTGACCTCTTATAACAGTTGAGGCACAGCTATATATGCCCAACAAAATCAACATGTTATCAAGTTCACAGGCCCTTCATACAGACGTAATGCATTAAATGTTCTTGTCTACAGCTATCTTTCATTATAAGAGGAAAACAAAGTCAAAGAAAAGATGGAAAACACTAAACAGATGACTGGGGAAGTAATTGTGATCATTTTGACAAGGTTAGCTTTTTTCTTGGAACTCGTCCTTCCTGATATGCACATTGTGAGCTTCCGTCCCTCGCTGTAATCTCCCAGCCCAGGCTTCTCTCTCACTCGAGCTGTAAGTTCACAACCCCGGCTTCTCTCTCATCTTTGGTTCTGGGCCTGAGCTCAACCACACCTGGCAATTCCTCTTCTGGAATCATGCCACCAAAATGTGGAATATGGTCTCACCATTTGAATGTACCCTGTTCATCTGGGGCCTTAGCTCCGGTTGACAGCAACATTGCTTTGTGATTTGCATAAATGCACAGAATGGAGGATGTTTGTTGAATTCTGATGTTGATATTTGACTGTATGCTGAAAACGCAGAACTCCACGATCATCTATGTCATTTTTCGTTCCCCTGTAAGAGATATATATGCTTTGGTTTCATCTGTAAATTAAGAATGCTTTATAAATAAATAGTATATCAATACTAGTGAGCGATTAGCCTGAAGGTCACAAATGTCTCTTCAATGCCACTAACATTTGCAATTCAAAGTGAAAATGACCGTAATCTACAAGCAGACACGTCATCCTCCTCTTACATCAGATCCTCCAACGGGAAATCATTGGAAAGTTCCGTTCAGTACAATACCACATTTGGGGCCATAACTTTGTAATTCCACAGCATCGGATTTGGGAGGGACTCCAGACATGCGGTGGAGAAACCCTCTTGGAAGTTCCCACATAAGGGTTTACTGACAATTGTCCAGAAAGGACAATCCCTTGGAAAGAGTTAGAAGGAAAGAACTTCAGAGTAAAACACCCAGACTGAGCCCCACTTTGTACATTTGTACACCCACCCCCCCCCCCCCCCCCATTCACTCACAGCCTCGACTCTCCAGTGGCACCCCCCTCACCCCACTGCCCATATTGGATTCACCACCCACCACCTCAACCTGACACCCACCCCCCCCCCCCCCGCCACCCCGGCCCAACTGGGCCCCACCCCACACTAGCAGATCCCAATGGGAAGGCTGAAAAATTCAGTCTTTGAGGAAAAATTCTAGGTGTGCAAGTAAATATTACAATCACCTTCACAATCAGTCCGAATTGGGAAACGGCTTCTTTCTTATCTGACCAGGCTGGAAACCCCGTGTTTACCTTGATTCATTACTTCCTGTTGTGAACCATGGATGACTTATGTCCCTCTTATGGCCAAAAGATACACCTGAAATCAACAGATCTTCCTGCCATCCACCTGACTCTTACTCACTTAATTTGATTCTGTGATGAACCCCTTCAGCAATCTGTTGTATCTTCTGTGGCGCAATGCAGTCTTTCCCCTTTCTGTTATGTTACTTGCCTAAGGGATTATTTTAAACTTGGGTGGCTGTCAAATGGAACGTGCTGCTTGGCTGTCCATTGAAGAAGTGATTTTGAGACTTCAAACCCATTTACATGTGCCACATCATGTGCAGTGCATCAAACACATATTCTGATGCAAGCTACTAGATTTGTCAAAGGAAAACCCGGAGCTACTCCAGGCAGATAATTTCTGGTGAGCGGGGATTGGGTGAATCATAGAATCATAGAATTTACAATGCAGAAGGAGACCATTCGGCCCATCGAGTCTGTACTGACCCTTGGAAAGAGCACCCTACTTAAGCCCACACCTCCACCCTATCCCCGGAAACCAGCAACCCCACCTAACCTTTTGCACACGAAAGGGGCAATTTAGCATGGCTAATCCACCTAACCGGCACATCTTTGGACTGTGAGAGGAAACCAGAGCACCCGGAGGAAACCTACACAGCCACGAGGAAAACGTGCAGACTCCGCACAGACAGTGACCCAAGCCGGGAAGTGGGGCTGGCCAAGGTGAGGGATCTGTATTTGGCGGAAGGGTTCACCAGTCTGGAGAGCTGTCGAGAGGGAGTGAGTTCAGGTATCTGCAGGTTACGGACTTTGTGCGAAAGGCCTGGAGGGGGCTCCCGAGGTTGCCGGGATACACCCTGCTGGAGTGATTGCTGTGCCCGGATGTGGAAAGGGAAGGAAGAATTGGGAATATATACAAATGGCTGGGGGAGTAGGAAATCGAGTGGGTGGTGAAGATCATGGAGAAATGGGAAGAGGAGTTTGGAGGGCATGGAGTGAGACACTGCGTCGGGTAAACAGGATCTCCTCATGTTCAAGGATGAGCCTGATACAGTTTAAGGTGGTGCACAGGATGCATATGACTCGGGCAAGAATGAGTGGGTTCTTTCAGGGGGTAGCAGATGAGTGTGAGAGGTGTGGGCGGGAGCCAGCGAATCACGAGCACATGTTTTGGGCTTGCGAAAAATTGGGAAGATTCTGGGAGGGAGTGTCGCAGTCTGAGCCAGTATAGTGGAGGGGGGGGGGGGGGGGTGGACCCGGACCCTTTGGTGCCGATATTTGGGGTCTCAGAGAAGCCGGAGCTCATGGAGAGGAGGAAGGCCTTGGCCTTGGCTTCTCTGATTGCATGGCGGCGAATTTTGTTGGAGTGGCGATCGGCATCGCCACCGGTGGTAGTGGCTTGGTTGGGTGATCTGTACGACTTCTTGCGATTAGAAAACATAAAGTATTAGTTAAGGGGCTCTTCAGGGGGGTTTGATGAAAGGTGGGGAATGTTTGCGACCGTGTTTGAGGGGCTGCTCATCGCGGGGAAGTGGGGGGGGGGGGGGGGGGGGGGGGTGAAAAAGGGGAAAAATCTGCCCAGGCTGTGTAGTTGATTGTAGGAAGCATGCTTCCTGGGGTGTTTGTTCGCTGTAACCTGTTTTGATACATGTTTGTAATAAAATACATTTTTAAGAAAAACATTCTGAAGGGACCATTCCCTCTGTGACATCCTGGGTCCACTCCTCTATCACCCCCAACACCTCATCCTCTTTTAACGGCACCTCCCCCTGCAATCACAGGAGGGGGAACAACTGCCCTTTTGCCTCCTCTCTCCTCACTGTCCAAATCCCCAAATACACCTTCCAGATGAAGCACTGACTTACTAGGTACTTCTTTCAATTTTGTTACTGTATTCGCTACTCACAATGCAGTCTTCTCTACAATGGGGAGACCAAACGCAGACTGGGTGACTGATTTGTGGATCACCTTCAAACAGTTCACAAACATGGCCCTGACCTTCTGGTTGCTTGCCAATTCAATTCACCACCTTTTTCTCAGGCTCATATTTCCATCCTCAGCCTGCTGCAATGTTCGAGTGAAGCCCAGCACAAGCTGGAAGAATAGCACCTCATCTTCCAATTAGGTACATTATAGCCTTCTGGACTTAACATCGAGTTCAACAACTTCAGACCATGAACTCTGCCCTCCATTTCTCCCTAAGTTCCAGTTTGTATCTTTTGCTTTCAGACGGATTCAGCTATTAACACCTACTCTGGACAAATACTTCATTTCTTTACGAATACTACTATTAAAACGTTTTGTTCCATGGCATCTTTGATAGTTAATCTCCTCTCCCCCCCCCCCCCCCCCCCCCCCCCACCCCAACCTACTCCTGACTTTATCTTTTGTCCCACCTGACTCCTCACCCCAGAGGGAACAAACAATTCGGACCAGTATTCTTATTTCCCCGCTTTACTGCGTTTTTCTTCTGGGCCCCTCCCCCTTCCTCATCAGCATAAATCCCATCTCATTTCTACCTGTCTCCAGTTCTGAAGAAGATTCATATTGGACTCAAAACATGAATGGTGTTTCTTGCTCCACAGATGCTATTAGACCTGCTGAGTTTTTCCAGCACTTTCTGTTTTTATTTGGTCAAAGCCTGTGTTGTGCCGACTCCAAACATTTCCTACTTAAAATGAAAATTTGGATCCTATTTATATTAGGAACCCAATTTCCATATTAAAATGGCCTGTCTCCTGAAAAAAGCCTGGAAATAAAAAGTGATCTAAACAAAAGTGACATGAAGTGATCAGACTGTCGCAAAAAGCCAACTGGTTTCAATAATATCTTGCCTCTATGTGAATTCAGTCTCACACCAAAGTGGCTTAACTGCCCTGTGACGTGGTCAGCTAAAACTTTTCAAAAACCATGAGAAGTGTGAAATAAATGCTGCTCTTGGGAGCGATGCCAACATCCTGAATGAATAAATATAAAACTTGGCAGATTTCCGGTGGCGGCTTGTAGGTGGAAGTTGCACGTTCGGTAGCTCCTGCTCGAGGCTCTGGTATTTGTGGTTTAATGCCCGGTTCCAGCGGCAGCTTTTGAATAAACTGGTGCAGGAGGCATAAGGAAGGTGGGGAATGCTTAAGGCCCAGAAAAAAGTCGCTGGAAAGAAGGGCGAGCGAAAGTTCGTCGTCAAGTGAACAGGTCAGCCCTGCGGCAGGAAAGATGGCGGAGGCTGGATCGCTGGGTGGGGCCGTGCCCTTCACAGTGGAGACTCTGACCGAGGTGATGGCCGGAGAACTTGAGACGCAGTTCGCCAAGCACATGGACGTGAACTGAAAGGAGATGATGGCTGCAATGAAGAAGTCGGTGGAGGAAGCGATGGCCCCAGTGAAGGCGGCAGCATTGAAGGCGTCGGCTGAGGTATGGGAGCAAGGAGAGAAGTTGAAGGGGGTGGAGAAAGCTCTGTTGCAACTCGCTGAGAGAGGAGCTGTGGAGGGTGGTGGAGGCCAACAATGGACTCAGAACCAAGACGGAGGACTTGGAGAATATGTCGAGGCGGCAGAATTTAAGAATTGTGCGCTTGCTTGAGGGGGCGGAGGGCCTGAGGCCAACGGAGTACTTTGTGAAGGCGTTGGTGGGGTTGTTGAGGGAGGGGGAAGAATCCTCCGAGTTTGATCTGGATAGGGCTCATCGGTCGCTCAGGCTCAAGTCAAAGGTCATAATGTGCTTCCATAACTTCCATGTTAAGGTGAAGGTCCTGAGTTAGGCGAAGCAAAGGCGTGAGTTGAAGTGGAAGGAGCTGGTATTCGAATATATCAGGACTAAACTGTGGAGCTGCCAAGAAGACAGATGGCCTTTGGTCTGGTGAAGGCTGCACTCTACAGCAATGGTATGAGGCTTGGTGTGGTCAACCCGGCGAAGCTGAGGGTGACCTACAACTTGAGAAATGTTTACTTTGAGACGGTGGAGATGGCGGAGGCGAATGTAAAAGCGGGGTCTACTTGCCTCTCGACCAATTGGTGAGCAGTCACATAACTAGTCCCAGCCAATCAGACGAGAGGCACATGACCAGCCAGAGCCAATGGGAAACCAATGCTCTGCACCAATGGCAGTGCTCCCACTCATATCACCACATTCACCCCTTGTGGAGGAAGAAGGTGGGGGGGTGTGTGTGTGAGGGGAAGAGGGGGGGGGGGGGGTCCGAGGACTGGTGATAGAAGTGAAGATAATCGAAGACATGGGCTGCCCACTGGCTCGTGGCAAAATAAACAATACTACATACTGCAAAAAATTACAATAGAGTCCAATAAAGTCCCATGGTTGCATCAGATGGTCACGATCAGCCTGTCGGGTGCCCATGATCTTCTGGTGGACCGTCGCAGTGGAGCCAGTGACATTGGGCCGATGGTCATCCATGCCTCCGGGAGCGTCTGTCGTAGATGTGTCTCCGTACCCCGGGCCGGAGGTGGAGACACTGAAATCGGGGAAGGAGGGGTATATGCGCTGGGTCGTGGGGGCGCTGGGGAGAATTGGGGTTGGGGGCGGAGGTGTTGATGGAAGAGGAGAGGGCCACACGCCGGCGGGTGCCAGGTCCCGAAGCGAGACCGTATCCTGCCGACCGTCGGGATACTCCACGTATGCATACTGCGGGTTGGCGTGGAGTAACTGGACTCACTCAACCAACGGGTTGGACTTGTGCACCCGCACATGCTTCCGGAGCAAGATGGGCCCGGGAGTGGCCAGCCAGGTCGGGAGAGGGGATCCTGAGGATGACTTCCTAGGGAAAACAAGAAGGCGTTCATGAGGTGTTTGATTAGTGGTAGTACAGAGGAGAGACCGGATTGAGTGAAGGGCGTCGGGGATGACCTCTTGCCAACGGGGAATAGGGAGATCTCTGGACCGTAGGGCCAGCAGGATGGTCTTCCAAATGGTGCCATTCTCCCGCTCGACCTGACCGTTACCCCGGGGGTTATAACTGGTCGTCCTGCTAGAGGCAATGCCCCTGCTGAACAGGAATTGACGCAGTTCGTCGCTCATAAAGGAGGACCCCCGGTCGCTGTGGATGTACGCGGGGTAACCGAACAGGGAGAAGGTGGATAGGAGGGCCTTTATGACGGTTGTTGTGGTCATGTCGGGACAGGGAATGGCGAAAGGGAAGCGGGAGTTCTCGTCGATAACACTCAGGAAATATGTGTTACGGTTGTTGGAGGGGAGGGGACCCTTGAAGTCTATACTGAGATGTTCAAAGGGGTGGGATGCCTTGATCAGATGCGCTCGTTCGGGGTGGTAGAAGTGCGGTTTGCACTCGGTGCAGACTTCCTCAACGGAGTAGGGCAGGTTGCAGGTCTTAATAAAATGGTAAATACGAGTGACCCCTGGATGGCAGAGGTCCGTATGGAGGGAGCGGAGGCGGTCAATCTGCGCACTGGCGCAGGTACTGCGGGATACGGCATCGGAAGGCTCGTTGAGCTTCCCAGGAGGTTACAAGATATCGTAGTTGTACGTGGACAACTCGATCTGCCACCGCAAGATCTTGTCGTTCTTGATCTTGCCCCTCTGTGCATTATCGAACATGAAAGCTACTGACCGTTGGTCTGTGAGGAGGGTAAACCTCCTGCCGGCCAGATAGTGCCTCCAATGTCGCACAGCTTCGACAATGGCCTGTGCCTCCTTTTCCACCGAGGAGTGGCGGATTTCGGAAGCGTGGAGGGTTCGTGAGAAGAAGGCCACGGGTCTGCCCGCTTGGTTCAGGGTGGCCGCCAGAGCTACGTCAGACGCGTCGCTCTCGACCTGGAATGGGAGGGACTCGTCGATAGCGCGCATCGTGGCCTTTGCGATATCCACTTTGATGCAGCTAAAGGCCTGGCGGGCCTCCATCGACAGGGGAAAAGAGGTGGACTGGATGAGGGGGCGGGCTTTGTCGGCGTAATGGGGGACCCACTGGGCGCAATAGGAGAAGAAGCCCAGGCAGCGTTTGAGGGATTTGAGGGAGTTGGGGAGGGGAAGTTCCATCAGGAGGCGCATGCGTTCGGGATCGGGGCCTATCACTCCGTTATGCACTACGGAGCCAAGGATGGCTAGACGGTCGGTGCTAAACACACACGTATCCTTATTGTAAGTTAAATTAAGGAGTTTCGCGGTTCGGAGGAATTTTTGAAGGTTAATGTCATGGTCCTGCTGATCGTGGCCGCAGATGGTGACGTTATCGAGGTACAGGAAGGTAGCCCGTAACCCATGCTTGTCGGTCATTCGGTCCATCTCCAGTTGGAAGACCAAGACCCCATTTGTGACACCGAATGGAACCCTGAGGAAGTGGTAGAGGCGCCCATCTGCCTTAAACGCGGTGTACTTGCGGTCACTCGCGCGGATGGGGAGCTGGTGGTAGGCGGACTTAAGGTCCACCGTGGAAAAGACTTTGTATTTCGCGATCTTGGTTAACCAGGTCGGAAATACGGGGGAGAGGATACGCGTCCAGCTGCATAAACCTGTTGATGGTCTGACTATAATCAATGACCATCCGGTTTTTCTCCCTAGTCCGAACTACCAGCACTTGGGCTCGCCAGGGACTGTTGCTGGCCTCGATAACTCCTTCCTTAAGGAGCCTCTGGACCTCGGACCCGATGAAGGTCCGGTCCTGGGCACTGTATCGTCTGCGCCGAGTGGCGACAGGTTTACAATCTGGGGAAAGATTAGCAAACAAGGAAGGTGGGTCCACTTTGAGGGACGCAAGGCTGCAGACAGTAAGGGGGGGAATAGGACCGCCAAATTGGAAGGTTAAGCTCTGCAGGTTGCACTGGAAATCCAGGTCCAAGAGTGCTGGAGCGCATAGACGGGGAGAATGAGGAGTTTGAAGTTTTTGAAAACCCTCCCCTGGACCGTGGACCTCCCCTGGACCTATGCAGCACCCGGTGATTTGGACGGAGTGCGAACCCGAGGCCAATTCAATTTTATGCTTAACTGGCTGGATGGGGAGCGCGCAACGTCTTACCGTGTCGGGGTGGACGAAACTTTCCGTGCTCCCGGAGTCCAGTAGGCATTTCGTCTTGTGTCCGTTGAGCTGGATCATTGTCGTAGCCTTGGCGAGCGAGCGTGGTCGCGACTGGTCGAGAGTGATGGAAGCAAGTTGTGGCGAGAGTTGTGGCCAGGTCATCCTCGGTGGCAGAGTAATCGCTGGCAGGGCCTTCCGTGTTGGCCTAAGATGGCGGTGCCCAGGACCCGCACGTGGAATCGGGGTCCCAAGGTGGCGGCACCCAGGACCCGCACGTGGAGCCGGGGCCCCAAGATGGCAGCGCCCATGACCTGCACGTGGCGTCCGGGGCCCAAGATGGCGGCGCCCGTGGGGACCTCGTGGTAGCTGGGGGCAGTGTTAGTGGCGTCTGCGGGTCGGTCGGGGCAGCTGGGAGCGGGGGTCGGGAGGACCGTGGGCCTGTTGCGGGGGCCGGGAGGCAGGCTGGAGAGGTCGGTGCGCAGCGCGGGGCCCTGGGGGGCCCGGGGGGGGGGGGGGATTCGCGGTCGCTGCGCGGAACAGCAGCGACCGACTTGGTCTGGCAGACCACCGCGTATTGGCCCTTCTTCCAGCAGCTCTTACACTGAGCGGAACGGGCCAGGCAGCGCGGGCTGGGGTGCTTGGAGAGGCCACAAAAATAGCAGCGGGGCCCCAATAGCTCGTCAGAGCGTCCCGCAGCACAGGCCTGGGGGGGGGGGGTCGGGGTCAGTGGAGGACGGGGGTGGCGCATGCCACGATGCCCAGGGGGTTGCTGCGCGGCCAGGGGCGTATGCGCGGGCGTTCAGGTCAGCGACCTCCAGGGAGGTTGCAAGGGTCCGTGCCTCAGCTAGGCTGAGGGCGTTCTTCTCCAGCAATCATTGGCGGATAGAGGAGGATTGCATGCCGGCAACAATAGCGTCTCTAATTAAAAGTTCCATGTGCTCAGTCGCCGAAACTTGGGGACAGGCGCACATTCTCCCTAGAGCCGTGAGGGCCTGGTAGAATTTGTCAAGTGACTCACCAGGGAACTGCTGTCTAGTCGTCAGGGGATGCCGTGCGTATACTTCGTTGACCGGCCGGAGAAAGTGTCCTTTCAGGATATCCATGGCCGCATCATAATCGCTTTCGTCCTCAATCATTGAATATACCGCCGTGCCCACGCACGAGTGGAGGATGTGGAGTTTCTGCTCCTTGGAGGGTTTGCTGGCTGCAGTTGTGAGGTAACTGTTGAAGCATGCCTGCCAATGTTTAAAGATTGCAGCCGCATTTGAGGCATGCGGGCTGGTGAGGAGGCAGTCAGGCTTGATGCGTAGCTCCATTCCAAAATTCTAGCTGATTAAATGATGTATCATCAATTGGACGCGAGATATGATGAAGATCCAAACTGTGGCTTTAATCAGCTAGTTGTTAGCCCGGTGGTCGGCTACAGAGAAAGGCCGACTGCCGGGAAACCTGGGTACTTATACCCCGCCTCGGAGGCGGGGTCTACTTGCCTCTCGACCAATTGGTGAGCAGTCACATGACTAGTCCCAGCCAATCAGACGAGAGGCACATGACCAGCCAGAGCCAATGGGAAACCAATGCTCTGCACCAATGGCAGTGCTCCCACTCATATCACCACATGGGGGAACAGTAAGGTTTTTGGTTCTTGGATTGGTTGATGGGAAACCTGTCCACCTTCGGTTCCTGCGCCATATTGCAATCCCTCCGCCATTATTAACTCGTGGGTATCTAAATCCGGAATGGCACCCAGCACCCTCTTCACAAACCCTGCATCGTCCCAAGTGGGACCATATACACTCACCAGCGCCACCAACCTCCCCGCTAACGATCTCATCACTAACACGTACTTGTCCCCCAGTCCGCCGCCACCATCTCCATCTGAAAGCTCACCCTCAAGCCCATCAATACCGCTACCCCCGAGCACTGCTATCGAAATCTGAATAGAAAACCTAACTCACCCAACCTGGCCTAAGCCTCATCTCATCCCTCAGCCTCAGATAGGTCTCCTGCAGCATCACCACGTCGGCCTTTAAGCTCTTTAAATATGTAAAGACCTTCAACCTCTTCACTGGCCCCCAATTAAGGGGCAATATAGCATGGCCAATCCACCTACCCTGCACATCTTTGGGTTGTGGGGGTGAGACCCACGCAGACACGGGGAGACTGTGCAAACTCCACACAGGCAGTGACCCGGGGACGGTAAAAAATAAACTTATTAGCTAAATGGTGACAAAAGTATATAAAACTTGGCAGGCACTTCGAACACACAAAGGTAGGCCTTGTTGTAAATGCACAGGCCACATTGATGGTGTTACTGGCACTGACTTGATTAGCAGTGTTATTCTGATTAATATAATGCAAGATGTTTGACCCTGTTTGAAAGTCATTGCCACCCAGTCAACAATTGGTTAACGGAGTGAAAAAATATCTGTTTGAATGTATTTGCAGAAGTATAATCATGTTTAAACATACTGTCAGACTAATGGGCGACAATGACACAGCAAAGTGCTGTTTGCTTGACTCAAAATAAACTTTACCTGTTTCTTTGTTTTTTTTCCTGAATTACCATCAAGGTGTTCCAAACTGTACAGCCCAAATCATCACTACTGATCCTGACAATTATTCTTAATCCTCTGCCCTCAAGAAGACTTGTTCAATTTGGATTTGCCTCTTGTTCGGCCTCAGTTGGATTATTGCTTTCAGTTCTAGGTGCCACACTTTAGGAAGAATGAATACACATTCGAGGGAGTGCAGGAAAGATTCACAAGAATGGTTCCGGCGATAAGTGTGGTAGTCACCACTGTTGTGTTGTATTGTATACTGCAAACAAGGGTATTACGGTAAGGCTCCTGTACTACAGGTACGGGGGTAGATCCCTGCCTGCTGGCTCCGCCCAGTAGGTGGAGTATAAATGTGTGGGCTTTCCGAGCTGCAGCCATTTCGGCAGCAGCTGCGGGAGGCTCCACATCTCTGCGTAATAAAGCCTCGATTACTCTCCACTCTTGTCTTGTCGTAATTGGCAGTGCATCAATTTATTACGCAGAGATTTTAAAACGATGGATCTCCGCATCAATTCTGATCGCCTGCAGCTGCACCCTCAAGCAGACAACGCCAAGTCGGCCTTCGCACATTGGCTAGCTTGCTTCGAGGCATACATAGGATCTGCAACTGGCGTGCCCTGCAACTCCGAGTGAGAGACTGCGATTGCCAGGCCATTTCGGCCGCTGAACATTCGGACCTGCTACTTAGGGACGCGTTCGTTACGGGCATAGAGTCGGCCTACATCCGCCAACGACTCTTAGAAGGGGCTACCCTCGACCTCGCGGCGACCAAGAAATTAGTGCTCTCGCTCACAGTCTCCTCACGCAATATACAGACGTATGCTCTCAACCGTGCAGCCCACCCCTTCTGGACATCGTAGACCCCTCCAGCAAACACCCTACCGTGCACCCGACCAATGTCCTCCCCCAGCCAACCCCAGGCCTGCACCGTGCGGCAGCCACACAACCCCGGGAAACCCAAGTGCTACTTCTGCGGACAGTCAAAACATCCTCGACAACATTGCCCGGCACTGAGCGCGCTGTGCAAGGCCTGTGGTAATAAAGGACATTTTGCTGCTGAGTGCCAGGCCTGCTTGGTCACCGCTGTTGCCCCGGCACCCCCGTGCGCGACCCGCGGGCGCCGCCATCTTACTCACCTCAGACCATGTGCGGCCCGTGGGCGCTGCCATCTTCCCCGCCTCAGGATCCCTGCTCGTCGGACACCTCATCAGGCCGCTCATCGCCTGCAACTGCCGCCGACCAGCCATGTCTGGCCTCCGTCACAATTGACCAGACACGACCGCAAAACCTCACGACCACGTCGACGACAGTGAAGGTCAACGGGCACAATGTTTCCTGCCTTCTGCACTCCGGGAGCACTGAGAGCTTCATCCACCCTGATACGGTAAGGCGCTACTCCCTCACGGTCCGCCCCACCAACCAGAGAATCTCCCTGGCCTCCGGATCCCACTCCGTGGCGATCCGGGGGTACTGCACCGCTACCCTCACCATCCAGGGCATAAAGTTCAGTGACTTCCGGCTCTACGTCCTCCCCAACCTCTGCGCTGCCTTGCTAATCGGCCTGGACTTCCAGTGTAACTTCCAGAGCCTAACGCTGAAATTTGGCGGGCCCCTACCACCCCTTACTCTATGCGGCCTCACGACCCTTAAGGTCGACCCACCTTCCCTGTTTGCGAACCTCACCCCGGATTGCAAACCCGTCGCCATCAGGAGCAGATGGTACAGTGTCCAGGACAGGACATTCATCAGGTCTGAGGTCCAGCGGCTGCTGGACGAAGGTATTATCAAGGCCAGCAACAGCCCAGGGAGAGCCCAAATGGCAGTGGTGAAAACTGGGGAGAAAAACAGGATGGTCGTTGACTACAGCCAGACCATCAATCGGTACACGCAGTTTGACGCGTACCCATCCCCCGCATATCTGATATGGTCAATCAGATTGCACAGTACCGGGTCTTCTCAACAGTGAACCTGAAATCTGCCTACCACCAGCTCCCCATTCGCAAGGCGGACCGCCAGTACACCGCATTTGAAGCGGACAGCCGCCTTTACCATTTCCTTAGGGCTCCCTTCGGCATCACTAACGGGGTCTTGGTCTTCCAATGGGAGATGGACCGAATGGTTGACCGGTACGGACTGCGGGCAACTTTCCCGTACCTGGATAATGTCACCATCTGCGGCCACGACCAGCAGGACCACGACGCTAACCTTTCCAAATTCCTCCACACCGCCAAACACCTCAACCAAACCTACAACAAGGAGAAGTGTGTGTTCAGCACGGACCGATTAGCCATCCTCGGCTATGTGGTCCAGAACGGAGTTCTAGAGCCCGACCCCGATTGCATGCGCCCCCTCATGGAACTCCCCGTCCCCCACTGCCCCAAGGACCTCAAACGATGCCTGGGGTACTTCTTGTACTACGCCCAGTGGGTCCCTAACTATGCGGACAAGGCCCTCCCTTTCATCCACTTCACCGTTTTCCCCTAACGGCCAAGACTCACCAGGCCTTCAACCGTATCAAGGCCGAAATCGCCAAGGACACTATGCACATGGTCGACGAGAAGCTACCCTTCCAAGTCGAGAGCGATGCATCAAGCGTCGCTCTGGCCCCCACCCTCAACCAGGCAGGCAGGCCCGTGGCATTCTTTTCCCGCACCCTCCATGCCTCTGAAATTCGGCATTCTTCTGTCAAAAAGGAGGCCCAAGCCAACGTAGAAGCTGTGCAGCATTGGAGGCATTACCTGGCCGGCAGAAGATTCACTCTCCTCACTGACCAACGGTCGGTTGCCTTCATGTTTAACAACACACAGTTGTATGAAAAATGATAAAATCTTCAGGTGGAGGATCGAACTCTCCACCTACAATTACGAAATTTTGTATTGCCCCGGTAAGCTCAACGAGCCCCCCGATGCCCTATCCCGAGGTACATGTACCAGCGCACAAGTGGACCGACTCCGCCCCTGCACGACGATCTCTGTCACCCAGGGGTCACCCGCTTTTATCACTTCATAAAAGCCCGCAATCTGCCCTACTCCATCGAGGAAGTCAGGGCTATCACCAGAATCTGCCAGGTCTGCGCCCAGTGTAAACCGCACTTCTAACGCCTGGTGAAGGCCTGCCGTCCCTTTGAACGCCTCAGCGTGGACTTCAAAGGGCCGCTCCCCTCCACTGACCGCAACACGTACTTCCTCAATGTGGTCCACGAGTACTCGAGATTCCCCTTTGCCATCTCATGCCCCGACACGACGTCTGCCACCGTCATCAAAGCCCTCAACACCGTCTTTGCTCCGTTCGGTTTCCCCTCCTACGTCCACAGCGACCGGGATCCTCATTTATGAGCGATGAGCTGTGCCAGTACCTGCTCAACAGGGGCATCGCCTCGAGCAGGATGACCAGCTACAACCCCCGGGGAAACGGACAGGTGGAGCGGGAGAATGGGACTGTCTGGAAGGCCATCCAGCTGGCCCTACAGTCCTAAATCTCCCGGCCTCCCACTGGCAGGAGGTCCTCCCCGACGCCCTTCACTCCATTCGGTCGCTCCTGTGTACTGCAACTAACAAAACTCCCCATGAATGTCTCTTTGCCTTCCCTAGGAAGTCCACCTCCGGGGTTTCGCTCCCAACATGGCTGGCAGCTCCTGGACCCGTTATCCTCCGCAAGCATGTGCGGCTCCACAAGGCGTTTGTTGAGAGGGTACAGCTACTCCACACGAACCCGCAGTACGCCAACGTAGCGTATCCCGAAGACCGTCAAGACACAGTCTCCCTCCGGGACCTGGCACCAGCTGGGTCCCCCCCCCCCCCCGCCCCGGTGCCACCCTCCCTCCCACAGGCGCACCCCACCTCAGCCCCCGCTCCAGGACGATGCGCCCTCCCCTTGGTCCCACCGGTGGATGAAGATGAGGTCGACACGCTCCCGGAGTCCCCGACGACCGAACCGACGCCTGAATCAACAACTTTGTCGCTTGCAATGACGGACCAAGGCGCCTGACCGTCTAAATTTGTAACCTCTTTCTCAACATTTAAAAAACCTGTATTTTAAAAAAAAACAACCTGTATGCAAATAGTTTCCACCACCCCCGCTGGACTCTTTTCTAACATGGGGTGAATGTGGTAGTCACCACTGTTGTGTTATATTGTGTATACTGTATATGAGGGTATTACGGTAAGGCCCCTGTACTACAGGTACGGGGATAGAGCCCTGCCTGCTGGCTCCGCCCAGTAGGCGGAGTACAAATGTGTGTGCTCACCAAGCTGCAGCCATTTCGGCAGCAGCTGCAGGAGGCTCCACATCTCTGCTTAATAAAGCCTCGATTAGTCTCTACTCTTGTCTCGCCGTAATTGATAGTGCATCAATAAGGAACTTCAGTTATAAAAACAGGCTGGATAAATTAGGACTGTTTTCATTGGAGGAGAAGGCCCAGGAAATCTACTAGAGGAATTTGGATTAGGGTCTGGAAAGAGTAATAGGGGAGAAAGGGATCCCACTCGTGAAAGGATCAAAAAAAAGGGAACAAAGTTAAAGTAATTAACAAAAGAAGCAAAACTGATGTGAGCAAATGTTTTGTCAATCTGTGAGTGGCCAAGGTCTGGAATGCACTGGCTGAGAGTCTGGTGGAGACAGGTAGAATTGAAGCATTCAAAAGGGAATGGTCGTTCATAGAAATGGAAGAATTTGCAGGGTTATGTATGGAGAGAGGCAGGAGAATGTCACTGGGTGAATTGCTCATTTGGACAGACGGTTCAGACACTATTTGCTGAATGGCTGTAAAAATGCTGTAAGAATTCTATCCGCACCATTTAATGGAAAGAGTTCTAAGTGCCATATAAGAACATAAGAACATAAGAACTAGGAGCAGGAGTAGGCCATCTGGCCCCTCGAGCCTGCTCCGCCATTCAATGAGATCATGGCTGATCTTTTGTGGACTCAGCTCCACTTTCCGGCCCGAACACCATAACCCTTAATCCCTTTATTCTTCAAAAAACTATCTATCTTTACCTTAAAAACATGTAATGAAGGAGCCTCAACTGCTTCACTGGGCAAGGAATTCCATAGATTCACAACCGTTTGGGTGAAGAAGTTCCTCCTAAACTCAGTCCTAAATCTACTTCCCCTATATCAAGCCCGACTTCCTGGGTGTTTCCTAATCGCCGAGCCAGCAAGATCGCGTCCCATATTTAATGGCACTTTTATAATAATAGTCTTATAATCTTTATTATTGTTACAAAGTGGCTGACATTAACACTACAATAAAGTTACTGTGAAAATCCCCGAGTTGCCACATTCCGGCGCCTGTTTGGGAGTGACGGAAATGATCCCCCTTGAACTTCAGGCTAGAAATAGCTGTCCCGCCAGCTGATTCACCAGACTCACGCCCGGCAGCTCCGCGCTAACAAGCTGCTCATTAATACTCCATCCGAACTCACTCCCAGGGAACACACGGGCATGGCACCATGCAGACCTGCTCCACGCTTTACGGATACCAGTCTGGACAGGCTGCTGGTGCCGTGGAGACGAGAGGGGACACCATGTTCTCCCGAGCGGGTCGGAAGATCAGCAGCAGGGCTGCCAATGCGCCTGGGAGGCAGGGACAGTAGCCGTATAGTTTGGGTAACGTGATTAGGAGGACTCCCGTACAATGCAGGAAAAAGACCAACGGCCTCCACCGGGCCGCAAGGGTAAATTAACCCCAGTCCCTGGCATCAGTCCCACCTGTCACCCCTCCTGGCCTCCACCAGCCCCCCCTCCCCCCTCCACCAACAAGTCAGCGTCTGGCACCTCGCACACTCCCCACATCCGATTACTATGCTTGTGCCCGAGCATATTCTGGCACCCACCAGCATAATCCCTCCATGTCCCTCCATGCCCAGGTTCGGTGCCTGCACATTCCACCTGCCATAGAAGCCCCCTTATGCATTAAATGTGCGGCTCACACTGCCCCCTTTCTGTCCCCACAGGAGATGTTAGCCCATAAAGGCGTGAAAGGACCCAGATGGGCAGCGGAGTTCCAGACATCAGACCTCATCAGTATCAGGAATGGGCCCTGGAGATTGCAGGCTTGACTAAGCATCGAGCAGTCACCGGCAGCGAGGTTGGCCTGTGCCGCAGCGGTGAGGATCCACTGCCCTTTCACCCAGATGGCCTGCCTCAAGTGAGTTGTACATATCAGACAAAATCATAGAATCACAGAATAATACAGTGCAGAAGAAGCCCTTCGGCTCATCGAGCCTGCACTGACGCATGAAAGACACCTGACCTGTCTGCCTAATCCCATTTGCCAGCACTTGGCCCATAGCGTTGAATTTTATGGTACCACGTGCTCATCCAGGCACTTTTTAAAGGATGTGAGGCAACCTGCCTCAACCACCCTCCCAGGCAGTGCATTCCAGACCATCACCACCCTCTGAGTAAAAAAGATTTTCATCAAATCCCCCCTAAACCTCCTGCCCCTCACCTGGAACTTGTGTCCCCTTGTAACTGACCCTTCACCTAAGGGGAACAGCTGCTCCCTGTCCGTCCTGTCCATGCCCCCTATAATCTTGTGCACCTTGATCAGGCCGCCCCACAGCCTTCTCTGCTCCAGGGAAGACAACCCAGACCTATCCAACCTCTCTTCATAACTTAAATGTTTCATCCCAAGCAACATCCTGGTGAATCCTCTGCACTCCCAAAGTGCAATCATATCCGTCCTATAATGTGGCGACCAGAACTGCACACAATACTCCAGCTGTAGCCTCACCAAAGTTCTATAAAACTCCAACATGACCTCCTTGTAATCTATGCCTTGATTGATAAAAGCAAGTCCCATATGCCTTTTTCACCACCCTATTAATTTGCTCTTCTGCCTTCAGAGATTCAGAGATATCTGGACAAACACACCAAGGTCACTTTGTTCCTTGCAACTTTGTGTCAGGCCATTCATTGAATACTTCCTTGTCACATTACCCGCCTCTCCCTGCAAAGTGTATCACCTCACACTTTTCAGTGTTAAATTCCATCTGTCACTTTTCTGCCCATTTGGCCATGCCAGCTATTTCTTGCTCTAACCCAAGACAGCGAAACTCACTGTGAACCACCCATGTTGGGCCTGTACCCTCTACATTTCCTTTTGAACACCCCCCCCCCCCCCCACTGCTCTTCTGTAGATTTCCCCACAAGTAACTATTTCCCATCTACCTTGGCCAGATCCTGCCTTATTTTACTAAAATCTGCTCACCCCAATTCAAAACCTTTTTTTGCAACTTGTCTATTTTTTTGTCCATAACAAACTTAAATTGTACCATGTTGTGGTCGCTATCACCAAAATGCTCCCCCACCAACACATCACCCACCTGTCCGGCTTCATCCCCCAGAATTAGGTCCAGCACTGCACCATCCCTTGTTGGACCCTCTATATATTGAGCTAAAACGTTCTCCTGCATACATTTTAAGAACTCCACTCCAGCCTTTAACATGATGACTATCCGCATTAATGTTGCAACAGTTCAAATCACCTAATATAATTACTCTTTTATTATTTTTACACGCCTCTGCAAGTCGCACACATATTTTCTCCTCAATTTCCCGCTGACTATCTGGAGGTCTATAATAAACATCTCGCAATGTGGTTGTCCCTTTTTTATTCCTAAGCTCTACCCACAAAGTTTATTTGATGCCCCCTCCAAGATATTGGGCGAAATTCTCCGACCCCCAGCAGGGTCGGAGAATCGCCTGGGGCCGCCGAAAATCCAGCCCCCGCCGTGGCAGAGATTCTCCGGCCCGCGAATCACGCCACTCCGATCGGCGAGGCCCCTGCGGCGATTCTCCGGCCCGCGATGGGCCGAAGTCCCGCCGCTGGGAGGCCTCTCCCGCCGCCGAGGTTTGAACCACCTCTGGTGGCGGTGGGATCGGCGGCGCGAGCGGCCTGGGGGCACTCTTTCTCTTCCGGAGCCGCCACGGCCTCCGCCATGGCGGAAGCAGAAGAGAAACCCACATCGCGCATGCGCCGACCGGCGAAAGCCTTTCGGCCAGCCCCACTGCCGGGGGCGCCGGTTTTTTGAGCCAGTCTTCTGGTGCCAACTGCTCCGGCACGGGGCTAGCCCCCAAAGGTGCGGAGAATTCCCCACCTTTGGGGAGGCCCGACCCCGGAGTGGTTGGCGCCACTCCCTTACGCCGAGACCCCCCGTCACGCCGGGTAGGGGAGAATCCCACCCATTATCTCTCCCTTTCCATTCTCGCAGGATCTCCGTCTGATGGGGCTGGGCCCTCCAGGGTTGACTCCTGCCACTCAAGAGAGCACCTCGGGGGAGCGCTCCGAGGAGACAACCATGGAGGCACCATAGCTGTCACCCCACCATCCTCCAGCACAGTGACACTCACCTCGGTGGGCAAAAATAGTGGACAGGCTTCTGAGGCACAATCTAGTGAGCCCCACACAGATGCTGATGCTCATCAGGCGGAGGTGGGGCATCCAAGTGAGCCAAAAGTCAGAGGTCTGCTGGCTCTCCATTGCCTGCACCACAGTGTCAACACCTCAGTGATGCCTGCCTGTGACTGGGCCACGCTCTGCAGTGCCTTGCCAACGTCCACCTGCATCTGGGACACGTTCCTCAGCAATTGGGATATGTTCTGGAGCACCTTGGCAATGCCTACCTGAGACTGGGACCTGCTAAGCAGGTCCACGTGCGTTGGGAAACATCCCCCAGCGGGACATGCAGTCGAGGTCCTCAACCATGGCCCTCACTGACTGAGGGACGCCTTGGACACCACCACTCAATGTGCTGACATTGTGCTCTGTGGTCGTCTTTGTAGTTAGCCTTTGGGACTAATCAGCAATGGACCCACTGGATCCTCTGGAGTGTCACTGACATCCCCTCCTGAATCTCATGACAGTACCCTAGCGTCTGCATCAGCTCCGGGACAACCTGGTCCAGAGGCTCGGCATCTGACTGGG
Source organism: Scyliorhinus canicula (assembly GCF_902713615.1). Taxonomy (NCBI): domain Eukaryota; kingdom Metazoa; phylum Chordata; class Chondrichthyes; order Carcharhiniformes; family Scyliorhinidae; genus Scyliorhinus; species Scyliorhinus canicula. Next base: position 39,904,023 of record NC_052159.1, read on the forward strand.
ACCCAGTTGTGTCATGGGATCCAGCAGACCTCCAACTTCTGTCTCCCCTGGATGTTTCTGCCTCGACTTGATGCACATCAGCAACTGTGTGGTGCTCACCAGATTCTGCCCCAAATGCCTGTCCAGTACTTTCACCCACCGAGGTGTGTGTCTCTGCACTGATGGAGGGTGGGGTTGATAGCTGTAACGCCTCGATGGTGGCATCCTTAGGGCTCTCCTCCGAGATGTTCTCTTGAACGGCAGAGGGGAGCCACCCCGGGTGGGCCAGCACCATCAGAGGGAGATCCTGTGGGATAATAGACATGTGGCCAGTGAGAGGAAAGGATCATTATTCTGGCATGAACAACACACGTGTGACAGATCATCTGGGTGTGAGCCGATGGATACTCACCTCAGTGGATCAGGCCAATCTAGAGGTTAATGACCACTGTGTCCTTGGCCTCCCCCACAACCACTAGGGCCCACTCCTTATTGGGGGTTAGGACTCTAATGTCCGGCACCCGATTGCCTGTCTGGGCCCTCTCCTGTCTGATATGGGCCAACTTCCCCTGCGGGGACAGAGAGAGGGCATTGGGAGCCCATGCTTCATGCATCAGGGTGGGTGGCCGGGGGCATAGTGGAGGACAGGCGTGGGTACCATTGCTGGTAGTGGTGGGGTGTGCCTGGGGGGGGGGGGGGGGGGGGGGGGGGGGGCCTCTGTCAATTCTCTCATGTGGACTGGTGGAAGTTGTTTACCTTCTTGCAGCACTGGGTGGCGGACCTCCTTGTGACACTCTCAGCACTGATGGCTGCTGCCACTCACTCCCAGGCGGCACTGGCTCCCCTGTGGCTGACCTACCAAGCCCCTCGGGGGAACAAGGTATCCCATCTGGACTCCACCACGTCCAACAGTCTTTTTTTTGTACATTTTTTTGTCCTTTCAATGTCCTTTGTCAGATAGATATGGACAAGAGGGAGGAAGCTGATGTTCGACAACATTGAAAATGGAAAGCTTCTATGAGCAACTGTGGAGCAAAGTGCAAGACTATGAGACCTGGAGAAATCAGCAGATGACCTGCCCTTGAGCAGATCATTCCACGATGTGCCTCCATTACTTCACTGATTACCCCTTATTTTGTCTGTTTTATATTGAGCAGTTTGCTGGTGTAGAATCCATGCAGAGTGAATCCACATGGAATAGTAGACTGGATGCAACAATACTGGCTTATTTTCTATACACAATAACTTTTCACTCCACGAAGGGTCTCCCTCCATGACCTGCACCCATGTCTGTGTTTTCGTGCTCTGAGGGCTTTCCTCGTTAAAGGGGAAGTCTTGCCCAGTTACTGGGAAGGTGCATATTCCATGGAGGTCATGGGGAACCGGATGGTCCATGTCCTGTGACCTCTGTGAGGGTTATAACAGCAGGTAATTCAATCTATAGCTCCCTCTCTTTAGTTAATATCTGATTATTCTCACACCCTTACTCCTTCCCTGTCCCTCAACTTCTTTCACCTGTACTGCAGTAACTGTGCATTTCTCATTGTCAGTTCTAATAAAGGATACTGTCAAACGATTGGCCCCTAGTAAATCTTGAAAGGAATCATGACCAAAGAGTATCAGACAAAAATAACTCCTTCAATGTACCACCTCATCAAAGAAACATTGGGAACGTCACTGCCCTTGATCAGGGAAAGGTTAGATGCCTCAGGTTAGGTGACTCATCAGACCTGTTTTACATCAACAATTTGGATATAATAACAACTATACTAACATCCCTCAGGATTAGAATATGCATAAGCTACTGAATCAGTGAATTAACCCCTTCTTGCCAAATTTTCAAATAAGAAGTCAGACTCTAAATTTATGAACTAATATTCCTTCATTATCACCATAGAAAATTAGCAGCATTTAAGCATTGCATATTAAAATATGCACAATTACCAAGTAAATATGATTAAATGACAGTTAATAATGGGGGTTACAATGGCAATTCAGTTAGTTGCAGTAATTCATCATTAACTGGCTGGATGATTATGAATTGATATTAAGCTGAATGTTTGAAACTAGTATAAATTGGTGAGATGATTTTATGATTATAATCCATATAACAAAGCTGACAAGTTAATGTAATTAAATAGCAAGCCTGTTGGACATTTGAAAAATGTAATGAGCCCAGGTTGTACTGATGTTGACAGCTTTAGCGGTAATTGCAGAAACTTGCAGAATCACCAAAAATCTATCCTGGTCCACCCACGTTGACGCTATCACCAAGAAAGCACAACAGCGCCTTTACTTCCTCAGGAAACTAAGGAAATTTGGCATGTCCACATTAACCCTTACCAACTTTTACAGATGCACTATAGAGAGCATCCTCTCGGGCTGCATCACAGCCTGGTATGGCAACTGCTCGGCCCAGGACCGCAAGGAACTTCAGAGAGTCGTGAATACCGCCCAGTCCATCACACGAACCTGCCTCCCATCCATTGATTCCATCTACACCTCCCGCTGCCGGGGGAAAGCAGGCAGCATAATCAAGGATCCCTCCCACCCGGCTTACTCACTTTTCCAACTTCTTCCATCGGGCAGGAGATTCAGAAGTCTGAGAACACGGACGAACAGACTCAAAAACAGCTTCTTCCCCACTGTCACCAGACTCCTAAATGACCCTTTTATGGACTGTCCTCATTAACACTACACCCTTGTCTGCTTCATCCAATGCCAATGCTTATGTAGTACATTGTATATATTGTGTTGCCCTATTATGTATTCTCATGTATTTTCTTGAATTCTGTTCAATTCCCTTTTCTTCCCATGTACTGAATGATCTGTTGAGCTGCTTGCAGAAAAATACTTTTCACTGTACCTCGATACACGTGACAATAAACAAATCCAATCCAATCTAACTTATGCAACTGTTTCCTTCTGAGTTGTCAAAGTGCAATTGGTTGTCTCAGCGTCTTCTCTGATGATGTGTTAACCTCCTGGGATGTCAGAGAAATTAAATTTTTGTTATTCATTCCCTCTATGCTCCTTTATTTGGACTAGCTGGCTCAAAGCTAATTGACAACAATGGCAACATGCATTTATATAACACCGTTAATGCAGAAGACATCCTAAGGTGTTTCACAGAGGCAAAAGCAGAAAACAATTGACATTTAGCCTAAAACAGGGGTGGGATTCTCCGACCCCGGGGAATTGGCGGGGGCGGGAATCGCGGCAGTCGGGGGCCGTTGGCAGCGGCCCCCCCGTGGCGATTCTCCGGCCCGCGATGGGCTGAGTGGCCGCCCGTTTTAGGCCGGTCCCGCTGGAGTATGTTACAACAGGTACTTACTGGCGGGACCTGGCTCTGAGGGCGGCTTCCGCGGTCCTCAGGGGGCACGGGGGGATCTGGCCCCGGTGGGGGGGGGGGGGGGGGGGGGGGGGGTGCCCCAAGGTGGCCTGACCCACGATCGGGGCCCACCGATCCATGGGTGGACCTGTGCCGTGGGGGCACTCTATTCCTCCGTGCCGACTGGTCTAATGTTCCGCAATGGTTGGCGCGGAGATGAACCCCCCGCCGGCGCGGCGCAAATCACTCCGGGGCCGGCCTAGCCCCTGTAGGTGCTGAGGATTCCGCACCTTCGGGGTGGCCCGACGCCAGAGTGGTTCACGCCACTCCTCAGCGCCCGAGTGGTCCGCCACGCCGGTTCGCGGAGAATCCCGCCCCTGATTGGTCTTATGGATGGTTTCAAAGTATGTGTGGAATTGGAGCGGATAAGAAATAAATGACAGGCCTTACCTCAGGTGACCTAAACTACAGATGTCAATGTTTGGGCAAAGAGAGTGGTGGACACACAAGAGCAAAGATTTGATGAATTTCAGAGTTTTCAGGGGGGTTTTAAGACTAGTGGCGATTACAGAAATAGGAAGAATTAATGCCCTGAAGGGATTTGAACAAAATTTGATCATTTTAAATTTGAGACATTGGGGATTGGATATAATTAGGTACAGGGGTGATGGGCGAGTGGAATTTGTTGAGAGATAGAATGTGAGCAGCAAGGCTTTGCATGAGCTGAAGCTTATGGAGGGTGAAAGATGGGTCTGAGGATGCAGGTACGGGGGTAAGAGGGAAAGGCCTTGAGTCTTGGATATGAGGGTCCTGTGATGGGTTGGGAGGGGGTTTCGGGGCAGAGAGATGGGAGGGAGATGGCCTCGAGGGTGAGGTTGGCGCTGTGAGGTTGGGCCCTGGGGATTGAACTGAGGGTACTGGGCAGCGGAAGGAACAGTCACAGTGAGAGAGGCGAGTGGGATACAATATGGTGGCAAATCCAGGGTAATGGTTGGGTAATGGATGGTCTCATTGGGGGGGGGGGAACTACAGAAATGGAAAAAACAGATGGTATGGACCGGCATGGGGACAGAAATTGATGTAGTCTCAGAGGGGATAGAAGGCATGTGGAAGATGATGGTTATAGGGTCAAGGGTAACGGCGAAGGTTCAAGGGTAGCAGAGAGGATGAGAATGGTTATGTTGGGTGAGTCAAGGGTCAAGGGTGATGGGGGAAGTTGGTGGGGGACAGAGGGTGGGTGCCTCAACACAGTTGCTGTGAAAGTGCGATACCTCAAAATGAGAGATGGGTGTATTTAGATGAGTGAAGTTAAAGGTGAGCACAGTTGGGAGACTAAAAGTTCACTCTAATAATAATAATAATCTTTATTATTGTCACAAGTAGGCTTACATTAACACTGCAATGAAGTTATTGTGAAAATCCCCTAGTCGCCACACTCCGCCGTGTTCGGGTACACTTAAGGGAAAATTCAGAATGCCCAATTCACCTCACAAACACGTTTATCGGGACTTGTGGGAGGAAGCCGGAGCACCTGGAGGAAACCCACGCAGACACGGGGAGGACGTGCAGACTCCGCACAGACAGTGACCCAAGCCGGGAATCGAACCTGGGACCCTAGCGCTGTGAAGCAACAGTGCTAATCACTGTGTTATCGTGCCACCCCTAATAATCATGAGTCAACTGGATGAGAACCATGCAAATATACGGGCGGCACGGTCGGCACAGTGGCTAGCACTGCTGCCTCACAGCTCCAGGGACCTGGGTTCAATTCTGGCCTCAGGTGACTGTCTGTGTGGGGATTGTACTTTCTCCCCGTGTGTGCATGGGTTTCCTCCGGGTGCTCCGGTTTCCTCCCACAGTCCAAAGATGTGCAAGTTAGGTGGATTGGCCATGATTAATTGCCCCTTAGTGCCCAAACGTTAGGTGGGGTTACTGGGTGGTGGCGTGGGGTTAAGTAGGGTTCTCTTCCATGGGCCGGTACAGACTTGATGGGCTGAATGACTTCCTTCTGCACTGTAAATTCTATTATTCTATGATATGTTGTGGTGATATGCCTGTGCACAGTTCTGTATTTAGTTAGAAATGCAACCTCCAACCAGCCAGTGGCGATAGAGATCTATCACGTGACTCAAGACACACGCCAGTTGATAGTAAGACGTTCGAGTGGATAGCTGCATATAGAGTAGCTCCAGGAGAATTCATTAAATTCCTTCAGTAGCTATTGTCTGTATCATAGTTTGTTGGCTATCTTTCCACATGTTTGTTAATAAATCATCTTTCTAGTTAAACAACCAGGTGTTCTGTGTACATCATTACAACGGTTATATCACAGAACACAACATATGTGTTCTCCTCTGCATGGACACTCTCCGAACACAGTATCATTGATGCCTGACCAATGGGTCTCCTTCCAGCAAGGTTGTGAGCTGGAGGATAGTCTGCTTTGAAAGGCAGCTTCTGCTGACCGGGGCAATAAGAAAGGGAGCGAGAGGTTTGGCAGCACCACAAGCATTTAGGATGGAAAACATAGGGAGGATACGGGACCATGTACAGAACCTTGATGTTGGAAGTCCGAAGTCGAGAATAGCTATGGAAAGAGAAGTGGACATAATAGGCATGGTATTCCCAAGGTGCTGAAATCAAGGAAGCTCAAGGACATTGGAGGGAGTTCACAGGATGATGGATGGCAGGTTGAGAGTTGAGGGGGGGGGGGGGGGGGGGGGGCAAAGTACAATTCTGAATGGGAATCTCACGGGTCCCCGATAACTGTTCATGGCTGATAAATAACCTCTTACCTGAGGACAAGGCAGGGATGTCGGACTGTGGTTCGAGGATGATGGAGGGAAGCTCAACAGTGACAGGAGGCTGCATGGTCATGGCTTCCAACTCCAGTGTTAATGATACAATTGGCTACATCAAGAAGTAAAGATCTCAACATTGATCCTCCTGGATTGGATTGATCACAATGTGATGGTTGGAGGTCAGGGTTTGCCCAATGCTAAATATAGATTTTCCCATTGGGCAGAAATTCTCAGGATAGGGAGGAACACCCTCAAAGAATATGCTGATCAGATCATTCCCTGAAGTTTGTTCAAGGATAACTTCAGGCCGACATGATGTTAGGGCAAGTCAACCCAGCACTTCTGATAGCAATGTTGCAGCTGTGAAGGAAGCGTTGAATGGTGACCCAGGGCGATCCAGAGCATCTACCAGAACAACAGGGAGAGGCAGCACAGGGTCAAATAGTGCAGGGTGCTGGAAACTAGGGGCCTGTGCGAGGGTGACCGTTGGCATGTAATTGTATCTACCAAAGGTAGTGGAGCCACCTGGAGGTGTTTCAAGATAATGTCAGATATGGTTTGGAATGTCCCGGGATGTGGTAACACACTTTAGCCAGTGCCAGCTGCTCCATGAAGACCTGCGAGCGTGAGGGCTGGGAGGCAAGGCAATTCTGTTTGTGTTAGAAGTAACAAGGGCATTGAGCTTCTTCTCTGGTGGCTCTTTCCAAGGCTCTACTGGGACAAGCACAGAATATCTCAGTCTGCCAAGCACAAATTAATCCAGGATGTGACAGATGCTCTCTTCAGAAGAGCAAATGATTTTGTCAGATTCATTGCAGACCCAGACAGCCAGAGCTGTGGGGTTTGTTGCAATGCAGTATTCCCACAAGTGCAAGGGGCAATTGAATGCATACATGTGGCACTGAGAGCACCCTGGTATCAGCCCGCTGCATTCGTTAACAAAAATAGGTTTCACTTTATGCTTGTGCAGCTCGTCTGTGATCACAAAAAACAAATCCTTCAGGTGTGTGTGCACTACCTAGGGAGGTCTCTCAATGCTTACATTCTGAACAACTCACAGGTACAACAAGTATTTGTTCCCCCTCAGTGGCTGCAGGGGCTGACTCTTTGGTGACAGGAGATGCACAGAAGACCTGGCTGATTTAGACCTCAGTGTGGAACTTGCACAGTGCTGCTGAGGAGAGGGACAATGCTGCCCATGCCTTGGCAAGGGCAACAATAGAACAGATGATAGGACTGCCAATAATGAGGCTCCGCTGCCTGGTCTATTCAGGTAGAGCACTTCAGTACTCACCAGAAAGAGGGTTCAGGAACATTGTGGTCTGCTGCACCTTGCACAGGTGCGCCTCCCTCAGAAAGTGGGGATGATCTTGTAAAGAGTGAGATGGAGGAGCCAGATGTCTTCTCTGATAAGAAGGAAGAAAGAATATTTATTTTTCTATTACTATGTCTGGGCGCAGCCCCTACATCCATAGCTGAGATGGATGCATCCTGCTGACTATGCCGCATTGTCTGGTGACCATGGCGGCTATTCTTTGTTGGTCCAAGGCTTAGAGGGCTTCAGCCTGCTGAGGGTCTCCTGAACAGGTGAAGGTGCACCCTCCTCAGCCTGACCTGCTGGACATGATGGGGTGACTGGCAGATGGGAGGTGGGGAGGCAGGGTCCCCATGAAGTGTCCTGGGATGAAGCCCCCGATGTGCTTTGCTGATGCTGCTGCTCCTTGTTGGTGCACAATTGCACCATCTAGAAATCCTGAAGAAAAGAGGCACCTGGAGGGAGGTTGAGGTGCCTCACCCCTTCTCACCTGGCCATTGCTGCAGTGCATCCATGCTTGGTGTGATGTAGTGTAGGTCTGAGCGCATTTCCTGCATCTACTGAGAATTCTACTTGAACCAGACCCTCTTTGGTGCTTAGCACCCTTTCCATGGAGGAAGCCAAGCACTTGCATGTTGAAACCGTGACAATACTCACAAAGTAGAAGCCCCCAGATGACCCCAGCTTTTGCTTAAGTCTGCGCGTGGCCTCTGACATCTCTGCCTGATGTTCCCCTGCCCGTCTGTGCATTTCCACCAGGTTTTTTGTGGTTGACTTCAGACGGTCATCATCGCATGAGGCTCAGCATAGGCCTAGTCTCCAACAGTCCTCTGAGCGTTAGCGATCTCGGTTTTCAGATCCTCCATTTTGGGCCCATGTTTGTGATGTGCTCACCAGATTGTGACCCCGGACATACTCGAGAATGAATACCCACCAAGGCAATTGTCTCTCTGCTGGTTCAGAGTGCTGGGGAATGGTGTGATGGTGCATCCTCTGAGGATTCTGAGGCAACCTCAGAGGGGTGCTCAAGGTCCAGGTCAAGAAGCTGGAGACAGCTGGAGCTGGGGAAGGCTGTCTGCTCTATTGGATCTTTAACTGTCTGGGAGTATCTGCTTTGGAGAACAAAAATTATTTAGCTTATGGTTATGCACAATCATTTTCTCAACAATGTTTCGGGACTTACACCAATCCATTTTTGAACACCAGACTGGAGGTATTCCCACTCGATTGCTGCGATACTCTTGTCATCCACGTGCTTGTTCCCAGTGCTCCCTGGCAAGTTCTGCAGCCTCTTCCTCAAACAGGGTGAAGATTCTTATGTCTGACTGACGTCCTCTAGTCATACTGTGCTCCCAGTAGGCATTTTTCTCCTGTAGTCAGACAGATAGACTGGATGTCATCTCAATGGGTGCATAATCATTTTATGCATGCCCATGATAGCTCCTAAGCCCTCTCAAGTAAGTGTTTGAGATCCACACTATTTGGCAACTGATACAACAATCACAGCATGAAGTGGCTTCCACACATTCATTCCAGTTGTCCCATCTGCTGCTGAGGCCTGCAACCCTAGATGGTCTCTGACATCCCTCTCCCTGCACATGCACCCCAACACTACTTGGTGCCCCTTTGAGTTTCATTTTGCAGGGACCACATGGAGCCACATACCCTGGGAACGCAGCAGATTGTTCATCCTCCTTCTGCACGGCACCCTGGTTTTGGAGTGGGCCTCACTGGTGCTAGGGGAGGTGGTAGTGTCGTGATATTGAAACTCAACTAGTAATCCATAGATCCAGAGTAGAACTCTGGAGACTTGGTTTGAAATCCCACCATGACAGATGGTGGAATTTGAACCCAATAAAAATAACCTGGAATTAAAAGTCTAATGATGACCATGAAATCATTGTCGATTGTCGTAAAAAAACATTTGGTTCACGGATGCCCTTTAAAAAACGAAATCTGCCAACCTTACCACTCAGTTGAAGGGCAGTTGAGATGGACCAACGTAATGGAACCCCCCCCATGCCCACAGCCGCTATGACCTCCACTCCTGGTCCTCCTACTGCCATCCCTGAGAAACAGGGTCACTCGCCTTTCCAAGATGGTCTGGAGGAGAACTTGCAGTGATGCATTGCTGAACTGTGGGACCATATTTTGTCTTCTCTGAGACATGTTCACAGGGTGGGGCAGGGTAGAGGTTCGGGGGCGGGAGGTTTGGCTGCAGTCTCATCATCCACTCACATAGACAGATTGATAGATTAATATTGCTGGTTTGCAGTGGATGAATGCTTCCCATGGTGCCCTTTAAATACAAGCTTGGAACCTCGATTCCATGAGGTAACTGCAGGGCAGCAACTTTTCCAAGTGGAAGTGTTGATCACTTCCTGTCCTGCCGCCAACACCCTCACCGTTACTGTAAGATTCTACCCTGAATGAGAGACAGTCTGTTATTTGTGACTCTGGTTAGAACCATGGGCGGGATTCTCCCACCCCACGGCAGAGTGTCCACGTGGTGTTTTATGACGGCGTGAATGGGCCGCTGCCAGGAGTAATTCTGGCCCCTACAGGGGGCCAGCATGCCGCTGGAGCGGTCACGCCGCTTCAGCTGCCGATCCCGGCGTGAACTGTGCGCCGTGGGATCCACGCATGCGCAGTGGCGCCGTCGCCAATGCGTGCATGCGCGGTGGCCTCCTTCAACGCGCCGGCCCTGATGCAACATGGCCCAGGAGTATAGGGGCTGGCACGTAGGAAAAGAGGCCAGGGGACAGAGAGGCTGGCCCGCCGATCGGTGGGCCCCGATCGCGGGCTAGGCCGCATCGGTGGCCCCCCTCACCGCAGTGTCGGAGGCCCCCCCCCCCCCCCCCCCCCCCACAGGCCGCCACCAGACCTTTGCACGCAGAGTTCCCGCCGGCTGTGAGCAGGTGTGGACGGCACCAGTGGGTCTCAGCGTTTTAACTGCGGCCGCTTGGCCCATCCCGGGCCGAGATCGGCGAACCGGTCGCTTAGAGCGGCCCGTGACCGGCGCCGCGCCAAACACGCCGGCACTAACGGCGCCGATTCTCCACTCTGCGGAGAATCGCGTGCCGGCGTCGGGGCTGAGAGAATCCCAGTCACGGGAATTCTCCGGCCCGGCCCTGGGCTGAGAGAATCCCGCCTCATGTTTTAACAGGTGATGACCCACCTGCTGTGCAGTTGCAGCTTTTTCTGTTTTTGTTAACCATATAGAGTGTTGCTTTTTGGAATGTAAATCATAAAAATAAAGATTTGTAAACATTCTCTCAGCTAAAGTAGGGACATATAGGCCTCTGCTAAAATTTGCATCTTCAGGGACAATGAATAAAGGAGTTGTTTCCCTTCTCAAAACTGCACACAGGCAGCAGCAGACAGCCATGAAGCTGCCATTTTCCATATGAGTAAAATGTCTACATGCCAATTTAAGCCACTTGTACGTCCCTTTGATCACCTGAGTCTGCTTAGAAGAGCCGCAGCACCACAGAGAGTAAGATGTCGGTATTTAACAACATTGATGTACCCCAGAATATAGTGTTCTGCATTTAATTTCAGAAATGCCTTTCAGCCTTGTAACTCCGTGCCAGCTCAGTTGGCGGCAGTCTTTTCTGAGTCCCAAACCAGGACTTAAGCAAAAAATTAAAGGCTAGTACTCCAATGCAGAGCTGAGGGAGTAATTGTTGAACATGTTACCTTTTGGGTGAGGCCCCATCTATTTGCTTGGGTAAAACATCCTATGGCAATATTTTGAAGACAAGGAGGGGAGTTATCCCTGGTGTCCTGGCCAATATTTATCCCTCAATCAATTTCACAAAAACTGGGACTATCACATTACTGTTTGTGGTGTTTGCTGTGTGCAACTTGCCTGCTGTGTTTTATTTATACTGCAACAGTAATTACACTTCAGAAAGTACTTTATTGTTTGTAAAGTGCTTTGAGGTACCTAGTGGTTGTGAAAAGCGCAATTTAAATGCATGTCTTTCTTTCCTTTAACATTTTCCACCACAGAATAGCTGGAATGCTTTAAATTTGATATGTGTGCCACATGATTCATTGCAGACTTTAAGGCTTAGTCCTGGGACAAAAAAAACGTTTAACTCCTGCACCTATAGGTGGCGCCACAATAGGTGTTTTCAGTATTAAGGATGCCACACCTTACCAGCTACACATCTAGTCAGCTGACTATCTCACCTAAGGTAGGTGTTCCTTAACAGATATGTGCCATTGTTACGTTTTGGAACTGAGTTACATTTTATTTTTTTAGTTGAAAAGTTAAAATAAATTGTTTTTAAAATATTTTTATTCGGTTTTTAACAGTTTATACCTAAAACAAAACAGCCCCCAACGAAAAGAGTAACAAAACAACACCCCTCTACCCACAAACTCCCATGTAACTCGGAGGATAACCTATCCCGAGCTCTCTCCTGAACACCCCTCTCCCCCGATCAGTTGACGGTAGCCAAACCTTTAAAGTGAACATAGAACATAGAGAAATACAGCACAGAACAGGCCCTTCGGCCCATGATGTTGTGCCGAACCTTTGTCCTAGTTTAATCACAGTGTCCAAAATTCTATGATAATCTAAGGGCAATTTATCATGGCCAATCCACCCAACCTGCACATCTTTGGACTGTGGGAGGAAACCGGAGCACCCGGAGGAAACCCACGCACACACAAAGAAGAACAAAGAACAAAGAAAATTACAGCACAGGAACAGGCCCTTCGGCCTTCCCAGCCTGCGCGGATCCAGATCCTTTATCTAAACCTGTCTCCTATTTTCCAAGGTCTACTTCCCTCTGTTCCCCGCCTGTTCATATATCTGTCTTGATGCATTTTAAATGATGGTATCGTGCCCGCCTCTACCACCTCCACTGGCAAAGCGTTCCATACCCCGTCCGATGAAGGCAAGCATGCTGTATGCCTTCCTGACCACTCTATCAACCTGCGTTGCCACCTTCAGGGTACAATGGACCTAAACTCCCAGATCTCTCTGTACATCAATTTTACCCAGTACTCTTCCATTGACCATATAGTCCGCTCTTGAATCTGATCTTCCAAAATGCATCACCTCGCATTTGCCTGGATTGAACTCCATCTGCCATTTCTCTGCCCAACTCTCCAATCTATCTATATTTTGCTGTATTCTCTGAAAGTCCTCCTCGCTATCTGCAACTCCACCAATCTTAGTATCATCTGCAAACTTGCTAATCAGACCACCTATACTTTCCTCCAGGTCATTTATGTATATCACAAACAACAGTGGTCTGAGCACGGATCGCTGTGGAACACCACTAGTCACCCTTCTCCATTTTGAGACACTCCCTTCCACCACTACTCTCTGTCTCCTGTTGCCCAGCCAGTTCTTTATCCATCTAGCTAGTACACCCTGAACCCCACACGACTTCACTTTTTCCAACAACCTGCCATGGGAAACTTTGTCAAACATCTTACTGAAGTCCATGTATATGACATTTACAGCCCTTACCTCGTCAAGTAGACCTCATCTCTTAGAGAACCCCTGAACCACCCCCCTCAAGGTGAATTTCATGTTCTCAAGACACAGGAAGTCCATCAGGTCCCCCAGCCACACTGAGGCACAGGGCGGAGAAGCTGACCACCACCGCAACAGGACCTGCCTGCGAGCATTCAGCGAGGTGAAGGCTAAAACATCAGTCCCTGACCCATCTGCATTTCTGGCAGGTCCGGCACCCCAAATATGGCCCCCCGTGAACTGGGCTCCAAGTCCAAGATCGGCGAGATGGTGCTGAAAAACGAGCCCCAAAATTTCTCCAACTTTGGGCAGGACCAGAACCTACGTACATTGTTGGCCGGACCCCACCCGCACCGCTCGCAAGTGTCCTCTGAAGTGTTGGCTAGTGTAGACTTGAGAGATGAACAGACACTTCCAACACCGATGAAGGTTCAACTCAATTTTATTAACTACTTCTAACTAACTAACACACGATGACTGTGGGTCTAAATGATGCTAACTTAAACTAGAGACCTAAGCCTTGTCCGAACCAGTTGATTCTCTTAGCACGTGTTGTAAGTCTGTGCTGGGCTGGATGAGTTCCTGTTACACTCAGAGGCAGCACCAAGAATGAGCGGGAACCATGGTGCCCTCTGCCTTTATAGTGTGTGTATTCTAACTGGTGATTGGCTGCGGTGTTTGTACATGTTGATTGGTCCCTGTGTGTGTCCATCAGTGTGTGTCTGCACCATGATATACTGGTGTATATTATGACATCCCCCCTTTTATAAAAAAAAATGTTGATATAGGCATGTGATAATAAATAGTGTGGGTGTGTGGAGAATGTACCTAGCTACGTGTGAGGTGCGAAGACATATGTACAAAGCTATATCCAGGGAACAAGACTATTTACAGAGGAAGGTGCCTGGTGCAGATGACTACCATGAACTGGAACAACCAACGAATCTATTTACAAATCATTGGATAACGAATGCAACAATAAAGGATATAGGGAAATAAAACATTTCAGAGAGTCCACAGGTGTGCAGAGTTCATAAGTTCAGTCTCTGAGGTGGGCGATGAACTCTGGTTGACCGTAAGGGTGGCACACCACTCATCATCCTGGCTGACGTGTGGATGTGGACGGGTTCAGTGCCACGCTTGGGGGACATCCTGTTCGTAGTAACAACGCCAATTTGGAACGGGACCTGTGGGTCATTGCAGGCACAGTCGGAATCAAGGTCTAGTGTAGGTTCATTGATGGCAGGCTGGATAGCCCTGACGTCTCTGTGGGGCTGGGTGGACCTCCTAAAAACAGCAGGCATGGAAGATCTGCACATTGCAGCGTAGTGGCCTCGTTTGCCACACTGCAGGCAGCGTCGGGACTTTGCGGGACATTGCCGCTTTAAGTGGGCGGAGCAGCAGTTGCTGCATGCCGGAGCGTTGGCGCGTTCGCCGCGCCACCCCGCATGCACGGGGCGATCCAGCGTAGCACGCACCTGCGCAAAGCGGTCCGTGACGTCAGCACACTCGCTGCGTGTAAGCGTGGGACTCCGCGAAAAGTGCACGAAATGGCCGCCATCGTTCTGATCCAGAGCCTGAAAAGATTTAATCATTTGGACCCGTTCTGTTGATTGGTTCCTGTGTGTGTCCATCAGTGTGTTTCTGCACCATGATATACTGGTGTATATTATGACATCCTCTACCCTCTCAAACAACCGACTCATACTTAACCTCGTCATGTGCGCCCTGTGCACCATCTTTAATGAAATGAAAATCGCTTATTGTCACGAGTCGGCTTCAATGAAGTTACTATGAAAAGCCCCTAGTCGCCACATTCCGGCGCCTGTTCGGGGAGGCTGGTACGGGAATCGAACCGTGCTGCTGGCCTGCTTGGTCTGCTTTAAAAGCCAGCGATTTAGCCAAGCGAGCTAAACCAGCCCCTTTAACCGTATTAACCCCAGTTTCGGACACAAAGTTGAGGCATTCACCCTCCGCAACACCTCACACCACAATCCCATCTCCAATGCCACCTGCAATTCCTCCTCCCACTTGGCCTCAATCCCCTCCAACGATGCCGTATCCTCCTTCAGAATCCTACATTAAATTGCTGAGGTGACCCCCCCCCCCCCGCCTTCCAACCCATCACCGTCAACACCCCCTCCAACAACAAGGAGGGCGGTGTCACCGGAAATGTCGCAAACACCTTCCTTTAAAATTCCACACCTGTATATAATTGAAGTTCTCCCCACTGTGGAATTCCAAACTTCTCCGTCATCTCCTCCAAGCTCGCAAACTGCCCTTTCAGGAACAAATCTTCCATTTCAAGCACTGCAGCCCCCCCCCTCCCATTCCCAAAGCGTAGTCTGTAGTATTGGCGGCTCGAACACATGACCTCTTGAACCGGCATCATTCTTGACGCCGCCCCTAAAATAAATTGTTTGATGCTTTAATTTTTTTGTCCATTTCTCATAGTGACAAGGCTTTTATGTCCCCTTATCACTTATTGGTGTAAGGATTGATCCTTGGTGCCTGACAGCACAAGGCGAGACAGACTGCTCCAGCAAATGACAGGTTGTCACATTTGCAACAGATCCCCTTAGACCTGAGCTCCCAGAGGTCACAGAGGGCTATTAATTTTTCTGGAGCAATGGATAGAATCAGAGCTGAAAGAGGCCATTTGGCCCATTGTGTCTGTGCTGGATCTGTAAAAGAGCTATCAATTTAGTTCCACTTCCTACACAGAGTTTTGACAAAAAGTCATCGGACTCAAAACGTTAGCTCTTTTCTCTCCCTACAGATGCTGCTAGACCTGCTGAGATTTTCCAGCATTTTCTCTTTAGTTCTACTTCCTATTCTTTTTCCAGAATCATGCTAATTTTTCCCCTTCAAGTGTTTTTCCAATTCGCTTTTGAAAGTTACTATTGAATTTTCTTTCACTATACTTTCTGGCAGTGCATTCCACATCTAATTGCCGCATTATTTTTTTTCCTCATGTCGCTCTTCTTCAGGAGTCACATGGGGAATTCTGTTTCTTGCTCCACAGATGCTTTTAGACCTGCTCAGGTTTTGCAACATAATTTGTTTTTATCCTTTGGATTGAGGGTGACTTGCTTCCACTCCAGTTCAATGGGTTCTGAGCTGGCTGACAAATCACATGCAGAGCAGGGTGCGCTTGAAAGGTCCGGCAGATGAGTTTTTTGGAGGTTTGTGAGCTTTCCGATGCCTCAACCTCGTCTCTGTGCATTCCCAGTGAAATCTCTCAATGTGTTCGGTGCATTCCCTAATAAACTGTATGGTCTTCACAGTGTGAAGGAATCCTTCACTGTGTATCTGGAAAATCTGCTGAAAACTGGTTGGTAACAATTCGTCCAACCATTTAGTCAATTCATGCTGTGCAGAACTGATCATAGGTAACACAGGGTGTAAAGGGACATCACTTTTGTGTGTCTTGGGCAGCTCGTACATACACAGACACAGAGAGCTGTGAGGACAAACATTGTCATATTCACCATGCAGCAGATCAACGCTCTTAAGCAAGTTCAGCAAGCAAGGCAATAGAGGACTTGTAAATTGACAGGAAAGCCATGTTCCTGTGCTCATTTGACATCGCAAGCCTATTCACCAATGTTACACTTAAGGAAGTCACAGGTATTTATACTTCAGCACTATATCATGGTGATCTAAATCTGCCACCATTACGTGAATCGGTATTCATTGAGCTTATGAACTTGACAACACGCACTGTTGAGTTCAGCTTTAATGACACAATCTGTGTCGAAATAAATGATGTTGCCATGGGATCCCCTCTCGGACCAGCTCTCACAAACATCTTTGTTGGGTTCCATCAGAAAAATGTCTTCGATGGAATGGCACCTGACCTTCTTACCCCTTGCATATTTTAGATATAGGAATGATACGTTTGCTATATTTCAATCCGCAACAGCACGTAATAATTCTCTCACATGTCTTAATGAGCTCCATCCTGCTCTCAGATGCACCATTGAGATGGATCAGTCAAATGAACTCCCTTTCCTTGAAGTACTAGTTGAGAAATTTGCCAAGAGAAACTTTATCACAAGCTCAATGTACGCATTGGAATTCTTACAGTTCCACAAGCTATGGGATTGGCCTTGCTGGAAACCTTGTAAATAGGGCCTGAACCATTTCCTCACCATTGGATAGGATTGGGTTTGTTTTATTGTCACGTGTACCAAGGTACTGTGAAAAGTATTGTTCTGCGTACAGTCCAGACTGATCGTTCCATACATGAAAAAACATAGGACATACACAAATACACAATGTAAATACATGGCACAGGGAACGGGTGAGCATACGGAGTGCAGTACTACTCAGTAGAGAAGATGTGTGAAGAGATCAGTTCTGTCCATAGAGGGTCGTTTAGGAGTCTGGTAACAGCGGGGAAGAAGCTATTTTTGAATCTGTTAGTGCGTGTTCTCAGATTTCTGTATCTCCTGCCTGATGGAAGAAGTTGGAAGACTGAATAAGCCAGGTGGAAGGGGTCCTTGATAATGCTTCCCGCTTTCCCCAGGCAGCGGGAGGCATAGACAGAGTCAGTGGATGGGAGGCAGGTTCACATGCTGGACTGGACAGTGTTCACAACTCTCTGTAGTTTCTTGGGCTGAGCAGTTGCCATACCAGGCTGTGATGCAGCCAGATAGAATGCTTTCTATGGTGCATCTGTAAAAACTGATAAGAGTCAATGTGGACATGCCGAATTCCTTTAGTTTCCTGAAGAAGTATAGGCGCTGTTGTGCTTTAGTGATCGTAGCGTTGACGTGGGTGGACCTTGACAATTTGTTGATGATGTGCACAGCTCGGAATTTGAAGCTGTCAACCATCTCCACCTCAGTACTATTGATGGAGGCAGAGGTGTGTACAGTACTTTTCTTCCTGAAGTCAATGTCCAGCTCTTTAGTTTTGCCAAGTCCTAGGTTTTGGAGCTTTGATATGGGCTTGGCTGGGATTATGGTGTTTCTGGCAGAGCTGTAGTTAATGAATAGGAATCTGATGTAGGAGTCTTTGTTGTCGAGATGCTCCAGAGATGTAGGGCCAGGGAAATAGCGTCTGCTGTGGACTGGTTGTGGCGGTATGCAAATTGCAGTGGATCAAGTCATTTTGGGAGTATTGAGTGGATGTGTCTCATGACCAAACTCTCAAAGCATTTCATAATGATCAATGTCAAGGCCACCGGATGGTAGTCATTGAAGCAGGTTGCCTGATTCTTCTTTGGCACCGGATGGTGGTCTTCTTGAAGCAGATCGGAACTTCAGAACAGAGCAGGGAAAGGTTGAAGATGTCCGTGAACACATCCATCAGCTGATCCGCACAGGATCTGAGTGCATGACCAGGACCCGTTCACTTTCAAGAAGGCCGATCTGACTTTGGAATCTGTGATGGTAGGTATAGAATCATAGAATTTACAGAGAAGAAGGAGGCCATTCGGCCCATCGAGTCTGGCTCTTGGAAAGAGCACCCCATTTAGGCCCACACTTCTAACCTATCCCCGTAACCCAGTAACCCCACCTAACCTTTTGGACTCTAAGGGCAATTTAGCGTAGCCAATCCACCTAACCTGCACATCTTTGGACTGTGGGAGGAAACCAGAGCACCCGGAGGAAACCCACGCAGACACGGGGAGAATGTGTAAACACCACACAGACAGTGACCCAGCGGGGAATCGAACCTGGGACTCTGGAGCTGTGAAGCAACTGGTGCATTCTCCATGGCAATGCCGCAATGAATCAAAGTCCACTTGCCAGTCTGCACTCTCTTCTCATGCAGTATAAAGTTGTTGTTTCCTCTGCCAGTGGTATTTTTGTCATTGTTCTGAGAGTGCAATATTGAACTTTCTGTACTGCCAAACGACTATTTGAATCTGACTGTAGTGGAGCACTGATGCTGAGCTGTTGCTGTTGTTCTCTCAAGGAACCACAAGCCAGATGTGCAGGGATAGTTTCTGGCTCCAAACAGCCAATCTTTAACTTACTGTGCATGAAAAATCATGCGGGATGGATGATTAAGACAATATGTAATTATCATGGCAGCTGCTAGGAACGCCAGCACAGATTCATTTGATGTGCTGCAAGTCATCACACAGCCTTTGCACATTGGTAGAATGGAACCCCTCATGATTGATGAAGGTGGTAATAGCGTGTGAAAGAACCTGCAGGATGATATGGGAGGAGTTTTACTCGACACTCAATCTATGTGAACACCACAGTCCAACTTTCACAGTGGAGATTCAAACCTCCAGAAGAAATGTTCCGATCAGGCAGTGGCAGACTTGCACTTTGTGGGGCCCTCTGCTCACCTTCATTTCTGGGCCCCCACCATGACATCAAGTCCCTCCTCTCATGATGTCACTCCCCTCCCCCACAATGACACCGCGTCTCTCCAGACCCCACCCGTCCTCACCCCTCAGAACGCAAAGGCACAAGTCACAAAAATACACAAATTGATCACTGCTTAACTGCTTTAGTGGTTTTTAACTTGTAAATGGCACATGTGGGGTGGCACGGTAGAAGAGTGGTTAGCACTGTTGCCTCATAGTGCCAGGGTCTCAGGTTCGATTCCCGGCTTGGGTCACTGTCCGTGCGGAGTCTGTATCTTCTCCCTATGTCTGCGTGGGTTTCCTCCGGGTGCGCCGGTTTCCTCCCACAAGTCCCGAAATACGTGCTATTTGGTAATTTGGACATTCTGAATTCTCCCTCTGTGTACCCGAACAGGTGCCAGGATGTGGCGACTAGGGGCTTTGCACAGTAACGTTATTGCAGTGTTAATGTAAGCCTACTTGTGACAATAAAGATTATAATTATGTGTGAATAATGCTGAATTGAAATCCAAGCTCACCTCTGCGGGAATGATGGTAAAGATGGTCAGTATTGCGATGCGTGCCTTGAGGCGAGCAAACATGAAACTTGCTGATGAGCAACGAGATGGAATAATTAGCCGATGATATCACTGCAGTACAGGCCATTGCAGGATAGAATGAGACAGTCCAATGAGGAGCAAATATTACCATTCATTATATTTCAAAGTCTCATTCAGTTCCAAAAGTTAGCTTCTTTAGTTGCTCTCACAAAATCAAATAAGTTAGTGTTGTAAATTCATGTAGGTGGAGTGTCCAGTGAGTCCAAGTCCAATATCAGGGATCATGACTAGCTGCAGCCATTATTAGCACAGGGCTAAATCGCTGGCTTTTAAAGCAGACCAAGGCAGGCCAGCAGCACGGTTCAATTCCAGTACCAACCTCCTTGAACAGGAGCTGGAATGTGATGACTAGGGGCTTTTCACAGTAACTTCATTGAAGCCTACTTGTGACAATAAGATTTTTATTTCATTTCATTTCATTTCGTATATCAGAACAGCAATGGTTCATTTTGAAATACAGAATTTAAACAAGAGAATATGGACAGACAGATTTTAAACATTTTTTTTTTGCTTCATCCCTTGTTGGCATGGCAATTTAGATAGCTTCTTTACTTATACATTTTCTTCACAAAATCATTATCATAGGTAAAATCTTGTAAAGATGCACTTTCAATTGTCAATATTGCTGAACAATATTGTTGGTCTGCAAATCATCATATACAAATCAACTGATGATTATGAATCACATTATCGATGAAATGAATGAACTGTTTTGCTTCATCTTCAAAAAGGTTTGTGTCGATATCCTCCTGGTAGAATTCACTTATTTGTTTTACTTGCAATGGTTTTAGCATTCACATCCAAACATCTGGTGAAAAGCATGTAAAATAAATCAACAGTTTTCTTCAGAGATTCACTTCTACACTGCAATTGCATCATTATTGTGTTACAAATAACACTGACAGTCTCAATGATGATCTTTTTGTTTCCTTTTAAAGTGATTTCATTGTCTCTTGTTTTATTGAAAAATAGCTTCCTGCATCGCGTCTACTTCTCATCATCAGAGGAACCTGTATTTTTTGCTAATATTAGTGCCTCTGCATTCCCTGAATATAAAGAATTAATGCTGTCAGCAAATTGCTGCAAAATGTTGACACAACATCATTGAATGTTGCACAATTGTTAGCCTCAATTAAACATTTTGTCATGGAAGCTTGAAATGACTATAGTTCAGTGGAAGCAGAGGCAATATTCATCCCATGCTTGCTTCCCTTTACTAGATTCAGGGAATAACTTGCAAACATAATAGAACATTGAACATAGAACATACAGTGCAGAACGAGGCCATTCAGCCCATCAAGTCTGCACCGACCCACTTAACACTTAAGCTCTCACTTGCACCCTATCCCCATAACCCAATAACCTCTCCTAACCTTTTTTTGGTTACTAAGGGCTATTTATCATAGCCAATCCACCTAACCTGCATGTCTTTGGACTGTGGGAGGAAACCGGAGCACCCGAAGGAAACCCATGCAGACACGGGGAGAACGTGCAGACTCCACACAGACAGTGACCCAGCGGGGAATCGAACCTGGGACCCTGGCGCTGTGAAGCCACAGTGCTATCCACTTGTGCTACCGTGCTGCCCTAATATGCCTAATATTGCCCGTAGACTGTTTCTGAAAAAAGTTTCTGAAAAAAATCAACCAATTTTTAATTTCCATCATCCCATTTTTCTTCACCTTCAGAAGAAAGAGATCAACAGAGACCACAGAGGCCGGAACTTTCTGACCATTTATGGCGGTGGGATTTCCAGTGCTGCTGATGGCACTTCCTACTCTGGGTTTCCCGGCAGCGAGGGGTGCATTCAACAGGAAACCTAGTTGACAACAGCAGGACCAGAAGATCCTGCTGCCAGCCAATGATGGGCGGCCTCCGTCACCTCAAAACACATGGTGGATTGCATGGAAAATCCCACAGAATGTAGAGACAGAGGATTGGCTCTCTCGACATGTGTGAGCATCAGTGCCTAAGGAAGCCCAGGCTTTCATGGCATATCGCTACTGACATCTTCAGCCTCCTAGAACAAGGCTTTCTTTCCCATGGTGCAGGTGGGAATGCATCACCAGTAGTCTGTCACTGGCGGGTCATCCTCCACCACCCCAGGCTGGGTCTCTGCCTCTGAGTGAGTGTTTGTGATGGCTTATATGGAGAGGAGGGAAGGGCATAATTTGTGAAGGATGACTTTGAGGCATGGGTGCAAGAGGCAGTTGTGAGTGTTGGCTACTCAGATGGAGATCTTGGGCGGATTCTCCCGCAATTGGCGGGATGGCCCGTGCGCAGGGGGGTTCTTCTCCGCACCGCCCATGGCGGAGCCTGACAGAGGCCCCTGACAGAGGCCGGCGGGGAAGGAAGGAGTGCCACAACGGTACAGGCCCACCCGCAGATTGGTGGGCCCCGATCATGGGCGAGGCCACCGTGGGGGCCTCCCCCCCCCGGGCCGGATCCCCCTGCGCCTCCCCCCCCCCACTTCAAGGACTCCACTAGACAGCCTACCAGCAAGGTACCACCGTGTGGGACCATGTCCATTTCACGCCGGCGGGACTGGCCAGTAACCGCTGGCCGCTCGGCCCATCAGGGCCCGGAGAATTACCGGGGGGGGGGGGATCTGCTGCCAACGGCCCCCGACCGGTGTGGCGTAAACCCCTCCCCCATCCGAAAACCCCGGCGCCGGAGACTACGGCCGCCGGTGTCCAAGCGGCGGGGTGGGATTCATGCCGCCCTTGGGGATTCTCCAACCCGGGGTCCCACAAGGGGACTCACCAACGGGGTCGGAGAATCCCACCCGTTATGTCTTGGAGGGCGAGGGATGAATGCAGCTGCAAGGTGTGTTAATCTGAGGAGTAGCGTGCAGGAGAATACTGGGAAAATCAGTTTGTGGGGCCTGGCACCTGAAAATGATGTGCGGCTCACCTGTCATACCCTCCTGAGGTCCTGTATTCTGAATGCACTGTCTCCAGGCTGGCGGGACTGCACATCTGCTGCTGACCTTCTTCGTCACTTTCATGCCTGCTTGATCAGAGAGTTTGTCCTCTCCTCCCCTGCTCACCGTATTTGGAGAGATCAACTCATTGCAGCCTCTGAGATTGCACAACAGTATCTCAAGATAAGAGTGAGAGAGCCAGTGAACACCCTTACCAGGCCTCCTTTTCATTAAAGTTGTTGCTGACCAGTCTGTCATCCCATTCACTCTACCAGATTGGTTAGGAACCTGCAGGTTAATGCCATGGAGCTTCCACATAGCCCACAACCAGGAAATTGGGTTCCTGACCAATCAAGTGGTCCTATAATTCTGGCAGCGACTAAGTGCAGAGGATTTTGCTCAAGTCTTGTGCTACAAAGTGCAGAGTGCAGTTGAGATTTCGAGCCTCATGATGATGAATACTGATTCACACAATGTGTGTGATCCCAAATAAGGAAAGAGTCCTTGAAACAAACAACTTCAGGGATAGTTTGGAGCAGGATATTAAGAACATTTGGTAACACCGACACTGGAAGAAGTTGTCCTTTAACAGAGTGCTGCATAGTTCACAAGAATTATATAGAAATTACAGCACAGAGAAAGGTAATTCAGCCCAATTGGTCTGGGAGGTGGTTCTTGCAGAAACCTCAGCAGAATTTCATGCCTATTGTTTTTAAAAATCCAGCATGGAGCGCAACATTTTTCTAAATCCTTTCTGTGGAAAAGTGAGTGAAAAAATCCTAAAATATGATTCAGGCGGTTATCACATTTTATTTCATGAATGTCATGAATCAAATGTTTTAATATTCGAAACCAGGGGCTGGTTTCTCCATCCCTGAGACTAAGTGTTCATGCCGGGCAGGATTCGTGGACTTTCACAACAGCAAAACTGGCATTGAACCTGGATGGATTCAGCAGTGTCACGTGGAACATGACCAAATTCAATGACAAATGGCGTGGTATTCATCAGGTCTGTGTATGATACTTAGATGGCTCACAAGCATATACACAATACAATCCCCACACACACTCACCCCCAGCCGAGTGGATGCGCTGGGACACTCCCAGACAGCTGATGGGTCGGCTGGGGCCAGAGGGCACCTAGGGGGATTGCTTGGGAGGACACCTATACGACCCGTGGCACTAGGTTCACAGTGGGCTGTCAGCAGCGTGTACAGCAACATTGCCGCCTTTCCAGCTGTGGCAATGGTGTTCCGTGCCCGTCCACCCTGACCCCATAGCCCACCTCCTGCCCACACCCCGCTACTCCCCCCGGCACTGGCAGAAGTCCCGGCCAGCACACAACTGTCAGCAAACTATGGCGATTTTGGACACTTTCCGTATCCCCTCTCTCTCCTTCAGCAGCCACAATGTCGGTTTCACGATTTTTAAAAGTACAAGAGAACCACACCGTCGGGAACTCGGCCAATCGAAGGCGGATAATTGCGGAGGCCCTGGAGAATACCGGGTCAGGTCCGCTAATGATATGCAAACAGTGTTTACTGTATGTGCGTTCTGGACCGCATTGACGCTGCTGTGATACTGGCGTCGGAACCGATACTCCGTCCAATCATGTTTCCCCATTTCAGCGTCAGCCAACAGAGAATCCCACCCCAGTTTCTTGAACCTGTCAAAAGAGACTCATTGATTGCAACATTAAAGCATTTTTACAAAGTGTGCATTACACAGGCAGAAATATTTGAATATCGAAATTGGAGGTGACATGATATGCAAACATGCAACCAATGAACACTCAGAATAGGACACAACCAATGGGCAGTCAGGACACTCAGATGTGGCATCACCACAAGGGGGCATGACATAAACACTATTAAAGGGATGAGGCACTCACACCCTGCCTCTTTCCACAGACAGACATCTAGAGAGTTAGACAGGGTTGATCAGCAGCATCACATCCCAGCACGTGGCTTAGAGCAAGCTGGTACAGTTAGACTGAGTTACTACAGTTAGATTAGCAGAGAGTCAAACTCATTTGAGAACTGTGTTAATAGTTCAATAAACAAGTTGAACTCTTTTCAGAGTCTGGAGCATCCTTTAGTTAAGACTGCATCAAGTAGCAGCCTGTGTTATCCGAAGCAGCAGAACACAACATGATACTAGGAGTGACTGTTCAATCTATTTAGTTCAACTCAGCAAGATCCGTAACAACCAGCTACTGAATACAGGCACAATGGACAAGATTCAGGCTCCTCATCAGCTCAGGACCATCAGCAATCTGAGTGCCAACTGGCGATCATTCAAGCAGAAATTTCAACTATACGTGGAAGCATCCAACCTCAATGGCGCGACCGATGCTCGGAAGATAGCTCTTCTACTCACCACTGCAGGTGACCATGCGATAGAGATCTTCAACTCCTTTCACTTTTCCGAAGGGCAGGACAAAACAAAGTACCAAACGATCCTGGACAAATTCGACAGGCACTGCGAGGTGGACACCAACAAAATCTTTGAGTGCTACATCTTCCAGCAGCAAGGTAAAGACGAATCCTTCAACTCCTACCTAATTAACGTAAGACTGCTAGCGCAATCCTGCAACTTCGGTGATATCACTGACTCCATGATCAGAGATCAAATTGTTTTTGGACTCTACTCTGATCCTCTGCGAGAGCAATTGTTGAAAATCAAGCACATGACCCTGCCAGTCGCAATAGAAACGTGTACTGTGCATGAGCACTCTAAAAATCGCTATTCACAGTAAAAAACGGCAGAAAGTGAAAAACAAGCCTCCCACGAGGTGGCGAGTGTTCAGGCCATCTCCCGGATGCAGCGCCTCCACATTGACAAAAGCAGCCATTTTGCACCCCAGCACTTGGCTTAAAGCAAGCTAGTACAGGTAGACTGAGTTACTACAGTTAGATTAACAGAGAGTCAAACTCATTTGACAACTGTGTTAATAGTTCAATAAACACGTTGAACTCATTTCAAAGTCTGGAGCATCCTTTAGTTAAGACTGCATCAAATAGCTGCCTGTGTTATCAGAAGCAGCATAACACAACAGGAGGTTTGGCATCATAAGCTCTGTTGTTAGTTCATACGCCCATTGTTTTAAAACGAAAATTCCAGTCAGAAAAGTAATAAAATTAATGAATGTGCACCTGCTCCCTGCCTGCAGGTTTGAAGACAAACCAAATCCTCTAGTAGGATATAATTACCAAGATACCTGCAGGGCTTAATATTAATTCCATAATCATTATCCAAATGATTGGGAAGCACTTGAATTGATTGAGCTATTTTATATTTCTATATTATGAACCTTTGTTGCAATTTGTTTAATTTAATGCTGAATGGCATCCAATTTAAAAAAAAACTTGTGGTCAAACTCAATATTTTTAATAACTACTAGCTTTAAGTTGATATCTATATATTGTCTCTGACACTTTCAGAAGAATTTAAGCAGGCATTTAATAACTAGTGTTTGCTAATTGTGTCATATACATAGGCACTGAATATTTATAGCTAATGATGTGCTTTGACTTGTTATTCTCACATTTCAACACACTGTATTGCTTTGAAATTGTTGTACTCTAATGTGAAAACCATTTGACATTTTATGTTATAAATCAAAGTCAGTTGACTATTGTATTAACGTATTGGCAAAGATTACAATGAAAACAGTGGTCATTCCTTCCATTGTGTGCATTTTGCCGTTTCTCGCTATCACAGCATCTTGAATAATTTCAGAATTTTGAAATAAAAGACGAAAGAAGCAGAGTCATACGGACTCAAAATGTTAATTTTGTCCGTGATTTAACCACCATGTTGGACCTGTTCCAAGATCTGGGCATGCTGGGTAAATAGCAGAAAAGGCCAAAATCATGATTTGCGCCAAGTGCAGACCAGTTTGCAACATATTTATCGGCCCATTCCCGATGGCGAGTTCCGGATCTTGCCCACAAATAGTGAGCATATCATTAACTCTCATTTGCATTCACTTCAATCTCATTAGTCAGATTGAAGTCAAATGCAGTGGCCTCCTGGGAATTTTCTGCTTCCGAAGTGAGAAATCACCCGGGCGTCGTTTAGTACTCCTTTTCAAAAACGTGAAGCTGGTGCAATGTCTGCTGAGGGAAAGTGCGGAGGTGAGTGGCCAATTCCATTTTCCGGTATGCAGCTCAAAGGCACCAGAGCTGCTGCCTGGAGCGGAACCCATCACGGGGGTTGGGCTTGGTCAGGGGGCCTGAAATGATCTAGGTTGGGGGTCGCTCCTGGACCGGGAAGGTGAGGGGCTTTGAATCTGAGAGGCCTTCGAGCCATCATAAATATTGTGGAGACCTATAACAGGGGCAACCACACCCACAGCCTGTCTGTCCTACCAAACACTTCCAGGACAGAACCCTGCTGTGGCTTATCTCATGAAAGTTAATTTCACTCCTTTTGACTGTGAGCAGCCTCCAGCTTTACTGGTCTCTTATTCCCTGTTTTCTCTCTACCTCCCTTTTTGAATATTAGAGTGACATTAGCTACCCTCCAATTTGCAGGGACTGTTCCAGAGTCTATAGAATCCCAGAAGATGACCATCAATGCAGCCACTATTTCCAGAGACACCTCCTTAAGCACTCTGGGATATCAGGGCCTGGAGATTTATCCTTCTTCAATCCCATCAATTTTCCCAGCACCATTTCTCTCTTAATATTGATCTCCCTCAGTTTTTCCCTCTCACTAAACCTTTCACTCTCCAACATTCCTGTTATCTGATTTGTGTCCTCTTTTGTGAAGACAGAACCAAAGTGTGTATTTAATTGCCGAGCCATTTCTTTGTCCTTTATTATGCGTTCCTCTGTTTCTGTCTGTAGGGGGCCTACATTTGTTTTTACCAATCTCTTTCTCTTCACATATCGATAGAAACTCTTAAGAGTCAGTCTTTATGTCCCCTGCAAGCTTACTTTCGTACTGTACTTTCCCCTTCTTAATCAATCCCTTCGTCCTTTGCTGAATTCTAAACAGCTCCCAATCCTCAGACCTATTATCTTTCTTGGCCAATCTGTATGCTTCTTACTTGGATCGGATTCTATTTCTATTTCCTTTGTTAGCTATGGCCCTCTTACCCATTTTGCTTTTGTGCCAGACAGGAATGAACAGTTGCTGCAGTTCCCCCATGCATTCCTTGAATGGCCAATTCACGCCTCATATCTTCATAGTTTCCTTTATTAAGATTCAATCTTAATCTCTGAATCAACTACTTCACTCTCCATTTTGATCAAAAATTCTATCATGTCATGATCGCTCATACCAAGGGCTCTCATACAGCCAGATTGGCAATGATTCCCTTCTCATTACACAGTACCCAGTCTAAGATGACCTGCTTTCTAGTTGGTTCCTCCACATATTGGTCAAGAAAACTATCCCGTATACACTCCAGGAATTCCTCCTCTACGGCATTGTGGCTAATTTGATTTGCCCACTCTATGTGCAGATTAAAATCACCCGTGATCACCGATATTCTCTGATTGCATGCATCTCTAATTTTGTATTTAATGCCATTCCCAACATCACCACTGCAGTCTGGGGATCTATATACTAAACTGTAGCCATGCTGGCCACGCAAAATGGACACTGAGCCAAGCTAAAATGGAGGACAGCAGGGAAAGCCTGTTTAGTGAGAACAGACAGCCTGCTCTCAACTAATTAGCATTTTGCAAGCAGCAAACCAGTTTTCTGGCCAGGTGCAGATCTCCAAGCAAAGGTGTTAATGGCAAAGCGCTTAACATCCTGATGAGGCGGCCCAGATCCAGGCACAAACAATGGCAACATTTCCATCTCAATGTAGCACTTAATTGGTGGAGTAGACAGGATGGCACCAGAGTAACAAATATCGAAACCACCCCCCAACATCGAGGAAAGCCCCGCATTGGAGGATTTCGAAGGTAGCCGTTTGGAAACGTTCCAATCGGTACCGAAAGGTAGAGCCCGCCTAGAAGGGGGCAAGGACATTAGAGAGGGGTATAAAAGCAAATCCCCCACAGAGCCCCGGTCTGTTAAACCCGTGCTCCGGCTCTGACTGACATCTTGCATCCTGACTCCAGCCGTTGAGCACCAGCCGCCGAAACCGTAAGTTCAACGCTCGCTACGCGATCCAAGCCCACTAGACTCCCAAGTACCAGAACGCTTGCTGAAGGCTGCAGACAAAACCAGGACGAAGGCCTCGTTCTCTGACCTTGCCTGTTCCTGTTAGATAAGTATTCTGTTCACTTAAGTTTAGTTATAGCTTAGTCTCTTAGTGTGTGCATGAGTATTTATTATAACTGTATAATAAATATTGATCGTTTGTACTTTACTAATCGGTGTATCGTCTTTATTACTTTGAACTTGACCTTGGAATACTTGTGACGTTGCCTATACGGCAACTGGCGACTCCAGAGCTAAATAATTACATAGAACAGAGCCTAGTAGTGTTAAGCACACGTCGAACTCGGAGGCGTGTTAATACACTCCAATAAACGCGTTTTACAACCACAGTAAAACGTGCAACAAAACCCACCAATGTTTTTTGCTCCTTGGTATTGATCATCTCTGCCCATACAGACTCCACATTGTCAGAGCTAATATCCTTTCTCACTATTGTGCTAATTTCCTCTTTAGCCAGCAGTGCCACGCCACCACCTTTTCTTTTATGCCTTTCCTTCCTAATACTGAATACCCTGGGGCATTCAGTTCCCATCCCTGGTCACCCTGCTGCCTTGTCTCCGTAATCCCAATTATATCGTACCCATTTATATCTATCTGCGCGATTAGTTCATCAACTTTATTGCAAATGCAGTGCATTAAGGCACAGAGCCTTTAAGTTTGTCTTTTTCACATTGTTTGTCTTGCTCCCAATACTTTTCTCTTTTGCCCTGTTTGAATTTTGCCCTTGGTTTCTCCGACGATCATTTTTATTATTCCCTTTTCTATCTTTTCTTTTTGTCCTTGCTCCCTCTTTTTCTGACTCCTTACATAGGTTCCCAACCCCCTGGCATATTAGTTCAACCCTCCCCAACCGCTCTAGCACACAGTCTCCCCAGGACATCAGTCCCAGTCCTGCCCAGGTGTAATCCATCCAGTTTGTACAGGTCCCACCTCCCCCAGACCTGGTCCCAAAGCCCCAGGAATCAGGAAACCTCCCCCTGACACCATCTCTTCAGTCACGTATTAATTCAATCCTGTCATTTCCACTCTGACTAGAACGTGGCACCAGTGGTAATTCTGAGATCACGACCTTTGAGGTCCGATTTCTTGTGAGTACTGACAGGTAGAGAGATCTGGGCATGCATGTCAACCGATCACTGAAAGTGGCAACACATGTGGATAAGGTGGCCAAGAAGGCATACGGCATGTTGACCTTCATCAGTCGGGGCATTGAATATAAATCTTGGCAAGTCATGTTGCAGCTGTACAGCAGCTTAGTTGGGCCTCATTTGGGATATTGTGCACAATTCTGGTCGCCACACTACAGAAGGATGTGGACGCTTTGGCGAGGGTACAGAAGCAGTTTACTAAGATGTCGCCTGGAATGGAGGGCTTTAGTTAGGAGGGGAGGTTTGATAAACCCGGTCTGTTCTCACTGGAACGATGGAGGTTGAGAGGTGACCTGATAGAAGTCTACAAGATTATGAGTGGAATGGATAGAGTGGATAGTCAGATGCTCTTTCCTACGGCAGGAGAGTCAAGTACTAGGGAGCATCGGTGGGGAAAAGTTTAGAACAGATGTGCGAGGCAAGCTTTTTTACACAGAGGGTGGTAAATATATGGAATGTGCTGCCTGGGGAGGTGGTTGGAGCAGGTATGATAGCGGCATTTAAGGGGCATCTATACAAATATATGAATAGGGTGGGAATGGAAGTATACGGACTCCATAAGTGCATACGGTTTAGTTTTGGCAGGTACCATGGTCGATGCAGGTTTGGATCGCCGAAGGGCCTGTTCCTGTGTTGTATTGTTCTTTGTTCTTTGTTCTTAATCAAAGCAGGTCTCCTATGTAATTCAATCTTAGTTTTTCATCATATCCAAATACCTAAAAAAAGTCTCTGCTAACCAAACACCTGAATAGATCTTCTTGAAGTGAATCCGAATCATCACGATAGCACGGTAGCATTGTGGATAGCACAAATGCTTCACAGCTCCAGGGTCCCAGGTTCGATTCTGGCTTGGCTCACTGAATGTGCGGAGTCTGCACATCCTCCCCGTGTGTGCATGGGTTTCCTCCGGGTGCTCCGGTTTCCTCCCACAGTCCAAAGATGTGCAGGTTAGGTGGATTGGCCATGATAAATTGCCCTTAGTTTCCAAAATTGCCCTTAGTGTTGGGTGGGGTTACTGGGTTATGGGGATAGGGTGGAGGTGTTGACCTTGGGTAGGGTGCTCTTTCCAAGAGCCAGTGCAGACTCGATGGGCCGAATGGCCTCCTTCTGCACTGTAAATTCTATGAAATCTCATTTGGGCCAAGCACTTGTGTGCAAAATGTTAGCCAGTGGTAGCGAGAATCTCATGGGGGCTCACTGCTTTCTCGATGCTGAGCAGTCCTTCTTTTCTTCTGCATGTTGTCTTCTGCAGTAATTGCACCCTGCCTTTTGCCTGCGATTGCTCAGCTCTTTTGGCTTGGACTGCCTCTCAACAGCATTTATCTCGTGGTATGCTCTGCCATACATCTGCTTTAGCTGCTTTTCCACACACGTCTATCGCTTTCCATATGTCAGTTTCCCGGGGGCGGACCCAGAGGGACGGAGTATCGGAGCTGTGAGTATATTACCCTACCTAGGGGATTCGTGGCCTACTCTCCTGGGAGCGGACCCTGAGGTTCGGAGTATCGGAGCTGTGAGTATATAACCCTATCTTAGGGATTTGCTCCTAGTCTCCAGGGAGCAGACCCTGAGGTTCGGAGTATCGGAGTTGTGAGTATATAACCCTACCTTGGGGATTCGCTCCTAGTCTCCAGGGAGCAGACCCAGAGGGACGGAGTATCGGAGCTGTGAGTATATAACCCTACCTTGGGGATTCGCTCCTAGTCTCCAGGGAGCAGACCCAGAGGGACGGAGTATCGGAGCTGTGAGTATATAACCCTACCTTGGGGATTCGCAGCCTAGTCTCCAGGGAGCAGACCCAGAGGGACGGAGTATCGGAGTTGTGAGTATATAACCCTACCTTGGGGATTCGCAGCCTAGTCTCCAGGGAGCAGACCCAGAGGGACGGAGTATCGGAGTTGTGAGTATATAACCCTACCTTGGGGATTCGCTCCTAGTCTCTAGACTGCAGACCCAGAGGGGCGGAGTGTCAGAGCTATGAGTATAAAAATCTGGTGATCATCTGGTTCCACCATGTTCCGCCAGAGGGACATGCATGATGCACATCTGATTGTCACACACCAGCTGCACGTTCACCAAGTAAATCCCCTTTTGCTTTGTGAAGATCGGCCTGTCATCTGCAGATGCTCTTAGGGTAACGCGCACCCCGTCAATCACCCCCTGGACCAGCGGCATCTCGGTGATGGCTGCGAACCCCACTGCCCATGCATCCTTGTGGGCCCGGTCCACATTGAAATTGATGTATTGTGCGGCGGCACAGCAGCGCAGTGGTTAGCACTGATGCCTCACGGCACTGAGGACTCAAGTTCGATCCCTGCCCTGGGTCATTGTCCATTTGGATTTTACACATTCTTCACATATCTGTGTGGGTCTCACTCCCACAACCAAAAGATGTGTGGGGTAGGTGGGTTGGTCAAGTTAAATTGACTTTTAATTGGGGAAAAAAGAATTGGGTACTCTTAAAAAACAAATGGATGTATTGTGCCGACTGGGCATACAGAGCCTCTGTGATGGGGCACATGTACCTGTGCATCGAGCTCTGTGAGATCCCAGACAGGCCCCCACCCGGCCCTTGGACGGACCCCATGGCGTAAACGTTCAGGGCAACTCTCACCTTTATGGTCATCGGGAGTGAGTGCCTTCCCCCATACCCCGTGGTGCCTGGTTTGTCATGATCTAGCAGATATGTTGCACTGTCCCTCTGCTCAGCCGGTGTCTTCAATGGCATGCCCGGTCCGCCAGGTCCTCAAATGACAGCCGCTGCTCGTATGCACATATCCTCATGTGGCGCCTCCTTGGAACCTCCTCCTTGGCCTGTTAGACAGCCGGCTCTCCATCCTCAGTGGCTGCTTCCTGTTCCTCCAGGGCATGCTCCACCAGCTGCCTCTTCCTTGAGCACATCCAGTTCGTTCAACTGCAGGGCATTCCCCAGGCTGTGGTGACTCGCAGGAAAGTCACCATTACTGATTGAATTCCGATATCCATTATCTGCAGGGAGTGAAAGTCAGACAAGTTGGCATTGTAGGTACCCCCGTGCCCAACTGGGCTACATGGTGCCCCCGGTTCGCACTGCAGACTCTGCCCCTGCACGTCCCTCTACACCCCGGGTCAGGGCGCTTGTCCCTGCTGCCAGGGGTAGCCGTTGGCAGGCAAGATATGGTTTGCGGCTCCCGTCCAGCAACCACGTGATGCACCGCAGGTGGTTGCCAACCGGTTGGGGGTGGAATGTCGGATGGTGGAGTGTGGGAGTGTTGGGGTGGAGGGTGGGGCATGCATATCGCTGGTGCAACTCTGTAGAACCAATGGCCAAGGTGGATGGTCAGTGGGGTACGCAGCACAATGGCGGCCTTGTAATCCAAGTGCCTGGACACCCCGGTCCCATGGGTGGGTCACGCCCAATCCATGATCTTTCCCCCCCCCCCCCCCCCCATCATCCCCCCCCCCCCTCCCCCTAGCCAACCCGGCCAGTGCCAGGATCAGCAGCCCACTGTCATGCACCTCTGTGTCCTACCTCTACTCTCTTCCTCATCAGCCATGGCGCCTGTGCATAAGTAAACCTCACCATCGGGAATTCGCCCCAGTGGAGGAGAAGAATCCCTGAATACCGGGTCGGGCCTGCTAATGATGTGCCAATGGCACTTTTGTACTGTGGTAGTCACCACTGTTGTATATATATATCACATATGAGGTGTAATACGGTAAGTCTCCTGTACTACAGGTACGGTGGTAAATCCCTGCCTGCTGGCTCCGCCCGATAGGCGGAG
Source organism: Scyliorhinus canicula (assembly GCF_902713615.1). Taxonomy (NCBI): domain Eukaryota; kingdom Metazoa; phylum Chordata; class Chondrichthyes; order Carcharhiniformes; family Scyliorhinidae; genus Scyliorhinus; species Scyliorhinus canicula. Next base: position 39,937,900 of record NC_052159.1, read on the forward strand.
TATAAATATGTGTGCTCACCGAGCTGCAGTCATTTCTGCAGCAGCTGCAGGAGGCTACACACCTCTGCTTAATAAAGCCTCGATTACACTCTACTCTTGTCTCGTCGTAATTCATAGTGCATCAATTCATTAAGCAGAGATTTTACAACGATGGATCTACTCATCAAGCCGGATCGCCTGCAGCTGCACCCTCAAGCAGACAACGCCAAGTCGGCCTTTGCACATTGGCTAGCTTGCTTTGAAGCCTACATCGGATCTGCGACAGAACCACGCTCAGAGGCACAGAAGCACCAGATCCTGTATACGCGGCTGAGCTCCGATATCTTTACCCTCATCCTACCTACGCTGAGGCCATGGCGCTACTGAAGGAGAACTACACTCAGCAGACCAATCGCTGTAACGAGGCCCATTGTCTCTGCACCCCCACGTGCGACCCGTGGGCACCGCCATATTTGCCCCTGCAACCCACGTGCGGCCCGTGGGCGCCGTCAACTTCCTCGCCTCAGACCACGTGCGGCCCGTGGGCGCCGCCATCTTGCTTGCCTCAGGACACGTGCGCCCCATGGGCGTCACCATCTTCCCCCCATCAGGCCTCGTGCGGCCCGGGGGCGCCGCCATCTTTAATGCTGCCCGCCACGTGCACCTCATGGGCACCACCATCTTCCCCGCCTCAGGACCCCTGCTCGTCGGGCACCTCATCGGGCCGCTCATCGCCTGCAACCACCGCCGACCAGCCAGCGGCCTTCCAACACCAGACGCGTCTCCCCTCCATCATGATCGACCAGTCCTGTTCGCACAACCTCGCAACCGCGTCGACGACAGTAAAGATCGATGGGCACAAGACATCATGCCTTCTTGACTCCGGGAGCACGGAAAGCTTCATCCACCCCGATACGGTAAGGCGCTGCTCCCTCATGGTACACCCCGTTAACCAGAAAATCTCCCTGGACTCCGGATCCCACTCTGTGGCGATCCGAGGGTACTGCATCGCCACCCTCACTGTCCAGGGCATAGAGTTCAGTGGCTTCCGGCTCTACATCCTCCCCAACCTCTGCGCTGCCTTGCTACTCGGCCTGGACTTCCAGTGCAACCTCCAAAGTTTGACCCTCAAATTCGGCGGCCCCTACCACCCCTTACTGTCTGCGGTCTCACGACCCTTAAGGTTGACCCGCCTTCTTTCTTTGCAAACCTCACCCCGGATTGCAAACCCGTCGCCACCAGGAGCAGACGGTACAGTGCCCAGGACAGGACCTTCATCACCTGAGGTCCAGCGGCTGCTGCGGGAAGGTATTATCGAGGCCAGCAACAGCCCCTACACTGCCCAAGTGGTAGTTGTGAAAACTGGGGAGAAAAACAGGATGGTTGTTGACTAGAGTCAGACCATCAATCGGTACACACAGCTCGACGCGTACCCCCTCCCACACATATCTGATATGGTCAATCAGATTGCACAGTACCGGGTCTTCTCGACAGTGGACCTGAAATCTGCCTACCACCAGCTCCCCACTGCCCCAAGGCCCTCAAACGGTGCCTGGGCTTCTTCTCGTACTACGCCCAGTGGGTTCCTAACTATGCGGACAAGGCCCGCCCACTCATTCACTCCACCATTTTCCCACTAACGGCCGAGGCTCACCAGGCCTTCAACCGTATCAAGGCCGACATTGCCAAGGGCGCGGTGCACGCGATCGACGAGGCGCTTCCCTTCCAAGTCGAGAGCGATGCATCAGACATCGCTCTGGCCGCCACCATCAACCAGGCAGGCAGGCCCGTGGCATTCTTTTCACGTTCCCTCCATGCCTCCGAAATTCGGCACTGCTCCGTCGAGAAGGAGGCCCAAGCTACCGTAGTAGCTGTGCATTGGAGGCATTACCTGGCCAGCAGGAGATTCACTCTCCTCACTGACCAATGGTCAGTTGCCTTCATGTTTAACACACAGCGGGGTAAGATCAAAAATGATAAAATCTTGAGATGGAGGATCGAGCTCTCCACCTACAATTACGAGATTTTGTATCGCCCCGGTAAGCTCAATAAGCCCCCCGATGCCCTATCCTGAGGTACATGTGCCAGTGCACAAGTGGACCGACTCCAGACCCTACACGGCGATCTCTGTCACCCAGGGGTCATCCGGTTCTTTCACTTCATAAAGGCCCGCAATCTGCCCTACTCCATTGAGGAGGTCAGGCTGTCACCAGAGACTGCCAGGTCTGTGCAAACCGCACTTCTACCGGCCAGACCGAGCGCACCTAGTGAAGGCCTCCTGCCCCTTTGAATGCCTCAGCGTGGATTTCAAAGGGCCCCTCCCCTCCACCGACCGAAACACATATTCCTTAACGTGGTCGAAATATACTCCAGATTCCCCATCGTCGTCCCATGCCTCGATATGACGTCTGCCACCGTCATCAAAGCCCTCAACATCATCTTCGCTCTGTTCGGTTTCCACAGCGACCGGGGATCCTCATTTATGAGCGATGAGCTGTGCCAGTACCTGCTCAGCAAGGGCATCGCTTCGAGCAGGACGACCAGCTACAACCCCCAGGGAAACGGGCAGGTGGATCGGGAGAATGGGAAGGTCTGGAAGGCCGTCCAGCTGACCCTACAGTCCAGAAATCTCCTGGTCTCCTGCTGGCAGGAGGTCCTCCCCGATGCCCTTCACTTCATTTGGTCGCTACTTTGCACTGCGACTAACGAAACCCCCCATGAACGTCTCCTTGCCTTCCCCAGGAAGTCCACCTCTGCGGTTTCGCTCCCAACGTGGCTGGCAGCTCCAGGACTCGTTCTCCTCCGCAAGCACATGTGGCTCCACAAGGCGGACCCGTTGGTCGAAAGGGTACAGCTACTACGCACAAACCCACAGCCGCCAAGACACAGTCTCCCTCAGGGACCTGGCACCAGCTGGGTCCGCCCCGCCCCCCCCCCCGCCCCGGGGCCACCCTTCCTCCCCTCAGTGCACCTCACCACAGCCCCCGCTCCAGGATGATCCGTCCTCCCCTTGGTCCCACCCGGGGATGAAGATGAGGTCGACACACTCCCGGAGTCTATGGCGACCGAACCGACGCCTGCATCGCCACTGGGACTGCGGGACTCACAACGGAGGATGAAGGCACCCGATCGTCTTAATTTGTGAATTTTCCCTAAAATCTTAACCTATACATGTAAATAGTCTTCCCCCACTCCCGCTGGACTTTTTTTTTAACAGGGGGTGAATGTGGTAGTCACCACTGTTGTATATATATCACATATGAGTTGTAATACGGTATGGTTCCTGTACTACCGGTACGGGGGCAGATCCCTGCCTGCTGGCTCCACCCAGTAGGCGGAGTATAACTGTGTGTGCTCACCGAGCTGCAGCCATTTCGGCAGCAGCTGCGGGAGGCTACACATCTCTGCTTAATATAGCCTTGATTACACTCTACTCTCGTCTCGTCGTAATTGATAGTGCATCATGTATGTGCAGCGTGGAACACATTGATGCCACTGTCGAGGCTCCGAAGAATTAACCAAAAGAGAAAAATAATAAACAAGCAAATAAAACATCAATGTTGAGGGACAGGTTCAGGGAAATAGCCCAATTTAGAGTTCTATATACAAATACACGGAGTGTAAGGAATAAACTGGGCGAGCTGCAGCTGCAAATTCGAATTGAGGTTTACGATGTAGCTGCTATTACCAAGACATGGCTGCAGGATGGTCGGGACTGGGAACTGAATATGTTTGGTTATAAAGATCACAGGAGAGTCAGAGAATATGGAAAAGGGGGTGTAGCAGCCTTACTGATTAGAAATACTATCACCTCAATGGTGAGTGAGGAGATAATGAGGGAAAAGCATCCATATGGGTGGATCTGAGGAACGGAAAAGGATAAAAAACTATAATGGGTGTTGCGCATTAAACCCCTGCTAGCAGCTCTGAGGTGCCAGATTGTATAAATGCAGAAATTAGGCAAGTGTATAGCAAAGGCTATATTAATGGGGGATTTTAATTACACATAGATTGGGAGAGAAAGACAAGTAACTGTCAGAAAGGTAGTGGGTGGGATTTTCCGTTAGCTGATGGCAAAATCGTGAAATGAGATTGGGCGGAGAATAGGTTCTGGCGCTAAAATCGCAGCAGGCGCCGATTTGATGGCAAATCGCAATTCTCCATCAGTTGCGTCTGTTTACGCATGTACAGTAAACGGGTCCGACCCGGAATTCTCCGCGATGGGCCGAGTTCCTGACGGCGCGGTTCACTTGTGCTTTTAAAAAGCATGAAACTGGCATTGTGGCGACTGAGGGAGCGAGAGGGAGTACGGAAAGTGCCCAACATCGCCATAGTTTGCTGACATTTCTGCCGCTGGCCAGGGGGCTTCTGCCAGGGCCGGGGGGAGTAGCTGGGGATAGATAGGAAGTGGGCTATGGGTTGGGGTGGACGGGCAAGGAACACCGTTACTGCAGCCGTCAAGTCAGTCATGCAACTGCACACACCGCTAACAGCCCACTGTTAACTTAGGGCCACAGGTCGTATAGGTCTCCCCCCAGGCCATCCCTTAGGAGCCCGCTGGCCCCAGCTGACCCATCAGCTGTATGTGCATGCTCCAGCTCAACCAGTGCCATCTTGTTGGCTGGGATGAGTGTGTGTGTGGCTACAGCTTGTCAGCTCCCGAGTGTGAATCACAGACCCGGCAAATCCCGCATCGCTTTACATTGAAATCGATTATGTTCCAAGGGTAGATGCTCCAACTATAATCTTTCAGAGTTTCCTAGATTCAGGAGTAGTCCCTCCGGATTGGAAAATTGCACATGTCACTCCACATTTTAACCCAGGGAAATTACAGTCTGGTTAACCTAATATCTGTGGTGGGGAATTGGTGGAGTTTATAATCAGGGATGGGTTAACTGAACACCTCGAAAAATTTTAGCCGATCAGGAAGAGCCAGCATAGATGACCAATCGTATTTAACTTTTTAAAGAGGTGACTAAGGTGGGAATATCTATGGATGTTATTGATATGAACTTCCAGAAGGCATTTCTGATAAACTCCCACATTGGTTGAGCGGCAGGCAACGGAGTGTGGGTAATGGGTAACTACTCTAATTAGTAGGAGGTGACTAGTGGTGGGATCTTTGCTGGGGCCTCAATAATTCATATTATTCATTAATGACTTGGATGATGGCATAGAAAGTCTAGAGGATTGGAGTATAAAGACACAGGGGTAATGCTGCATCTGTACAAAACCCTGGTCAGATCCCACTCGTAGTACTGTGAGCAGTTCTGGGCACCACACCTCAGCAAGGAAGGATATTAATCCAGGCTGGGGACTCGCAATATTTGGGGTTGCAGTGGAGCCGGGAGTGCAGGAGGTGAAAGAGGCCGGTGTTCTGGCCTTTGCGTCCCTAGTAGCCCGGCGGAGGATTCTTCTCCAGTGGAAGGATGTGAGGCCCCCAAGCGTGGAGGCTTGGGTCAACGATATGGCGGGGTTTATTAAATTGGAGAAGGTGAAATTTGCCCTAAGGGGGTCAGTGCAGGGGTTTTTCAGGAGATGGCAACCATTCTTAGATCTCCTGGCAGAACAGTAAAATCAAAAGGTCAGCAGCAGCAGCAACCTGGGGGGGGGGGGGGGGGGGGGGGGGGTGGGGAGGAGGGGGGTGGTCTCTTTGTTTTTGTTTTGGGTTGAATCTTCGCTAACGATGGTGTTTATTTATTGTTTCTCTTTTGCATATATATGGGGGGGAGGGGTTTGTTCTTTTTGTTCTTTGAATTTTCTGTTACTGTTTTCTTTTTTGTGAAAATGTGAAAATTTGAATAAAAATTATTTTTTTTTAAAGAGGAAGGAAGGATATTTTGGCCTTGGAGGGAGTGCAACATAGGATTACAAAATTGCTCTGGGCTGGGCTACAGGGGTTAAGTTATGAGAGAGATTACTCAAATTGGCCCTCTTTTCGCTTTAGAAGGTTAAAGTGTGACCTGATCAGAGTATTCAAGACGATAGCAGGGAAAGACATGGTAGATAAAGATAAACTATTTCCATTGGTTGGTGATTCTAAACGTAGGGGGCATTGGCTAAAAATTCTGGCTTAACCATTCAGGAGAGATGTTAGGAAGCATTTCTTCACTCAAAGGGTGGGAGAGGTTTGGAACTTTTGGAACGCCTCCCATCCATTGACTCTGTCTAGACCTCCAGCTGCCTTGGAAAGCGGGCAGCATAATCAAAGACCCCTCCCACTTGGCTTATTCACTTTTCAAACTTCTTCCATCGGGCAGGGGATACAAAAATCTGAGAACACACAATAATAGATTCAAAAACTGCTTCTTCTCCGCTGTTACCAAACTCCTGAATGACCCTCTTATGGACTGATCTGGTCTCTTCACACATCTTCCCTACTGAGTAATAAGACACTCTGAATGCTCACCCGATGCCTGTGTCTATAAATTCATATTGTGTACTGATGTTTGCCCTACGTTTTTTTTTCACGTATGATCTGTCTGCACTAGACGCAGAACAATACTTTTCACTGTACCTTGGTACACGTGACAATAAACAAATCCAGATCCAAATCACTATTGCGTTAATTTCCTCTTTAACCAACAATGCAACTCCTCTGCCTTTTCCTTTTTGCCTGTCCCTCCTAAATACTGAATACCCTTGGATGTTCAATTCCCATCCCTGGTTACTCTGCACCATGTCTCTGTAATCCCGACTATATCAGACCTGTTTTTACCAGCTTACATTTTTACCTTGCTTTGTATCAGCAGCAAACATGGAAACATGGCTGCCGCAAATTTGCACCCAGCAAAACAACGGTGGCCAAAAAGTAATTAATTGGCTGTAAACAGGGACAACAAGCGATGTCACTGGAAAGTTAACAGAAGGAATTTTCACTCTCCTTAGCCACGCCATTCAGGTTAGTTTGAATGCCATTTAATCTCCTTGCTGCAACTATCTTATTCACTGCTGTTTGCTGAGTTAAGCAGGAGTTTGTACTTACTCACCTGTTTGCACGACTGGTTTTGACCAAGTCGACTCCCCCCATCATCCCGCTGACATGCTTTGTGCATCAAAACACATTGCAACTTAGAAAACAAAAGATTCCAGAACTAAATAAAAGTCCATTTTACAAGTTGGATGATTTTAAATATTCATTTATCTTTATGCAGTTTACCAATGCCTACATCCTTTCACCTCATTATTAAAGTTAACCTCAACCCTTTATGTTTTACAAATTGCATAACAAATGAGCAGGGATCTTGTTTCATATCATATAAATTTAATTAAAATAAATATTAAGTATTTATAAAGTTGAATATTCCAACTGCTGACAGTACCTAAATGGAGAAAGACATCTGTAGACTATACCATTCCCTTTAAAGAAAATAACTAAATCATAATTTTGATGTTTTTGCTCAATAAATGGTTATTGAAATGAAGGAGGTGATTGTTGAAATTATTATGGAAAATCAGTTGAAAAATTGCCTTTTGTTCTTGCACACTCAAGTAGAATAATATAGATGAAGAACAGTGGACGATCCCATGAGTATATAAATAGTTGATCACCCTCCGTTTTGTTACATGGTCACAATGGCTGGTTACATTAAACCTGTGGATAGCTACAAGGATGAAATTACTTGTTCTATCTGCTTGCAGACATTCTCATACCCGATAACTCTCACCTGTAACCACAGCTTCTGCCTGAGGTGCATTCAAGATCACCTGAAGCACAAGTCACCAGAGGAGCATTATATATGTCCAGAATGTCATGTTGAATTTGCTGAAAAGCCACGGTTGCTTAAGAATGCCAAGCTTGCTGAAAGGGTTGAGAAACTGTCAACATGTCAGGAAAGGAAAACTGTCTGCGACTACTGCTTTGAGGAAGATGTCCCTGCTGTAATGAGCTGTGTCCAGTGCGAGACTTTCTTTTGTGTAACCCACCTTCGCCCACATAGTGAGAAACCACTACTGAAAGACCACGTTTTGGTTGATCCCACAGAAGCAAGGACTTTGCGGAAGTGTGAAGAGCACAAGGAAACCCTCAAGCTCTATTGCAAACAAGATCATTCAAGCATTTGCAGTCTTTGCAGTATTATAGGGAAGCACAAGAACCACTCGATCTTGACGATAGAAGAAGCAAAAAGTGAAATCCAGGTAAGGGCGAATTGAGCTCACTTGATACTGCAATGACAAATTTAAACAGTGGCACTGACTGACTTTAGATAGTTCAAGCTACACGTCAAATGTTTTGTCAGTTGTTTTTGTACAAGGTGGCGTGACATAGGGCAGGATTTTAACCACTCCCAAAGAGGCAGGTTTGAAACCAGCACCAGCTGCAGATTCATGGAGTGGAAGCCCTTCCGACTGAACCGGTGTTCGGAGGATGACACCATTGATCGCCCCCTGGACCTGGGGCCGTGCCAGCGATGGCGGAAAATCCTGCTGCCCAAGCACCTTGCTGGGCCTGGTCCAGGTTGAAAGTGATGTAGTCTGATGCCCCTGTGCATAGGGCATCCATGACAGTGCAGAAGATTGCAAGATTCCAAACAGGTCCCCGCTTGAGCCACCAGAAGCGGGTGTCCTCCTCCATACCCTTTCAGTGCCAGGAATGCCACCATCAGGCACAGGTACTGGTGAGGCTTTTGCCCTGAGAGCGGTTGTGTGCCAGTGATAGTTCCAGCGGCAATGGCGCATGTGTCCTTTGTTTGGGAGGAGCTCTGCAGTGCAGCTAGGGGGTGGGTTTAAAGAGTGTATTTTATCAATGGGGCTATCAGGCAGGGAACCTTGCTCCTGAAAGGGACACCCCGGGCGGGATCTGCAACCCCCGGCTGGAATTCTCTGGCGCCGGTTTTTGGGCGGGGCCGGGTATCGCGCAGCACTGGTCAGGGGCCGTTGGCAGCGGACCCCTTGGCAATTATCAGGGCCCTGATGGGCTGAGCGGCCGCGTGTTTTCGGCCAGTCCCGCCGGCGTTAAATAGACAAGATCCATACTGGCGGGGGATGCAGCCCCGGGGGTGGGGGGGGGGGACCCACGATGGCCTGGCCCGCGATCGGGTCTCTCCTGTGGGGGCACTCTTTCCCTCCGCGCCTGCCTGTGTAAGGGTCCGCCATGGCCGACGCAGAGACGGAACCCCCTGCGCATGAGCAGGGAACACGCCAGCAGTTCTGCGCATGCGCCAACTCGCGCTGACTGGCGACGGCCCTTCGGCACCGGTTGGCGCGGCGTCGACCCGTCCAGCGCCTGGCCTAGCCCCCGGAAGTGTGGAGTATTCCGCACCTTCCGGGCGGCCCGACGCCGGAGTGGTTCACGCCACTCTTTGGTGCCGGTAGAGACTGCCCTGCCGAGTCCATGCACTTGCCACCGGGTCGCTCCCCGCAACTCCCCGAGGTCCAGGCAGACACCCTCCAGCAAATCCTCAGAAGTTTGAAAAGTTTTCTTTTTTTTAAATTTAAAGTACCCAATTCATTTCATGTTCCAATTAAGGGGCAATATAGCGTGGCCAATCCAATTCAGTTTCCCATAATACATCTCTTCTGATTTTAATTTCTAGAAATGCCATAACTTGGAGAAAGTAGTGAGTGGGCCCAGGTGTCAAGCTTGGTCGAGTTCTCCGGCATAAGTCCCAGGCTATTCAACATTCAGGCCTCATCCAATCAACATCCATCTGTCACGTTAAATATTCACTACCTCGTCAGTGGCAGCAGTGTGGGACTGATTTAACTCACTTGGCTAGACAGCTGGCTTGTGATGCAGAGCAAAACCAGCACTGTGGGTTCAATTCCCGTACTGGCTGAGGTTATACATGAAGACTCCACCTCCTCAACCATGCTCCTCATCATAGGTGTGGTGACCCTTAGGTTAAATCACCACCAGTCAATTCTGTCCCTCAAAGGGGAAAGCAACCTATGGTCATTTGGGACTATGGCGACTTCCCTTTTACTCTATTCAAGCACAGCTCCAGGGGCCGGGTTCAATTCCAGCCTCGATTGACTGTCTGTGTGAAGTTTGCACTTTCTCCCAGTGTCTGCGTGGGTTTCCTCAGGGTGCTCTGGTCCCACAGTCCTCCCACAGTCCAAAGATGTGCAGGTTGGGTGGATTTGCTATGCTAAGTTGCCCCTTAGTGTCCAAAAGGTTAGGTGGGGTGAATGGGTTACGGGGATGGAGTGGAGGCGTGAGTTTAAGGAGGGTGATCTTTCCCAGGGCCGGTGCAGACTCGATTGCCCGGATGGCCTCCTTCTGCACTGTAAATTTTTATCAAGCATTTTTTGACAGCACTTTTAAATCTGTGACCTCTGCCACCTTGGGAGACAAAGGCAACAGACACATGAGAACACCACCGTCTGCAGATTCCCTACCAACCTGATTCCCTACCACTATCCTGACTTGGAATTATTGCCGATCCTTCACTTTTACATAGAACATAGAACAGTACAGCACAGAACAGGCCCTTCGGCCCTCAATGTTGTGCCGAGCCATGATCACCCTACTCAAACCCACGTATCCACCCTATACCCGTAACCCAACAACCCCCCCCTTAACCTTACTTTTATTAGGACACTACGGGCAATTTAGCATGGCCAATCCACCTAACCCGCACATCTTTGGACTGTGGGAGGAAACCGGAGCACCCGGAGGAAACCCACGCACACAGGGGGAGGACGTGCAGACTCCACACAGACAGTGACCCAGCTGGGAATCGAACCTGGGACCCTGGAGCTGTGAAGCATTTATGCTAACCACCATGCTACCCTGCTGCCCCTGACTTTTGATAGGTCAAAATCCTGGGACTTCTTTACTAACACCACAATGGGTGTACCTACACCAGATGGACTGCAGCAGTTTAATAAGGACGCTCACTACCATCTTTACCAGGGCAACCTGGGGTGGACAACAAATACTGGGCTTTGCCACTGGCACGCTCATCCCACGAAAAGGATTAAAGAAAACTGCACCAGATCTGATTCCCGATGAGCCCACTGACAATGATGCCAAGCTGGTGGGTGGGATTGAGGTGTACAGGGCAGGAGACCATGGACAAGGCATCTATTTACAGTTTTGTAAAAATAAATAACTAAATAATACAATTTTTGATTCATTTCATCAGGTGGAAAACTGAACTTTAATGGCAAACAGATCTTTTGACTGATTTTTCTCACTTTGGTGATTTTGATTGTTTCAATACAATATTGAAACCGCCAATTATTAACGGTCGGTCTAATCAGCTTTGGACTTATTCGAATGCCATGCCATTACTGCAGCCTTGATCAAATTGTAAAATTCAAATATAATAAGAATGGGTCTGAAAAAATATGGATATAAATCTCTGTTTGCTTCCTCAGTGCTTTGCAAAACAATTTGGTTACTTGTATGAACTCAATAACATTGGAGATTAACAGCCTACTTCTTATTCTACTTTAGGTAAACACTTAACTAAAATTTTACCACAGAAAATCTATTGGCATCTTCCTCACTGTCCTGCCTGCATAACTCCAGCTTTGGACATTTTGACCTACAGCTGCGTATAATTGTTTCAGATGCTGAGACATGAGAGTTTAAAATCTACTAAAATGATTTTGCCATTTACTTTACGACACCAGATTGTTCAGAAGCTTTGATTTTATTTCTCCTATTCCTTTATGTTCCTTCAGGCAAGCATTATTTCTACCTGCTGACACCAGTTTTAGAACCAGTTACTTAGCAGCAAGCGAGATGGCCTAGAAAGTTGCTGTCTGATTTTCTTTATTGTGTACACAAGAGAGTTCTTAAGGCCTTGACATTAAATGATTATTCCTCTCCGTGAGCTGCTTTCCCTCCTCCACTTTTATTTTTGAAGACACTACAGCATGATCAAGACTTTGACAGAAAATGCAAAACAAGCATCGTAAACCTTCCTCCATGTAGCATAGCTGACTAACATCACAGCTCTCCTGAGCATAATGAGGACTTAGATAACTTACTACAGGATATGGTTGCTATAGCAGCTAAAAGAACATTTACCAGGCTTGAACTAATGACTGAATGCTCTTTTGAAAATCTCTTCTATGACTGTGCACTTCATAAAGGCGTTATCATGAAGCAATTTGCCTTATGATGAGACATAATATAATACGTCTCAGGACTTGTATAAATAGCAGGTTACTGGTGAGTGCAGTAATTAATTCCCTTTTCTTTCTTATCAGCTGTCTTTCACAGAAAAAATGAAGGAGCTTACTGTGAAGCGGACAAAAACGGAAGAAGCTGTCAAAAGGCTTCGAGAGTTAAATTCCCATGTGTTAGTAAGTGCTATCTTAAAAGCTAATTATATTTTTAAAGGAAATAATCTTTTTGTCTAAGAAGCAAAGATGTAAAATTGAGATGATATTATAGAAATGTATGCACTAGAGAAGACGTAGGTAAAGTTGTGTACCATACAAATGACACAAGCTAGGGGTTAATTTGGGCCAAGATGAAACTTAAGTTGTTATTATTGTCTTTTGAATGAAGATAAGAAGACAAGAGATCGGAGCAGGAGAAGACCATACAGCCCGTCGAGCCTGCTTCGCCATTCAATATGATCATGGTGTCAATTCCACTTTCCCTCCTGTTCCTTATATCCCTTGATGCCCTGAGGGACCAAAGGTCTGTCTACCCAGCTATAAATATATTTAGTGATGATATATCCACAACCTCTTGGTGTAAAGAATTCCAAAGATTCACAACACTTTGTGTGAAGAACTTTCTCCTCAGTTCAGACCTAAATGATTGCCCCCTCTCCCGTTATCATGAAACTGCTAAGTTTGAAAGGTAAGTAGGGGTGGTTATTAGGTCGGCGGGTCAAACCTGGGTGGTGGGGGGGCAGGTAGACCTATAATGGGGGAGTGGTTGGGGAGACCAACCCACAGTGGGGGAAGGGAGTGGGACGGACGGACCGGGGGGGGGGGGGGGGGGGGGGGGGATTCAGTCCGAGAGGTGGGGGTAAGTTGGGGGAGTTTGGTGGAAGGGGATGCCCGGTATTGGGTCAGGCTGGGCCAGGCCAGGTGCTTTTTTGGGGGGTGTTGGGATGTCCTGTGGGGGGTCGTGATTGTGCAGTCCTCCTATGCGGGGCTCGGTTTGGGTGTTCAAAATAATTACCCTGGAGTTACAAGTGCTTTTTTCCTTCTAACTCTTTGAGAGTAACTATGAAGATAGAACTGGCAGTAGTATCCATAGTTAGCAATTTAAATCACGTTGTTAGATGCTTCCCAGCCCAAATCCATTGTCCTAGGGAGGTAAACTCTTCTGTGGGAACATCCGAGAGGGATTCCCCAGCACGTCATTGGGGCACTCCCTAATTGCGACGCTGAGGAACCAGGAAATAATGAACCAAAGTCTCAGTATCTATCCTATCAAGCCTCTTCTTAACCTTAAATGTTTCAATGAGATCACCTCTCACTCTCCTAAACTCCAGAGAAGATAGACCCAATTTACAAAATATCCAATCACGGGCCAACCCTCTCAGCCCAGATACCAATCCATTGAATCTTCACTGTACTGCCTGCAGAGCAAGTATATCCACCCTTAAATATGAAGACACAAATTGCACACAGCATTCCAGGTGTAATCTCACCAAAGTCCCATCCAGTTGCAGTAAGACTTCCTTATGCTTGTATTCCAATTGTAATAAAGCTAACATGCTACTTGCTTTCCTAATTGTTTGCTACACCAATTTGCTAACTTTTGGTGTTCCTTGTGCAAGTACACGTAAGCCTTTCTTAACATCAACTTGAAATATTTCCATGCTTTTTAAGAAATACTCTACGTTTCTGTTCTTACCGTCAAATTGAATAACATTTTGTTTCCCACACGATACTCCATCTGCCACTCTGTCATCTACTCACTTAATGGGGATGGTTTTGTGCCCGTGTTCACTATGAGTACATACAGGGACGAGGCCGGAAATCATGCAAGAATTGGAAAATGGGAATCTTGCCGACGCGACCTCATTTTCTGATTTTCCACACCCCCTGTTGCCTATATTTTCTACAACAGAAATAGAAAAACCAGAAGCAGTTGAAGGGAATCCGCTGGGGGTGCTAAGGTAAGGGTAGCTCCTGGAAGGAAAGGGACATGCTTGGGCAATGCCCTGGCACAGTCCTCTGGCAGGACCAACCTATCAATGGCAACTTTGTTGTGCCAGGGTGGCACTGCCTGGGGCTGTGGCAGGGGCAGGCCATTTTCAGAGCCCCATTAAGGGGATCTTATGTGTTTGGGGGGGGGGGGGGGGGGGGTTCCAGAGATGTAGAGGAAAGGGTTGCAAAGATGATTCTGGATAGGAGCGAAAGTAACAGGGTAGTTGTTATGGGGGACTTTAACTTTCCAAATATTGACTGGAAACGCTATAGTTTGAGTACTTTAGATGAGACCATTTTTGTCCAATGTGTGCAGGAGGGTTTCCTGACACAGTATGTAGATAAGCAAACAAGAGGCGAGGCCATATTGGATTTGGTGCTGGGCAATGAACCAGGACAGGTGTTAGATTTGGAGGTAGGTGAGCACTTTGGTGATAGTGACCACAATTCGATTACATTTACTTTAGTGATGGAAAGGGATAGGTATATACCGCAGGGCAAGAGTTATATCTGGGGGAAAGGCAATTATGATGCGATGAGGCAAGACTTAGGATGCATCGGCTGGAGAGGAAAACTGCAGGGGATGGGCACAATTGAAAAGTGAAGCTTGTTCAAGTAACAGTTACTGCGTGTCCTTGATAAGTATGTACCTGTCAGGCAGGGAGGAAGTGGTCGAGCGAGGGAACTGTGGTTTACTAAAGTAGTTGAAACACTTGTCAAGAGGAAGAAGGGTTTATGTAAAGATGAGACATAAAGGTTCAGTTAGGGCGCTCGATAGTTACAAGTTAGCTCGGAAGGACCTAAAGAGAGAGCTAAGAAGAGCCAGGAGGGGACATGAGAAATCTTTGGCAGGTAGGATCAAGGATAACCCTAAAGCTTTCTATAGATATGTCAGGAATAAAAGAACGATGAGGGTAAGAGTAGAGCCAGTCAAGGACAGTAGTGGGAAGTTGTGCATGGAGTCTTAGGAGATAGGAGAGGTGCTAAATGAATATTTTTCGTCAGTATTCACACCGGAAAAAGACAATGTTGTCGAGGTGAATACTGAGATACAGGCTACTAGATTAGAAGGGCTTGAGGTTCATAAGGAGGAGGTGTTAGCAATTCTGGAAAGTGTGAAAATAGAAAAGTCCCCAGGGCCGGATGGGATTTATCCTAGGATTCTCTGGGAAGCTAGGGAGGAAATTGCTGAGCCTTTGGCTTTGATCTTTATGTCATCATTGTCTACAGGAATAGTGCCAGAATACTGGAGGACAGCAAATGTTGTCCCCTTGTTCAAGAAGGGGAGTAGAGACAACCCCGGTAACTATTGACCAGTGAGCCTTACTTCTGTTGTGAACCTTAATGGTAAGGTTCTTGGTAGTGTGGATGAGCAGAGATATCTCGGTGTCCATGTATATAGATCCCTGAAAATTGCCACCCAGGTTGAGAGGGTTGTTAAGAAGGTTAACGGTGTGTTAGCTTTTATTGGTAGAGGGATTGAGTTTCGGAGCCATGAGGTCATGTTGCAGTTGTACAAAACTCTGGTGCGGCCTCATTTGGAGTATTGCGTGCAATTCTGGTCGCCGCATTATAGGAAGGATGTGGAAGCATTGGAAAGGGTGTAGAGGAGATTTACCAGGATGTTGCCTGGTATGGAGGTAAGATCTTATGAGGGAAGTCTGAGGGACTTGAGGCTGTTTTCGTTAGAGAGAAGAAGGTTAAGAGGTGACTTAATTGAGGCATACAAGATGATCAGAGGATTAGATAGGGTGGACAGTGAGAGCCTTTTTCCTCGGATGGTGATGTCTAGCATGAGGGGACATAGCTTTAAATTGAGGGGAGATAGATATAGGACAGATGTAGGTTCTTTACTCAGAGAGTAGTAAGGGCGTGGAATGCCCTGCTTGCAACAGTAGTGGACTCGCCAACACTAAGGGCATTCAAATGGTGATTGGATAAACATATCGATGATAAGGGAATAGTGTAGATGGGCTTTAGAGTGGTTTCACAGGTCGGCGCAACATCGAGGGCCGAAGGGCCTGTACTGCGCTGTAATGTTCTATGTTCTATGTTCTTGTGTAGGGAAAGGATTGCCCACCACAGTGCTTGTGTATGGTGGGGTTGGGGGGTGGGGAGGGGGGGGGGGGGGGGGGGGGGACTGGCCTGGTGCTTTCCTTTGGGGGTGCTTGCCCCAGTGGATGGGGTTGCCCCGGTGCTTGTGGGGGTGGTCCCCCATATATGTGGGGGTTGGGGGAATTTATTTTTAATTCAGATCGGCCGCCTTTTTCTGATCACTGTGGAGCTGGTGATGCCGGCTCTACAGCCCCCACCCGCCATTGTGACGGCAGAATCCACGACCCCAAAATTTCTATGAAATCTCGACTGTCCAGCCCCAGATGGCATTATGTGTACAGAGTGCTAAATTCCGCCCAATGTGCCTATATATTTTTGAAGCCTCTTTGTGCTCTCCTCACAGCTTACATTCCCACTTCACTTAATCATCAGTAAACCTAGATATATTAATCTTATCTCCTTAGACTATAAATAGCCGAGGCCCCATTACCTTGTGACACTCCAGTAGTCATAGCCTGTTACCTTGAACATGCTCTATTTACCCTGAGCGGAACTTCCCCCAAAAATGGCAAGAGTCAGATTCGTACTGAATACCGACGTGTTTCTCTCCAGAAACACAGTCAGGTTTTCTGACCAATTATGACACACAAAATATCAAGGGGCGCGGTACGCGGCATCACAATAGTGGGTTGAGGTCTGGTAAAGCCAGCAAGCTCAACTCCACAGAGATTGGGGCACCATCATCAAAGGGTGCCTAGATCTGTGAGAAAGATAATCTCCCTTGGAGTTCCTCACTGCCATGCAGTACCCCACCCACGAGCTTCAGGGCAATTTGCACCCCCAGCATGGAAGTATTTGGGGGCACTCACCCCCCTCTCCCCCCCACCCGGTGCATTCGTCAATGCACATGGCTCTCCGTTCACCTGCCCCCCACCACACATAAGGGGAGACCCCCACCCTCAATGGGTTACCCCTGCCAGTGCCCCCTGGCTGTGCCCACTTTATTTCCCATCTCAGTGTTCCCTGGCACTGCCCCCTGATATTTCCCTCCAAGAGGAAGTGCCTGGGGCACTGCCAGGCTGCCACGGGTAATGTCTAACCTCAGCCCTCAACCTTGGGTCCTCCAGGCACCTCCACATCCCCGGCATCAGTTATTAAACAGGAGTTATTTGTGCCGGCAAGATATCACATTGCCAGGGATGGGGTTGGGGATCTTCCACGGAGGCGGCTGCTACAGCATAAAGCCATTTAACGATATTTAAATGAATTTAAATTAATGGATATCAGATCCATGTCCTTTCTGGGCACGAACCTGTTCACGTCACTGGCAGGGGGCGGGGTAGATCTCAAACCAAGATTTCACTGGCGCATCTCCCGTTATGGCCCTCTTGTGAGATGTGGCCACCACAATAGTGTTTGCGGCCATAGCTAATGGATTCGAAAAATCACACATTCTATCTCTCTGTTTCCTATCCATGAACTAATCCTCTATCCACGTGAATATTGTTATGTGCCGGGGCTTAGAAACTCCAAAGTACATTATGAAGTCCACCTGACCTACAACCTTTATGTTGAATTTGGCTAGGACGAGCACAAGAGCCTTCACTTCAGGTATGATTCAACAGTCTTCCTAGACACTTTAATCAAAACAAGCTTTATTCTAAGAACTCAGTTAACATTTATATAAACACACAGCAAGAATTTTTACTAATTACAAACATTTAAAAAAAAAATTTAGAGTCCAATTATTTTTTCCAATTAAGGGGCCAATGTGGTAGTGTGGCCAATCCACCTACCCTGCACATCTTTGGGTTGTGGGGGTGAAACCCACGCAGACACGGGGAGAATGTGCAAACTCCACACGGACAGTGACCCAGGACCGGGATCCAACTAATTACAAACATAAAGACAACCCCCAGCTACAGTAATTTATGTATAACACTTAATGAATTACCACTTAACTGTTCCAATTCAAAAACAAAATCCCATAAATCAAAAACCCCTTTTCAAAGGTGTGGCCCAGCACTCTGCATTCTCACTTGAATAAGGCTGGCTTTCCCAGACATTCTGACCCCGTCTCACCAGCAGGTTTCAATCCTTCCGGAAAGCAAACTATATCTTTTAAGTTACCAAAACAGGTAGCTATAATGAATGAGTTTTTTTTTTACTAGAACTGATATTGAAAATGAAAATAGAGAGAGACAGGCCAAAACACATCCTTCTCCCTGAGTCCACAGCAGTTAAATCTGAAAGTGAAAGCAAAAACCTCACACAGCCACAGCCAAGCTCCACCCACACAATGACATCACTGATGTGCGGGTTAGGTGGATTGGCCATGATAAACTGTCCTTAGTGTACAAAATTGCCCTTAGTATTAGGTGGGGTTACTGGGTAATGGGGATAGGGTGCTCTTTCCAAGAGCCAGTGCAGACTCGATGGGCCAAATGGCCTCCTTCTGCACTGTAAATTCTATGATAATTCTATGATAAGACAAAAATCTTCCTTAAAGTGATTCTCACATGACAATATATTACTGAAAGCTCAATAAGCCCTTATCTTGTGCATTAACAACTGGTGTGGCACTTTATTGAATGTATGTTGTAAATACAAGGATTGCTGAAAAATACATTTTGTCTGAACCTTTTGTCTTGCACCCATCAGCAAAATCACAAGAATACCAAGGTCTGGGAAACAACTTTATCCTGTATGAGAAGAGAATGCTGATTGGTTGGCACGTGGGGTCTGATTGGTAGGGGTGTTGCCATGGAGAATGCAGCAGTTCATGGTGACTGACAGATAACTGCCAAACATTGTATAAAATTTAAACCAGGCACTCTGGCTCTGATTGATCAAGTTGTTGTCCTGAGGAATTAACTAAGGAGTGGCTATCACTTATTTTATTTAGTTGAAATATTGGGTGTGTGCATGTTCTTCTGTCTGTAAAGAACAGGGCCCTGTGCATTAATATATGTAACTTCCAGTACTTGCAAGCATGCACTGTGAGTCTGACTGACAATCTTAAATTGTTTGTCAGCATAATTTTAGCACACAAAGGATTATTGCTGAAAAAAAGACATGGCAAAGCTTTTCGTCTTGCACCCGCTTGGACAATTTGCAGGAATAACAGTATAAGAAGAAAACAACATGTTTTGTAGTATGAGGAGAGTGTGTGGATTAGTTGGCAAGTGGACTCTGATTGGTGGAGACATTGCCATGGTGAATGCACCAGTTGATGGTAGCTGACAAATAACTGCCAAGTATTGAAATTTAAAGCAGGCAGCTTGACCCTGAGTGGTCAAGGTATTGTCCTGGGGATGAATCAGTGAATGGCTGTCACTTATTTTTCAGTTTTAATAGGCACAATGTGTGCATGTGCTCTTTCTGTCTGCAAATAACATATGTAAATTCCAGTACGCACAAATGCGCCACACACTGCAAACCCAACTGATAATTTAAAATTTGTAGTCAGCATAATTCTTAACACATTGAGGATTATTCAGCAAATGTTGTCCGCATCACATCTAATAATGGACATTGTGCTTTGGGTTTTGCAAACATGGTTTGGTTGGATACATTCAATATCTTGTTCATTGCGAATAGTGGCTGGGACATGCTGTTTGATACAATCTGCCAGTGTTTGGGACATACGGCCGATATACCAAGTTTCATGCCAGGAAATTCAAATACCACATGAGTGATCTGTGTGATAGGCACAACATGTTTTTTGGTTTGATGGCAGCATCTTGTTAATTGTGATCACCACTGATGTTGCAACAGCAGAGAAACAGCGTGGAGCAACTAGCTTCACCTCAGTGCCCTGGTGAGTGCAACAAAATCCTTTGATATCTCTCTTTTTTCGGCAATGGCCATGTCCATATCTGTAATATGTAATTACGGAGTGAGAAATGTGACCAACAGAACATACTTTCCCAGCAACCCTCTTGTGGCTGAATTGAATAAGCAAAAGTTCCAAAAGTTCAATCCTGGACAATCATAACAAACTGAGGAGTGATGGATGTAACTACAAAGTCACAACTGTTTTAAATATTAAGTGAACAAAATAGAATTCATCTCAGAATTTATAAACATGCACTTTGTGTTGGGAATAGACTTTTAAAATTCAACATTAGTATTTTTTTTATTTTTTAAAATAATTTTTATTGGAATTTTTAACAGAAAATATAAAAATATAACAAGTATAGCAACAAGCAGTAATATGCAACGAACAGCCCCATAGCACCCACAATTCCCCCCAAACCGTAACATCACATGTATCACACTCCCCCCACCCCCCCAACAAGTGAACTTAATCATAAATTAAAATTAAATAAATAAAATTTAAATAAAATAAGCAAACATAATCAACGTCCACCCCCCCCCCCCCCCCCCACCCCCCCCCCCCCCCCCACCCCCCGGTTTGCTGCTGCTACTGTCCCAGTACCCTATCGTTGAGCCAGAAAGTCGAGGAAAGGTTGTCACCGTTTAAAGAACCCTTGCACCGATCCTCTCAGGGCGAATTTGACCTTCTCAAGCTTAATGAAGCCCGCCATGTCATTGATCCAGGTCTCCACGCTTGGGGGCCTTGCATCCTTCCATTGTAGTAAAATCCTTCGCCGGGCTACTAGGGACGCAAAGGCCAGCACACCGGCCTCTTTCGCCTCCTGCACTCCCGGCTCTACCCCAACCCCAAAGATCGCGTGTCCCCATCCTGGCTTGACCCTGGATCCCACCACCCTTGACACCGTCCTCGCCACCCCCTTCCAGAACTCCTCCAATGCCGGGCATGCCCAGAATATATGGGCATGGTTCGCTGGACTCCCCGAGCACCTGACACACCTATCTTCACCCCCAGAGAACCTACTCATCCTCGTCCCAGTCATGTGGGCCCTATGCAGCACCTTGAATTGAATGAGGCTAAGCCGCGCACACGAGGAGGAAGAATTTACCCTCTCCAGGGCATCAGCCCATGTCGCGTCTTCGATCTGTTCCCCCAGTTCCCCCTCCCACTTTGTTTTCAGCACCTCTACTGACGCCTCTTCCACCTCCTGCATAAGCTTGTAGATATCGGATATCTTCCCCTCCCCGACCCAGACCTCCGAGAGCATCCTGTCACTCACCCCCCTAGCGGGGAGCGCAGGGAATCCCTCCACCTGCCATCTCGCAAATGCCGTTACCTGCAGATATCTAAACATGTTTCTCGGCGGGAGCCCGAATTTCTCCTTCAACTCCCCCAGGCTTGCAAACCTTCCGTCGATAAACAGGTCCTTCAGCTGTCTAATACCCGCTCTATACCATCCCTGAAATCCCCCATCCATGTTCCCCGGGATGAACCTATGGCTCCCCCTTAACGGAGCCTCCATCGAGCCCCCCACTTCTCTCCTATGTGCCTCCACTGCCCCCAAATCTTGAGGGTAGCCGCCACCACCGGAGTCGTGGTATACCTCGTGGGAGGGAGTGGCCACGGCGCCATTACCAGGGCCCCCAGGCTTGTATCCCCACAGGACGCTCTCTCCATCCGTTTCCATGCTGCCCCCTCCCCCTCCATCACCCACTTGCGCACCAAGTGGTTGGCCGACCAGTAGTACCCCGAGAGATTGGGCAACGCCAGCCCCCCCCCCCCCCCATCTCTACCCCGCTCCAAGAAGACCCTCTTCACCCTCGGGGTGCCATGCGCATAAACAAATCCCGTGATGCTGCTGGTCACCCTTTTAAAAAAGGCCCTAGGGATAAAGATGGGCAAGCACTGGAAGAGGAACAAGAACCTCGGGAGAACCGTCATTTTGACGGATTGCACTCTGCCCGCCAACGACAGCGCCACCTTTTAAATTCCTCCATCTGCTCCACTAGTCTGTCAACATTAGTATTGAGGGTTCTTTATTTGTTCGTGGGATCTGACAAGACCAGAATTTATTGTCCATCCTTAATTACGGTTGGGAAGGTAGTGGTGAGCTGCCTCCTGTGCTACTAGAGTCTGTGTGGGTGTGGGCTTGCAAAAGAAATTTCAGGTGCTGGTGTTCCAAGTGCACCTGCTGTCCTTGACCTTCTAGGTGGCAGAGGCCACAGGTTTGGACGGCACTTTGGTGGAAGGTGCGACAAATTGCTGCAATGGCATATACCGCTGTGGCCATTGGTGGAGGGAATGAATACTTAAGATGATGGTTCGCGTGACAATTGAGCAAGCTGCTGTGTCCTGGATGGTGTTGAGCTTCTTGAGTGTTGTTGGAGCTGCACTCATCCAGGCAAGTTGAGTGTACTCCATCACACTTCTGCCTTGTGTACACTGGGAAGGCTTTGGGGAATCAGGAGGTGAGTCAGTCATTGCAAAATATCAGCTCTTATAGCCACAGTATTTAGGTGGCTGGTACCTTTACTGTACCAGCCACCATTTCTAGTCAATGGGTGAAAGGATAATGCTGTCAATACGACTATGTTAGGCTGTTGTTTTAGTCTGTGAGACGTCTCTCCCAATTTTGGCAGCAGTCCCCAGAGGTTTTGTGAAGGACTTCTGTGGACCAACTGGCTAAACAAGGGTGGCTCTCTACCCTTAGTGATGTGAATGGGCATTAGTCAGCTAGATTATTTTTATGTCAGTCCAATCGCTTCATGGTTAACCTGATTGACACAATGGTAATGTTAGACTAATTGGGGGCGATTCTCTGATATGGAGCCCAAGTGTTTGCGCCGTTGTGAACGCCGTCGCATTTCACGACGGCGCAAACCGGGCCCTGGTACGACCGATTCTGGCCCCCATAGCTTGGCACTGAAGTGGTTCACGCTGCTCCAGCCTCCTTTTGCGGCACCAAATGGGCGCCACGCCAACCCGCGCATACGCAGTTGGGTCGCGCCAACCTGCGCATGCGCAGGGGACCTCTTTAGCGCGCCGGCCCCGACTCAACATGGCGTCGGTGTTCAGGGGCCAGCACACCAGAAAGTAGGCCCGGGGGGGAGAGGCTGGCCTGCCGATCAGTGGGCCCCGATTGTGGGCCAGACCCCATCGGAGGACCCCCTGTGAAGGAGCCCCCCCCCCCCCCCCCCCCCCCCCCCCGCCCACAGGCCGCCCACCCGACCATTCCAACAGTGTTCCCGCCGGCAGTGACCAGGGATGAACGGCACCTGTGGGATTCTGTTGTATCGGCGTGGCCGCTCGGCCCATCCGGGCCGGAGAATTGGCGGCCGCGCCGTTTCCAGCAGCATGGCTGCGCCGCGCCAAACGTGCCGGTGCAAATGGCGCTGATTCTCTGCACTTCGGCGAATCGCGCGCCGCTGTCGGGGCGTTGTGGCGCGGTTGCGGCGATTCTCCGGCGCGGGGCTCGGAGAATCGCCGCCATTATTTATCACTTAGTTTTGTTTATTTCAAAAAGTGTCCTTAAATGAAGATACAAATATTTAAATATGGGTATTTGCATGAAAGCAATCTAAAGTGTTTTCCTTTTTGGACTATTAATTATAGGCAGCATACTCTGGATATCTAGAAAAAGCTATTCAACATTATAAGGGGATTAAAGCACTTATTGAAGATGATGAGCAGCAGACCTTGCAGTTCATTGAAGCTGAACGACAGGCTGCTACACTGTACATTGAAGCACAGACTAAAGACTGGGTGGAAGAGCTTGATGACTTAAACAGAACGACTGAGCAGATAAATACCATTTTAAATCAGAGCGACTCATTCAGATTTCTAAAGGTAATTTATTTTCAATCATCTTCCAGGAGAATTAATCACTATTATTCTGAATGCATTAACATTAAAAGATGGGTGATGTTCTCTTTGAATAGATTAGTTGGAGAAGTTATAAAAAAGATACAGAGGCACTGAAGAGAGTTCGGAAAGGATTTACTGGCATGATACTAAAATTGCAAGGTTATATCTATTATGAATGGATCAACAGCCTGGTTCTCTTTTCTCCTGAAAAGAGAAGGCTGAGGGGTGACCTAATAGAAGCCTCTAAAATTATGGAAGTTTATGGTACAGTAGGCATGGAGAGAGAGGTTTTCCATTTGTGGTGAAGAGCAATATAGAGGCCATCAAAAACAGTCACCAAAAAATCAAATGCATTTATTCGTACCATTAACTTAATGCAAAGATTCCGGGGGCCTTCACAGGATCTTTATCTTGAGCTCTCTGCTGAAGGCAGGCCCACAGTGCCATGACATCTACTATGGTCCTTGGTAGCTTAGGGCACAGCTATGAATGGTGGAAGGGTTAAGAACAGGAATGCTAAATTGGCCAGAATTTGTAGAGAGCAGAGACCTAGGGAGTTTGTAGGACTGTAGGCGATTACGGAGATCTCCTGCAGAGTGCATCCTTAAGTGCCCTTGACAAGGTGGTGATGAGCTGCCTTCTTGAACCGCTGCAGTGCATGAGGTGTAGGTATATCCACAGTGCTGTTAGCAAGGGATTTCCATGGTTTTGACCCAGTGACAGTGAAGTGCTAGGTTTAAGGTTAGGCAACATCGTTCTAAGTCAAGATGGTGTATGGCTTGAGCGGGAACTTGGTGATAGAAGTTGCAGATTTGGAAGATGTTGTTGAAGGAGCCTTGGTAAGTTGCTGCAGTGCATCTTGTATATAGTACACATTGCAACCACTGTGCGTCGGTGGTGGGGGGAGTGAATATTTATATTGGTGGGTGGCTCGCCAATTGAGTGGCTGCTTTGTCCTGGAGGGTGTCAAGCTTTTTGTATGTTGTGGTGCCACACTCATCCAGGCAAATGGAAAGTATTCCATCAAACTCCTAACTGCTCTCCCCCCCCCCCCCCCCTCTCCCAAGGATGTTGATGGTGAGGGAATTTTGCAATGTTCATACCATTGACTGTTAAGTGGAGATCATAGTTTGATTCTCTCTTGTTGGAGATGATCATTGCCTAGAATTAGTGTGGCATGATTGGCAAGGAACAAGGCAAAGTTTCTTAAAGTAGGTGAGAAAGTAAGTAAAAGCAACGCATTGTTTACCCGGGAGCCAATATCTTCAGTGAGCAGAGGGTTGATGGGTGAAAGGGGCTTAGTGAACATTAAGACACAGGAGCAGAGCTTTGGATGATCTCAAGTTTACAAATGGTGGAAGATAGGGGACCAGAAAGAAATGCATTCAGAGGAATCTTAAATATCCAGAAAATGCTGAGGATGTGGAACTCACTACCATGGGAAATAGAGGAGGCGAATGGAACAGATGCATCAAAGAGGGATCTAGATAAGCATATGAGGCAGAAGAGAATAGAGTGTTATGTTGATATAATTAGTTGAGGAAGAATGGGAGGCAGCTCAAGTGAAGCATAGACTGGTAGGTTGAAGGACCCATTTCTGTGCCATGTAATTGGAACTTTTTTTGCTATTGTTTTCCTGTAGGGAGCAAACTGCAATGAATATCGGTAAGTAAGAAATTCAATAAATCATTTGGTTTTCCAAAGTATAATTATAAGGGCTACACAATTAAAAGCTAATTGTTAAATATAATGGCATAGGGTTGTATATTTGACATTCCCCCCCCCCCCCCCCCCCCCCCCCCCCCCCGCCCCCAGCAATTTGAAAGAGTTTGGAAGATGGTGTTGCCCAACTTGCCTGAGTGAAATTGAAGTTCCTCTTCTTAGGCCAATCTCAAGTGGCTCAGTGGTCATTGTGTAGATGTTTGTGGCGCAAGTGTAATCCCTTTCAGAGAGCCAATGGGGGCTATGTCCTAGTGAACAGGCTATCGGGGCAACATGCAAATGGGAAAAAAAATGAAGGCATATGTGGCTAAAAATTGAGGTCCTCAGTGCACTGCATTGGTTTTGTCTGCTTGTATGTAGATCTTGCCGTGAAACAGGTGACATTGAGCAGGCATCCCATTACATTTCTCCTGCATTTTACCTCCACTTTCTTTAATGGAAAGGACGTAACAACACATCCAATCTGGACTGTAAAGGATTGGACCCTATTGCATTTCTCGTTGTGGTGTTAATCTCTCTTCTTTCAGCCATCTCTTGTTTATTGGTGTTCGTGCCATTGCTCTGGGTCTATTTGTTCAACATTTCATATATTACAACAGTGACTACACTACAAACGTACTAAATTGGCTACACATTCTGAGGTTGTGAAAGTCCCTCTACAAATATAAATCTTTCTTTTTAGCAAAACTATAATTTTACTCATTATACTGAACATTTCTCTTCAGGAATCTATTATATCTTTCATTCTTCCTTTCGATGTGCTCGGAAATGAAGAAACAGATTCCATTGCACTCGGACCTGACAGTCATACACAGCATATACCATTACTCAGTCTCCCCCCCCCCCCCCCCCCCAAACAAGGTCAGAGAGAAATCCACCACAGAGAATATATTCCATAACCAAAAACTCCCTACATTAAAAAAGATTATCCTAATCTCCCTCCTGATAGGAATCGACTATTTCCTGATCTGATAGGTAAAAGAAGGCTATTTAGTGTAAATATTAAGCCCCAGTTTTAATACCCATTTTAAATTGAGGATTTCAGCACTTATAACCTCAGGACATGATAAAACACATCGCTTCAACAGAGACCCAAAAAGCCTGACACATGCATAAACTAGTTGGAGATTAAAACAACATTTTTACTAAGCAAGATGAAAAAGCTATTGTTCGAATAAACAGATTTTCAAAGACAGTTTGACATTAAGAAATGAGCTGTACGGCCGGTGTCCTGGCCTTTGCGTCCCTAGTAGCCCGGCGGAGGATCTTACTTCAATGGAGGGATGCGAGGCCCCCAAGCGTGGAGGCCTGGATCAATGATATGGCGGGGTTTATCAAATTGGAGAAGGTGAAATTTGCCCTGAGGGGATCAGTACAGGGGTTCTTTAGGCGGTGGCAGCCTTTCCTGGACTTCCTGGCGGAACGGTAGGGAAATAGGCCGGCAGCAGCAGCAACCCGGGGGGGGGGGGGGGGGGGGGGGGGGGAGGGGGGAGGAGGGGGGGAGGGGAGGGGTTGGGTTTGGGGGGAGGGAGAAGTGTGTACATGGGTTGGTGGGATGTGGCGGGTGTTATCTCTTTCCTTTCTGTTGTTTGCTTTTTTTTTGTTTTCGATTTAGTAGTTGCTTTTGTAGGGGGGTGGGTGTTGTTCTTGGGTTATTACAATGGTTATTCTGTTAATATTGTTTTGTTGTTTATATTTTGTGAAAACCTTAATAAAAATTATTTTTAAAAAAGAAAAAAAAAATGAGCTGTACCAGTAATCTGATCAAGAACGAAGTGGGCACCATAGCAACATGAATGCACCATTGTTCATAATGTGGATAAAGCAAAGTCAGCAGAAAACCAGTAGAAACCAGTCTTGTTAATAGCACAGAATCGCATTTCATAACATACACAAATATTCAAACATCAAACATTCAGAACATATGTTGCACATTAAGGATTGATAGCTAACCGTCGAATCAAATACATTTGATTCTAACCCAAACCAATTAGGACGACATAGAGGTGTAGATAGATGGCTCAAGACAGATAAGATTTCCTATAAACGTGATGGTCCGTACGGCCATCTTTATTCTGGGATCATCCTATACTTTGATCTAAACTATTCGCTATCCCTATTTTCATATTTCCACTTTTCCACTCTAACTCTTGAAGTAAATGCAATCTGTTTTGCTGTGAGCAAGAAACCATTTCTGTATTATTTTGAAAGTTAAATTGTTTATAAATTACTTCTCTTTAAGTCCTTTTGCTAGCCGGATTTTATTGGGAATAAAATTTCTCTCAATTGTAATCAAATAGAGGCAATAAAGATTCTTGTTTGCATCCGAGAAGTTTAACTCCAATTTCTACTGAGTTTTAGTGTCGCAAGACTTCACTAATTCCGCATGGTAGATCTCATCACCCCCTCACTCACAGGGACTGATTCTTGCTCGAGCGAAACAAGGCCAGTGAATAGCGGGAGAGGCCGAAAATGAGAACCACGCCAAGGGCCAAACAATTTGCGACGCAACCGGTCTGCTCCCATAAGCAAAATCAGGATCTCGCCGTAGCATGGCGAGAAATCAGTTATCACCACTTAAGCCCTATTTCCATACAATTAACTGGAGCGACGCCATATCCAACCGCCTCCCGTAACGCATTGGCCTCCCCAACAAGTGGTCATGCTGGCTCCTATTAGTGCTCCTTTTGAAAAAAGTGAACTGGTGGATGGACTTCTGTGGGCAGCCAAGGCGGTGAGTAGCCATTTTTGGTCACAGGCAAAGAGCCCGGGAGCGCTGGGCCTGACGCCTCAGAGCTCGGCAGGGGATGTGAGGACCCTCGGCAGGGGGGCGGCACCCTCCGGAGCGATGGGCCGCCATGAGAAGAGGGCAACCCAAACCTCTTCCCTTCTGCCCCACTGACCACCCATAACCACCACAGACTGCCGAGGCCTCTGGCTGTGCGGCTGAAGCTATTGCTAATAGGGAATTGGCAATCGTGGTTAAGTGAGCACATCACACAACCCAAGTGTGCAGCACAGTAGCACAGTGGGTAGCACTTATTTCTTCTCAGTGCCAGGGTCCCAGGTTTGATTCCCGGCTTGGATCACTGTCTGTGGGAGTCTGCACGTTCTCCCCGTGTCTGCGTGGGTTTCCTCAGGTGCTCCGGTTTCCTCCCACATGTCCTGAAAAACTTGCTTGTTAGGTGAGTTAGACATTCTGAATTCTCCCTCTGTGTACCCGAACAGGCGTCGGAATGTGGTGACTAGGGACTTTTCATAGTAACTTCATTGCAATGTTAATGTAAGCCTACTTGTGACAATAACGATTCTGCATACTTGTAAAAACCATCTACTCTTAACCATCTCTGCTCCAGTGGAAATACTCCACCATAGAAAGCATCCTATCGGGCTGCATCACAGCCTGGTATGGCAACTGCTCGGCCCAGGACCGTAAGAAACTTCAGAGAGTCGTGAACACCACCCAGTCCATCACACAAACCTGCCTCCCATCCATTGACTCCATCTACACCTCCCGCTCTCTGGGGAAAGCGGGCAGCATAATGAAAGATCCCTCCCACCCGGCTTACTCACTTTTCCAACTTCTTCCATCGGGCAGGAGATACAGAAGTCTGAGAACACGCACGAACAGACTCAAAAACAGCTTCTTCCCCACTGTCACCAGACTCCTAAATGACCCTCTTATGGACTGACCTCATTAACACTACACCATGTATGCTTCAACCAATGCGAGTGCTTATGTAGTTACACTGTATATCTTGTGTTGTCCTATTATGTATTTTCTTTTATTCCCTTTTCTTTGCATGTACTGAATGATCTGTTGAGCTGCTCGCAGAAAAATACTTTTCACTGCATCTCGGTACGCGTGACAATAAACAAATCCAATCCAATCCAATCCAGTGTGTCATGGTAACCAACACATTATACCAATTGATCCTCCACATGTCTGGCAACTTTCTCCCTCTCGTCTGGCAACTTTCCTTCCTCTTTCAATATTAGCCCAAACTACAAAGTAACAATGCTCATCTCATTGATATTGATGGGAAAATTTCATTGGGGTAAATTTTTATCTATACTGTCTGGGTATGAATTATCTGATAGAGAGCAAGGAGAAAAATTGGGTGGGTTGTGGATAGGAGTAAGGGCTAAGTTGCATGACTATATTGGCACATGCTCCTCTTGTTTAAATGGCAGGAAAACTGGGTTGGATCTGTTATCGACTCATGATTCTTTCCCTTTTAATTTTTCAATTTTTTGACAGCACAAATGAAAAAATAACACATTGTGTGAAGTAATTTGAACCACATACAGAAGCGATAACAATCATTTTGAATAGAATAATTTGTATCGCACATGCAGACTCTATGATAATTATCATGTGTCATTGCTACTGATCTTAGTTTTAATTAACAGCAGTGCCGTATGTCAATTCAGTACAGTCTATGACTACCACCCAGAAAACATCCTCAGTAAACCACAGCGAGTAAAAGTAAAAGATGTTTATTTAAACGACAAGTATATACAAGAGCCCAGGTTAAACCTCACCGGGTACTCTCTGATGGTTGGTTCCACACTGGCTGACCTTTTACACAAGTACGAGTAAGCTACCCCCCCCCCCCCCCCCCCCCCCCCCCCCACCCCCCGCCCCGAGCGGCGGAGCTCGTACCCCTCGAGGAGCGCGGGGAAAACAATCGTCCCCACACCGTATGTCCCGTGCTGGGTATTACAACATCCATAGATCCATTTGAAGTACTGTATTCTCTGTCATGCATGTACACTTGTACACAGAAAATTATAAATTTGTTGAGAAGTTCACTTAAGACAATTTTAATGTCGTCATTTAAAATGGAAAACTGTGATTCCCACCAATAAAAAATTGTCAAGTCAGTGAGATCTACAGCACAGAAAAGGTCCTTCAGCACATTGCGCCTGCGCCTGTCAAAAACAACCACTAAGCTATTCTAATCTCCACATTCTACCCGTGTCTGCTTGTGTCTCACCCTCACAACCCAAATATGTGCAGGATATGTGGATTGGCCATGCTGCATTACCCCTTAATTGGAATTTTAGTAAAGAGAACAAAAAATAGTATTCTAATCCCATTTTCCAGCACTTGGCCTGTAGCCTCTTATGCCTTGAGATTGCAAGTGCACATCTGAATACTTCTTAAATGTTTTGAGGGTCTCTGCCTCCACCGCCCTTTCAGGCAGTGAGTTCCAAACTCCCATCACCCTCTGGGTGTAAAAGGTTTTCCTCACATCCCCTCTAAACCTCCTGCCACTTACCTTAAATCTATGCCCCCTGGTCATTGATCCCTCCACCAAGAGGAAAGATTTCTTCCTGTCTACTCTATCTATGCCCCTCAAAATTTTACATATCTCAATCATGTCACCCCTCAGCCTCCTCTGCTCCAAGGAAAACAACCCCAGTCTATCCAATCTCTCTTCATAGCTGAAACTCTACAGCCCAGGCAGCATCATGGTAAATCTCCTCTGCACCCTTTCCAGTGCTATCACACGCCTACTATAAATAAATAATAAATAAATAAATAAATAATCTGATTTGGTACCAGAACTGCAAACAGTACTCTAGCTGTGGGTGAACCAATGTTTAATATAGTACCAACATAACCTCCCTGCTCTTAAACGTATGCCTCAGCTAATACAGGCAAGTATACCATATGCCTTCTTAACCACTGTATGTACCTGCCCTGCTACCTTAAGGACCAGTGTACATGCACACGAAGGTCTCTTTGATCCTCGGTGCTTCCCAGAGTCCTGCCGTTTATTATGTACTCCCCTCCATCACCTCAAACTTAGCTGGATTGAATTCCATTTTGCCACTGATCAGCCCATCTGGCCAGCCCGTCTATATCCTCCTGGAATCCAAGGCTATCCTCCTCACTATCTACCACCCCACCAATTTTCAAATCACTCACAAACTTACTGATCAACCCTCCTACATTCGTGTCTAAATCATTTATATAAGCCACAAACAGCAAGGGCCCAACCCTGATTCCTGCAGAACCCCACTGGTTGCAGGCTTCCAGTCAGAAAAGGCCCCTTGACCATCACCCCCTGCTTCCTGCCACTCAGCCAATTCTGGATCCAATTTGCCAAATTTCCCTGGATCCCAGGGACACTTACCTTCACTATCAGCTGTATAATACCTATCAATTATTCCCTAAAAAAACATTCACTCAACCATGACGACTGTTATCCCCTCCTTCATCCATAAGGCATTTGCATACAATATTTGAATTTTGGAACCTTCAAATCCAAATTTAACTGTTTCACAATATAAAACAAAACAGATCTAATGATATGTCATCAATACGAATGCACTCTGTTTTTATTCAGAGTAAAGGAGGAATCTGGAAACAGCGTTTCCCAACATGGGTCTGTTCACAAAGCTGAGAGAACATAGACACAAACTATATTTTCCTTCCATATACTACCCTAACCTTTCCTCAGTTGGGAACAGCTGCTCTCACTAAAAATAGGGCATGCATTTCAGTGTGACAGGAGTGCAACATTAACACACTCTTTGAGGTCATGATCAACTTAGGAACAGCTCAATCAACATCATGAACCCCACCCTCTCTCCATATGGACCTTTTTAGATTAATTTAAGTAAAAACAAGACTAGCAAAAAATAATTAAATCAATGAAAACAGTAAAATCAGGAAAAATCAAAAGACAGAATCAGGTTGTTCCCGATTTCACAAAAGGAAGGAAAAGGATCCTGTTTGAATGGCTGATGGGACTGGACAAATCACATCAGGATTTAATGTCTCCCATTTAATAGAGACATGACTGTGGCTTCCAGGAGGGGTGATTGACCCAACTGATTTTTAAAATAAAATGAATGCACAGAAATAATATGAAATTTAAATTGTAGAAAATTAATGAACTGATGATTCCATGATTCTGTTAAGGTCGACAAACTTACAAAGCCTGCTGAGTTTTCAAGGAAACTAAAAGCGACTAAATGATCCTAAAATAGGTCAACATGAAGGCATTGAAGGAGCCCTATTTTGAGATAAATCAGCAGAATTGTAGATCAGGTCAAATCTAATACCAGTGAAAACCATACAATTATCTCAGCTGAAATGAATAATGATTTTTAGGACTTGGTTGGCCATCCCACGTCAACTTGAAATAGAACACAAGTGAAAGGTTTTAAAGAGTGAATATGTAGAGGGAAAAAACGTGGCAAGATCCCCAACTGCAGATGGTAAATATGGTTTTGGGAGTGATAATTGACCACGTGCTGAGAACATCTGGTCAGTGTGGAGGACATAGACCATGAGACACAGGTGCAGAATTAGGCCATTCGGCCATCAAGTCTGCTCTGCCATTCAATCATGGCTGATATGTTTCTCATCCCCATTCTCCTGCCTTCTCCCCATAACCCCTGATTAATCAACAACCTATCTATCTCTCTTAAAGATGCTCAGTGTTTTGGCCTCCACAGCCTTCTGCAGCAAAGAGTTCCACAGATTCACCATCCTTAGGCTGAAGAAATTCCTCTCATCTCAGTTTTAAAGGATCATCCTTCAGTCTGAGGCTGTACCCTTGGGTTCTGGTTTTACCTACTAGTGGAACATCCTCTCCACTTCCACTCTACCCAGGCCTCTCAGTACCCTGTAAGTTTCAATAAGACTCCCCCCTCATCCTTCTAAACTCCAGTGAGTACAGGCCCAGAGTCCTCAACCGCTCCTCATAGGACAAGTTCTTCATTCCAGGGATCATTCTTGTGTACCTCCTCTGGACCCTTTCCAAGGCCAGCACATCCTTCCTTAGATATGGGGCCCAAAACTGCTCACAGTACTCCAAAAGGGTCTGACCAGAGCCTTATACAGCCTCAGAAGTGCATCCCTGCTCTTGTAATCTAGCCCTCTTGACATGAATGCTAACATTGCATTTGTCTTCCTAACTGATGACTGAACCTGCACGTTAATCTTAAGAGAATCTCAAACTATGACTCCCACGTCCCTTTGTGCTTCTGATTTCCTAAGCCTTTCCCCATTTAGAAAACAGTCCATGCCTCCATTATTCCTACCAAAGTGCATAACCTCACACTTTTCCACATTGTATTCCATCTGCCACTTTTTTGCCCACTTTCCTACCCTGTCCAAGTCCTCCTGTTACCCCCTGCTTCCTCTATACTACTTGTCCCTCTGCAACTTGTGACAACAGATGTATTTACACCCTGCTTAGTACCCTGTGCTTAATAGGCTCCAGTGTCCATGGGCCTTCTTGCAGTCCCAGCAGTCCTCACTAATGCACTCTTCATGCTGCTGGGTCTGTTGCTGCTAGTGGGGCAGGTTCTTGTGGAGCATGTCGATTCCACACTTTCCTTCCGGGTGGGCAATCCGTCTGTCCCGCTGCAATATGCTGCCCACTACTTTATAGCTCTAGCTTCTCTATTCAGACCGTTGGAATTTCATAACCTTCCATTTTACTTACATTGCATTTACTCAATTTTCTTCAGTTGAAACTTTCATTTGTAAAGCTACAAGTTATAGTAAAGTCACCATAGTCAGAGGTGAGCATAGGCTGCTTTCCCTTTGAGCGGGAGAGCTGATTGATGGTGATTTAACCTGAGGGTCACCACACCTAAGGCGAGGGGCAAGAGGCCTTCATGAATAATCTCAGCCGGTACGGGAATTGAACCCACACTTTTGGCCTAGCTCTGCATCACAAACCAGCTGTCCAGTCAACTGAGCTAAACCAGCCTATGTGTTTTAAAATAAAAAGGTACATTCTAAAACACACGAAAGATGAATCAGATATTTGCAACAGCAGCAGCTACTGTCTTCAGACATTGTCTGTCTCCTGTCTGGCTGTAACTCCAATTCCCCTGCCTAAGAGAGAGTTCTGTCTATGCATGATTAAACACATGTGCCAAGCTCTAACCCAGAAGTAAATTTTTTAACATTTCGGCAGTGCTGGTGGGAGCATTAGTATTGTCTAATCCATTATTCATCGTAAAACTCCCTTGGGTAGTTTTTAAACCTTATTTGACATCAAGCTGCCTGTGGTATCAGACTGGAATGGTGTGAAAACACCCCCTGCCGGAAGTCTCACATCACTTCACAGCCGAATTAGATCAACCACGACTAGATTTACATGACAACCGTAACATGACAGGAACTTTCACAACAAAACTGAACTTGTAGTTGAGGCAAATCGGGTGCTGGGGTGTATTTATCAGGAATTAAATTATCAGTGAGGATAGGTTTTACTGACATAAACAGAATGACCAATGCAGGTAAACTTTTATCAGAACCTAGAGTTTTACTTACATTATAGGATCAAAGCCTATACAAAAGTACAAGGCCAACACACCAGGCCGTCCTATCGTTTCAGGCAGTAGGACCCTGTGTGAGAACCTCTCTGGCCACATCGAGGGATTCTTGAAACGCATCGTACAAGGTACGCCCAGCTTCTGTCGCGACACAACGGACTTCCTACAGAAACTCAGCACCCATGGACCAGTTGAACCAGGAACATTCCTCATTACAATGGACGTCTCAGCACTCTACACCAGCATCCCCCATGACGATGGCATTGCTGCAACAGCCTCAGTCCTCAACATCGACAACTGCCAATCTCCAGACGCAATTCTGCAACTTATCCGCTTCATTCTAGATCACAACGTTTTCACTTTCAACAACAAATTCTTCATCCAGATGCATGGAACAGCCATGGGGACCAAATTCGCACCTCAATATGCCAACATCTTCATGCACAAGTTTGAACAAGACTTCCTCACCGCACAGGACCTTCAACCGACGTTATACACCAGATACATCGATGACATTTTTTTCCTTTGGACCCACGGTGAAGAATCACTGAAACGACTACACGATGACATCAATACGTTCCATCCCACCATTAGACTCACCATGGACTACTCTCCAAAATCGGTTGCATTCTTGGACACACTCATCTCCATCAAGGACGGTCACCTCAGCACTTCACTTTACCCCAAGCCCACAGATAACCTCCCGATGCTCCACTTCTCCAGCTTTCACCCTAAACACATTAAACAAGCCATCCCCTATGGACAAGCCTCCATATACACAGGATCTGCTCAGACGAGGAGGAGCGTAACAGACATCTACAGATGCTGAAAGATGCCCTCGTACGAACGGGATATGGCGCTTGACTCTTCGATCGACAGTTCCAACGCGCCACAGCAAAAAACCGCACCGACCTCCTCAGAAGACAAACACGGGACACAACTGACAGAGTACCCTTTGTTGTCCAGTACTTTCCTGGAGCGGAGAAACTACTACATCTTCTTCGCAGCCTTCAACACATCATCAATGAAGATGAACATCTTGCCAAGGTCATCCCCACACCCCCACTACTTGCCTTCAAACAACCGCGCAACCTCAAACAAACCATTGTTTGCAGCAAACTACCCAGCCTTCAGAACAGCGACCACGACACCACACAACCCTGCCATGGCAATCTCTGCAAGATGTGCCAGATCATCGACATGGATACCACCATTACACGTGAGAACACCACCCACCAGGTACGCGGTACATACTCGTGCGACTCGGCCAATGTTGTCTACCTCATACGCTACAGGAAAGGATGTCCTGAAGTGTGGTACATTGGCGAGACCATGCAGGCGCTGCAACAACGAATGAACGGGCATCGCGCGACAATCACCAGGCAGGAATGTTCCCTTCCAGTTGGAGAACACTTCAGCAGTCAAGGGCATTCAGCCTCTGATCTCCGGGTAAGCGTTCTCCAAGGCGGCCTTCAGGACACGCGACAACGCAGAATTGCCGAGCAGAAACGTATAGCCAAGTTCCGCACGCATGAGTGCGGCCTCAACCGGGATCTTGGATTCATGTCGCATTACATCCACCCCCCCACCATCTGGCCTGGATTTGCAAAATTCCACCAGGGTATAGATGCTTCAGAAGGGATAGAGAGGGAGGTAAAAGGGGTGGTGGAGTTGCATTACTGGTCAGAGATGATATCACAGCTGTGATTAAGGAGGGCACTTTGGAGGATTCGAGCACTGAGGCAATATGGGTGGAGCTAAGAAATAGGAAGGGTGCAGTAACATTGTTGGGACTTTACTACAGGCCTCCCAAAAGCGAGCGTGAAGTAGAGGTACAAATATGTAGACAGATTATAGAAAAATGTAGGAGCAATAGGGTGGTCATGATGGGGGATTTTAACTTCCCCAACATTGAATGGAACTTATGTAGTGTTGGAGGCATAGATGGAATAGAATTTGTAAAGAGCATCCAGGAGAGATTTTTAGAGCAGTACGTAAATAGTCCAACTCCGGAAGGGGCCATACTGGACCTGGAATTGGGGAATGATCCTGGCCAGGTGGTTGAAGTTTCAGTCAGTGATTACTTTGGGAATAGCGATCACAATTCCATCAGTTTTAGAATACTCATGGACAAAGACGAGAGTGGTCCTAAAGGAAGAGTCCTAAATTGGGGAAAGGCCAAGTATGACAAAATTTGGCAGGAGCTAGGGAATGTGGATTGGGAGCAGCTGTTTAATGGTAAATCCACATTTTAAACGTGGGAGTCGTTCAAGGAAAGGTTGATTAGAATGCAGGACAGACATGTCCCTGTGAAAATGAGGCATAGAAATGGCAAGATTAGGGAACCATGGATGACGGGTGGAATTGTGATACTAGCTTAGATAAAAAAGGAAGCATACATAAGATCGAGGCGACTCAAAACTGATGAAGCTTTGGAGGAATATCGGGAAAATAGGACAAATCTCAAACGCGCAATAAAGAAGGCTAAAAGGTGTCATGAAATATCTTTGGCGAACAGGGTTAAGGAATATCCCAAAGCCTTTTATTTGTATATAAGGAGCAAGAGGGTAACTAGAGAACGGATTGGCCCACTCAAAGACAAAAGAGGGAATTTATGCATGGAGTCAGAGGAAATGGGTGAGATTCTTAATGAGTATTTTGCATCGGTATTCACCAAGGAAAGGGACATGACAGATGTTGAGGTTAGTGGTGGATGTTTATATACTCTAGGTCAAGTCGGCATAAGGAAGGGGGAAGTTTTGGGTATTCTAAAAGGCATTAAGGTGGACAAGTCCCCAGGTCTAGATGGGATCTATCCCAGTTTACTGAGGGGAGCAAGGGATGAATTAGCTGGGGCCTTAACAGATATCTTTGGAGCATCCTTGAACACGGGTGAGGTCCTGGAGGACTGGAGAATTGCTAATGTTGTCCCTTTGTTTAAGAAGGGTAGTAGGGATAATCCAGGGAATTATAGATCTGTGGGCTTGACGTCAGTGGTAGGCAAACTGTTGGAGAAGATACTGAGGGATAGGATCTAATCACATTTAGAAGAAAATCGATTTATCAGTGTTAGGCAGCATGATTTTGTGCAGTGAAGGTCATGTCTTACAAACCTATTAGAATTCTTTGAGGAAGTGACAAAGTTAATTGATGAGGGAAGTACTGTAGATGTCACATACATGGACTTCAGTAAAGCATTTGATAAAGTTTCCCATGGCAGGTTGATGGAAAAAGAGAGGTCGTATGGGATTCAGGGTGTACTAGCTGGATGGATAAAGAACTGGCTGGGCAACAGGAGACAGAGAGTAGTGGTGGAAGGGAGTGTCTCAAAATGGAGAAAGGTAACTAGTGGTGTTCCACAGGGATCTGTGCTCGGACCACTGTTGTTTGTGATATACATAAATGATCTGGACGAAGGTATAGGTGGTCTGATTAGCAAGTTTGCAGATGATACTAAGGTTGGTGGAGTTGCAGATAGCGAGGGGGACTGTCAGAGAATACAGCAAAATATAGATAGATTGGAGAGTTGGGCAGAGAAATGGCAGATGGAGTTCAATCCAGGCAAATGCGAGGAGATGCATTTTGGAAGATCCAATTCAAGAGCGGACTATATGGCCAATGGAAGAGTCCTGGGAAAAATTGATGTCCAGAGAGATCTGGGAGTTCAAGTCCATTGTACCCTGAAGGTGGCAACGCAGGTCGATAGAGTGGTCAAGAAGGCATACAGCATGCTTGCCTTCATCGGACAGGGTATTGAGTACAAGAGTCGGCAGGTCATGTTACAGTTGTATAGGACTTTTGTTAGGCCACATTTGGAATACTGCGTGCAGTTCTGGTCGTCACATTACCAGAAGGATGTGGATGCTTTAGAGAGGGTGCAGAGGAGGTTCACCAGGATGTTGCCTAGTATGGAGGGTGCTAGCTATGAAGAAAGATTGAGTACATTAGGATTGTTTTCATTGGAAAGACGGAGGTTAAGGGGGCGGACCTGATTGAGGTCTACAAAATTATGAGAGGTATGGACAGGGTGGATAGCAACAAGCTTTTTCCAAGAGTGGGGGTGTCAATTACAAGGAGACACGATTTCAAGGTGAGAGGGGAAACTTTAAGGGAGATGTGCGTGGAAAGTTTTTTACACAGAGGGTGGTGGGTGTCTGGAACGCTTTGCCAGCGGAGGTAGTAGAGGCGGGCACGATAGATGCATCTAGATAGATATATGAACGGGCGGGGAAAGAGGGAAGTAGATTCCTGGAACATAGGCAACAGGTTTAGATAAAGGATCTGGATCGGTGCAGGCTGGGAGGTCCGAAGTGCCTGTTCCTGTGCTGTAATTTTCTTTGTTCTTTGTTCTGCCTACCCCATGTCCCCTCATATACCGATACCAACTTACTGCCAAGCCTTAACTACCACACACCATACTTTGCCTTTTCCCCCTCCATGCCAGCTTACCTAGCACCCTTGGTTGCTTCCTGGGCAGCTTTTACAATTTTGACACTTCCTGGACAGCTGGACAGTTCCAAATGAGTTTGTGATTAAAGAGTGTAGAGTTATGTTTAATTCTAACATTTTTCAAGGGTGCCTTACTTCCTCCAAAAGAATCCTGCAATCCTATCCAAAAGGGGGCTTACCCCTCCAAAGAGCCTGGCTATCCAAAGAATCCACCAAGTTTAGACCTTTTCTGACCTGGTCTGCTTTGCACATTCCTGGATTCATGCAGCTAGGGTTCAAAAATTGGAAGTCAGTAGAGTTAGCTGACGATTTAAATGGCCAGCTGCCTATGGAAACCATGCTGCTTGAAGCACGGCCCAACAAACGTCCTGCTTAATTGAAGATGGGAAATGTTGGGCTTGGGGGTGGGACTTTGAAAATTTGTATTTTTCCAGGATTTTCACCATGGTGGAGAGCTTCTCTTTCATGGCAAAATCTGGTCCACAGTGCGGAATACGGGATAAGTTGTATTAATTTTGTTTAGGCTCTGCAGGAAAGCACCTTATAGGCTGAGGCATCCAAACATTGGTTTAAATATCAAAACCTTCTGTTCACCAAGAGCCTGGAATCTGTATGTGTATCATTGCAACCCTCTTTAGGTCAGACTCCTGATTTTGTGAAAGGACTCCAATGGTTATCCTCCAATTCTGAACAACCAATTCATGGGGAATATAATCATCTTGTGCAGTCAGCTGCATGAAGCGATCGATGTACATATTTCACAGATTAGTTAAATATGTCCATTGGTGCCGACTCGGTCGGTGCAGCACTGGTCGGGGGCCGCTCAACGTGGCCACCCCGGCGATTGTCCCCGCGCGATGGGCTAATTGCCCGCCGAGTTAGGCCGAGTACCACCGGCGTCGTTCTCGTGTGATCCTACCCAGCGGGATCTCGGTGCTCAGGGCGGCCTGGTGGGGGGGAGGGGGTATCCGACCCCGGTGGGGGGGGCCTCAACGGTGTCCTGGCCCATGATCGGGGTATGCTGATCGGTGGCCGAGCTTATCCTATGTTCCTCCACGCGGGCTCCTGTAGCTTCCGCCATGTTGCGTTGGGGTCCGGCGCGGAGAAGGAAACCCGTGTGCATGCGCGAACCCACGGCACCCGTGCTGACGCCCGATCGGCAGCTGGAGCAGCGTGAGGCCTTCCAGTGCCATGCTGGCCCCCTGTGCGCCACAGGATCGCTGATCTTAGGGGCCAAATGACACCTTTGTAAAACGCTCTGGCGTTTACGATGGTATCAGCACTTAGCCCCAAGATCAGAGAATCCGCCCCTTGTTCTTGATATGAAAGGTGTGAAGATAGCTGCCTTGTGAACTCACTAATCCAACATTTCCTCCCCTACGTAGATAGAGAAAGATGCCTGGTGGAATGTCCACAGTCCAAAGATGTGCAGGTTAGGTGGATAAGCCATGATCAATTATGGGGATAAAGTTAGCTTCGTTAGCTGGATGGCTGGTTTGTGATGCAGAGCGATGCCAACAGCGTGGGTTCAATTACCGTACCAGCTGAGGCTATTCATGAAGGCCCCGCCTTCTCAACCTTGCTCCTCGCCTGAGGTGTGGTGATGCTCAGGTTAAATCACCACTAGTCAGTTTTCAAATGGAGAGCAGTTTATGATCCTCTGGGACTGTGGCGACATTTATTTTACTGTCCAGCATCTCATTCACATGGCTGATAAGCTGCCACAGTACCGTTCAAATATTGAGACTGAACCTCAGTATTCACTGGTTAGCGATCATTGAATCACAGAATCATTACAGTGCAGAAGGAGACCATTCGGCCCATTGAGTCTGTACTGACCATTGGAAAAAGCACTCTACCTAGGCACCCTATCCCCACCTAACCTTTTGGACACCAATGGGCAATTTAGCAGTGTCAATCCACCTAAGCAATCCAAGCAAACAGTTGGCACTTTCAGTGTCACGGGTGTGTCTCCACTTAATTACACTGTACTTTACCCAACAGGTCCTCAGCAGATCTCAATACCTGGTTAAATAGCCGAAGATAGATGTAAATTGATCTTTTTTTGGTTTACCATGTTTTTGTTTCTGTGGTCAGCGCTGTCATATTCAGATGATACAACTAGCATATTGATTTATTTTATCCTTCAGCATCAACTCCCTGATAAACAAGGAGAGGCTGGTTATCCATGATACGGTGGTTGATGACGCCAAGCTTTCTTCTGTGATCAAGTCAATCAGCAAACTCTTCAACAGTTTGTCTAGGAACGAGACCTCAGTCAGGAAAGCCCTACTGGCATGTGAGTCTGAGCATTTATTTTGCAAATACTGTTATTATTGCCTTTGTAATGTGCTTTGGAAATTTTTATTACGCTCATGCTCCTAGTTGAGTCGAATTTCTTGCATCAGAATTTAGTGAAAGAACTGCTCTGCTCCATCGCACTATCTAACTTAGCATTGAGTCATTGATGAACAAGAATTAAAATATTACGGTTAGAACGCAATATTGTGTTCAACGTGTTTATCTCAATGGACTTATTTTCTTTTCTCAACAACACAGATGCGATGACTATCACTTTTGACCCTGTGACTGCAAACGAAAACCTCATCCTTTCAGAAGACCGAACAATTGTCCGCTACACAGATGCAATTATAAAGGCTCCATACAGCCCCAAACGATTTGATGACACTTTGTACGTGCTTGGTTCTCAAGGGTTCACATTTGGCAATCATTACTGGGAGGTAGTGGTAAAGAGCAAGTCTGATTGGGAGATTGGGGTTGCTTATTCATCCATACCTCGGAAAGGCAAATGTTGGTTAGGCAGGAATAATGTGTCATGGTCTCTAGATTGCAGTTGTGAGCAGTACACTGCGTGGCACAACAATGTGCCCCTCAAAGTTCCTGCCAGGGGAAAGCTTGAACGGGTTGGCGTTTACTTGAATTACACTGGGGGAGTGCTCGCATTTTATGATGCTGAGAAAATGGCACTTTTAGTTCCCTTTTATCACAAGTTTACTGAAGCCCTTTACCCTATTGTAAACCCCTGTAATAGTAAAGGAGGAAACTTTGCACCTTTAACTGTTTTGCAACTGAAAGGAATTTAGTCTCTGACTAGTCTCTGCAGTGTTATAGAGTCATAGAAGTTTACAGCATGAAAACGGGCCCTTCGGCCAAACTTGTTCATGCCGCCCAGTTTTTACCACTAAGCTAGTCCCAATTGCCCACAGTTGGCTCATATCCCTCTTTACCCATCTTTCCATATAACTGTCCAAATGCTTTTTAAAAGACAAAATTGTATCCGCCTCTACTACTGCATCTCGTTCCAGACACTCACCACCCTGTGTGTGAAACAATTGCCCCTCTGGGCGCTTTTGTATTTCTCTCCCCTCACCTGAAACCCATGCCCACTAGTTTTAGACTCCTCTAGCTTTGGGAAATGATGTTGACTATATATGCTCCTCATTATTTTATCGGCATATTTATAGACATGGTGGACTTTTCGCAGACTTGTTTTTAAGTAGCCTCTGTCTTATGAACTTTTACTTGGACTGCAATTAATGGAGCCTCTTTCACTGTAAGTTCCATAGAAGTAGCAATCGCCACTGCAAATTTCAGGGTTAAAGGACTTACAGTCAGCAGTTTTCTCTGGATGACTTCATTTCTGAGTTCA
The DNA here is from genome assembly GCF_902713615.1 of Scyliorhinus canicula. Taxonomy (NCBI): domain Eukaryota; kingdom Metazoa; phylum Chordata; class Chondrichthyes; order Carcharhiniformes; family Scyliorhinidae; genus Scyliorhinus; species Scyliorhinus canicula. The sequence goes on from NC_052159.1 coordinate 39,980,862, forward strand.
CAGACCAATTTGTCTCGAAGGGAATCATCAAGTGTTTGACCAAATTCACAGTGCTTTGTTAATGAACATCACGTTGCTATGAACTGGAAAATGCTTCCTCCTGCCTCTTGATCACAGCAGTGGAAACAAAACCTTTCTGAAATCAAAAGTGGACAGGGAGAGAAATATCCTTTCAAGATTGTCATTAACTTTTTGTCGGCCTTTTCTCCTGGTTTAGCTGGGTGAACCCAATTTTGTAACAGCATGAATGTTTTTTTGCCCAACCAAACTGAGAAAAGTCACAACCTGCATGTTTTCCAGTGTCTAATTTGCTACAAGATATAATTGGAACCTTTCTTCATACGGATTTCTTGCCTCATAGTCATTAAAACACACCCATAGCACCACTTTTTCCTGCCATTTTTCGGATCCCAGTTCCATGATCTGCACTTCTTCAGTTGGGAGCTGATTTTACACCCTGTCCTGTATTATTTACTATCAGGAGTAAAATTGAATGGAGCGTAAGCAGAATTGCGTCCAACTCCTTCAATATCCTGACAGGCAGATTAAGTTTAAATTAATCTCTACACTAACTCTAGCTACCTCTTTTTTGGTAAGATGCATTGCGTTTTCCAAATTGACCTTCAAAAATACCAGGGGAAGGGCTAAATTTGATAGCCCCTGAAAACTGGCGATACAGATCAGCTAGCCCCTGTGGTGATATGCATCACTGTAGATACACAAGGGGTTAATGTAAGTACACATAGACTAGCTAGACACTAGAGGGAGCACCAGAGACATGACACACAAACACTCAACCAATAGGTCAGTAAGATAGGACGCGACCAATGGGCATTCACGATACACAGAGAGGTGACACTACCACAGGAGGGCATTACGCCAACCCATATATAAAGGACACAGCGCACATGATCTTCCTCTTTCCAGTGGAGACACTCAGTGAGTATAGACACAGGGTTGATTCAATATCACACCCGCCACGTGGATTGCAGCAGATTGGTTCGTCAGTCTGAGTAGCTATAGAAGGATTAACAGTAGTGGCGAATCTGAGTAGAAGAATTGTAAATAGTTTAATAAACGTGTTGCAGTTATCTCCATGTCTGAACCTTCCTTTGTCAGAGTGCACATCAAGAAAGCTGCTTATGCTACGCCAGGAGCAGAACAAGACAGCCCCTGTTGCTTCTGAAGCAGATAACACACTGGGCGGAATTCTCTAATAATGGGGCTATGTCCCCATGCCTGAGAGAAAACGGGTGCGAATCACTCTGGACTTTCTTGGAGAAAGTCCAGAGTGATTCTCCATTTTGAAGGGGTCTGGCAAGGCCCGGGAGTGGTCATCGCAGCTCCGGCTGCCGATACGGGGCCCTGGACTTCTGGCCGCGGGTCCGCATATGCGTATGGCGGCTGCCTGTGGTGGCGGTCCCACACAGCGGGCCGGCCCTGACAATATAGGCCTCTGCCAGATCGCATGCGGCCAGTGATCGGTGGCTCCCGATTGCGAGCCTGGCCATCCTGGAGGCCGCCCCACCTCCCGGTGACGGATCCACCCCCCCCCCCCCCCCCCCCCCACCAGGGCGGCCGCGGACTGAATCTGCAGCCTGCACTCCGAGCTCCCGCTGGGTTGAACCATGAGTGAACCACGCCGGCAGCAACTTGGGCAGTTGTTGGCAGAGAATTGTCATGGGGGCCTCTTTGAATGGCTCCTGACTGGCGACGCGTCGACCGTGCGCGCGAAGGCGTCGGACCCGATCGCGGGTCTGATGCCCCATTCTCCACCCACGCGCTGAGCGCAATTGCGGCATGGAAGCTCGGTGAATCCTGGCCTATAACTTTGCACTGGCTACTAATTAACATGATTACACAGTGCAGCCTGCGCTAACTGTGTTGGTGAGTGGCCGCATGCCTCAGCAGGGGGCCCAAAATTGTCAGAAGCTTGCATCAATTAAGGCTATCTCGCTCTATTTCAAGCTAACCAACACCTTTAAGAAGTAGTGCATTATGGCTGGAATAGGCATTGAAAGTCATTTTGCATCTGATTTGGACCTAAAAAAACAGAAGAATGGCACAGCATGAGAGATAGTAGGCTCCAAGATTTTCTGATGTTGTGCTGGAGGGCTTGAGGAGATACAGAAGAAGAGAGATGTGCTCATCCACAATGGGCACTAATGGCAAACACTCAGCAGACAATGGGAGCATGTGGCTATAGCAATCAATGAACTGAGGACCTGCATGCAGTGCCACTCAAAGGTTCACTAGCCTGACGTGAATGGCCAAGGTCAATGAATGTATCTTCAATTCCATCAAATATACCATTAACCTCGGGCACTGCTGAATTAGCCAACTTCCTTTCATTCACTTACCACCATCTCCCATCAATCATGATTCATGCCTAACATTCATATGTTGCATCATCCCTTCACGCACTTAGGAGAGCTGCAAGCTGTATGGAATTCATGCTGCCTTGCAATTTGGATAGCTTTCTTTAGGGCTAGATCTTCCTTTGCTTGCTGCAATCCACTACTTCTACAACTAGTCTATCCCTGATGAATTCAGATTTAAGCTCTGTGTGCTTTTAATCTTAGGCATTCCTGTACAGAATATTAATGAATGAGATGACAGGTTCTTCTGGCTGTTGGACTCGTTTATTAAATTTACCCCTTTTGAATATTTTATTACTTTTCAGGTTAAAATAAACATTAAATGATTCTAGTACTCCATCAAATTTAATAGAAGATTCATTGATTACTTGTCAAGCAATAATGTCATCCACGATTGAGCCTACCTAATAAAGCAGTGTGTTAACCTGTTCAGCTTCTGTCCTTTTATCTAGTCCTGAATCAATCACGTATCTAAGGAATCTTAATCTTAATCTCCAAGGTCCCGAATTATATGCAGGTCTGACAGCATCTGTGGCGAGAGAAGGGAGCTAGCGTTTCGAGTCTGGATGACACTTTGTTAAAGCTTTGACAAAGTGTCATCCGGACTTGAAACATCAGCTCCCTTCTCTCTCCACAGATTCTGTCAAACCTGCTGAGATTGTCCAGCATTTTCTGTTTTCATTTCAGATTCCAGAATCTGCAGTAATTTGCTTTTATCCCCAATTATGTGATTGATCTGGGACTTGGATGAATCCAAATTTATCTAGAAGTGTGGACTTCTGATCCATGGCGAAAAAAAAGTGTAGGTTCAACTTTAAGAAGTTGCTGAAATTCAAGATAGTGCTGCTGTCTGTTTGAAAACAAAGGGTTTAGCCAAACATTCCTTCTTTTGGCTCTGGCATTAATGGTGCTCGCAATGTCTTGTAAAATGTTTAAACAATGGCTGCTTGGATTGGTGAGCTTCAGACTTCCCCTTTTCAACACTATGCTTTAGGATTGCAAAAGGATTAAATCCTGGCCATTGCTCGTCTTTAAAGCCGATTGTTTTGTCACCATTATCGTGAATTCAAGATTCTTTTTTTCCATCTTAGAGTGATGTTCACACACCGTGTGCTCAGGTGCCAACTCAGGAATCTGCTTCATCCGCTGGCAATTTTAAACAGCAATTTCTGACCGCTGATCAATTTTAAAAGTTTCTTCGGATTTGCTTTATTTGGGAAAGGTTTATGCCCGCCCCCTGCTAGATCTGCTGACTCTTCACTCTGGGAATTGAAACAGGGTTCCCAGGAGATTCCACAGAGTCTTTTTCTGCATTGAAGAACTTTGCATTTCTGCCTTCAGCTTGCAAACTTTCGGAGTTTTTCTCCGACAATTTTCCTCTGCATGTCTGCTGCCCAAACCTTTTTTCAGGTCGGAACGCTTCATTGAATTTTTCTTCACTGTTGCAGGATTTTAGTTTTTCTCTGCATTTTTTGTGAGGTTTTGGGTTTTTCCATTCGCTGCCACTGTGCTGTAGGGTATCAGATACCATTCAGTAGATCTTAATGAAATCTTCCGAGACCGAAGCAGGTTAACTGTATGTATTTATTAACTGAAGAACTATGTACATATATAGAATGCTTGCTTGTGCATATGGCTCTGTCCAACACTAAACTGACTAAGTGCGAGTCATGTGTTATCTTACATTTGAGTGTGGGCAGTACTGTATTCAGGCCCACATAAACTCCCTATGTGCTAGACTACATAAAAGTCTAATGTTGGGTTTTCATTTCTGTGGTGAATCACAATCCTAGTAATTCACACTGTGTTATATTGTATGTTTTGTGTCTCTGTAAGCTCGGTATACGAGCAGTTGCGCGGCTCTGCCCATAGGGGGAGATGAGGAGTTTGTACTGGGCTTCACCCTTGGCTCTGCCCATGGTTCTGTCCATGGCTCCTCCCACTAACTGGAAGTGTAAAGATCTGCATTTGTGAGCTTGCTGCCAGTTCATCTCGTCGCAGGCAGGCTCAGATGTAAGACTATTAAAACCACTGTTCACTTCCAACCACGTGTCCTGTGAATTGATGGTCACATCAATTTCTATTTTTAATTTAGAGTACACAATTATTTTTTTTTTCCAATTAAGGTGCAATTTAGTGTGGCCAATCCACTTGGCCTGCACATTTTTGGATTGTGGGGGCGAAACCCATGCAGACACGGGGAGAATGTGCAAACTCCACACGGACAGTGACCCAGAGTCGGGATCGAACCTGGGACCTCGGCGCTGTGAGGCAGCTGCACTAACCACTAGGCCACCGTGCTACCTCAATGTTGGGCTTTCTAATCCTATAGCTGCCCATGATTCTCCTCCATGATCTTCCGCAACATTCCCCCACTGAAATTCAGCAGCCTTCTACCAGCTACGCGGCAACCACTGTTTAGAAACATTAGGTGGGAAAGATAGGAACTAAAGAAATGCAGAAGGATGATTAGTAAACTTTTAGATGCATTATAGTGGTTCAAATTCAAATGACACAATGGACTGCCGCAGAATGAAGGCATCATAACTGCTTCCAGGAACCAGGCATGATTCACAGCGAATGGTAGAACACTGGCTGTGCATTGACAGAGTGTCATCATTTTTGGTAGTGGTACATCTCAGAACGCACAATACAACATGTGTGCACTCAATGGCACTTTGCACCACAGGGAATGCTGCGATCTTCATAAAGCATCATGCTAGCTCCATTTGCTGCTCTCTGGAAAGAGAGAATTAAATATAATCACCTGTCTTTGAAGAGTGATTGCCAGTGACCTCATTCACGCAACAGAGGATTTCAAACTGTGAGACAATGCATTGTCACCTTTACAGCCACCAGCAATGCAGCCCTGTGCTGAGGCTGCAATTGTGCCAGCAGCAGGGGGTAGATTTCAGTGAGAAGGTTCAGGAAAGAGATTTGCTCCCTGAACATGCTGGATGCATATGATTTCTTGCTGCAAGTCCTTCTTCCCCTCCTCCTCCTTTTTCTTCTACCAGCTTGTCCAACTCTCTCCCACCTCTACCCTTTCTTCCAATTGTGGCGCAGTTTAAGAAGAATGTCTATTATTGTACCCATACCTGGGAACAACTGGTTTGCAGAAGCCTTAAGTAACAGCTCCTTCAGTACTTGCCAACCCATTCCTGTAGATATTCGCAGTTTTAAAGAACTCTAGAGAGCACCTCTTCTACAGTTGTAACAACAGCCAGGAGAAATAATCAACAACCAATTCAAAGTAGTCAATGACCTCTTCAAATGATACTGGTGGGAGTTTCTTGCAGTTGGTTAATGTGATCAGTTGTGATTAACAGAGGTTCAAAATTGCAGGACTGGCATCAAATTGTTATTATGTGTTGATTGACATCATGATCTGCCTATGTTTCATACTTCCAATGGATGATCCCTGCCTGAACGCCAAACTCCTCAACCAATATGGTGTCCGGTGCTAACGGCCCTACAAGTGAACATGTGATGCAGCCACCATTTTGGATCTCTGACGTACCTACAACACACAAAAGAGCAATCCTGTGCATCAAATATTGCGCTGTGGACTGTTTATTTATTTTCAGCATTTTCTGGTAAATTCCTACTGGAGAGTTCTGGGAGGCAAAGCTTAGATAAGTCTGATTTAGTCTCAGGTTAAAAATGTAAAGTTTGTTACAAATGTGAGGTTTATAAGATTGTTGTTTTGAGGACTTTATACTTAATTTGGGATAAAATGGAGGTCATATGACCCCCTTCTGAAGTGATCCTGACAATAGGCCTTGCTGACATGGCTGTTAAGGGTTAAAGAGAGGCTTGGGTTGTTTGCTGGACAGAAAGTGAAAGGTGTTCACATTTAGAGACAAAATAGCAGCATCTGTGTTCACAGTGGTCAGACTGCTAGTCTCCAATGTCCCAGGAAGGTGTTGAAAATGTTGGAGTGTAACCAGTTATGCTTAAACTGTCTATTTTCTTCCAGAATAAAAACTGTTGGGGTCTCAAGAATAGCTAATCAGCATTTCTACCTGGATATAAGGCCCATGTGATTCGAGTGGCCATGGAGGTAGGCTTTGAGAGTGGAAGGTTTCTTAGATTTCACTGAAAATGCATAGACACAGATGGTCTTCCAGGATCCAAGTGAGAGGGAGCAGCTGGAGTCCAATCAAATTCATGAGAAGTTGAAACGAGGCTGGAAGATTCACTTAGCTTGCGCTAGGGGGAAAACCACCAGGAAACAACTTTACTGTGAAATACAGTTGTAGGGTTACCAAGCTAGGAAAGGAAAAGAAGGGAAGTAAATTTTTGGGAGCTAAGAATTACCTTGAATTGATTTCAGGAGAATTCAATTATAACTGAAGGAAAAGTGTAAAGTATAATTGTGAAGTGGGTTTTTTAGTTGTATTAAAAATAAAAAGCAATAGCTCTGTTTAGTAATTTCAGGTACAGGTTGCCTATTTTGCTACTGTTTAATCAATGTTGCTGTAATTTGCTTGTTGAAGTAAAAGTTTTAAAATGTGAAACCTTGTGTCATCCTTCCGCTAATGACTGGATATTCAAATTTCATTTTAAAAGTTAAAGGTCTCCACATGGTTTGTAATAACTTAGAAAGCACTGTTGGTTATATGATCAGAAGAAAGCTTTGCATATTTGTGTGATGGACAAACATACAAACAAAGAATAGGGTAGACCATTCAGCCCCATGAGCGGCTCCACCATTTAATAAGATCATGGTTGATCTGATAGTTACCACAAATCTGTGAACCAAGAGTCTCGCCACCTCTGCCTTAAAAATATTCAAAGACTCTGCTTCCATAACCTTTTCAGGAAGAGAGTTCAAGAGATATTCTGAGTGAAAAAGATTTTGCCTCATCTGCATTTTAAATGGGCAAGCCTTTATTTTTAAACCGTGACCCCTCGTTCTAGATTTTCCCACAAGAGGAATCATTGGGCATGATTCTCCAGCCTTGTTACGCTCTCGCTCAAGTGAAACGAGGACAAAGAATAGCGGGAGGCCAAAAATGAGAACCTCGCCAGGTGCCAAACAGTTTGCGATGGAACCGGCCCGCTCCTGTCGGCTAAATCGAGATTCTCACATTGCGGAAGAAAGTGACAGAGGCGTCATAATGGTTGTGCACAAGGGTGTTTAATGTGTTTTACAATTCCCCACTCTCCCGTTGGTGCCGCCCGTTTCCTATCCCTACCTACCACCCTACCCCTACCCCCTCCCCTGTTACCCTGAGTGATCCTCAACGTGCTTAGCCCTCTGCGTTCTACCATTGCATTGAGGTGTGTCCCCTGGATGCACATTTGAGGTGGAGGCAGCCAGCTTCTTACTATATCCCGTGGCCTTCAATGCCCCTGGCAGGCATCCTCTGGGGTCTCTGGGGCCAGAGAGCAATGGCTCACTTGTTGGTGGCACATGCACAGCCGTGCAGCCCTGCCCCGTGTGCTAGCTGTGAGACGCGGCCTCATCAGAGAGGTGGAACTCAGGGGAGCTGGAGGCCACCATCATCACTCCATTGGACAGGTCTGGGTTGGCACTCAGTGTCTCCTCCTCCTGGGCAGGGCGCTGGGGTTCACCGTGGGACAGAGGGGCAGCCGGTTCGAGCCCCGGCTGCCCCTGCATCATCTGGCTTTGCCAGCTCCGGCGGTTCCCCATGGTCTGGTCTGCACCATTGTGTCGATGCCCTCGGCGATGCTCCTCCGTGACTGGGCCGTGTTCTGCAGCGCCTCGGCAGTGCGCACTGTGACTGGGACAGGATTCACAGCGCCTCAGCCATTCCCATCTGAGAATGGGACATGTCCCGCAGAACCTCATCAAGGTCAGCCTGGTACTGGGTGACATCCCCCAGTGAGTCGGACATTCTGTTGAGACCCTCAGCCATGGTCGTCGGCAACGCACAACGCCTTGGACACCTTCACTAATGGTGCCGGCGCTGTGCATCAGGCTTTCCACTACGGTCACCACCCGAGCAGTGTTGGATTCAGTGCACGCATTGCTGGCTACATCTCCTGCGCCCACAGCCACTGGGATGCCTCCAAGCGGCTTTGGATCTGCTTGAGTGACGCTGACTTCGCCCTCTGAATGTCCCAGCCACACCCGATCATTTTGATCAACTCCAGGTACCTGCGTACCAGAGGCTGAGCATCAGGCTGGGACCCAGCTGGGTCCTAGGATCCAGCAGCCTTCTGACTGCTGTTTTGCCTGAAGGTTCATGCCTTCATCTGATGTACATCATCAGCAGTGTGGTGCTCATCAGATTGTGCCTCTGCGCTGGTGGAGGGTAGGGATGACATCTGTGCCGCGACTGAAACAGTTGCGTCCTCGGAGTGGGTGGTCTCGCGGGTGTCAGGAGAGGGGGCCACCCGTGATGGGCCAGCGCCATCGGCTGGAGGAGCTGTGGGAGAATGAACATGTGGTCAGTGGGAGGGATGGGTCAGTCAGTAAAGCTATCACAACTCATGTTTGACAGGTCCCCCGGGTGGAACCTAGTGGTTCCTCACCACTGCGGCATCCACCAACCTCCGCGCGGGTGACTGCCCTGTCCTCAGCCACCCCAGTCACCTCCAGGGCACGCTCCTCAAAGGAAGTGAGGATTCTTAAGTCTGCCATCTCACCGCCAGTTTGAGCCCTCTCCCGGTAATTAAGGGAGCACTTTTCCTGAGGAAACACAGAGAAGGCATCAATAGCCACAGGCATGGTTCACAGTGGTGGGAAGAGGGGTGTGAAGGGACGGTTGGGGTGGGATGGGGTTGAAGGGGAGGGTTGTTGAGGGAGAGATGGGGGTCGCATGGGGAGTTGAGGTTGGATGCTTTCTTGAGGGGGCGTTGGTGTCTACTCACCCTTGCTGATCGGTGTAGGTGGTTCACCTTTTTCCAGCACTGAAGGTCAGTCCTCCTGGTCACATTCCCCGAGCTCACAGCTGCCGCCTACTCATCTCAGGCAGCACTGGCTGCTCTATGGCTCACTCCCCTGGACTCTCGGGGGAACAGGACATTTCTCCTAGCCTCTTCTGTGTCCAGGAGCCTCTCCAGATCTGCGTGAACGCCATTGTCTCCTCAGCGCCATTGTCGCGAGCTGGCTGGGGTTGGCTGAGCAAGTGCAGCTTAAGTGCTGCTTGACTTTGTTAGTGGGCAGCTGCCGATTGTGGTCCCAGCAAATTAGTTGGCGAGCCTGCATTTGTGGCGAGAAGCCCATGGGGCCTTGTGAAGTGGACCAATCAATGTTGAATTGCGTTGCCGGCTTTGCTGGGCCGAGTGCCGGGAAGCTCGTGGCAATTCCCACTCGCGACCACACTCAGAAATATTTCCGGAGAATTGCGCCCATCCTCTCCATATCTGCCCTGCCAAGACACCTCAAGGGCACCTCAGGTCACCTCTTAGTCTTCTAACCACCAGCAGGTACAAGTCTAACCTGTCCAGCATTTCCTCAGAAGACAACACGCCCAAGTCTGGTGAACCTTCTCTGAACTGCTTCCAATGCATCTTCATGCTTCCTTAAAGAAGGAGACCAATACTGTACACAGTTCTACAGATGTGGGGTGGGATTCTCCGATCCCCCCCGCTGGGTCGGAGAATCACCGGGGGGGGGGGGGGGGGGGTTGCCCGGGGGGGCGTGATTCCTGCCGCCCCGCCCTGACGCTGGCTGCCGAATTCTCTGGCACTGGGGTTTTGGCAGGGGTGGGAATCGCACCGTGCCAGTCGGCGGCCACTGGTAGCAGCCTCCCGGCGATTCTCCGCCCCGCGATGGGCCGAGCAGCCATAGAACATAGAACAGTACAGCACAGAACAGGCCCTTCGGCCCTCGATGTTGTGCCGAGCAATGATCACCCTACTCAAGCCCACGTATCCACCCTTGTTCAGCCAGTCCCGCCGGCGTAAATCAAACCAGGTCCGTGCCGGTGAGACCTGGCTCTCGGGCGGCCTGCAGAGTCCTCGGGGGGTGGGGGGGCGGATCTGGCCCCGGGGGTGCCCCCACGGTGGCCTCGCCCGCGATCGGGACCCACCGATCCCCGGGCGGGCCTATGCCGTGGGGGCACTCTTTCCCTCCCCGCTGGCTGCTGTCAACCTCCACCATGGCTGGCGTGGAGAAGAACCCCCCTGCGCATGCACTGGGATGACGCCAGCAAATGCTGGCGCTCCTGCGCATGTGCCAACTCACGCCGGCCGGTGGAGGCCCTTCGGCGCCGGTTGGCGCTGCGCCAAGCCCTTCCGCGCCGACTGGCACGGCGCCAACCCCGCCGCCGCTGGCCTAGCCCCTAAAGGCGTGGAGGATTCCGCACCTTCTGGGCGGCCCGACGCCGGAGTGGTTCACGCCACTCCTCGGCGCCGGTACGGCCCAGCCTGCCGGGTAGAGGAGAATGCCCCCCCTTGTCTCACTAATATTCTATATAACTGAAGTATAACCTCCTTTTTGTGTACAATTGCCCTTGCAATAAATGATCAAATTCTATTAACTTTCCCAATTACTTGCTGTACCTGCATACTAGCCTTTGCTGACATTTCCCTGTCAGTTATTTATTTGCAAGTGCTTGTCCTCTTTTTAAATGGGCTAACATTTGCACAGGGCAGTGAACATAAAGAATAGGACTGTGAAATTAATTTTGGTTTCTAGAGCAAAGAGGTGGCATAAAAATGATGGACTATATAAATGTGATTCTATAGCTGTCCAAAAATAACGGTCAGAGGAATGTTACAGGAGCCCACTAAGTGTTGATGTGATAACATTATGAATAGTAATATCCATATTTTATGACCTTTTTCCATGGCTTGATACCCAATGTGATAATTTACTGTTCCTGGAAATCTTCTTTCTCTCCTCCTTATTTCTCCTTGAAGTATTGGCCCCAGGCTCAGATACAGTTTCACTCCTGCCTGTTGCCCTCTGGTCCTTCATCCCAGTAGTCATTATGTAAGCCTTGGCATTAAGGATGACAAGCTATTACACTGCTGGGCGCATCACGGCGAAGTCAGATTCTCTGACATTGGCAGGCATACATTTCAGCAGAAATCCTTGGAGTGTGATCAGAAGCAACACACTGGGCAGGTTTCTGCTCTATAATCAAGGATGCAAAGGCCAATTCTGCTGCTCAGCAGCAGGCCGAATGAGATATGTCACAGCTGAAGAAGAACTTTAAAAAAAGCTCAATAAGATTTACTGCAACTTTGACTTGTTTTAAGTGAGATAGCTCAGGATTCTGAGACTGCCTATTAAATATGCAAAATGTTATATTGTGCAGAAAACCTTTTGACCTACTGAAAGCATTAAGGAAACCCTAAATATTATGTTGAAGATTTGCATTTTTTTGAAAAATAGGTACAAATGCAGAAAACAAGAGTATAGGAGGCTTTTCTATAGGGCGGCATTCTCCCCGACCCGGCGTGACGGAGGGTCCCGGCGTAGGGGAGTGGCGCCAACCACTCAGGGGTCGGGCCTCCCCAAAGGTGGGGAATTCTCCCCACTTTTGGGGGCTAGCCCCGTGCCGGAGCGGTTGGCACCAGAAGACTGGCGCTGACGTCACTGCCGGCGCATGCGCGATGTGGGGTTCTCTTCCGCTTCCGCCATGGCGGAGGCCGTGGCGGCCGCGGAGGAAAATAGTGCACCCAGGGCACTGGCCCGGAGTCTGAGCGGGGGCCCCCGATCGCTGGTCAGGCCACCGTGGGGGTACGCCCCGGGGTTCGATCGCCCCCCGCCCCCCCAGGACTCCGGGGCCTGCTTGCGCCGCTGATCCCGCTGTTCCAGAGGTGGTTCAAACCTCGGCGGCGGGAGAGGCCTCCCAGCGGCGGGACTTCGGCCCATCCGGGCCAGAGAATGACCGCAGGGGCCTCTCCGATCGGAGTGGCGAGATTCCTGCCGCCGCCACTTCCCGGGTGGCGAGGAATCTCAGCCACGGCGGGGGCGGGATTTTCGGCGGCCCCAGGCGATTCTCCGACCCTGCTGGGGGTCGGAGAATTTCGCCCATGTGCATTCATTACCATTGAAACCTGGGGCTGGTTTAGCACACTGGGCTAAATGGCAGGTTTTTAAAGCAGACCAAGGAAAGCCAGCAGCACGGTTCCATTCCCATACCAGCCTCCCCGAACAGGCACCGGAATGTGGCGACTAGGGGCTTTTCACAGTAACTTCATTTGAAGCCTACTTGTGACAATAAGCAATTTTCATTCATTTCATTTCATTTTGTTCAGCAAAATACTTAGGTATGATCTTTCTTGCCATTTTTAATGGGAGGAGTGATGCTGTTTCTTTTTCTCACAGATTCAGCCCTCGGTCCTCTCTCCATGGCCTTTTTTCCATGGTCCACTCCCTGTGTTTGCCTCCGCTGCTCTGTCACCTTTGCTCTCCCGGTCCCTCCACCATCTGCTGCGCACTCTGCTGCTGGCTTAGCCCAACTACTGCCTTCTCTATCCTGCTGCTGCCTTCATCATACTGCTGCCTACACTCCACAACAGAGATTTCTCTCAGCTGCTGGGCCATGAAACCGCCACGGCCTTCGCTGTACCATGTACTTCACTCTGCACCATGGCCTTCGCTCTGCACCATGGCCTTCACTCTGCACCATGGCCTTCACTCTGCACCATGGCCATCGCTGTACCATGTACTTCACTCTGCACCATGGCCTTCGCTCTGCACCATGGCCTTCACTCTGCACCATGGCCTTCACTCTGCACCATGGCCATCGCTGTACCATGTACTTCACTCTGCACCATGGCCTTCGCTCTGCACCATGGCCTTCACTCTGCACCATGGCCTTCACTCTGCACCATGGCCATCGCTGTACCATGTACTTCACTCTGCACCATGGCCTTCGCTCTACACCATGGCCTTCACTCTGCACCATGGCCATCGCTGTACCACGTACTTCGCTCTGCACCATGGCCTTCGCTCTGCACCATGGCCTTCACTCTGCACCATGGCCATCGCTGTACCATGTACTTCGCTCTGCACCATGGCCTTCGCTCTGCACCATGGCCTTCACTCTGCACCATGGCCATCGCTGTACCATGTACTTCGCTCTGCACCATGGCCTTCGCTCTGCACCATGGCCTTCGCTCTGCACCATGGCCTTCGCTCTGCACCATGGCCTTCACTCTGCACCATGGCCATCGCTGTACCATGTACTTCGCTCTGCACCATGGCCTTCGCTCTGTATCATGTACTTCACTGTGCACCATGGCCTTCGCTCTGTATCATGGCCTTCGCTCTGTATCATGTACTTCACTCTGCACCATGGCCTTCGCTGTACCATGGCCGTTGCTCTGCACCATGGCCTTCGCTCTGCACCATGGCCTTCGCTCTGCACCACAGCCTTTGCTCTGCAACATGGCCTTCGCTCTGAACCATGGCCTTCACTCTGCACCATGGCCTTCGCTCTGCACCATGGCCTTTGCTCTGCACCATGTCCTTTACTCTGCACGATGGCCTTCACTCTGCACCATGGCCTTCACTCTGCACCATGGCCTTTGCTCTGTACCATGGCCTTTGCTCTGCACCATGGCCTTCACTCTGCACCATGGCATTCGCTCTGTACCATGGCCTTCGCTCTGCACCATGGCCTTCGCTCTGCACCATGGCCTTCGCTCTGTACCATGGCCTTCGCTCTGCACCATGGCCTTCGCTCTGCACCACAGCCTTTGCTCTGCAACATGGCCTTCGCTCTGCACCATGGCCTTCGCTCTGCACCATGGCCTTCACTCTGCGCCATGGCCTTCACTCTGCACCATGGCCTTGGCTCTGCACCACGGCCTTCACTCTGCGCCATGGCCTTCGCTCTGCATCATGGCCTTCGCTCTGCACCATGGCCTTCACTCTGCGCCATGGCCTTCACTCTGCACCATGGCCTTCGCTCTGCACCATGGCCTTCACTCTGCACCATGGCCTTGGCTCTGCACCATGGCCTTCACTCTGCACCATGGCCTTGGCTCTGCACCATGGCCTTCACTCTGCACCATGGCCTTGGCTCTGCACCATGGCCTTCACTCTGCACCATGGCCTTTGCTCTGCACCATGGCCTTCACTCTGCACCATGGCCTTCACTCTGCACCATGGCATTCGCTCTGCACCATGGCCTTTGCTCTGCACCATGGCCTTCGCTCTGCACCATGGCCTTCGCTCTGCACCATGGCCTTCGCTGTACCATGGCCTTCGCTCTGTACCATGGCCTTCGCTGTACCATGTACTTCACTCTGCACCATGGCCTTCGCTCTGCACAATGGCCTTCGCTCTGCACCATGGCCTTCGCTCTGCACCATGGCCTTTGTTCTGCACCATGGCCGTTGCTCTGCACCATGGCCTTCGCTCTGGACCAGGTACTTCACTCTGCACCATGGCCTTCGCTGTGCACCATGGCCTTTGTTCTGCACCATGGCCGTTGTTCTGCACCATGGCCTTCGCTGTACCATGGCCTTCACTCTGCACCATGGTCTTTACTCTGCACCATGGCCTTCTCTCTGCACCATGGCCTTCGCTCTGTACCGTGTACTTTACTCTGCACGATGGCCTTCGCTCTGCACCAGGGCCTTCGCTCTGCACCATGGCCTTCGCTCTGTACCATGTACTTTACTCTGCACGATGGCCTTTGCTCTGCACCATGGCCTTCGCTCTGCACGATGGCCTTCGCTCTGCACCAGGGCCTTCGCTCTGCACCATGGCCTTCGCTCTGTACCATGTACTTTACTCTGCACGATGGCCTTTGCTCTGCACCATGGCCTTCGCTCTGCACCATGGCCTTCGCTCTGCACCATGGCCTTTGCTCTGCACCATGGCCTTCGCTCTGCACCATGGCCTTTGCTCTGCACCATGGCCTTTGCTCTGCACCATGGCCTTCCCTCTGCACCATGGCCTTCACTCTGCACCGTGGCCTTCTCTCTGCACCATAGCCTTCGCTCTGCACCATGGCCTATGTTCTGCACCATGGCCTTTGCTCTGCACCATGGCCTTCACTCTGGACCAGGTACTTCACTCTGCACCATGGCCTTCGCTCTGCACCATGGCCTTTGCTCTGCACCATGGCCTTCGCTCTGTATCATGTACTTCACTGTGCACCATGACCTTCGCTCTGTATCATGGCCTTCGCTCTGTATCATGTACTTCACTCTGCACCATGACCTTCGCTGTACCATGGCCGTTGCTCTGCACCATGGCCTTCGCTCTGCACCATGGCCTTCGCTCTGCACCACAGCCTTTGCTCTGCAACATGGCCTTCGCTCTGAACCATGGCCTTCACTCTGCACCATGGCCTTCGCTCTGCACCATGGCCTTCGCTCTGCACCATGGCCTTTGTTCTGCACCATGGCCGTTGCTCTGCACCATGGCCTTCGCTCTGGACCAGGTACTTCACTCTGCACCATGGCCTTCGCTGTGCACCATGGCCTTTGTTCTGCACCATGGCCGTTGTTCTGCACCATGGCCTTCGCTGTACCATGGCCTTCACTCTGCACCATGGTCTTTACTCTGCACCATGGCCTTCGCTCTGCACCATGGCCTTTGCTCTGCACCATGGCCTTCGCTCTGTATCATGTACTTCACTGTGCACCATGACCTTCGCTCTGTATCATGGCCTTCGCTCTGTATCATGTACTTCACTCTGCACCATGGCCTTCGCTGTACCATGGCCGTTGCTCTGCACCATGGCCTTCGCTCTGCACCATGGCCTTCGCTCTGCACCACAGCCTTTGCTCTGCAACATGGCCTTCGCTCTGAACCATGGCCTTCACTCTGCACCATGGCCTTCGCTCTGCACCATGGCCTTCGCTCTGCACCATGGCCTTTGTTCTGCACCATGGCCGTTGCTCTGCACCATGGCCTTCGCTCTGCACCATGGCCTATGTTCTGCACCATGGCCTTTGCTCTGCACCATGGCCTTCACTCTGGACCAGGTACTTCACTCTGCACCATGGCCTTCGCTCTGCACCATGGCCTTTGCTCTGCACCATGGCCTTCGCTCTGTATCATGTACTTCACTGTGCACCATGACCTTCGCTCTGTATCATGGCCTTCGCTCTGTATCATGTACTTCACTCTGCACCATGGCCTTCGCTGTACCATGGCCGTTGCTCTGCACCATGGCCTTCGCTCTGCACCATGGCCTTCGCTCTGCACCACAGCCTTTGCTCTGCAACATGGCCTTCGCTCTGAACCATGGCCTTCACTCTGCACCATGGCCTTCGCTCTGCACCATGGCCTTCGCTCTGCACCATGGCCTTTGTTCTGCACCATGGCCGTTGCTCTGCACCATGGCCTTCGCTCTGGACCAGGTACTTCACTCTGCACCATGGCCTTCGCTGTGCACCATGGCCTTTGTTCTGCACCATGGCCGTTGTTCTGCACCATGGCCTTCGCTGTACCATGGCCTTCACTCTGCACCATGGTCTTTACTCTGCACCATGGCCTTCTCTCTGCACCATGGCCTTCGCTCTGTACCGTGTACTTTACTCTGCACGATGGCCTTCGCTCTGCACCAGGGCCTTCGCTCTGCACCATGGCCTTCGCTCTGTACCATGTACTTTACTCTGCACGATGGCCTTTGCTCTGCACCATGGCCTTCGCTCTGCACCATGGCCTTCGCTCTGCACCATGGCCTTTGCTCTGCACCATGGCCTTTGCTCTGCACCATGGCCTTCGCTCTGCACCATGGCCTTTGCTCTGCACCATGGCCTTTGCTCTGCACCATGGCCTTCGCTCTGCACCATGGCCTTCACTCTGCACCATGGCCTTCTCTCTGCACCATGGCCTTCGCTCTGCACCATGGCCTTTGTTCTGCACCATGGCCTTTGCTCTGCACCATGGCCTTCACTCTGGACCAGGTACTTCACTCTGCACCATGGCCTTCGCTCTGCACCATGGCCTTTGCTCTGCACCATGGCCTTCGCTCTGTACCATGGCCTTCGCTCTGCTGCAGGCTTTGCTCTGTGGCTGCCTGCGTTCTGCTGCTGAACCTTCACCCTGCTGCTGCCTTCGCTCCACTGCTGGGCCTTCACCCTGGTGCTGCCTTCACTGCACCACTGGGCATTCATGCTGCTGCTGGCCATGCAGGCCCCACCTCAGACTTTTAATGCTCACGATGCCACCTTTTTCAGCTTGAATCAGAACTCAGCTTCTCAGTACATTGGCTGCTGATAGGCTGACTTGAGCACCTACGCAGCCAATGCAGGTTGAAAACCACCTCCAATTGGACAAGCTGGAAGGACAGCTTTTTTCAAAGTTTCTACAATTGTTCCCATTGAACCCCTGAAACCTCTGACAGAGCCCAAGAGTTTCACAGAACCCAGTTTGGGAAACAGTGGTTTAGAGCATCAGATCTCACTGGTGCACCAATACTTATGTTGTCCTAATTCTGCACATTCATACTATGCAGTGAATTTGAAACTAGCTTTCCTTTGAAATGGCTGTTTGTCCAGAAAAGCAAGTTTATATCTGGGTGAAACAGGAATGATATAGTAAATTTATCATAAACTTTGCCACTTACAAGGACACTTTATTCAAAGTAGCTCTGGGGTCATATGAAAAGAACAATCACAATCAAGGACGCAATCGATCGGCCTCTTCGTGCTTGACGTGACGAGGCCGGTAAGGCTCGCCTCTCGCAAGATTTACTGGCCTCGTCAAGCATCGCAAGATCTAACGAGATCGGGCGAAGCTTTGCTATCTGGATCCCGCCCATTGAGGGGGAGATCCAGATTGGCATTTTCAGGTGAGCAGGTAATGAACCAGGTGCACCGGCACTTGGGGGGTCCCCCAGGCAACTGGGGGCCTGGGTGGTTGGGCTCTGGGCAGGTTGGTAACCTGACACTCCAGATTCCACCTGGGCACCATGGCACTGCCAGCCTGGCACCATTGCAGTGCCACAAAGGCAGTCCCTTTCTATTACCTCTGAATTGTCCATTCCTATAGGAATGGTACTAGTGTCCTCCACCGTGAAAATGAGAGGAGCTCGTAGTGCAGGAAATGGGACAAAGTGTAGCGTTGACAGGGCGTTTCTCACTGATTGTAAATATGGCAGAATCCCGTTTACTAGTGGGATCATTTAAACGCCTGACATGGGACTCTGTTTAAGTTCCATTAAATCGTCCCTGAAGGCTGTATTTTCGAAAATTATATTATATTGAGGGATTGTTACTGTTGCATCATGTTGCACCATGTACTGTTAGGTTTTACCTTGTAGCCTATTTAATTCTATGATCCTGAGGAAACTTCTTCTTACTTTCATTTTACCATGAGTACAACCATTCAATCATGTACAATTCTTAGGCTGGATTTTTTTCAAAAAGGGTCTGTCTGTATTATCTCCTGATAAATGTACAGTGTCACTGACTCCCCCACTGGCTCAGTGAATTCATCTTGTGAATAGACCAAGAAAGTGTCGGGTTTGGCCTCCAACCTGATGTCAAGTGGCTTATCTGCACCAGTTTGGCATGAGGATGCTCCAACTGACGTGAATGCTCCTGACTCGTAGTACGGGATTTCTTTTTACTCTGATTCCTACTCCTGATAGCAACCTAGCAACCCCTGCCTGATGTCTAATTGAATGAACATTAACACTGGGCGAAGATAGGATTGTGCTCGGCTGTGATACCAATGGAGAATGCACAATTCCGCCATTCAATTTGAAAGCTCGCACATGAATAAAGGGCAGTGACCAGAATTGAGAGTTATCTGGAATGCTACCCTGCGAGGAAGAAATGGGAACGGTGGGAATGGGGGAGCAAAATAATGGTGAAAGAAAAAAAATACTACGTACAACAACTAAACCATGCACAAGATAATGACTGCATATTAGAACAGCTGTTTGGTAGAATCAGTCTGTCGTGTTAACATGTGTCTTGTGCTCACTGTGGAATGGTTAGTTAACTGTTCATTCTATTTTTTTGTAATTACTGCAGATGTGTTTTTTCGAGGAGTTGCTCAACAGATGTAGTACTTTATTGTGCAAGCACTGAGTCACTAATTAATCTGGTATTAAGAGCAAAAGCTGTGAAGTAGGAACTTGCATTTAGAGATCCCATATTTGCTCAATCTCCCAAAGCATTTCACAGGCAGAGGTACTTTTGGAATACAGCCTCTTTTGCACACCAACACAAGTTCCCACAGACAGCAATGACATAAATGACCAATTAATGAGGCTCATTTTAAGTACCTCTATCTAGTATATGGGCGGTAATGGAATGGAAGTTACATTGGCACACCTATCCCTCAGATATGCTGCCAATTCAGCTCCTGCCGTCATCGGTAAATCTAGAGAAGTGCAGCCTGCTTCAGACAAGGGACCACGTATGATATACAAATTGGGATCCTATGACATGCGTAGGCTCCTGATCGCAATTTAAGACACTCAAATTCACAAAGTGTGCCCTGCCGATGCTGTGCAGGATTGAGTGACTCAACCAATGGTCTCAAGGAATCAAGAAACTGCCCAACAAGTTATTTAACTTTTGTT
Organism: Scyliorhinus canicula; assembly: GCF_902713615.1. Taxonomy (NCBI): domain Eukaryota; kingdom Metazoa; phylum Chordata; class Chondrichthyes; order Carcharhiniformes; family Scyliorhinidae; genus Scyliorhinus; species Scyliorhinus canicula. Next base: position 40,000,672 of record NC_052159.1, read on the forward strand.
TATATGGAGTTGTGGTGATTGTCCCTTTAAGGACAACACAGCAGAGTAAGGGTCACATGGCCTGTGTGACCAATTGGGACTCAGAGTGGATAATCAGAGGTTGAGTCCTCTTAGGCAAGAGACATGTAGGAGCTAGCTGCAGTCACGTGGCTGCTGAACAATTCTTATTAATAATCCTTTTTGTGTCCTTTAATGAAGTCTGTGAAAGTGCATCATAGCAGGGGATTGTCCACAAAATTACTCTGACCTGCAGCCTGCTGTCAATTTCCACTATCGCGATTCACCAAACCTACTTTGAGAACACCTCCTCGGCCTGAGACCCCAGCCTTTAAGGAGGCAAGGTGTAGCTTTACCAGGCAAACACCATCACCTCAGATCCACCCAGAATCAGAACCAATCCTGACTTGGACCGCATCAATGTTCCTTCACTGTTTCTGGGTCAAAACATGGATTTACTCACCTAATACGGTCAATGAAACACCTTTACAATAAATGATAAAGCACCAGAAACTGGGCTTATTCATCCCAGTTGTTTGTATGCTATGAGGACCTTTAACAACTTAAAATGGCACCCACAGCACTTGTGGGCGAATCATGCTCGACACCACCTTGGTGTAGGCATTGAGATTGCCAGATGGACGGACGCAAAGCAAGCAGACCAAACAGCATACCACTCTAACTTGGTGCTGATGCTACCATTTTGGAACCCAATGGGCCAGCTAATGCTCTCTCTAAACTTCATACAATTTAACATGTTCAAAAACAGGAGGGGCCCACACCAGTCCCATTTGAACTGATTACCAGCGACATGCAGGTTACTTAACTCCTTGCTTTTGTTATAATTCTACAAGGGTTGCTTCTATTGTTGTTTCAAGTTGCTGAAGCCTGCAGGGTGTGGCGTGGCAGGTGCTGAAGAGATTTTTGCTGGTTTTCAAGCTTCTGCCCAAATCAGTTGCTCCCAGATCTGGATGTTCGAGCAGGCATTCACCTTGGAATACAGCATGATTTGGAGGATGAATAGAGGTTACACAGAGAAGGACAGGTTGCTAGAAGAGGAAGGACTGGGCAGGTTCACAGCTGGAGGCCACACAATCCAAGTGTTCAGGGAGCAATTCACCTACTGAAACCTCAACGAGGAGCAAAGTATGAGACATCTGCACTTTTAATAAGGACAACCTCACTGAAACCTGAACCTGCAGAAAATACAATTGGCACCTCAGAGCAGGTCAGGGATGTCATTGTTGATGGCTGTGAATGTGACAGTGGCAGTAAACTTTTATACATCTAGATCCTTCCCCACTGGAACTGGAGATATTTGAAATATCTTGTGGTCTGGAGTCCACTGTTCCATAAGGAAAGTCACTGATGCTCTCAACTCATTGAGGGATAATTACATTTCATTCTGTCTTGCTGGAGTCAAAGGGTCCTCTCCAGGTAGATTAGATGGAGGGGGAAAGTAAATTCCAGCACATAGTCTGCCTACCATGTACCCACCTGCCCCAACCTGTCTCAGATGGTATGGGCCACAGTGGAGGTGTGGCGCGGCTTGATAACCCCTAGGTTAACCAAGGCTTTTGAATGGCATATGCTGGCCACATAAGAGCCTCATTTTACCTTTGGTGGGAGGAGGCCCACATCAAACAATTATCTTGCCAGCTTTTGCTGTCTCAGCTTGTGTTGGGTGCTGTGGGTCCTCTCTGCCCCCACCCCTAAAGTCACATTTTCTCTTTACCTCTCTTTACCTTCTCTTTACCGCCCCCTTCCAGCCTCAGAAACCCAGTCTGGGTGTTTTGTCCTTTGCCAAGTTGGTTTTGGACTCCTCCTTGCTCCTTGACAATGACTGTAGGATTTCTGACAGGCTTCCCAATGCACCAAGTATTTTGTTGTGCATACCCATCAGCGTTCTTGTACAGGCTGCCCAATTAAAGTTCTCATCTGAGACCTCTGCAACAGAACCCTTGTATGATCTTTCGCCTACAGAGCCGCCAGATGTGCTACCCTTGTCTCCTGCACTGCTACAGCCTGCTGCTGCCTGGTTTCTCATTATGTGTAGATCTCATCTCTAAACTAACTTTGTGATATGCGCAGTGTCAGTATCTGAGCTGCTGGCTATATGTGTGAAATCAATTGATAGTGCTGCGTCTTCATCATTGCTCTCTCCTTGACGTTCCTCTGCAGTTTAGTCAGTTGACCCCTTGTGTATCTCAAAGAAAAATAGCATGTGGTTAAGGTCGTGGTGCAGTGTTGGTGGAGGGAGCATAAGATCTGCAGTTATACCATCTGCAACTTGTAAATCAGGAGTTTGTGGGTTGAGGCAATACTGGGACGCCAGAAGGAGGATTTGATCACCTTCAGTGGTTACAGTCTTACTTCAGGCTATGTTCCCAGCTCATGGCCAACATCTCTCCTCCACGGGGGTTCGGAGATCTATCACCCTCCTGTTAGCTCCATTGCTTAAGTGTTACCATGCCCAGCAAGAGAGAGGGAAATGGGTTGGTGAGGCTTATGCAACCTGTTAGGATGAAGTGGCTGTCTTGGTTGAATAGCTGATAGTCTATGCAAGCTGTAAGATGTGGGATTGAGAGTCAAATAAAGGATGTGAATAATAGGTTAGGAAAATCTATAACCTCTAATACGCCAAGCTCATCGAGATATGAGTATACTATCATATTATGGTTATCTCTGCAGTGCTCAACGTTGAGTACTTGATCTCAGTCTTGGGGTGAAAGGTTATCAGGGGTAGGCAAGAATATGGGGGTTGAAGTTACAATCAAATCAGCCATGATTTTATTGAATGGAGGAGCAGGCTTGAGGGGCTGAGTGGCCTGCTTCTACTCCTAATTTGTATGTTTGTCGGTAGGAGATGTGAGTCAACAACAGCCTGTGCTTCGCTTGTGCTCCTGTTTTGTTAGAGAGCAGAACAAAAGTTGTCAGCCTGCCATCTGAGAAGCAAAAATAAAGAAATGAATCAAAATAACAGATGGGTGGGCACCAGTCTTCCTCGATGTCATGGGCGAGGACCAAAAATGTACACAAAGTTGTGTTTGTGCCGACTTGCCCTCTGGTATTGAGATGTCCTTCCACTGGCCCCACAGATTCTGGCAGCACAGTACGCCAGGCACAATCTTCGGAGTATTATTAAGATTGAGGCCCACGCATGTTTGGCTGTCGATAATCTTTTTATGGGATGTGGCCGTCACTGGCTAGGTCATCATTTATTGCCCAAGGTGGTGAGCTGCCTTCTTGAACTGCTGCAGTCCATAGAATTAGACTAACATTTATCATGATGAAAATTATTTGTATCCACACTTGTGGCTGGAGAGGCCATAGGGATTGGTATGTCTTTTAATAAGGCCGGTCTTTGCGTGCAATCATCTCAATTGTTTTGATTGTTTCCTTAGTTACCTCAGGCCTATAGTTGTTGAATATAATATGTGACTGGATGCCATGGGCACACATCATCATCTCCAATGGTTGGGTTGTCAGACGTTCTTCGCTCTGCAAAAAAAAGATAGTTACCATTCCATTCTTTCATTTGATGACTAGCAATCTTGAATTCAACTGAAACTTGGTTGCAGGGATGTTTACTGGAATTTCTGGAAAAGGGGACTGATTAACAGCTCCATGTCTCGGCAAAGGAATATATTTGGGAAATTCTGGCCCCCACTCAGCTTTATCATTGAAAAATAAACATGTGAAGACTTCCTGGGGCAGATTTAACCTTGTGTGCATGTTTTGTGTTTCAGATCCTTGTCCAGTTCCATTATCATTAGAAAGACTAATTTTTGGAGTGAACGGGCGGAATCTAATGCTCCCCCAGGATGTGTTGGGAGGTGGGGTGGCCGCATAATGTGTCAGGCCAATGCAGGGTGGAGGGTTTGTCACCTTTCCGACTCCCATCAATCAAATCTAGGTCAGGTAAGATCGAGAAAGGCCTTCCCACCCGAAGGTTAACTGAGGCTCTTAAGGGCCACTTAAGGGTCTCATCCCGCCACCACTAGTATTTAGCTAGCTATGACTGGAGCTGACAGCATTTGGACAGACCGTCTAAACCCTGGAGGGCATGCTTGAAGACTGCTGGGGAGTGGTTAGGGGGTGCTGGGTTGAGTTCCCACCTTTTTGAGCATCCTGTGACCAACAGAGGAACCTTTGAGCAGAAAGGGTAGGCACCAAAGAGACAATGCCTCTCTGCCCTTTCGGGGACCTCTGCTTCCGTCTCCTTGCTTAGGGCCCTCTCTGACTGGCTCTGGTGATCTCACCTCACTCAGCTGCACTGTGGAGCTCCTGCTATAATCTTCACCTTCCTCCTCCTGCAGGACTGGCAGTGGCTACAGGGGCCAGGTGCCAGCAATCCCATCGGCAGCCAGCAGGCAGCCTAACTGGGATTTAATTTTTTTTTCAAAAAATATTCTTTATTCATAAACTCTATAATAAACATGACAGAACATTTCGGATTGTCTTGACTGTACATTTCCATCAAAGTTACACATTCCCTTGACTTTCTTCCATTCAATTGGGATGACATTACACGCATATCCCTCTTTACGTTACAATTCTTTCTTAAATATTTACATTGTCATGTTTCTTTTATACATTGGAGTGTTAATGACCCAGACCGAGGGGTTTTACACTGTTACCCACCCCTCGGTGTACATTTGTTGGAAGACCTTACACTGTGGTCTTTCCCCATTGCGCCTTGGCGGCAGCTGCCCCAAGCTTGAGTGTGTCCCTCAGCAAGTAGTCCTGGACCTTGGAATGTGCCAGTCTGCAACACGCGGTCGAGGACAATTCTTTGCACTGGAAGAGCAGCAAGTTACGGGCAGACCAAAGAGAGTCTTTCACCGAGTTGATGGCCTTCCAGCAGCAGTTGATGTTTGTTTCGGTGTGTGTGTCCGGAAACAGTCCGTAGAGCACAGGGTCCTGTGTCACAGAGCTGCTCGGGATTTAATGCCAACGGAGCTCCCAGAGATGGCCTCTGTCAGACTGCCACAGATCTGGTTGTCACAGATCTGCCACTAAACCAGGCTGGTTTAGCTCACAAGGCTAAATCGCTGGCTTTTAAAGCAGACCAAGCGGGTCAGCAGCATGGTTCGATTCCCGTACCAGCCTCCCCGGACAGGCGCCGGAATGTGGTGACTAGGGGCTTTTCACAGTAACTTCATTGAAGCCTACTCGTGACAATAAGCGATTTTCATTTCATTTCATTTCATCCTGCAAGCGGTGTACGAGCCCACTGCTGTGACCATTAAATTCCACCTTGCGTTTCAGGTGGATGATGAGAACACTTTCAGATTTCCAGCATCTGCAGTAATCGTGCATCTATTGTTGTTAGGATGGTTAATGAGGCATCACTTTGTTTATCGTCTTGCAATTATGAGTCTTAAGTTGTAAGGTCTAATTAACTCTGCTGTTCAAATTGTTGGCAAGATTTGTCTTTCTCCGATTCAAAAACCTCAAATAAGACCGTGATTATTCTGATTTTGTTATTTGTCATTTCTTTGTGCATTGATTTTTCTATTTAGCAGTTGCATTTCTCACATGATGGTGGCATTGCTACGAAGAGGCATGTTTAATTTGAAACAGTAGATATTTCAAAAGAGCCTTTACTTCATCCGTCCCACCATCCTCCGAGGTTTCACTTTGAAACCAATTGTGAGCACTCGCTGCTAGCATTTTTTTTGTACCTAAATTATCAACTGTCACTGCATGCACTGTACAAACAGAAAACGTTAAGAGACTGTCTCTATTTTACTTAATGTACAGCTGCCTCCTCCACTCCTGCTGCTGCACCAGCTAAGATTACACAATAGTGCACCCTGAACTTCACGAATGAATGAATGCTCCCAGCAGTGATGTGATAATTACAGAAATCCATTACGAATTCAGGCTTGCATGTCTCACATTGATTTATTCACACATGACAAAGCTACATAGCCCTCAAAACAACCTGTGAAGTGGTGAAGTATGAACAAGTGCTTTAATATATAATTTCTGTAGCATTCGATAACGTGTTAAATAAATCTAAAATGCTTGTTAATGTGAAACAGGGCACTAACAGAAAGTAGTTATTTCCAGTCTGATACAATTCAGGGAAAATGTTATATATTTTATTCATTAAAGGAATATTAAAAATCGCCTGAGTGACAGAGAACGCTGGTTATGTACATCAATGCACTTTCCATGTTCCAAAAGCTTTGGAGTCGGAAAATTCTTTTTCCCAATAGGACTGAATTAGATGCAAACCAAATTCAAAAAGTGCATCCATTAATCTAATTGCTCAAATAGTTCTTAGCCAATATTGCAGCCCAGTTTGGCACTAAGCCTCAAACCTTCTCTTGCTGCTAGACTCAGCATGGTCCACAGCTATATGAGGCAATGAAGCTGCTAATTAATATTTTTCCAAGCCTCTCAATCGATTTGCCTCTTCCTCAGTGACATATGCTCAAGCTGTCAGTCCTCTATCCGCTTATGATTGGGGAAACACTCGAAAAATTGCTTTCATCTAAGCTAATTTTAATCACGAGGCCCGGAACTTACTGTCTCTCCAGCATCCGAAATGGGAGGCTATACCCCCAAAGATGCGAAGGGGAATCCATCTGGGTAGATCCCAGGTAAGTATTTGCATCACAATTGTTCAGAAGCATTAACTTCCCCTGGACAATTACACTGTGCTGGGAACCAATTTATATTGCTAACTTTGCACGGTTCTGCCAATGTTGTTCTAAAAGACTTAGAAGGAATAAAACCACTTCTAACTTCAGCTTAACTAGTTTAGACATCCAGATTGATCTCTGCACAGGACTCCCCCCCACAAGGCAACCCCCAAGATATTCCCCACTCCTGACACCCATGTGGGATTCCAGCCCCCACGCCCGACCTGATGCCTGACCGACCCAGCTAGATCTCTCCCCCTCCACACGAACCAATCCAACATGACCCGACGAGCCCGCTCTCACTGGCCTGACCCCCAACTCCGACCTGAACCGGCTGGGCACCCCTGATCCGACCCAGTTAGATCCCCCTGATCAGACCTGGCTCTTCGGTATGACCTAGCTGGATCCTCCCACCCCCCCCCCCCCCCCCCCCCCAACTTCACCTGAACCCCGCCCGACCTGACCTTACTGCCATCCCCAGATCTGACCCCCCACCGCCCTGATATGTGACACTCGCAGCCCGCCCGATATCTTTCACCCCCACCCTCCCTGATGTCCGGCCCACCCAACTCCCCCACGTCCGACCCTGCCCACTTGCCCATGTCTGGCCTCTCCAGCCCCTTCAATGTCCAAATCCCCTTCAACACCCAAAGTCTACACCCCCCCAACCCTGAATATTTGACCCTCCCTTACCTGGCCCTACCACCCCCTCCATGTCGACATCCCTCCCCCTCCAATGTCCAATCCCTCCAAACCCCATGTCTGACACCCCCCCCCCCCCCCCCCCCCACACCCACATCCCCCAAGTTCAATCCACTCATCGCCACTTACCTTCTCCCTGGCTTGTTTCTTCGATGGGGACCTTTAAACTCACCTGCTTCATGGCAGCTAGTGCTATAAATAAGGGGATGTGCTCTCCTTTTCTCAGATTCGTTTAGACAGTGACACTGGTCCTGGGGCTCGCTGCCCGCCTGGATCCCGTCTGGCCTGAATCAGGAAGATCGGGTGTGACAGACACGGATGGAATTTGGCGCAGGTATATGAGTTCAGAGTGGCAATCCAACACTGACTGTCAATCCGAAGGAATTATGGCCCTATGTTTTGGTAAGGGCAATAAAGCCAAGCAGTGATTTACTCGACGGCCACTTTCACAAACCTTCCAATGTGTTGTACTAACTGCACGGTCATGGGCTACAGATCTGAGTAAACGCCCAGGTGATCTGTTTTGGTGGCGCTGGCTGAGGGTAAATATTGGCCAGGGCACAGCTGCGAGAATTAGGTGAAGCAGAGTGGGAGGAGTCTCATGTGGAGCATGAATACCTGCATAGATCAGTTGGGCCAAATGGCCTTATTGCTGAGCTTTGCGTTCCCCTCTTTCTCCATGCAGTGAGCTTGGGATTTCAAAATACTATCTTGATCAATTGCTGGGGGCGGGCAGGCAATTTCTCACAGGAATGGGGAGAACGGTAAAATTATAGAACCAATAATTCTATTAAAACTGAAGGCATTACGCTTTATTACAGCTCCATTGTAGATATTTGAAATACGTACCTCCTAATAATAAAATTTCTTTGTCTTTAAAAGGATCCTTTTTGGTCTTTAGGCTATTTTGACTCAGTCCATGCTGCCTTGATAATTTGCTCATTTTTCTCAGGGGGTTTCATTTCCATTCTGCACTCCTTTAAGGACAGTTTTATGAAATTAAATTTCATTTTTTGTGTTTTATTTTCTAATTCCCCTTCCCAAGCAATTTTCCCTGGATCTCTATGAGTTGAAATGAAGGGATTATTTCTGCTTCCCACCAGCAGCTGACATGTTACAGCCTGGTGGGAAATGGTGCTTCTTTCTTTATTCAACTCTCAGTTAAAATGTCCTTGGCGGGCAGCATGGTGGAGCTGTGGTTAGCACTGCTGCCTCACGACGTTGAGATCCCAGGTTCGATCCGGCCCTGGGTCACTGACCGTGTGGAGTTTGCACATTCTCCCTGTGTTCGCGTGGGTTTCACCCCCACAACCCAAAGATGTGCAGGGTAGGTGGATTGGCCACGCTAAATTGCCCCTTAATTGGAAAAACGAATTGGGTACTAGTGATGTAACTGGACACTTTGATCAGCACTTTCCCAGGAGGTTTCTGCCTGGGTCTGATTGGTATCTCACCCACCATTAAAACCAATGGTGTTAAAAGTAGCAGATCAGCAGGATGGACAATGGAAATTAAGCCACTGCATTTCAACTGCCTTACGCCATTATAGAAACATAGAAACATAGCAAATAGGTGCTGGGGTAGGCCATTCGGCCCTTCGAGCCTGTACCACCATTCAATGTGATCATGGATGATCATGCAAATTCAGTATCCCACTCCCGCTATCTCTCCATACCCCTTGATCCCTTTAGCCGCAAGGGCCATGTCCAGCTCTTGAATATATCCAACAAATTGGCCCCAACAGCTTTCTGTGGGAGAGAATTCCACAAGTTCACAACTCTCTGAGAGAAGTTCTTCCTCATCACAGTCTGGTTCTGGACATCCTCAACGTCAGAAACATTCTTCCCGCATCTAGCCTGCCCAGTCCCATCAGGATTTTATATGTTTCTATGAGATCCCCTCTCATTCTTCTAAACTCCAGTGAGTACAAACCCAATCGATCCAGTATTTCTTGATATGTCAGTACTGCCATCCCAGGAACTAGTCTGGCGAACCTTCACTGGGCGCCCTCAATCGCAAGAATGTCCTTCCTCAAACTAGGAGACCAAAACTGCACACAATACTCAAGGTGTGGCCTCACCAAGGCCCTGTATAATTGCAAGACATCCCTACACCTCTCCTCAAATCTGACATACTTAGCAAGTTAACGTGGGTTGGAACATTCATCAGAGCCGCTTTGCTGAAAGGCCCCACCATGAGTTTCAAAGAAGAGTCATATTGCAGTCAAAACGTCAACTCCATTTCACTTTCTCTCTCTCGTTGCAAGACCTGATGAGTTTTTCCAGCGTTTTCTGTTTTTATTTCAGATAGCCAGGGTCTGCAGTATTTTGCAAAGCATTTAAGGCTAGATTCTCCGTCCCGCCGCGCCAGATTTCTGGTTTAGCAGGCCGGGGGGATGCTCCGTTTCGCTGGCTGGTCAATGGGGTTTCCCATTGTGCGGCAGCCCCACGCCATCGGGAATCCCCCGGGCTGCCGGCAAAACGGAGCATCCTGACGGCGGAGAATCCAGCCCTTTCTTTTTATCTTACAAATGCTGCCAGACCTCATTTTGTATTTCTTCTGCTTTTATGACACATTTCCACAACTTGCAATTTTTATTTTGATGTTGAGAGAAGCTTAGAACTTGTGATGTGGCAACCGGGAGATACAGGGCTCCCAGTATTCAAACATTCACCTACATTCACTGCTACACTGACAGTGAAGCATTTCTTCATTCCCATTGAGATTATAGCTGTCTATTAAAACATTCTTCTCAGTTATAAATAGGAATTCCTACAAAATGTAACATCAAAGTAGATAAGCCGCTGAAAGCAAAGATCTCACATATCTAGCCTCAGGTGCACTGTTATCTCTCAAATGCTTCTTCCTGCAGTTACAGTTTCCTGACACCTCATGAGCACAATGGTTTTCAATCTTCTGCAAAAGAAACCTTCTCTATTTAACAAGGAAAACTGCACTGACAGACATCCTTCATAATCCAGAAATTGCACAGGAAGATAGAGGCGGCACAGTGGTTAGCACTGCTGCCTCACGGCGGCAGGGAACCGGGTTCAATTCTGGCCTTGGGTGACTATGTGGAGTTAGTATGTTCTTTCTGTGTCTACGGGGTTTCCTCTGGGTGCTCCGGCTTTTTTCCCACAGTCTAAAGATGTGCAGGTTAGGTAGATCGGCCATGCTAAATTGCCCTTAGTGTCCAAAGGTGTACAGGTTAGGTAAATCGGCCATGCTAAATTGGCTATTAGTGTCCAAAGATGTGCAGGTTAGGTAGATCGGCCATGCTAAATTGCCCATTAGTGTCCAAAGATGTGCAGGTTAGGTGGGGTTATGGTTGTTACGACCCCTTTGGGGGCCAAGGACTGTGCTCCATACACTTCTCCCTTACACAGCTGAGTGTGAACTCCCCCAGAAATTGGGGGCGTGGTTTCCCCTTAACAAGGGGAAACTACTCAGTATGAAACCCGTGTCCTGGGTGCAGGTCAGCGAGAGTGGCAATTAGGGGAGAGGAGTTATAGTTTTGTTATTTTGTCTATATCGTAATAAACCTGTTGTTCATTTCTACCATATCCTCTGTTCCTGTTATCTCTCCTGTCCGGGTTCTACAATGGGGATATGGCGGGGGAGTGGACCTAGTTAGGTGCCATTTCAAAATGTTGTTGAAGACTCGATGAACCGAATGGCCTCCTTCTGCACTGTAGAGATTGGAAAAGGCATTATATTACAAAGGGTGAATTTTCCCCTTCGAAGACGAAGTTCGGTGATGGTGGGGATTACAAAGAGAACAGGCCATTCAGCCCACAACGCCTGCACTGACCATGCTGCCCTTCTGAACTAAATCCCCCTACCCTTCTGGGGACCATATCCCTCAATTTTCATCCTATTCATGTATTTGTCAAGATGCCCCTTAAAAGTCACTATCGTATCTGCTTCCACTACCTCCCTCGGCAGCGAGTTCCAGGCTCCCACCATCCTCTGTGTAAAAACTTGCCTTGTACATCTGCTTTAAACCTTACCCCTCACACCTTAAATCTATGCCCCCTAGTAATTGACTCTTTCACCCTGGGAAAAAGCTTCTGACTATCCACTCTGTCAATGCCCCTCATAATCTTGTAGAATTCTATCAGGTTGCTCATCAACCTCCGTTGTTCCAGTGAGAACAAACAAAGTTTCTCCAATCTCTCTCATAGCTAATGCCCTACATACCAGGCAACATCCTGTTAAATCTTTTCTGTACCCTCTCCAAAAACTCCACATCCTTCTGGTAGTGTGGCAACCAAAAATGAACACTATATCCCAATTGCGGCCTAACTAAGTTTCTATAAAGTTGAAACATGACTTGTCAAATCTTAAACTCAATGCCGCAACTGATGAAGGCAAGCATGACCGTATACCTTCTTGACCACCTTCTCACCTGTATTGCCATTTTCAGTGACCTGTGTTCCTGTACACCCAGATCCCTCTGCCTATCTATACTCTTAAGGATTCTGCCATTTAGTGTATATATCCCAACTGTATTCCAAAATGCATTATCTCACATTTGTCTAGATTAAACTCCATCTGCCATCTCTCCGCCCAAGTCTCCAACCAATTTATATCCTGTTGTATCCTCTGATGGTCCTCATCACTATCCACAATTCCACCAACCTTTGTGTCGTCCACAAACTTACTCATCAAACCAGTTACATTTTCTTCCAAATTATTTATATGTATTACAAACAGCAAAGGTCCCAGCACTGATTCCTGAGGAACGCCACTAATCACAGCCCTCCATTCAGAAACACACCCTTCCACTGCTACCCTCTTTCTTCTATGACTGGGCCAGCTCTGTATCCAACTTGCCAGCTCATGTCTGATCCCATGCGACTTCACCTTCTGTATCAGTCTGCCATGAGGGACTTTGTCAAAGGCCTTACTGAAGTCCATATAGACAACATCCACTGTCCTACCTGCATCAATCACCTTCGTCACTTCCTCGAAAAGCTGGATAAAGTTAGTGAGACACGACCTCCCCTTCACAAAGCCATATTGCCTCTCGCTAATACGTCCATTTATTTCCAAGTGGAAATAAATCCTATCTCAAAGAATCCTTTCCAATAATTTCCGTACCATTGATGTAAGGCTCACCAGCCTGTAATTACCTGGATTATCCTTGCCACCCTTCTTAAACAAAGGAATAACATTGGCTATTCTCCAATCCTCCTGGACCCCCACTGTAGCCAGTGAGGATATGAAGATTTCTCTCAAGGCCCCAACAATTTCCTCCCTTGCCTCTCTCAGTATTCTGGGGCATATCCCATCAGGCCGTGGGGACTTGTCTACTTTAATGTTTTTCAAGACCCCCAATATATCCTCCTTTTTGATCTCAACATGACCCAAACTATCTACACATCCTTCCCCAGATGCATCATCCACCAAGTCCTTCTCTTTGGCGAATATTGACACAAAACACTCATTTAATACCTCACTCATTTCCTCTGGCTCCATGCATAGATTCCCACCCCTGTCCTTGAGTGGGCCAACTCTCTCCCTGGTTACCATCTTGCTCTTTATATATGTATAAAAGGCCTTGGGATTAATCTTGCTGGCTAATTACTTTTCCTTAACCCATTTTAGCCCTCCTGACTCCTTGCTTAAGTTTCTTTCTACTTTCCTTGTATTCCATACTTGCTTAATGTGCTCCCAGCCTCCTAGCCTTGGCAAATGCTTCCTTTTTCTTTTTTTTTAAATTTAGTGTATCCAGTTAATTTTTTCCAATTAAGGGGCAATTTAGCATGGCCAATCCACCTACCCTGTGCATCTTTTGGGTTGTGGGGGCGAAACCCACGTAAACACGGATGAATGTGTAAACTCCACACGGACAGTGACCCAGAGCCGGGATCGAACCTGGGACCTCGGCGCCGTGAGTGCTAACGACTCGTGCCACCGTGCTGCCATCCTTTTTCTTTTCGACTCGGCTCACAATATCTCTCGTTATCCAAGGTTCCTGAAACTTGCTATACTTATTCTTCATCGGCACAGGATCATGCCGCTCCTGAATTCTATTCAACTTACACTTGAAAGCCTCCCACATGCCAGATGTTGATTTTTCCTCAGACATCTGTCCCCAATCTATATTCTTCAGTTCCTGCCTAATATTGTTGTAATTAGCCTTTCCTCAATTTAGCACCTTCACCTGAAGACTACCCTTATCTTTATCCATCAGTACCTTAAAGCTCACTGTTCCCGAACTGCTCCCCTACTGGAACATCGACCACGTGGCCGGGCTCATTCCCCAATACCAGGTCCAGCACGGCACCTTCCTTAGTTGGACTATCTACATATTGTTTCAAGAAGCCTTTCTGGATGCTCCTTACAAAACTCTGCCCCATCCATGCCCCAGCACCAAGTGAGTCCCAGTCAATATAGAGGAAGTTAAAATCACCCACCACAACAACACTGTATCTTTTACACCTTGCCAAAATCAGCCTACATATCTATTCTTCTATCTCCCACTGGCTGTTGGGAGGCCTATAGTAAACACCTAACATTGTGACTACACCCTTCATATTCCTGAGCTCTACCCATATTACCCACTGTATGTGCCCTCCGAGGTGTCCTCCCGTAGTACAGCTGTGATATTCTCCTTAACCAGTAGTTACACCTCCATCTATCCCACTTGAAACATCTGAGGCAGCGGGATTCTCCGAAATCGGCGCAATGACCCGCCGCCAGCGTCAAAAACGGTGCGAAGCATTCCGGCGTCGGGAAGACCGGAAGTAGTGAAATCCTCCTCCCCGGAAGGGGCTAGAACCGGCATGACGCTAAACGCGATGGTGTGACCCGGAACGGGGTCACAGACCCGTGCTGCATCGCTCCTCAAAAGATGCCACCGGCAGAGAGACGGCAAAGCTGGAACATAGCCGCCTGCCGCGCAGCGCTGAGGTTCCAGGAGCAGGACATCGAGGCACTCCTGGACGCAGTGGAGCAGAGGAGGGAGGCCCTGTACCCCAGACACTGCCGCAGGGTTGCACAAAACATCAGCCGCCAGCTGTGGAGGGAGGTGGCAGAGGCCGCCAATGCCGTGGCCGTAACAGCCAGGACAGGCAGCCAGTGCCACAAGAAAGTCAATGACCTAGTAAGGGCAGCCAAGGTGAGTACCCCCCATTGTGCCCATTGCACCAACCCCACCAACCCCCCACACATGTGCCCCCCCCACCCCCCCAGGATGGGCGGAACAGCCCTAGCTGAAACCGACATGGCTGAACCCACCCATGCAGACTACATTGGCAGGATGGGCTGTGAACCTGTGCCAACATACACACAACCGCTGGTCTGCAATGTCCGCCTAACACTGTTGACCTTTATCCTTGTCACCACTCTCCCCCCGCCCTCCAGGAGAAGCGTGCCCATAACAACCGGGAGTGTGACAGGACCGGAGGGGGTCCACCTGAATTGCGCCCCCTCACCGTTCATGAGGACCGGGAGATTGCGGATGCAGAAATCGGGGGCGCAGCACCAAGTGAGACCCCCAACTGCCTGCCCCCTTCCCCACCCCTCCCCTTCCCCCCATCCCCCCCACCGTCTGCGTGTCTAACCATGCATGTTGTATTGTGTATTACTGGACCAAACGTCGACCCACCCACCTCTGTGGATGCCGACCGCCCCCAGGACGTGCCAGGGCAACCATACGCCAGGGACTGACCCGGACCAACAGACGTATGACGCCCACATCCAGTGCCGGGGCACCCACAAGACAGGGACCGACCCGGACCATCATCTAGTGCCAGTGCGGCAACGCCGTAGGGCCACATCCAGCAACTGGGAGGGCAGCCACACCAACAGGCCCCCGTCCCAGTCACTGACTGATGCACCATCAATTGGACACGAGACGAAGATGAGATCCAAACGATAGGCTTTAATGCACAAGATGTGTGCCCGGCAGCAGACGTACAGAAGAATGGCCGACTGCCGGGAAGTACGGGTTCTTATATCCTGCCTTGTAGGCGGAGCTACCTACCTCTCAGCCAATCGGCTGAGAGGCACATGACTTACCCGGACCAATGGGCAGCGTGTCCTCTGCACCAATAGCAGCTCACTTCTAAGGTACCGTAATACCCCTAGTCATACTACCACACTGACACACAGGACACACCCACCCATGACACCGACACAAAGGACATACGCACCCAGGACACCGACACACGGGACACACCCACCGAGCGCACCGACACACAGGACACACCCACCCATGACACCGACACACGGGACACACCCACCCAGGACACCGACACACGGGACACACCCACCCATGACACCGACACAGAGGACATACCCACCCATGACACCGACACAGAGGACATACCCACCGAGCGCACCGACACACAGGACACACCCACCCATGACACCGACACACGGGACACACCCACCCAGGACAACGACACACGGGACACACCCACCGAGCGCACCGACACACAGGACACACCCACCGAGGACACCGAACAGGCGCCGGAGTGTGGCAATTAGGGGCTTTTCACAGTAACTTCTTTGCAGTGTTAATGTAAGCCAGCTTGTGACAATAAAGATTCTTTATTTTTAAAACGAGACCACTAAACTTATAACTGAAAAAAAACCCCACGAAAATTAGATTTACCACTTACCTCTTTAATTACCACACTGCTCCAATTGACCAAGTTTCAATCCCACTCTGACTACTTCACACAGGCTGCCTCCCATTTCATGCGCCCAAAGCTCACTGAGAGTGCGCTTCCCATTGAGTTTACCATTGGTCAGCAGGTCTGGTTCTCACACCAGATATTCCACTTGAAACTTCATTAACTGTGCATAGACAAACGGCTCACTGAATCTCGTGAGCAATGAGACCACTCGCTGTCCCCTCATGAGGTTGAAGTTCCTGACGCCATATTTAAACATCACCCAAATACACACATTACTCTCTGCCTCCCAGCTGTGTTGTTGGAAGTTCCAGAGGTTGCCCCGAGAAACCCGAAGAGTGTGACAATGTTCAGCCACAGCTCCCTGGAGGCTTCACTTCGAGGTGTCCGCCAGCAGCAGAAGGCCCATTTTCCCAGAGGTTCGGCAACCTCACATCACCTCGCCGACCTGGGAAGCGGACACGAAGGAGGATAGGTCTGCAGGCAGCTTCCAGAGAAACCACATCCAGTGTAGGATGAGGATGAATGATTTCACCCATATTGCCAGGGTGAGTCAACCTTCAGCTCACTCTAAACTCATTCAAAGTGGCACACACCTCGGGGATCTCACACAGTATTAGTTGGGGTGAGGAGATTATTAGCATGGAAATGAAAACCTATTCAACAGCATCTCAGCTATCATCCTGCACAAACAGCATATTCAACCCTTACTGGGGAGTGTTCACACTCCCCATCACATCCTATCCATTTGTCTTCTTGCCCACAACAAGAGGGAGAGATCTCAGACTGCAGGAGGGTTGAACAACATCCAGAAGCTCTCCAAATTTGCGGAGGATGACGTAAATTGGCAGAGATTGCTCCTGTGGGTGACGGTGAGATTAGCCTCTGCTAATTTCTCTGGTCTGTTCGCATGAATGAGCCCTCCGTGAGCTGATGACACCCTGGCACCCAGCGCAGAGCATTCACCTGTGCCCTCCACCAGTGCAGAACATTCACCTGCATCCTCCACCAGTGCAGTGCATTCACCTGTGCCCTCCACCAGTGCAGAGAATACACCTGTGCTTTCCACCCGCGCAGAATATTCACCTGCACCCTCCACCAGCGCAGAGCATTCGCATGCACCCTCCACCAGCGCAGAGCATTCGCATGCACCCTTCACCAGCGCAGAACATTCCCTGCGCCCTCCAACAGCGCAGAACATTCACCTGTACCCTCTACCAGTGCAGTGCATTCACCTGCACCCTCCACCAGTGCAGAATTATCATCTGCACCCTCCACCAGTGCAGTGCATTCATCTGCACCCTCCACCAGTGCAGTGCATTCACCTGCCCCCTCCACCAGTGCAGAACATTCATCTGCACCCTCCACCAGCGCATTGCATTCACCTGCACCCTCCAGTAGTGCAGACTTGTGATTTCCTCCAGCGCAGAGCATTCTCCTGCCCCCTCCACCAGCGCAGAACATTCACCTGCCCCCTCCACCAGTGCAATGCATTTACCTGCACCCTCCACCAGTGCAATGTATTCACCTGCACCCTCCACCAGTGCAGTGCATTCACTTACGTCCTCCACCAGTGCAGAGAATATTTCGGTGCTTTCCTCCAGCGCAGAGCATTCTCCTGTGCCCTCCACCAGTGCAGAACATTCACCTGCATCCTCCACCAGTGCAGTGCATTCTCCTGCGCCCTCCACCAGTGCAGAGAATATATCTGTGCCCTCCACCAGTGCAGAGCATTCATCTGCGTCCTCCACCAATACAGAGACACATATCCGGTTGGTCATAGATCTAAATTAGGCTTGGGGTCACATTCTGGAGAACATCTCATTGACATATCTCCACAGTAGTCAGTGGCAGTGACAACCGAGGACTCTAGCACTCAGAGGACTAATGAAGATGAGGCACCCACTGAGTCTGAGTCAGATGATGAGTTTCTGTTGATGGCTGTCACAAACTTGCTGGAGATGCAAAGATCGGTAGCAGAATATCAGCAGACTTATGAGAGGCAGTCAACAGACTATGGTGAAGGAGGGAGGAGGCTGATCACTTTCTGCCTGGCATCGTGGCTTCGAAATGCGATCACCTCAAAGTCTCCATGGGAAGGGTAACAGTTGCCTTGCATGCCTTGGTCCGGCCTGTTCTGCAAGATTTGAACTCGATTCTGCATTCCATCGCTCCAGGCAGAGCTGGAATGCACCAGTGGCTAGGCAGGTAGCTGCAGGGCAATTCAACTTCACTCCCAGTTTCTGTTTTCCTCAATGGATCAGATAGGGGCCCAAGGCACCCAAGGGAGGAGAACCATCAGCTGGACACCCTGGGGAGTGTTCAGCCGATCCCAACCACTTTGCCTATGAGCCCATCAGCCCCATCTCCACAGGCCAAGGAGGTTTCACCTGCCTCAAGCAGACCTTCCAACGCAGTCTGGGACCCTCGAGGCGTCAGCCCTCCAGACGACACCCGTCAAGGTCATCACAGAAGGCAGGGAGTAGCTGTCAACAGGCTGCCTCCACCTCTGCTGTGGATGTCAGGGATGGACCTAGACGTAGTGGTAGGTTTAGAAAACGTTGACCTCGCTATAAGGGCATGGGTGTTCGCGCACTGTGTATATAATACACCTTTGTAAATACATTTGCTGTTCATGACAATTGCCTCATCATTTGAATGCATTATTCATATATCTGTGTGTTCATCTTATTGTGCGGGTGGTCCAAGCTCCCACTCCATGAGTGGCTGCCTTTGTGAGCCTCAGATTCATGTGATGTTTAGTGGGCTTCTGTTACTTACTCATCCTTTGTGTAATGTCAAGGAGATGTGTCCAGCTGTCTGAAACTATCTGCAATGTGACTGTAGCAACTTTTGTTCCTCACAAGACGCCATTATTGTTTGTACCAAAGTACAAAACCTGCAGCCCTGATGGTATCTCCAGCCACGTGCGCATCTTTTACCGCTGCAAGATGCGTCTCATTCTGGTGGCCATGACTGCATCAAGTTCAATAGACAGAGGATTTGTGCTGGAGAGCTGCCTGCAACTTCCCAAAGCGGCTACATGCAGCTTTGGCTGCTGACCTTTGCAAAGATTAGGGCCTGGTTAAACATGAGGGTACAGGTCGAAGGCCACATGCAGATGGGTTAGGGTTAGGTGGATTGGCCATGCTAAATTGCCCGTAGTGTAAGGTTAATGGGGGGATTGTTGGGTAACGGGTGTAGGGTGGATACGTGGGTTTAAGTAGGGTGATCATTGCTCGGCACAACATCGAGGGCCGAAGGGCCTGTTCTGTGCTGTACTGTTCTATGTTCTATGTTCTATGTTCTACGTTGTTCTCAATGTCAGTGCTTGTAAAGTCCTTTCTGAGCAATCGCACTGAGGCAGGAAAAAATGCACTCGGTTTCCCTTGCTTGGGCCTTACGCCTCCTGGAACCCATCCCTCTGTGTGTCATGGGCACACCTTCCACTTTGTGTCACTTTGAGGGCATCATCACGTGGAAGGAGACCCTTATCAGCCTCTTCAGGTTCAAGTCCTTCCAGGTCCTCATAATCCAAGGTTTTCTCAGCTTCCTCGATGTCTCCCTCTGCAAGTGATCTCCCCTTTAAAGCGGTAGGTTGTGAGGGGGCAACAGGCCACGATAATGCAGGACAAACCTCTCTGGAGTACAGTGCAGAGCCCCACCTGAGTTGTCCAAGTATTGGAAGTCAGTGGTCTGCCCGACGATGGATCTTCATACACAGTGTGCTGTATTGTGTCTTCCCCCCAAGACACTTTAAGGATGGCGCATGGGTATCGTGAGCCATTTTTTCAGGGTTACTTCTTATCACCCAGCAGCCAAACCAGTAAGCGCTGAAGCCCTTTGAATATGTGAGCCACCTGGGAGTAACACATGATGATGATTCATGGGAACTCCCAGGGTACCGTGAACAAGTGTGCCGACGCGCTTCTGTTATTGAAGATCAGGGGCTGTTGCTATGGAGCTCTCAAAGCAACATGTGCAACCAATCGCATCCTGCACTCCAGGGAATCTGGAGGTCGCCATAAATCCCAGAAGTCTAGCAGCCTGACGTGCGTTATCCAGTGTGAACTTTAAATAATGATGAGCCTTACTGTAAAGAGCATCTGTCACCTTTATGTGCGAAGAACTGAGAGAAGCTGCATAGGTCCCCTGTGGATTCCTGGAATGAACCACTCACAAAAGAATTGAGTGCGGCAGTGTACTTCAGAGGCACTGGTAGAGGATGTCCTCACAGGCCGTTCAGCGTGAGATAATAATAATAACAATGATAGTCGCTTATTGTTACAAGTAGGCTTGAATGAAGTTACTGTGAAAAGCCCCTAGTCGCCACATTCCGGCACCTGTTCGGGGAGGCCGGTGTAGGAATTGAACCCAAACTCTGCCTTGTTCTGCACAACAAGCCAGCTGTTTAACCCACTGTGCTAAACCAGCCCCAGATCCTCTGCAGTCTGTGGTAGATATGAGCCGCCATATCTCCTGACAATCATAGATGTGCACAGCATTATCTCTCGTTCATATAGAATCATAGAATTTACAATACAGAAGGAGACCATTCGGCTATCGAGTATGCACCGGCCCTTGGAAAGAGCACCCTACCCAAGCCCACACCATCACTTGATCCCCGTAACCCAGTATAACACCACCCAACCCTTTTGGACACTAAGGGCAATTTTTTTTGGTATTATAACAACAACACAATAAACAATGTACATGAAACTATAAACATAGTGCAAAAGCTGTCTCCCTCCCTTACAGGTCCCACCTTTATTATCCCCCTACTCGAAGCTAAACTAACTCCCCCCCCCCCTCCTTCTGCTGACGATTAATTTTCCGCGAAGATGTCAACGAACAGTTGCCACCTCCGGGCGAACCCTAACAGTGACCCTCTCAAGGCAAACTTGATTTTCTCCAAACTGAGAAAGCTAGCCATGTCCAGTGGCCAGGTCTCCGACTTCGGGGACTTTGAGTCCCTCCAAGCTCATAGTATCCGTCTCCGGGCTACCAGGGATGCAAAGGCCAGAATGTCGGCCTCTTTCTCCTCCTGGATTCCCGGGTCTTCCGACACCCCAAAAATCAGCACCTCTGGACTCAGCGCCACCCTTGTTTTTAACACCGTGGACATGACACCTGCAAGCCCCTGCCAAAGTCCCCTAAGCTTCGGACATGCCCAGAACATGTGGACATGGTTCGCTGGTCCTCCCGCACATTTTGCACATGTGTCTTCCACCCCAAAGAACCTGCTCATCCGGGCCACTGTCATGTGAGCCCGGTGAACGACCATAAACTGTATCAGGCTGAGTCTGGCACATGTTACGGGCACGTTGAATCTACTCAACGTGTCCACCCATAGACCATCCTCTATCTCTCCTCCCAGCTTCTCCTCCCACCTGCGCTTCAGCTCCTCGGTCTGCGTCTCCTCTGACTCCATAAGTTCCTTGTAAATGTCCGAGACACACCCTTCTCCTACCCATCCTCTGGAAACTACCCTCTCCTGAACCCCCTTAGCGGTAGGAGCGGGAAGGTTGACACCTGATTCCGTTGGAAGTCCCGCACCTGCAGATACCTGAATTTGTTTCCCCTCGCCAACCCAAACTTCTCCTCCAGCGCCCGCATACTTGGAAAGCTGCCCTCTATAAACATGTCCCCCATCCTCTCAATCCCTGCTCTCCACCATATCTGGAACCCCCCATCCATACTTCCCAGGGCAAACCGGTGATTATTACAGATTGGGGACCAGGCCAATGCTCCCTCTGCTCCCACATGTCTCCTCCATTGCCCCCAGACTCTCTGGGCCGTCACCACCACGGGACTGGTGGAGTACTGTGCCGGCGGGAATGGCAGAGGCGCAGTTACCAATGCCCCCAAACTGGTGCCCTTGCATGAAGCCGCCTCCATACGTTCCCATGCAGACCCTCCCCCCACCACCCACTTCCATGGCTATATTCGCCGCCCAGTAATAGCTACTAAAATTTGGCAGTGCCAGCCCGCCCTCTCCCCGACTCTGCTCAAGCATCCTTACCCGCGGGGTCTTGCCCGCCCAAACAAAGCCAGTGATCACTTTGTTGACCCGTTTTAAAAAAGAACGCAGAATAAAGATTGGGAGACATTGAAACACGAACAGAAATCTTGGGAGGACCGTCATCTTCACCGTCTGCACCCTCCCAGCTAATGATAACGGGAGCGCGTCCCATCTCAGAAAATGGTCCTTTGGTCTACTAGCCGGGCCAGATTTAATTTATGCAGCCGGCCCCTTTCCCATACCACTCGAATGCCTAGGTACCTAAAGCTTCCCCCTACTAATCTAAAAGGCAACTCCCCCAGTCGCCTCTCCTGTCCCCTCGCCTGGAACGCAAACATCTCACTTTTACCCATATTTAGCTTATACCCTGAAAACCAGCCAAATTCCCCATTAATCCTCATGATTTCTTCCATCCTGTCTAATGGATCCAATACACACAGAAGCAGGTCATCGGCACAGAGCGAGACTCTGTGCTCCACCCCACCCCGGACCAGCCCCTTCCAGCCCCTTGAGGCTCTCAGAGCAATTGCCAATGGTTCTATAGTTTGCGCAAACAACAACGGGGAGAGGGGGCATCCCTTTCTCATCCCCCAGTGCAGTCCGATGTTGTCCTATTCATCCGTACACTTGCCACAGGAGCCTGATCCAGCAACCTGACCTGTCTTGTTATGCTCTTGGCGTAGCATAAGCTGCTTCCTTGATGTGCACCCTGACAAAGGAAGGTTCAACCAAGGAGATAGATTCAACACGTTTATTGAACTATTTACAATTCTCCTACTCGGGTTCGCCTCTACCGTTAATCCTTCTATAGCTACTCAGACTGACAAACCAGTCTGCTACAATCCAGGTGGTGGGTGTGATGTTGAATCAACCCTGTGTCTCTACTCACTGAGTATCTCCCCTGGAAAGAGGAAGATCATGTGTGCTGCGCCCTTTATATATATATGGGTTGGTGTAATGCCCCCCTGTGGTCGTGTTACCTCTGTGTGTATCGTGAATGCCCATTGGTCGTGTCCTATCTAACTGACCTATTGGTTGAGTGTCTGTGTGTCATGTCTCTGGTGCTCCCTCTAGTGTCTAGCTAGTCTACATGTATTTGCATTAAGCCCTTGTGTATTTACAGTGATGCACATCACCACATCCCCCCTTTTTCATGTTACATATTTTCTGTACAGTGTTAAAGAAAATTGAACAAAAACAGGTAAATAAGTGATGCTCTGTTCAATTGAACAAAAACAGGTAGATAAAAGTGATGCTCTGTTCAAGTTATGTTAACAGTGATTAAACAATAAGTCCAAATCACATGTGAGAGTCCAAAACCCATTTTCATAGTTTAATGTCTTTCTTGTTGGGTTGGTGAGTTGGTGATTTTGATGGTTGCATGTCCTTGTGAACAGCATCAGTGTCCCTGTGCATAAGGAACCAAGAAGTGGTCAAATCACTTTGTTGTCTGATTTGGAGTCTTTTTTTCTTCCGATGCTTGTGATAGCGATGTTGGATGGCATCTGTCCTGAAATGCCTGTTGGTAGTGCAGCACATGTGAATTGGGAAGATGCATCTTCCAGCCATGGTATGTCATTGTACTGAGCTGAGCAGTAACAGTGTCCCTCATGGGCAGAGTCGTACCATGTAGTATCAGTCGTAGTTCCGTTGGTGTAGTCTTTGTCGTTGGTACGCGTTGTGTCATTGTCTTTGATATGGTATTCAGATGTCGTGATGTTGTGTTGGATGGTTCTGTTGTTGTGTTCGCTGCACTCAAGGACCACACTCAGTGGATAATACAAGTCCTTCACACAGTTACTCGTGTCAGTGTGCGTTGTGGCATCTGCTGCCACCTTGAGCGTGCCGTCACTGAGTTCCAGTCATACTACCACACTGTCATAGTCGCTTTGTTGTTCACTTGGGCTGGGTAGACTGTCAGAGTCTTCTTCTGGTGGCTCAAACAATGTGGGTGGACTGTCATAGTCGCTTTGTTGTTCACTGGAGCGTGGTAGACTGTCATAGTCTTCTTGCTGTGCACTTGAGCATGGCAGACTGTCATAGTTTTCTGCTGTTCACTCTTGAGCATGGAAGACTTGCATTGTCTGCTGCTGGTTGCTCAGAGGAGATCGCTAGACCTTCATGGTCATGTTCAGGCAAGGACTGCGCTTTGGAGTCTTGCGTTGCTTCTATCATGGAGACTTTCTACGAGCTTGCTGTTGAGGCTTGTGTCACTCGAGTCACTTCTTGTTCATGCAAGGACTGCGGTGTGGAGTCTTGTGTGTCTTCTATCGTGGAGTCTTTCATCGCTTTCTGTGTGGAGGCTGGGACCCTTTGTGGTGTGTGGACCACTCTCTGTGTGGCAGCAGGCCGCTCTCTGTGGGCTTTTACTGCTCTCTGTCTCTCGGTGTCAGGCCTCAGCATAATCCTGCACTCACGTGCCGGGATGTCATATATGCTGGGCTGAAGATCCTCAAATTCGAAGAACTCGTCACCGGAGTCTTGAATGTACAACACGAAGAATTGTGGTTCGGATTTGGTACTGGCATAGCCTCCCAAGGTGAAAGGTTCGTCTGAGTCGTAGACTTCTAGGACCATGTCATCACTGTTTGTGTCGGAGCTGGCACTGGGCTCGCGATATCCAGAGAAGAAATAAAGGTCGGTGTCATAGTATTCAAGGACTGTATCATCTCTTTGGGCAGTGCTAACTGCTTGTTGCAGGGTTCTGCGGAGGTTACTTCCAGCTACTGGTTGAATTTCAGGCATTGTGCTGTCATTCCAGGTGAAAGAATCTTGTTTTACGGCTTTAAGAATTTTTTGTTCAAGTTTTAGGACATTTCCCCTTTAAGTGGGCGTGGTCTGGGGCCTCTGACATCATGAAGCGTGTGACGTAGGTTGTAGGAAGCGATTGGGCATGCTCAGATCGCTGTTCCTTTACTTGGGGCCTTTTTCTCAACTGCGCATGTGCAGCACCTTTACCAAGATGGCTGCAATTCAAAACTGCAGATTGCTGCTGCAAGCCTACCTCGTGGTGAGTTTTGGTGCTTCTTTTACCGTTTATTTTTGTATTCTCCTTGCAGAATTCTTGGAATTTGTCCAGGACTGCCTGGAAATCACTCTTGTTTTGCCCCTTTGAGTATTTGAAGGTCTGGAAGATTTCAGCTGCTTCTGGACCCGCGATGGTGAGTAGAAGCTTTATTTTCTCTGCATCAGCCACGTCTTGTAGGTCGGCTGCTATCAGGTAGGTATCAAATCTCTGCCTGAACCAATGCCAGTTTTCACTGAGATTGCCTTGGTACCTGAGCTGCTGCGGAACCGGAATCCCGAACATCATCTTGCCTGGCTGTTGTTGCTGGTTGTCACTATTTGCTGAGTTGTAACTATAAGGATTTAACAGGTCACTCCATTTGTACCATGTCTTGTTATGCTCTTGGCGTAGCATAAGCTGCTTCCTTGATGTGCACTCTGACAAAGGAAGGTTCAAACGAGGAGATAGATTCAACACGTTTATTGAACTATTTACAATTCTCCTACTCGGGTTCGCCTCTACTGTTAATCCTTCTATAGCTACTCAGACTGACAAACCAGTCTGCTACAATCCAGGTGGTGGGTGTGATGTTGAATCAACCCTGTGTCTCTACTCACTGAGTATCTCCCCTGGAAAGAGGAAGATCATGTGTGCTGTGTCCTTTATATATGGGTTGGTGCAATGCCCCCCTGTGGTAGTGTCACCTCTGTGTGTATCGTGAATGGCCATTGGTCGTGTCCTATCTAACTGACCTATTGGTTGAGTGTCTGTGTGTCATGTCTCTGGTGCTCCCTCTAGTGTCTAGCTAGTCTACATGTATTTACATTAACCCCTTGTGTATTTACAGTGATGCACATCACCACATGACCCAGTCAATAAAGCTCCGCCCAAATCCGAATTGTCCCAGTACCTCCCACAGATAATCCCATTCCACCTGATCAAAAGTCTTTTCTGCATCCATTGCGCTCACTACTTCCATCTTCCTACCTTCCGGAGGCATCATGAGCACATTTAACAATCTTTTTACATTGGCCACCAACCGCCTACCCTTAACAAACCCCGTCTGGTCCTCCCCAATAATGTCCGGAACACAATCCTCAATCCTGGAGGACAAAATTTTGGCCAGTAGTTTGGCGTCCACATTCAACAGGGAAATCGGCCTTTAGGACCCACACAGCTCCGGTTTCTTGTCCCGCTTCAGAATCAGTGAAATTGTGGCCTGTGACATCGTCGGGGGCAGCACCCCTCTTTCCCTTGCTTCATTGAACAACCTCATCAACACCGGCCCCAATATCCCAGAGAACTTTTTATAAAACTCCACTGGGTACCCATCCGGCCCCGGGGCTTTACCCGCCTGCATGGCCTTCAGACTCTCCACTAACTCTTCCAACCCCTATTGGGGCCGCCAGCCCTTCTACCAGCTCCCCGTCCACCTTTGGGAAATTTAGTCCCTCCCAAGAAGTGCCTCATCCCCTTCAGCCCTGTAGGGGGTTCCGACCTATACAGCCTACTGTAGAAATCCCTAAACGCCTTATTCATCCCTGCTGAATCTCCAACCAGGTTCCCATCTCCGTCATTTATTTTCCCTATCTCCCTGGCTGCCTCCCTCTTTCTAAGCTGCTGTGCAAGCATTCTGCTGGCCTTCTCTCCATACTCATAGATCACCCCCCTCGCCTTTCACAGCTGCTCCACCACCCTTCCTGTGGTTATCAAGCCAAACTTTGCCTGTAGCCTCTGCCATTCCGTTAAGAGCCCTGCCTCTGGGGTCTCCGCATATCTCCTATCATTCTGTAGTATCTCCTTAACCAGTCGGTCCGTCTCTGCCCTGTCAACCTTCTCACTTTGGGATCAGCTCCACTCTGTGCTTCCCCAGACCATCGCTGCTGAAATTTCCCCCGTGTCGTTGACCTGCAGGTAGTTCTGAATACATTTCCTCAGCCGCTCGCACACCCCTTCATCAGCCAAAAGTTCCACATCTAACCTCCAGTGCAGGCGCTGGTTACTGTCTTTACTAACCTGCAGGTCAACCCAGTGTGGAGCACGGTCTGAGATTGTGATCGCCGAGTGCCCCGTGTCCACCACCCCTGTCAGTAAGACCTTGCTCAAGATATTGAAATCGATCCGGGAGAACACTTTATGCACCTGTGAGTAGAAGGCGAACTCCTTCACCCGTGGGCAATTTAGCGTGACCAATCCACCTAACCTGCACATCTTTGGACTGTGGGAGGAAACCGGAGCACCCGGAGGAAACGGGGAGAACGTGCAGACTCCACATAGACAGTGACCCAAGCCAGGAATTGAAGCTGGGAACCTGGAGCTGTGAAGCAACTGTGCTAACCACTATGCTACCGTGTTGCCATCTCCATTTGTCATCTCCAAATACGAAAGGCATCTTCAGTCGACCCTTTGGGCAGCATGGTGGTGCAGTGGTTAGCGCTGCTGCCTCACGGCGCCGAGTACCCGGGTTCAATCCCAGCCCTGGGTCACTGTTCATGTGGAGTTTTCACATTCTCCCCGTGTCTGTGTGGGTCTCACCCCCACAACCCAAAGATGTACAGAATAGGTGGATTGGCCACGCTAAATTGCCCCTTAATTGGACAAAGATATGAATTAGGTACTCTAAATTTATTTATTTTTTAAAAAGTCTTTGGTCGTGTCAGTCTCCTCCTTGTGAAGAATCAAACCTCCTCAGCCTCCAGATCTTTTGGATCACTCCTGGGCCAAGGGCCTCAGGTTGGGGCCCATCTTGCAGTTCTTTGCCCTTCCCCTCCCCCTTAATCAATGCACTACCATCAGGAGCGCAGCATTGGCGCAGGTCCATTCTGCAATCCTGCTTCTTCCTGTGTACAGAAAGATCCAACTAATAAATGAGAAATGTCTAACTATCGTAGACCCCCCCTCTGAGCCAGAACGCGATGGTCATACCCTAATGATCCGGCTGTGCTACTCGCCTTTCCTGCTCCAGCCTTGTAGCTGGGGCGCTGCCTCGCAGGTCTAGATGTCTAAGATGCAACTCAGCAACTGCACATCACAATCACAATGAAGCTGAAAAGGCTTGAGCATGGACAGGCTATGTTCACCCTCACTAAAGGTGCTCACACAACACCTGATTTTGTATGCTGACGATGCCAGACTTGTACTTTGGAATGAGTGAATGCCCTTTGGCCTGAGAAAGATGTCAATTGGACAATGCACCTCACAGGCTTTCAATGATTTTCTTGCAAATATCCAGTAGTGTTATATTAATGGTTGGTTGCATCGTCCCTTCTCACATTCCTCTCTTTAAATGCTCACCTAAAATGTGACCCCAATCACTCTTGCGATCTCGCGTTAAAACGCACCAAATGTCAGTGATCCCAAATCTACATTCTCGATAGAATGTTCATGAGTTTTATCAGGTGAGACTTCATCTCCACGTTGGGAATTTAAGTCTGAGGGTGCCGGCTACAAGGCTCCCTTAGTCCAACTGTAGGCTCCTTCCAGACTGCCTCAGTCACCCAGCCCCTGGAGAACTTTTTTCCATTTTCAATTTTAAACGACATCATTACTTTGGAGTCTCAAGTTGGAGGTGCTGTATTTCTATTTTGAGATCAGTGCGACCTTCCCCATGTTACCGTTCATATCCACCCGGTCAGGTTGGAACTCCACGCTCTGCAGGTAGATCTCCCTCTGGTCATTCTGCAGACTCCATCTGTAACCCTAGATAGATTTTGTCGATATCCCCATGCCCCAGTAGCACATCATTGCTCCCTATCTTGAGGCTGTATGCAGAGTGACATACAGAGGTGACTTGCCCAAGAGAGCATCCAGTGCCATCCTCTTTATTCTCTTTTCCACATTGACAGGCTGTAGATGCCTCTCCTGACCATGACCATCCCATTTACAGCTCAGTACTGAGCCACCATCACCACTGAGCATGAGACACTGACTATGCCCTGCATACCAAGCTGTGCCTGATATCCATTAAGCACACAGGCCTGCCCCTCTCTGGAGCAGGAACATGACGTGTATGCATAGCCCTGCAGCATGGCCTGTGAAGCCCCAGGACTTCCTTTAATCTCTCATCCCGACTTTTGGCCTCAGTCCCTGGATTATGATCGTCTGTCACTCAGTTTCACAGTTCCTTCAGGACTGACCACAATACCGTCATCCTCCATGAGTGTGCGTCCAACCCATCCCTCGTGATGAGCCATCAATCGAATGCGAGACGAGTTGCTGTACAAAAGTTAGGCTTTAATAAGCTAGAACTTAGCCCTGCGGTCGACTACAGTAAATGGACAACCGCCGGGCGTTCTGACTATTTATACCTCGGTATGGAGGCGTGGTTAACTCAGCCAATCAATTAACTCGACCAATCGGAGAGCCGTCACATGACTGGTCTCAACCAATCGGTCGAGAGGCACATGACCGACCAGGGCCAATGGTAAGCCGGTGTTCTGCACCAATAGCAGACAGCTATGCAAATCATACCACCACACCTCGTGTGCAAGCCTTCATCACCCCCCTCCGCACTCACAAATCTCTGTGAATAACCTTCCCTCCCATGTCCAACTAACCCCACCTTTCCTACTCCAGAGCCCGCATTCATCCCCTTCCATTCCTGCCAACGAATCCAACTCACTCCCCCTTCTGAGCCTGTGTTCCAATCTTCCTTGTCGGGCTTCACCTGTCCTACCCTGACGTTCCCTTTGCCTGCTATAATTCCCCATTCTCCCCCCACCCTTTCCCCCACACCAACCAAGACCACCCTCCCCTGCAGCCTCATGTCTCTGTCATTTCACCCCTCCGACCCCTTCCACTGTCGGTTGTCACACGGATCTCTGTTCAGGCCTGCCTGCAATCTGAAGCATACCATGAATGTGCTCCTCCAGGCACCCACTGTGAGGAGCATAACCAGAGACCCCACCCCCCAGACTGCCCTTACACAGGGTCAACTGAATGCAAAAAAAAAAAGCCGTTGTTTAATTTAGCTTGGCAGAATACATCGGGATAATTATATTTTACCCTAAAACCATTATATTTAGCTGCATAACTGTGAAGCAAAAGATTGTAAAATTGTTCTTTCCCTTTAAGCATTGCAGGATATGTAAATTAGATGTCTGTACTATTACATGTGTGAAAACTGTTCCTTCACCCAGACATAAATTACAGAGTGGGTGTTAGCCCGTCCCATCTGTGGTGTACAAACACATAATTCTTCACTAACCCACTGAGCTGTATGATATTTACAGGCCTGTTATTGCTAGATTTGTCTATCTAAACACCATTATGATTAGAACATCACTTTCAACCAATCAGGACTGCTGATTGTGTGCATGAGAATACATTATGCAACAGCATATTGTGCAAGGCACTCAAATCTCCCTCTTATGACTCCCATGTGTCTGGTAACCCTGTCAACCAGACAGCCATTCAAGCAAAATTCTAAAATGAACTTAAAGGTGTACAACCCTTAGAGGCAAACTCTTTGTTCCCTTGTTTATTTACAAGGGCTTGCCAAATTGATGTAAAGGTGGCACTTGTGGTATTAATGAACAAGTGCACTGTGCATTGATTTCTTCTGCCCAAAGAAAATAACGTCCCTGAAAAACACTTTTACAAAGAAATTGCCTCCATAAGGGTTAAACCATTTATTCTGATTGATATATATACAGCACTTTTCATGCTTATTTAAGCATATTTTCTTGAACAAAGGCTACAGATTCAATGTATACCTCAGTACTAATTTGTTTTTAATGGCTAATGCAGGAAATGGGCCTGTTGACAAAGTAATGAATTGTCAAAAACTATTTAATATACCATCTGCTCTTTAGAATATTGAAATGCGGTGGTGTCAGATCACTCGGGGAGTATGAGTTGCTGTGCAAAACATTCATTTTTAGTTGAATGTTGTGGTCTGGAGTTGTAAAGAGTGATAGAACATAGAGAAATACAGCACAGAACAGGCCCTTCGGCCCACGATGTTGTGCCGAACTTTTG
The DNA here is from genome assembly GCF_902713615.1 of Scyliorhinus canicula. Taxonomy (NCBI): domain Eukaryota; kingdom Metazoa; phylum Chordata; class Chondrichthyes; order Carcharhiniformes; family Scyliorhinidae; genus Scyliorhinus; species Scyliorhinus canicula. The sequence continues at coordinate 40,031,683 of NC_052159.1, forward strand.
TCCGAGGTTAATCATAGATTATCATAGAATTTTGGAAACTAAGGGCAATTTATCATGGCCAATCCACCCAACCTGCACATCTTTGGACTGTGGGAGGAAACCGGAGAACCCGGAGGAAACCCACGCACACACGGGGAGGATGTGCAGACTCCACACAGACAGTGACCCAAGCCGGAATCGAACCTGGGACCCTGGAGCTGTGAAGCAATTGTGCTATCCACAATGCTACCGTGCTGCCCTTAAGAACAAATTAATCTACACTCCATTATTCTACCCCAATCCATGTACCTATCCAATAGCCGCTTGTAGGTCCCGAACGTTTCCGACTCAACTACTTCCACAGGCAGTGCATTCCATGCCCCCACTACTCTCTGGGTAAAGAACCTACCTCTGACATCCCCCCTATATCTTCCACCATTTACCTTAAATTTATGTCCCCTTGTAATGGTTTGTTCCACCCGGGGAAAAAGTCTCTGACTGTGTACTCTATCTATTCCCCGATCATCTTATAAATCTCTATCAAGTCGCCCTTCATTCTTTTCCCTTCTCCCTTCTAATGAGAAAAGGCCTAGCACCCTCAACCTTTCCTCGTAAGACCTACTCTCCATTCCAGGCAACATCCTGGTAAATCTCCTTTGCACCTTTTCCAAAGCTTCCACATCCTTCCTAAAATGAGGTGACCAGAACTGCACACAGTACTCCAAATGTGGCCTTACCAAGGTTTTGTAAAGCTGCATCATCACCTCACGGCTCTTAAATTCAATCCCTCTGCTAATGAACGCTAGCACATCATCAGCCTTCTTCACAGCTCTATCCACTTGAGTGGCAACTTTCCAAGATCTATGAACATAGATCCCAAGATCTCTCTGCTCCTCTACATTGCCAAGAACCCTACCGTTAACCCTGTATTCCACATTCATATTTGTCCTTCCAGAATGTACAACCTCACACTTGTCAGGGTTAAACTCCATCTGCCACTTCTCAGCCCAGCTCTGCATCCTATCTATGTCTCTTTGTAGCCGACAACAGCCCTCCTCACTATCCACAACTCCACCAATCTTGGTATCATCTGCAAATTTACTGACCCACCCTTCAACTCCCTCATCCAAGTCATTAATGAAAATCACAAACAGCAGAGGACCCAGAACTGCTCCTTGCGGTACGCCAGTGGTAACTGGGCTCCAGGCTGAATATTTGCCATCCACCACCACTCTCTGACTTCTATCGGTTAGCCAGTTCGTTATCCAACTGGCCAAATTTCCCACTATCCCATGCCTCCTTACTTTCTGCATAAGCCTACTATGGGGAACCTTATCAAATGCCTTACTAAAATCCATGTGCACTACATCCACTGCTTTACCTTCATCCACATGCTTGGTCACCTCCTCAAAGAAGTCAATAAGACTTGTGAGGCAAGACCTACCCCTCACAAATCCGTGCTGACTATCCCTAATCAAGCAGTGTCTTTCCAGATACTCAGAAATCCCATCCCTCAGTACCCTTTCCATTACTTTGCCTACCACCGAAGTAAGACTAACTGGCCTGTAATTCCCAGGGTTATCCCTATTCCCTTTTTTGAACAGGGGCACGACATTCTCCACTCTCCAATCCCCTGGTACCACCCCTGTTGACAGTGAGGATGAAAAGATCATTGCCAACAGCTCTGCAATTTCATTTCTTGCTTCCCATAGAATCCTTGGATATATCCCGTCAGGCCCGGTGGACTTCTCTATCCTCAAGTTTTTCAAAACGCCCAACACATCTTCCTTCCTAACAAGTATCTCCTCGAGCTTACCAGTCTGTTTCACGCTGTCCTCGCCAACAATATGGCCCCTCTCGTTTGTAAATACTGAAGAAAAGTACTCGTTCAAGAAGTGATGGTAGAGGCTTTACTTTCCCCCCCGAAATAGATGACTGACTAGGAATCCTGGTCGCACTTATCCCCTGCTGTTGGCTTGTCCAGGAAGGATTTGCAGGTTGATAATCAACCTGCTTGCCAAGTTACGTACACACCTTCATTGACCATCAAGCCCTGGTGTGGGACTCACACCTGGAGCTTCTTACTCAGAGGCAAGGATGCTATCCACAGCGTCACAAGACCTCCCTTTCAGATTCTGGAACATTAATAAAAAATAGATTCAACATAAATGGGACATTTTGCTGAAAACAGAATGTTTCCAGCGTATCAAACCATGCTGTATAAACTGATCTCCAATAAAACTATTAGCAGAATTGGAGATACAGATCAGTTCAATTATTAGCCAAGTCAATAGGAGTTGAAACACATGTACAATATGTTATTATTTGCAAGGAATTTTCTGTTAATTTTTTCAGTGAAATGGGTAAAGAAATTGCTACCCCATGCGGCAGAACGGTGGCGCAGTGGGTTAGCCCTGCAGCCTCATGGCGCCGAGGACCCAGGTTCGATCCCGGCTCTGGGTCACTGTCCATGTGGAGTTTGTACATTCTCCCCGTGTCTGCGTGGGTTTCGCCCTCACAACCCAAAGATGTGCAGGCTAGCTGGATTGGCCACGCTAAATTGCCCCTTAATTGGAAAAAATTAATTGGGTACACTAAATTAATTTTTTTTTTAAATTGCTACCCCATCAAACACAAAAGAAATATCAAACAAAACAGTCTGTGGCAATTTGACTTCTCGCAAACCCACCTTGCTTTCCATCTGCTTCCTGCAGCCTTGCCTTTTTCGAGTTTCCCTCTGTTCCTCACATTAATTTCACTGGACAGAACATTTTTCCCCCCAGGTTATTTTCTTTGTTCCTTTGACTAAAAGCTCTTTTTGGAAGTTACGTCTGTCCCTCTCCCTGGTTTCATGTTCTTTCTGTTCCTTAGTTTGATGCTTGCTCTCTGCAGTCTCCCCCCATATCCCTGGTCCCGCAGATTCTGTGCACTGTTCGTTTCTTCTGGGTCACCTTGTTCCAACTGAACTCAAACTGTTTTTTTCATCTCTTAGCAACCCTGTTTTTTAGGCAACAGCCCAGATTTTTATACACCCTGTGTTTGCTTTAAAGTTGTAACACATGTTTAAAAATGCAGGCATCTTTTAAAGTGAAACTAAAATTGAAGTTCTTCCTATTCTTTGGCATACACATGCTTTTCACAGTAACTTAATTAAAGACTACTTGTGACAATAAGCTATTGTTATTATTATTAGATGCAGAAATACAAATTAAATTTAAACATAAAGCCATCTCTTATTCATAGCACCCACAAATAGAAGCATAAATTACGTAACACTATTTATTTCCTAACAGCAGGCCATCAATCAAGTTGTTCCAACACCGGCTTCTTCCCAATAAAGTGAAAATTTGTCCAGGTATGTCTTGTCCACATAAAGCAGGACACATCAAATCCAACCAATTAACTATGAATCTCCTCCTACTCATAAGAAGAAGGCCATTCAGAAGCATTTATTCAGCAACAACCTATTCACAGATGTTGTGTTTGAGTTCTACCAGGACCACTTGACTCCAGACCTCATTATAGCATTGGTCCAAACATGGATGAAAGAGCTGAATTCCAGAAATGAAGTGTAGGTGTCTGCCCCTCGCATCAAGGCACATTTAATAATAATCACTTATTGTCACAAGCAGACTTCAATGAAGTTACTGTGAAAAGCCCCTGGTCACCACATTCCAGCACCTGTTGGGGAGGCTGGTAAGGGAATTGAACCCACGCTGCTGGCTGTGTTCTGCATTACAAGCCAGCGATTTAGCCCACTGTGCTGAACCAGCCCATTTGATTGAATGTCACATTAAGGAGCATTGGTGAAACAGAAGTTACAGGGAATCAGGGAAAATCTTGTCTGGAGTTACACCTAGCACAACGGAGTTGGAGGTCAAACAGCTCAGCCAAGGTGTGGCCATAAAGAAAGCGAAGGGCACCTATAGGTTTCCCAAGCTCCTGGGTAATTCACAAAAGGTGCAAAGATTTAACATGTTTCTTTTGTTTGCAGATCACCGGCTCCTGTATATGAAGCTATGTTTTTTCTAGCTAGCAGAAATGAGTCATGATACAAGCTCGACTGATTATCTTAAATTGGTTGTTAGTGCAGCTATTAGCATGCACTCAGGATTGTTTGGCAAGTGCTGCCCAATCATGGAATCATATCTAATGATATATGTTTTGTTTTGGGTTTTGTATGCCTGGGATGGTTGAGTATGCTCTGCATTCTGCCTGTCACAAACAACTGAAGGAATATAGGGCTGGATTCTCTGTTTCAGGGACTATGTCCCCACACCGTTGTGAAAACTGTGCCTTTTACGCCAGAAAAACTGGCATAAAAAGCCACATATTCACAGCCCTGCAGGGGGCTTGCAGGGAGCCATTCTGAAGCTCGCAGCTCCAGCTGCAGATATGCCCCCCGCACTTCCGGGTCAGAGGCTGTGCATGCGCATGGCAGCGGCCTCCAGCGGCTGCGCCATGCTACATGGCGGACTCAGACTGTGGAGCTGGACCATGGAAATAGAACCCCCAATCGGCTGCATGTCCAACCCGGACCGCCCGCTCAAAAATACCCGGTCCCGTATGAGGACCCCCGCCCTCCGATCGGCTTTTCCCCTGACTGAGTCCACAGCCGCTATGCAAGTATCCCGAATGGCAGGACCAGATTAGACCCACGCCGTCGGGACTTTGGTTGGTCGGGGGCGGGAAATAGCGGAGCGGGCTTCTGGTAATGGCCGCAGGTCGGCGATATGCAGCGGGGGCCGGAGAATCGAGGAGCCTGCACCAGTCCCGATTCCGTGCACGGAACTGGATTCTCCGCCACAGCGCCGGACGCGATTTTGGCGTTGGGGTGCGGAGAATCCAGCCCATGCTGTTTGATTTTAAAAAATATAAATTTAGAGTACCCAATTCATTTTTTCCAATTAAGGGGCAATTTATCGAGGCTAATCCACCTACCCTGCACATCTTTAGGTCGTAGGGGCTAACCCACTGCGCCACCATGCTGCCCAGAGCTTATTATCATTGATACATCCGCTGTGAAGATGAAGGAGAGGTCCATCACATTCTACAGGGTTGCTGGTGATCGGGGCTGTCGATGCAACACAAATTGCACTGAAGATGCCATGAAATGACACAGTTTCATTCATCAACAGGAAGGTGTTCCATTCTTTATGTGATAATAGTGTGTGATGCACAAATGAGGATCCTCACCAAATGCAAATAACCGGGGAAGAGCCCATTACTCACTTGTCCTTAAAAGCTTAATGTTACACCGGTCCGGTCCATGACAACTCCACCAGGAATTAAATGGTTACTGGGTGATAAGGGATACGTTTGTAAGGGGCAACAAAAGAAGTTCACACCAAGTTGTAGAGGAAAACAACACATATTTTAATTAACATGTTAACTATATACACAGTGGGGGGCGGCACGGTGGCACAGTGATTAGCATTGCTGCCTGCGGCGCTGAGGACCCGGGTTCGAATCCCGGCCCTGGGTCACTGTCTGTAAGGAGTTTGCACATTCTCCCTGTGTCTGCGTGGGTTTCACCCCCACAACCCAAAGATGTGCAGGTTAGGTGGATTGGCCACGTTAAATTGCCCCTTAATTGGAAAAAATGAATTGGATATTCTAAATTTAAAAAAAAACTATATACACAGCTCCAATCATTCGCCACTGGGTCTTCTCCAGTCGGTGTCTGACTGGCCGACTCTATTTATACACAGGCACATGAACCGTGTTAAGGGTCTCCCACCCCCTTATCAGGGGAGCACGTATTCTGCAAGCTCCATGGGTTAATGGATCAGCCCTACCCCATGAGACCCATGCGGGTTATAATAGATACGCATTGAGAACATGTCTTATGACACCATTCCGGAGGACCAACAATAAAACACGGGAACAATACAGCCGTGCACATGTAGCGACATGTCAGGTGATGGAAAGAACTACCGTATATACTCGCGTATCATGCGACTTTTGAAAACCTAAATTGTAACCTAAATTTGGGGGGTCGCATGATACGCGAGATACAAAATTTGCGGGTGTGAAGTGCTGGCCAAGATTAGGCTGTTAGGCTGTTAAGCAGACCGTATCCATTTACGGTAAGTCAAATAGTACCCAGTAGTTAATGAAACTATTATATTTATGAAATATAAAACAGGAATACATATATAGGTTAATTAACATTTAATAAAATAAAAACACTATTAAAACAAACTATTACAGGTAAACTAAAATCCTTCAAATTCGCTTTCATTGTTATCAGTGTCATCATCAAATAAAGCTTGGAATTCTTCTTCATCGAGGCAGTCGTCATACTGATCATCTTCCAGGTCTTCAATATTTTCATACTCTTCTCCTGCATCTTCGAATAAAGCATCATCTTCACTTCCATCCAAAGCATTTGCTATTCCATATTTTTAAAATGCTTTAACAATCAAATCTCCATCTATCTCAGCCCATGCTTCTTTTACCCACAAACACAGGAGAGGCAAATCCGGAGCCTTCATATTCCCTCCCTTCGTAAATGATTTCTCTCCTTCCATCATCCAGTCATTCCATTTCTTTCTTATATTGTCTTTAAATGGCTTATTAATGGATACATCAAGTGGCTGAACGACGCTAGTCAAGTCAGCTGGAACGATTGCTATATCGGCGTTTGATTCGCGAACAGCTTTCACAACAGAATCCACTCGATGTGACCTAAACATATCCCACACAAGTAAACTTTTTTGAAGGTGTTTCCTTCAATTTTTCTTTTTGTTTTCTCCAGTTTCGGACACAGCTTTCTCTGACACCAAACAGCTTTGCAGCTTTAACGTTGTTGCTTTGTTCCGCTTCGGCAACAACTTGCAGCTTCAATTTGGCAGTATATTTCTTCGCAGATCTTTTCTCCATAGTGGCTAAGGGTAGAATGTATTCGATCGTTGTAATGCGTTACGGTACTTGTTACATGTTAGGTAACTGTTTATTATCGTGATTAGAAACAGCAAAACAGCTGTTTCTCATTCGGTTGTTTACAGCGGAAAGCCTAGCCTAGTGTCATCTGGTATCTCAAAAATGTGACTCGCATGATACATAAGATATATGATAAAATCATGTTTTGGGGACGAAAATTTAGGGGTCGCATGATACGCGAGATCGCAGGATACGCGAGTATATACGGTATTTGTCCTTCAAAATCATGTTTTCGCAGTCCAGGATCCAGGTGATGTGAGAACCATTCGAGGTTGCATGGCAGCTGCTGCTTTCAAACATTGAGCTTGTAAAATTAACAATTTATATGTCAAAACCCTCCCATCTCATCTCGTTTGCTCTCTCCTTCACTCCTCTTCCCTCCTCCCTCCTGTCCTCTTTATAAATAGACAGAACCGTTGTGTTTATGTGGAAAAATATATTTTATTGACCGTTGTGTTTAAGTGAAAAAATATATTTTATTGCAAGAGATTCATCGAAGTTGAGGTAGTTATTACACAAAATGTCATTGTTCAGCTGATAAAATTAAACATTAAGTTAAACGTGAACTGGTTTCAAAGTTTGGTATTTATTTGTTATTAAACCTTTTGCATTAAGCTTTACAAACTTCAGAAAATGTTTTATTCAAACATCAAAGCACAGCTTATAAATATCAGATAATTTAAACTTAGTAACATAATTGAAGTAGACAAAGCAGAAAAATAATAATGTTAAACACAACTTTTAGAAAAAATATGGGGCGGGATTCTCCGACCCCCCCCGCCAGGTCGGAGAATCGCCGAGGGTCGGCGTGAATCCCGTCCCCGCTGGCCTCCGAATTCTCCCACCCCCCCCAAAAGTCGCCGAGGCGTGAATCGCACCCCCGCCTCGGAGAATGGCAGGGACCGGCGCAACGCTATGGACCTCCGGGCCGGCCCAAATTCTCCCGGCCGGATGGGCCGAAGTCACGGGTCACACCGGCGTGAATTGAACAACCTATATAACGGCGTCAACCAGTGCTGATGGTTGATTGCCGGACAGCGCGGAAGTAGGTCACGGCGTGGGGTGGCTGCAGGAGAAGTGACGGCGTGGCCACAGTCAGCGTGCAGGGGGTGTGTGTGTGGTGGATGTATGTGTGTGTGTTGGGTGGGGTGTGGGGGGGGGGGTGTGTGGTGGGGGGTTGTGGAGGGGGGTTCTGGTGGGGGGTGGGGTGGTGTGGGGGACTAGAGGGGGAGGGGGCGAGTCCCGGGGATGGGGGAGAGGGAGAGTGCCGGGGTGAGGGGGCGAGTGCCAGGGTGAGGGGGCGAGTGCCGGGATGAGGGGGCGTGTGCTGGGGAGAGGGCGACTGCTGGGGTGAGGGGGTGAGTGCCGGGGAGAGGGCGCCAGGGTGAGTGCCAGGGAGGGGGGAGAGGGCAAGTGCCGGGGAGGGTGCGCCGGGGTGAGGGGGCGAGTGCCGGGGAGAGGGCGAATGCCGGGGTGAGTGCCGGGGAGAGGGGGCGAGTGCCGGTGAGAGGGCGAGTGCTGGGGTGAGGGGGCGAGTGCCCGGGAGAGGGCGGCAGGGTGAGGGGCGAGTGCCGGGAGAGGGCGAGTGCCAGGGAGGGGGGAGAGGGCGAGTGCCAGGGTGAGGGCGAGTGCCGGGGTGAGTGCCGGGGAGAGGGGGCGAGTGCCGGTGAGAGGGCAAGTGCTGGGGTGAGGGGGCGAGTGCCCGGGAGAGGGCGGCAGGGTGAGGGGCGAGTGCCGGGAGAGGGCGAGTGCCAGGGAGGGGGGAGAGGGCGAGTGCCAGGGTGAGGGGGTGAGTGCCGGGAGAGGGCGAGTGCCAGGGTGAGGGGGTGAGTGCCGGGAGAGGGCGAGTGCCAGGGTGAGGGGGTGAGTGCCGGGAGAGGGCAAGTGCCAGGGAGGGGGGAGAGGGCGAGTGCCGGGTTGAGGGGGCGAGTGCGGGGGACGGTGCGCCGGGGTGAGGAGGCGAGTGCCGGGGAGGGTGCGCCGGGGCGAGGAGGCGAGGGCCGGGGAGAGGGCGAGAGCCGGGGAGAGGGCGCCGGGGTGAGGGGGCGAGTGTTGGGGAGAGGGGGGGCGAGTGCCGGGGGAGAGGGCGAGTGCTGGGGTGATGAGGGCGAGTTGCCGGGGTGAGGGGGCGAGTGCCAGGGAGGGGGGCGAGTGCCAGGGTGAGGGGGCGAGTGCCGGGGAGAGGGCGAGTGCCGGGGAGAGGGGGCGAGTGCCAGGGTGAGGGGGCAAGTGCCGGAGAGGGGGGGAGAGGGCGAGTGCCGGGGTGAGGGGGCGAGTGCCGGGGAGAGAGGGCGAGTGCCAGGGAGGGGGGAGAGGGCGAGTGCCAGGGAGGGGGGTGAGTGCCGGGAGAGGGCGAGTGCCTGGGTGAGGGGGCGAGTGCCGGGGAGAGGGCGCCGGGGTGAGGGGGCGAGTGTCGGGGAGAGGGGGCGAGTGCCAGAGTGAGGGGGCGAGTGCCGGGGTGAGAGGGCGAGTGCGGGGAGGGGGGGAGGGGCCGAGTGCCTGGGTGAGGGGGCGAGTGCCGGGGAGAGGGCGCCGGGGTGAGGGGGCGAGTACCGGGGAGAGGGCGAGTGCCGGGGAGGGGGAGAGGGCAAGTGCCGGGTTGAGGGGGCGAGTGCTGGGGAGAGGGCGAGTGCCGAGGAGAGGGCGAGTGCCGGGGAGGGGGGAAGAGGGCAAGTGCCGGGGTGAGGGCGCCGGGGTGAGGGGGCGAGTGTCGGGGAGAGGGGGCGAGTGCCAGGGTGAGGGGGCGAGTGCCGGGGAGAGGGCGAGTGCCGGGGTGAGTGCCGGGGAGAGGGGGCGAGTGCCGGTGAGAGGGCGAGTGCTGGGGTGAGGGGGCGAGTGCCCGGGAGAGGGCGGCAGGGTGAGGGGCGAGTGCCGGGAGAGGGCGAGTGCCAGGGAGGGGGGAGAGGGCGAGTGCCAGGGTGAGGGCGAGTGCCGGGGTGAGTGCCGGGGAGAGGGGGCGAGTGCCGGTGAGAGGGCAAGTGCTGGGGTGAGGGGGCGAGTGCCCGGGAGAGGGCGGCAGGGTGAGGGGCGAGTGCCGGGAGAGGGCGAGTGCCAGGGAGGGGGGAGAGGGCGAGTGCCAGGGTGAGGGGGTGAGTGCCGGGAGAGGGCGAGTGCCAGGGTGAGGGGGTGAGTGCCGGGAGAGGGCGAGTGCCAGGGTGAGGGGGTGAGTGCCGGGAGAGGGCAAGTGCCAGGGAGGGGGGAGAGGGCGAGTGCCGGGTTGAGGGGGCGAGTGCCGGGGACGGTGCGCCGGGGTGAGGAGGCGAGTGCCGGGGAGGGTGCGCCGGGGCGAGGAGGCGAGTGCCGGGGAGAGGGCGAGAGCCGGGGAGAGGGCGCCGGGGTGAGGGGGCGAGTGTTGGGGAGAGGGGGCGAGTGCCGGGGAGAGGGCGAGTGCTGGGGTGAGAGGGCGAGTGCCGGGGTGAGGGGGCGAGTGCCAGGGTGAGGGGGCGAGTGCCAGGGTGAGGGGGCGAGTGCCGGGGAGAGGGCGAGTGCGGGGAGAGGGGGCGAGTGCCAGGGTGAGGGGGCAAGTGCCGGAGAGGGGGGAGAGGGCGAGTGCCGGGGTGAGGGGGCGAGTGCCGGGGAGAGAGGGCGAGTGCCAGGGAGGGGGGAGAGGGCGAGTGCCAGGGAGGGGGGTGAGTGCGGGAGAGGGCGAGTGCCTGGGTGTGGGGGCGAGTGCCGGGGAGAGGGCGCCGGGGTGAGGGGGCGAGTGTCGGGGAGAGGGGGCGAGTGCCAGAGTGAGGGGGCGAGTGCCGGGGTGAGAGGGCGAGTGCGGGGAGGGGGGAGGGGCCGAGTGCCTGGGTGAGGGGGCGAGTGCCGGGGAGAGGGCGCGGGGTGAGGGGGCGAGTACCGGGGAGAGGGCGAGTGCCGGGGAGGGGGGAGAGGGCAAGTGCCGGGTTGAGGGGGCGAGTGCTGGGGAGAGGGCGAGTGCCGAGGAGAGGGCGAGTGCCGGGGAGGGGGGAAGAGGGCAAGTGCCGGGGTGAGGGCGCCGGGGTGAGGGGGCGAGTGTCGGGGAGAGGGGCGAGTGCCAGGGTGAGGGGGCGAGTGCCGGGGAGAGGGCGAGTGCCGGGGAGAGGGGGCGAGTGCCAGGGTGAGGGGGCAAGTGCCGGGGAGGGGGGGGGGGGAGAGGGCGAGTGCCGGGGTGAGGGGGCGAGAGCCGGGGTGAGGGGGCGAGTGCCGGGGAGAGGGCGAGTTCCGGGGAGGAGGGGAGAGGGCGAGTGCCGGGGAGAGGGGGCGAGTGCCGGGGAGAGGGCGAGTGCAGGGTTGAGGGGGCGAGTGCCAGGGTGAGGGGGCGAGTGCCGGGGAGAGGGCGAGTGCCGGGGAGAGGGGGCGAGTGCCAGGGTGAAGGGGCAAGTGCCGGGGAGGGGGGGGGAGAGGGCGAGTGCCGGGGTGAGGGGGCGAGAGTCGGGGTGAGGGGGCGAGTGCCGGGGAGAGGGCGAGTTCCGGGGAGGGGGGGAGAGGGCGAGTGCCGGGGAGAGAGGGCGAGTGCCGGGGAGAGAGGGCGAGTGCCGGGGTGAGGGGGCGAGTGCCAGGGTGAGGGGGCGAGTGCCGGGGAGAGGGCGAGTGCTGGGGTGAGGGGGCGAGTGCCGGGGATGGGGTGAGGGGACGAGTGCCGGGGAGGGGGTAAGGGGGCGAGTGCCGGGGAGAGGGCGAGTGCCAGGGAGAGGGCGAGTGTCGGGGAGGGGGCAAGTGCCGGGAGAGGGCGAATGCCAGGGAGGTGGGAGAGGGCGAGTGCCGGCGTGAGGGGGCGAGTGCCGGGGAGGGTGCGCCGGGGTGAGGGGGCGAGTGCCGGGAGAGGGCGAATGCCAGGGAGGTGGGAGAGGGCGAGTGCCGGCGTGAGGGGGCGAGTGCCGGGGAGGGTGCGCCGGGGTGAGGGGGCGAGTGCCGGGGAGAGGTTGAGGGGGAGAGTGCCGGGGAGAGGGCGAGTGCCGGGGAGGGGGTGAGGGGCGAGTGCCGGGGTGAGGGGGCGAGTGCCGGGGTGAGGGGGCGAGTGCCGGGGAGAGGGCGAGTGCTGTGGTGAGGGGGCGAGTGCCGGGGTGAGGGGGCGAGTGCCGGGGAGAGGGCGAGTGCTGTGGTGAAGGGGCGAGTGCCAGGGGGAGGGGGCGAGTGCCGGTGAGGGGGCGAGTGCCGGAGTGAGGGGAGAGGACGAGGGAGGTCGTCTGCCTGGCCAGGGTCCAGCTTCCAACAGACGCGACAATGCAGCCCATGGCACCTGGCTCTGGGCGGGGGCGGGGGTACGGCAATGCTGACATGTCGTGCCCCCACCCCCTGCAGGCTGTTATGTTTGCTGATCAGCCAGCGATGTTGGCCGTCGTGGCGGCAGCTGCACTTCCTCATGTTGCCCTGGAGGAGGAGGCGGAGGAGGAGGAGGAGGGGGAGGAGGAGGTTGTGGCGCAACGGCGATGGAGATGCCCGAGGAGGCCCCGTGTGTACCGGCCCCGCTCATCGTACCAGGACCTCATGGACCGGGCATGCCGGAGGAGACTTTGGATGAGCCGGGAAACTGGCACACATCTGCCACCTGATGGCACACCTGGCACAGTGTGGAACTGGGGGAGGACACCCTTCCCCGTGTCCGTCAAGGTTACAGTAGCCCTGAACTTTATGCCACGGGGTCGTTCCAGGCGCCAAGTGGGGACCTGTCCGGCATCTCGCAGACATTGGTGCACCGGTGCATCCGGGCAGTGACAGACGTGCTTTATGCCATTGCAGACCGCTACATCCAGTTCCCTGTGGACCGGACCAGCCAGGATGCCCAGGCAGCGGGCTTCACTGCCATGGCCGGTTTTCCCATAGTCCAGGGCGTGATCGATGGGATGCACGTCACCATCCGGCCATCTGCAGATAACAGGGCCGTGTTCACCAACAGGAAGGCGACCTATTCCATGAACATCCAGGTGGTCTGCGACCAGCGCATGATGATCCTCCAGGTCTACGCCCGGTATCCAGGCAGTGAACATGACTCATACATATTGGCGCAGTCTTACACCCTGGCATGTTCGAGGGACGCCCCACCGGCTGAGGGGCTGGGTGCTGGGCGACAGGGGTTACGCATTGCGGTCATGGCTGATGAGACCTATATGGAGGCCACAGAGTGACATGGAGAACAGCTACAACAATGCCCATGCAGCAACCAGGGGTGTGATAGAGATGTACTTTGCGCTGCTAAAAATGCGTTTCAGGGCCTGGACCACTCTGGAGGGGCCCTCCAGTACCCGCCAGATAGGGTCAGCCGCATCGTTGTGGTCTGGTGCGACCTGCACAACATAGCCCAGCAGAGGGGTGATGTGCCGCAGGCAGAGGAGGGGGGAGTGGAGGAGCTGCAAGACGAGACGCAGTCCTCCCCAGATGAGGAAGATGGGGGCAATGGTCAGGCAGGCTGGACATGGGCAGGAGGCTGCCCACCGTAACCGGCTGGGCCAGCGGGCACAGGATACGCTGCTAGCCGCCGGTTCACTGACTCGGGGGGGGAGGTTGGGAATCGGCGCGTATGGGCACTGACCACACACCACGACACCAGCAGACCACCCTCACCCCCCCCACCCACCCACCCACCACCAATACCCTCACCCCACCCCACCCACATGCACACCACCCCTCCATTGCACATTCACCTGCGGCACAACGGGCCTGGCTCACACGGTCAGCGGTGGAAGTGGGTCTATTGCAGGCCATGGAGGGTGATGACAACCCGCCCTGTGATGAGCTCTGGGCTCTATATCGTTGGACAATATCTGACCCATGGCCACAGTACCACCCTCCACCTGCACCATCCCTGCATGCGGCCGTGACACTGCAGCGCCCGGTCCCGTCCTCTGCCCAAGGGGATGCCGAGAGCGACCCGGGGGGAGGGGGGGCACACAGACCTGGGGCCAACGTAATCCCACCCCTCACACACTCACTGGCGCTCAACGCACACGACATCCTCGCATGCTTCGGACAGAACACAAAGGCAGCTTATGGAGGTGTGAAAGTGATTTTAATAACAAACAGTCCATGCACGTACCCTAGCCCCCATAACTCGTCTGTGCCCTGCATCTGTGCCAACTTACTCAGTGTCTAATTGTTTGGCCTTACGGGCCCTTTGACTACGTCTAGATGGTTCCCCAGACGGTACAGCAGAACTGGAGGTGGAGTCCTGTGATTCCTGCCCTCTGACTCAGGATCCCTTTGGTGGCCTTTTCCTGGGGCAGCCCGGCCAAGATGGGCCAGGCTGTGGCTCGGGTGACTGGGATGGCGAGCTGCCAGCCTGTCCTGCCCGTTGCCCATCCGGAACGGGTCCCAGCACCTCCTCCTCCCTTGGGGTGCCCAATGGCCCCCTGGCCTCTACATGGGTCGGGGATGCGAACGGACCGACCATCCGACGCCCCCCCCGACACCTGGCGTTGCCAGTCCTGGAGGCCCACCCTGGTATCGCCAAGGGTCTGCAAGTTTTCAGCCATGGAGATCAAGGAGTTGACCATCCCTGTCTGTGTCTGGGCGATGCCGGCCAGCACCCGGGCAATGGCGCCAATGTCCCCAGCGATGGCCTGCTGAGACTGGGCCACGGCCTGCAGAGACTGGGCCACGGCCTGCAGAGACTGGGCCACTGCCTGCAGAGACTGGACCACTGCCTGCAGAGACTGGGCCACGGCCTGCAGAGTCTGGGCCACTGCCTGCAGAGTCTGGGTCACTGCCTGCAGAGACTGGGCCACTGCCTGCTGAGACTGGGCCAAGGCCTGCTGAGACTGGGCCAAGGCCTGCAGAGACTGGGCCACTGCCTGCTGAGACTGGGCCACGGCCTGCAGAGACTGGGCCACTGCCTGCTGAGACTGGGCCAAGGCCTGCAGAGACTGGGCCACTGCCTGCTGAGACTGAGCCACTGCCGCCGATCGCGCTGATTATGGGAGAATCCCACCCCAGATGTTACAAGGACAGTGACAGCTAAAAGCAAATAGCCCTGGGAGCACCTTTTAAATCTGATGACCATGTCAGAACCATGTTGTAACAACATTTTATGACCCCCTTCTGCAGGACTGTAAAGTTTATTTTAGATTTGGATTTATTGTCACATGTACCGAGGTACAGTGACAAGTATTGTTCTGCGGACAGTCCAGGCAGATCGTTCCATACATGAAAAACATAGGACATACGATAAATACATAATGTAAATCCATAGACTTCGGGTGAAGCACACGGAGTATAGTGCTAAACAGTAGAGAAGATATGGGATAGATCAATTTAGTCCATAAGAGATCATTCAGGAGTCTGGTAACACCAGGAAAGAAGCAGTTTTTGAAACTGTTAGTGTGTGTTCTCAGACTTTTGTATCTCTTGCACGATGGAAGAGGTTGGAAGAGAGAATAACCCAGGTGAGAGGAGTCTTTGCTTATGCTGCCCGCATTCCCAAGACTGAGGGAGGTGTTGACAGAGTCAATGGATGGGAGGTGGGCTTGCATAATAGGCTGGGCAGTGTTCACGACTCTCTGTCGTTTCTCATGGTCTTGGGCCGAGCAGTTGCCTTACCAAGCTGTGATAACCAGCAGGATTCTCCATTCCTGAGACTAAGTGTTGATGCCAGGGCAGGATGCGTGGACTTCTATGACAGCAAAACTGGCGTTGCATCTGGAGCTATTCTGCGACTGTTGAGGGGCCAGCACCGGCGTCATATGGAACACGACCGATTCCAATGAAAAACAGTATCTGATTCCCCGGGTTCATGATTGACACTCAGGAAGCTGACAAGCTGTAACTGCATACGCACACTTCACTTCCCACATACACTTATCCCAGCCAACAAGATGGCATTGGTTGCGCTGGAGCGTACCCATCCCATTGATGGGTCAGCTGGGACCAGTTGGCACCTAGCGGGCTGGCCTGGGGAGAACATCCAAATGACCCCAGGCTATGGCAATGGTGTTCCATGTCCGTCCACCCCAGCCTCACAGCCCACCTCCTGGCCACCCCCCGCTTCTCCCGCCAGCCCTGGGCAGAAGCCCTTCCCGGCCATCAGCAGAACTGTCAGCACATTATGGCGATGTTGGACACTTTCCGTATCCCCTCCCTCCCCGGCAGCACCCATGATGCCTGTGTCACAATGTTTGACAGCACAAGTGAACCTCGCCATTGGGAATTCACCCCGGTGGAGGCAAAGAATCGCAGAGGCCGCGGAGAATACTGGGGCAGGCCCGCTAATGATCTGCAAACAGCATTTACTGTATGTTTTGGGTAGGACGCACCGGAGAATTGCGATTTGGTCTGAACCCTGCACCCACCACAATTCCAGCATCAAAACCGATTCTCCGCCCAATTGCCTTTCCCAAATTTGGCGTCGGCCAACAGCGAAACCCGCCCAGGATGCTTTCTATTGTGCATCTATAAGAATTGGTAAGGGTAGGGGAGGCACGGTGGTGCAATGGTTAACACTGCTGCCTCATGACACCGAGGACCCTATTTAAATCCCGGCCCTGGGTCACTGTCCGTGTGGAGTTTGCACATTCTCCCAGTGCCTGCGTGGGCCTCAACCCCAAAGATGTGCAGGGAAGGTGGATTGACTACGCTAAATTGCTCCTTAATTGGAAAAAAAAATGAATTGGGTACTCTAAATATTAAAACAAATTGGTAAGTGTCGATTTGATGTGCCGAATTTCTTTTCCTGAAGGACAGGCGCTATTGTGCTTTCTTGGTCGTAGTGTTGACATGGGTGGAGCAGGACAGGTTGCCGGTGATGTGCACACCTAGGAATTTGAAGCTGTCAACCATCTACATCTCGGCACCATTGATGCAGACAGGGGGGGTGTACGATACTTCGCTTCCTGAAGTCAATGACCAGCTCCTTACTTTTGCTGACATTGAGTAAGAGATTGTTGTCATTATGCCATGCCACTAGGTTCTCTACCTCCTTCCTGCACTCTGACTTACCGTTGTTTGAGATCCGTCCCATCAGGAAATTAGTAAATGGAGCCAAATTTTGCCACACGGTCATGTGTGTACAGGGAGTATAGTAGGGGATTAAGTACACAGCCTTGCGGGGTTCCAGTATTGAGGACTATCGTGGAGGAGGTGTTGTTGAATATCCTTACTGATTGTGGCCTATGCGTCAGGAAGTCGAGGATTCAGTTGCAGAGGGAGGAGCCAAGTCCTAGGTTTTGGACTTTGATATGACCTTGGCTGGGATTATGGTGTTGAAGGCAGAGCTGTAGTCAATGAATAGAAGTCTGATGTAGGAGTCCTTGTTGTCAAGATGCTCTGGGGATGAGTGTAGAGCCAGGGAGATGGTGTCTGCTGTGGACTGGTTGTGGCAGTATGCGAATTGTAGTGGATCAAGGCGTTCTGGGAGTAAGGAGTTGATGTGTCTCATGACCAACCTCTCATGATGGTGTTATTTAGATTTATATTTTATCCTCCTTCAGGAATCTTCATTGTTTTTAGTCCGAGAAGTTCTGACTTCTCTTCTTCCAAATTAAATTTGCAGTTGTCATAATGTAAACAAAATTATACAAACACTTTTAAGCATGCCACACATAAAGTAATATATTGCAGATTTAAATGATTTTTCAGATTTAAAACAAATAACAATTAACCTATGTTTACTTATAAATAAATAATAATGACCTTTAATCATAAAAAATAAAATTAAAAATTACTTTAAAGAACTATCGACAATAGCAATACTTGTCGAAAAGAAAAAACAAAAAAATTGCTTTAAAACTTCAACAAACCTTCAAAACAATTGTAAACCTTGTTGCCTGTTATCTTCAATATAAATTTACAGTTTAAATGCGCGACCTCAATGGGCATTCCCAGAGCGTCATAAGGGGGCGCGGCTACATTCAAACAGTGCTGCGCTGGAACCGGCGCAGAGTGTCCTGCTGGAGGCCCAAGGCTGCCGCTGGAGCTAGAAAGTTGGCTGCAATTTTTGCGCACAAGTTGTGGTAGTATGACTAGGGGTATTACGGTACCTGTGAGTGTGAGCTGCCATTGGTGCAGAGGGCTCACTGCCCATTGGCCCAAGTATCGTGTTCTTTGTATTCTTATTGGCCAAGAAGAAGGTAGCTCCGCCTACGAGGCGGGGTATAAGAACCCGTGTTCCCCAGCAGCCAGGCCATTTCTGTACGTCTGCTGCCGGGCTCACTTCTTGCTGATTAAAGCCTTTTGTTTCGAACTTAACCTACGTTTCATGTCCATTGATTGTGCATCACAAGTAAGTACGCACTTTTCTCTCTTAGTATCATCAAGCCATGGCTTCCCACTGATACTCGGAACTTACAGATAAAAGCAAGAAAATCTGAAATAAGAACAGAAAATGCTGGAAAAACTCCGCAAGTCTGGCAGTATCTGTGAAGTGAGAAACAGAGATGACGTTTTGAATCCATTGTCATACGGACTTGAAATGTTAACTCTGTTTCTTTCTGTTTCTTTCTCCACAGATGCTGCCAGACCTGATGAGTTGTTACAGCATTTTCTCTTTTTATCTCTGTAGTATTTTCACCTGAGGTGTGGTGACCCTCAGGTTAAGTCACCACCAGTCAGATCTACTCCCTCAGAGGGGGAAGTGGCTTATGGTCATCTGGGACTATGGTGACTTTACTATTGTCTCTCTCCTCTGCTACCTCTGCCCATCTGCCATTTAAACCCCTCTCTTTGCCTTTGACACCATCAGGCTTCATTACTCCAATGTTCTCTTAGTCATGCAGCCACCCACCCTCCATACTGTATAAACTGTAACTCACCCAAAATGTTGTCGCCGAGATTCTACCCCACACTCTCGGTGTCAACAACCTGGTGACATGACAAGACCATTAAATCTCACGAGAGGCATCTCGCAAGATTTGCGACACTTGAGACGTCTTGAGAGACTCAACCGGACAAATGTGGACCAGTTGTAATGGCACCTTGGGGGGGCCGTCAGGTCATTGGAGACCACCAGGTGGTTGGGCTCCAGGCAGGGTGGTAACCTGGCACTCCCACTGGCAGCCAGGCACTTGGCTTTGCCAGCCTGAAACCTTGGCATGACTTCCTGGGTGCATCATTGCATGTGCCAAGGTTTGGGCCCGGGGTGCCTTGCCTTTAAGAGCTGGAGTGAGGAGGGGGGGGGGGGGGGGGGGGGGGGGGGGGGGGGGGATTTGCTCGAGGACCCCGGAAGAGGTACATTGGGTGGGGTCTGGAGGCCACAGCAAGGTTGCTGAGGGGGGTTTAAAGATCAGGGCTGCCTTTCAAAATGGTGCCGTGATCCTTGAATAGTCTTCCTGCACTGATGAGCTGAGCATTCCTCGCCAAGACTAAAAAAGCCGCCAAAGTGCCATCGAACAGCGACATTTTTCTCGGTGCTGCAACCACCAAGAAACACCACACTAAACGCGCCCATTGAATTGCGTCCTCTATCTTACTTAGCAATCACCCTCTTCATCTCAGACCTAGAATGTCTTTAAATACCTCCATGTTCTCGCCCTTACTTATATTTTAAAATTGCTCTCATGGTAAATCCCCTCCCTCAGTGCGTGCCATCATCCCTTCAGCCCACCACTGATGGCCATGCCCTTACCTGCATCATGCTCCATAATTCCTTCCCTAACTCCTCTGCTTCTCCAGCCCTTTTTCCTCTTTTGAGGACCTTAGTCAAACCTCCTTTTGATTTCTTAGACTCAGTGTCTTACACTTCTATCAAATACGCTTTGATCTTTCTGCTATTATTGTTAGTCATGGTGTTATCTCAAACATTGGAAGTTCTTCAAGGTTGGTCAGAACTCATTGATTCCTTCATTTACCAAATTACTTTAACACAGCTGTACACAGGAGAGGACAGAAGTTTGAAACCTATAAATCCTATTTCTGACAGATGCGAAACCCCCCTGGCTAGCTGGATGCACTTACATAAAAGCTTTTAAGTGTTCCCTATAACATTATTTCCATCTTCTTATTAGATTATTTCCCTGAAGATGATAGTCAAGCTTAACATCGTGCCAATCCAGAAAACTAGCAAAAGCTCGCAAATAGCTGAAAAAGCTGACACAGCACCAAACAGTCATGAACACAAAACAGCCCAGAATAAAAGTCTTTGATGTGTGAAAGAAAGTAATTACCTGTATGAGCAGTGGGACGCCAACTTGCAATTTCAGCTGTGGGTACGCCAAACATTCCTTGACCTTAGCTACTTAAAAGATCGAAACGTTGATACAAGTATTGAAGACAAAAAGGGATTGGATTTTTCTACTGAGCACATTTCGGTGGAGATGCTGGTACATCACACCCGGTAATCCCATTAGGTGGCCACTGATGAGCATGATCTCGATGCCAGCTAGGTAGCACTTTGCAAGAACTTTGATGTTGGGGTTTTATTCTGCCACCTGATGTTGTAAATAGATATTAGACGGCAAAGATGGAATGCTTCCAGTTGCTTTATGTGATGCCGGCAGGTTGTCCAAGTCTTGCACCCATACCCTTTCCAAAGTCGGTGAGTGAGCCTGGCAAACACTGAACTTGCTTTTCCCAAGGTAGGAAAACATATCTACTGAACAGAGGCGTGCGTTACTGTTAGTAATTGTGGCGAGTTTGTGTTCCAGTTGTCTCTCAGCCATGTCTTTAAGGACAGTTACATCCAAGCTTCCTTTATGGCTTGTCTCTGTGCTGAAGTGCCTAAGATTTCATCACCAAAGACACTAGTAATGACAGTTTGTTGTTGACGGTGAATCGTTTCTGCTCGAGACTTGGTGATTACGGCTACGTTTCAGCGGCCTCGTCACACCAGACTGTGTTTCGGGGCGAGA
This sequence comes from Scyliorhinus canicula, assembly GCF_902713615.1. Classification (NCBI taxonomy): domain Eukaryota; kingdom Metazoa; phylum Chordata; class Chondrichthyes; order Carcharhiniformes; family Scyliorhinidae; genus Scyliorhinus; species Scyliorhinus canicula. The sequence goes on from NC_052159.1 coordinate 40,052,346, forward strand.
CTGTTCAATCTTGCGAGAGGCCTCAGGCGAGATTCGCAACACTCAAAACATCTTGTGAGATTCAACAGAATCTTACGGCGCGTCGTAATCTCGCTGGATGTTGCTGGTTAACTTAAATATTACATTTTATTTTAAAATTCCAATGGAGGGGCAATTTAGTGTGGCCAATCCACTTACCCTGCACATCTTTGGGTTATAGGTCCCACGGGTGGTCAGGTCGGGGAGGGGTGGCACCCCGGCACGCCCCCGGCACCTGGGAACCTGGGAGATGGACAAAAAGTTTTTTAGAAGCAAACTGATGAAGTTTACACACATTTTAGTTTTGATCAGGAGGGTGATGTGTCCTCTTATCAACAATCATTTCTTCTCCAGCATTGATTATCTTAGATGAGATAAAGGTGCAGATCCAGGTGGCGGTCAGGGTGATGGTGGTGGAGATACTGGCCGCCATGCAGACAGGATGGTGAAGAAACTGGAGGCTCAGGGAAGAATAATCCAAGAGCTCGAAAAGGCATCGACTGACCAGAGTGACAGGAAAGTCACCCTGGAGGCAGAGATAAAGAGGTTGGTGGTGACCCAAGGGAGCTCGAAGGGGAAAGTCAAAGATCAAGAGATCCAGTCCAAGCGACAGAATAATGGGGGGGGGGGGGGACCGAGGGCAGAAACCCGACTGATTATGTGGCCCAGATTCTGGTCAACTTGGTAGGAAGGGACTGCTTCCCCATCCACTGGAGATCAACATGGCACACAGGTCACTCCGACCATAGCCCAAGACTGGGGAGGACGAGGACGATAATTGGCAGGCTGCACAGGTACTAGGATCGAGAGAAGATCCTGTGCTGGGCCTGCCAGACCAAAGCGAGCAGTTGGGAAGGACACAGAATAAGGGCGTTTCAGGACATTGAGGCGGACCTGGCAAAGCACAGGGCCGAGATCAACCATGCAAAGTCGACCTTGTACAAGAATGGAGTAAAATTTGGGATGTTATTCCCAGCCCTGCTCTGGGTGACATTCCAAAATAAAGAACATTATTTCACCACCCCGGCAGAGTTTGTGTATGTGAACGGAATGGACAAAAAGCAAACAAAGCAGCGGTGAGGAGGACGAAGAGAGAAAAAAGCGATGGATATAGACAATTTTGGTGTGGGATGGCACGGCCTCGCCATGAGCAGGAGCACTAGCTCTTAAGACCATAAGATATAGGAGCAGAGTTAGGCCACTCGGCCCATTGAATCTGCTCCGTCATTCAATCATGACTGATATTTTTCTCAAATCCATTCTTCTGCCTGTGGTGAGATAACCACGGTAGTTATGCATATTGCAGTAGGGGGATGTATGCCTGTACCTGTAATACAGGTTCCTCCGGTAAGCCCCTGCCGGCTAGCTCCGCCCACAAGGAGCTTGTGTATAAATGTATGAGAGCCACTCAGAAGCTCAGTCTACAGTTGCAGATGGAGGGACAACATCGTACAACAATAAAGCCTCTATTGTACTAGTCTCTCGGCTTTGAGTATAATTGTTAGCGCTACAATTTATTGTTGTACGATTTCCCGTTCACCATGGACATCAGAATCAAGCCTGACCGTCTGCAGCTGGATTCGCAATCGCCTCACGCCAGAAAAGACTTTGTTCACTGGCTTGCAGTCTTTGAGGCCTACATCTCTTCAGCGGACCCTCCCCCGACAGAGGCTCAGAAAAAGCAACTCCTGTACTCCAGACTTAGCTCCAGTGTCTTTCCACTAATTCGAGATGCGACTGACTACACCACAGCTATGGAACTGCTCAAGGAGAACTATTCACCATCGGCGAACACCCTGTTTGCGAGGCATCAACTTTCTACTCGCGTCCAGCAGCCGGGTGAGTCGATTGAGGACTTCTGGAGGGCCCTTATACCTCTGGTACGAGACTGCGACTGCCGGGCCCTCACAGCCACGGAACATTCTAATGTACTCATGCGCGATGCCTTTGTTACAGGCATTGCATCGGACCCCATCTGGCAACGACTGCTGGAAGGGGCCGCCCCCGACCTCGCGGCCGCAAAGGCCCTGGCGCTTTCCATGACGGCCGCCTCCCGTAGTGCGCGAACTTACTCCGCTAGCCACTCGGCCCACCCATCCTACCCCCCGTGGACCCCGCAAATGGCCCCCCAGGCCCATCCGTCCTACCCCTCGTGGGCCCCCAGCAGCCACCCCCGCGCACTATGCCTGCGCAGCCCGGCGCACCGCACCCCCTGGGGGTCCCCACTGTTACTTCTGCGGTCAACAGAAGCACCCTCGCCAACGCTGCCCAGCCCGCACAGCGACCTGCAAAGCTTGTGGCAAGAAAGGCAGCGGTGTGTCAGTCCCGGACGGTCGCTGCTATCGCGCCCCAGGTCCCCTCGCCTCAGCCGCTCCCTCAATGGGCCCCGCCGTCCGCTTCCCCCGACCCCATGTGCGCTCCATGGGCGCCGCCATTTTGTTCCGACCCCACAAAGTGCGCTCCATGGGCGCCGCCATTTTACCCACAGGTACTGCAGATGCCGCCATCTTGTCTCCAGGTGGCGCCATTTTGTCCTCTCCCCGGGATGGGGCCACGGGACATGGGTCGCTACCGCTCCTCGTCGGACTCATCTGACTCAACCGCCGATCAACCGCTGCTCGCCTCCGTTACGCTCGACCAGTCCCGACCTCGCAACCTGGCACCCTCTTCCACATCGGTGCTGGTCAACGGCCACGTGACCTCCTGCCTCATCGACTCCGGGAGCACCGAGAGCTTCGTCCACCCGGACACGGTAAGGCACTATTCCCTTGCGGTCCATCCCGCCAACCGGCAGATCTCTCTCGCCTCCGGGTCCCACTCTGTCCCGATCCAGGGTTTCTGCCTGGTTAAACTTACTGTACAGGGCGTGGAATTCGACCGTTTCCGTCTGTACATTCTCCCCAACCTCTGCGCGTCACTCCTACTAGGCCTGGATTTCCAGTGCAATCTCCAGAGCCTCACCCTCAAATTCGGCGGACCCCTACCTCCCCTCACCGTTTGCGGCCTCGCAACCCTCAAGGTCGAGCCTCCCTCACTCTTTGCCAATCTGACCACAGATTGCAAGCCCGTCGCCACCAGGAGCAGACGGTACAGCACCCAGGACAAGGCCTTCATCAGGTCCGAAGTCCAGCGGCTGCTTCGGGAGGGTATCATCGAGGCCAGCAACAGCCCTTGGAGAGCCCAGGTGGTAGTGGTTAAGACCGGGGAGAAACACAGGATGGTCATGGACTACAGTCAGACCAAGGGCAGCAGGGTAGCATGGTGGTTAGCATAAATGCTTCACAGCTCCAGGGTCCCAGGTTCGATTCCCGGCTGGGTCACTGTCTGTGTGGAGTCTGCACGTCCTCCCCCTGTGTGCGTGGGTTTCCTCCGGGTGCTCCGGTTTCCTCCCACAGTCCAAAGATGTGCGGGTTAGGTGGATTGGCCATGCTAAATTGCCCGTAGTGTCCTAATAAAAAAGTAAGGTTAAGGGGGGGTTGTTGGGTTACGGGTATAGGGTGGATACGTGGGTTTGAGTAGGGTGATCATGGCTCGGCACAACATTGAGGGCCGAAGGGCCTGTTCTGTGCTGTACTGTTCTATGTTCTATCAATCGGTACACGCAGCTCGACGCGTACCCCCTCCCCCGCATTTCTGATATGGTCAATCAGATTGCACAGTACTGGGTCTTCTCTACTATTGACCTGAAATCCGCCGACCACCAGCTCCCCATCCGTAAATCGGACCGTCCCTACACTGCCTTTGAGGCAGACGGTCGTCTGTACCAATTTCTTAGGGTTCCCTTAGGCGTCACGAATGGAGTCTCGGTATTTCAGCGATAAATGGACCGAATGGTTGACCGGTACGGACTGCAGGCCACCTTCCCGTACCTCGATAATGTCACCATCTGCAGCCAGGACCAGCAGGACCATGATGCCAACCTTTATAAATTCCTCCACACCGCATCTCTCCTTAATCTCACGTACAACAAGGAGAAATGCGTGTTCCGCACAGACCGCTTAGCCATCCTTGGCTACGTAGTCCAAAACGGACTACTGGGGCCCGATCCCGACCGCATGCGCCCCCTCATGGAGCTCCCAATCCCCCACTGCCCCAAGGCCCTCAAACGCTGCCTTGGGCTTTTTTCTTATTACGCCCAGTGGGTCCCACAATACGCGGACAAGGCCCGGCCACTTATCCAGTCCACGCAATTTCCCCTCTTGGCTGAGGCACAACAGGCCTTCGCCCGCATTCGATCTGACATAGCCAGGGCGGGGATGCACGCAGTAGACGAGACACTGCCTTTCCAAGTAGAGAGCGACGCTTCAGATGTTGCCCTTGCCGCCACTCTAAACCAGGGAGGCAGACCCGTGGCATTCTTTTCACGCACCCTCCACGCCTCCAAAATCCGGCATTCCTCTGTTGAAAAGGAGGCCCAGGCAATCGTTGAAGCGGTGCGGCACTGGAGGCATTACCTGGCCGGCAGGAGATTCACTCTCCTCACTGACCAACGGTCGGTAGCCTTCATGTTCAACAACACGCAGCGGAGCAAGATCAAGAATGACAAAATCTTGCGGTGGATAACCGAGCTCTCCACCTTTAACTACGAGATCTTGTATCACCCCGGCAAGCTCAACGAGCCCCCAGACGCCCTCTCCCGAGGTACATGTGCCAGCGCACAAGTGAACCAACTCCATGCCTTGCATGAGAGCCTTTGCCATCTGGGGGTCACTCGCTTGTACCATCGGATCAAAGCTCGCAATCTGCCCTACTCCGTCGAGGAAGTACGACAGTCACCAGAGACTGCCAGATCTGTGCGGAGTGTAAGCCACATTTCTACCGGCCAGATCGTGCGCGCCTGGTAAAAGCGTCCCGCCCCTTTGAACGCCTCAGCGTGGACTTCAAAGGGCCCCTTCCCTCCACCGACCGCAACACCTACATCCTTAGTGTGGTCGATGAATTTTCTAGGTTCCCATTCGCCATCCCATGCCCAGATATGACGTCTGCCACCGTCATCAAGGCCCTGGATTCCATTTTCGCCCTGTTTGGTTTCCCCGACTACATCCACAGTGACAGGGGATCCTCGTTCATGAGTGATGAGCTGCGTCAATTCCTGCTCAGCAGGGGTATCGCCTCCAGCAGGACGACCAGCTACAACCCCCGGGGTAATGGGCAGGTAGAGAGGGAGAACGGGACGGTATGGAGGGCCGTCCAGCTGGCCCTACGGTCCAGGAACCTCCCAGCCACTCGCTGGCAGTAAGTCCTCCCTGATGCGCTCCATTCCATTCGGTCGCTACTGTGCACCGCAACGAACAGTACACCCCATGAACGTGTTTTTGCCTTCCCCAGGAAGTCCACATCCGGGGTGTCACTCCCAACGTGGCTCACGACTCTGGGCCCAGTCCTTCTCCGTAGGCATGTATGGCACCACAAGGCGGAACCCCTGGTGGACAAAGTACGCCTTCTCCACGCCAACCCTCAGTATGCCTACGTGGAGTTCCCCGATGGCCGCCAGGACACAGTCTCACTCCGGGACCTGGCTCCCTCGGGTGCCGATCCCATGGCCACACCCCTTTCTCTTCCCGCGCCAACCCCGGCGCCCCCCTAATCATCCCCACCAGGTCCATCCCTCATCCCCCTGCCCACCCTGGAGGACACGGAAGATTTCGACTTGCTCTCGGAGTCATCCCGCCAGCAGCCAGCACCAACACCGCCAACACCTGCACCATTGTTGCCATCACCGCCTGTGCCGACATCCCCACCACAGCTACGCCGATCACAGTGGAACGTTCGACCACCGGTTCGGCTCAACCTGTAACCTGCTAACCGGATGGACTCTTGAGTTTCCTTGTTTGGACCCTCTTGTAAATAGCATCCTTTGTATTAGAGTTACATGTCACCCCCGCCAGACTCATTTTTTGACAGGGGGTGAATGTGGTGAGATAACCACTGTAGTTATGTGTACTGCAGTAGGGGGATGTATGCCTGTACCTGTAATACAGGTTCCTCCGGTAAGCCCCTGCCGGCTAGCTCCGCCCACAGGGAGCTTGTGTATAAATGTATGAGAGCCACTCAGAACCTCAATCTACAGTTGCAGATGGAGGGACAACATCGTACAACAATAAAGCCTCTATTGTACTAGTCTCTCGGCTTTGAGTATAATTGTTAGCGCTACACTGCCTTATCCCCATAACCCCTGATCCCCTTATTAATCAAGAACCTATCTATCTCTGTCTTAAAGTGATTTGGCCTTCATAACCCTCTGTGACAAAGAGTTCCACAGATTCACCATCCTCTGGCTGAAGCAATTCCTCCTCATCTCTGTTTTAAAGGATCGTCCCTTTAGTCTGAGATTGTGTCCTCTGGTTCGAGTTTTTCCTACAAGCAGAAACATCCTCTCCACGTCCACTCGACCCAGGCCTCGCAGTATCCTGTAAGTTTCAATAAGATCCCCCCTCATTCTTCTAAACTCCGAGTACAGACCCAGAGTCCTCAACCGTTCCTCATACGACAAGCTCTTCATTCCAGGCATCATTCTTGTGAACCTCCTCTGGAACCTTTCCAAGGCCAGCCGTTCCTTCTGCAGATAAGGGGCCCAAAACTACTCACAATACTCCAAATGGGGTCTCACCAGAGCCCTATATAGCCTCAGAAGTACATCCGTGCTCTTGTATTCCAGCCCTCTCGTCATGAATGCTAACATTGCATTTGCCTCCCTAACTGCCGACTGAACCTGCACGTTAACCTTAGGAAGGAAGGGGCAAGAGCAGCAGGGCGCTAGAGAGTGTGAGGAGGAGACAGAGAGGACAGTAAAGGAATGGGCACAGAAAGAGGTCAGAACAAACCCCGTGAGGGGGGCCACCGCACTTGCTAGGAAAGCTAGCACGAGGAAGTATGGAAAGAGGGGACTGCACCCCATTTCAAAGCGGGCGGGGGTCGCTGGCGGCGGGGGTCAAATAGAAAGGGGGGCACAGGGGAGTCGGGGGGAGGGCAGACGGGGATAGAGGAGGGAATCGGGACCACGGGGGGAACAAAATGATAAGGAAGTGAAGGGTTCTGGACTGGCTTCAGCAGGTCAGGTTCGGGTGGATGGAGCAAGATGGCGCTGCAAGCAGCCACTTTGGAGGGTCGCTGTACAAAGGGAGACCCCGGATTGCAGGGGCTCACCCACGTGGCGTACACACAATTGGTGGCCATGTTGGGTGCCTCCTGGACAAAGGGAAACCCTGGAGTGCAGGGCCCAATTTCATGGTGAGAATGGTGACTGTGGCCATTTTGGATGGCCCCCTAACAAAGAGAAACCCTGGAGTGCTGGGTCACATCCACCAGGTAAGTATGATTGAACCCGCAGGAAGGGGGAGGGAAACAGAAATCCCCACCAGGATTATCACCTGGAACATCAGGGAACTTAACGGCGCAGTGAAAAGATCCAGAATTTCCGTCCAACTGAAAAGTATGAAAGCCGACATAGTCTTCCTCCAAGAGACGCACCGGAGGAATAATCGACTGCGGGTAAGGAAGGGTTGGGTGGGACAGACCTACCATTCCTGTTGCGGGATGAGAGCCTGGGGGATGGCCATACTGATAAGGACGATGTTTACGGTGACAAAGCTGGTCTACCAGGGACTGTATACCTCCGAACCCTCCGACGGGGACTCGGGGATGTAATAGTTCCTCCATGGACTGGACATGCCAGATTTGGGGGACGACAGGCGGGAGGAGCTGGAAGCACTAATAGAACTGGCGTGGAAGGCGTTGGGACCCAACAGGTTCCCGGCTGCATTCTACAAGAATTTACACCAGGTCTCGCCCTCCACCGACGGAAGATGTTTGCCGACTCGCTAGCGAGGGTCACCTTACCTCCAACGCTAACTCAGGCCACCATATCGCTTATACCCAAAAAAGACAAAGACCCGACGGAATGTGGATCATACAGACCTATTTTGCTGCTTAACGTAGACATGAAAATACTCGTGAAGGTCCTGGCCAAGAGACTGGCGAACTGTGTACGAGAGGTGATCGCAGAGGACCAGACAGGCTTTGTCAAGGATAGACAGCTAATTGCGAACATCAGACGGCTGCTGAATGTGATACTGACCCATCTGGGGAGAGAACGCCAGAGGTGATCGTCTCCCTGGGCTCAGAAAAGGCCTTCGACAGAGTTGAATGGAAGTACCTCATCGAGGTACTGGAGCAGTTTCGGCTAGGGATGGGGTTCACCTCATGGGTGAAACTCCTGTACAACATCCCCAAGGCGAGCACTCAGACAAACACCACCAGCTGCACAGAGGCACCAGGCAAGGATGCCCGTTGTTCCCGCTCTTGTTCGCCCTGACAGTGGAAACCCTGCCGATCGGCCAGCGAGACCCGAAAGGCTGGAAGGTTATCCGAAGAGGAGGCAGAGAGCACGAAGTCTCACTCTATGCGGATGACCTGCTCCTCTACATCTTGGACCCGCAAAGAGGCATTAATGAAATCACAAAGCTTCTGGGAGAGTTTGGAGCCTTCTCGTACTACAAACTCAACCTGGGCAAAAGTGAAGTTTTCCCAGTGTAATTGGGATGGGGGAGGGACACAGCTGGGGTGTCTACTATTTAAAATAGCCTGAAACAAGTTTCGCTACCTGGGGACCCAGTTAGCCAACGGCTGGACACAGATACACAAGTGTAATCTGACCATTCTGGTGGAGGAAGTCAAAAAGGACCTACAAAGATGGAATGCCACTTTCCCTGTTGAGGAGAGTGCAGACAATCAAGATTAATGTACTGCCCAGGTTCCTCTTCCTGTTTAGATCCACACCGATCTTCATCCCCAAGATCTCCTTCCAAACAGTAGCTAAATTATTTTGCCGTTTGTGTGTGGCGGGTCGGGGGGGATGAATTCTAGAGTTCCTAAAACGACACTGCATTACTTGGGATAAGACCCGGAAATAGCAGATGAGGGGAAGAAGCGCGGGGGGGGGGGGGGGGGGGGGGGGCAAAGGAGCACTGGAACGATACAACTTGTGAATTGTTCTCGTCTCATCCAAATGTTTTTTTCTTTGTGTCTACAGTGTTAAAATGCTAAATTTAATGAAAATATTTTGAAAAGAAGATTATTTTTCACGTTGGATTATTATTCAAAGACTCTGTTACAGTTCATCCTTTAAGCCACTGCCGCCACTTGAGAAGGTAAGAAGCTAAGACAGGATCTGAATTTTCAAAGTTAGTGCGATGCATTTACAGAGAAGATCTAACATTGGACCACATGGGTTGTAGGCTTCTGTTTATATGTCTTCCTTATTTTTGTTGGCACTACTTAACTGAGAAAGGATAGCCCCTTGTGATAGACTGAGGATAGCCAGGTCAGCTGAAGGACAAGACTGTAGGTCAGTTCCTTCAATTAGCGTACCTCTCTTCAGCTCCCTGTGAAGAATCCATTCTTGCTGCCTGATGAAACAGGGAAATTGAGCGTAAGTAGGACACTTGCAGGATGAGACAGCAGGTCGATTCTTCCAATCAACTTGGCTGCTGATTATTAGTTTTTGTTTTCGGCAGCATCTGTTATTTTTGTTGAATTCATGACTACATATTCAGAAGAATCTTTGTATAATTGCTCCTATATCTGCCATTGGCACGATTTAACTCGAATAAAACAGAATCTCGTTTTGGGCACATATAACGGGAGTTTTTCTTGATGCCTTCTTGATGGGACTCCCCACCGAGGCCGCACTTATGTAATTTCCTGCGCTGATGAGCTCAGCTCGCCAGAGCAGGAAGAGTATTCGTGGACGGGGGAGCCATTTTAAAATGCTGCTCCGATCTTTCGGCTGCCCTCTGTTCGCCCATCATGGCCTCCGGAACAGCCACTGCCCGAACCTACCTCTAAGGGGGTGTTCAAGCCCCCCCCCCTTTAAGGGCATGGCATCCCCGGGCCTAACTCCTGGCAAACTGGCACCCTGGCAGTACCACCTGGGCATCCTGGCAGTGCCAAAGTACTAGGTGTCCACGGGAGTGCCACGGTACCACCCTGCCCAGAGCATAGCCACATGGGGGCCTCCATTGGCCAGGGAGATCTCCCCAGCTGCCATAATGCCTGGTCCATATTTGTGTGGACCAGTGCTAAACTGCGCTAACTATGTGTCTCTCTTGTCTTCTCAAAGCAGGGTTCAAGTTGGATAATTTGCTCAACTCCTGCAATTCTGATAGCCTCAAATTTTTCCAACACCCCCTTAAACCTGCTCAGGGCCAGAATACTGTGGGTACTTGTTGGAGGAGTGATGTTGAAGTGGGTTGAAATGTTGAGTGGAATGCTGCAGTGAACAGTGCTATGATGCAGAAACTCAATCTTTGTTTAAGTTTGCAGATGGTGCCAAACTAGAGGTGGAAAGTTGGGTCAGCAGAAGCTAATTAATTAGATCAGGTCTATAAATTGGCACAATTGTAACAAAGGCGCGATTCTCCGCTGCCCATGACGGGTCGGAGAATAGCGGGAGGGCCTTCCCGACAATTTTCGCGGCCTCCCGCTATTCTCCCCCCCTCCGGCCGCCCCCCCGTTTTTTAAGCCGAGCAGTGATTCTCCGCAGGCCGATGGGCCGAATACCGCGGAGTTTACGGCCGTTTTCACGGCCGCGATCACACCTGCTTTCAGCGTTCGTGAAAACGGCCGCAAAGTGCCCGTCCCGGACAACCATGGCACCGATTGGCACGGCCGCACCACGGCCGTGCCAAGGGTGGCATGGGCCTGCGATCGGTGGGCACCAATCGCGGGCAGCGGGTCCGATACCCGCGCACTATTTGTTCTTCCGCCACCCCGCAGGATCAGTCCGCGGGGCAGCTGAGGGGCATGACTAAAGCACATTATAATTAATGAAGTACTTTTAGAACTTTAGTAACTGTTCTAATGTAGGAAATGCGGCAGAAATGTGCACACAGTAAGATCCCCCAAACAGCAAGGTGATGGTGATCAAAGATATTGCTATGGTTGACAGATAGATATTGGTCCACATACCAGGTGGAACCTCCCTGCACCCTTTCAATATAGTAGGATCTTTTATGTCTACCTCAGAGGGCAGACAGCATCTGGGTCTGTTCCTTATCAGAAATACAGCTCCTCCAGTCCCTGGGGAGCACCACTGTTTATTTCTCTCCAGTCTGAAAAGCAACCACTCACCATTAATCTCTGCTTTCTCTCGTTTAGTCAGTTTTTAATCCATTCTGCCACTGCTCCTTTACTCCCATGGGCTGTAAATTTTCTAAAAAACCTATTATGTGGCACTTCATCAAACTACTTCTGAAAGTCCATAATCACAACATCACTGGACTACCTTGGTCAAATGGGAAAATGTGAATTTGATTCTGATATTAGGAAGATCTTTTTCACACTAAGAGGATCAATACATGCAATAGACTTCCATGTCGGAACATGGAAAAGTTAAAATAACTTAAAAGCCGTTTGGTAACCAAGAGAGCAATTTTGTAAACAAAGGAAACACGATGACCCAAAAGGCTTGTTTCATCCATTTTGATTTTGTGATCTGGTGATGTAAAGAATGGCATTTGTGAACAATTGATTTTAGCTTTGAATTTGTGTGCACTTGTGTCTTTACCTATTTTACTGGTATGGTTTATATAAAACGTTATATGAAGGGATGGTGACAACTCAAAGCTTCTGGGGATTTGTACATGCTTTCAATGCGTGGCTCAGCCGTGACCCCCAGAGCATTTTACTTAGATTGGAAGGTCGAGTGTACTTACTGATTTGATGGATTCCTTCAGCTGTTGAAACCATATATGAAACTCACTTCTCTAGTGTGCCTGGCTTGCAGACCTGTTGAGTGTTTCCAGCATTTTCTGGGTTTTTTCAGATTTCCAGTATTTCCAGTACTTTACTTTTAGTTCCCCCTTTTAGGACCGAGATGAGGAGAATATTTTTCTCTCAGACAGTTATGCGACTTCAAAACTTTCATAGAATCGTAGACTTGACAGAGCAGAAGGAGGCCATTCAGACCATTGAGTCTGCACCAGCCCTAGAAAGAGCACCCTGCTTAAGCCCACACCTCCACCCTGTCCCTCCACCTATCCTTTTTAGACACTAAGGGCAATTTAGCATGGCTAATCCACCTAACATGCACATCATTGGACTGTGAGAGGAAACTGCAGCACCCGGAGGAAACCCACGCAGATACCGGGAGAACATGCAAGAGGCTGGTTTAGCTCACAAGGCTAAATCGCTGGCTTTTAAAGCAGACCAAGCAGGCCAGCAGCACGGTTCGATTCCCGTACCGGCCTCCCCGAACAGGCGCCGGAATGTGGCGACTAGGGGCTTTTCACAGTAACTTCATTGAAGCCTACTCGTGACAATAAGCGATTTTCATTTCAGACTCCGCACAGACAGTGATCCAAGCAGGGAATCGAACCTGGGACTCTGTCACTGTGAAGCAACAGTGCTAACTGCTGTGCTACCGTGGTTATCACTTTGCCCCCCCGAAGACGGTGGAAGAGGGATCACTGAATATTTTTGAGATGGAGGTCATTCGATTCTTGTTTGGCAAAGGGAATCAAAGGTTATAGGTGTAGGTGGGATTGTGGAACTCGAAGCACAAGAGATCAGCCATTATCTTATTAAATGGTAGAACAGGCTCGAGAGGCCAAATGGCCCACGTCCGCTCCTAATTTGTATGTTTGTATTGTCATAATATCCACTCATGCATATCATGAGATGCAGACAGGCAGTGATTGGCACACAGGATAACCAATGAACACACACAACACAGAACAACCAATCACCAGACAGGACACCACCACTATAAAGCCCACAGGGCATTAAGGCTCTCCCTCTCTCACAGGACGCGGCCAGGGAGATAGTTGCAGTGCACAGGCCAATAAACATCATCACCATGTGATAGAGAGCTAGTCTGGTCATGCCAGTAGGAGGTTATCAGTTAGGTTAATAGAGTGTCAACCCACAGCAGATTATGTACAGCAATCAACAGGTTCAATAAAACAGTGTTGGACCATCTCCTGTGTCGGAAGTCTGTTTCTTGTTTTACTGCATCCAGTTGCAGTCAATGTTAGACCAACACAGATAACACATCATGGTACCAGAGAGCTATTAACTCTAACGAACCTACCTTGAGTGAATCTGCAACGACCAACACGCAGCCATCCAGCAGCATGGAAAAGATCCAGCCTCCTCCGCAATTCCGGATCTCCGGCAACCTCGGCGCCAACTGGAAAGTCTTCAAACAGAAGTTCCTCCTGTATATTGAGGCCTCCGACCTCGAGGCAGCATTGGATACCCGGAAGATCGCGATGTTCCTGTTGACCACGAGGGACCACGCCATCCACATCTATAACTTGCTCACATTTGCCGATGGCGAAGACAAGACGAAGGTCAAGACGGTTCTGCTGAAATTCGACAACCACTGCGACATTGAGGTGAATGAGAGCTTTCAACAGTACATCTTCCAACAAAGGCTTCAGGGTAAGGATGAACCTTTTCAGTCCTTCTTGACCCATCTCCGCATCCTAGCGCAGTCATGTAATTATGACTCGACGGCTGATTCCATGATCCCGGATCAGATCATTTTCGAGGTCCAGTCCAACTCCCTACGAGAGCAGCTCCTTAAAATCAAACAGTTGACCCTCTCTGTCGCCATCGAAACGTGCGTTGTCCACGAGCATGCCAGGAATCGTTACTCCCGCATCAGGGCAGCAGAAAATGCAAAACTAGTCTCCCACGAGGCAAAATGGCCATAGCAAAAATGCAAGGCCTGAGCATCGAGGAGAGTGGCCGTTTCACGCGCATTTCCCGGGTCCCTACGTATGCGCGCCACGACCGGGTGGATTACGAGGCCGAAGACCCCGATGCGCATGTGCGAAAGTCGGCAGACCGCACTACGCATATGCGATGGCGCACGGAACGTGCCGACGTCAGCGTCATGACGTGTCCAAATTATGGCTCCGCCCATTTAAAGCGGCAATGTCCAGCCAAAGGAAGGCGATGTTTACAGTATGGAAAGCCTGGGCATTACGCAGCCTTATGCAGGTCCGCTCCACCGACCAACAGCCAGCTATCCCAGCTGCAGCGCAGAAGTGTCCGCTGCGTACAATAAGGCATGCAGGATTCGGATCCCGACAGCCCAACGGAGTCTCCATACCAGGTGGGTACAATCACCATGCGCGAGCTGGCCTCCACCGTGCCTGCAAACCGCCTTTCAATCCTCACTGTGGATCCTGACGACGAGTGGTGTGCTGTCGTCATGGTTAACCAGTCTCGCATCCGATTTAAATTGGACACTGGCGCATCTGCAAACCTCATATCACAGTTGGACCTCGACAGCATCCGAGACCAACCTAGCATTCTTCCACCAGCCTGCCAGCTCCTTGACTACAATGGCAATGCCATAGCTGCAAGTGGATCAGCTAGGTGTATCTCACAAGGCAATCAAAGTGACATTACGATTCGAGATCGTCCGGCCTGACAAGGCATCCCTGCTCGGTGCTTGCGCATGCAAACTAAATCTGGTCCAGTGTGTCCATGCCATGTCCTCGACACCGGCGACTGCTTCGCCCAATGTAAATCTCCAGGCTGAGATAGACAACATTCTCACACAATACCACAACGTGTTTGATGGAATGGGCACGCTCCCATATCGTTACAAGATATTGCTCAAACCAAATGCCATCCCAGTCAGCCATGCACCACGCCGGCTGCGAGAGCTCCAGGGTATCATCTCAAAGGTCATGGAACCAACAGACTAGGTCAGCTCCATGGTCTGCATGAAGAAACCCTCTGGTGAACTCCGCATTTGCATTGATCCCAAAGACCTGAATCGCAACATCATGCTCGAGCACTACCCGATCCCATAGCGTGAAGAGTTAACCTGTGAGATGGCTCATGCCAAATCCTTTACCAAGCTGGATGCCTCCCGTGGGTTCTGGCAAATACAGCTGGATGAGTCCAGTCGGAAGCTGTGCACATTTAACACTCCGTTCGGCAGGTATTGCTACAACCGCATGCCTTTTGGTATCATATCAGCTTCCGAAGTATTTCATCGCATAATGGAGCAAATGATGGAGGGCATCGAGGGAGTGCGAGTCTATGTGGACGACGTGATCATCTGGTCCACGATGCCCGAGGATCACACCGCTCGCCTCAAACATGTTTTCCAGAGGATACATGAAAATAGCCTCCAGCTCAACAGGGCCAAATGCTCATTGGTAGGTCCGCTATCAAGTTTCTGGGTGACCACATTTCACAGTAGGGTGTGCAACCTGACGCTGACAAGGTGCTGGTAATCAATGCCATGAAGACCCCAGAGGACAAAATGGCAGTCCTCCGTTTCCTCGGGATGGTGAATCTTCTCGGGAAATTCATTCCCAATATGGCATCCCACACCACAACCCTCCGGCATCTCGTAAAAAAGTCGACAGTGTTCCAGTGGCTTCCCGCACATCAAGCGTAGTGGCTTGAGCTGAAGGCGAAGCTCACCACAGCCCCCAGTACTGGCGTTCTTTGACCCAACCACGGATACCAAGATATCCACAGACGCAAGCCAGGACGGCATTGGGGCGGTGCTCCTCCAGCGAGACAACTCCTCATCCTGGGCTCCATTGGCATACGCATCCAGGGCCATGACTCCGACCGAACAACGGTACGCCCAGATCGAAAAAGAATGCTTGGGTATCCTGACAGGAATAGTCAAGTTTCATGACTACGTATACGGCCTGCCAAAGTTCACGCTGGAAACAGACCACAGGCCTGTAGTCCACATAATCCAAAAAGATTTAAATGACATGACACCTCGGCTGCAGCAAATTCTTCATAGTCTCCCCCAAGATGACGTCAAACTCGTCTACACACCAGGTAAGGAGCTGATCGTCGCGGATGCCCTATCCCAATCTGTCACCACACCGTGTGAACAGGGCGACTTCATTCGCCACATTGAAGCACAGGTGCAGTTGTGTGCCAGCATCTCCCAGCCACTGATGAATGAGTTATACAAATACGCATGGAAACTGCCAAAGATCCCCTACAGCGCGTGATGCAAAACCTCGCTCATGGCTGGCAAAAGGGGCAGTGCCCCCAGTTCTTCAACGTTCAGGACGAGCTGACGGTTGTTGAGTGGATCCTTCTTAAACTAGATAGAATCGTCATTCCCCAAAGCATGCAAAACATGGTGCTCAGACAGATCCATGAGGGTCACCTGGGGGTTGAGAAATTTCGATGCAGAGCTCGGCAGGCAGTTTACTGGCCTGGCATCAGCCAGGACATTGCCAACACGGTCCTCAACTGCACAACGTGCCACAAGTTTTAACCAGCTCAGCCCAAGGAAACGCTACAACAGCACGAGATCGTGACCTCTCCGTGGTCCAAGGTGGGAATAGACCTTCTTCGTGCCAATGGGCGTGATTACGTGCTCCTGGTAGACTACTTTGGTGCATTTGAGTGCTACAGTGAGAGTTTGGTGACTGAGGGAGTATAAGGGTTCATTTTTATCTAAAGTCTAGTCTTTCTTTTATTTAGATAATTAACTTAAAAGTTGCTGTTTGGTTTAGAAGAAGATGAATTTTCAATCAGCTTTAAAGAATGGTTCTACTTGTAGGTACTTGCAGCTGGAGCTTGTTAATTAGTTAATTGGATTAGGCCAGTTTTCAGAAGCTGGAGTCACAGTATAAAAGTGATCCAGCTACAGTGCAGACTTTGTTTACACTGAGTGCTGAATTTGGTGCATTTGAGTGCTACAGTGAGAGTTTGGTGACTGATGGAGTGCTGAATTTTGTGCATTTGAGTGCTATAATGAGAGTTTAGTGACTGAGGGAGTGCTGGATTTGGTGCATATGAGTGCTATAGTGAGAGTTTGGTGACTGAGGGAGCGCTGAATTTGGTGCATTTGAGTGCTATAGTGAGAGTTTGGTGACTGAGGGAGTTAGGTGAGGAGGGAGTAAGGTGCTCCTTTCATTTCATTTCCGCAAAGAGCGAGAAGAGAGCCAGGAGTTTACAGAGAGTGCAGCTGACTGGGAGCAGAGTCGGAGGGCGGAGGTCCAGTTGGTTCACAGGGCAGCTATATTCTGTAAGGTTAGAGGGGATGGAGGCTAGGGCAGTTGCATGCTTCTCCTGTAGGATGTGGGTGGTGAGAGATACCACCGGTGTCCCCGTTGACTATACCTGCTGGAAGTACACCCAACTCCAGCTCATCAGAGACCGTGTTTGGGAACTGGAGCAAGAGCTGGATGAACTTCGGATCATCCGGGAGGCAGAGGGGGTTATCGAGAAGAGTTACAGGGAGGCAACCACACCCAAGGTACAGGACAAGAGTAGCTGGGAAAGGTGCAGAAGTCACAGGGTAGTAGTCATGGGTGACTTCAACTTCCCAAACATTGAGTGGAAACTCTTTTGATCAAATAGTTTGGATGGGGCGGTGTTTGTGCAGTGTGTCCAGGAAGCTTTTCTAACACAGTATGTAGATTGTGCAACCAGAGGGGAGGCCATATTGGATTTGGTACTTGGTAATGAACCAGGGAAAGTGATAGATTTGATAGTGGGAGAGCATTTTGGAGATAGTGACCACAATTCTGTGACTTTCACTTTAGTAATGGAGAGGGATAGGTGAGTGCAACAGTGCAAGGTTTACAATTGAGGGAAGGGTAAATACAATGCTGTCAGACAAGAATTGAAGTGCATAAGTTGGGAACATAGGCTGTCAGGGAAGGACACAAGTGAAATGTGGAACTTGTTCAAGAAACAGATACTACGTGTCCTTGATAAGTATATCCCTGTCAGGCAGGGAAGAGATGGTCGAGTGAGGGAACCATGGTTGACAAGAGAGGTTGAATGTCTTGTTAAGAGGAAGAAGGAGACTTATGTAAGGCTGAGGAAACAAGGTCAGACAGGGCACTGGAGGGTTACAAGATAGCCAGGAGGGAACTGAAGAAAGGGATTAGGACAGCTATGAGAGGGCATGAAAAATCTTTGGTGGGTAGGATCAAGGAAAACCCCAAGGCCTTTTACACATATGTGAGAAATATGAGAATGACTAGAGCAAGGGTAGGTCCGATCAAGGATAGTAGAGGGAGATTGTGTATTGAGTCTGAAGAGATAGGAGAGGTCTTGAACGAGTACTTTTCTTCATTATTTACAAATGAGAGGGGCCATATTGTTGGAGAGGACAGTATGAAACAGACTGGTAAGCTCGAGGAGATACTTGTTAGGAAGGAAGATGTGTTGGGCATTTTGAAAAACTTGAGGATAGATAGACAAGTCCCCCGGGCCTGATGGGATAGATGCAAGGATTCAATGGGAAGCAAGAGATGAAATTGCAGAGCTGTTGGCAATGATCTTTTCGTCCCCACTGTCAACAGGAGTGGTACCAGGGGATTGGAGAGTGGTGAATGTCGTGCCCCTGTTCAAAAAAGGGAATAGGGATAACCCTGGGAATTACAGGCCAGTTAGTCTTACTTCGGTGGTAGGCAAAGTAATGGAAAGGGTACTGAGGGATAGGATTTCTGAGCATCTGGAAAGACACTGCTTGATTAGGGATAGTGAGCACGGATTTGTGAGGGGTAGGTCTTGCCTTACAAGTCTTATTGAATTCTTTGAGGAGGTGACCAAGCATGTGGATGAAGGTAAAGCAGTGGATGTAGTGTACATGGATTTTAGTAAGGCATTTGATATGGTTCCCCCTGGTAGGCTGATGCAGAAAGTAAGGAGGCATGGGACAGTGGGAAATTTGGCCAGTTGGATAACGAACTGGCTAACCGATAGAAGTCAGAGAGTGGTGGTGGTTGGCAAATATTCAGCCTGGAGCCCAGTTACCAGTGGCGTACCGCAGAGATCAGTTCTGGGTCCTCTACTGTTTGTGATTTTCATTAATGACTTGGATGAGGGAGTTGAAGGGTGGGTCAGTACATTTGCAGACGATACGAAGATTGGTGGAGTTGTGGATAGTGAGGAGGGCTGTTGCCGGCTGCAAAGAGACATAGATAGGATGCAGAGCTGGGCTGAGAAGTGGCAGATGGAGTTTACCCTGAAAAGTGTGAGGTTGTCCATTTTGGAAGGAAAAATATGAATGCGGAATACAGGGTTAGCAGTGGGGTTCTTGGCAATGTGGAGGAGCAGAGAGATCTTGGAGTCTATGTTCATAGATTTTTGAAAGTTGCCACTCAAGTGGATAGAGCTGTGAAGAAAGCCTATGGTGTGTTAGCGTTCATTAGCAGAGGGATTGAAATTAAGAGCCCTGAGGTGATGATGCAACTGTACAAAACCTTGGTAAGGCCACATTTGGAGTACTGTGTGCAGTTCTGGTCGCCTCATTTTAGGAAGGATGTGGAAGCTTTGGAAAAGGTGCAAAGGAGATTTACCAGGATGTTGCCTGGAATGGAGAGTAGTTCTTACGAGGAAAGGTTGAGGGTGCTAGGCCTTTTCTCATTAGAACGGAGAAGGATGAGGGGCGACTTGACAGAGGTTTATAAGATGATCAGGGGAATAGATAGAGTAGACAGTCAGAGACTTTTCCCCGGGTGGAACAAACCATTACAAGGGGACATAAATTTAAGGTGAATGGTGGAAGATATAGGGGGGATGTCAGAGGTAGGTTCTTTACCCAGAGAGTAGTGGGGGCATGGAATGCATTGCTTGTGGAAGTAGTTGAGTCGGAAACATTAGGGACCTTCAAGCGGCTATTGGATAGGTACATGGATTACAGTAGAATGATGGAGTGTAGTTTAATTTGTTCTTAAGGGCAGCATGGTAGCATTGTGGATAGCACAATTGCTTCACAGCTCCAGGGTCCCAGGTTCGATTCCGGCTTGGGTCACTGTCTGTGCGGAGTCTGCATTGCCTCCCCGTGTGTGCGTGGGTTTTCTCCGGGTGCTCCGGTTTCGTCCCACAGTCCAAAGATATGCAGGTTAGGTGGATTGGCCATGATAAATTGCCCTTAGTGTCCAAAATTGCCCTTAGTGTTGGGTGGGGTTACTGAGTTATGGGGATAGGGTGGAGGTGTTGACCTTGGGTAGGGTGCGCTTTGCAAGAGCTGTTGCAGACTCGATGGGCCGAATGGCCTCTTTCTGCACTGTAAATTCTATGATAATCTATGATTAATCTAGGACAAAGGTTCGGCACAACATCATGGGCCGAAGGGCCTGTTCTGTGCTGTATTTTTCTATGTTCTATGTTCTATGTTGCTGTGCAAGGCTGCAGACTCAGCTTCGGATTTCAACCTGGCGCTTTTGGCATACAGGGCAACCCATCTGTCAACTGGTTTGTCTCCGGCGCAGTTGCTCATGAACCGCACCCTGAGGACAACTGTTCCAGCCATCCATGTTCCAGACCTTAACCATCTCACGGTGCTGCAGAAGGTGCAGCGATCCAGGGACCAGCAAAAGATCACGTATGATGCTCGGTGCTATGTCTTTTCGTCCGACGTCATTTCGTCCAACGACACTTCGTCCACGTCTTTTGGTCCAACGTCTTTTTGTCCGCTCGTCTTTTGGTCCAACGTCATTTTTTTTTTAATAAACAATTTTATTGAGGTAGTTTTTGGCTTTATAAACAGTTACAGACATCATCAGAAAGGAAGCAAAAAGGGCAAAAATGTGCAAACATCCACGTACTTTCAATACTTCCACCGTAACATATTGCACAAGCCTGCTCCCCTCCCACCGGTACTACCCGCCATATTTTCCCTCCTACTCTACTCTAAACCCCCCCCCCCCCCCCCCCCCCCCTGCTGACGCTCACTCTCCCGCAAAGAAGTCAATAAATGGTTGCCACCTCCGGGTGAACCCCTGCACAGAACCCCTCAAGGCGAACTTGATTTTTTCCATCCCCAGGAAACTCGACATGTCCGCAAGCCACCACTCCATCTTCGGGGGCTTTGAGTCCCTCCACGCCAATAATATTCGTCGCCGGGCTATCAGGGAAGCAAAGGCCAGCACATCGGCCTCTTTCTCCCCCTGGACGCCCGGGTCTTCCGAAACCCCAAAAATTGCCACCTGGGCTCATCACCACCCTTGTTTTTAGCACCTGGGACATGACCCCCGCAAATCCCTCCCAGTACCCCCTCAGCTCAGGGCATGCCCAAAACATGTGAACATGGTTCGCTGGTCCTCCCGCGCACCTAGCGCATTTGTCCTCTATCCCGAAAAATTTGCTCATCCGAGCCACCGTCATATGGGCCCGGTGAACGACCTTAAATTGGATCAGCCCGAGCCTAGCACATGTCGCGGTCGAGTTTACCCTACTCAGGGCCTCTGCCCACAGTCCATCCTCCATTTCCCCGCCTAGTTCCTCCTCCCATTTAAGTTTCAGTTCCTCTGTCTGGGACCCTTCCTCCCTCATGAGCACCTTATAAATACCCGAGACTCTACCCTCCCCTTCATCCCTCCCAGAGACTATTCTGTCTAGGATCCCCATTGGCGGGAGGCGCGGGAAAGATGGGACCTGTCTACGAACAAAGTCCCGCAACTGTAGGTATCTAAAATCATTTCCCCTTACCACCCCAAATTTCTCCTCCAAGCTCCTCAAACTCGCGAAGCTCCCTTCCAGGAACATATCACCCACCCTTCCCGCCCCTGCTCGCCGCCACACTCGGAACCCCCCATCCATACTGCCGGGGGCAAACCGATGGTTGTCGCAGATTGGCGCCCAGACAGACGCTCCCATCTCCCCCACATGCCTCCTCCACTGGCCCCATATCCGCAGGGTCGCCACCACTACCGGGCTGGTGGTGTACTTGGCCGGCGGCAGCGGTAGAGGAGCCGTGACCAGGGCTTCCAAACTGGAGCCCCTGCACGAAGCCGCCTCCACCCGCTCCCAAATAGACCCCGTACCCACCATCCACTTCCTTATCATAGCGATGTTGGCCGCCCAGTAATAATTGACCAGACTCGGCAAAGCCAGCCCTCCCTCGCTGCGGTTCCTCTCCAACATCGCCTTCTTTACCCGCGGAGACTTTCCCGCCCAGACAAAGCTCATGATCAGCCCGTTAACTCTTTTGAAGAAGGACTGTAGGATAAAGATCGGGAGGCACTGAAAAATAAACAAAAATCGAGGGAGGATTGTCATCTTTACAGTCTGCACCCTCCCTGCCAGCGACAGCGGGAGTGCATCCCATCTCCGAAACTCTCCCTTCATTTGCTCCACCACCCTGGCCAAATTTAACTTATGCAGCCTGCCCCAGTCTCGTGCCACCTGGATTCCCAAATACCGGAAATTTTCCTCAACCAGCCTAAACGGTAGCCCTCTCAATCTGTTCTCCTGGCCCCTTGCCTGGACCACAAACATTTCACTCTTGACCGTATTTAATTTGTATCCTGAGAACTGGCCGAACTCCCTCAGCATTCCCAGTATAGTTCCCATCCCGGCCACTGGGTCCGACACGTACAGGAGCAGGTCGTCTGCATAAAGAGAAACCCTGTGTTCAACCCCGCCCCTCACCATCCCCTTCCAACCCTCTGCGGCTCTCAGCGCCATCGCCAGCGGCTCTATGGCCAGCGCAAACAGCAGCGGGGAGAGCGGGCAGCCCTGCCTGGTCCCTCGGTACAACCTAAAGTACTCCGACACTTCTCTGTTGGTCCTGACGCTGGCCCTCGGGGCCTGATATAATAATTTGATCCAATCCACCAATCCCTCCCCGAACCCAAACCGTCCGAGCACCTCCCATAGATAGTCCCACTCTACCCGGTCAAAGGCCTTCTCGGCGTCCATTGCCACCACTACCTCCACCTCTCTACCCGCCGGGGGCATCATTATCACGTTGAGCAATCTCCTCAGATTGGCCGCCAGCTGCCGACCTTTCACGAACCCAGTTTGATCCTCCCCAATCACCTCCGGTACACAGTCCTCCATTCTCCCCGCCAGTACCTTTGCCAGGAGCTTGGCGTCTACATTAATCAGGGAGATTGGCCTGTAGGACCCGCACACCTCCGGGTCTTTACCCCGCTTCAATATCAGAGATATGGTGGCTTGTGACATTGTCGGCGGCAGGGTCCCTCTGTCCCTTGCCTCATTGAAAACCCTCACCAAGACCGGGCCCACCAGCTCAGAGAACTTCCTATAAAACTCTACTGGGTATCCATCCGGCCCCGGGGACTTCCCCGACTGCATGGCCTTTAGGCCCCCCAATACCTCCTCTACTCTAATCGGGGCGCCCAGCTCTTCCACTTGCCCCCCCCCAACTGTTGGGAATGTTAACCCGTCCAGAAACCTTTTCATCCCCTCCGGTTCTTCCGGCGGCTCCGAAGTATACAGCTTACGATAGAAGTCCCGGAATACCCTATTCAATTCTGCCGGATCCTCCACTTTGCGCCCCCCCTCGTCCCTCACTCTACCTATTTCCCTGGCCGCCTCCCTCCTCCTGCGTTGCTGCGCTAACAGTCTGCTAGCCTTTTCCCCATACTCGTACACCACTCCCCTCGCCTTCCTAAGCTGTTCCACGGCCCTGCTCGTGGATAGTGCCCCCAGTTCCGCCTGTAGCCTCCGCCTTTCCCTGAGTAAAACCTCCCCCGGGGACTCCGCGTGCCCTTCATCTATCCGGCCCATTTCCCTGACCAATCTATCCATCTCTGCCCGGTCTGCCTTGGCTTTGTGGGCCCCAATTGAAATCAGCTCCCCCCGAACTACTGCCTTTAGCGCCTCCCACACGGTCGCCGCTGAGACCTCCCCAGTGTCATTCACCTGCAGGTAATTTTTTATACATTTCCGAAGCCTCTCGCAGATCCCCTCCTCCGACAGCAGTCCCACATCTAGCCTCCATTGCGGGCGTTGATAACTCGCTCCCCCGAACTGCAGGTCCACCCAATGCGGGGCATGGTCTGAAATGGTAATTGCTGAGTATTCCGTGTTCTTTACCTCCCCCATACAGTCCCTGCTTATTACAAAGAAATCTATCCTGGAATATACTTTATGGACGTGCGAGTAAAACGAGTAGCCCCTTCCTGTTGGCTGTCCCTCTCTCCAGGGGTCCACTGCCCCCATTTGCCCCATAAACCCTTTCAGCTCCCTTGCCATTGCTGAGAGTCTACCCGTTCTGGGACACGACCGATCCAAAGTCGGGTCAAGGACCATGTTAAAGTCCCCTCCCATTATTAGCCTGCGAGAATCCAAGTCCGGGATCTTCCCCAGCACTCTTTTAATAAAGTCCACGTCATCCCAGTTCGGGGCATATATATTCACCAGCACCACCCTTCTCCCCTCCAGTCTGCCCCGTACCATCAGGTATCTGCCCCCCCTGTCTGCAGATATGCCCTCTGCCTCAAATTGCACGCGCTTGTTGATCATGATTGCCACCCCTCTGGACTTCGAGTCCAAGTCCGAGTGGAAGACCTGGCTAATCCAGCCCTTCCTTAGCCTGGTCTGGTCTGACACTTTCAGATGTGTCTCCTGCAACATAATTACGTCCGCCCTCAGGGCCCGCAAGTGCGCGAACACCCGCGCCCTCTTAACCGGCCCATTCAGTCCCTTGACGTTCCAGGTGATCAGCCTGGTCGGGGGGCACATCCCACCCCCCCCACCCCGCCGGTCAGCCATAGCCTTTCTCGGGCCGGCCCCTGACCCGTGCGTCGCGCCATTTCTGGCCCGCCCTTTGGCTGCCTCCACCCTCGACCTCCTTTCCAGTGCCTATTTCAAGTCCCTCTCCCGTCAGCAGAACAACCCCCCCCTCCCCTAACCCCATCCCCCGATACCCCCACCCCGCCATCTACTGGCTGTTACTTCCCCCCCCCATCTGACTTCCTTGACTAGCCAATCTGCTAGCCCGGTGACTCAACACTCCGGCGCCTTCCTGTCCCATTCCCCTTGTTCCCCCGTCCTCCTCCCCCCCCCCCACTGGGGCAAGCCGGCTCCAGTGTCTTCCACGAGCTGCACCAAAAGCCCAAACAGGAAAAAAAAAAAAACATAAAAAGGGAAAAAACCACAGAAAAAAGAGAAAAAGCACATAAATGTCCATGAACAAAGGAAAGAGTCTCAAATGTTCCGCTTGGACCCTTTGGCCCAGCAAACCATTGAGCAGCAGTCCAGGCACATTCGGCGTTCCTTCCCACAAAAATCCTCGGGCCCTAACTCGCGTCCTTGGGGCCTCCTTTCGGGACCAGCCCCAGGTCCCTCACAAAATCCATCGCTTCTTCGGGCTCGGAGAAGTAGTGGTGTTGACCCTGGTGCGTGACCCATAGCCGGGCTGGGAACAGCAGACCAAACTTCACGTGCTTCTTGAACAGCACCTCCTTGACATTCTTAAAGGCTGCTCGCCGCCGAGCCAGCTCCTGGCTTAGATCCTGATAAATGCGGAGAACACTGTTGTTCCACGTGCTGCTCCTGGCGCTCTTTGCCCACTGCAGCACCCGCTCCTTGTCCACGAACCTGTGGAACCTAATCACCATCGGGCGGGGGGGTCCGCCCGGCCGCCCCTGCCTTGCCTGCACTCTGTGTGCCCCCTCCAGCTCCAACGGTCGTGGAAAGGCTTCGGCTCCCATCAGCTGCTTCAGCAGGTCTGCTACAAACGCTGCAGCATCAGCTCCCTCCGCCCCCTCCGGGAGGCCGACCATCCTCAGATTGTTCCTGCGGATTCTATTCTCCAGCTCCTCCACTCTGTCCAGCAGTCTTCTCTGCCGCTCTTTCAGGCCGTCCACTTCTACCGCTGCAACCGTTTGCGCATCCGCCTGCTCCTCCACCGCCTCTCCCAGCTCCTTAACTTTAACATCCTGGGCGTCCATCCTCTGGTTCAGCTGATCCACCGCTTTCTGGATTGGGTCCAAGCTGTCCCGCTTCAGCGCTTCAAAACTGGACTTCATTACCTGGAGCATGTTATCCAGCGCCAACTGGATTGCTGAGTCCGGGGTCCGTGTGTCCGCCATCTTAGGTCCCAGGTAATTTTCTTCAGGTCCTTGTCTCTGTCCCTTTTTCTCCTTCTTCTTCTGCCTTCTGGAATCCCGCTGTTCCATATGCCGCAGCCCGCTCCTCAGCGCCTTCGCTGCCGCTTTCCTTTGCCCAGCACCTTAAATTTTTACCCCCTCCTGGGCATCTGAAGTGGGTCCAAGCTGTCCCTCCTCAGCAACTCCAAACTTTTTTTTCCCTTTGTCCTGGAGGAAGGAAGGTCCGTGGGTCCGCCATCTTACCCTGCAGGTCAGCTTCCTCCTTCTCTCTCTCTCTCTTTCTTCCTCACCTGCTGGCCTCCCACACTTTCATTTCCTGCAGCCTGCTCTCCTCTTCTATTCCCGGCAGCCTTTCTGCCGCCTCCGTGGTCCCGCTATCGCGGGGAAACAGCTGTTCAGACCCGTCGGAGTGAGAGCCCACCGAATGTGCGGCTCACTCGGACATCGCCGCCACCGGAAGTCGGTCCAACGTCATTTTGTCGGATGATTTTCTTCGTCAAAGAATTTTTGTGACTTTTTACGTGTTTTTGTCGGATGATTTTTTTTGTCAAAGAATTTTTGTGACTTTTTACGTGTTTTTGTCGGATGATTTTTTTTGTCAAAGACTTTTTTAGTAGCTTAGTAATTTAGCATGACCAAACTTTCTTAGTAGCACTCCACTCCACTTTAACTTTTGTAATTAGAAATCTTCTCAAATGCACATAATATACAATAAAGGATCTTTATTACCAGCCTCTTTCCTTTAACGAGCCTCGTTAAAGGATAGTTATTATCGTTCTCTCCCCTTTAACGAGCCTCGTTAAAGGATAGATATTATCGGTCTCTTTCCTAATCCCGAATTCGCCCATCCAGAAATGGCAAAGTTCAGGGAAGGGCTAATAATAGGCAAAAAGGCTCAAATTCTTCGGGGAGATCAGTCGACGTCATGAAATGAAATGAAAATCGCTTTATTGTCACGAGTAGACTTCAATGAAGTTACTGTGAAAAGCCCCTAGTCGCAACATTCCGGCGCCTGTCCGGGGAGGCTGGTACAGGAATGTACGTCATGTACGCGATACAAGAAAATAACTGAACGCCTCAAAAGATTGGTCGTTGAATATGCTCCTACAGCGAAAATTGATTTCTTGAGGAATGTTGCTCACAATTTACATCAATTTTAAGTAATTTCGGGAATTCATCCTTAGTAAACTTTTAGATCTTTTTAAATGCATTTTTAGATTTTTTAACTTTTTAACTGCATTTTTCAGCTTGCATTTTACTTGCATTTCATCAATTACTTGCATTTTAGCAATTAAATTCACTTGCTGTATTGTGCCTGCTTTCTATCAATTAAATGCTTTTATACGGAGTTGATTTGTAATTGGTTAATTGGACGAAGTGACATTGGACCAAAAGACGGGCGGACAAAAAGACGTTGGACCAAAAGACGTGGACGTAGTGGCGTTGGACGAAATGACGTCGGACGAAAAGACGCGACACGATGATGCTCATGCCACGGATCTGCCTGAGCTGGCTCCAGACGATATTGTTCGCGTTCAGCTGCCTGAGGGAGGTTGGTCAGCACCAGCTGTTATCGTCAGGCAGGCTGCTCCCAGGTCTTTCGTTGTCCAAATGGCTGATGGCTCCATTTTACAGCGCAACAGGAGGGTGCTGCGTAAAGTTCGCTGCCCATCGCCCGACTGCACTTCTCCGCATTTCATCATGCCTCCTCCGGACGTCTTGCACCACGAGGCCACCGATCTGGCAGCGATCCCACCTGTCCATAAGGCCACCGAGATGGCAGCCACCCTGCCTGTCCAGGTGCCGGCGTCCCCCCCTCCACCTCTGCGGCTATCGATGACAATTCATCGCCCACCACAAAGACTGAATCTATAGACTTAAATCTTTTTTTTCAGTTTGCTCTGTATCTGCATGATAGACACCTTCCCATGTACATATGTTCATTCATTCCCCACTTGTACATAGTTATGCATGCAAATACAGCCATGTTCCAAAATTTATTTTAAAAGGGGGAGATGTCATAATATCCACTCATGTATATCATGAGATGCAGACAGGCAGTGATTGACACACAGGATAACCAATGAACACACATGACACAGAACAACCAATCACCAGACAGGACACCACCACAATAAAGCCCACAGGGCATTAAGGCTCTTTCTCTCTCACAGGACACGGTTAGGGAGATAGTCGCAGTGCACAGGCCAATGAACATCATCGCCATGTGATAGAGAGCTAGTCTGGTCAAGCCAGTAGGAGGTTATCAGTTAGATTACTAGAGTGTCAACCCACAGCAGATTATGTACAGCAATCGACAGGTTCAATAAAACAGTGTTGGACCATCTCCTGTATCGGAAGCCTGTTTCTCGTTTTACTGCATCCAGTTGCAGTCGATGTTAGACCAACACAGATAACACATCATGTATGTCAGTGTTTAATCCATGGCCACGACTCTTCCAGGAGGTGTATACCTTGAAGAAGATTTGTTCTTCTCTCCGTTAAGATTTCTATTTGTCTCTTCTACCTTGTTCACCTTCATTGCTTTCTAGTCCCTTCTCATGATTGACCTTACCTTTCCTTCTTTTTATCACCCTCTCCCTTTACTTCCTGAAAACCTAGAACATTCCTGACTGTTCCCTGTTCTGATGAAAGGCCATTGACTCAAAACGTCAACTCTGTTTCTCTCTCCTCGGATGCTGCCAGACCTGTTGCGTATTTCCAGCTTTTCTTTCAATCGTTTGGCGTTTGGACATTCTGAACATTTATTTTCACAATTCCTTGGAGAATCCAGCCTTTCTGTTCGGCTGATTACCAGCTTCTTTTAAAACCTTGGCTGTAACCAGAACTTGTGAGAAGTGATTTATTGAACTACTAATTAGCTGATAAAGTATTTTATGATGTGCCTTTAGGGATTGCAGCAAGGCATCAGGAGAAGGAATGATGTCATGTAATCCAGTGTTAGTTTCACTTTTACTTTCAGCAGAACACACACACACATCTCTGCTGCTGACGTGTCTTCAAGTTCTTTATCCACATCTATATTTTCCCAAGTGCCTAGTCTAAACAAGTGACCACACACCATGTTCACTTAATCCTTTAGGAGTGATTAGTTCCTTTATATGATGATAAAAACACAACATGGTGTGAATCATGTTCAAATTAAGGTGGTGTCAGTGGTGGTCAAAAAGCAGGGCAGCAAGATTAAGTAATAATAATAATCTTTATTGTCACAAGTAGGCTTACATTAACACTGGAATGAAGTTACTGTGAAAATCCCCTCGTCGCCACACTCCGGCGTCTGTTTGGGTACACTGAGGGAGAATTCAGAATGTCCAAATTACCTAAAAGCACGTCTTTCGGGACTTGTGGGAGGAAACCGGAGCACCCGGAGGAAACCCACGCAGACACGGGGAGAACGTGCAGACTTCACACAGACAGTGATCCAAGCCGGGAATCGAACTGGGATCCTGGCGCTGTGAAGCAATAGTGCTAACCACTGTGCTACCGTGCCACCCATGAAAAAGGGAGGCAAGGCTTCCTTCGAGCTGGGTACAATATGGTGAGCAGCCTTCGACCATGCTGTATGGCATGAGTGACCCTTGAAGTTTTGGTCAGACCACAAGGAGTTTGCAGCATTGGAGGGTGTTGAAATCGCAGCATGGCGACTTTACAGATAAACCTTCAAGATAGAGTGCAGGGACAATACTCAAATAAAGAGCTGGTAAACAGATGGATTCCTTGTGTTGAGATTACAGTGCGTAGCCTGTCCGTTCCATGAGTGGGACAAAGAATCAGGGGGACTCGTGCCGGTTAGTTCAGTCAGGAACCGGCGACCAGGGGGTCAGGTTGATGGTGAGCAAGGGAGAATCTAACAAAAAAATGAAAAACTGTCATTAAAATCGGGAGAAAAGGTTGTGATGATAATGGGTGACTTCGGGAGTTGCTGAACAATAAATCAAATAAAATAAGGAGGAAGGGCAAAGGTCAAAGGGAAAAGTTCCCCAGTTTAAATTGGGATGCAGCTGATCTTCTGTCTGAATTCAAGATGTTTAACCAGCATACAGAGCTCTTGACTCAGCTGTGTTCGTAACAGACAAATAAGCCATTAAAATTTGCCTAGCAATTGGGAATGAAGATCTACTCAGGCTGAATACATCAGGATTAACAGCAGAAGAGCTACAGGATCCCCAAAATATATGGATTACATTGGAAGACCAATTCAGAATCAAGATTAAACATCCATATTCATTGACCAACGTTCATGTAGTTTCAGCAATAGCCTACAAAATCCACAGACTACTTCGTCAGAGATGCAGAGAAAAGGTCACCTACAGGGATTCTTCGACAAGCCCAAAATGTATAGCATTGAAGAGCTATTCAAGAATGGATGTAAGTACAAAGTGATTCTCGAAGGCCAATGAAGCCTACAGGTCCTAAGCACAACCCCAATTGTTGACACGAGAACACCTAAATCTAGCAAGGCATATGGGAGGCGTAACTTTCTGCATGCATCAAGGGAATGCCCAGCTTTCCATTAATTCTGCAAAGCATGTGGCAGAAAGGGCCATTGACAGTGGCAGTGTATTAGAGCAAAGACAAATTTGGAGAGCTGTCTCACAGATTAGTCAAGCTACAGCCTGACATAGTCATAATCACAGAATCATACAGTACACATAATATCCAAGGCGCCACTCTCACCATTCCTAGATAAGTCCTGCTTCACTGTCAGTACAGACCCAGCACAGATGATAGCACTGTGGTATACAGTCAGGCGGGAGTTGTCCTTGGAGTCCTCAATATCGACTGTGGACCTCATGAAGTCTCATGGCTTCAGGTTAAACTTGGGCAAGGAAATCGTCTGCTGATTACCATGTACTGTCCACTATCAGCTGATGGGTCAGTACTCCTCCATGTTGAACAGCACTTGGAGGAAGCACTGAGGGTGGCAAGGAAGCAGAATATGCTCTGGGTGGAGGACTTCAATGTCCATTACCAAGAGTGGCTTGTAGTACCACCACAGACTGAGCTGGCCAGTTCCTAAAGCACAGTCCTTGTGAAGACAAAATCCCGATTTCACATTGAAGATACGCTCCATCGTGTTGTGTGGCACTATCACTGAGCTAAATGGGATAGACTTCGTACAGATCTAGCAACTCAAGACTGGGCATTCATGAGGCGCTGTGGGCCATTAGCGGCAGCAGAATTGTATTCAACCTCAATCTGCAACCTCATGGCCCAACCTATCCCCCACCCTACCATTACCACCAAGCCAGGGGATCAACCCTGGTTCAATGAAGAGTGCAGGAGAGCATGCCAGGAGCAACACCAGGCATACTGTAAAATGAGGTGCCAACCTGGGGAAGCTACAACACAAGATTACTTGTGTGTCAAACAGCAGAAGCAGCAAGAAACAGACATAGCTAAGCGATTCCACAACCAACGTATCAGATCCAAGCTCTGCAGTCCTGCCACATCCAACCGTGAACAGTGGTGAGCAATTAAACAAGTCACTGGTGCAGGAGGCTCCACAAATATCCCTATCCTCAATCTTGGAGGATCCTTGCACATCTGTGCAAAAGACAAGGCAGAAGGATTTGCAGCAATCTTCAGCCAGAAGTGCAGAATGGATGATCCATCGCGGTCTTGTCATGTGAGAGTACCTTTAAGAAATTGATGTTTATCAAATAGCTGTAGTGGATGTACCTTTAAGAAATGGGTGTTCATCACTAGCTGCAGTAATGTCAGAGTGTGGGTGGAGCTGGGCTGTCTGTCTGTTTTACTTTCGTTTTTGAGCTGGCAGCTACAGTGTGTGTTTAGTTTTGTTTTCATAGTTGGAGCTGCATCCAGCCAACAAGGTGTAATTTTGATCTCTCTGTCTGAAAAGAATGCCTTCAGATCACTGGTTAATTTAAAAGTGATAACTGCTTTCAGTAGAGCATTTAAATCTGATGTCTTTGTTAAAGAGGGAATTTGTCTTATGAATGTTGCTAGGAAAGATTAAGGGTTACTTATAGTGTGCTGTATTCTTTGGGGGGAAGTATTTGAGTTGATTGTTGCTAAGATTTTTACTGTGTGTTCATAAAATGTTAACTGGAGACATAGAATAAACATTGCTTTGTTTTAAAAGTTCTTTAAATCTCTGTTGCATCACACCTGTTGAGTGGACCCATGTGCTCCCCATAACCGAAACCTATGAAAAGTTGTGGGTCAGGTGAACTCCATGATACACTTTGGTGTTCTCTAAACCCTAGTCCATAACAGTCTCCTCTGGAGATCCCCAGCATCACAGATGTCAGTTTTCAGCTAATACGATTTACTCCACATGATATCAAGAAATGGCTGAAGGCACTGGATACTGCAAAGACTATGGCCCTGGCAATATTCCGGCAATAGTACGACTTGTGTTCCAGAACTTGCCACACCCCTAGCCAAGCTGCTCCAATACCGCTACAACACTGGCAGCTACCTGTCAATGTGGAAAATTGCCCAGGTATGTCCTGTACACAAAAAACAGAACAAATCCAATCCAACCAATTACTGCCTATCAGTCTATTCTCCATCATCAGCAAAGTGATGGAAGGAGTCATAAGCAGTGCTATCAAGCGGCATTTGCTCAGCAATAACCTGCTCACGGAAGCTCAGTTTGGGTTCCACCAGGGTCACTCAGAGTTGAATGTGAGAGTGACTGCCCTTGACATCAAGGCAGTATTTGACTAAGAATGGCATCAAGGAGCACTAGCTAAACTGGAGTCAGTGGGAATCAGGGAGGGAACTCTCTGTTGGTTGCAGTCACACCTGGCACAAAGGAAGATGGTTGTGGTGATTGGAGGTCAATCATCTCAGCTCCAGGACATCACTGTAGTAGTTCCTCAGGATAGTGTCCTGGGCACAACCATCTTCAGCTGCTTCATCAATGACCTCCCTTTCATCATAAGGTCAAAAGTGGGGATGTTTGCGGATTATTGCACAATGTTCAGCACCATTCGTGACTCCTCAGATAATGAAGATTCACCTGAAGAAGGAGCCGTGCTCCGAAAGCTCGTGTTTGAAACAAACCTGTTGGACTTTAACCTGGTGTTGTAAGACTTCTTACTGTGCTCAGATAATGAAGCAGTCCATGCCCAAACTCAGCAAGACCTGGGCAATATCCAGAGTTTGACTGACAAGTAGCAACTTACATTTATGTCACACAAGTGCCAGTGAATGGTCATCTCCTACAACAACCACAACCCATGTGGTGGTATGATTAACATAGCTGCCTGCCGAGAGGCTGAGTTAACCCCGCCTCCAGGGCGAGGTATAAATACCCAGTACGCCCGGTGGTCGTCCATTTACTGTAGTCGACCGCAGGGCTAACATCTAGCTTATTAAAGCCTTACTTTTGTACAGCAACTCGTCTCGCGTTCAATAGATGGTTCATCAACCCCTTGACATTCAATGGTATTACTATTGCTGAATCCCCCACAATCAACATCCTGGGTGGGGGGGGTCACAATTGATCAGAAACTGAACTGGACTAGCCATATTAATACTGTTGCTACCAGGGCAGGTCAAAGGCTAGGAATCCTACGGCGAGTAGCCCCTGACCTCCTGACCACCCTAACCTGTCCACACAAGTCACAAGGCACAAGTCAGGAGTGTGATGCAATATTCTCCACTTCCCTGGATGAATGCAGCTCCAACAACACTCAAGAAGCTCGACACCATCCAGAACGAAACAGCCCGCTTGATGGCTACTCCTTCCAGAAACTTTTAATCCCCCCACTACCGATGAACAGTAGCAGCCGTGTGTACCATCTACAAGATGCACTGCAATAACTCGCCATGGTTCCTTAGGTAGCACCTTCCATTCCCAAGACCACTGCCTTTTAGAAGGACGAGAGGAGCAGCTACGTCCACCACCTGAGGTTCCCCTCCAAATGACTCAGCACCCTGACTTGGAAATATATTGCCACTCCTTCATTGTTGCTGGGTCAAAATCCTGAAACTCCCACCCTAACAGCACAATGAGTGTACTTACACCTCAGGGACTGCAGAGGTACAACAAGGCAACTCATGACCACCTTGTGAAGGGCAACTAGGGCTGAGCAATAAATGCTGGCCTAACCAGCGATGGCCACATCCCATAAATACATTTTTAAATAATACATGACTTTAGGGATTGCCTTCCATTTTTATTTTCACTTTTGCTTTCAGCAGAGCACACAGACTCAGCTCTTAAAATTTTCTAGTCATGTATATATGTTCACATGCGTCTAGTCTAAATAAATGAACCCACAATGTGTTTAACTTTGCTCGTGATTGGTGCCTTTACATAATTATAAAAACATGACAAAATATGTCTTACTAGTTTAGGTTCCAACCAAAAATAGACCAGCTATAAACTAGAAACAGTCTTGAATCATGCTTAGGTATTTGTATTCGTTAATAATTACAGTTTATTTGCTCACACTACTGACCTTTGCTCTTTGACCTCCAATAACCTCCAATTGCAGAGCAAAGGCCCAATACTTGACCACATAATCAGATCAGAAACTTGGCTGCAGGTGCTTATTGTAACTTAAAAGTAACATGAAATGCCATTTTACACAGAGATGAGAATGTTGCATTGCTCAGTTATGTTGGTCAAGAAATAGCTCATCACTACTATAAATGAAGGAAATATCCAGCTGTCAATCATATGTTAAGATTCGTTGAAACATGACAGTTGTATAAAACATTAAAGACAACTGGGAGTGTAGCTTCCTGACATGTCATAGTGGTGATTTGATATTCTGTGCTGTGGCATGGCAGCACGTCAGCTCATTATTCTGTGCACAGTGTGAACGCTCCACCATGTAGAGAGGAACCGAGTGGTCATTTCCCCAGTCACAAAATGGAAAATCAGAAGACCAATCACGTCACCTCCTGTTAGCTGACCACAGAGTGGTGCTGCAGGAGATCAGAGTATGTGTAAGGTGTGGCGCAAGTCCACAACACAAAATGGTGAAAGATGTAATCTGAATAATATGGTATCAATTAGCCACCTTATTTTCTTTTGTCCCCCTTTATATTTTTCCCTCACACAGCTGCTCATCGAGAAGCCATTTTCTGTCAGCCAGGTGAGCAGGTGGCAGCATTCACCGGGGATTTCTAATGCTACGTGTTTGCAATAGATTAGCAAGGTGGGAGTGCGCTTCAATGAAAAAGCTATGGGGAAGCTGTCAGTTACTGTTCCTATGGTAAGAAAACCTACCGAGCGGTCATGACAACGGCTAATGAAACCAGTCACACATTCGGTTGCCCTGCCACATCTTAACAGCTGTGCCCCATGATGCTCATTTTAAATCTTGATTATAAGCTTTCAGGATTATATTTTGGAGGTCATTTTGTAGTGGTTCTTCCCCATGTAATTGGCTTAAAGATATTTTCATTTACTGCCGGGAAAGTGAGGCAGCTCTGTGACTTGCATTTGTAAACCAATTTCTTACTAATCCTCGGCATGCCCAATTAACAGCACAACAGAAACATGCATGGTCTCCTAGCAACCCCAGAAAGTCACAGATGATTAAAACACTCAATTTTCAAGAGACCATCTCAACGCCTGCTATGGTTTGAAGATGTTAATCTTGTGCATCTATTTTTTTTATGCCTTTTATGTAATAATTCTCTTATTCGTAATCAAAAAGCAGGGTTATATTGCTTCTTCACATTGATCAAAAATTCTGTTGTTCAAAACATATGAACTGATGTATACCTGCTTGATTTTTAAAATTCAATTATTTTAAACCTTGCAGAAGATTCTCATATGCAGGGAAAGGAAGGCAAAAAATTATTTAGCAGCAGATTTGTAGGAATAGTATTGTTGACATTTCTAAATTGTAATTTGCTATTGATTACTTTAAGTTTTCTGGTAGAAATTGGACGAAATGTCAATAGTCGACTATTTGAAATGAGTCATTTTGCCTTTGTTGATAATTGATTTACTTTCAGTGAGCAGAAAATATTCTAAAGGAATATTTAGATTAAGCTGTGAGTAGATATGCACTGAGGTAAGATAATTGAGTTGGAATGAAGGATTTATCAAAAGATAGAATATGTAAATAACTTCAAGCAACAATCTTTGTGTACTGAGATATTCAAATAACAGATTAAATAGCCACTAAAGTTAATAATGTATGAAATGTTAGCAAGGATGCCAAAGAGCTCAAGAAACGATTCAATGACTTTAGATTTAAGTTAACCCACAAGTAACGAGGGAAAATGAGTTGTGGTTGATTAAAAATGTAGCCTAATGTTACCGCAGGGTAAAAGAGAAAGGTTCCCAATCAATTGATTTTTTCAATAAGGTATGTTTATTTACAACTTGTAGATCTCCCATGTCATCAGTCAGTGTGAGAGAGGATGGTTTTATAGGGATTAGAATATGATTTGCTTGTAAGGAACAGTCAAGTTTAACCTGCTCTATTATTTTGATGCTATGAGGTGCAATTGCTGTCAAACAACATTTCCTGTTGTCAATTCAACACACTTAAGCAGTTAATTATTTTCTATAGGATGACAATTACTGTAAACTCCTAGCTCTTCCTGAAGCTGGCGAGATTTGATTTGTTTATCCATCACTTTTTAATATTTGAAGAAAAGTGCGAGACATAATTATGCTTGTATTATAATGTGTGATTTCTAAAATGTGACAGATGTGTCTCAAAATAGTTATTCATTCTAGGTCAGCCATGAACTAATTGATTGATGGAGCTGGTTCGAATTGGCCGTCTCCTATTCCTACTGTCCCGAACTAGACATCAAACGTGTAATGTAGGCTAAGCTGATACTAATGCCAATATCACTGATCATTTTCTGTACAATGGGCATAGCCAGTAACATTGAAAGGTTACTTTGTTTTCACATCTACATAAAACAAAGTGTTTCTGTCATAAATGCGAGCTCACAATCTGATTGGAACTGGCTGCAACTATTGAAATTTCTGTCTAAAATTTGGCCCATTTATAGCACTGTACTCCACAGAAGTAGTAAATGTTTGGTTACACTGTTTAAAAGAAAACTAAATGTTATCTGGTTTACTCAGCATTACCAGTTGTGTGGAACACCTCGAAGCTTTGAAAAAAATCTTGCATTCATTTATCCTTTTTCACAACAGTCACATCTCAAAGTGCTGTACAGCCAATGAAATGCTTCTAAAATGTAGTGACTGGAGACGCAGCGGCCAAATTCTGCACAGCAAGCTCCCACAAATCGCAACATGTTAATGATCACATAATCATTTTGTTGTGATGCTGATTGGCCGGGACTGGGGATAAGTCCCCGACTCTTCTTTGAAATACTGCCATGGGGCTGAATTCTTGAGAACCTCCTGCTCCCCGCCCCCCTCCAATTCTCTGCCCATGTCCAGAGCTCGGGGATACAAAAAATACCAGCGTTAGCCAGTGTATCAGTTTTAGGGTACCATTCCCAGCGCCAGCAATGTTCGCCATGATGGAGAGGAGGGCGTGACAGTGGCACTGAGGCCAATATTAAAAAACTCATTAAGAGATTGTTAGAGGGCGAGGGTAGAATTTTAAAGGGGCGCAATGTTTTCAGGAGCTGCCCATTTCTGATCAGCTGAAAGGAGGTGGGTACAGATTCGCGTAGCAGTCATGGTTACCCCAGAGCATCAGTGTACCCCCATAAGGGGGTCAGTTGGAACTCGGGCATTGAATGTGTCCATTAGCCCCCAGCAGAAGAGGGGCAGAAGAGCAGGGGCGAGGCTGTCAATCACAATAGATGGTGATCTGTCCAAAAAGGAAAGCTGCAGCCAGAAATGGAAGCATGACCATCAGATTTTGGTCCCAATGGCAAGGATGGGCAAAACTTTCCACAGGAAGACTAGAGCCCCAAGCAGCTGGAGAGGGGTAGGTGAGGCAGGAAGGCAAAGGAGGTCATTTCCTCACCTCAAGTCTACAGCCGAAAGCGGAGCCCCTTGCAGATGTCTGGGGCCTAGTGCTTCAAGAGGCTGAATCTGTCGAGGCAGATGGTGACAGACATCTGTGACCTCATAGCCAAAAACAATGCACATCACAGCACCGTTCACTGTATCCTGCCGGTAGCCACCAAAGTCGCTGTGACCTTTCACTTCTTCGCCTCTGGTTCCTTCCAATGATAAGCTGGGGAAATAGTGGTGCCTTAACAATGCTGCACATCACTGCATTCCGCTGGTGTTTGATGTCCTTTTTATCACAGGTGTATAGTACATTCACTTCATGACAGAGACAACCTCACATGAACGGTGGGCAATGGGGTTTTGCCATTTCTGGATTTCCCCAAGTGCAGGGCATTGGGAAAAACGGTAGCATAGTGGTTAGCACAGTTGCTTCACTGCTTCAGGGTCCCAGGTTCAATTCCCGGCTTGGGTCACTGTCTGTGCGGAGTCTGCACATTCTCCCCTTGTCTGTGTGGGTTTCCTCCGGGTGCTCCGGTTTCCTCCCACAGTCCAAAGATGTGCAGGTTAGGTGAATTGGCCATGCTAAAATGCCCGTAGTGTCCAAAAAAAAAAAGAGTTGGATGGGGTTACTGGGTTACGGGGATAGAGTGATGGTGTGGGGCTTGGGTAGGGTGCTCTTTCCAAGGGTCGGTGCAGACTCGATGGGCAGAATAGTTTCCTACTGCACTGTAAATTCTATGATCATTAATTGAACTCATGGGGCCTTCATAGCACATAGTAATCAGCCATGTGATTCACTAACAGGAAGTGCTTTTGCTCCCTGAATGTCCAACTGGTTCTTCCATGTTGATAGTAAAATTTCTTCCATGTTGATAATAAGTTTCCTGGTAGCTGCCATGACTCCTTCATCCTCCACCAATTTAGGCTACACCAGCACTTAATTCCAAAACCAATGGATTCTAGGGCAGTCATTTTCAAACCCAGGGTCGCGACCCACAGGTGGGTTGTGGGCAGGTATCGGGAAGATTTTGGGGCCATGTGCCACGGCGTTCCCAATTGCAGAATGTACTGCCCAACGGCATGACCAACGTTTAAAAATGCCGGCCGTGACTGGCTTTCGGAATATCGGCCGTTACATGCATGCATGCTCCGTCAACAGTGCGCACGCCGGAGCCCAGCAGTGCAGAATTCCTCCTCCTGAGTCTTTCTGCCTGGAGCAGTGGCAGAGAGCAGGTCACCCACCACATGAGTTGATGTCACATGTTCTGGTTGCGAGAGAGATTCCTCCATTTTGCAGCTGCCAGCAGTGCTGATGTGAACTCCAGGGCCTCTGGTGAACAACCCATGAAGAAGAAGCTGAAAACAGGAACAAAGCATAAAGATGATTACTTGAGGGATGGGTTTATTAATTGTGCCACTGCGAATCAGGAGTCAAAGTTCATGGGCACGATTCTCCGACCCTGCGCCAGGTTGGAGAATCGCTGGAACGGCCACGCGAATCGCACCACGTCGCCCTGATGTCCCGACGCCGGGACGCGATTCTCCGGAGAATCGGTGCCATTGGAGCCATTGTGGCCGGCACGGCGTTGGTCGGGGGCCGCCCTAAGTGGTTCCCCCGCGATTCTCCGGCCCGGCCGTAAAAAAAAACCCGAGTCCCGGCGGCGCTGTTCTAACATGCTCTGATCCGGCAGGACCTTGCCGTTGACGGGTCCGGGGGTGGCTAGTGGTGGGAGGGGGTGGGGGGGGGGGGGGGGAAGCAGGGTCTGACTCCGGGGGGGTGGCCTCCGATGTGGCCTGACACGTGATCGGGAGCCACCGATCGGCGGGCCGGCCTTCTCTGTCTCCCGGCCTCCTTTCTTCCGCGCTGGCGCCTGTACTCCTGCGCCATTTTGGGTCAAGGTCGGCACGGACAAGAGAGACACCGCGATGCGCGGAAATCGCGCCAGTGGGACTGCGCATGAGCGGGTTTGCGTCAACCCGCTGCGCATGCGCGCATCCCCCGGCGCCCTTTCCACAGCCGAATCAGCAGCTGGAGTGGCGTGAACCGCCAGAGCACTCTACTGGCCCCCGGTAGGGGCCAGAATTGCTAATCATGGGGCCGTGTTGACACCGTTTAGAAACACGACAGCGTTTCCGACGGCGTCAATACTTAGCCTCAGGATCATAGAATCCCGCCCATGTGTGTTATATGCAGGGAACCAACAGCAAATTAAAGTTTAAAACCCTCAAAACATCAAAGACATTTGAAGACTAAGTGTCGCGGGTTTGAGTACAAACCTGTTTATTATTTTCAACTGATGCAGCGGAATCTTAACTCATCAGCTGAAGTTATTTTCAGAAATATAACATTGAATAACAAAGACCGTGAGGACCAAGCAGGCTCACCTGTCACATTAAAGATAAGTGAAAATGGTGGGTTGTGAAGTTCGGGCCGCGTGGGTCACGACGGTCAGCCGGCATATGTCGTGAAGGTCAGGCGACGTGAATCGCGATGGATGGCTGGCATGGGTCGCAAAGGTTGGCCGGCCGGGGTCACAAAGGGCGGCTGGTGTGGGTCCCGAAGGATGACCAGTTGGTAAAAATGGGTCCCAGGCAAAAAGGTTTGAAAAACACTGTTCTTGGTATCCCTTGAAGACATGGCTATGTGTCCCTCCACGAGAACCCCAGATAGAGGCACATAGGCGATAAAACTACTAGCACCTGCTCTCCATTGAGCAGGCCATTAGACTTGTTAAGCTGTGATTTCAGTGCCTTGACTGGTTGGGTGGTGTGGATCAATGTGGTCAAACGAGGGTTCTGTTGTGTGTTCAGAAGGGCCTTTCAGAGAGGTGTGGACCTGGAGGATCATGAAGCTCTGGAAAGAGGCATGGAGGAGTAGGAGGAAGCGGAAGAGGATGGAGATGACAATGAACAGAGAGGCTGGACAACGCAACAGCTGGGCACAGCTTGTTGGGGTTGAAGGGCTCGTGGGGATGCCAGTAATGTCAAAGATCGCCTTATCCAAGTATGTTTTAAGTGACTCCCTCTGATCCAGATTGAGGGGCATGGCATGGTAGCGAGTCTGAGGTACGTGTCATAGCATATGGTTGGAAGACACAGCCGGGAACCTTGCATCATTTATCACCACTTGAAGAAAGAACATTGGCCTAGAGGCTTGGTAATCAGCATGGATGATCCCATTATTTAGTTCAGCAACTCATGCTACTTTTACAGTCATGGCAGAAATTAAAGGAATAACATTCACACCAGAGGGGGGACCAGACATGAAAATAATCTTGACTGCAATTTCCTGTCTCTGTGGCGAAAATTAAGTCCATGGGATCTTTTACATGTACTTGTTAGGGCATAGGTTTATGTTTCATCCAAAAGATTAACCATCTCTTCTTTAAAGTAAGTTTTGTCTGCTCATTTTTGATTTCAATTTATTTAGCCACTGATGGGGGTCTCTGGTGGGGTCTCTGGTGGAGGGTGTGATGGGAGTCTCTGTGGGGAGGGTCTGCTGTGGGGGTCTGATAGAAGGGCTGAGGTGGGGTGAGCAGGATTTGCATTGTGTGGAGCCCTCCGATGGACTTTGGGGAGCCTACTTTAAATACCAACCCCCTTGGTGCACCACAAGTTCCAGCGCGTCAGGGCCACGCATCAGAGATTATGGTGCAAAATTACAGCGCATGGGATTGGGGGAAATGTATTGAGGTGGATAGAAAACTGGTTGGCAGAGAGGAAACAAAGAGTAGGGATTAATGGGTCCTTTTCAAATTGGCAGGCAGTAACGACCCCTTCGTTGCATCCTCGTCACAATTAACCCTCCCACCTAATTTGGTATCATCTGCAAACTTTGAGATGTTACATTTTGTTCCCTCATCCAGTCATTAATATATATTGTGA
This sequence comes from Scyliorhinus canicula, assembly GCF_902713615.1. Taxonomy (NCBI): domain Eukaryota; kingdom Metazoa; phylum Chordata; class Chondrichthyes; order Carcharhiniformes; family Scyliorhinidae; genus Scyliorhinus; species Scyliorhinus canicula. The sequence goes on from NC_052159.1 coordinate 40,093,998, forward strand.
AGAGCTGGGGTCCCAGCACCGATCCCAGTGGTACCCCCCGTACCACTGGGATCGATGCTGGGACCCCAGCTATTCACAATATATATTAATGACTGGATGAGGGAACAAAATGTAACATCTCAAAGTTTGCAGATGATACCAAATTAGGTGGGAGAGTTAATTGTGACGAGGATGCAGGGATCCTGCAGCATGATCTGGACAGGTTGGGCAAGTAGGCAAATCAATGGCAGATGCAGTATAAATTGGATACGTTTGAGGTTATTCACTTTGGAAGCAAAACAGGAAGGCAGATTACTACCTGAATGTTTGTAAATTGGGAGAGGGGAGTGTGTAACGGGATCTGGGTATCCTTGTGCACCAGCCGCTGAAGGTAAGCCTGCAGGTGCAGCAGGCGGTAAAGAAGGCTAATGGTATGTTGGCCTTCATTGTGAGAGGTTTCGAGTATAGAAGCAGGGATGTGTTGCTGCAATTATACAGGGCCTTGTTGAGGCCACACCTGGAGTATTGTGTGCAGTTTTGGTCTCCTTCTCTGAGGAAGGATGTTCTTGCTCTCGACGGAGTGCAGCGAAGGTTTACCAGACTGATTACATGGATGGTGGGACCGTCATATGAGGAGAGATTGACTAGGCTGGGATTGTTCTCGCTGGAGTTCAGAAGAATGAGGGGGGATCTCAGAGACTTATAAAATTTTAACGGGACTAGACAGGGTAGATGCAGAGAACATGTTACCAATGATGGGTGTGTCCAGAACCAGGGGTCACAGTCTGAGGATTCAGGGTAAACCATTTCGGACAGATATAAAGAGACATTTCTTCACAAAGAGTGGTGAGCCTGTGGAATTCATTACCACAGGAAGTAGTTGATGCTAAAACTTTGAATATATTCAAGAGGCGGCGAGATAGGGCACTTGGGGAGAATGGGATCAAAGGAGAAAGCAGGATTAAGCTCTTGAGTTGGATGAGCAGCCATGATCGTGATGAATGGCGGAGCAGGCTCGAAGGGCCAAAAGGCCTCCTCCTGCTCCTACCTTCAATGTACCTAGGCAAATACTTGCACCAATATACGCACACTTAACTGACGGCCGAGAGAGCTGGAGCATCACGGGGTCGTGGAGAATGCGATGTCCAGCCCATTAATAGGATCCAAATGGTTTCAAATGATTCATTTGAATTCTCCCACTGGCGCGAGACGCGGACCTCGATGCTACTGCCAGCAAGGGACTGGAACATCACCATGGAATATGTCTCAATCCCATTTTTTGCCTGACATGGGGCTCCCTGCAGCGTCACGAACTCCGCTACCTGCGGCAAGCAGTGTGGAATCCGACGGTGGGTGGCGGGGAATCTCCCCAATGTTTCTATGTGGCTGTCTGTGTCTGCACATTACCAATCTGATTGGCCACATGCCACACATCCACATACAAACATTGTATCACTCATTTAACTTTATTACTTGCCCTCTTAGGTATTTCACAGTGTTCCTGACCTGCTTCCCACTCCCGGTCTGCTTCACAGTATTCCTGACCTGCTTCCCACTCCCGGTCTGCTTCACAGTGATCCTGACCTGCTTCCCACTCCTGGTCTGCTTCACAGTGTTCCTGACCTGCTTCCCACTCCTGGTCTACTTCACAGTGTTCCTCACCTGCTTCCCACTCCCGGTCTGCTTCACAGTGATCATGACCTACTTCCCACTCCCGGTCTGCTTCAAAGTGATCCTGACCTGCTTCCCACTCCCGGTCGGCTTTACAGTGATCCTGACCTGCTTCCCACTCCCTGTCTGCTTCACAGTGATCCTGACCTGCTTCCCACTCCTGGTCTGCTTCACAGTGAGCCTGACCTGCTTCCCACTCCTGGTCTGCTTCACAGTGATCCTGACCTGTTTCCCACTCCCGGTCTGCTTTACAGTGATCCTGACCTGCTTCCCACTCCCGGTCTGCTTCACAGTGATCCTGACCTGCTTCACAATTCTCCCGGTCTGCTTCACAGTGATCCTGACCTGCTTCACAATTCTCCCGGCCTGCTTCACAGTGATCCTGACCTGCTTCCCACTCCTGGTCTGCTTCACAGTGATCCTGACCTGCTTCCCACTCCCGGTCTGCTTCACAGTGTTCCTGACTGCTTCCCACTCCCGGTGATCCTGACCTGCTTCCCACTCCCGGTCTGCTTCACAGTGATCCTGACCTGCTTCCCACTCCAGGTCTGCTCCACAGTGATCCTGACCTGCTTCCCATTCCTGGCCTGCTTCACAGTAATCCTGACCTGCTTCCCACTCCCGGTCTGCTTTATAGTGATCATGACCTACTTCCCACTCCCGGTCTGCTTCACAGTGATCCTGACCTGCTTCCCACTCCAGGTCTGCTTCACAGTGATCCTGACCTGCTTCCCACTCCCGGTCTGCTTCACAGTGTTCCTGACTGCTTCCCACTTCCAGTGATCCTGACCTGCTTCCCACTCCTGGTCTGCTTCACAGTGATCCTGACCTGCTTCCCACTCCCGGTCTGCTTTACAGTGATCCTGACCTGCTTCCCACTCCCGGTCTGCTTCACAGTGATCCTGACCTGCTTCACAATTCTCCCAGTCTGCTTCACAGTGATCCTGACCTGCTTCACAATTCTCCCGGTCTGCTTCTCAGTGTTCCTGACCTGCTTCCCACTTCCGGTCTGCTTCACAGTGATCATGACCTACTTCCCACTCCCGGTCTGCTTCACAGTGATCCTGACCTGCTTCCCACTCCAGACCTGCTCCACAGTGATCCTGACCTGCTTCCCACTCCTGACCTGCTTCCCACTCCTGACCTGCTTCCCACTCCCGGTCTGCTACACAGTGATCCTGACCTGCTTCACAATTCTCCCGGTCTGCTTCACAGTGATCCTGACCTGCTACACAATTCTCCCGGTCTGCTTCACAGTGATCCTGACCTGCTTCCCACTCCTGGTCTGCTTCACAGTGATCCTGACCTGCTTCCCACTCCCGGTCTGCTTCACAGTGTTCCTGACTGCTTCCCACTCCCGGTGATCCTGACCTGCTTCCCACTCCTGGTCTGCTTCACAGTGATCCTGACCTGCTTCCCTCTTCCGGTCTGCTTTACAGTGATCCTGACCTGCTTCCCACTCCCGGTCTGCTTCACAGTGATCCTGACCTGCTTCACAATTCTCCCGGTCTGCTTCTCAGTGTTCCTGACCTGCTTCCCACTCCTGGTCTGCTTCACAGTGATCATGACCTACTTCCCACTCCCGGTCTGCTTCACAGTGATCCTGACCTGCTTCCCACTCCCGGTCTGCTTTACAGTGATCCTGACCTGCTTCCCACTCCCGGTCTGCTTCACAGTGATCCTGACCTGCTTCCCACTCCCGGTCTGCTTTACAGTGATCCTGACCTGCTTCCCACTCCCGGTCTGCTTCACAGTGATCCTGACCTGCTTCACAATTCTCCCGGTCTGCTTAACAGTGATCCTGACCCGCTTCACAATTCTCCCGGTCTGCTTCACAGTGATCCTGACCTGCCTCCCACTCATGGTCTGCTTCACAGTGTTCCTGACTGCTTCCCACTCCCGGTGATCCTGACCTGCTTCCCATTCCCAGTCTGCTTCACAGTGATCCTGACCTGCTTCTCAGTGTTCCTGACCTGCTTCCCACTTCCGGTCTGCTTCACCGTGATCCTGACCTGCTTCCCACTCCCTGTCTGCTTCAAAGTGATCTTGACCTGCTTCCCACTCCCGGTCTGCTTCACAGTGATCCTGACCTGCTTCCCACTCCTGGTCTGCTTCACAGTGATCCTGATCTGCTTCCCTCTTCCGGTCTGCTTTACAGTGATCCTGACCTGCTTCCCACTCCCGGTCTGCTTCACAGTGATCCTGACCTGCTTCACAATTCTCCCGGTCTGCTTCTCAGTGTTCCTGACCTGCTTCCCACTCCTGGTCTGCTTCACAGTGATCATGACCTACTTCCCACTCCCGGTCTGCTTCACAGTGATCCTGACCTGCTTCCCACTCCCGGTCTGCTTCACAGTGATCCTGACCTGCTTCCCACTCCTGGTCTGCTTCACAGTGATCCTGACCTGCTTCCCTCTTCCGGTCTGCTTTACAGTGATCCTGACCTGCTTCCCACTCCCGGTCTGCTTCACAGTGATCCTGACCTGCTTCACAATTCTCCCGGTCTGCTTCTCAGTGTTCCTGACCTGCTTCCCACTCCTGGTCTGCTTCACAGTGATCATGACCTACTTCCCACTCCCGGTCTGCTTCACAGTGATCCTGACCTGCTTCCCACTCCCGGTCTGCTTTACAGTGATCTTGACCTGCTTCCCACTCCCGGTCTGCTTCACAGTGATCCTGACCTGCTTCCCACTCCTGGTCTGCTTCACAGTGATCCTGACCTGCTTCACAATTCCGGTCTGCTTTACAGTGATCCTGACCTGCTTCCCACTCCCGGTCTGCTTCACAGTGATCCTGACCTGCTTCACAATTCTCCCGGTCTGCTTCTCAGTGTTCCTGACCTGCTTCCCACTCCCGGTCTGCTTCACAGTGATCCTGACCTGCTTCCCACGCCTGGTCTGCTTCACAGTGATCCTGACCTGCTTCCCTCTTCCGGTCTGCTTTACAGTGATCCTGACCTGCTTCCCACTCCCGGTCTGCTTCACAGTGATCCTGACCTGCTTCACAATTCACCCGGTCTGCTTCTCAGTGTTCCTGACCTGCTTCCCACTCCTGGTCTGCTTCACAGTGATCCTGACCTGCTTCCCTCTTCCGGTCTGCTTTACAGTGATCCTGACCTGCTTCCCACTCCCGGTCTGCTTCACAGTGATCCTGACCTGCTTCACAATTCACCCGGTCTGCTTCTCAGTGTTCCTGACCTACTTCCCACTCCCGGTCTGCTTCACAGTGATCCTGACCTGTTTCCCACTCCCGGTCTGCTTTACAGTGATCTTGACCTGCTTCCCACTCCCGGTCTGCTTCACAGTGATCCTGACCTGCTTCCCACTCCTGGTCTGCTTCACAGTGATCCTGACCTGCTTCCCTCTTCCGGTCTGCTTTACAGTGATCCTGACCTGCTTCCCACTCCCGGTCTGCTTCACAGTGATCCTGACCTGCTTCACAATTCTCCCGGTCTGCTTCTCAGTGTTCCTGACCTGCTTCCCACTCCTGGTCTGCTTCACAGTGATCCTGACCTGCTTCCCACTCCCGGTCTGCTTCACAGTGATCCTGACCTGCTTCCCACTCCCGGTCTGCTTTACAGTGATCCTGACCTGCTTCCCACTCCTGGTCTGCTTCACAGTGATCCTGACCTGCTTCACAATTCTCCCGGTCTGCTTAACAGTGATCCTGACCCGCTTTACAATTCTCCCGGTCTGCTTCACAGTGATCCTGACCTGCCTCCCACTCCCGGTCTGCTTCACAGTGTTCCTGACTGCTTCCCACTCCCGGTGATCCTGACCTGCTTCCCATTCCCGGTCTGCTTCACAGTGATCCTGACCTGCTTCTCAGTGTTCCTAACCTGCTTCCCACTTCCGGTCTGCTTCACAGTGATCCTGACCTGCTTCCCACTCCCTGTCTGCTTCAAAGTGATCTTGACCTGCTTCCCACTCCCGGTCTGCTTCACATTGATCCTGACCTGCTTCCCACTCCCGGTCTGCTTCACAGTGATCCTGACCTGCTTCACAATTCTCCCGGTCTGCTTCACAGTGACCCTGACCTGCTTCCCACTTCTGGTCTGCTTCACAGTGCTCCTGACCTGCTTCCCACTCCTGGTCTGCTTCACAGTGTTCCTGACTGCTTCCCACTCCAGGTGATCCTGACCTGCTTCACAGTGATCCTGACCTGCTTTCCACTCCAGGTCTGCTTCACAGTGATCCTGACCTGCTTCCCACTCCCAGTCTGCTTCACAGTGATCCGGACCTGCTTCCCACTCCCGGTCTGCTTCACAGTGACCCTGACATGCATCCCACTCCCGGTCTGCTTCACAGTGATCCTGGCCTGCTTCACACTCCTGGTCTGTTTTAATATTTTTTAAAAAATATTGTTACAAGTAGACTTACATTAACACTGCAATGAAGTTACTGTGAAAAGCCCCTAGTCGCCACATTCCGACGCGTGTTCGGATACACAGAGGGAGAATTCAGAATTCTCAGCTGGTACAAGAATTGGACGCGCATTGTTGGCCTTGTTCTGAATTACAAACCAGCTGTCCATCCCACTGTGCTAAACCCCTGACTTACTTCACAATCCTCCCGGTCTGCTTTACAGGGATCCTGACCTGCTTCACACTCCTGGTCTATTTTACAGGGAGCCTGACCTGCTTCAAAATCCTCCCATTCTGCTTCACAGTGATCTTGACCAGGTTCACATCCCTCCTGGTCTGCTTCATGGTGATCCTAACCTGTACACTCCTCTTTGGTGAGTAACTCGCCTTTTGCAAAAAATCATTCATGGAATATGTTCATTACAGTGGGCCAGCATTTATTGCCCAATCTGGTTTTACATGTAGGCTAGACCAAGTAAGGATAGCAGATTTCCTTCCCTAAGGGACATTTAGTGAACCAGATGGAATTTTATGGTAATTGACAATGGTGCCATGATTATCATTAGACTTTCAATTCCAGGGGCTGGATTCTCCCCTACCCGGCGGGCGAGGGGTCCCGGCGGGATGGAGTGGCGTGAACCACTCCGGCGTTGGGCTGCCCCAAACGTGCGGATTTTTCCGCACCTTTAGGGGCCAAGCCCTCACCTTGAGGGGCTAAGCCCGCGCCAGAGTGGTTGCCGTCCCGCCGGCTGGCGTGGAAGGCCTTTGGTGCCACGCCAGCCGGGGCCGAAGGGACTTCGTCGGCCGGTGGAAGTCCGCGCATGCACTGGAGCGTCACTGGATACGCAGGGGACGGGGTCACTTCCGCGTCAGCCACTGCGGAGGCTATGGCCGACGCGGAAGGAAAAGAGTGCCCCCACAGCACAGGCCTATCCGAGGATCGGTGGGCCCCGATAACGGGCCAGGCTACCGTGGGGGCACCCCCCAGGGCCAGATCGCTCCGCGCCCCCTCCTCCCAGGACACCGGAGCCCGCCCGCGCCGCCAGTCCCACCGGTAAGGGAGGTGCTTTGATTCACGCCGGCGGGAGAGGCATTACAGCAGCGGGACTTCAGCCCATCGCGGGCTGGAGAATCGCCGGGGGCCCGATGACCGGCTCGGCACGATTCCCGCCCCTGCTGAATCTCCGGTGACGGAGAATTCGGTGGCCGGCGGGGGCCGGATTCACGCCGCCCCCTGGCGATTCTCCGACCCGGTGGGAGGGGTCGGAGGATCCAGCCCCAGATTTCTAAAAATTTTATTCAAATTTTACCATCTACTGCGGTGGGATTCAAACTCGACCTCCAGAGCATTATCCTGGGCCTCTGGATTTCGGACAGTGAAAATACCACTGCGCCACCTCCTCCTGCCTCACCAAAGCCTGCCCATTATCTACAAGGTACAAGTCAGGAGTATGACAGAATATCGACCACTTGCCTGAAAAAGTGCAACTCCAACAAAATGTGCGGAAACTCATCACCATCCAAGACAAAGCAATGCATTTGACCAAAACTCCAGCCCTCACCTTAAACATTCACTACCTCCGCCACTGGCAGCAGAATGTATCTGCTGTAGCAGAATGTCTACAAGATATACTGCAGCAATCGACAAGTATCCTTTTCAGCACCTTACAATTTTGTGACCTATATCACCTGGAAGAACAGGGGCGGCAAATACATGGGAACACGACTATCTGCAATTTCCCTCTACATCACTCGCTGTTCCTTCACTGTTGCTGGGTCAAAATCCTGCAGCTATTCAAGAAGACGGTTAACTACCACCTTCTCAACTGCAATTGGAAATGAGCAACAAATGCTGGCCTTGCCTGCAACATTTGCATCCCAACAACAAATTTTTAAAATGTATTTCCAGTTTGAATCTGCCTAAGTTGCAGTTTAACTGTGCATTGTGCTGCGACTGTTGAACGAATTGTTGCTTTTGTATCTGCACACACTTCCCATAGAGAGAACCGTGTGAAGTCATGCAAGGAATAACAGGCCGATTAACAGCCTGCGGGAATAGTGACCGTCAATGTTCATTCCTTGGCCATATCGGTAATACTATACCAAACCATTGTTTAGTCCTATATGACAGAAGGATTTCCTGGACTCCAATAACCCACACAACAAAGGAGGAACATCCAATTCCACTGGTCGCAGTTTCCCACTGGATGTCAAGCCAGGTCAGGCTAAAATTGCTGGGACTTTAACCTGGCATTGTAAGACTTCTTACTGTGCTCACCCCAGTCCAGCGCCGGCATCTCCACATCAAGGCTAAAATTGGATCAAACCCAGAATTATTTTTTTAAATATATTTTTATTCTCCTTTTTCACATTTTCATCAATTTTGCAACAGCAAATAATTAACAATAACAACAAATAAATGGCAATCCTCTAACCAACAATCCCCTTATCCCACCCACCCTCAAACAAACGCCCAACATTTTAAATACAAAACACCAATGAAAAGGAATCATCATTAATTTATACATTCCAAACCCCCAACATCCCCCTCAATGTTCAATATCATCCAATTCATGAAAATGCATGATGAAGAAGGCCCAAGTAGAATCCTCCCATCCCCCACGCTCAACTCAAATTTTACTTTCTCGAGCGTTAAGAACTCCAGCAGGTCCCCCTCGCCACGCCGAGGCACAGGGTGGAGAAGCCGACCTCCACCCCAACAGAATCCGCCTTAGGTTAAGTCAAAGCTGAGCTGAGCGATTTTCACTGAAACTTCCAAGTCATTCATATATTTCACACATGTGCATATCTATAGAAAACACCAAAAATTGGCATTCGCTTCTAACACGCTTTCTATTCCCAAAGGTGCAAGAGAAAGAAGATCAAACAATTGGCTGCCTTGTCCCCGTGACATAAAGGTGCAATCTGAGGAGGTCAACATGCTAATAATCAAAGATTGCTCATTTTATCAGCAGCAGTTTTGCATCCACAGTAAAATTGTCGCTCAAGAGAGGATGGTTGTAGAAGGTTTTATCAAAAGCAACAGCTGTGTTTGGAATTACAAAACATATCAGAGTGCAGATATCTCTGTGAAATGGTGCGCCTGGTTGAATTATTCATATCTGCACTCTCTGGGAGGCTGTCTACCAATAACCCTGAAATGTTACATGTTGGTACAAAGTAAAATAAGCTCAACCAGGTTATGAAAGAAGACCTATCTTCTGTACATTACATTACAAAGAGGAAAATAAATTAGCGTTGTTGCTGATGATACGTATGCGTAGTTTAAAATTCCAAATGACTGTTCGTATGAGTTTTGAATGATAAAGTGTACATGCAACTATTTACTATTGGCTGGAGCCATGAGGAATATAGGAGTAGGCCATTTAGCTCCTTGTGCCTATCCTGCCATTTAATGAGACTATGGGTGTGATCGAATGACCTCGTCATGCCCAACTCGGTGACGAGGCTAGTAAATCTCACGAAAGGCCTCTCACGAGATTTGAGACACTTGGAATGCCTCGCCAGATCTAACGAGATCTTGATTGACGTTGCGATCTGGATCTGAACCCTCACTGGGCGGGATTCAGATGAACATATTCAAGTGATGCCCCTGTGGCACGGGGACGAACGCCAGTGCCTGGGAGACCTCACCATGGCACTGTTTAGCACTGGTCCACACACACATGGGCCAGGCGTAATGGTACCTAAAGGGGGTGGGGGTCTGTTAGGTATTGTCGGCTCACCAGTGATCAGGCTCTGGGCAGGATGATAACCTGGCACTCCTGCTGGCGCCTGGATATCTTGGCACTGCCACAGTGCCCAGCTGGTACTTCCAGGCTGCGTGGTGAGATGGGGTTGGAAGGGGGGACATCGAGGACTCCGTAACAGGTAAACTGGGGTGTTGGGGAGCTCCGATGGCGGCAGTGGGAAGTCTGAGGGAAACCGGGCAGTATTTAAAAATAGCGCCTGATTGCTTCCTGCATTGTCGAGCTCAGCTCGTAAATAAGGTAAGTGCGGCCTTGGCAAGGCATTCCTCACCAAGGCTGCATTTACGTTAAGAAAAAAAAGAGTCTCATTTGATAGCAGAGTCATTCTCGGCACTGCAGGTGTCGTGGATCACCTGCTGTACGTGCCCAAAACAGGACTCTGTTTTTGGGGCATTAAATTGCACCGTCTGCCCTATTTGCGACCATACAGCCATTTGATGTGTTAGGCAGGTTGGTTCGACGTTGACTGCAACTGGATGCAGGGAAGCTAGAAACAAACGTCTGACACAGGAGATGATCCAACACTGTTTTATTTAACTATGGACTGCTGTACATGTTCAGCTGTGGGTTGACACTCTACTAATCCAACTGATGACCTCTTACTGGCTTGACCAGACGTACTAGCTACCGCATGGTAATAGTGCTCACTAACTTGTGCACTCTGACTGTCTCAGTAGCTGGGCACCTGAAAGAGGGAGAGTCTTAATGCCATGTGGGCGTTGTAGTGGTGCTGTCCTGTCTGGTGATTGGTTGTTCTGTGTTGTGTGTTCATTGGTCATCCTGTGTGTCAATCACTGCCTGTCTGCATCTCATTATATACATGAGTGGATATTATGACACCATTCACCTACCTTTACGTGGGCCCGGATTCATGTGGATGAGAATCGGTGCAGCTATTTGCAAATGTGGCCCTGATGCTATGAACCTCACAGTGGACCAAGGGCGTAGCTATTTAAGGGAGTTGCCACCTTCCCTCCGCAATACAAATCCTGCCCACCCCAGCCCCACCAGACCACCCCCCCCCCCCCCCACAGCCTCCCCCACCAGAGACCCCCACCGGAGACCACACCAGAGACCCCACCAGAGACACCCCCAATTACAGAGTCGTCCCCCCCCAATTACATAGACTCCCCCCAATTACAGAGACCCCCCCTTAAGAGAAACCCCTGTCTGGAAGCCTCATAAGAGAGACCCATGCCAGGGTTCCCCCCAAAAGATAGACCCCTGCCTGGAAGCCTCCCATAAGAGAGGCCCCTGCTGGAAGCTGGAGAGCAGTCCAGACAAAGGTAGTGAAAAAAAATCACTGCTTTAAAACTCACCTGTGCGATACACCTGCTGGTTCTGGCAGAGGAAGTCACTTCTGGAAAGAGAAAAACAGTGAGCTGGGTTTGTATCCCCTCAGATCATTGATCCAAAAGCCTTGTATTCATACCTCTGTGAAATTGCTTTAACTAGGCTGTGATTGACAGCTTCCACACACTTTGAGCTGTCTGCATTGTGTAATTAATCTCCTTCACGCTTGAGTGACTTGTTGGGGGGGGGGGGGGTTGCGTCACCCTCATACTGGTGGAAAGAGTTGACCCAAAAATCCCAGGGGAAGGAGGGTGTGCGGTTCAATTTTGTCGTGGAGGGGAGGGGGTCCCAGCCCCCGGGCCTCCCTCTTGAGGCTCATAATGGTCACCTGATAGTGGGATTCGCAAGGGAATCTCTGGTAATTCCCGCTTTGCATGGCAGAGGATTGTGAATTGTTTCCGGATTTGCACTCATGTGCGATTCAGCTCCGACGCGAGAGCAGCCTTCCAATCGGAGAATTCCGTCCAATATGTATAAATAATAATAATGATAATAATAATTGCTTATTGTCACAAGTAGGCTTCAATGAAGTTACTGTGAAAAGCCCCTCGTCGCCACATTCTGGTGCCTGTTTGAGAAGGCCGGTATGAGAATTGAACCCGCGCTGCTGGCCTTGTTTAGCATTCCACGCCAGCTGTTTAGCCAACTGTGCTAAACCAACCTCTTGTCTGATAAATATCTAACTATCAAAGCTTTGTACTTTTTCAGGCAACATTAATCCTGATATTCATGTCAGGATGAGTTTTGATTTCTATCACATCATTTCTGTAAAATGAGATTGCTGAAGGCTGTAAAGACGTTGTGTTTAAGAGAAAATCTATGATCGTCAAAAAACAAAAGACTATTTGGCTGTCCAAAGATTGATTCTTTGTTTTTCTAACTTTCCAAGCTCGCATGCCGCTATGTTTCGAACACTTCTAAAATCTGTATCTACTCTCTGCCTGGCATATTGTTGGAAAAATATATCATTTGTAGTGTTTTTAAAATGTTCATGAGGTGCAAATGAAGGCTATAGTTATTGCCCTGAGAAGAAGCTGGTGGACCTGCTTAAGAAAATAAGAAATACGAGCAAGAGTGACAGCAGAACTAGGGGGCATAGCCTCAAAATAAGGGGAAGTAGATTTAGGACTGAGTTTAGGAGGAACTTCTTCACCCAAAGGGTTGTGAATCTATGGAATTCCTTGCCCAGTGAAGCAGTTGAGGCTCCTTCATTACATGTTTTTAAGGTAAAGATAGATAGTTTTTTGAAGAATAAAGGGATTAAGGGTTATGGTGTTCGGGCCGGAAAGTGGAGCTGAGTCCACAAAAGATCAGCCATGATCTAATTGAATGGAGGAGCAGGCTCGAGGGGCCAGATGGCCTACTCCTGCTCCTAGTTCTTATGTTCTTATGTTCTATTGAGGACTGCAAATCTGCTTCACCATTGATTTTGATCATGGCTGATCTTCTCAACTCAACTCCACCTTTCCGCACCAGTAAGAATGTAAGAAATAAGAGGAGTAGCCCATTCTTCATCAACTGTTGCAGTCTTTGTGGTAACGGAGCTCTATCACTGGTGTTAGATGGAGAAGTCCTGTACTTTAACCTCTTGGCAATGATAAATTAAAGATATATGTCCAGGAGAGGAAGGTGTGTGACCTGAGAGAAATGTAAAGGTGATAATGTTCCTATATCTGTGCAAAGAATTGTGATACTTTATCTTTACGATAATTTCAATAAACATATTTTTCATCAATTTATGTCCAACATTTTTGGTGATTTGGTGATTTCAATACCAGAGTTGGAAAGGACCCAGACCTCTGGGAAAGTGTAATTTGCAGAGACGAATAGGGAAATCCAACACCAGTGGTACCTTGCTCCTGACAAAATGCCCAGAATACGGCCTTGTCATAACCAACATCGTATTTTGTCAGAGAGACAAGGGCAAGGCCTCATGGCAACACCCTCGTTCCAATCACTGGCACCTGCTCCATGACATCATCATCGGAGCGAGGAGGTGCGTATCAAAGTAGCAATGGCAACAGAAACAATTCCATATGAAAATCAACACTGAAGCACTCAAACACTCTGATAAGAAAATACTCTGTTCAGCCAGCTCCTCAGTGCCAACCTAACAACTTCCAGGAGGCCAGAGAGACAGAGTGTCCACAGTGCCTGTTCTGCCTTCAAGGCCTCCATAATCAGCACCTGCAAAGAGATGCTTGGTCACTTGACCAGGAAACACCAAGACTGGTTCAATGAGAATGACCAGGAGATCCAGAAATCTGTTCAACCTCTGCCGCCTACAGGCCAGATCCAAGGTCGCCCCACCCTCTGTCATTGAACTATAGTGCAGATGATTGTTGCACCTGCGCATACTCGAAACCCAAGCCACCAGCAACACTGTCACTGAGACATACAAGAACATGGGCCTTACACTAAACATACAGAAGACAGTGATTTTCTACCAACTTATCCCCGCTAGACAGCACTGCACACTGCCCCCTCCCCAGTTATCAAAATCTGAGATTCTCCAATCACTGTCTGCCCCACTTGTGTGAGAGAGACAATGTCGTGCATCGGACTCTTCAATCACCTGAGAATTCACTTTTAGTGTGGAAGAAAAAGTCGACTCCAAGGGACTGTCCAAGAAGAAGATTTATTTTAAAATAATCTTCAGGATTAACCTTAGTTAAGACATTCATTCATTTAGAGAGTTCTTGAGGCACCCCCTTAACTGTTTTCTCTACAGGCAGTTCATAGTAATCTGTCTGAACCTTTTGTTGAGCTCCTTTTTGTACTTTGAAAGCTGATCTAATCCTCATTTATTGGAATTTTAGTTTCCAGCATGGTTTTTCTCAAGAAAATTAGGAATCTTTTCCCTTCTTCCAACTATGTGACCTTCTTTTATTTGAAAAAGGCATCAACTTGTTTCAGCAGCGCAGGTTGTTTTGCGTAGTGTTAGAAGATGCAAATTCAATTTCTTTGACTTGCTCTGTCGCTGTTGAGCAATAAACTTTTTGGCTGCTGCAGTGACGTTAGATTGTAGATTTTAAAAATGGACCAATTAAGATATGATGAATGGTCTTCCTCCTCTCCATTTATCCTTTGATCATTGACAATTCCTGACGCAGAAGACAGGCAGCAGAACATAGCAAGTAAAATACCCCCACTTCCATTTATTCGACAAAGTATAATGTATAAAATAGAAAACATTCCACACACACTGATAAATACAACTGCAGCTGTGAGGAGTTCAAATAACCAATTCCCTTTTTTATGTATTGAGTCCAAGTGCTAAATTTGATTTGGTCTCATAAATCATCATATTGGATACAGCTTCAGAGAATCTGCGCTGGTTTACTGTATTTTTTACTGAGAAAGGTTTTCCACACTGTAACCACAGTACATGCACAGATGTATCTCCCAGTGTGCATGTTGACTGCTTGAGATTTTACTAAGTTAACAGACATGAAGCTGGATTCTCTGGTGACCGACGCCAAAATCGCTTTCGATGAACGGCCGGAGAATCCAAGTTTACGCCCAAATCGAGGATGGCGGCGCTTTTGCGATGCTCCACCCCTTCCATAGCTGTGTATCAACGACGTCAGGACATTGCCTGAGGGCCCCCCCCGCCCTCGATGCTTTGTCCCCGACCGGCTGATTTCCCGATGGCGTGGGTCTTCCATGGTCTCATCAGTCAGGAACTCAGCATGGCGGCTGCGGACTCAGTCCAGCGCCCTCGTGGTCGGGGGAGGGCCGATTCGCGGGGCAGGGGGGACATTATTAGGGGCTGGAGGAATTTTGTGGGGGCGGGGGATGGTCCGCCATGCGCATGCGCGGCCTCGGACCCTGACAATCCTCTGGGGCGTATCGTCAGCTAGAGCCGGGTTCTCTCTACTGCCGCCCTGCTAGCCCCCAGCAAAACGGCGAATCGGTGGCCGTTTCGCGCCAGTTTTTCTGGAGTAAAACACCACCATTCCCATGCCAACGTGGGGACATAGCCTCAGAATCTGAGAATTCAGCCCATGGGCTTTTATGTTGCAAACAGATCAAACTGGATGACCTCTGAACTGGTCTCACATAAAACTTGGGTGAGAATTTTCAGGTCACCATCCCAAGGGTGGGTTTTCCCATGGCAGATGCAGCGAGCCATTGGCTACTGGCGGGATCTTCCAGTTCCGCCGAAGTCTATGGGCTTTTGCGTGGCTTGCCTGCACCGCCACTGGGGAACCACCACGAGGGGCTGACTGTGACGAGGCTGGAAGATCTCACTGCTAGGAGAGGGGTGAAAAACCCTCCCGGGATTTAAAATAGGATACGCTAATGCTAATCAGAACACAGAGCTTGGCATTTTTCCATTTCAGGTAAAAGATGGGCTTGTGCAGTTTTAAGATTTTAAAATGTAAAACATCAGAGAGAGAGAGAGAGGATACTGGTTTCCAGGATCGATCTCCACAAGTTGGGATTGTTTTCCTTGGAGAAAAGAAGGTTGCGATGTGATAGATGTATTCAAAGCCATGAAGCGTCTGGACAGAGTAAATAGGGAGATACTGTCCCCATTGGTGGAAGGATCAAGAACAAGTGGGCACAGATTTAAGATAATTGTCAAAAGAAGCAGTAGATACACGAGGAGAAACATTTTCATGCAGCAAGATCTGGAAAGCACTGCCGGAGAATGTGATGGAGACAAGTTCATTTGAGGCATTCCAGAGGGAATTGGATTATCTGAATGCGCAGGGTTATGGGGGAAAGTGGGGGATGGCACAAGGTGCATTGCTCACTCGGAGAGCTGGCTCAGACAAAATGGGTTGAACGGCGTCCTGTGCTTTACAAACTCAGGTGGTTCTGTGATAGTAGATATCGATTGATAGAACATGAGACAGTTATCAATCAATCAACATCAAAAGCCAGGCAAAAGCACAAACTGCTTCTGTTCCTCATCTGACTCCAATTTTAAATTCACTGTGAAGTACACATTATTGTTAATTATTCAAATAATGGGATAAATTTTCTTTGCGGCCATTCATTGTTTCAATTCTGTTTAAAAGCTGGTGCATGACAAAGCAACTGAAGGGTTATTGGATCTGTGACATAGAGCCTATTTAGCTTGAGAGAAAGGGCATGTATTTTATTCTTTATATTTATTCCAGTTTTTCTGCCTGGGACTGACACCAATAGGCTGTATCTAGGTCAGTGCAGTACATCTTGTAAGGAAAGGTGGCACTAACTGAGTGCTCAAGGCAATATGTCTAATGTTCTTTCGTTTAATGGTGCAATGATGCATACATTGCACTGTGATCATTTGAATGTCAGAGTTTGTTCCTGTTTGTTTCTGGTATAAAATAACCCTTGTGATAAATTTACAAAGCCTCATTCACCGCCAATAATGTGAAATGAAAATGTAAGTTCCACATCGCCATCTGATTATTTGCAGATGAGGTGAATTTTTCAGATCACCACCTTTGCGATTGTAGTAAATACCTGCGGTGTTTTAATTTATAAATAATCGGTTTCCAGTCGGCCGTTGCTTCCTTGCCATTGAAAATTGATTCCGACCTCAGCTGAGCTGTGAGGGGTTTGCACGTTCTCCCTGTGTTTGTGTGGTGCTCCAGTTTCGTCCCATAATCCGAAGATATGCAGGTCAGGTGGATTGGCCATGCTAAATCGCCCTTTAGGGTGGAGTTTCAGGAATAGGGTGGGGATTGGGCCTAGGTTGGTCTTTCGAAGGGTCGGTGCAGATCCGATGGGCTGAATGGCCTCCTGCACGTTAGAGATTCTATGATTCAATTGTGAATACTTTTTCTGTCACTTTGTGGTGGGGGAGTTTGGGGAGAGAGGTGCCTTCCATTGCCAGTAGATTTATGGTGGTGCACGCATGGGGCTGGACAAGGAGGAGGGGGGGGGGGGCAGGGGGCTGTACCCCAGCTTAAAGATCCACTTGGCCAGGTCACCCTGAGCTGATTAATTGGCTCAGGGTGGGACACCCTCACCCAGGAAGACCCACCTCCAAGAACTGCTGGTCAATTAGATGGCTGGCAGCTCTCCCAGTCAAGACTGGTGACCACAGCAGAGGCAACAGCCCGTTCACCATGCCGAGTAGCTGTGGAGGCCAGATTTAAAGTTAAGGGGGAGGTTTTAACAGAACCAGTTTCACAGGCCCCAGAGAAGTAGGTGGAGGCTGGGTTGGGAGGGTGGTAAATATATGGGGCAGTGGGAAGTACTGTTTGGGGGTGGGTGGGGCTCCATTGGGAAGAGGGTACCCGAAATGGAGGGGTACTCCCTCTGTCTTCTAATAGGCCACCCAGGGCCTATACAGCCCCGCTGCTGGTAAAATAGCATTGGTAGTGGAAGGAGACCTTAAAATGGCCATTAATTGGCCACTTCAGGGCCTCAATTGAGTCAAGGCTGGGTGGGCTGCCCAACTCCTCCCTCACCATCGGCAAAATACCAACGGAGGGGTAGCACCGTGGCACAGTGGTTAGCACTGCTGCCTCATGGCGCCGAGGTCGATCCCAGCCCTGGGTCACTATCCGAGTGGTGTTTGCGCATAATCCCTGTTTCTGCGTGGGTTTCGCCCCCAACCCAAAGATTTGCAGGGTAGACGGATTGGCCACACTAAATTGCCCCATAATTGGAAAAAATTAATTGGGTAAAATACCAATGGAGGAGTATAGGCAATAGGAACAGCACACCTCCGTGGCAGCTGGTTTGAAGGCCCCCGCCTGCCAGAGTACTCTACTCCCGGGGGGGGGGGGGGGTGTTGGTGGTGCTTTTCATTTGCCCATTAGTTCAGATTGCGGTGGTTGAAGGTCAATCATCTCAACTCCAGGACATCACTGTAGGAGTTCCTCAGGGTAGATTCCCAGGCCCAACCATCTTCAGCTGCATCATCAATGACCTCCCTTCCATCATAAGGTCAGAAGTGGGGTTGCGGATGACTGCACAATGTTCAGCTCCATTTGTGACTCCTCAGATAATGAAGCAGTCGATGTCCAAATGCAGCAACCTGGAGAATATCCAGGCTTGGGCTGACAAGTGACAAGTTACATTCATGCCACACAAGTGCAAGGTAATGACCATCTCCTACAAGAGAGGATCTAACTGTTGCCCCTTGACATTCAATGGCATTACATTGCCGAATCCCCCACAATCAACATCCTGGGGTTTACCATTGATCAGAAACTGAACTGATCTAGCCACATTAACACTGTGGCTACCAGGGCAGACCAAAGGCTAGGAATCCTACGGTGAGTAACCCACCTCCTGAACCCCCAAAGCTTGTCAACCACCTACAAGGCACAAGTCAGGAGTGTAATGGAATACTCTCCACATGCCCAGATGAGTGCAGCTCTAACAACATTCAAGAAGCTCAACACTATCCAGGACAAAGCAGCCCGCTTGATTGTTCCTCCTTCCACAGACATTCAAACCCTCCACCACTGATGAACAGTGGCAGCCGTAAGTACAAGATTTGGATTTGTTTTATTGTCATGTGTAACAAGGTACACTGAAAAGTATTGCTCTGAGAAGAGTCCAGACAGATCATTCCATACATGAGAAAAAACATAGGATATACATAAATACACAAAGTAAATACATAGACACAGATGCAGTAACTCACCAAGGTTCCTAGGAGATCGAACTCAAGATTTGGGCACTCAGATCTGGGGAGGGTGCTAGACACAGTGGCGGTAAGGAGAGATGTCCTGTTCCTCCAAGTGTCTTAGCCATGGAACGAGGTGCCTGGAACGAGATGGCAGTAGCTGTGAGCTCCAGGAGTGTGTCCATGAGAACTGGACTCCAGTGCCAAAAAAAGGTCAATGACCTACACCAGGCAGCACGAGAATGCCCTCTCTGTGTCTCCTCAGGAAAAGCTCTCCCACAATCGCCGGGAAAGGGCCCAGACCGGTGGTGAGGTGATGGACATAAGAATCCTCACCACCTATGAGGAGCGTGCCCTGGAGGTGACCGGTGTGACCGAGGACAGAACGGTCATCAACGCGGAGGCTGGCAGACGCCGCAGAGGTGAGGAACCATTGGGCCCCAGCCAAAGGACCTGTCAAACGTGAGTTGCTATTGCATTACTGACTGACCCATCCCTCTCACTGACCACATGTCCATTCTCTTGCATGTCGTCCAGGTGATGGTGCCAGCCTGTCCCAGGTGGCCCCGTCTCCAAATTCCCATGAGATCACCTCCGAGGACAGCTTCAAGGAAGGCACAATCAAGGCATCACAGCTGTCAGCCCCATCCTCCACCAGACACACGCACCGCGGTTGGAAATGTAAGTTGTCAGGCTTCTGGGGCACAATCTGGTGAGCACCACACAGCTGCTGATGATGCACATCAGGTAGAGGCACGCACCCTCAGGTGAGACAGCAGCCAGAGGTCTGCAGGATCCCAGGACCCAGCTGGGTCCCAGCCTGATGCTGAGTCTATGGAATTGGCTTTCTTGGAGCTGATGGTGTCAATAGGGAGCGTCCTGGACGTTCAGAGGGAGCTGTCAGCGACACTCCAGCAGATCTATAGCTGCTTGCAGGAGTCCCAGAGGCTATGGGCACGAGGGATGCCACCGGCAATATAGGCCAACATCGCTAGGGTGGCGACCACAGTGGGAAACTGGATGCACGATGTCGGCAGCATTAGTGAAGGTGTTCAAGGCATTGCGCAGTCGGTTACGGCCATGTCCAGGCATAATACCCGCCTGGGGGATGTCACCCAGTACCTTGTTGAGGTTCTGCAAGACATGTCCTGCTCTCAGATGGGAATGGCTGAGGCACTGCGGAGCTTGTCCAGTCACAGGTGGGCATTGCCAAAGTGCTGCAGAACAAGTCCCAGTCACTGAGGAGCATCGCCGAGGGCGTCAACACGATGGTGCAGACCATGGGGAACTGCCAGGACTGGCAGAGCCAGATTATGCAGGGGCCTCTCCATCCCAAGGTGAACCCCAGGGCTCTATGGGCACCGAATGGGAGGCAGGGGGGTGGGGGGGTTAGGCAGCAACCCGGACCGATCCCATGGAGTGGTGACGGTGGCCACCATCTCTCCCAAGTTACACCCCTCTGAAAATGCCGCATCTCACAGCCAGCCCAAGGATCAGGGCATCACGGCTGTGCATGTCCGCTGACATGTGAGCCGGGACCTTCTGGCTCCAAAGCCCTGAGAGGACACCCGCCAGCCACAAAAGCACTTAAGAGGTTCAGCATCAACCAGTACAGGGCACCTTTCATGTCCCTGCTGCTCACTGCCTATTACGGCATCACTCCAAAGTATGAAGCTCACTGTGGGTGAGAGGTGGGTCCCACACCTGCACTTGATAGCAAGAACAATTTTAAACACTGCCAGCCTCCTACTTGGCTACCTTTGGCCCATCAGTTGAGCGGCGTAGCTGAGGGAAGGTAGTGCCATTGCTGCAGTTGTGGCCATTGACATCGAGGCCCCATCCGTGGGTTAACGACTGCCCATAGAGGTGGATCCATACTCCTCAGAGCCCAAAGGAAGGCTGCTGGGGTTTATCTGGACATCTCCCTTTGCAGTGGAAGGCCACCCCATCACTTGTTAAATGCCAGTAGAGGTGGCCTGCGGTCCTTAATTACCCACTTAAGCTCCTAGGTTAGAGGACCACTGGTCACCTTCCCCGCTACTGGCTAGTTGGCATGACACCAAGAAGATAATGGGCACTCCACCCACTGCCTTCGCTTGCCATTTTACAGGCTGTCCGGGAGCAGGGTTTGAGGGAATATCAGGTAAGCTCTTCCTTTCTTTTTCTTGCTTTTTTTAAATCTAGAGGTGATGTCAGGGAAGGCAGTACAATGCTCCTCCTGCAGAATGTTTGAGGTGAGGGATGCCGTCAGTGTCCCTGCTGATTTCATCTGTGGGAAGTGCACCCAACTCCAGCTCTTCAAAAACCGTGTTAGGGAACTGGAGCTGGAGCTGGATGAACTTCGGATCATTCGGGAGGCAGAGGGGGTCATAGATGGAAGCTTCAGGGAGGTAGTTACGCCAAAGAATAAAGATAGATGGGTGACCGTGAGAGGGGCTGGGGGTAAGCAGTCAGTACAGGGATCCCCTGTGGTCGTTCCCCTTAGTAACAGGTATACCGCTTTGGATACTGTTGGGGGGGACGACTTACCAGGAGTCAGCCATGGGGTACAGGTCTCTGGCACAGAGTCTGTCCCTGTTGCTCAGAAGGGAAGGGGGAAAGGAGTAGAACATTAGTCATTGGAGACTCCATAGTTAGGGGGATAGATAGGAGATTCTGTGGGAACGAGAGAGACTCGCGGTTGGTGTGTTGCCTCCCAGGTGCCAGGGTCTGCGATGTCTCAGATCGTGTTTTCGGGATCCTTAAGGGGGAGGGGGAGCAGCCCCAAATCGTGGTCCACAGAGGTACCAACGACATAGGTAGGAAAAGGAATGGGGATGTAAGGCAGGAATTCAGGGAGCTAGGGTGGAAACTTAGATCCAGGACAAACAGAGTTATTATCTCTGAGTTGTTACCCGTGCCACGTGCTAGCGAGTCGAGGAATAGGGAGAGAGAGCAGTTGAACACGTGGCTGCAGGGATGGTGCAGGAGGGAGGGTTTCAGATTCCTGGACAATTGGGGCTCATTCTGGGGTAGGTGGGACCTCTACAAATGGGATGGTCTACACCTGGACCAGAGGGGTACTAATATCCTCGGGGGGAGGTTTGCTAATGCTCTTCGGGAGGGTTTAAACTAGTTCAGCAGGGGATTGGGAACCTGAATTGTAGCTCCAGTACACAAGAAGCTGAGAGTAGTGAGGTCATGAGTAAGGTTTCAAAGTTGCAGGAGTGTACCGGCAGGAAGGAAGGTTGTTTAAAGTGCATCTACTTCAATGCCAGGAGCAACCGGAATAAGGTGGGTGAGCTTGCGGCATGGGTCAGTACCTGGGACTTCGATGTTGTGGCCATTTCGGAGACATGGATAGAGCAGGGTGAGGAATGGTTGTTGCAGGTGCCAGGGTTTAGATATTTCAGTAAGTTCAGGGAAGGTGGTAAGAGAGGGGGAGGGGTGGCATTGTTAGTCAAGGACAGTATTATGGTGGCTGCGAGGACATTTGATGAGGACTCGAATACTGAGGTAGTATGGGCTGAGTTAAGAAACAGGAAAGGAGAGGTCACCCTGTTAGGGCTTTTCTATAGGCCTCCTAAAAGTTCCAGAGATGTAGAGGAAAGGATTGCAAAGATGATTCTGGATAGGAGCGAAAATAATAGGGTAGTTGTTATGGGGGACTTTAACCTTCCAAATATTGACTGGAAACACTATAGTTCGAGTACTTTAGATGGATCCGTTTTTGTCCAATGTGTGCAGGAGGGTTTCCTAATGCAGTATGTAGATAGGCCAACAAGAGGCGAGGCCATATTGGATTTGGTACTGGGTAATGAACCAGGACAGGTGTTAGATTTGGAGGTAGGTGAGCACTTTGGTGATAGTGACCACAATTCGATTACGTTTACTTTAGCGATGGAAAGGGATAGGTATAAACCGCAGGGCAAGAGTTATTGCTGGGGGAAAGGCAATTATGATGCGATGAGGCAAGACTTAGGATGGTAGTGTGGACGAGCAGAGAGATCTCGGTGTCCATGTCCATAGATCCCTGAAAGTTGCCACCCAGGTTGAGAGGGTTGTTAAGAAGGCGTACGGTGTGTTAGCTTTTATTGGTAGTGGAATTGAGTTTCGGAGCCATGAGGTCATGTTGCAGTTGTACAAAACTCTGGTGCGGCCGCATTTGGAGTATTGTGTGCAGTTCTGGTCACCACATTATAGGAAGGATGTGGAAGCATTGGAAAGGGTACAGAGGAGATTTACAAGAATGTTACCTGGTATGGAGGGAAGATCATATGAGGAAAGGCTGAAGGACTTGAGGCTGTTTTTGTTAGAGAGAAGAAGAGGGGACTTAATTGAGGCATACAAGATGATCAGAGGATTAGATAGGGTGGACATCGAGAGCCTTTTTCTTCGGATGGTGATGTCCAGCACGAGGGGACATAGCTTTAAATTGAGGGGAGATAGATATAGGACAGATGTCAGAGGTAGGTTCTTTACTCAGAGAGTAGTAAGGGCGTGGAATGCCCTGCCTGCAACAGTAGTGGACTCGCCAACACTAAACGCATTCAAATGGTCATTGGATAGGCATATGGACGATAAGGGAATATAGTGTAGAGGGACTTTCGAAGGGTTTCACAGGACGGTGCAACATCGTGGGCCGAAGGGCCTGTACTGCGCTGTAATGTGCTATGTTCTATGTTCTATGTCCCACCTCCAAGCACGTTCTCAGAAATATGGTAAAATCCTGCGCCACAGGCGTTCCTGCCTAACTGGTCAGAATTAGACCATAAGACGTAGGAGCAGAAATGGGCCTTTCAGCCATTGAGCCTGCCACGCCATTCAGTGAGATCATGACTGATTCGATGCGATAATCCTCAACTCCACTTCCAGCCTTATCCCAGTGGTGTTGTTTGTGGTTAAGATCCTAGGATGGCTGACGTAGTGTTCACAAAGACCACAACTAGCTTTTATATAAAACAAAACTAAAGATATATTCACACAATTTAATTGAATTTGACTCTTATTTCTATATAATACACAATTGACAATAAATATGGGTGAGATTCTCCGCAAATGTGGAGAATTGTAAAGGCTGCCGTGGGACAGGCCGTGACCCACGGCAGCCTTCATGCCCACTTCCGGGGCCGATTCTCCCCCCCGGGAGGGGCTAGGAGTGCGTCACGGCGGCGCGGCCTTGACGACGGTCGACAAGGTCGCATGCCAAGCATCACGCCGGCTGACATGGCCGATGACGTCAGCCGCGCATGCGCAGGTTGGACAACGCCAACCCGCGCATGCGCAGTTGCCGTCTTTTCCCTCAGCCGCCCCGCAAGACGTGGTGGCTTGATCTTGCGGGGCAGCGGAGGGAAAAGAGTGCGTCCGCGGCCCGCAATTGGTCGGCACCGATCGCGGGCCTATGCCCCCCTTGGCACTGCCGTGGTACTGCCGTGCCATTCGGGCCCCCAGATGCCGCAAACGGGCATCTGGCGCCCGTTTCACAACGGCAGCAAGCAGGTGTGTTTGCTGCCGTGTTGAAACGGGCGTGAAGGCCCGGCCGCTCGGCCCATCGGCCTCGGAGAATCGCCGCTCGCCGTAAAAAATGGCGAGCGGCGATTCGTGGCGTGGGTCGGGCGCCGGTGGGGGGAGGGGAGAATAGTGGGAGGGCATGAAAAATGTCGGGAGGCCCTCTCGCTATTCTCCCACCCGGCATGGGGGGCGGAGAATCGTGCCCATACAATCTACACTCATCTACCACTAATCTCCACACTAATACAATAAGTATGATCTGCTCTCACTCACACTATCTTTCATACAGTCTTCTAGCCTTCTCTTCAACACTCTCCCAGAAGGCTTAGCATCGATGCTTTACATAGTTCTGAATTTAGCTCCCTCTAGTGGTTGATTGGGACAAAACATTAACCCTTACAGTTCTGTATATTTCTCATAATGTTACAATCCTCATAACCCTTGGTTCCCTTACTGATTAAAAATCTGCCATCTTAGCCTTGAACGCACTTAACAGCCCGGTCTCTGTACAGCTCCCTGTGATAATGAATTTCACAGATACACTGCCCTCTGAGAGAAGAAATTCCTCCTCATCTTGGTTAATCAGGCTGTCTGTCAGGCCGTAAACTTGATGAAAATAATTAAAAGCTGCAGGACCATTTTAAATCTGTAATTCTAGATTTCCCGCAAAGACTCAGTCCCCATTTGCTTTCCCTTAAATATCAGGGCTGTTAAGAATGCAACACTTGATAAGCATTTTGCACTGCCCCTTTTGAAGTGTGCAGCAGATAAATGCCAGCTAGAATTCCTATTCCTCATTACAGGGACTTTGATTTTTTTTCCCCTAACCCTTGGCTGTATGGCTAATGATAGTGCCTGTACTGTCGTGCCAATGGAGATCAGCTAACTCAGCACTAGGCATTGCACTTGCAACATGCCTGGTCTGTATGGATCCACATAATAGCAGGCTGTGCACTTGCTCATTAAACTGTTGTAAAGGCTGCTAGAGGATGTAGAAGCCTTCCATCAAGTGACACGATCATAGATCATAGAATTTACAGTGCAGAAGGAGGCTATTTGGCCCATTGAGTCTGCACCGGCCCTTGGAAAGGGCACCCTTCCTAAGCCCACACCTCCACCCTATCCCTGTAACCCAGTAACCTCACCTAACCTTTTTGGACACTAAGGGGCAATTTATCATGGCCAATCCACCTAACCCGCACGTCTTTGGACTGTGGAAGGAAACCGGAGCACCCGGAGGAAACCCAGGCTGACACGGGGAGAACGTGCAGACTCCGCGCAGGCAGTGACCCAAACCAGGAATCAAACCTGGGACTTTGGAGCTGTGAAGCAACTGTGCGAACCACTGTGCTACCCAGAATTGACGATGGTCAATTCTGTATTCAGCGTGCATGACTAGGAGTTCCACTCTCGCGCGGCTGTCTGCTCCACATTTCATGCAAAGGAAGACAATGGGCCGAGAAGGTGCATGAGTCACTGGCCCCTGTTTTCTCTCAAACCCCTTCTCTCGGCCAGCTGAGCTTTTTCATTTCTGCTCACTTCTCCCAATGTCCTTCAGTTAAGGACCTCTGCCCACCTCCGCTGGCATTTAACCAGTGTGGCCCTTCCAGTCGGCCTCCAGACGTCACAGCCATCAATGTGCAGGTAGGTGGATTGGCCATGCTAAATTGCCCTTAGTGTCCAAAAAGGTTAAGTGGGGATTACGGGGATAGGGTAGATATGTGGGCTTGAGTAGGGTGCTCTTTGTACGGGCCGGTGCAGACTCTATGGGCCGAGTGGCCTGCTTCTGCACTGTAAATTCTATGATTCTATGATCTATGATGGCCCTCTCCTAGTTTTCAGTGCCAATATCTGCCATCTTCATACCTTGGGTGTCCTTGTACCGGCGTTATGGATGCCCAGATGTTGTGGTCAATTCATCAAACAGAACATCTTTGGGTTAACGGCCATCATCCATCCAATGAATAGGGCGGAGCGAACATATATCTTATCGGCTTAACGGTGAGTGTATTCTGATGGTATTACCACACTCCAAGACCTTTGAGTTAATGCCAAGAGATGCTGAGGATATGTCTGAGACTGCAAGGTGGAAACTGTTCGGCCCTTTATCCTACCTAACACTAGTTGTCCAGGTCTCACCACGATAGTGGAGTGTGCCGAGGACACAGGCTTGGCAGACTCACAGTATGGTCTTATCAGTCAAGTTGTTCTTGTAGTACACTGTTACTCACCTTGGACACAAAATGACTGCAGCATCAAGTGACAGATTCCAACCTCTATTGTCACATTGGGCCAAATCGTCCGAGGAGGTAATCATCGTCGGATTGCTACTCCATTCCTATTTACTTCCTTTGCACCGGGCACCCCATATTCTTCACTTGGACTTCGGAACCAGGCCTCCTCAGAAATGCGGAGAGTACCTGCTCTGGGAGTCCTTGTTCATAGTGCATAATTGTCATGGAAACCTTTTTTACAGCATTAGTTGCCATATTGCAGTAAGTTTAAAGGTCCAAAAGTGATTTTGGGAAGCTACGTAGAAAAGGTAAGTGTGTGAGGAAAATCGGTGAGGGATGGCGTGGCAGATACGTGGTGAGGGGGTTGGGTGGCAGGTAAGTGTTCAGAGGTTTGGCTGGATTGGAGGACAGGTTAGTCATGTGGTCAGTGCGGGTTTGGGGAGTAGGTAGTTGGGGTGGGTCAGGCATGGCAGTCAGGTTCCGGGCGGTAGTCTGGTCAGGGACGGGGAGATGGTGGGGGTAGTCATGGGCCTGAATTTTACACTTGTCTGCCAGCGGGTTTGTAGTTGGGGGGTGGGAGGGGGGGAGGGGATGTTGCAGGTGGGGCTTCCCAATGGACACCAGCTGCCGACCTCTCTGAAATTATATGTTGGGGTAGGTGAGGCCTTGGATAGGCCCTTAGGTGGCCAATTATTGACCATTTCCCAACCTCAATGTTTAGGTTATCGAGAGTTCCTGGATATGGGGAGACCTTAAAATAATCGGGTTCAGGCCTTGGGTGGGAAGGTTAGGGGGAGGGGACCTAAATCAGAAGAAACATTTCATCTTCGGGTGTTCTCCACTTAAGATCTGATAGCCACAGGACCTCCCTCCCCACCGATCCTCCCCCCCTACACTACATTCACCCCCACTGACCTCCTGTACCCTCTCTGCCTGAGATACCCAAAGCTTACTATTTCCTGGAATCCCATAACTTTGATTCTGGTGACTGCTTGCAGTCCCAGTCCTGACCACTGCAGCTTCCGGCGCTGCAGAGACTAGACAGCTGTTGATCAATCAAATTGTCCTGCCTGCAGCCAATTAAAGATCTTGGGGAGCAGGAAATGGCTGTGGAGCCAGCAGTGTAAGAGGAGATGTGTCCACCACCAACTATTCAGATGGCAGGATGGGAAACCACCATCCTAAAATTCATGTCCATGGTGTTTAGGGGGTCGGGAGGAGTAGTAGGATTGGGAGGGAGGGGGTACATGTGACAATAAAACAAATTCAATACAATACGGGGGGCAGTTCTGTGGTTGAGTGTAACTCGGGGTATGGGGTGTAGCTATTCGTCAGGAGGATGGCCAGGGGTCGAATAGGGAGTTATGGTGTCAGTGATGTAGTTACCCAGAAGTTTGAACTGATTTTAATCCTTCTAATCTTCCTGGGTATCTATTCCGGTGAGTAAGTCATAATCATCTGAAGCCTCCAGATCAGAGATTTGGATGGTTCCGTGCAGGGAAATTGTCCACAGGAAGTTTAAACTTCCCTGACAATTCCTGCAGACTCAGTGCCTGGGCCCTTCCTCAATGTCCCCTTGCACGTTGTGTGGGGTACCTCCAGATACAGTGCGGAGGGAGGGGGGCGGAGTTGATGGGGGTACTCAGGGACCTGAAATTTATACTTGTCTGACAGAGGGTTTATAGGTGGCCGGGGGGGGGGGGGGGGGGGGGGGTGGTAGGGGATGCAGGTGGGGCTTCCCAATGGATGGACACCAGTTGCCTGAGCTCTCTAAAATTATATGTTGGGGTAGGTGAGGCCTTTCGTGGCCAATTATTGGCTATCCGAGATCGCAATTCTGGGCCATTGTCAGTGCTGATAGATGGCTGCATGGCAACACCCTGGACCATGACATTTGTCTTCCTGATGCTGATGGTCAAACAAGATGCTTTATAACCGTGAGAGAATCTGTCCTTTTGTTGCTGCAGCTATTCCTTAGTATAGAATGTTAGTGTAACATCATCGGTATAGAACAACTCTCTGATGAGGACTTGTCACACCCTTCTCTCAGGTGAGCAAGACTGAACAGCTATCCATCAGTCCAGGTATGTAAGTGCCTGTAGATGGCCTGAAGGCATAAGACAGCAGCAAAGAGAAATCTCCGAAAGATTCAGCATCAGAACACAACCCTGTTTGACCCCATCAAAGATTTCTTCAGAGTCCTGATATTGCCCCCTCATAGTTGACCTTACCCATCATGTTGTCATGGAGAGAGGAGATCACATTGAGAGGCTTCAGCAGATAGCCTTTGCTCACATGGTCAAATATGTTGGTAAGATCAATGAAGGCAACGTACAGTGGTCTCCTTTGTGGGATTTCTCTAGTGTCTGTCGGGCTGAGGATCAAGTAATTTACAGGTTTAACAGCATGGGTGCACAGCTCAGTGACAGAGCATTTGACTGCAAATTCCTGATTCAAATCCTGGGACACTCTCCCTTTCTTTAAACGCTCCCGACCAAGAAAATGCCAACTCTAAAAATCCCCAACTGTGGCACCTCTCATTTTCTTTCCTGCATTTATTTTGCCTCTGCACTCTTTCCTTAGCCACAGGTACTATATAAATGCAAGATATTGTTGTTGCTGCTCCTTCTTGACCACTCGAGCATCTTATCAGTGGGTCCTGCATTCTCAGCCTGAGACCTCAGTGACTAAAATTGAATGGAGCACCGGCGGTAATAATGTACCGAACATCATCATCCACTTACAACTAGCGCATAACAAAATCATCTTTAAAATTACAGCGAGGTAGTGCAGCCTTATCACGGTAGCATAGTGGTTAGCACAATTGCTTCACAGCTCCAGGGTCCCAGGTTCGATTCCCGGCTGGGTCACTGTCTGTGCGGAGTCTGCACGTCCTCCCAGTGTGTGCGTGGTTTTCCTCCGGGTGCTCCGGTTTCCTCCCACAGGCCAAAGATGTGCGGGTTAGGTGGATTGGCCATGATAAATTGCCCTCAGTGTCCAAAAAGGTTATGTGGGGGTTACTGGGTTACGGGGATAGGGTAAAAATGTGGGCGCGAGTAGGGTGCTCTTTGTAAGGGCCGGTCCAGACTCGAAGGGCCAAATGGCCTCCTTCTGCACTGTAAATTATATAATGTTTCTTCATGCTGACAGAGTCTTTAAAAAAAACTCAAGCCTCATTGCATATCCTCTGATTCGGTGATTCTCTGAGGTGTCATGAAGGAAGCCGTATGTATAACCAGAGGCCACTACTATTTGCTTGTAGTGCTTAAGCAGTTTCAAGCAAAAAACATAGTAACTGGGTTTGTGAAGCTTCTTTGCTTGTTGCTGTGGCATTACTGTGGATGGTGCTTAATTGTCTTCGAGCCCTCTTTCATTATGACGAGTTGCGTTCATTTTGCAGAAACCTCAAGGAAGTGGAGCTTTGTCCACTTGAGGGGGAAGCGAAAGATCAGCATCCCCCACCTCGTCTCTCAGTCGTAGCAGCAGTCTGTTAAATATACAATTCTGACAAAACGCAATGATGAAGGAATCAGTTGCCCTGTCTGCTCTGCACTCTCAGCTGGAAAAGAATTATTGAGGAAGGCATCCTCAGAGAGAGGGGGAAAAATATGCTGAAACAGGAGGAGGTAGGAGGGGCGAAGGAGAAAGAGAGCACATAGCAACAGAGGCGAATGATGTAAACAAATCAAAAATATTTCTAAAATACTGAGCTTTGAAAGCTTATATGCAAATTCAGGGTATTAACATTCAAGGGCAACATTTTTCATACTGCTGCAGATTCAGCAGAGAAAATCTGTCAGCTACATGGATGAAACTAAAAGCATTTTTCATTTAATGGTGGTCGTGATGTGTAATTAAATACATGCATTTTGTATTTAAATACAGAATGAATAGAAAGTAGCTGAGAAGCAGGTCAACAGTAAGGCACCATACCACGGGGTAACCGCTTTATGCCAGGAAACACAGAAATCACAAATGATATGAAGCCATAAAATACCAATTTGCCTGAGCACTTAAGCCATTGCTTTCTCAAGGAAAAGCAGGATAATGTATCAAAAGCACTTACAGATAATGACCAAAAGTTTTGTATCCTCTTGCTTTCCTAATCAACAATTTCAAGCGATCTTTTCTATTTACGCCAATGTAAATTTATGTTTCCTTTCAAACATGTTTATTACGTTTACTGAAGCGTACAGCCTGATGACTTTGCAATCTGTCAATTTATTTGGATTCCATAAGGACTGATGTGGAGCTGCAAGTTGCTGATTATCTCTGCCACTATTTTGTGTGTGAATCAACATAAAAGCAGGGACTGGGCCCGAGATGCCAGCAGGCTCAGTTAATAGTTGAATGTGGGAACATTGGTTTATGGTTTGACTGGTGCTGATCTCACACGTAATTTAAATCCATTTTCTGGAACATGCTGGAACACTTGTTCCATGACAGAGATGGATGATTTATTTTGAAGCCGAACATTTCTAATGTGCAGCATACATTTGTGTCATTGCAAGGATGTTCGGCCTTCAAAAAGGAAGCTTTACATAAATAACTGCACTGTAACTTGGGCCTGATTTACAAAGCTGAGTGAGGGAGCTAACGCCCAGCTCCCCAATTTGTGCCTCAGCTGCGTTGCTGTCACAGTGCCAATTCAAATACCATAATTGATCTCAAGGTGAGCTTGGTATCCAATTAATGGGGCTGAGCTCCAAGGGGTGGGAACTATCTGCCTGGCAGCACCGCAAAGGCAGGCGGAAGCCATAATTGGGGCCTGCCACTCCCGAGTTGAAGAGGACAGGCAGCTCCTGAGAGAGTCAGCCGCTTTGAAAGGCAAGAAAGGGGCCATGCAGGAGAAATAAAGATTCAGCTCTTCAGCCAATGCAATTAACTCAACGAAAAAGCAGTTTCCACAAATAAACTTGACTTGGCTCCGTGGTGAGGCCGTCAGCTGTGCAGCAACATGAACTGGACTTTTCCGATTCGCCAAAATGAGTTTTAAATATTCCATTCTGCACCTTTCACAAGCCTTTTAAAGAGTGGTCATTGACAGCTTGCAATATTTTCTTCTCCCTTCCCACCAATGGTCCTTTGAAAATGACAAAATGTCACAGTGGCAACAAGAACCTGACACAACCTCAGGGACTTCAAGATTCAGATTGGGCCCAAACCAGGTCCTGATCCCATGGCACTTTGAAAGCCCCGCCCATGATCTGCTTCACTGTGTAAAACGCACCGTCCACACTTAGCACCACAAAATACCTCACGGCTCATGAAGTCTAACTGTACAAGTTCCAGATCAAGTGGCACAGGTTTGCATATCTCACAACTGGTTTAACCATTCGCTTTCAGATCCGCCAATGTTATATTTAGCACCTACCAGGCCTCGTTCTCCTCAGCTACAAACAGCCACTGATCCAGCACTATTCTGGAAAACCAAGATCCACCATCAGTTTGCTTTAAGACCCTCCCTGCTTTTCTTCCTCCAACCTCCCCTCCAACAAGTGCCCAGAAGTAAATGGTCATTTTGTCATTAACATTGAAAATATCTATTCAGCCTGGTTTGGAATATTCACCTCTTCTTGCCTAACGAGTCAATTTTTTTTCTGTTGTTCTTTGCATCCTGACCCCATGTTTTACTTCCTGCCCGACCCCTCCATACTCATGCTCCTAACTCATCATTTCCACGCTATCCATCTGCTATTCGCTTGATGCCATTCCCGCTAAACTGCTGGTCATTTCATTGAATCATAGAACCCCTACAGTTCAGAAGGAGGCCATTCGGCCCATCAATTCTGCCCTGGCCCTCTGAAAGTGCACCCTACCTGGGCTCAATCCCCACCCTATCCCTGTAACTCCACCTAGAGACAATTTAGCATAGTGAATCCACCTAATCCGTACATCTTTGGACTGTGGGAGCAAACTGGAGCACCCGGAGGAAACCTAGACAGACAGGGGAAGAATGCGCAAACGCCACACAGACAGTTGCTTGAGGTCAGAGCCGAACCTGGGTCTCTGGCGCTGTAAGGCAGCGATGCTAACCACTGTACTACCGGGCCGTCCTGACGATTTCACGTCTCTCATGCAACATAATATTGTAAATCGTTGCCTCCCTACAGATACTGTTCCTCTTTTTTTCAGCACTTCCACCATTATCTCCCCTTCCCCTTTTCCTTCCACACCCTATCCCCGCCCCCCCCCCCCCCCCCCCATCCTCCCCCACACCCCACCCACCCTGCAACCTGCACTCCTCAAAAGCCCACCATCAACAACTATGGGTGGGATTTTCTGACCATTCTTGCTGACGGGATCTGACAATCATTCCGACGGTGCACTGCCACTACAGGTTTGATGGTGGCAAGGGGTGTGTTCATTCGGAAAGTCTGTTGATAGTGGCAGGTACAGAAGATCCCACCACCGGCCACTGGTGAGCCACCCTCTGCCGCTACAGAACATTCCGCGAAGTAAGAGGAAAACCCCCACTCAACGGGAGCGATTGAACGGCCATGCTGCACCCAAAAAGCAGCTCGCTGCGATGCAGCATAGCTGCTGAAAGCTGGGAGACTCCATTCCCGGGATCTATCTGGCTCACAATGCCTCACAAGATTCAACATAAACCCGCGAGACGTTGCGATGTGAATCCCGCCCACAATCTGTATATTAAAGTGAAGCAATAAGCCTTACTCTAATGTGTAGATTCCCAAGGTACTTGAGACTTTGGGATTCAACCCCTTCACCTTAGAGATCTTTGGTGAGCGTCGTTCAGCATTGGTCTCCACAAATGGGGACCAGACGGAATGGCACTTGTGGGGGTCTCCAAGGAGATCAGAGGCTCCCAGCTGCATGCCCTTGGGGCAGGGTGGTGCCCTGGCACTCCTTGGAACCTGGGTGCCAGCCTGGCACTGCCAAGGTGCCCAGATGACATTGGCATTGGCAGAGTGCCAAGCTGGTATTTTTTGCATGTGGCCAGGTTGAGGTTACCCATGGGGGTGATAGGGGATTGTTTTGAGGGCCTCAGAATTCAGGTTGTCATTTAAAAATGGCGTTCCGATCTCTCGCTGCAATGATGAGTTCTGGTGAGCGTATCTCCCTGGTGTACAAAACGTGCCTCAGTGCGGCATCCTTGTTCAGGCCCCTTAATCAATGCGAGTTGCCGGGAAAGATTGATGCAGGTAGGGCAGTGGATGTTGTCTATATGGACTTCAGTAAGGCCTTTGACAAGGTCTCTCATGGTAGACTGGTACAAAAGGTGAAGTCACACGGGATCAGGGGTGAGCTGGCAAGGTGGATACAGAACTGGCTAGGTCATAGAAGGCAAAGAGTAGCAATGGAAGGGTGCTTTTCTAATTGGAGGGCTGTGACTAGTGGTGTTCCGCAGGGATCAGTGCTAGGACCTTTGCTGTTCGTAGTACATATAAATGATTTAGAGAAAATGTAACTGGTCTGATTAGTAAGTTTGCAGGTGACACAAAGGTTGGTGGGATTGTGGATAGCGATGAGGACTGTCAGAGGATACAGCAGGATTTAGATCATTTGGAGACTTGGGCGGAGAGATGGCAGATGGAGTTTAATCCGGCCAAATGTGAGGTAATGCATTTTGGAAGGTCTAATGCAGGTAGGGAATATACAGTGAATGGAAGAACCCTCAAGAGTATTGACAGTCAGAGAGATCTAGGTGTACAGGTCCACAGGTCACTGAAAGGGGCAACACAGGTGGAGAAGGTAGTCAAGAAGGCATACGGCAAGCTTGCCTTCATTGGCCTGGGCATTGAGTATAAGAATTGGCAAGTCATGTTGCAGCTGTATAGAACCTTAGTTAGGTCACACCTGGAGTATAGTGTTCAATTCTGGTTGCCACACTACCAGAAGGATGTGGGGGCTTTAGAGAGGGTGCAGAAGAGATTTACCAGGATGTTGCCTGGTATGGAGGGCATTAGCTATGAGGAGCGGTTGAATAAACTCAGTTTGTTCTCACTGGAACGACGAAGGTTGAGGGGCGACCTGATAGAGGTCTACAAGATTATGAGGGGCATAGACAGAGTGGATAGTCAGAGGCTTTTCCCCAGGGTAGAGGGGTCAATTACTAGGGGGCATAGGTTTAAGGTGCAAGGGGCAAGGTTTAGAGGAGATGTACGAGGCAAGTTTTTTTACACAGAGGGTAGTGGGTGCCTGGAACTCACTGCCGGAGGAGGTGGTGGAAGCAGGGACGATAGTGACATTTAAAGGGCATCTTGACAAATACATGAATAGGATGGGAATAGAGGGATACGGACCCAGGAAGTGTAGAAGATTGTAGTTTAGACGGGCAGCATGGGCGGCACGGGCTTGGAGGGCCGAAGGGCCTGTTCCTGTGCTGTACTTTTCTTTGCTCTTTGTCTTTTTTTGTTCAATATGTTTATATTATATATGTATGCCAAAGAGCATTCCAAATCAAGGTATGACACTAAGCCGCATAAGGAGATATTAGGCCTGATGATCAACAGTTTAACCAAAGATTCCAGTCGTAAGGAGCGTCTCAAAGAGGAAGGCAAGGTAGAGAGACAAAGAAATGTAGGGAGCATAGCACTTTGGCAATTGAAGGCACAGCCACCAATTGCACAACGGTTAATATTGGGGTGCCAAAGGCCAGAATTAGATGAGTGCAGATATCTTGAAGGGTTGTTGGGTTGGGGAAGTTGGGGAAGGAAACAGTGTTTGGGAATGGTGAGGCCATAAATTTAAGGATGGGATAGAAAGAATTTTGGACGCTCCGGTAATCAAGAGATATGGGGAATTGGTGAGAAAGTAGAGATGAAGTCCAAGGTCAACCACGATCATATTAAATGGCTCGATGGGTCGTATGGTCAACTACTGCTCCCATTGCTTATGTTTTTGGAAGAGTTTGAACATAACGATGGAAATTTAAAAATCAAGATGTTGCTTGATCGAGTGCCATAGTAGGTCAATGAACGAAGGAGGGATGGGTGAATAGGTGAACGGGATTTGGTGTGAGTTATGAAACAGACAACAGAGGTTTTGATGGCCTCGGTTTTATGGAGGCTAGAATGTGATAGTCAGCTAGGACTGTGTTGGAATAGTTGCACCAAGAGGTAAGAAACACATAAGGGTTTCAGAGGCAGTTGAGCTGAGACAGGGAAAAAGTCAGACAATGTAGCGGAAATGGAAATTTGCAGTCTTATCAATAGCATGAATATGTGGTCCAAAGGTCATTTTAGGGTTAAATAAAACACCAACCTACCTTAATTCCTCTGACCTTGCAAACTACAATCCCACTTCCAGCTTCCTTTCCTAATCCATGCCCATCTTTCCCACATTTGAACATCTCCAGAGTGCAGCCCCAGTA
This sequence comes from Scyliorhinus canicula, assembly GCF_902713615.1. Lineage (NCBI taxonomy): Eukaryota > Metazoa > Chordata > Chondrichthyes > Carcharhiniformes > Scyliorhinidae > Scyliorhinus > Scyliorhinus canicula. The sequence goes on from NC_052159.1 coordinate 40,129,780, forward strand.
CACACCTGAAATGGCCCTGTTCAAAGTCACAAATGACATTGTCTGTTACCATGACTGTGGTACATTACCTCTCCTCGTCCTCCTTGACTTCTCGTCAGCCTTTGCCACACAATAGCTCCCCTCCACTGCCCAGTGGCACCACCCTCTCTTGCTTCCCCTTATCATCAATTAATGAAAATAATTTTTCAGTTTGCCCTTGCTAAACTTTCATACTTTTGAACACTTGCACTCGATCCTCTCTCATTAGCTAATTTGGTGTTCACTCCCAATGTAATTAAATGAGAAACTTGAGACTTGTTCCTGAGAATTAACCCTACTTTTCTATAATTGGTTGGGCAGCACAATTTGAAGAGGTCTGGATTCAACTAGTATTTGTTAAATAAATTATATGACATGATGAAAAAATGTGAGTGCCAGACTCATTTCTACTATGGTGCTAAATAAAAGTACTGCAATATTTTAGCTATATGGCATTCTCCCCGTGTCTGCGTGGGTTTCACCCCCACAAACCAAAGATATGTAGGATCGGTGGATTGGCCAAACTAAATTGCCCCTTGGAAAAAAAGCTATATGGCTTTTCAAATATTGGTCAGACAATATAGAATTTTGCAAAGTAATTTTTCAACTCCGTGCTGCCTTGCTCAGTAAAAATAAAATATTGCGTTAGCTTCTCTGGTTTGACAATGATCCACGCAACAATGACTAACGTGGCATCGCTACAAACTTCCCAATTGTGTGAGCCCCATTTATTGTAGCTCATCCTCAAAACCCCTCCTAACAGATTAGGATTGTTCAGATTGGAAACTAAATAGAACAGGGATGAGGCCCATTTCAAAAATCTGCTTCCTTGCCTGTTTAAATCTTAAAATCTGAACAATATCCCCAAGAAGAAAAGTCTAATGGGGTGTGGTGATATGCATCACTGTAAATACACAAGGGGTTAATGTAAATACACTTTGACTAAGTAAGCATTACAGGGAGCACCAGGGACATCATGACATGCAGACATACAGCTAATGAACACACAGACTAGGACACGACCAATGGGCAGTCAAGACACCCAGAGGTGGGGGTGCGGCTATGACTAGCTAAGTCGCACACTTGGAAGCTCCTGCGACAAAGGTGTTTTCGGGCCAACTGGAGGGCCCCAAAGGTGCAGTAAAGACGAATCCCGGTGGGGGAAGGTCCCCTGAGGAGAACTAGACCGATTTTATGGTCGGTACCCGGAGTGGAGCGGCAAGAAAAACGGCAGCAGCTCCCCAAAAAAAGCGGGGGAAGAAAATCAAAATGGCGGCCGGCGGCGTATCGGAGGAGTGGAAGAAATGGGCGGAGGAGCAGCAGGCCGCTCTCCTCTGTTTTTTCACGGAGCTGAAAGTGGAGCTCTTAGAGTCCATGAACGCGACGGCCACCAGGTTGGTGGGAGCCCAGGCGATCCAACAGGCGTCGATTAAAGAGCTGCAGCAGGAGATGACCGCGAGGGAGGAGGAGGCCACAGTCATCGGGGCAAAGGTGGAGGTGCACGAGGCACTCCACATGAAGTGGCAGAGCCGCTTCGAGGAGCTGGACACTCGGATGAGGAGGAAAATTTTGAGGATCCTGGGCCTGGAAGAAGGCCTGGAGGGGTCGGATCTCCCGGGATATGTGGCGGAGATGTTGAGCTCCCTGATGGGGGAAGGGGCCGGTCCGGCGCCCCTGGAACTGGAAGAGGCATACCGGGTCATGGCCAGGAGGCCTAGGGCAAACGAGCCCCCGAGGGCGGTGCTGGTGCGGTTCCAGCGGCTAAGTGATCGAGAGAAAGTCCTGAGGTGGGCAAAAAGGGAGAAAAGCAGCAAGTGGCAGAACTCGACGGTAAGGGTGTACCAGGACTGGAGTGCGGAGGTGGCAAAGCGGCGGGCCCGGTACAACCGGACAAAGGCGGTGCTACACGCGAAAAAGATCAAATTTGGAATGCTGCAGCCGGCGCGCTTGTGGGTCACCTACAAGGACCAACATCATTATTTCGAGTCCCCAGAGGAGGCCTGGACCTTTGTACAAGAGGAAAAGTTGGACACGAACTAAAACCTGGGAGCACCGGCGGTCGTAGCCGCCTGGGGACTCTTGATTGAGCAAGTGGCCCTTTTCTTTTTCAGGCCAGGTCGGAACTGGGTAACAGTTTCGTGGATTGTTTGGGGTGTTTTTTCTCGAACGGTTGACTTTTCTGAATATCTTGAAGGTTTCGAGTTGTTGGGTGTTTCTGTATATTTGAACTGTTGAAATCTCTATTGTGGGTCGTTGGCTTCTTATGGGGTGTTTCTTCCCGTTTCCAATTTCCCTTAGTTATTTACCCCTTTTACCCTTTTCCTTTGGGTGCTTGGGGTTTTTTGTTCTTTTTTTCTTTTCGGGTTATGGTTATCTGCGGTTATTTATACTGTTTGATGGAGGGTGATGGTTGGGCACACTGTTAGTTGATAGCTAGTTAATTATTTTGTTATTTAAGTATGTAGTTAAGTATTTATGTATTTATTTGCCATTGGGTATTTATATCGTTAAGTTGGGGAGACGGGACGGGGGGGAGCGGGTTGATTATGCGGGTCTTTCTCTGGGGTTTTAAGGGGATCTTTCACGGGCGCAGATGGGGTGAACCGGGAGGAGTCGGAATGTGGCAGGAGCAGCCGGGTCAGCGGAGACCAGCTGACTCTCGGGAGTACGATGTTGGGTACATCGCGGCTAGGAGGGGTCCTAGCCGGGGGGGGGGGGGGGGGGGGAAGGGGGGGGGGGGGGGGGAGGGGGGGGGGAAGGGGGGGGGGGCTGGGGGGGGACACCGGGTTGCTGCTGGAAAGACCAGGGACGAGAAGGGGAGGGGTGGGGGGGGGGGGCCATCGCTATGGGAAGCGGGTCAGAAAAGGAGGGATGACCCGGGGCGAGCAAGGGACAAGACATGGCTAATCGACAGGGAGTAGGGACGGGTCGCTCAGCGATCCGATTGATCACGTGGAACGTAAGGGGGCTGAATGGGCCGGTTAAAAGATCAAGGGTCTTCTCACACCTGAAGGGACTGAAGGCTGATGTAGCAATGCTGCAGGAGACTCATTTGAGGGTAGCAGATCAGGTCCGCCTGAGAAGGGGGTGGGTGGGACAGGTGTTCCACTCAGGCTTGGATATCAAGAACCGGGGGGTGGCGATTTTGGTGGGAAAGAGGGTGTCGTTTGTGGCGGCAGAGGTGGTGGCAGATAAGGAGGGCAGGTATGTGATGGTGAGGGGTAGGTTGCAGGGAGAGAATGTGGTACTGGTAAATGTGTATGCCCCGAACTGGGACGACGCGGGTTTTATGAGGCGCCTGCTGGGCCTCATCCCGGGACTGGAGGCAGGGGGCCTGATCATGGGAGGGGACTTTAATACGGTGTTAGACCCTGGGCTGGATAGATCGAGTTCCAGGACGAATAGGAGGCCGGCAGCGGCAGAGGTGTTAAGGGGGTTCATGGAGCAGATGGGAGGGGTAGACCCATGGAGATTTGGTAGGCCTAGGGCGAGGGAGTATTCTTTTTTCTCCCACGTCCACAGAGTGTACTCTAGGATCGATTTTTTCGTATTGAACAGGGGGCTGATACCGAGAGTGCAGGACACGGAGTACTCGGCCATTGCGATATCGGACCATGCACCACATTGGGTGGACGTGGACATGGGGGAGGCGCGGGATCAACGCCCGTTGTGGCGCCTGGATGTAGGGCTGTTGGCGGACGAAGAGGTGTGCAGAAGGGTGAGAACGGGCATTGAGAACTATCTGGGTACGAATGACACAGGTGAGGTGCAGGTGGGGACGGTCTGGGAGGCCTTGAAAGCAGTGATTAGAGGAGAGCTGATCTCCATAAGGGCACACAGAAAAAGGAAGGAGAGGCAGGAAAGGGAGAGGCTGGTGGGGGAGCTCCTAGAAGTAGATAGGAAATATGCGGCGGCACCAGAGGAGGGGCTATTAAGGGAGCGGCGTAGCTTGCAGGCCAGGTTCGACCTACTGACCACTAGGAAGGCGGAAATGCAGTGGAGAAGGGCGCAGGGTGCGGCGTATGAGTACGGGGAAAAGGCGAGCAGGATGCTGGCACACCAGCTTCGTAAGCGAGATGCAGCCAGAGAGATTGGGGGAGTGAGAGAGAGGGGTGGGGACGTAGTGCAGAAGGGGCAAGAGGTGAATAGGGTCTTTAGGGACTTCTATAGGGAATTGTATAGGTCTGAACCGCCGAAGAGGAGAGGGGGAATGAAGAACTTTCTCGACAAATTGGGGTTCCCAAAGGTACAGGAGGAGCTGGTAGACGGGTTGGGGGCGCCGATAGAGCTGCAGGAGCTAATTAAAGGGATAGGCCAGATGCAGGCGGGGAAGGCGCCGGGGCCGGATGGGTTCCCGGTGGAGTTTTACAGGAAATTTGTGGACTTGGTGGGTCCAGTGCTGGTGAGAGCCTTTAATGAGGCGCGCGAGGGGGGGGTTCTGCCCCCAACAATGTCGCAGGCCCTGATCTCCTTGATTTTGAAGCGGGACAAGGACCCGGTCCAGTGCGGGTCCTACAGGCCCATCTCCCTCCTAAATGTTGACGCCAAGCTGTTAGCAAAGGTCCTGGCAACCAGGATAGAGGACTGTGTGCCAGGGGTAGTCCATGAAGACCAGACGGGGTTCGTGAAGGGACGCCAACTTAACACAAATGTCCGGAGATTGTTAAATGTGATTATGATGCCAGCAGCGGAAGGGGAGGCGGAGATAGTGGTAGCGCTGGACGCGGAGAAGGCATTTGACAGGGTGGAGTGGGAATACTTGTGGGAGACGTTGGAAAGGTTTGGGTTTGGGGAGGGATTTATCAAGTGGGTAAAACTGCTCTATTCAGCTCCGATGGCAAGTGTGGTAACAAACGGGAGGAGGTCGGAATATTTTGGGCTCCATCGAGGTACTAGGCAGGGATGTCCCCTATCCCCCTTACTCTTTGCATTAGCGATTGAGCCGTTGGCGATGGCACTGAGGGGTTCAGGGGGGTGGAGAGGACTGACAAGGGGAGGGGAGGAACATCGCGTCTCGCTCTATGCGGATGATTTGTTGTTGTATGTGGCAGACCCGGAGGGGGGAATGCCGGAGGTAATGGGGATACTAGCGGAGTTCGGGGACTTTTCGGGGTATAAATTAAATCTGGGGAAAAGTGAGGTCTTTGTAATACACCCGGGAGACCAAGGGGAGGGAATTGGGAGGCTCCCCTTCAAAAGAGCAGTTAAAAGTTTTAGGTACTTGGGGGTGCAGGTGGCAAAGAACTGGGGGACCCTCCACAAGTTGAACTTTTCCAGACTGGTGGAACAGATGGAGGAGGAGTTTAAGAGGTGGGACATGGTGCCGCTGTCGCTGGCAGGGAGGGTGCAGTCAGTTAAAATGACGGTCCTCCCGAGGTTCTTGTTTTTGTTCCAGTGTCTGCCCATCTTCCTCCCCAGGGCCTTTTCAAGAAGGTAACGAGTAGTATCATGGGGTATGTGTGGGCACATGGCACCCCGAGAGTTAGAAGGGTCTTTTTGGAGCGGAGTAGGGATAGTGGAGGGCTGGCGTTACCCAACCTTTCAGGATATTACTGGGCGGCAAATACATCGATGGTACGAAAGTGGATGATGGAAGGGGAGGGGGCAGCCTGGAAGCGCATGGAGAGGGCGTCCTGCGGCAACATAAGCTTAGGGGCACTGGTAACGGCACCATGGCCGCTCCCTCCCACGAGGTATACCACGAGCCCGGTGGTGGCGGCCACCCTCAAGATCTGGGGGCAGTGGAGGCGACACAGGGGGGAAGTGGGAGGTCTGATAGGGGCACCACTAAGAGGGAACCACAGATTTGCGCCGGGAAATACAGGAGGGGGATTCCAGAGCTGGCAGAGGGCGGGTATTAGACAACTGAGGGACTTGTTTATAGAGGGGAGGTTTGCAAGCTTGGGAAAGCTGGAGGAGAAATTTGGGCTCCCCCCGGGGAACACGTTCAGGTACCTCCAAGTGAAGGCATTTGCCAGACGACAGGTAGAGGGGTTCCCCGCGCTCCCCGACAGGGGGGTGAGTGATAGGGTGCTATCAGGGGTCTGGGTCGGGGAGGGGAAGATCTCGGACATCTATAAGATTATGCAGGAGGTGGAGGAGGTACCAGTAGTGGAGCTGAAAGATAAGTGGGAGTTAGAGCTGGGGGAACAGATAGAGGACGGAACATGGGCAGACGCCCTGGAGAGGGTCAACTCGTCGTCGTCATGTGCGAGACTAAGTCTCATTCAATTTAAGGTACTGCATAGAGCCCACATGACGGGGACAAGGATGAGTCGGTTTTTCGGGGGTGAAGACAGGTGTATTAGATGTTCGGGAAGCCCTGCGAATCATGCACATATGTTTTGGGCATGTCCGGCACTGGAGGAGTTCTGGAAGGGGGTGGCAGGGACGGTTTCGAGAGTGGTGGGGTCCAGGGTCAAGCCAGGATGGGGACTTGCGATCTTCGGGGTTGGGGTGGAACCGGGGGTACAGGAGGCGAGGGAGGCTGGAATATTAGCCTTTGCGTCCTTGGTGGCTCGGAGGAGGATCTTGATTCAGTGGCGGGACGAAAGGCCTCCGAGTGTTAACACCTGGTTAAACGACATGGCAAACTTCATCCAATTGGAAAGGATCAAATTCGCCCTGAGAGGGTCGGTGCAGGGGTTTTTCAGGCGATGGCAACCCTTCCTAGACCTCTTAGATCAGAGATAGAAACTGAGGCCGTGACAGCAGCAACCCGGGAGGGGAGGGGAGGGCGGGAGGGAGGGGGGGGGGGAGGGGGGGGGGGGAGGGGGGACAACGACGAAGGAAGTACGGTAGCGGTGGTGGCACGGGCAAGGCCTGCCCGAGGACACTGCCAGAAATGATAAGTTGGTCTGACTGTCGGTTCGCCGGCGGGGGTGGGGGGTGGGGGGGACGCGCGAGTAGGGGGGGGGGGGGACTTTTTTTTTTTTTTTTTTTGTTAAGTAGGGGGGTTTGACTTTGTTTTGTTATAATTTAAATGTAAATGTAGGGGGGGTTAAAATGTTTGTATTTTGAAAAATTTCTTCAATAAAAATTATTTAAAAAAAAAAAAGACACCCAGAGGTGACACTACCACAAGGGGGCATTACACAACCCATATATAAGGACAGGGCACACATGCTCTTTCTCTTTCCACAGGCGACACTTAGAGAGAAGGACAGGGACAGATCAGCAGCATCACACCCACCACGTGGCTTAGAGAAGATTGGTTAGTTAGACTGAGTTACTATAGCAAGATTAGCAGGAGAGTCGAACTCAAGTAGGAGAATTGTTAACTGTTCAATAAATGTGTTAAACCCATCTCCAAGTCTGAACCTTCCTTTGTCAGAACATACTTCAAGGAAGCAGCTTATGCTACATGAAGAAGCAGAACACAACAGGGGGTGGGTTATAAATTTGCCAGGACCATAATGTGAGATTCCAAAAATAAGATTCCAAGGGCAGTAGAGATGGAAGTTACCTTGGCCCCCTACATGCAGTGTTGCGGAATGGTAACTATGTGCATGTAATCCTTTCTGTTTTCACGACTTAGGCAGTCAGTTAAACCTCCATTAAAGGAATACACGGTATGCCTCTTTGGAATAATGAGAAGAGATGACAAAACTTTGGAAGAAATGGATTTTGGCAAGGTTTTTAAAATAAGGGAAGGAGCTAATTGTGTAGTTAGGTTTGGGGATGGAGTCCTTGATGTTAATTGAATATTAATTGTATGCAGGGCTGGGTATTTTTTTAAAATTCATTTTGCGGGATGTGGGCATTGGTAGTTCGGCCAGCATTTATTAGTTGCCCTTTAGAAGGTGGTGGTGAGTTGCCTCCTTGAACTGCTGCAATCCTTGTGGTGTAGGTAAACCCACTATGCTGTTAGGGAGGGAGTTCCAGGATGCTGCCCCAGCGACAGTGAAGGAACGGCGATATATTTCCAAGTCAGGGTGGTGAGTGACTTGGAGGGGAACCTTCAGGTGGTGGGGTTCCCAGGTATCTGCTGCTCTTGTCCTTCTAGATGGTAGTGGTCATGGATTTGGAAGGTAATGCCGAAGGAACCTTGGTGAGTTCAGCAGTGCATCTTGTTGATGGTACACATGGCTGCCACTGTTCGCCGGTGGAGGGTTTGAATGTTTAGGGAAGGGGTAAAATCAAGCGGCTACTTTGTCCTGGATGGTGTCAAGCTTCTTGAGTGTTGTTGGAGCTGCACTCAACCAGGCAAGCAGAGAGTATTCCATCACACTCCTCACTTGTGCCTTGTAGATGGTGGGCAGGCTTTGGGGAGTCAGGAGTTGAGTTATTTGCCATAGGATTCCTAGCCTTTGACCTGCCCTGGTAGCCACAGTATTACTGTGGCTTGTCCAGTTCAGTTTCTGATCAATGGTAACCCTCAGGATGTTGATTTTGGGTGATTCAGCAATGGTAATGCCACTGAATGTCAAGGGGCGATGGTTCAATCCTCCCTTGTAGAAGATGGTCATTGCCTAGCACTTGTGTGGCTCGAATGTAACTTGCCATTTGTCAGCCCAAGCCTGGATATTGTCCAGGCCTTGCTGCATTTGGACATGGACTGCTTCATTATCTGAGGAGTCGCAAATGGTACTGAACATTGTTCAGTCATCCGCAAACATCCCTACGTCTGAACTTATGATGGAAGGGAGGTCATTGATACAGTAGCTGAAGATGGTTGGGCCTGGGACACTACCCTGAGAAACTCCTGCAGTGATGTCCTGGAGCTGAGATTATTGACCTCCTATCACCAGAACCTTTTGCCAGGTATAACTCCAACCAGTGAAGATTTCCCCCCCTGATTCCCATTGACTCCAGTTTAGGGCTCCTTGATGCTATACTCGGTCAAATGCTTCCTTGATGTCAAGGGCAGTCACTCTCACCTCAGGTATGCAGCTGTTTTGTCCATGTTTGAACCAAGGCTGTAATGAGATCAGGAGCTCAGTTACCCTGGTGGAACCCAAACTGAGTGTCTGTGAGCAGGTCTGCTGAGTGAGTGCCGCTTGATGACTCCTTCCATCACTTTGCTGATGATGGAGAGTAGACTGATAGGGTGGTAATTGGCTGGGTTGGATTTATCCTGTTTCTTGTGTACAGGACAAACCTGGGCAACTTTCCACATTGCCGGGTAGATGCCAGTGTTGTAACTGTACTGGAACAGCTTGGCTAGGGATGCAGAATGTTCTAGAGCACTAGTCTTCAGTACTATTGTCGGAACATTGTCTGGAACCATAACCTTTGCAGTATCCAGTGCCTTCAGTCATTTCTTGATATCATGTGAAGTGAATCGTATATTACTCCTATGTCTGATGGTCCTGCTGCATTGCTTTGTGCAATATACGTTACTCACTTGCTTCTTCCAGGATGATCTTTAACTTGACGTTGATTAACACTCATAGTCTTCCAGTTAGAGCAAATAATTTATTGAGTAACGTTGGCAAATTAATTGTGAGTTGATCTCTCTCCAAAGCTTAAACTAGACGTTAGTTACATGAACAAGATTAAATAAGAAATATCAGAGATAAGCTACACCTGCCCTGAGCTGTCTTTGTATGCTTGTGGTCACTAGTCCCTGTCCTTGTGAGGAGGCGGATCTTGGCTTGAGTCTGACTATTTCCACCTGTCCCTAGTGCTGCCCTCTAGTGATGACGTGGCTGTTACATCTATACATTAACCCCTTGTATATATACAGATATGCAGATCATTACAAATCGTATTAGCTGAGGACTGACATCTGTGATGTAGGGAACCTCTGAAGGAGAGGTCCACTCGGCACTTCTACCTGAAGATTGTTGCAAATGCCTCAGCCTTGTCTTTCGCACATATGTGCTGGGCTCCTTCATCATTGAGGATTGGGATTTTTTGGAGCCTCCTCCTCCAGTGAGTTATTTAATTGTCGACCACCATTCTCGGCTGGATGTGGCAGGACTGCAGAGCTTAGATCTGATGCATTTATTGTGGAATCGCTTAGCTCTGTCTATTACTTGCTGCTTTTGCTGTTTGGCGCACAAGTAGTCCTGTGTTGTAGCTTCACCAGATTGACACCTCATTTTTCGGTGTGCCTGATGTTGCTCTTGGCATGCTCTCTTGCACTCTTCATTGAAGCAGGGTTGATTCCCTGGCTTGATGGTAATGGTAGAGTGGGGGATATGCCGATCCATGAGGTTGCAGATTGTGGTTGAGTACAATTCTGCTGCTGTTGATGGCCCACAGCGCTTCATGTATGCAAAGTTTTCAGTTGCTAAACCTGTTCAAAGTCTATCCCATTTAGCATGTTGGTAGTGCCACAAAACACGTTGGAGGGTTTCCTCAATGTGAAGACGGGACTTTGTCTCCACAAGCACTTCTACCAATAGTACCATGGACAGATGCATCTGCAGCAGGTAGATTGGTGAGGATGAGGTGAAGTATGTTTTTCCCTCTTGTTGGTTCCCTCACCACCTGGTGCAGTCCTAGTCCAGCAGTTATGTCTTTCGGACCCGACCAGCTCGGTCTGTAGTGGTGCTTGGTGAGGGGCATTGTAGTCCTTCACCCAGAGAACCTCTGCGTCCTTGCCACCCTCAGTGCTTCCTCCAAGTGTTCAACATGGAGGAGTATTCATTCATTAGCTGTTGGTGGATGGTATGTGGTAGTCAGCAGGAGGATTCCTTGCCCATGTTTAACCTGAAACCATGAGACTTCATGGTCGATGTTGAGGGCTCCCAGGGCAACTTCCTCCCAACTGTATACCACTGTGCTGCCACCTCTGCCGGTGAGCAGGACATACCCATGGATCGTGATAGTGGTGTCTGAAACATTGGGCGGAATTCTCCGACCCCCCGCAGGGTTGGGGAATCGCCCGGAGCCGGCGTAAATCCCGCCCCCGCCGTGGCCGGAATTCTCCGCCACCCGGGAATCGGCGGGAGCAGAAATCACGCCCCGCCGATCGGCGTGCCCTCCCCCGCACTGATTGGCAGGCCCTGTGCGGCGATTCTCCGGCCCGAGATGGGCGGAAGTCCCGCCGCTGTCAGGCCTCTCCTGTTTAAACCACCTCTGTGCTGGCGGGATTGGCGCCGCGAGGGGGCCCTGGGGTCCGGGGGGGAGGGGGGGCGGGGCGATCGGGCTCCGGGCGGTGCCCCCGCGGTGGCCTGGCCCACGATCGGGGCCCACCGATCGGCGGGCGGGCCAGTGCCGTGGGGGCACTCTTTTTCCTCCGCCACCGCCACGGCCTCCACCATGCCGGAGGCGGAAGAGACTCCCTCCACCGCGCATGTGCCAGACTCACGCCGACCGGCGAAGGCCTTTTGGCCAGCCCCGACGCTGGCCGGCGTAGCGCCAAAGGCTGTTGGCACCAGTCGGCGGAACGGGAGCCACTCCGGTGCGGGCCTAGCCCCTAAAGGTGTGGAGAATGGCGCCACCCTGCTACGCCGGGACCCCCCGCCCTGCCGGGTAGGGGAGAATTTCGCCCATTCTGTAAGGTATGATTCTATGAGTATGACTATGTCAGGCTGTTGCTTAGTCTGTGAGACAGCTCTCCTGACTTTGTCACAAGCCCCCAGATGTTAGTAAGGAGGACTTTGCAGGGTCGGCAGGGCTGGGTTTGCCGTTGACATTTCTGGTGCTGGTTTCGATGGTGGGTGGTCCGTCTGGTTTCATTTGATTTTTGTGTTTTTGTAGCGGTTGTATACAACTGAGTGGCTTGTTAGGCCATTTCAGAGGACATTTAAGAGTCAGCTTCATTGCTGTAGGTCTGGAATCATGTCGGCCAGACCAGGGAAGTACGGCAGGTTCCCTTCCCTAAAGGACATTAACAATTGTGTCATGGTCATTGTTAGACTTTGAATTCCAGACATTTTATTGGGTTTAAATTCCATCACCAGCTATGGTGAGATTCGGACCTGGGTCCCCAGATAATTGTCCTGGGTCTCTGGATTACTTGTCCAGCGACAATACCACCATGCCACCGCCTCCCCTAAACTGGTCATTCATTTGAGCTCTGTGATGGTTGGGTTAGAAGGTTCATTCTTGTAATGTTAACTCCGCAAATATATCTTTTAAGTACACGAGGATTGGTTCCAGTTCTATCCTTCACCAACTGGTTTTCTTAAAAAAAACAGTCAAGTGTTTGACCAAGAAGGTTGAACATCTACCATCCAAAGCCGAGCAGAGGGAGGAAGATTGCATAGGAGACCAGAATAGTGATTAAAGGGGCACATGTATGAAGATAGAATGGTGCGAAGCTATGGAAGAATTTGAATGTGAAACTCTCGCAATTTAAATGTGATGCACTGGGCTTCAGAGAACCATTGTAAGCCAATGGCAAAACGTTGGGATTAGTATCCTGACAAGAATATTTATCAGAGGGACCAGATAAGCAACTCATCAAATAATCGCCTAGAGTTTACCATCCAATCCATACCTCGTGGTTAATGATGCTCAAATTTAGCTTACTAAACTGTTTAGTAGTGAGAATCATGACAGTATTCAAACTCCCATTGAATTTAAAACATTAATTCTGCAAATGCATAGTAGATCTGGTTAATTCACAAAATAACTGATAGATGTTACAAAAGTAGCTTAGTTATGCGACAGTACTTCAGCATTAGTTGCTCGCTAGCTATAAACTAATGGTCCAGATCAGTATTTGAGATTGATATAAACTGGTGAGATTAATTTCGGATTAGATTCCTCAGGCAGCCGACACATTACATGATTGGGATGCCAATGAATGGAATTAATTTAAGACTATGGGAATTAAATTTGTTTGACTAGCACCACATCACAGAATACCTCAATTCCCTATGGACAGGCAGCATCACGGGACACTAACTACACACCCCACATGGTGTTCTGCTTTGGTAACATTGAAGAACGTGGAGCAGGAGCAGGCCATGAATATATGAACGGTTTTGTGGGTTCTGCCGATCCTTGGAGAATTTTGGTAAGCCTGCATAGTGCCATGAACAAATTTTAAATGTTTCCAGTACTTATGTGGCCTTGACCTTATGAGCTAGTGTGAATGAACTGATTGGCTCACCAGCCTTTGAGAGGCCTTCTGACTGAACATCCAGAATGACAATGCTCTCCCTTTAGAGCAGCTGTTCATTCCTTCTGGATTCTCTCTGCCTGAGTAAAACCTTCCAAATTGGAAGCTATGCTTGGACCAACTGGCTTAAATCTCATCCACTGTTCTTTCAGGTACATTCGTACATCTAAATGACACTTTTTTGCAATTATCTAATTGGTATAGCAGCACAATCCTAATTGCTGTAACTAATCTTAACTGCTGTAACTTTTGATGTGGCACAGACATCCTTTTACATACTCTGAACAAAAAGCTCACTCAGCTGGACAGCAGGCTTGTGATGCAGGTCAAAGTTAGCAGCAGGGCTTCAATTCCCGTACCGGCTGAGGTTATTCATGAAGACCCATCTTCTCAACCTTGCTCCTGGCCTGAGGTGTGGTGATCCTCAGGTTAAATCACCACCAGTCAGCTCTCCCCTCAAAGGGGAAATCAGCCTATGGTCATCTGGAACTATGGCAACTTTGCCTTTACCTTAGTTGCCATCCCCCCAACTAACCCTATCTGCACGAAAATCAGAAGTGATTTTTTGAGGATGGCTTTTAGGTGGATTGGGATTGGGTTGTGATTTCTAAATTTCTTATAGCCTATCTGACACAAACTATCTGTTTTTCAGGGAGCTAAAATTCCTTGAATATATACTGGTTGATATTTCCGCGGAGTACTGAGAGTAATTTATTGCCAGAGGGGAGGTCTTTCAGAAGAGATAACAACCTGAACACTCATCTGCCTTTTCAAACAAGGGCAGCAGATATATGGGAATGCCACCACCTGGATGTTCCCCTCCAAGTAACTCACCATCCTGACTTGGAAATATATCGCAGTCCCTTCACTTTCACTCGGTCAAAATCCTGGAACTCACTTGCTAACAGCATTGTGGATGTACCTACACCTCAAAGACGGCAAGGGTTCAAGAAGGCAGCTCATCACGACCTTTGCAAGGGCAACTAGAGATGGGCAATAGATTCTGGCCTAGCTAGGGATGCCCACATCCCATAAATCAACTTTTAAAAAATGGAAAGTAAAGATCTGACGGCGCTATAGAAGAAAGTGTCCTGGTCAACATCTGTCCATTAAACAAAACACATTAACTGATCTTTTATCTAATTGCTACTTATGTGACCTTGTGTTCAATTTAATTGTGTTACTTGCCTACGTAACAAAGATGTCTACATTTCAAATGTTGTCCATCAACTTTCAGACATTCTGAGGGCACGAAAGGGGCTACCACAGTGTCCTTCAAACTTTTTTCCCGGGGATCCATTTTTACCAGCCAGCCGAACTTCATGACCCACGCCGGCCAACTTTCGCAAACCCACCATTTTCTCTTACCTTGTTTGCTGCTGACAAAATGGAGGAGTCGCAATCACGGCCAAAGCCCGTGACGTCGACGTTCGGGGGGGGGGGTGTCTTTTGAGATTTGTGTGGGGAAACCGGAGCACCTAGAGGAAACCCACACAGGTGGAACGTGCAGATTCCACACAGGCAGTGATCTAAGCCAGGAATCGAACCTGGGACACTGGAGCTGTAAAGCAACAGTGCTAACCCAGTACTTCCCTCGAGAGAAGGTGTTTATATTTCCAGGATTGGGAAATAAAATAAATAAAATAATTTGATTCCAGATCGGCAAATTGTTGCTACTGAAGTGTAGCAACTTAAGACGTCGTTAGGATATTGTTTGTATCAGTCCTGTGTCAGGAGAATGGCAAACAATGCATTCATACATTTTATGAGATCTGCGAATTCACCAGGAACACTAAGCATATTACAGCTACTTATTTCCTTGCTATTTTTCACACATTCGCTTCTCCTTCCCTCTTCCTCATTAATACTTTGTGCAAGATGTTTTGAAGGCCATTCGGAATTTTCTTTCACTTGACCATCATTTGAGTCTGATCCTTCTGGGTAAGTGTTGGCAACTTAGCAATGTCTGTCTCTGCCTCTGTAATCGGGCCTTCTTTACCCTTGGCACCGTCCCCGCCCATTCAAACTCCGAGATTACTACCTCTAATTTCCGAACATAAGAATATAAGAACTAGGAGCAGGAATAGGCCATCTGGCCCCCCGAGCCTGCTCCACCATTCAATGAGATCATGGCTGATCTTTTGTGGACTCAGCTCCACTTTCTGGCCCGAATACCATAACCCTGAATCCCTTTTTTCTTCAAAAAACTATGTATCTTTATCTCAAAAACATTTAATGAACGAGCCTCAACCGCTTCACTGGGCAAGGAATTCCATAGATTCACAACCCTTTGGGTGAAGAAGTTCCTCCTAAACTCAGTCCTAAATCTACTTCCCCTTATTTTGAGGCTATGCCCCCTAGTTCTGCTTTCACCCGCCAGTGGAAACAACCTGCCCGCATCTATCCTATCTATTCCCTTCATAATTTTATATGTTTCTATAAGATCACCCCGCATCCTTCTAAATTCCAACGAGTACAGTCCCAGTCTACTCAACCTCTCCTCGTAATCCAACCCCTTCAGCTCTGGGATTAACCGAGTGAATCTCCTCTGCACACCCTCTAGTGCCAGTACGTCCTTTCTCAGGTAAGGAGACCAAAACTGAACACAATACTCCAGGTGTGGCCTCACTAACACCGTATACAATTGCAGCATAACCTCCCTAGTCTTAAACTCCATACATCCAGCAATGAAGGACAAAACTCCATTTGCCTTCTTAATCACCTGTTGCACCTGGAAACCAACTTTTTGCGACACATGCACTAGCACACCTATGTCTCTCTGCACAGCAGCATGTTTTAATATTTTATCATTTAAATAATATTCCCTTTTGCTGTTATTCTTACCAAAATGGATAACCTCACATTTGTCAACATTGTATTCCATCTGCCAGACCATAGCCCATTCACTTAACATATCCAAATCCCTCTGCAGACTTCCGGTCTCCTCTGCACTTTTCGCTTTACCACTCATCTTAGTGCCGTCTGCAAACTTGAACACATTGCCCTTGGTCCCCAACTCCAAATCATCCATGTAAATTGTGAAAAATTGTGGGCCCAACACTGATCCCTGAGGGACGCCACTAGCTACTGTTTGTCAACCAGAGAAACCCCCATTAATCCCCACTCTTTGCTTTCCATTAATTAACCAATCCTCTATCCATGCTACTACTTTACCCTTAATGCCATGCATCTTTATCTTATGCAGCAACCTTTTGTGTGGCACCTTGTCAAAAGCTTTCTGGAAATCCACATATACCACATCCATTGGCTCCCTGTTATCTACCACGCTGGTAATGTCCTCAAAAATTCCACTTAATTAGTTAGGCACGAACTACCCTTTATGAACCCATGCTGTGTCTGCATAATGGGACAATTTCCATCAAGGTGCCTCGCTATTTCTTCCTTGATGATAGATTCAAGCATCTTCCCTACTACCGAAGTTAAGCTAACTGGCCTATAATAACCTGCTTTCTGCCTAACTCCCTTTTTAAACAGTGGTGTCACGTTTTCTAATTTCCCATCCGCCGGGACCTCCCCAGGGTCTAGTGAATTTTGGTAAATTGTCACTAGTGCATTTGCAATTTCCCTAGCCATCTCTTTTAGCACTCTGGGATGCATTCCATCAGGGCCAGGAGACTTGTCTACCTTTAGCCCCATTAGCTTGCCCATCACTAACTCCTGAGTGCTAACAATCATCTCAAGGTCCTCACCTGTCATAGCCTCATTTCTATCAGTCCCTGGCATGTTATTTGTGTCTTCTACTGTGAAGACCGACCCAAAAAACCTGTTCAGTTCCTCAGCCATTTCCTCATCTCCCATTATTAAATCTCCCTTCTCACCCTCTAAAGGACCAATATTTACCTTAGCCATTCTTTTTTGTTTTATATATTTATAGAAACGCTTACAATCTGTTTTTATATTCTGAGCAAGTTTACTCTCATAATCTATCTTACTCTTCTTTTTAGCTTTTTTAGTAGCTTTCTGTTGCCCCCTAAAGATTTCCCAGTCCTCTCGTCTCTCACTAATCTTTGCCACTTTGTGTGCTTTTTCCTTCAATTTGATACTCTCCCTTATTTCCTTAGATATCCATGGCCGATTTTCCCTCTTTCTACCGTCCTTCCTTTTTGTTGGTATAAACCTTTGCTGAGCACTGTGAAAAATCACTTGGAAGCTTCTCCACTGTTCCTCAACTGTTTCACCATAAAGTCTTTGCTCCCAGGGGCAGCAGGGTAGCATGGTGGTTAGCATAAATGCTTCACAGCTCCAGGGTCCCAGGTTCGATTCCCGGCTGGGTCACTGTCTGGGGTGTGGAGTCTGCACGTCCTCCCCCTGTGTGCGTGGGTTTCCTCCGGGTGCTCCGGTTTCCTCCCACAGTCCAAAGATGTGCGGGTTAGGTGGCTTGGCTATGCTAAATTGCCCGTAGTGTCCTAATAAAAGTAAGGTTAAGGGGGGGGTTGTTGGGTTACGGGTATAGGGTGGATACGTGAGTTTGAGTAGGGTGATCATGGCTCGGCACAACATTGAGGGCCGAAGGGCCTGTTCTGTGCTGTACTGTTCTATGTTTTATGTTCAGTCTACCTTAGCAAGCTCTTCTGTCTGTCATCCCATTGTAATCTCCTTTGTTTAAGCACAAAACACTAGTGTTTGATTTTACCTTCTCACCCTCCATCTGTATTTTAAATTCCACCATATTGTGATCGCTCCTTCTGAGAGGATCCCTAACTATGAGATCATTAATCAATCCTGTCTCATTTCACAGGACGAGATCTGGGACCGCTTGTTCCTTCAAAAGGTTCCATTACATACTGTTCTAGGAATTTATTGTGGATACATTCTATAAACTCCTCCTCAAGGCTGCCTTGACCGAACTGGTTAAACCAATCGACATGTAGATTAAAATCTCCCATGATAACTGCTGTACCATTTCTACATGGATCCGTTATTTCTTTGTTTATTGCCTGCCCCACCAGAATGTTACTATTTGGTGGCCTATAGACTACTCCTATCAGTGACTTTTTCGCCTTACTATTCCTGATTTCCACCCAAATTGATTCAACCTTATCCTCCATAGCACTGATGTCATCCACTGCTATTGCCCGGATGTCATCCTTAAATAACAGAGCTACACCACCTCCCTTGCCATCCACTCTGTCCTTCCGTATAGTTTGATACCCAGGATATTTAACTCCCAGCCGTGACTATCCTTTAACCATGTTTCAGTAATGGCCACTAAATCAGAGTCATTCATGATGATTTGTGCCATTAACTCATTTACTTTATTCCGAATACTACGAGCATTCAGGTAAAGTACACCTATGTTAGCTTTTATACCTCTGTTTTGAATCTTAACGCCTTGATCAGTAACCTCTCGTAAGTTATTTTTCCTCTTTATTTTTTCTCCTAAGTTTCCTCGTCGTTGAACCCATATCTTCATGTAACAACCTGCCGCGTTGCTTTCCATTTATGTTTTTACTTCCCATTTTATTCCTTTTAGTATTACTGGACCAATTCACTGAGCTCCCCTCAGTCACTCTACCTTGTACTGTCACCCTTTTTGATTTTTGATTATGGCCTCTCTGCCTTACACTTTCCCCCTGTTTTACTACCTTCCAACTTCCTGCATCGGTTTCCATCCCCCTGCCACATTAGTTAAAACATTCACCAACCTTGGTAACATGTTCATTTTTATGACCTACACTCTCCCTGCCAATGTCAAATGCAATGGATGGAATTCTCCGTAGCCCAACTCCGAAATCGGGATCAGCGATTGGGCAGAGAATGACTTCTGATGCCGGATCCGGGGCAGGCGCCTGTTTGACACCGGTTGCCGATGCTCCACCTCCTCCAAGTCGGCATAATCTGGACGTGCGGCGCATGCAATTGCAACGCCGTTGGCGCGTCATCGGCCGGGCCATCCACAATGCTCCGCCTCCGATGGGCCGAGTTCCCAATGGCGCTGGCCACGCGTGATCGCAGCAGTTGGGAACCCGGCATGCCGGCTACAGAAAGTGTCCAGTGCTGCCATACTCATCAGGGGGGGCTTCTGCAAGGGCTGGGGGGAGTGGTGGGGGGTGGCCAGGGGCTAGGCTATGGGGTCGGGGTGGGCAGGTTAGGGTTGTAGCACGGCCGGCGCTATGTTTTCCAGCGTGACCGGTGCAGGCCATCAGCCCTGTGCATGCGAAGATCACCTTCGCCTTCAAATCCTCCAGGTGTGCATAGACCCGGGATCTATTAATCGGCCCATTTAACCCATAAACATTCCATGAAACACATCTTGTTGGGGGCTATGCCTCCATTCTCCTCTATCACCCACCATCTTCCTCAATCAGACCAGTCTCTCCTAATTTCGCCCTATATTGGGCCCATCCAAGATGGCCCCCCTCTTTGCCAATGATCATGCTTAATCACCACCTCCACTTCTTCATAATTTTCTCTCCTAAGCTGTCACTGTTCCTCCTTATGTAAGTTGGTCACAGCTCAGCACAGTACTTTAGATGTAGGGTGCGATTCTCCGCTCCCCACGCCGGGTGGGAGAATCGCGGGAGGGCCGGGCGAATCATGACACGCCGCCCTGGAACCCCCCGCGATTCTCCCACCCCCCCCCCCCCAAAATGGCGTGTCGCGGAATCGCCGCTCTTCACGGCGACCGCCGATTCTCCGGCCCAGATGGGCCGAGCGGCCTGACGAACCCGACCGGTTCATGCCGGCGCCAACCACACCTGCTCACTGCCGGCGTGAACATCGCGCGACAGGTAAGTGTGGGGCCTGTGGGGGGCGGAGGGAGGATCGAGCACCACAGACGTGCACAGGAGATGACTGGCCTGCGATCCGTGCCCACCGATCGTCGGGCCGGCGTCTCTAAGAGACGCACTCTTTCCCCTCCGCCGCCCCGCAAGATCAAGCCGCCATGTCTTGCGGGGCAGCGGAGGAGAAGACGGCAACCGCGCATGCGCGGGTTGGAGCCGGCTAACCTGCGCATGCGCGGCTGACGTCACTTAGGCGCCGCTGGCCACGTCATTCTCGGCGCGCCGCTTTGATGCAAGAGTCAAGGCCCAGCGGCCGAGTTTCTCGCAACACGGCTCCTAGCCCCGGAGGGAGAATAGGGGGTGAGGAGCGGCCTCCGACGCCGGAGTGAAACACTCCGGGTTTCACTCCGGCGTCGGCACTCAGTCTCCCTTTCGGAGAATCGCGCCAGTAGTCTCACCAATGCCCTGGACAATTCCAGCAAGGCTTTCCTACCTTTATACTCCACCCCCTTGCAACAAATACCAATTTCTTACTGTGTCTAACTTTTTGAGATTAGTGTACAAGGACATCCAGGTTATTGTAAAGTTAAAGGTGGGTAAATGTACTCTGATTGACTTTGACCAGTTTGCAGTAACCCGTTTTAACTCAGGTATGTTGCGTGGTGAGATAGACAAAGGAGACAAGAGACAGGTGAAGGTCCAATACCTTTATTGAACACTTTATTACGGAAAATAATATTTATCAAACTTTCAATAAATAAGAAGTCTCAAATCTACATTACTAGCTACTTCGGACACTGATACCTAGGATTTGCTACACTCTTTCCACAGTTTCCTATCTATATATTTGAACTATTGGTCTGGAAAAGACTGGTAATACACATTTAATAAGGTTGGGACAGGCTGTTCCTCGGTCTTTGAGGTAGGCTGATGTTTCAGGATCGGGAGTCGTCAATTTGATCCTCCCCTCTCGTCCATGACTGTTTCTGGTCTTCAGGTCGTCTAGACGAGATGGTCTCTCGGGAGACGCCGGTGCAAGAGTAGAGAGAGGGCTGGGGTTCCAGGTTGTCCTTTTACACTGCTCTTTGCACCTTTCTTAAAGATTCTGTGGCCTGTGTCCAGCACTAGCCTTGGCTGGGGGCATGACGGCCCAATAAGGTGGCTGCTCCCTATGTTTGGAGGTCGCAGACCAGGGTTTTGAACATTCAACTGGCAGATGTTGCTCTGGTCATGCCATGATTCTGAGCCCCCTACTGAGCTGGGTGCCACTACGCCTGCCCAACATTCTCCAAACAAAGCAGGTTCTCTGGAGGTATAAACAATGGTTCATTCTGAACAATGTGGCTTCAATGGAGGTGTAAACAACAGTTCGTTCTAAAGCCATGTGGCTGTTAGCACCTGGTCAGCCGATCCCAGGCCTATCTGGATGAATACAGTCTGTTCCAGCTCTGCGGTTTGCAAATTGCAGGGCCTGGCTATGTTTAAACCTGGCTTTCACATTTTGAAATCCATGTTCATGAAAAGAAAATATCAATATTTCTGTAATAATCCTGGAGGTCATAGGTCACCTGACCATGAGATCACTCTGACCCACAGCTTTCTGCAGTATCCCGTGTGATTCTCCGGTCCTCTGGGCCAGGAATTATGTGGGAGCGAATTGGTGCTGGTCCTGACAAACATAGCCCTGATGCGATGGACCCCGCAGTGGGTCAAGGAGGCAACTCTTCAAGGGAGTTGCCCCCAAAGTCCTTCGGAGAGCCACCCTCCCCTTGCCCCCCCACAATGCAAAACCTGCCCACCCTCACCAAATCCCACCACCACTCCCTGCACCAGAGACCCCCTAATTAGAAAGACTCCCACTAGATTAATTAGGGTGAGCCCCACCAGAGATCACCCCTAAGAGAGACCCCTTCCTGGAAGCTAGACAGCAGTCCAGACAGAGGCAGTGAAAATATCACTGCTTTAAAACTTACCTGTGTAATGCACACCCTGGTTTAGGCAGCGGAAACAGCATCTGTCAATTCCTGGAAAGAGAAAAACCAGTCAGCTGGGTTTATATCCCCTCAGATCTTTGATCTGCAAGCCTGTCATTTGTTTCTCTATGGAACTGCTTTCACTCGGCTGTGATTAACAGCTTCCATACACAGCCAGTTGTTTGCATTGTTTCATTCATCTCCCTTCATGCTTGAGTGGCTTTGAAGTACCCAGCTGTGAAACTAAGAGAAACCACTTAACTGTCTTTGATGTGGTCCAGGAGCTGTCAATCATAACTTGATGTTTAGAAACATTGTGGTTAGTTTCACAGTTCATGTAAGTTATTATTTTCCTTTCTTAGGTTTACGTTAACATTGCAATGAAGTAACTGTGAAAATCTCCTAGTCGCCATACTCCGGCGCCTGTTTGGGTACACAGAGGGAGAATTCAGAATGTCCAATTCACCTAACAAGCATGTCTTATGGCACTTGTGGGAGGAAACTGGAGCACCTGGACGAAACCCACACAGACACGGGAGAACGTGCAGACTCCATGCAGACAGTGACCCAAATGGGAATCGTAACTTGGACATTGGTGCTGTGATCTTTGTCAAGAGTAATGGAATACCTCCTTGAATGCGTGCCACTCCTTCGCCACCATTTTCCCTTTTAAATTATTTACCCAGTCCACTTCAGCTAACGCTGTCTTTGTACCCTAATAATTGCCTTTAAGCTATGGACCCACATTTCTCACTTTCAAACTGAATGTGAAATCTCATGATGTTGTGATCACTCTTGCCTGAACAAGTGTTGCCTGAGACCGTTAATTAATCTTGTCTAATTCCACCTTACCAAGTCCGAATAGCCTGATCCCTTACAGGTTTAGAACGTATTGTTCTCAGATAATGTCTCAGATACACTCTATGAACACTCTCCAGCCTACCTTTGTCAGTTAGATTTGTCCAACTGGTGTGAAGATTAAACTCACCCATGATTTTTGCAGTATTGTGTTCTTGCTCTGGCCCCTTCCTGAATTTTCCTATCCATCCCTGCAGTGTATCTGACCTACAGCTGGCAGTAGTTCAAGCAGGAAGGTAGCAGCTTATGGCTGAATGCAACATGAGACAGAGGGCCCGATCTACCGGTCACGTCCCATCAGAATTGGGGAACGACATGGCCAGTAGATCTCGGCCTCCCCAGGATTAAAGATGGTCTTTATGCCTTGTGAGATCAAACCAGATCTTGTGAGGCATCACAATCTGAGGTGACGCAGTTTCGAACGGCTAAGTGAGTTTAATAACCCAAGGCCTAGGGTTCCGTGCCCACAAGAGGTGGGGTGAGGTGAGCTTGAGGACCCCGGAAGTGGTAAGGCGGTGAAGTGGGGGGTTCTGGAGGTCACAGTGGGGTCGCTGAGAGAGGGTCGAAAGATCGGGGCTGCCTTTAAAAATGATGTTCAATCCATGAGTAGTAGGAAAAGACTAAAGTGCGGCCGCGACAGGGCTTTCCTCACCAAGGCCGGAAATAAATGGCAAAGCGGTGCTGATAAAGACCATGTTAGGGCAGCACGGTAGCTCTAGGGTCCCAGGTTCGATTCCCGGCTTGGGTCACTGTCTACGTGGAGTCTGCACATTCTCCCCGTGTCTGCGTGGGTTTTCTCCGGGTGCTTCGGTCCTCCCACAGTCCAAAGACGTGCAGGTTAGGTGGATTGACCATATTAAATTTCCCTTAGTGTCCAAGCAATAAGGTCAGGTGGGGTGACTGGGTTACGGGAAAAGGTTGGAGGTGTGGGCTTAGATAGGGTGCTCTTTCCAAGGGTCGGTGAAGACTCGATAGGCCGAATGGCCTCCTTTTGTACTGTAAATTCTATGATTCTATAATTCTTTGAAATGCACCCGAAACCAGACATAGAAATGTTTTGGTTGAATCGCACCCCATATTGTCACGACAACATGGCAAGGAAAGGTGAAGTGCTCTTATACAAGATGCATTTGAGTGTTCTGATGACTAACAGTACTGGTGATTAATACTGCTCCTACTCTTTCTCCTCTTCATGCTGCTCCTATACTTCTTGCTTCTCAGTTGCTAGTGAGAGCCAGTGCCTCAGTATAGCCACTATGCAGCACATAACCACAGATTTGGAAAGGTGATCAGGCTTGCACTGCAGAGTTCCTCCTGAAGGGTCCATGCAGCAGATATGTTACTGATGCAAACAGATTGCTGAATGCTATTGCTGATGGCTTCCATAGTAGGTGTCGATGCTCCCAACAGGCATCATGAGCTATGCCCGGAGGTGATATTTCTTGTCACTAAGTAGCAAGCTGTGATCTCACAGCTTGGTTGGGATTGTCATTCTGTCCATGGGAAATGGCATGAATCTATTTCTCAGGGCATAGAGTATCTCTGTCACCTTCCTGGAACAGTGGTGGGCAGCAGACTGGGAGATATTGTTGATGTCAGCTGATTTGACCATGTGTAAAAGCTGAGTGCTATGATAATCTTGAGAGCTATCGACAGTGCTGTCCATGCCAATCTCCAGTTGTAGCTGCAGCATAGTTAGGTGAAAGCAGCGTCCTCACCTATCGTTAATCCCATGCGTTGGTAGACAAGTTTATTAGGTGCTGAGCCAGAACAATTTCATAAAAGGTCCGACAAATATTGTAAGGTACCTGTATTATAATAAGTGCATGCCCTCTGAGCAGCCTGATGCTGCATTTCTGACATGGGACACCCGGTGTGTGCTGACTGCAACAGGCACCCTTTTCACATGTAAACAATAGAGGCTGTGCAACCTAATGCCTCTGCCATAGGTTTAAAAGGGACTCTGCTGCTGTACAGTGCATGGAACATTTAGTATTCGATGCAGGGTCTGTACCTCATAATGCCCTGACAAAGTTGATCTGTAGAAATATGTGGTTCAGCTCTACAAAATGCAGAGATACTTCAAACCAATAATTGCTCCAGCTGAATATGAATCAATAAAACCTTATATTCCCATGTCACGTTATTTAATTTATGGTAAACAGTGGGATCTGCTTTCCTTTGACCAGGTTTGTGTTAATTTTATTGCTTTTCTGGTCTCTGATTGCAAATTTCGGTACAAAACATTTGGGAGTGGTTATTCCCAGAACCATGTGGGTTACTGCAGATGTTCATGATACTTTCAATGCTTTGTGCACATGTTTCAGTGACAAAAAATCTATCTTTCTGCAGTTAGGTTTCAATGGGTACCAGAATCCACAAGGAATAAAAATGCAAACATAAACATAGAATTTAATTGGCCAGGAAACTTAATTAATCCGTGCCTTTAATTCCCTGTTTGGTTTGCCTCACGTTGGAGTGGGTGTCGTTTGAAATGATTCTGCCAGACAAATGTTTTTCCTTCAAAGCCCCAGAAACTTCCTTTCATAGCTGGTGATCTTTTATTTATTTTTTCTTCTGAAAGGGCATAGATTTCATAGATTATCATAGAATTTACAGTGCAGATGGAGGCCACTCGGCCCATCGAGTCTGCACCGGCTCTTGGAAAGAGCACCCAACCCAAGGTCAACACCTCCACCCTATCCCCATAACCCAGTAACCCCACCCAACACTAAGGGCAATTGTGGACACTAAGTTCAATTTATCATGGTCAATCCACCTAACCTGCACATCTTTGGACTGTGGGAGGAAACCGGAGCACCCGGAGGAAACCCATGCACACACAGGGAGGATGTGCAGACTCCGCACAGACAGTGACCCAAGCCGGAATCGAACCTGGGACCCTGGAGCCGTGAAGCAATTATGCTATCCACAATGCTACCGTGCTGCCCTTTCCTCTAACAGTTGCAAATGGATTCAGAGTAGGTGACTGGAAGCATCACCTGATGGAGTGGTGGTCCTGCAGAATGAGATTTCAAAACCTATCAGCTTATAATAGCTGGGGTTAATTTTATCTTTAAGTGATTGTGCAAAAATGGATGATTTTTTTTTAAGGCGCCCATAACACAACTCTCTCGATTGTTATTCTAATTGAGAACCCATTGGTGACTAAATTGGTATCACCTGGGTTACACTGTAACCTAAAGTCAAATTTATCCGCAGTGACTCAGGCTTAAAGATCGCCCAAAAATTTTCTTCAAGGTTATTAGATTTGAACCTATTCCACATCGCACATTCATTTTGAGCCTGGCAAGGCATCCAGAATATAATTAACTCCCCAGCTTTTCCGCAGAAAAAGGACATGATAGATGAGTAATTCACAAAATAGATTGCATTAGTCATGGCACACTTTCATCCCATTTTTAATTGTTTTTGACTTTAACTGGGCTGTCATTTCAGCTGGACACTTTTACGCTAAATCATCAATTTGCAATAGCTGTTAAGATGCAGAATCATCAATGATTGTTTCAGCCAAACCCTGAAAATTGGCCGAGTTTAACTCTCAGTCTTTCAATCTAGTCATTTGTTTTTATGCCAATTTCAAATTGTGCTCTGTAATCTTCCCTGACTCAGAGGCTGACTTAATGTCAAATAAGCTAGTATTATTGTGAACTCAGAAGGGATGCTCTCAGGAATAGTTACTCACAGAACTCAGTGGCTTACTAAACAGGTAAACTGTTCCCAGTATTTTCAGTGTTTTGCGCACCGTTGAGACCATTTATTTTATAAAAGAAATAGCATTCACGTTTTCCCCATACTGGAAGTCTGACATTAAAACCAGAAAATGCTGGAAATACCCAGCATGTCAGAGAGAAAACAGTGTTAAAATTTTGGGTTGATAACTTGATAACCTTTCATCAGGACATTTTTCTTTGCTGGGGTTATGCTTTCATGTACCGATGTTTTGTAGAGAGGTTTCCCATTTGGCAGCTAATCGCAGGCACAGGACAGGTTCGAGACTGCCAGCTACTTCAAGCTTGAGTTGGAAGCCTATTTTTCCAATTGCTTCTTCATATCCCGCTGCCTGGGGAAAGCGGGCAGCAAAATCAAAGATCCCTCCCACCCGGCTTACTCAAACTTCCAACTTCTTCCATCGGACAGGAGATACAAAAGTTTGAGAACGCGCACAAACAGACTCAAAAACAGCTTCTTCCCCGCTCCGAAACAACCCTCTCATGGACTGACCTCATTAACACTACACCCCTGTATGCTTCACACGATGCCAGTGTCTATGTATTTACATTGTGTACCTTGTGTTGCCCTATTATGTTTTTTCTTTTCTTTTCTTTTCATGTACTTAATGATCTGTTGAGGTGCTCGTAGAGAATTGTTTTTTTTCTTCATTTTCAAAACGTCACCTTGGAATGCAAACTGAAAGTGCTCAGAATACACAACCTGTCTTTCAACAACTCAAACATGCTGTTGAATAGTACTCTCCGTGCAATAAAATGCTCCAAGGTCCTTCACAGCTGAGAGAGCATATTTGGGAGAGTTGGCAGTAAGGTATCTGTGAAAATCCCCGCGAGGACCACGGGGGATCATTAATAGATCTCCCCATGGGGCCTGTGGTGTGCCAGTTTCCCTGGTAACGGGTGGAGGCCCACCCAGCTGGGAATCGTTAACTCAGCCCTTTAAATGCCGGCCCGAACCTGGACCGGCTAATCTGGTAATCTCGTGTTGGGGTTTTGTTGTTGTACTCCATGGGAACGGCATTACTTTTGAGTTACAAATAAACACTGTTGAGCTTCAAGTCCACGTCTCCTGAATTACTACAGTATCGAGCATTGTTGGGCGAGTTGGCTGTGAGGTACATTTCTGGAAGTTTTTAAAGGTACAGGAGGGAGTAGCAAGCTGGTGAGGTTTCAGGATGAAGCTCCAGAGTCTTGCGGCCAAGATGGTTGAAAGCTCTGCCAGCAAGTTCAGCCTTGGAGGAGGAAGATGCACCATAGGGCAACAGAATTGGAGGAACACCAGGATTGAGCTGCGACATAAATCTGTTTCCAGAAGGTGAGGATGTGCAAGAATTTGTAATTAGGCCAAGAATTTTGAAAGCAAATGGAAAATGCTGTAAATATTCAGCAAGTTACGTAGTATATTTAGAATCATAAATCATAGAATCCCTACAGTGCAGAAGGAGGCCAATCGGCCCATTGAGTCGGCATCGACCCTTTAAAAGAGTGCTCTTCCCAAGCCTACTCCCCTGCCCTATCCCAATGACCCGCATATCCTTTGACGCTAAGGGGAAATTTAGCTTGGCCAATCCACCTAACCTGCAAATCTATGGACTGTGGGAGGAAACTGGAGCACCCGAAGGAAACCCACGCAGACAATGTGGAAACTCCACAAAGATAGTCACCCAAGGCCAGAATTGAATCTGGGTCCCTGGTGCTGTGAGGCAGCAGTGCTAACCACTGTGCCACCCCAACAATTTCACATCTCTTTTATGCAACATAACATTGTAAATGGTTCCCTCCCTTCAGATACTGTCCCTCTTTCTTTCATAAGACTATAGGACCACAAGATATAGGGGCAGAATTGAGTCTGCTCCGCCATTCAATCATGGAATCATAGATGATGGGCGGGATTCTCCGACCCCCCGCCGGGTCGGAGAATCATCGGGGGGGGGGGGGGGGGGGGGGGCGGTGTGAATCCTGCCCCTGTCGTCCGCCGAATTCTCCGGCACCGGAGATTCGGCAGGGGCGGGAATCGGGCCGCGTCGGTCGGCGGCCACTCGCAGCGGCCCCCTGGCGA
This sequence comes from Scyliorhinus canicula, assembly GCF_902713615.1. Classification (NCBI taxonomy): domain Eukaryota; kingdom Metazoa; phylum Chordata; class Chondrichthyes; order Carcharhiniformes; family Scyliorhinidae; genus Scyliorhinus; species Scyliorhinus canicula. Next base: position 40,158,207 of record NC_052159.1, read on the forward strand.
TTCTCCGACCCGCAATGGGCCAACGTCTCGCTGGTTCTTTGCCAGTCCCGCCAGCGTAGATCAGACTAGGTCCCTTACCGGCGGGACCTGGTGGCGTGGGTGCGCTCCGGGGTCCTGGGGGGGTGCGTGGGGTGATCTGGCACCGTTGTCTGGCCCGCGATCGGGGCCCACCAATCTGCCGGCGGGCCTGTGCCGTGGGAGCACTCTTTTCCTACGTGTTGACCATGTTAGCCTCCGTGCTGGCCGACGCATAGGTGAACCCCCCCCGTGCATGCGCGGGGATGATGTCAGCAGCTGCTGATGCTCCGGCGCAGGCGCGGAACCGTGCCGGCCGGTGGAGTCCCTTCGACCCCGGCTGACGCGGTGCCATAGGCCTTCCACGCCAGCCGGCAGGGCACAAACCACTCCGGTGCCGGCCTAGCCCTGAAGGTGCGGAGGACTCTCACCCCACTCTCCTTTCTTCTAGTTGCAAACTCTGATCTTATTATCAATCAAGAACTATCTATCTCTGTCTTAAAGATACTCAGTGATTTGGCCTCCACAGCTTTCTGTGGCAAAGTGTTCCACAGATTCACCACCCTCTGGCTGAAGAAATTCCTCCCCATCTCAGTTTTAGAGGATCATCCCTTCAGTCTGAGGCTGTGCCCTTGGGTTCTAACTTCTCCTACTAGTTACAACATCTTCTCCATGTCCACCCTGTCTAGGCCTCTTAGAATTCTGTATGTTTCAATGCGATCTCCCCTCATCCTTCTAAACTCCATTGAGTACAGACCGAGAGTTCTCAACTACTCCTCATATAACAAGCCCTTTATTCCCGAATCATTCTTGTGAACCTCCTCTGGACCCCCTCCAAGACCAGAACATCCTTAGATCCGAGCCCAAAACTGCTCACAATACTCCAAATGGGGTCTGACCGGAGCCTCAACAGTATGTCTCTGTTCTTGTATTCTAGCCCTCTCGAAATTAATGCTAACATTGCATTTGCCTTCTGAAAATCGCTTATTGTCACAAGTAGGCTTCAAATGAAGTTACTGTGAAAAGCCCCTAGTTGCCACATTCCGACACCTGTTCGGGGAGGCTTGTACGGGAATTGAACCATGCTGCTGGCCTGCCTTGGTCTGCTTTCAAAGCCAGCTCTTTAGCCCTGTGCTAAACCAGCCCGTTTCTGATCTGTCAACTGAACCTGCATGGTGACCTTAAAAGAATACTGGACTAGGACTCCTAAGTCCCTTTATGCTTCAGATTTCCGTGGCCTTTCCCCATTTAGAAAATAGTCTATGCCTCTATATTTTCTACCAAAGTGCATAACCTCACAGTTTGCCACATTGTATTCCATCTGACACTTCTTTGCCCACTCTCATAGCCTGTCCAAGCTTGTCCTTCTGCAGCCTCTCCGCTTCCTCAATACTACCTGTCCCTCTGAATATCTTTGTATCATCTGCAAACTTAGCAAGTGCCCTCAGTTCCTTCTTTCAGATCGTTCATGTGCTTAAAAATGCATATTGCCCAGCAACGCAGTCTCCTTGAGTGATCTGGGACATGCCATCACACTTAATATACAATATTTATTTTGGGAAGTGGTTTGCATGGTTTAAATGTTCCACATCCAGAAATATTATATGTTTCTAAAGCAAACAGGTTTCATCTACTTAACCATGTAAACCGGCAGATTTTAATCATATATGGGGAAAGCGTAGGCATGGGATGAATAATTCAGATGGATAAAATTCAGAACAAAATGCAGCAAACTCAATTTGCCACTTGGTCGAACCTGGTAGGGAATTTGCAGACACCTGGGTGAACATGCTCATATATAAAATGCTGAAAATCATTCTGTTCTGTTTATTCAATTTGTTGACTTGGTTTCATTTTAGTTTTGCTGTCAGTGCCTCCATGAGTTGACACCAATGAGCAATGAGTTAATATGTGATGACATCCATACTGAAGCATTAATAATTATCAGCACAGAATTCCATACTGATCAACACTACAATAAATTCTTGTGTGTTTTTTGCAATATACATTCATGAACAAAGGTAGGTCATCAAGCTATTGTGGGGGGGTGGGGGGGGGGAATGGGGGATGGGCATGATTCCCTTGTCTCTCCTGGAGGCATTTTGAACTGGGCGATAAAATTATATCATCGTTTGATTCCATGGCTTTGCATTCAGAGTAAAAATGAGCAATTTTGCATCTGATAAGTGGCATTGTTTGAACCATATTTGTGGTGTAAGAATTTCCCTGGCCTCTGAAAATACGAGACTGAAGGAAAACCTCACACGCATGTTGACCTGGGGCAAGACTTCAAAACAGAAAATCTGAAGAATTTTATCCGAACCAAACTGTCAGCTGTCAAAAAGACAGGTTTCTATTTCAGGCAGATCTTCCCAGTATAAACCCTAATGAAGGACACACATCTGAGATATCAACATCTCTGCTTTCTTTTCAGGTGGTGGCAGCCCAGTCAATGTAGGTTATATGAATGCATACTACTAGCACAGGTCCTTGCCCAGTGATATACAAATCAATTTTATAATACTCGGAAATTGGGGGAGGACCACTCCTCTTAATGCTGCCATGTTAATAAACACTTCAGCTCAAATACAGAGTAACCCGTTTAGTAACACTAATGGATCAATTCAGGATCTCACCAACGCAACTTGTACAAACAGGTCCAAACATTTCTGATCTTCTGTCTGCATTCCTTTGAAAAATTATATTTAGGTTTCTGTTAACATCTATGGTTGTTCCCTCAAAATTTTAAAATTTGGGAGAAAACTTTGATCACAAATCAAGTCAGGAGTATTAAATAAAAGTTAAGTGCATTTGATGTGGAATAAAGGACATACTTTAGTGTGGGCTCTACCTCCATCTAGTGGGCAGTTTGGAGAGCATGATCTACAATTTTGACAAATTTTGCTTTTTAGAGCAACAACAACTTATGTTTATGTAGTACCTTCAATGTGATAAAACAGCCCAAGGTGCTTCACAGGAATATGATATTACAAAAGTTGGAAACTTATAGAATCAAATAATATTGATATGGGTGCACTGAGATTTCTCTGGTCAGTGCACAAAATGGCAGTTCTGTATGTCAGCAATAGGATGGCCTCAGTTTTAAATATATTTTACTGATGAAACAGACAAATAAGCAAGAATGATAACAAAGATACTGAAAAACAAATGGTGAATTATGAATAAGTAGAACAGTGCATGTACATTGATGATGAAAGAATCATTCTGTATCTTTTGATGGGGACATTCATTTGAATATGTAATTTGGGTTTTGCATCATTATTTTCAGTTTAGTACTCACTGCTGTACATGTGGTTTTACATTGTTCCATTCGCAACATTTAAGAAGCATTTAGATGAGCATTTGAAATACCATAGCATACATACAAGGCTAGCCTCAGCATATAAGTGCTGGAAAATAGGATGAGAGTATATAGGTGCTTGATGGCCGGTGCAGACATGATGGGCTGAACGGCCTCCTTTTGTGCAGTAAAACTCTTTGACTCGAACAAGTGTCTACCACACAGGATGAGTTACATCATGTTTGTTCTTTCATTTTATGGCCACTGTCTCATGAGTGGTGTGATGCCAAATCTTTTTAGAGAACAACATTGAACTGCTTCATTTCTCACAGCTGTTACCACGCTCTCTTCACATTGCAATTAAAAAAAACACAGAAAATGAAATCATTGAGTAAAATTACAAGCATCTTAACACCGAATATTTTAATAAACGTGAACAGTCCAACTTAAGAAAAACTCTAAGCGAGATCTGCAACGGCCACAATGATAACCCAGTCCCGAGAATGGCCTCAAGGACAATACGTAGAAACTGAAAATATATTCCACATTTTTTACTCCTGGCTACTTTTTTAAAAATTCATTCATGGGATGTGAGTATCTCTGGTGAGGGCAGCATTTGCCCATCTCCAATCATCTTGGTGGTGGTGAGCTGCTTTCTTGAACTCGCATTCCATCTGGTGTGGGCGCACACACATTGTTGTTCAGAAGGGAGTTCCAGGATTTTGAGCCAGTGAGAGTGAAAGAATGACAATGGCCGGGATTCTGCGTCCACCCGCCGGGTCGGAGAATCGGCGGGGGGGGGGGGGGGGGGGGACGGCGAGAATCCCGACCCCGCTGTCCGCCGAATTCCCCGGAGATTTGGCGGGGGCGGGAATCGTGCCGCGCCAGTCAGCGAGCGCTCGCAGCGGCGCCCCCAAGCAATTCTCCGGCCCGCGAAGTTGCCAGCCCGCCAGCGTAGATCAGACGAGGTCCCTTACCGGCGGCACCTGGCGGTGTGGGCGGACTCCGGGATCCTGGGGGGGGGGGCATCTGGCCCCAGGTGGTGCCCCCACGGTGGCCTGGCCCACGATCGGGGCCCACCGATCCACGGGCGGGCCTGTGCCGTGGGGGCACTCTTTTCCTACGCGTTGGCCATGTCAGCCTCCGCGATGGCCGACGTGTAGGTGAACCCCCCGCGCATGCGCGAGGATGACATTAGCAGCCACTGACGCTCCCGCTCATGCGCGGAATCGCGCCGGCCGGCGGAGTCCCTTCGCCAGCCGGCGGGGCACAAACCACTCCGGCGCCGGCCTAGCCCTGGACGTGCGGTGGATTCCGTACCTTTGGGGCGGGCTGATGCCGGAGTGGTTCACGCCACTCCGTCCCGCCGGGACCCCCCACCCCGCCGGGTACGGGAGAATCCTTCCCAATATATTTTCAGGTCAGGATGGTATGTGGTTTTGAGGTGGCGGGTGTGCACATGCAGTTGTTGCCCTTGTCCTTTAAAGATTGTGGGCTTGGAAGGTGCAGCTGAAGTTGACTTGGCGAGTTGCTGAATACATCTTGCAGATGATAAACACTGCTATCTTTCTGAATGAGAGGTGTGGGGCTGGATTCTCCATCCCGCCGCACCAGATTTCTGGTTCAGCACATTGGCGGGATGCTCTGTTTTGCCAGAGGGCCATTGGGTTTTTCCATTGTGCGCAGTCCCACGCTGTCGACAAACCCCCGGCATGCCGGAAAAACGGAGCATCCCGCCGGCGGAGAATTCAGCTCGAGATGTTTAATGCTTTTTGAAGGCTCAATTTTCAACACTTGGCATCAGAGAAGAGGAATACATGGGGTGGGATTCTGTGATCCTGAGGCTAAGTGTAGACAACGTCGGAAACGCCGTCACGTTTCTCGACGGCGTCAACACGGCCTCAGGATCAGCAATTCTGGCCCCTACAGGGGGCCAGCATGGCACTGGAGCGATTCATGCCACTCCAGCGTCCCAGCGTCAACTGTGTCATAATATCTACTCATGTATATCATGAGATGCAGACAGGCAGTGATTGACACACAGGATAACCAATGAACACACACAACACAGAACAACCAATCACCAGACAGGACACCACCGCAATGAAGCCCACAGGGCATTAAGGCTCTCGCTGTCTCACAGGACACAGTTAGGGAGATAGCCACAGTGCACAGGCCCAATGAACATCATCACCATGTGACAGAGAGCTAGTCTGATCAAGCCAGTAGGAGGTTATCAGTTAGGTTAATAGAGTGTCAACCCACAGCAGATTATGTACAACAATCAACAGGTTCAATTAAACAGTGCTGGACCATCTCCTGTTTCGGGAGCCTGTTTCTCGTTTTACTGCATCCAGTTGCAGTCGATGTCAGACCAACACATATAACACATCATGGTACCAGGGAGCTATTAACTCTAACGAACCTACCTCGAGTGAATCTGCAACGACCAGCACGCAGCCATCCAGCTACATGGAAAAGATCCAACCTCCTCCGCAACTCCGGATCTCTGGCAACCTCGGCGCCAACTGGAAAGTCTTCAAACAGAAGTTCCTCCTGTATATCGAGGCCTCCGACCTCGAGGCAGCATCGGATGCCCGAAAGATCGCGCTGTTCCTGTCGACTGTGGGGGACCACGCCTCCACATCTATAACTCGCTCACGTTTGCCGATGGCGAAGACAAGATGAAATTCGACAACCACTGCGACATTGTGGTGAATGAGAGCTTTGAACAGTACATCTTCCAACAGAGGCTTCAGGGTAAGGATGAACCTTTTCAGTCCTTCTTGACCCATCTCCGCATCCTAGCGCAGTCATGTAATTATTACTCGACGGCTGATTCCATGATCCCAGATCAGATCATTTTCGGGGTCCAGTCCAACTCCCTACGGGAGCAGCTCCTTAAAATCAAACAGTTGACCCTCTCTGTCGCCATCGAAACGTGCATTGTCCACGAGCATGCCAGGAATTGTTACTCCCACATCAGGGCAGCAGAAAATGCAAAACTAGCCTCCCACGAGGCAGAATGGGTGCAGGCCATAGCAAAAATGCAAGACTTGAGCATCGAGGAGAGTGGCCGTTTCACGTGCTTTTCCCGGGTCCCTACGTATGCGCGCCACGACCAGGTGGATGACGAGGCCGAAGACCACGATGCGAATGTGCGAAAGTCGGCAGACCGCACTGCGCATATGCGATGGCGCACGGAACGTGCCGGCGTCAGCGTCATGACGTGTCCAAATTGTGGCTCCGCCCATTTAAAGCAGCAATATCCAGCCAAAGGAAGGCGATGTCTACAGTGTGGAAAGCCTGGGCATTACGCAGCCTTATGCCGGTCCACTCCACCGACAACAGCCAGCGATCCCAGCTGCAGCGCAGACGTGTTCGCTGCGTACAACAAGGCATGCAGGATTCGGATCCCGACAGCCCAAAGCTGACCCCGAAGCTGACCTCCTCGAGTCTCCATACCGGGTGGGCATAATCACCACACGCGAGCTGACCTCCACCGTGCCTGCAAACTGCCTTTCAATCCTCACTGTGGATCCTGATGACAAGTGGTGTGCTGTCGTCATGGTTAACCAGTCTCGCATCCGATTTAAATTGGACACTGGCGCATCTGCAAACCTCATATCACAGTTGGACCTCGACAGCATCCGAGACCAACCTAGCATTCTTCCACCAGCCTGCCAGCTCCTTGACTACAATAGCAATGCCATCGCTGCCAGTGGATCGTGTCAGCTAGGTGTATCTCACAAGGCAATCAAAGTGACGTCAAAGAGATCGCCTGGCCTGACGAGGCATCCCTGCTCGGTGCTCGCGCATGCACTCCTAAATCTGGTCCAGCGCGTCCATGCCATGTCCTCGACACCGGCGACTGCCTCGCCCAATGTAAATCTCCAGGCTGAGATAGACGACATTCTCGTGCAATACCAAAATATGTTTGATGGAATGGGCACGCTCCCACGTCATTACAAGATATTGCTCAAACCGAATGCCATCCCAGTCATCCATGCACCGTGCCGGCTGCCGGCCCCTCTCAAGGATCGTCTGAATACGCAGCTACAAGAGCTCCAAGACCAGAGTATCATCTCAAAGGTCACGAAACCAACAGACTGGGTCAGCTCCATGGTCTGCATCAAGAAGCCCTCTGGTGAACTCCGCATTTGCATTCATCCCAAAGACCTGAATCGCAACATCATGCACGAGCACTACCCGATCCCATAGCGTGAAGAGTTAACCTGTGAGATGGCTCATGCCAATTTCTTTACCAAGTTGGATGCCTCCCGTGGGTTCTGGCAGATACAGCTGGATGAGTCCTGTTGGAAGCTGTGCACGTTTAACACTCCGTTCGGCAGGTATTGCTACAACCGCATGCCTTTTGGTATCATATCAGCTTCCTAAGTATTTCATTGCATAATGGAGCAAATGATAGAGGGCATCGAGGGGGTGCGAGTCCATGTGGACGACGTGATCATCTGGTCCACGACGTCCGAGGATCACATCGCTCGCCTCAAACAAGTTTTCCAGAGGATACATGAAAACAGCCTCCAGATCAACAGGGCCAAATGCTCATTTGGTCTGTCCGCTATCAAGTTTCTGGGTGACCACATTTCACAGCAGGGTGTGCAACCTGACGCTGACAAAGTGCTTTATGATGATCTGGTAATACGCCCAAGGGTGGTTGGGCAATTGGAGGACCAGCAGCTTTTCAGTCCCAGCACAACTGTGTCACTTGGGCCTTCTATCCTCCCATTCCCCAAGTTTCAATTTCGTTAAGCAATCTTTTATGTGATCCTGTGTGAAACACTTCCTTACAATCTATGTAGACAACGTCCATTGCAACTTTGTGATCCACCTTCTTTATTATTAGTTTATCAAAAAATGCAATTTTATTAGTCAAGGATGATCTGCCGTTTACAATCCATGCTGGCATCTTAAGGAAGTCATACTGCTCCAAGTTACGGATAATTTATTTCAATGATGGTTCTTTCTAAAAATTATAATCTTAAGCTGAGTGCTCTGTACTTACTCGAACTGTCCTTACACATTTTCTTGAATAAGGGTGCCACATTTTCCACTCTCTAATCCTCTGCTACCTCACCTGTGTACGGGGAGGATTGGAATATGATGGCAAGCCCTTCCACTATGTCTACACCCATTTCCCTCTGCAACTTTCCATAAAAGCCATCCAGTCTACGTGACTCCACTCTAAGCATAGTCAGGCTTGCCAGTCTATCCTGTCTATCAATTTTCACCCCATCCAATATCCCTGCCGTTTCCACTTGTTCGCATCCTTGTTAGCTCCTCATCTATTTTTATTCTTTAAAATAATGAAGGAATTGAAGAGAAAAGACACTGTTATGTATCAGTGATGTGGAAATGCCGGCGTTGGACTGGGGTGAGCACAGTAAGACGTCTTAAAACACCAGGTTAAAATCCAACAAGTTTGTTTCAAATCACTAGCTTTCGGAGCACTGCTCCTTCCTCGGGTGAATGAAGAGGTATGTTCCAGAAACATATTTATAGACAAAGTCAAAGATGCAAGACAATGCTTTGAATGCGAGCATTTGCAGGTAATTAAGTCTTTAAAGATCCAGAGGAGGGGTAATCCCAGGTTAAAGAGGTGTGAATTGCCGCACGTCAAGACAGTTGGTAGGATTTCGCAAGCCCAGGCCAGATGGTGGGGGATAAATGTAATGCGACATGAATCCAAGGTCCCAGTTGAGGCCGTACTCATGTGTGCGGAACTTGGCTATAAGTTTCTGCTCGGCGATTCTGCGTTGTCACGCGTCCTGAAGGCCGCCTTGGAGAATGCTTACCCGGAGATCAGAGGCTGAATGCCCTTGACTGCTGAAGTGTTCCCCGACTGGAAGGGAACAAAATTAGTGCCTGGTGATTGTCGCGCGATATCCGTTCATCCTTTGTCGCAGCATCTGCACTGTCTCGCCAATGTACTCCGCTTCGGGACATCCTTTCCTGCAGCGTATGAGGTAGATAACGCTGGCCGTGTCGCACGAGTATGTACCGAGCACCTGGTGGGTGGTGTTCTCATGTGTAATGGTGGTACCCATGTTGATGATCTGGCATGTCTTGCAGAGATTGCCACGGCCGGTTGTGTGGTGTTGTGGCCGCTGTTCTGAAGGCTGGGTAGTTTGCAGCAAACAATGGTCTGTTTGAGGTTGCGCGGTTGTTTGAAGGCACTTAGTGGGGGTGTAGGGATGACCTTGGCAAGATGTTCATCTTCATCAATGACGTGCTGAAGGCTGCAAAGAAGATGTTGTAGTTTCTCCACTCCGGGGAAGTACTGGACAACGAAGGGTACTCTGTCGGTTGTGTCTCGTGTTTTTCTTCTGAGGAGGTTGGTGCGGTTTTTTGCTGTGGCGCGTTGGAACAGTCAATCGATGAGTCGAGCGCCATATCCTGTTCATACGAGGGCATCGTTCAGCGTCTGTAGATGTCTGTTATGCTCCCCCTTGTCTGAGAAGATCCTGTGTATACAAAGGGCTTGTCCATAGGGGATGGCTCTTTAATGTGTTTAGGGTGGAAGCTGGAGAAGTGGAGCATCGTGAGGTTTTCCGTGGGCTTGCGGTAAAGTGAAGTGCTGACGTGACCGTCCTTGATGGAGATGCGTGTGTCCAAGAATGCAACCGATTTTGTAAAGTAGTCCATGGTGAGTCTGATGGTGGGATGGAACTTATTGATGTCATTGTGTAGTCGTTTCACTGATTCTTCGCTGTGGGTCCAAAGGAAAAAAATGTCATCGATGTATCTGGTGTATAACGTCAGTTGAAGGTTCTGTGCGCTGAGGAGGTCTTGTTCAAACTTGTGCACGAAGATGTTGGCATATTGAGGTGCGAATTTGGTCCCCATGGCTGTCCCGTGTGTCGGATGAAGAACTTGTTGTCGAAGGTGAAGACGTTGTGATCCAGAATGAAGCGGTGAGTTGCAGAATTGCGTCTGGAGATTGGCAGTTGTCGGTGTTGAGTACTGAGGCTGTTGCAGCAATGCCGTCATCATGGAGGATGCTGGTGTAGAGTGCCGAGACGTCCATTGTGACGAGGAATGTTCCTGGTTCAACTGGTCCATAGGTGCCGAGTTTCTTTAGGAAGTCTGTCGTGTTGCAACAGAAGCTGGGCGATGGGTTTCAAAATGCCCTCGATGTAGCCAAAGAGGTTCTCACACAGGGTCCCATTACCTGATACGATAGGACAGCCTGGTGTGTTGGCCTTGTGTATTTTCGGGAGACAGTAGAGATCTCCAACACGGGGAGTACGTGGGATGAGAGCACGTAGGGTGCTCTGAAGGTCTGGATCCAAGGTCTTGATCAGTCTGTTGAGGTGGCGGCTGTGTTCCTTGGTCGGATCTGCGGGTAACTGTAGTGTTCCTGGTTGTTGAGCTGTCGATACATTTCTTTGCAGTAGTCCGTTCTGTTCAGTATGACAATGGCCCCTCCTTTGTCTGCTGGTTTGATGACGATGTTGCGATTGGTCTTGAGAGTGCAGATGGCGTTGCGTTGTGCTTGGGGAATGTTCGGGGCTGTCTTGTGAATGCGACTGATGAATCTGGCATTGACGCAACTCCTGACGGCTTGAGCATACATGTCGAGTCTAGGGCAGTGGCCGTCTAGAGGGGTCCAATTCGACTCTTTCCTCTTCGGTTGCCGCACCGCAGATCACTCGGTCTGCTGTCCCGGTTCATTGGTTGACTCATTAGGTTCTCTGTTGGCCTCTTGTGGTCTGTGGAAGAACTCGCGGAACCTCATTCGCCTGATGAATTCCTTTGATTTGCCGCGAGACTGATGGGGTCCATTTTGGTGGTGGTGCAGAAATTGAGCCCTCTGCTGAGGACTTCGATTTTGTCTGGTTGAAGGGTGCAGTCCGACAAGTTGACAATAGATTTCCCTGTATTGTTTTCTACTGTGGTATCGGGGGAAGCTTGGTTGCTGCTGGTGGTGATGCCGAGTTTCTCAAGCTTCCTGTTCTTGGTGTGCACATAGTTGGCATAGTATCGGCGTTCCGCAGCTGGTCTGCTGCATCCTGAGGGCAAGTTGAGAATATGGCCTCTATCTTGGTTTCCAGGTTGCGGCGTCTGCTATAGAGCAGGTGTACGAGGTGGTTGAGGAGTGTGAGAGAGGTGCGACGGCAGAGTCTCTCAGCGTGGTCTGTGTTGTAGGTTGACTTGTGTGGGTTTGTGATCTGTAGCCCTTTCGGGAACTTGTCTGCTTTCTTGCATCTTTGTCGAAATTTAATGCCTTTTTGAGCAATCTTCTTGGAGATCCTCTCCACTTTGAACCGGCAGTTTGCGGTGTTGATGGTAGCCATGATGTGGAGATGCCGGCGTTGGACTGGGGTGAGCACAGTAAGAAGTCTTACAACACCAGAGTAACACCATTGTCTGGTGTATTGTCACATGTTACGCAATGACATCATCAGAATGTTTCATTGGCTTTTGTGGCATTCACTATTGTACCTTGTTTGAGCAGCATCTTGTAACTTAACCCTTGGCGCTATGTTATACGATCTCAATGTGTGCCACCTCTGTTCTTTCTCTTTACGGCTACAACAACCAACATAACAAAAGAGAACTAGCAATAAATCTGGGCTGTAGATAAAACAAGCGAATAACAACATTCAATGCCGATTTTGTGAGTCAGGGGATTAATCATCAATGGAGATCCAGGTCCATAAACCATTGAGAATGAGGTCGGGAGGAATATCATCAACTTTCAAAGTGGAATCACCACTCTGGCAAGACAAAACAACTCTCAAGTAAATACTTGGACACCGTACAGCTTGGCGAATCATCCGGTGAATCGCGACACCACTGGCGCAAGTAAAAGGATTTTCAAATAGGAAACAAAGCTATGGCAAAACTAACAACGAGTCACTGGAGGCTTGCTTCAAATGGAGGATGGATGTTTTCGGTACACTTACCATTGTATTGAGTAGAGCTTCAGAGACTACACACGAGGTACTGATATGGACCGTGGCAACGTGAACCTTCGGAGCTGCAAACTCTGCAACTTACTGTCCGGGAATCGACAGAGAGGCAAAAATACAGCTAGTAGCTTTGTGCGCTGTGGGTTTGTCTGCTTTAAACAGAGAGAAAATAAATGGCAGGGAGACAGGCTGAAGGCCGAGTAACACAGATTTTGGAGCTGCAACCCAAAAATGATGGGAAGAAAAGGTGACATGGGCGCATTTGATGAAGTGACAGGGACATTGAACTCTTCGGAGGAAAGGCTCCAGTTGTTCCTTAAAGCCAATCAGACCTGCAAACTGCAACCTTTCTCAGCTCAGTTGGGAGGAAAACATTCACATTACTTCAGAATTTAGTACACCCAGCTAAACCCGAAGACAAATCATATGATGAGTTGATGGCTGTGTTGCAAGAAAATTTCTGTCCTGGTCCACTATTAATAGCTGAAAGATTCTGCTTTTACCGTTGTGCACAAGAGAAAGGGGAAACCCTTTCACAATTTGTTGCATCGCTGTAAAAGTTAGCAAAGTAATTCGAATTTGGCCAGACTTTGGGTGATACACTTTGTGACCGATTAGTCTGTGACCAATTACTTTGTTGGAATGAAGCCATCCAAAGGAAATTATTGACTGAAGGTGATTGATCCTCAAATCTGCTATTGGAATCGCAACGTCTATGGAACTTACTGTGAGAGAAGCTTCACTGATTGAAATTTGAACTAAAGTCCATAAGATGTAGTCTGTGAGAAGCAGGCCCATCAAGAACCTACCATGTCATCGCTGCAACCAAGTGGGGCATATGGTTGGAGATTGTTACAGCAAGGAGAACAAATGCAAAAAATTGCGGTAAAGTTGGTCACATTGCCAAGGCATGTTGATCATGCTAACCTTCACCAGCACAAAAGAAATGTACCAAGAAAATACTGCAAAGTCTACAGGGCACATTTACCAAGAAGGGGATGCAACAGAAGACTCACTGAGTACCCAAGTTTCAAGTCAGCTTAAGGAGTTTAAGCTCTGTGTTCTATCAGTACAAGGAGACCAGCGACGATTTTGGATCTATCCAAAATTATGTAGGAGAACTGTTAGATGGAAGTGGATACAGGCGCTTCAGTATCACTTATATCTTAATTGTCAGAAACTGAAGTATCTGCCAGTACAACCATCTGATTTGGTCTTGAGGACATATACTAAGAAGATTGGACCGCTGAAGGGTTTCATCAAGGTGACTGTGAAAGTTAGCAAGCAGAAATTGGAGTTGCCTCTTCACATTGTTCAAGGAAACTTTCCAGCATTGTTTGGGAGATCTTGGTTGAAAAGGATTAAGCTAAACTGGGCTGCCGTGAATCAACTTGTTGAATCGTCAACCACTTCTGAGAAAATATACAAAAATATTCAAGGATCCACTTGGTTCGGAATTCTCCGTCCATTCACTGGCGGCGGAGTTTCCTGACGGCGTGGGGTGGCTTCAATGGGAAATCCCATTGACAGCAGCGGGACCAGAAACAACCTGCTACCAACAATCAGCGCACCGTCTCCTGCCGCCGGGAAATACACGGCTGGGAGGCAAGAGAATCCTGCTCTTGGATCTATGACTGAGGTCAAAGTGTAGCTCAAAATAAAGATAGACAATGAAGACAGGAGTCATTGAGCCTGCTACCCCCAACGATTGGGCAACTCTAATTGTCCCAATCTTAACATAGAACAGTACAGCACAGAACAGGCCCTTCGGCCCTCGATGTTGTGCCGAGCCGTGTCCGAAACCAAGATCAAGCTATCCCACTCCCTGTCATTCTGGTGTGCTCCATGTGCCTATCCAATAACCACTTGAAAGTTCCTAAAGTGTTCGACTCCACTATCACAGCAGACAGTCCATTCCACACCCTAACCACTCTCTGATCATTCCTCCTATATCTCCCACCCTGAACCTTATAGTTATGCCCCTTTGTAAGAGCTCCATCCACCCGAGGAAATAGTCTCTGAATGTCCACTCTATCTATTCCCCATATCATATTAAGGAAGGATGATTCAGTACAAATATGTGGGATTTTCGAAGCAACTATCAATTCTGTAGTTTGTGCTGATCAGTATCCTCTACCACTTATCAAAGATCTTTTTGTTGGCCTCTCAGGCCTCCAAAGATTCAGAAAAATTAATTTCTCCCAAGCCCATCTGCATAAGAACATAGCTATTGAGTCTCAACCATTACTGATCAGAGTGATGCACAAGGGTCTGTTTTGGTATCGAAGGCTTCTGTTTGGGATAACATCAGCACCGGCTCTCTTCCAACGATCTATGGATCAGATCCTGAGTGAGCTATTGGTGTGGAATGCTACCTGGATGACATTTTGATTACAGTTTCGAACAATGTAGAGCATGTAAAGAACTTAGAAGCTACTCTTGCAAGACTGCACTACATAATCTCAGGGTCAAGAAAGAGAAGTGCAAGTTTTTTAAATGTTCTATTCGCAATGTTGGATACAGCATCAACTACAATAGTCTTCACAAAGATCCTAAGAAGATGTTGGAGATTCTGGATGCTCCATGACTGCAGAATGTGACTCAGTTAAGGTCATTTCCAGGATTACTAATTTACGATGGATAGTTTGGACACACTTATCAACAAGGTGGAAGCCTTTACACACGTTGATTTGTCACAAACAAATTTGGCTCTGGACGAAAGATTGTGAGGGTGCTTACCAAGACATCAAAAATAATTACAGGAATCAGAGTTATTGGTCCATTATAACCCAAAAATGAAGCTTCAGCTTGCTGGCGAAGCATCATCCTGTGGGATTGGAGCAGTTGTCCTGCATATAATGCCTTCAGGTGAAGAGTGAACAATGGCATTTGATATTGCTTCCAGGATGTTGACCAATGCAGAGCCCAACTATGCTCAACTTCAGAATGAAGCTCTGAGCATTATTTTGAGTATTAGGAGCTTCCACCTTTATTTATTTGGCCGTCAAATTATTATACTGACTGACCATCATCCCATAACAACAAATTTTGGACTTCATCAGGGCTCGCTGCAAGTCAATTACAATGGTGGGCGTTACTCTTGTTGCCACACAATAATGTAATCTAATATCGTAGGTCTGAACAGCATACGAACACAGATGATTTGTCTCGGCTGACCAATTATTGTCTACACGTAGTGAGATTATGAATGGCACGGTGGCACAGTGTGTTAGCACTGGTCTCCCACAGCGCCAGGGATCCGGGTTCAATTCCAGGCCTTGGGTGACTGTATGGAGTTTGCATGTTCGCCCGTGCCTGCATGGGTTGTGTCAGGGGGCTCCCGTTTCCTCCCACAGTCCAAAGATGTGCAGGTTAGGTGAATTGGCCATGTCAACACGGGGTCACAGGGTAGGATGGCAGAGTGGGCCAAGGTAGGGTGCTCTTTCAAAGGATCCTATGGATCCTGAATTTGTACCGCAGAATGTATGGACAGCGACATGCCCGACTTAAGGACTACAAATGCCGAAATTAGGGAATCTGTTATGACAGAATCATCCACACGATGAGAGACAGTTCCTGAGTTGGTTTTGCCAGATTTGACATGGACCAGTGCACAGGAAAACAGTCTTAGTATCCCTTCGAGCCATGTTCCTGAACATCTTGGCCGGGATTCTCCTACTCCCCGCCAGGTCGGAGAATCCCTGGGGCGAGGCGAGAATCCCACCCCGCCTCCCTGACGCCGGCTGCCCTACTCTCCGATGGGCCGAGCAGCCGTCCAGTTTTGGCCAGTCCAGTCGGCGTGAATTACTCACATCACGAACGGCGGGACCTGGCAGGTCAGTGTGTGGGGGCCGTCCTTGGGAGGACGTGGAGGGATCCAACCCCAGAGGGAGGCACCCACGATGGCCTGGCCCGCGATCAGGGCCTACAGATCTGCGGGCGGGCTTTTTCCGTGGGGGGACTTCTTTCCTACGCGCCGGGCCCCTTAAGGGCTCCGCCATATTGCCGGGGGGTTGGCGCAGAGATGAGAACCCCCGCGCATGCGCGGAAATACCCCAGCCGGTCTGCGAATGCATGGAAATACACTGGCCGGATCACGCCGGTCGTTAAGCGCATGCGCAAATTTACGCCGGCCTTTCGCCGGCAGCTGCAGCAGCGGGGACGACTCCGGCGGCAACCTAGCCCCCTAGAAAGGTGAGAATGTCACCGCTGGCGTGGGGACATCGCCCCATTTTCACAGAATCCCACCCCTTGTTCCTGATATAGAACATAGAATATACAGTTCAGAAGGAGGCCATTCGGCCCATCGAGCCTGCACCGACCCACTTCCACCCTATCCCCGTAACCCAATAACCCCGCCTAAGCTTTTTGGTCTTTAAGGGCAATTTATCATGGCCAATCCACCTAACCTGCACGTCTTTGGATTATAGGAGGAAACCGGAGCACCCGGAGGAAACCCACGCACACACGGGGAGAACGTGCAGACTCCGCACAGACAGTGACCCAGCGGGGAATCGAACCTGGGACCCTGGCGCTGTGAAGCCACCCCTCCCTCCCACTTAACAGTCGACAGTAACCGACTCTCCAAAATGCAGAATGAACAAACCCCAACTCTTGTCCAATCCTTAGGGCAAATTTCACCTTCTCCAGGGTAAGAATTCCAATAGATCCCCCCGCACCCCCCCACCCCACCCCCGTCAGGGACAGGGTAGAGAAGCTGACCTCCACCTTAACAGGTCCCACCTGCAAACAGTCAGTAACTCCACCCTTAATGTGGTCTCCATCGGACCCGGCTCCACGTCGACGTACAAAACCGCCGGGATGGTGCTGAAAACTGACCTCCAAAGTCTTTCCAACTTCAGGCAGGACAAGAACATTTGTACATGGTTAGCAGGACCTCTCCCACATCGCTCTACCCTCTCAGACAGTCCATACCCTTGACTTTGTCAGGTGCTCCCTGTGCACCACCTTCAGCTGTATCAGCACCAGCCTCGCACACGAGTTGGGGGCATTCACCTTCCGCAGCATCTCACACCACAATCCCTCCTCTAACGTTGCCCCCAACTCCACTTCCCACTTAGCCTTAATCCCCTCCGTACACCTTATCCTCCTCCAAAATTCTCCCATAAATCGCTGAGATGACACCTGTCTCCAACCCCCCTGGTGACGGCACCTCCTCCAACAATGAAGAGGTCAGAAAGACCTTCCTCACAAAGTCCCACACCTGTATGTGCCGGAACCCTCCTCCCGCACCAGTCCAAACTTCTCATTCAACTCCTCCAAGATCATAAACCGCCCTCCTAGAAACAGATTCTTCATCTCCCTGATGCCTCCCTCTTCTCCCATCCCTGGAACCTCGCATCCATCCACCCCGGCTCAAATCCGTGATTTCCCACTGATCGGCCTGACCCTTGACCCTGCTCCCAACCTAAAATGCTGCCAGAACCGCCTCTAAATCTTCAGCACGGCCATCAACACCGGACTTCCCGAATACTTCCCTGGAGCCAACAGTTCTCACATCCCGACCCCCTACACGAACCCGCCTCCATCCTTACCCACAAAGTCTCAGCCGCCCTATTCCAATCCCGTATCAGCTCCGCATTCGCCGCCCAGTAATAATACATCAAATTCAGGAGGCCTAACCACCCCGACTGCCATCCTCTCTGCAGCACCACCTTCCTTATCCTGGCCACCTTTCCCGCCCAGACGAATGACGAAATCTGCCTATCCGCCCTCTTGTAAAACGCCTTGGGCAAAAAGACCGGCAGGCACTGAAATGAAAACCGCCGCAAAATGTTCATCTTCACTGCCTGCACCCAGCTCGCTAATGCCAGAAACACGTTCCACAGTGCAACGACAAAATGCCCCAAATTCATATCATTTGTGCGCAGGCTCGCTATCGGCTCCTTACAAAGCAACTTATATAAAGTCGGAACCACCAGAGGATGAACGGGAGATGAGGGAGAAATGCCAGAAACTTAGGCCCAATCCCAAACTTCTCCAACACCGCAATCAGATAACTCTACTCCACCCGATCAAACACTTTCTTCGCATCCAATGCCACCACCACCGCCAACTCCCTTCCCTCTGCTGGAGAAAGCACCACACACAGCAGCTGCCGCATATTCGATGACAGCTGTCTGCCCTTAACGAACCTCGTCTGATCCTCCCCAATCACCCTCGGAAGGCACACCTCCATCATAACGCCAGCACCTTTGCATCTCGGCATATCTCGGCATCTATATTCAGCAGAGATTTGGGCCTGTACGACCTACGCTCCAAAGGGTCCTTATCCTTCTTTAACAGCAATGAGATGGAGGCCTATCCATTGTTTTCGGCAAAACCCCCCTGATCATCGCGTCCTCGATCATTTCACCAACGATGGTGCCATCTATCCTTACGCTTCTTGCAAAATTCCACCGGGAACCCATCTGGCCCATCTGCATCTTTCGAATTGCTGCCTTCATGTTCTTCTACCCCCACTGACTCCTCCAGCTCCGCCCTCTCCATCTCACCCACCTTCGGGCACTTTAAACTCCCCAAAATCTCCCTCATCTCCCGTTCACCCTCTGGTGGTTCCGACTTTATATAAGTCACTATAAAACTCCTCAAACACCTTATTAACCGGCTCTGGGGCCACCACCAGCTCGCCAGCTCTATCCGGGCTATCCCTAACCTGAACTATCTCCCTCGCCACATCTTGTCTATGGAGCTGACGTGCCAACATACGATTGGCCTTCTCTCTATACTCGTAAACGGCCCCCTTCGCCTTTCTCAGCTGAAGCACGCTTTCCGCCTGGACAGCACATCAAACCTCGCCTGCAACTCCTTCCTCTTCACCAGGAGTCCTGGGTCCGGGTCCCCCTTATACTTCCCGTCCACTTCCAGAATCGCTTCTATCAATCGTTGCCATTCCTCCCACTCTTCCTTATTCACCTTTGCCTTAAACAAAATAACTTCCCCCCTCACCACTGCCTTCAGAGCCTCCCAAACCACCGTCGGCGAGACCACCCCCCAGTTCAGTTAAACCCGACATACTCCTCAATCACCCTCCCCATTCTGGTCCTCCAACAATCCCACATCCAGCCTCCACTCCGGCTTCCATGCCTACCCTTTCTCCAGGACCACATCCATCCATTGTGGAGCGTGATTCAAAATCACAATTGACGAATAATCTGCCCTATTAACTCCAGCTCACAGTGTCTTCCCCACTACAAATAAAAAATCAATCCTTGTGCATTGGGGAAAAAAATGAATACTCCTGATCCCATCGGTGTAAAAACCTCCAGGGGTCCACCCCTTCCATCTCCCTCATAAGCTCAGCTAATGTCTTCACCCCCCCCCACCCCCCTCGATGGGGTTAAACCTTCACCACCAACCTCCCCTCCAACGCACCCGACGCTTTTCACGCACCCTGGTCTGCCTCCACCTTCTCCACCTGAAACCTCACCCTCACGTCCACCAAGATCGCACACACACTTCCCACCCCGGGCCCTACTATCAAACCCCGAATGAAACACCTGGCTCACCCAGCTCTTCCGAAGCCTCATCTGGTCCTTCACCCTCAGATGGGTCTGTTGTCGCATCACCACATCAGCTTTCAAACTCTTCAAGTGCGGGAAAACTTTCTCTCTCTTTACTGCCCCCCGCCAGCCCTCGCATGTTCCACGTCACCATTCTGACCAGGAGCCTCTCATGCCCCCACCCCCTGCCATGTCTATCCGCCATCACCACGACCCCAGGTCTTGCCCATCCAACAGGACCCTCCCCACCCTTTAGTCACCGTCAACCCCCACTCCTTCCCAGAATCCCCCCAAACCCTTCCCCACTTCCACTTGCAAACACCTCACCCAGCATCGATTCTCCCCCCCCCCCCCCCCCCCCCCCCCCCCCCCCGGACCCCCGCCACCATTCCCACCTCCTTAGCCTATTGAAACCTTTCCGGCCAGCTCCAAGCCCCCTCCCCCACCACAGTGCTGTTCACTAACCAACGCGGTGACCTCTGCTTGAGTGTCCTCCTACTTCCAAACACATCCTCAGCAACCCCATGCCCAAGAAAACCACCCCCCCACCCCACACTCCCACCAAAAGCAAACCTTAACACTCCCAGCCATACAGTCAGAGTAGCGAGAATACATCCACAGAATAAATAAAACATACCAAAAAAGAAAAAAACACATTAAAAAACCTAGACCAAAAAAATCAAAGGAAAAATATCCCAGTCCAGGCTCTCCAAGTGCAGAACCCAAACTCATCTCAGTCCCAGTCCTTCAGTCTTCACGAGCACCTCCGCCTCCTCCATCGTCTCAAAATAGAAGTCCTTTAAATTGTGAGTCACTCGGCTTCACCGGGTAGACCATTCCAAACCTCACATCACTGCTGTATAGTGCTGCCTTCACCCGACCAAAGGCCGCCTGCCTTCTCACCAACTCCACCGTAAGATCTTGGTATATACGTATACCAACACCTTCCCACTTCACCTCTCGCTTCTGCTTCACCCAAATCAAAACCTTCTCCTTTACCTGGTCGCTGTGGATGCAGACTATGACTGCCCTCGGTGGCTCATTTGTTCCAGGCTTCGGAAGGAGTGACTGATGGTCCCTCTCCAACTCATAGAGGGAGGGCTCTTGCCCCTCCCCCATCAACTTGGCGAACATGTCCGTAAAATACTCGGTCAGCCCCCGGCCCTACTCCCCTCCAGGAAAGCCCACGATCCTCAAATTCTGCATCCTCGACCTGTTCTCCAGGTCCTCCAATTAGGCTCTTAGCCCTTTATTGACCTCCACCACTTTCCGTAGCTCCTCGTCAATCGAGGTGAACTTGTTCTGTGCTGTGACAATGCCTCTTCCATTTCATTCATCTTCTCTCCTTGTTCCCACACCTCCATCGATGTCTTCATCAAAGCAGCCTTTATCGGGGCAAGCGACTCCTCCACCCACTCTTTGAGGGATGTTATCATCTCCCTCCGATGCACCTCTAAATGCTTGGCGAACAGCCATTCAAACTCCCCCGAAAACACCTCGATCAGTGTTCAACCTTAATGGGAGCAGCCCCACACGACAAACCAAAACCCACCATCTTTCCTCCTGTTAGACTCATAGCAATACTCACCGGTGGACCTTCGCTCGCCCCTTCCTTCCCTGACCTTTCTTCTGGAACTTCGACATTCCACTAATTCATTAGAAATCCACACACCAGCTCATCCAAAACGTACCCCTGAGACCAGACAGAAAGATCCGAAAAACAAAGACCTAGCAGGAGCCACCCAAAGTGTGACCTCTACCTACATGTCACCACCGGAAGTCAGTGAACATCCTGTTCTGCCAAAATGAGGCAGACAACCACTCAAACTTATACCAGGATGTTGCCTGGTATGGAGGGAAGATCTTATGAGGAAAGGCTGAGGGACATAAGGCTGTTTTTGTTAGAGAGAAGAAGGTTAAGAGGTGACTTAATTGAGGCATACAAGATGATCAGAGGATTAGATAAGGTGGACAGTGAGAGCCTTTTTCCTCGGATGGTGATGGCTAGCACGAGGGGACATAGCTTTAAATTGAGGGGAGATAGATATAGGACAGATGTCAGAGGTAGGTTCTTTACTCAGAGAGTAGTAAGGGCATGGAATGCCCTGCCTGCAACAGTAGTGGACTCGCCAACATTAAGGGCATTTAAATGGCCATTGGATAAACATATGGATGATAAGGGAATAGTGTAGATGGGCTTTAGAGTGGTTTCACAGGTCGGCGCAACATCGAGGGCCGAAGGGCCTGTACTGCGCTGTAATGTTCTATGTTCTATGTTCAAGAGATTAAGTAAAAATGCTGGGGATACTAAAGGAATAAAGTGGGAGGGGTGTTATGTATCACAGTAACACCATTGGGCTGGTATAATGTCATGTGTTACCCAAAGACGTCATTGAAGCATTTTGAGGGTTTTTATGGCATTCACCATTGGTCCTTGATTGAGCAGCATCTTGTAAATAAGTCCCTTGCACTATATTATAC
Organism: Scyliorhinus canicula; assembly: GCF_902713615.1. Taxonomy (NCBI): domain Eukaryota; kingdom Metazoa; phylum Chordata; class Chondrichthyes; order Carcharhiniformes; family Scyliorhinidae; genus Scyliorhinus; species Scyliorhinus canicula. Next base: position 40,180,463 of record NC_052159.1, read on the forward strand.
GACATTGATGTGTGCCATCTCTGATTCTTTCTCTTTGCAGCTACAACAAAGAACATAACAGATATAGAGAAATTATTTGTCCTGTTGGGACAAGTGGACATAACCTTAAAATTGGAGCTGCAGGAAGTATTTTTTCACACAAAGGGAAATGGAAATCGAGAACTCATTCCCCAAAGGGATATGGGAACAAATAGAAATTTTGAAGCCTAAAGTCAACAGATTTCTGTTGGTGAAAGGTATCAAGGGATACGGAACAAGACGGATAAATAGGACTGAGGCACAGATTGTCCATAAATTAATAAAATGGCAGCTCAGCCATGAAAGGTATGTTCCAGAAAAGCAAGGTAAATAAACTCAATTAAACTAGTCCAGTTGCACCTGTCACTCCATTTGGATAGAACCTTCATTTAAAATTTAATTTTAAAAAAAAAAATTATTTTGATTATCTTCCTAGCAACTGAGACACAGCAGCCACCAATTCTATTGCTCAGTTGACCCACTTACTAAGCAGAGGAGACAAGTTGCATTAATGCATAATTTTGTTTTAAATGAGGAATGAACATAGTGTGTGTTTTTGTTCCAGATCTATATGCCTGCTCTGATTAGAATGTGAAGCTGCTGGCTGGTGGTAGGTGAGAAAAAGAAAGCTCGGGTTTATGATTTTGAGGATGATGATTTCTGTCACTGAAAATGAAATGTAAGTATTTTTACAGAATATCGCATTTCATGCTTTGCTAATTGTTCTGCCGCACCTGCTCTACTGATTTTCAGGTTAATGTTGAATGGCCAGGTCGCAAATAGAGGGAAGAGAAATGGCTGGATCTCTTCTGCAATAAATTCATCAGCAATGCAGGAATAATCATTGGTATGTTTGTGTTACAGCACAGAAGTTGTTTGTCTGGCGGAATATCTCTTGGCCAGGGCTGAAGAAGGACAACAAGGTGGAAGCTAAAATGAAGCTTAATTGGCTGACTAAAATTGTAGCTCAGTTACATCAGTAAACTTCATTATTAAACAAAAAGAATCAGCATTGAGTCCATCCAGTAGTTCAATTTGAAAGAGAAATATTTATTGTGGAAAGAGGGTCATGATACTCATTAGATGAATTGAAATGACTCCATAATCCTAATCTTTTTCTTATGCACTCGTCAAGGTGACAAATGACAGTGCTGGAGAGCGTATAATGTTTTTCCCATTTTCTATCCAATGACATTGCAGGGCATTCTTAGATATGAACTCTGCATAGATCATTGGGAGAATATCCTTGGGGAACATAAAATGGCCACTTTGCTTATTGTGCAGAATGATGCCCAATTTACAGATGAAAAAGAGGAAATATCGACATTGTGACTAAACTACCATGTTTTCCAATAACTGTGAAGGGATGTTTAGGATGTCTTTGAGCTTTCAATTTTGCCTCAATTGATTCTCGTGGCATTTGATCACAGACTAAAATGGACAACCTACAAACCTAACACATTGGTTTTTTAATAGGCATATTTTGCTATCATGGTTTAATTAAATACCGAAACGATACAATATGTCATCTCTCGCTCTCTCTCATCCCACCCCCTGCCCCTGCCTCTGCCCCCGCTAACCCCCCCACCCCCCCTCCCCCCACCCCCCCACCCCTACTTTCTGACAAGTAAAGGCTCCTAACAGGATCCAAGTACTCAGGTAGTGCTGGCCCCCGACACTTACCACAGGTAGGCATGTAGGAACATAAACAGCGAGTGTCCATAGTTAATTTTATTGTAATGGGCCACCACAGCCAAATCAACTGTGATAGTCACAAAGACAGGCACAGCACACTGGCAGTTAGGAGTGAATTTTGTTGTCCTGTCGTGGGTCCTGATGATGGACAAAAAAGTGGGTGGGCAGCACGGTGGCGCAGTGAGTTAGCCCTGTTGCCTCACGGCGCCGAGGTCCCAGGTTCGATCCCGGCTCTGGGTCACTGTCCGTGTGGAGTTTGCACATTCTCCCCGTGTTTGCGTGGGTTTCACCCCCACAACCCAAAGATGTGCGGGCTAGGTGGATTGGCCATGCTAAATTGCCCCTTAATTGGAAAAAATTGATTGGGTACTCTAAATTTATTTTTAAAAAGACAAAGAAGTGGGCGAAACTCCCACTCACGGCGGGAATGGCTAACTGATTATACGATGGCTAGCCAATAAACATGGTAGCGGCATGGCTCCCAGCTAATTAGACTGGCAGGAGGTTGCTGTCAGCTGACTGGGTCAGGGGTCCAGGTGCTATTTTTAAACAACATTTGAATGTGCCTCCAACAGCACCTGTGTCACAGAGCCTGCCACATAACCTCAGGACCACTTTGATCTCCAGTCTCAGCTTACCTCTCTGACACCGAACCCCAGGATCGAAGTTGCTCATCCCCACCAAGAGCATCCTCCTGTCTGACCAACAATGTCTAGACGAAGATTGTAACACAAGTTAGCAACCGTGGGATCCACAGACAGGAAAGAGGACAATGTGAACCCCCCCCCCCCCCCACCCCCCCGGCCAGGGTGGGTACATCAGTGACGTTCGAACAATGTAGCTGTCATGAGGGTAGAAAGCAATACCTTCCAGCAAGGTGGACAGGGGGGTGGATGAAGCATAAGGCACTGCAGCATATGCATCATGAGGCCTGGATGGGTGTGAGTCAAACTTTGTAGGCTCATAGTTCCTTTGTAGTCCATGTGCCATCAGAGTGGGATGGTGGGCTAATCACCCAGGAGGCTCCTTACTTTATGCCTGCTGATAAGGTGTTGTGGTGCCAATCACACTGAAACTCATTCTCTCCTTCTGTCTGCAGAGAAATGGCTCATAACACCAATGACCGGGTACAGACAGGTGGCGGGATGCCTGACATTCGAGCATTCACACCGACAGAGGAGGAGACAATGGAATTGGCTGGAGAGCAGGTTAGCTAAATTGCTCCTTAATTGGATTTTTTTATTTAATTAAAAAAGCATTGGCTAACAACCAGTTGTGTGGGTGATCGTAAAGAAGGGTTTGTGTTGTGAGGCATTCTGTAAATTTCAGTCAACCTTGTGTGGAGGCTTGAGCTGTGCGGTATTGTCAATTCCGGTCATATCACAGAGGGGTTCGTTCTTGGAGCATTTTGAGAGTTCATTAAACGAACAAATCTGAGGTGGAGCCAAACCCTGTGTCAGGTGCATTTTCATGGAATCCATAGAATCCCTACAGTGCAGAAGGAGGCCATTTGGCCCATTTAGTCTGCACCGATCCTTCGAAAGATCATCCGACCAAGGCCCGATCCCACACCCTATCCCCGTAAACCAACTCAGCCTTTGGATACTTAGGGGTAATTTAACATGGCCAATCTACTTAGCCTGCACATCTTTGGACTGTGGGAGGAAATGAGGCACCCGGCGGAAACCCGCGCAGACGCAGGGAGAATGTGCAAACTCCACACAGTCACCCAAGGTCGGAATCGAACCAGGGACCTGGTGCTGTGAGGCAGCAGTGTTAACCACTGTGCCAACCATTGTGCCATCGTGTTCTCGTAATTCCTGGAGTCCTTTACTAGCTGAGGCATAGAATATAAGAGCAGGGAGGTTATGGTGAAGCTGTATAAAATGCTTGTTAGGGTTGAATTCTGTGTGCGTTTCTGGTTGCCGCACTATAGGAGTGATGCGATTGCACTGGAAAGGGTGCAGAGGAGATTCACCAGGGTGTTGACTGGGCCAGAGTATTTAGCTATAAAGCAAAGAGTGGGATTGTTTTCTTTCGAGCAGAGAAGGCTGAGGGGAGATCCTGATTGAGGTGTACAGAATTATGAGGGGCGTAGATAGGGTAGATAGGAAGGAAGCGTTCTGCTTATCAGAAGGATCAATAGCCAGGGGGCTTAGATTTAAGGTAAGGAGAAGAAAGTTTAGAGGGGATTTGAGGAAAAACATTTTCACCCAGAGGATGCTGGGAACCTGGAACCCACTGCCTGAAAGGGTGGCGGGGCAGGAACCCTCACAACATCTGAGAAGCATTTAGATGAGCATTTGAAATGCCAGAGCACACAAGGCTACCAACAAGTGCTGGAAAATGGGATGAAAATAAATAGGTGTTTGACAGCTGCCACAGGCATGATGGGACGAAGGGACGCTTTCTGTGCTGTAAAACTCTATGACTACTGTGAGGGGGGTGGGGGGAGATGGGAATGAAGTCTCTTACATAATCTGGTGAGTACAGCACAGACATACCAAGGGAGCTGTCAAAAGGTGTGGCAATTGATGAGCCTGACAGTCGGAGTGTTGTTAGCCAGGCCCAGGCTGAGCCCCGGGCCGATGAAAGGCCTCCAGTCATTACCACAGAAAACCTACTGATGATACAATGACAGGAGGCAGTGGAACATCTGGGAGAGCTACCAGAGGCATTGTGCACAAGCATGGATGATGAAGGAGTCCATCCAGGGCATGAGCTCTCAGGTGGTGATGCTTGGCATCTTCCATGGGGAGATGTTTTATCATTTAGTCTTTCATGGGATGTGATCATCACTGTTGCTTATCCCTTGAACTGGGCGGCTTGCTTAGCCATTTCAGAGGGCAGTTAAGAATCAACCACATTTCTGTGGGTCGGGAGTCATATATTGACCAGACCAGTTTAGGATTGCAGGTTTGATTCCTTAAAGAGCATTAATGAACCTGATGGATTTTTATGGCAATCTATAATAATTTTGCCGTCACCATTACTGAAACTATATTCCAGTCTTATTGATTGAATGTATATTCTACTAGTTGCTGTGGAGGGATTTGAACCTGTGTTCCCTGAGCTTTAGCCTGGGCCTCTGGATTTCTAGTCCAGTGACTACGTCCTCCTCAGGTAGTCAGGGAGGTGCAATGACACACGGCGAGGAATCAGGAGCACCAAGTAACCGAGTTTTGGGGCTCCACTGAAGACACTCAGAGGGTGAGCTGTTCAGTCCCTCTGCCATTGACCCCAATGCCGCCGGTAACCGAGGTTAAAGAGGATACACCTGCACCCGTGCCGGAGCCTCACAGCATGTTCAAAAAGGGAATAGGGATAACCCTGGGAATTACAGGCCAGTTAGTCTTAATTCGGTGGTAGGCAAAGTAATGGAAAGGGTACTGAGGGTTGGATTTCTGAGCATCTGGAAAGACACTGCTTGATTAGGGATAGTCAGCACGGATTTGTGAGGGGTAGGTCTTGCCTTACAAGTCTTATTGAATTCTTTGAGGAGGTGACCAAGCATGTGGATGATGGTAAAGCAGTGGATGTGGTGTACATGGATTTTAGTAAGGCATTTGATAAGGTTCCCCATGGTAGGCTTATGCAGAAAGTAAGGAGGCATGGGACAGTGGGAAATTTGGCCAATTGGATAACGAACCGGCTAACCAATAGAAGTCAGAGAGTGGTGGTGGATGGCAAATATTCAGCCTGGAGCCCAGTTACCACTGGCGTACCGCAGGGATCAGTTCTGGGTCCTCTGCTGTTTGTGATTTTCATTAATGACTTGGATGAGGGTTTTGAAGGGTGGGTCAGTAAATTTGCAGACGATACGAAGATTGGTGGAGTTGTGGATAGTGAGGAGGGCTGTTGTCGGCTGCAAAGAGACATAGATAGGATGCAGAGCTGGGCTGAGAAGTGGCAGTGTAACCCTGAAAAGTGTGAGGTTGTCCATTTTGGAAGGAAAAATATGAATGCGGAATACAGGGTTAACGGTAGGGTTCTTGGCAATGTGGAGGAGCAGAGAGATCTTGGGGTCTATGTTCACAGATCTTTGAAAGTTGCCACTTAAGTGGATAGAGCTGTGAAGAAGGCCTATGGTGTGCTAGCGTTCATTAGCAGAGGGATTGAATTTAAGAACCGTGAGGTGATGATGCAGCTGTACAAAACCTAGGTAAGGCCACATTTGCAGTACTGTGTGCAGTTCTGGTCACCTCATTTTAGGAAGGATGTGGAAGCTTTGGGAAAGGTGCAAAGGAGATTTACCAGGATGTTGCCTGGAATGGAGAGTAGGTCTTATGAGGAAAGGTTGAGGGTGCTAGGCCTTTTCTCATCAGAACGGAGAAGGATGAGGGGCGACTTGATAGAGGTTTATAAGATGATCAGGGGAATAGATAGAGTAGACAGTCAGAGACTTTTTCCCCGGGTGGAACAAATCATTACAAGGGGACATAAATTTAAGGTGAATGGTGGAAGATATAGGGGGGATGTCAGAGGTAGGTTCTTTACCCAGAGAGTAGTGGGGGCATGGAATGCACTGCCTGTGGAAGTAGTTGAGTCGGAAACATTAGGGACCTTCAAGCGGCTATTGGATAGGTACATGGATTACGGTAGAATGATGGAGTGTAGATTAATCTGTTCTTAAGGGCAGCACGGTAGCATTGTGGATAGCACAATTGCTTCACAGCTCCAGGCTCCCAGGTTCGATTCCGGCTTGGGTCACTGTCTGCGCGGAGTCTTCACATCCTCCCCGTGTGTGCATGGGTTTCCTCCGGGTGCTCCGGTTTCGTCCCATAGTCAAAGATGTGCAGGTTAGGTGAATTGGCCATGCTAAATTGCCCCGAGTGGCCAAAATTGCCCTTAGTGTTGGGTGGGGTTACTGGGTTATGGGGATAGGGTGGAGGTGTTGATCTTGGGTAGGGTGCTCTTTCCAAGAGCCGGTGCAGACTCGATGGGCCGAATGGCCTCCTTCTGCACTGTAAATTCTATGATAATCTATGATTAATGTAGGACAAACGTTCGGCACAACATCATGGGCCGAAGGGCCTGTTCTGTGCTGTATTTCTCTATGTTCTATGCTGGGATCCTCCAGGCACCGGAAAACCAGAGGACTGCCTCCAAAGTCATTCAGAACAGGGTGTCGCACTCACCAGCCTAACTCCACCTCAGATGTGGATAGCAGGGTCAAACCACGTCGTAGTGACCAAAAGTATAAATAATAGTGCATGGAGGCAAATGAAGCTGGCACAGGTGTTCAAACATTATATTACATTCTGTGTTAGAGTGTGAGTAAATCGTCTTCTTTCCATTATTTGTTTGTGGTGTCTTATTGTTGGGGCCAATGAGCAATGCGAATGTTTGCATCATTAGTGGCAACCAGTATGGATGGAATATTGACACCACCATGATTTGGGTGTAGTGGATGGAGAAGCTGGTCAGCAAAATTTCTGAACATAGAACATACAATGCAGAAGGAGGCCATTCGGCCCATCGAGTCGGCTGCGACCCACTTAAGCCCTCACTTCCACCCTATGCCCCTGACCCAATAACCCCTCCTAAACTTTTTGGACATTAAGGGGCAATTTAGCATGGCCAATCCACCTAACCTGCACGTCTTTGGACTGTGGGAGGAAACCGGAGCACCTGGTGGAAACCCACGCAGACACGGGGAGAGCGTGCAGACTCCGCACAGACAGTGACCCAGCGGGGAATCAAACCTGGGACCCTGGCGCTGTGAAACCACAGCGCTAACCACTATGCTACCGTGCTGCTGAGCTGATGATGGGTGGGGTGTAAAGATTATGTGGGCTCTAGAACTGATAGCTTCTCAATTGGAACCTGTTGAGAGCCTGGGATTTGTTCACAGGTCTCCCTCCCACTTCTTTCCATCACTTTGACATCTGGTGCTGGAAGACCATCATGCAGACTTGCCTACACTGAGCCATTCTCCCCATCCTCCCTGGTAGATGAAGACTGTGGCTGCTATATGTCCCTCAGTGAGAAAGCCTTCGTCTGCTGCTGCAAAACATTGTGTAGCCCGAAGCATATGACTATAATCCTTGAGACCCTTTGAAGTGTATATTGGAGAGCTCCACTGGAGTGGTCCAGGCAGCAGAACCTAATTTCTTGGTCTGTCCTAAAATGGTCTTTTTGGAACCATTGGATTAACTGTAATGCTCCTTGGCTGATGTTCGAGCGTTTTTGGCTGGTGTCATTGGCCAGGTCTTGAGGTGATAGCAACCATCATGCAGAATCCATCCCTGCAAGCATACACAGGCCTCGAATGGGCGGCACGGTGGCGTAGTGGTTAGCACTGTAGCCTCATGGCGCTGAGGTCCCATGTTCAATCCCGGCCCCGGGTCACTGTCCGTGTGGAGTTTGAAGACTCACCCCGTGTCTGCATGGGTCTCACCCCGACAACCCAAAGATGTGAGGGGGGGCACGGTACCACAAGTGGCTAGCACTGTGGCTTCACAGCGCCAGGGTACCAGGTTCGATTCCACGCTGGGTCACTGTCTGTGCGGAGTCTGCATGTTCTCTCCGTGTCTGTGTGGGTTTCCTCCGGGTGCTCTGGTTTCCTCCCACAGTCCAAAGATGTGCAGGTTAGGTGGATTGGTCATGATAAATTGCCCTTAGTGACCAAAAAGGGTAGGAGGAGTTATTGGGTTACGGGGATACGGTGGAAGTGGGGGCTTAAGTGGGCCGGTGCAGACACGATGCGCCAAATGGCCTCCTTCTGCACTGTATGTTCTATGTGCAGGGTAAGTGGATTGGCAAAGCTAAATTGCCCCTTAATTGTAAAAAATTGTAAAATAAATGCAGGGGCCTCGAATAGCTGTGACACCTGGAAGTGACAAAGAATCTATGAATTGTGAGTGCTCCTTGCGAAATGAGCAGAACCAGAGGATACGTATCCTGTGGTCACACACCAATTACATGTTAATGGAGTGGAGCGCTTACGTGTTAAAAACACTGCAGCCTGCTGCCAGGGAGCTCTAATTGCTTGATACCTGATCACCCACTGCACAAGGGCCTGAACAAAACAAGAACACAAGAGATATGAGCAGGAGAACACCATATGGTCCATCAAGTCTGCTCCACCATCAGTATGATCATGGTTGATCTTGCGCTTCAACTCCACTTTCTTGGTCACTTTCTATATTATCTGATTCCCTGAGAGACCAAAAATGTATTTATCTCAGCCGTAAATATATTGAATGATGAAGTGTTCCCTACCTCTGGTGGGAGTATTCCGAAATTCCAAGGGAAATTGAGTAAAGCAATTCCTCATCATCTCCATTCTAAATGACTGTCCTGACTAATTTCATGGGCCAGTTGGTGACTGACTTCCTGCTGCCCTGCTGCCTCCATGCATCTGACCGACCCTGGTCCAGCATGTAGGCCTTGCACTAAAGCATCTTAATGAGCTCTTTCACACACTTAAAGGCAGCACGGTAGCACAGCGGTTAGCACTGTTTCTCCACAGATCCAGGGTCCCAGGGTCGATTCCCGGATTGTGTCAATGCCTGTGTGGAGTCTGCACATTCTCCCCGTGTCTGCGTGGGTTTCCTATGGGAGCTCCGGTTTCCTCCCACAGTCCAAAGATGTGCAGGTTAAGGGGAGTGGCCTGCTAAATTGCCCTTAGTGTGCAAACGAAAGTTAGCTGGGGTTACTGGATTACGGGGATCGGGTGGAAGTGTGGGCTCTTTCCAATGGCCGGTGCGGACTCGATTGGCTGAATGGCCTAATTCTGCACTGTAAATTCTATGATTCTATGATTAATGGGTTCTCAGGGCTGCTCCCACGCTCCACCCTCCCATCCAAGTGAAACATGTCAGTGCTCAGAATGGCGATGGGAAACGGGCAAAAATATTTTCATCCCCGCCCACCTCTGTTCCCAAGCCCGGTGGGACCCTAAAAATCTTGCCTTAAGAAATGTTGTTAATATCCTGCAGAATATGAAGGGAGATGAGGCAGAAAAGGTAGTACATACAGTGAGAATTCACTATACAAAAAATAATTGGCAATGATTCTCAAACTGGAAGTACTTTAGCAAAGTCCAAGACAAAAACAAATAAAAGTATTTACCTATAAATACATCAGGACATTTAAATTATTGATTTTGCTTTGGCTAAATTACTTAGAATATTAATAGCTATTGAGTGGGATATGTGAGAGACAGATATTTTACTCAGAAACAAATATTGAAACAAAATAAATGGAGAGTATGCATGATGCGACAGCTTAATTCACTGCTCTTTCAAGAGTGAAATCACAATGCCAAACTAGCTCACACTGCTGCAATGTAAGGCTGCCTTCTCCATCAGTTGTAAGAGTGGTAGAAGAGAACTAATTTACAGGGTTATGGAGAAATAGCTCAGGTGTGGGATCAAATTAGACAGCTCTTTCAAAGTGATGGCACAGGCACATTGCGCCAGGTGGCTCCCTCTGTTCTATAGGAACTAACTCTGTGCGGTATTTTGTCAATAGCGTGCCTTTTCCAAACTTCACAACCAGAGCTGTGCATCACTTGAGCTTCCTCTCTTTGCGCAACAATAAGTAAAATTACATGTGGCAGCAACGGGCATGCAAAACACATTCGATTTAGCGGCGGGAGACGCTTCTCATTGGTGAAACCCGCTATCTGCTGGCAATACAGTGTCAACGGGTGGCCTATCAAAGAGCCTCCTGGTCAAGCCGAGAGGCTCTACATCGCGGCCCCAACATCCCTGCCCAATCACATTCTCATTAATATAAGACTTGAGAGCAAACAGGTGGCATGGCTGTTTTTCACAATAGACCTACTGGCCGCATTGCGCCAGAATGGGAGCCAGCACTGCCAGTGGAAGATGAGAGAGGTCTCCCGCGGGCTTCTCAACAGCCAGTGTGCTTCGTTAGATCCACCCTGACCACGCTTAGGGGTGCTCACCCAGGATCTATCAGGCTTCCAGCATCTACCAGCCTCCCCGGGAGGCCCCAGCTGGGCACCGTTCAGTACTGGTCCACACAAATGACACCTGCGGGATCTCCTGGGAAAAGGGAGGCCCCTGCATGATCAGGGACAGGGATTGGCCCCCTGGCCCTCTCCCTGAAATAAGGGCACCTTGGCACTGCCAGTCTTGCACCTTGACACTGCCACCCTGGCACTGTCAAGGTGTCTGGATGGCAGTGCAAAGCTGATAGGAGCACTGCCAGGGTGCCAGGGTGGCAGTGCCAGGGTGGCATTGTCGAGGGTCAGGGCCTGAGGGGGGACATGCCCATGAAAGGAGGGTGGAGGGAGTGTATGAAGGGTAGTGGGGGGGAGTTGCAGGGCAGTATGAAGGGGCCTCTGGAGGTTTGAGAAGGTGAAAGGTGGTGGTCCTGGAAGGGGAGCCCAAAGGGGAGTGTGAACAATCATAGTTGGAATAATTGAAGTGTTGTAGGTGATCTCAAACCCTGCAAGGAATTTGCCAGTTAACACCTTGTGCAGGATTTACAGATCACCCAACCGTGTGTTTTTGGCGGGGGAGGCGGTGCATCAGCGGGATCTACTGACCACACCATTGTCAAGGGATTTCCCGGTGACAGCAGCCCTCACCTCCGGGAGACCTGTGCGCCAGTATGGGATCGGAATGTCCTGTTGGCGTGAATCAGCTGTTAATCCCGCCCATTAAGATGGACGCACATTGGGACTTTACTGACACTGCCCTTTAAGCCCCTCATTTTCTTCCCTCGAGGGCCTATCATAACCAACTACCCTCCCGCCACACCCAGGACTCCAGGCCCTTACCACTTCACTCCTCCATGTCTCCACCCTCTGTCTTTCCCTGGATCAGCCTTCCACTCCTTCATGCCCAACCCACTCCTCGACCCTCATCACCACTGAGTCACCCTTGCCTGTTCGGAGTCTCCATGGAAGACCCCTTGTTCCCCTCGCTTTGTGCTGTAGAGTTAAGCAAGGAAAACCCCCGCTCACCTCACACACAAAAGCACAAAGAGGACAGGTGCATCCCACCTCTAAATGATCTGGAAATTGGTGCTGAGGTAATCCCGTGCGCTTCTGACGTTATCGTGAAGATGGGATGTAATTTTAAAAGTTTTAAACTAATGAGTATTCAAGGCATGCAAATGTGTTACCAGTAGAGAGCCACCATAGGCTGGAGCAATGCTCGACATGTCACAAACACTTTGCTTACTTTGGCGGGATCTTCCGGTCGTGTTGCACCTGAAAAGCAGTACAGCGCGGCGCAACACAACCACTAGGTGCCAGAAAATCCCACTTCTGGGATCTACCCGTCTTGCTACGCCTCACGACGTCGCGATGTGAATCCCGCCCATTGTGGGCAGGATCACTTTCTGGCAAGTCTGTATATTAGAGTGAGACTAGCTGTCTCACTCTAATATGCGTTCCCTAGATCTAACCAAGGCTTGGGATCTAACCCTTTCGTCTTGGAGACCTTGGTCGAGTGCTGTTCAGTACTGATCACCACAACACGGACTACACGCAACAACACTCAGGGGATTGAAGGCACCCAGGTGCATGCCCTCTTGGCAGGGTGGTACCCTGGCACTGCTGTGGCACGGTAGCACAGTGGGTAGCTTCACAGCGCCAGGTTCCCAGGTTCGATTTGCAGCTTGGGTCGCTGCCTGTGAGGAGTCTGCATGTTCTCCCCGTGTCTGCATGGGTTTCATCCGGGTGCTCCAGTTTCCTCCCTCAAGTCCTGAAAGATGTGGGGCGGAATTCTCCGCTCCCCATGTGATGTGGGAGAATCGTGGGAGGGCCTCCCGACATCTTTTACGCCCCCCTGGTGCACCCAGCGATTCTCTACCCCCCCCCCCCCCGCTCGGAAAAATCGGCGCTCACCGTTTTTTACGGGCCCGTTTCACCACGGCAGCAACCACACCTGGTCGCTGCATTCGTGAAACGGGCGCCAGATGCCCGTGTGGGACATCTAGGGGCCCGATTGGGACGGGAGAACCACGACTGTGCTCGGGAGGGGACAGGCCCCCGATCGATCGGTGCCCACCGATCGTCGGGCCAGCGTCCAAAATGGACGCATTCATAAAATCTACCCCCTCAATATATGAAATAGATTTGGGCAGTCTGAACTCAGCTCCTAATGGTATGGACCACAGCACAAACCAGCCCCAATCAGCATTAAATTGTTACTCTCGCTCAGAGGAATAACATTGCTAACTGGTAGTGAGACAGAACATTATCCTGTGCAACACTATTTTTATTCAGAAACTAAAGCCAAGGCCTATTATTGTTGTCTCAATTGGAAACATGATCCAATTCTCATTTCCAACATCGTTCATTTTCAAAATGTGAATTTGCATCAGTTTCAATGAATGTTACATTTATGTTGTACATATGTTTTCATGTATCTATAGAATCAGTGAATGCATTATTATTTTACATTCCCAGTACAGTCAATTTTAGGTGTTTATTTACATGTACAATAATCTTCATCATACTAATATTATAGTTAATATTTCTTTACCGTTTACATTTTCAATACTGGCTTTTGCTAAAAGGATAGTAACAGTCGATATATTCTAACATTCGTGCTTAAAGTTCAGCCAGCAAAAAATTAGTCTTTAAACGTATACCAACACTCCTTCCCTTCAGATGTGGACTCATGCTGAAATATGGTTTCGCAGTAACAGCTGCCCTCCTCACTCCCTTGCCAAAGGGGACAGCCTTCATGTGTGAACCTGCACAATGAATGCCTCAGCTGTGGGGAAGTCACAGCTGAGGATAATCCTATTCACAGGAAGTCACTGCATAGCAGCCCGAGAGAGGAACCTTCACTGATTATTGTTTTCTTTCTTTCAAGGGTGTTTTCGCACTTCTACTTCTGTCCAGCTGTGATCAGCTCATTCAGCACAGTTCAAGGCTGCTACCGTCTGGCCTCCATCCTTCATGCCACACCTGGCAGTGCCAGACCAATTTAACACTTTTTTGAAACTCATCTCTTTTTTTATAGCACCAACTGAAATGTGTTTAATTAAATTGGTAATTGTATATGCAGTGTTAGATTTAACAAATGAAGCACAAGCTATGTTCTTAGCAAGCTGACACAATTTATACATTACAGTACCATGCTTTGTGTAGCAATTGGCCCAAATTCATAACAAAGTAGGATAGGATCTTTGTGTTATATGTATTGTGGCACACTTTCGCAGTTGTCAAGAGGCTTCAGACTTTGTTAGGAACAAGAAGATATTTATTAGTAAAGAGTAACATGGTATAGGAGGTTTTGCAGCTTTAAGTTCCCATGGAGCACAGCTCCAAGTCCTTACATGCTAACTATATGGCTGCTAGACATACTCTGCCCAAGAGAGCATTCCACCCTCTGGGGTAATCGTTCTCTCTCGGTTCCCATTGGCCCCTCAAATCAGGTGACCCTTTTCGGCTGCACTGTCTTAAAGAGATAGACAGCAAAATCACAATAATATGTAATGCCAAATTTTAAAGCGTCCATTTTGAAATAAAAAGTTTAGCATGGATGCTCCCTATTGGTGTGTACTATCACTGTGTACTAAGATCTCTAACCATACAAATTATTTAGAATAATGCATCTGAAAAGTAAAAAGATTATCACATACACACAAACCTGGAATTAAAAGTCTAATGAATGATCATGAAATCCTTGTTGATTGCCATAAAAACCCATCTGTTTCACCAAAGTCCTTACCTTACCCTAAATGTTTCATCCTTACCTGGTCTGACCGACATGTGACTCCAGACCCACAGCAGACTATTAAATGCCCTCAGTTCAAAGGCAATTAGAGATGGGCAATAAATGCAATAAATGCTGGCCCATGCTCCATGAATTGATTTAAAAAAAATACATATATAAATATTAGTGCAGATTTGGAAAATGAATTATTTCGATTTAACGTTCTGAATTAAGCAAATACAGTAAAAAGAGAAGAAAACATTTTGTGAATCTAAATCAAAGACAGTGGCCGGACTTCTCTGGCCGTTGATGCCGGTGGGGATTCTCTGACTGATTGATATTTATTGTCACATGTACCCAAATAAAGTGAAAAGTATTTTTCTCCAGCCAAGGGAACGTACACAGTATGCACATAGTATGCAAAAAGAATAAGCGACAGAGTACATTGACAAATAGTACATCGGCAAATAGTGTTTGATTACAGTGCGGAACAAGGGCCAAACAAAGCAAATACAAGAGCAAGAGCAGGATAGGGCGTCGTGAATAGTGTTCTTACAGGGAACAGATCAGTCCGAAGGGGGGAGTCGTTGAGGAGTCGAGTAGCTGTGGGGAAGAAGCTGTTCCTATGTCTGGATGTGCGGGTCTTCAGACTTCTGTATCTACTGCCTAATGGAAGGGTATTGCTACGCTTCCTGAAGTCGATGATCAGTTCCTTGGTCTTCCCGACATTTAAGAGAGGTTGTTTTCAGTACACCCGCAACCAAATGATCTATCTCCCTTCTGATCCTGTCGGCAGTGCACTCCCTCCCGTGGGTTGCCAGGCGGCGTGGGGTAGCGTCAATGAGAAATCCTATTGACAGCGGCAGGAGCAGAGAATCCCTTTGCCAGCGAACGGCACGCTGCCTCCCGTCGCTGAGAAACACGCGGTTGGGAGATCAGAGAATCTCACCCAGAATTATTAATTTGTCTCCTTTAAACAAAACTGCTTTAAACAATTGGTCTGTAAATTTGACATAAGTATTGATGCTATTCTGCTTAAGAATGCATTTCAGCTGTTATTTTCAGTATGAATAAAGTAAAGAAACAGAACTGTAAGATTCTCCCCAATTTGGTTTTGTAAAAACATCAAAAGCTCATTTGCAAATAATAACAATAATATTTATCAGTGTCACAAGTAGGCTTACATTAACACTGCTATGAAGTTACTGTGAAAATTGTCACTCAGGGATACAACAGAATGCATCACTATTGCTGCTTAGTCAGTGGTGGGATTGTTACCAATGTGTTATATTCATACCTGGGTGTAGAAGATATGTTTTTGCACATTGTACACTTCCACTTTCTCAACCTCCCACCTACTGAGCAAGAGAAGATAAACAAGCTGGCACTGCAGAGCATCCGTATGTCAGGAAGAATCAGTCTAACTTCACATTAAGCGCTACCTTTCAGCAATGCCCTTAATGCATTCGATGACATTTAAAACCCAGCCCTGGGAATCCAAGAATGAACCAGAAAATATTTACCGCTGGGTTATAATTGCGCTGATAGGATTTTAGCTCCCAGAGCCTGACTCACTGACTGATCTTGCTCAATTTCTAATCTTTTAGGGAGAAACAAAGTCAAGTTTTGGGGTTAAAAAATCAATTATTTTGCTACATATTATACAAAGTAAAACAAATAGGGCAATTGCCATAAAACAGAAAATGCTGGACAATCTCAGCAGGTCTGACAGCATCCGTGGGGAGAGAAGGGAGTCAACATTTCGTGTCTGGATGACTCTTTGTAAAAGCACTTTTTCAAATGGCAATTATCATTCTCTCATTGTTCCATAAACTGATTTGATTGCTAAAGACAGATCCCCACAATCAGCACTTCTGGAAAAAACTGAAGAAAAATTACAACTAACATTCTTTTTCCCTATTCTATTTTTTTTTAAATAAGTAGTCAGTGTTGATTAAATGGAAGAGAATCAGTTTGCTAACCACACAAAAAAGCTGAATAAACCACAGCTGAAATGACCTGATTTCTAGAGCACTTTGAGTTAATCTTGCATAATATTCATTCAGCTTCCTCTTACACATGCAATCAGCTAATAATCCTGACCATGTTGTCTAACCAACCTCACAGTGTGCAAGATAGCAACCCTGACTTCCCCCACCACCACCTACCGAGGCAAAAGAAGCCCGATATTAAATGAATAAACATACAGACAACACCCCCGCATGAAAACTATCCAGTCGTTCCCCGCCCTTTCATTCTTTTGTACTTTCCTCTCCCATCACTTCTTCTCCTTGCATTTCTCCTCAGGTTGCCCCCTTTCCCCCTCTTCTAATGTAAATTCTCAGGTCACACTGCGGCCAATCTAATCTTAAAATGTATCAATATACGTGTATTCTTTTTTTATCTGTCGCCAAGCATCTCTCTACCGGCGAGGCTGCGATTCCTTTGAAAACTGTTGTGTTGTTGATTTTCATTTCAATGACAGATCTTTCACCCCTTGAGAAGGTCACCTCCAATATTGCATCTCTCCTACAGAACTGAACGGAAAATGACAGCCTAGATTTTGTGCTCAGGTCCCGGAGTGCAAATTGAATTCAGAATTATCTGCCTCAGATAACACAGCAGTACCAGCTGTGCCAAGCCGGCACAAATTCAGTTTATTAATCAATAAAACTCCCCCCCCCCTCCCCAGTTCAACTGTCCACCTTGCATGTTCATAGATCTAAATAGGGAAATTCAGAAACACGGCAATGCCTTCAAATTGGAATAATTTAGATTCAGCAGCTTCAGAGTTCATCCCTATCGATCAGAAACGTTCCTGTGTTTCTGCATCTACAGGAAATGCTGATCTAGTTTAACCTGTATCTATTCTTAGCAGTGATTATTCAGCAATTTGTACCAACGTTGTTACATTTCTGCTGATCTTCCCTCAACGACAAGTTATTCGGTGATATCAATAAATACACCTGTTTAAGACAGAGATGAGAACACATTCATAAGGTCAGGATGCAAATCTCTGTCAGCTCAAAGGAAGAAAAGATGCCAAGCTGAAAGAAGGAACGAAAATTAGCAGGAGCTCCAACATAAGCTACACTTTCATCTTCCCACCAACTAAGCTCAGAACATCCATGGTAGAGGAAGATAACAAGAGGAAATACTAAAGGGTAAAAAAACAAACATTACATCCCAGTTCTGTACATGTAGCCAACTTTATCTTTGTTAACCAAATGTGACACATGAAAATCTCAATTTTATGCCTACTTAAATTATAAAATGTAACACATATACATCGATGGTGTAAGAAACATTTACTCACTTCTTGTTAAAGCCCCAATTCCAATTCTGGCCAAGGTACTTTTTCCTTTGACCATTAGGGGTTGACCAATTGGGGATGCAGGTTGCACTATAGGTGATTTCAGTGTCTTCAAACAACAGCTAAAAAGCAACTTATATTTATGTAGCGACCTCCACGTAATAATACACCACAAAGCACTCCACAACAGCAATATAAAACAAAGCATGATGTCAAGTTCCATATGGAGATATTAGCTCAGATGAGTAAAAGTTGGTAAAAGGAGCACATTTTGAGGAGTGTCTTAAAACAGGATAGTGAGTAGAGAGTAGGAGAGAGATTGAGGGAAGCAGTTCCAGAATTATAGGCAGGATACAGATGTTTGTGGAGTGAGTCTCCACCTCCTGTTAGTTTTTTAATTGTCCATGACCATTCACTACTAGATGTGGTGGTACTACAGAGTTTAAATCTAATCTGTAATTTGTGCGATTGCTTAGCTCTGTCTATCGCATGCTGCTTCTGCTGTCTGGCATGCGACTAATCCTGAATGTAGCTTTACCAAATTGACATCTCATTTTTAGATATGCCCGGTGGCAACGTGCTAAACTTTCCGATGAGATGGCATTTGTCCTTCTCAAGAGATGATGGACTGTCCCTGGGATGTATGCACTTCTGGATTAGACATCGGCGGGAATTCTCCAGTCATTGAGATTCACATTTCCCGTCGGCAGCTCACCCCACCAGAGCATATCCGGGCAGCATAGGGTGGGCACAATGGGAAATCCCAATGACAAGTGGCGGGAAGATAGAATCCCACCACCAGCGAATGGCTTGCCAGCGAGAAACATATGGCTGGCGGACTGGGGTATCCTGTCCATTGTCTGTTGTGATTGTGGAGGCTGATTTACGAGTGCCCGTCTCTTCCACAGTTGGCACAGAAGCATAACGTTGGCTCGGGGTCGACTGATGTTTTTTTCCTTCACCATCTGGTCACTTCATTCATCCTCTGCTTTTTCCATACTCTTCCTGATTGCTTGTCTCCAGGCACTCTGGTCAGCAGCAAGGACTTCCCATAATCAACTCTGATCCCAGTAAATGTGAGGTCTTGCTTACAGATGTCCGTGTATCGCAAATGTGGTACACCTGTTGGTCTTGTGCCGATAGCAAGGTGGGCGTACAGCCCAGGGATGTGGCCATCATCCATTCAGCACACATAATCCAGTCATGGGAGTAACCGCTACCTCAAGAGGGCAGACCTGATTCTCTTTGGTAGGGTATTAATCACACGCAGGGTATGATGTCTGTTGTAATATGCCTTTCGGAGATTGCAGCATGACATTATTAGAAAGATGTGTGTCATGCGATCCAGTTTTAGTTTCAAATTGCTTTAGCAGAGCACATGTGCACACGGCTCTGCAGCTCTGATATCGTCAAGCTTTCCATCCATGTATGTATATTCTCATGTGCCGAGGTTAAATAAATGAACCGACACACCATCCCTTATGAGTGATTGGTGCTTTTATATCATTATGAAAACAAGACAAATTTGCGGGATTTCCAACCAATCCCGCCAATGGGGTCTTCCGTTCCCGCCAAAGGCAACTTCCCACCACAGGTTCCCTTGTGGCAGAGGGTGCAAACAACAGGCAACCTCATTGACAGTGGCAGGACTGGAAGATCCTGCTGTTGGCCAATGGCGGCTGACACCACAAAACACGGACGTCCCACCCAATGTCCTTCAGATTCCATCGGAATTAGATTGGGTGCTTAGCCTCCGGCAGGGTCTGCCAGTCACTTCTTCCACACAGCCCGCCCTGAAATACTCCACTGTCACTGCCAGGGCTGAACCTAAACTTAAAATCATTATTCGGTTCATACAACTAACTGCAGTTATGAATGGAAGTTCTGAACTAATTTTGCAAATACATCCTTGCTGCACAATTCGGCCCGTGTTTATCTCCAGGTTATTTTAAAAGTTCAGCAGAGTCCTAAATAAGTCTTTAGATATATGTTTTAACCTTTCTGCCCTTCAGGGGGGCTGGTTTAGCTCAGTCGGCTTGTAATGCAGAACAAGGCCAGCAGCGTGGGTTCAATTCCCGTGCCAGCTTACCTGAACAGGTGCCGGAATGTGGCGACTAGGGGCTTTTCACAGTAACTTCATACTTGTGACAATAAAAGAATATTATATGTATTAGTGAGAAAGCCTGTGGGTTTTTGTATATGTTGCATGGTCTCACCTGTTTTTCCTGCCTCATGGAACACACGGGGTTAAAATTAGTTATTGGAAGCTAATTGTTTTCAAGCTGCAGGGAAATATCTATCATACTGCAGACACTAATATATGTCTGCAATTTGCTTCCATCGAACAAAGGAGAGTTTGATATGTTCATATTAATATACCATATGGTGTAAATTTAAGGTGTTGTTAATTAAATCTGTTGAGGGCAAATATATTAGTGACATTCTGTCTGCTAGTGAGTCTAATAGCTGGGTGGACAACATGTAAATTTATGACAATCATAGATCTCTTAAAGTGATTATATAGCTTACATCTGGTGAATCTTTTTAAAATAATAAGTTTGATTGACGTTTATGTCTGAATTGAAGCCTTGCCAATTTGGAGAAAGCGCAGGCCCATGACTCTTTGCAGCCTGGAGCTGGAGGTGAGAGACCTTTAAAATGGCAAAGAAAGAGGAAGGTGGGTCATACCACAAGGACAACCCCTGCCCAGAGACTAATTGAGCCACTTAGTGACCAATTAATGGTCTCTTTCCACCGCCATTGGCATTTTACCAGTATCAGGTGGGCCCTACGCTATGTTAATGGATCACCTAGTGAACCCTGTGGGCTCTGGCTGGACCCGACCATTCTCGCACTCTATTGCCCATTGCTCCCTGGTGGCAAGCGTTGTCCCCATGGCAATACCCCCCACCCTGCCCTCACCAACTACCACCCAGTGGCCTATCTGACCAGCCCTTGCTTCCCCAAACCCCACATAACCTAGTTGGGAGCCTGTTTCCATTGGCATCCTCTCTTCCTGGCACAATCCCAGCAGTCACCACAGGGTCCTGGTGACGCTGCTGAAACTGATGGAACTGCTGGCCAGCCGATTGGCCGGCAGCTCCTTGCCATGTTCAGTAAACTGGCCGAAGTGAATGATGAGGGCAGCACGGTAGCATTGTGGATAGCACAATTGCTTCACAGCTCCAGGGTCCCAGATTCAATTCCGGCTTGGGTCACTGACTGTGCGGAGTCTGCATGTCCTCCCCGTGTGTGCTTGGGTTTCCTCCGGGTGCTCCGGTTTCCTCCCACAGTCCAAAGATGTGCAGGTTAGGTGGATTGGCCATGATAAATTGCCTTTAGTGTCCAAAATTGCCCTTAGTGTTGGGTGAGGTTACTGGGTTATGGGGATAGGGTGGAGGTGTTGACCTTGGGTAGGGTGCTCTTTCCAAGAGCCGGTGCAGACCCGATGGGCGGAATGGCCTCCTTCTGCACTGTAAATTCTATGATCTATGATATATAACTGCAGAACATGTAGTTGAAATTAATTTATTGGAGAACAACTATGTGGTAAGATAACTAGGATCAATAAAATAATAAGCAACCAATACTAAATAACTATTGTGGAACTACTGCAAATATGTCTATTACCCAACTCGACCAACTCTCGAGTCCCAGATCACATGGTGATGTGATGGGTCTACAATGACACCTAGTGGTCGGAGGTCATGCATAGCATTCCCAAACAGGTGCCGGAATGTGGCGACTAGGGGCTTTTCACAGTAATTTCATTTGAAGCCCACTTGTGACAATAAGCGATTTTCATTTTCATTTTCATGTACAAACTAGCCTTATGCATATCATTCCCCCTTTCCCCTTGCTGGTTTTGATTGAGACTGACTATTTTTCAGGTACAAAAAGTACATAATGGACAGAATTTTACACAGCAGGATTGAGAAAAAGACCGACCCCAACTCACATGAAATTGGTGAGAAAGCGTCGCATCCCCGATGTTAATGTGTCGCCATGCCATATTATTGTCAACGGGCGCACACTGTTGACAATGTGGCCTGCTGACAATTAAACGGGTAATTAAGCCCATTAAAAAGGTAGTTAACTAAAATTTTATGTGGTTTGTACAATTTTCTGGTTGGTGCAGGGGCCACCCAGCGGCCATCCCATTTTTAATTGCAACTCACCCCAGGACGGGATAAAATTCAACCAGAGCCGTGGTATTGTGAGTCGGTAGGAGTTTAGGTGAGAGTTGGTTCTTGGTGGATTTTTGACCGTTCATTAATTTCCTTTGCTTTCTGTGAGACTCTTTAGCTGACAAGCTTTCTTCGAGATTTTCTGCCAAGTGTACCCTTTAGAGCATGATCCTGTGCCATCTGTAATCCAGCGGAGGGACATCCTCCTTTGAGGAGGAGAAGGCCAGAAGGGAGAGGAGGCCTGTTGTTCACAGGCAATGTCGCAGAGAGCAGCCTGTGGGCAGAGAGGTGCAGCCACAGGGGGTGCAGGACAGCAGGATGAGCAGCAATGCAGAAGGGTCTACAGGAGAGGCCATTATTCTGCAGCAAGAGTCAGCAGACAATTCTCCAGCTATCAGGACATCATAATTTACAATGCAGACGGAGGCCATTCGGCCCATCGCGTCTGCACCGGCTCTTGGAAAGAGCACCCACTTAAGCCCACACCTCCATCCTACACAGTAACCCAGTAACCCCACCGAATCTTTTTTTTGGGACAATTTAGCATGGCCAAGCCACCTAACCTGCACATCTTTGGACTGTGGGAGAAAACCGAGGCACCCGGAGGAAACCCACGCAGATATAGGGAGAACGTGCAGACTCTACACAGACAGTGACCCAAGGTGGGAATCGAATCTGGGTCTCTGGAGCTGTGAAGCAACAGTGCTAACCACTGTGCTACTTTGCCATCCCCACTGTGCTACTGTGCTGCTCCGGCATGTCAGAGGTCCAGTGCCAAATGAAGTTCCGCCAGTCTAGGGACACAATGACTTCCATACACGAGATTATTTGCCCAGACATCACCTCAAACTGTCAGTGGCCACCCTATGTCAGTGGTTCTTAAGGTAACAGTGGCCCTGAAAATGCTTCCAGTTCCTTCCAGAGGCCAGTGGGGGATCTATGTGGTATCTCTTAATCTGCTGCCCACAGCTGTGTCAAGCTGGTCACTGTTGCTCTGTTCAAAAAGGTGATGAACTTCTTTCATTTCCGGATTGATAAAGCATGCTGAGCTCAACGAGCCAGAGGCTTCGCAGAAATTGTTGGGTTTCCCGCAGCCATGGTGATATAGATTGTACACATATGGCTAGAAAGGTATCGGCCGGGTGCCTTTGTCAACAGAGAGGCCTTCCACTCCAAATTAGTTGCAACCACAGGACATGTGGTCTGTGCCAAGTACTCTGGCAGCTCCCATGATGTGTACAGATTTTTTAAAATCCCTTTATCAGTGTTAAAAATCCAGAGCTCAGAGTGTTGTTGCCATCTAAGATGGCCACCTGCAAAGGACCATGGGAATTATGGCCAACCCAGGACTTAGACAAATACAGAGCCTATGTGTATCTGAAACACAGGTAACCAGGCCTGATCGAAACCCCCCGCTCGTTTACATTTCAATGGCTTATTTTCCCAGGACAATAGAACTCCAATCAAGCAACCGGTACAGCCACAGACTGATCGGCGCCACTCCCTTTACTCAGAAAGCCCAACTGGCAAGGTCAATGACCACTAAGGACCTGCCCAGCTACCAAGGCACCCGCCCCTTTATTGGCCGAAATCGAAGAGAGTGATCAGAGCCCTGTCGAACTATTGGGTCCAAGGTTAAGGACCGCCCCAAAGAGCGCAAAATCCCAGGGGGATAAAAGAGAGCACAGCCATGTGTTCTGTCTCTTTTGGATCCAGCTTGTGCCAATCCAATTGTAGCAGAAACAACCAGCCAAGTACAAGACCAACGATCGCTACCTGACGGATGAGCCCAGCAGAGACAGAGCCACATTCTTCGAACCAGCCAAGTGAAATCCAGATAAAGGCCTTATCCATTTGCACAGTGCCGGTCGCCCTGAAGTTAAGTATAGGTTATTGTAGCTGATAGGTGTAGTTTAACTCGTAGTAGATATTGTGTTTGCATGTCGCGGTAACTCTTGTGTATGTAAATAAACCATCTTTTGAAATAACTAACTGGTTGTGTGGTCATTTGATCGATATAAGGGAAGGCTTGTAGTTCACCAACATTATCATTGATATAAGCAACAGTATTGGCGACGTTGTAGGGATCGAAAACAGGCAACAGTGTGGACAGGGACAAACCCCTAATCCAGCTCCTTGCAGGTGCCAAGGCTCTTTGTCACTCCAGCTCGATTGGATGGTTGGCTCCTGGATGACAAAAGCAACTCATGGCACCATTCCAACAGATGCAGAGGAGAGCTAGAACAGAGGTCATGCCTCTACAAGGGCAGCACAGTAGCACAGTGGTTAGCACTGTTACTTCACAACTCCAGGGTCCCAGGTTTGATTCCCGGCTTGGGTCACTGTCTGTGCCGAAATCGGGAAACGCAGTTGGGCGGAGTATTTCTGACACCGAAATTGTGGTGGGCGCCGATTTCACGCAACTCTCCGTCGCTTCGAGTCAATGCGTTCCACTCTGCACATACAGTAAATGCTGTTTGAATATCATTAGCGGGCCTGACCTAGTATTCTCCGGGTCCTCCGCAATTCTGTGTCTCCGATGGGCCGAATTCCTGAGGAAAGGTTCACTTGTGCTTTTAAATATTGTGAAACCAGCATTGTGGCCAATGAGGGAGAGAGAGGAGGTAGTACATAGAGAGGTGCAACTATGGGTTGCTGGGCCGGACACTGGCCAGGCTAGCTGGTGTGGAGGAGGACCTGCCAGGGCCGGGGGGAGGGGGAGGGGTGCGGTGATTGTAGTCACATGCACATGTAACTATGTATAACCTCCGACCAGTAGGTGTTAGGCAAGTAATAGCAGGTGACACTGTAGCTTGGGGAGAGTCTTAAGGAGAAACCATCGTTGTCAGTCGGGTTTCTATTGGTTCCAGTTTGATAGCATTAGTTTCCTACCCACAGTTTATCATACTATAATAAAATTAACCAGCCTTGAACGAGATGTTCTTTAGTCCGCTGACTCAGTAATTGTGTCTGTACAAGAACATAACATAATAATAATTTTTATTATTGTCACAAGTCAACTCACATTAACACTGCAATGATGTTACTGTGAAAATATCCCAGTCGCCACACTCCGGCGCCTGTTTGGGTACACAGAAGGAGAATTCAGAATGTCCAATTTACCTAACAAGCGCATCTTTCGGGACTTTGTGAGAGGAAACAGGAGCACCCGTAGAAAACCTTTAGACGGTCACATAATCATGCTGCATCTCCTCTCGGAGGATGTAGAACTGGTTGCGCATCCTTTTTTAATTGAATCTTTTAAGTGAAAGGTAAAACACCAAAACCTTGGAATATTTCTGGAAAACTCCTCTTTACAGTGGCCGTTCAATCCCGCTACACATCCATCTTCCATCAGGATGTCTGAGGGCTTTCTGCTTCTTCCTCAAGCAGAGGCCCAAACAATCCTTCTTTGACTGGCTGAATTTGTTCTCTCATTCAACAATTTCTGCTTTAACTTGTCTTGCTTCCTGCAGCTGAAAGGTGTGGCTATGCATCCTCACATGGACCCGAGCTGCATCATTCCTTATTCCAGTCCTACTCATGCCCTCTCCCACAACTCTTTGTTTGATTACGTCGATGACTGTATTGGTGCCGCTTCGTGCTCGTGTCTGGACCTAGAGAAATATATTGATTTTGCTTCCAATTTCTACCCCTCTTGCCTTCTCATGGTCCATCTCCAACATCTCGGCGCAACATCGAGGGCCGAAGGGCCCGTACTGCGCTGTAGTGTTCTATCTCCCTTCCCTTCCTTGACTTCTCTGTCCCCATTTACGGTGATAGACTGCCCCAGCAATACTCACTACAAACCCACCAACTCCCATTGCTACCTTGACTACAGCTCCTCACATCCCGCTTCCCATAAAGACTGTATCCCATTCTCTCAGTTTCTCCAGCTCCTTCACATCTGTTCTGATGACGCAACCTTCCAAAATGAAACATGTGACATGTTTTTTTTTTCCTTAACCAAGGTTTCCCCACACTATGGTTGACGGGACTTTGTGCCCTTATCTGACCCATCTTCCACACTTCTGCCCTCATCCCTTCTCCTCCCTGAACCATGATACGCATTCTAAGAATCATCCTCCACCATTTACACTAACTTCAGCATGATGCCACCAATAAATACATCTTCCCCTCACCTCCTCTGTCAGCATTCCACAGGGACTATTCCCTCAGAGGGACCCTGGTCCATTCCTTCATCACCCCCAACATCACATCCCCTTTCCAAGGCACCGTCTCTTGCAATCACGAAAGGTGTAGCATCTGCCCCTTTACCTCCTCCCTTCTCATCTCCCAAGTCCCCAAACACTCCTTTCAGATGAAGCAGCGATTCATGTGCACCTCCTTCAATTTAGTCTATCGTATTCGAAGCTCCCAATGCGGTCTGCTCTACATTTGAGAGACCAAATGCAGACTGCTTTGTAGAACACCTTTGCTCAGTCCACAAGCCTGACCCTGACCTTCCTGTCGCTTTCCAATTCAATTCGCCATCTTGCTCTCATACCCACATTTTTTCCCTCAGCCTGCTGCAATGTCATAATAATAATAATGTTTATTATCACAAGTAGGCTTACATTTTATTTTGCAAAATACTCTATTAAGACATTTGTGATTTTATAACAGTAACAGTAAACCATATACAAACAATTATAAACATAGTGCAAAGATACTCTACCTCCCTTACAGGTCCCACCTTCCTTAAACAGTAATCTAGACTGCCCCCCCCCCCCCATCCGCCTGCCCCCCCCCCCCCCCCCCCCCCCCCCCCCTCTGCTGACAGTTCATTTTCTCTAAATAAGTCGACAAACGGCTGCCACCTCCGAACGAAACCCTAACATTGACCCTCTTGGGGCGAACTTGATTTTCTCAAGACTGAGAAAGCCAGCCATGTCATTGACCCAGGTCTCTGATTTTGGGAGCTTCGAGTCCCTCCATGCTAACAGTATCTGTCTCCGGGCTACCAGGGAGGCAAAGGCCAAGACGTTGGCCTCTCTCACTCCCGGGTCCACCGAAACTCTGAAAATTGCCACCTCTGGACTCGGTGCCAACCTTGTTTTTAACACCGTGGACATGACGTCTGCAAACCCCTGCCAGAATCTCATAAGCTTTGAACATGCCCAAAACATCTGGACATGGTTCGTTGGCCCTCCCGCGCACCTTGTACACCTGTCTTCTATCCCAAAAAACTTGCTCATCCGGGCCACCGCCATGTGTCCCTGGTGAACGACCTTAAATTGTATCAGGCTGTGCCTGGCGCACGATGTGGACGTGTTGACCCTGTTTAACGCATCCGCCCAGAGACCTGCCTCTATCTCTCCCCCTAACTCCTACTCCCATTTGTGCTTTAGCTCCTCTGTCTCCGTTTCCTCTGACTCCATGAGTTCTTTATAGATATCTGAGACCTTCCTCTCTCCCACCCATACTCTAGAAACTACCCTATCTTGTATCCCCCATGGCAGTAGGAGCGGGAAGGGTGGAACCTGCCTTCGCAAGAAGTCCCGAATCTGCAGATATCTAAACCCATTCCCTCCCGTCAACTCAAACTTCTCCTCTAACTCCCTCAAACCGGGGAAGCTCCCATCTATAAACAAATCTCCCAACCTCCCGATCCCAGCTGTCTGCCATCCCCAAAACCCTCCATCTAGTCTTCCTGGGGCAAACCGATAGTTGCTACGGATTGGAGCCAAACCGATGCTGTCTCCGCTCTCACATGCTTCCTCCATTGCCCCCAAACTCTCAGGGCTGCCACTACCATCTGGCTTGTGGAGTACCGGGCCGGCGAGAATGGCAGAAGTGCCGTGATCAATGCCCCTAAACTCGTGTCCTTACAAGATGCTGAGTCTACTCGCTCCCACACTGACCCTTCCCCCACTACCTACTTCCTAATCATGGCTATATTTTCCGGCCAGTAATAGGTGCTAAAATTTGGCAGCGCCAGCCCACCCTCTCCACCCTGGCCACGTTCCAGCATCAACTTCTTCACTCGCAGGGTTTTACCCGCCCAAACAAAACCGGAGAGCATCTTATTTACCCGCTTGAAAAAGGCCTTTCGGATAAAGATGGGGAGGCACTGAAAAACAAACAGTAATCTCGGGAGGACCATTATCACTGTCTGTAGCTCCCCGCCAGTGATAACGGGAGAATATCCCACCTTCGGAAGTCCTCTTTCACTTGTCCCACTAACCGGGTCAAGTTTAGTTTATGCAACAGCCCCCCGTCTCGTGCCACCTGGATCCCTAAATAACGGAAGCTATCTCCCACCACTCTGAACGGCAGTTCTCCCAGTCTCCTCTTCTGCCCCCTTGCCTGGATCACAAACATTTCACTTTTCCCCATGTACAATTTGTACCTCGAAAAATGCCCAAATTCCACTAAAATCCTCATGATCTCTCCCATCCCCTCTAACAGGTCAGAAACATACAGGAGCAGGTCGTCGGCGTATAGCGAGGCCCTGTGTTCCACCCCACCCCGGCCCAGCCCCTTCCAAAGCTCTTAAGGCCATAGCCAATGGCTCAATGGCCAGAGCAAACAGCAATGGAGAGAGGGGGCATTGCTGCCTAGTTCCCCTGTGCAGTCTAAAATAGCCCGACGTCAGCCGGTTCATTCGCCTCTGGTGCCTGGTACAGCAGCCTGATCCAGTCGATGAAACCCCGACCAAACCCGAATCGCCCCAACACCTCCCACAGATAGTTCCATTCCACCCAGTCAAAGGCCTTCTCCATGTCCGTTGCGACTACTACCTCCACCTCCTTTCCTTCTGGGGGCATCATGATTACATTCAAGAGCCTTCTAACATTGGCCATTAGCTGCCTACCCTTAACAAACCCCGTCTGGTCTTCCCCTATAACTCCTGGGACAGTCTTCTATCCTTGAGGACAAGATTTTAGCAAACAATTTGGCATCAACATTCAACAGGGAGATCGGCCTGTAAGACCCGCATAGCTCAGGGTCCATCTCCCACTCAGGATCAGTGAGATCGAGACCTGTGACACTGTCGGGGGAAGAACATCACGCTCCCTTACCTCGTTAAACATCCTCACCAACAGTGGGCTCAGCATCTCAGAGAAATTTTTATAAAACTCCACTGGGTATCCATGTGGTCCCAGGACCTTTCCTGACTGCATGGCCTCCAGTCCATCTGCTATTTCTTCAATCCCTAGCGGGACTCCCAGCCCTTCTATCAACTCTTCATCCACATGCGAGAACTCCAGCCCTCCCAGAAATTGCCTCATTCCTTCCACTCCCGCTGGGGTTTCCAACTCGTATAGCCTTCTGTAGAACTTAAACACACCATTGACCCCTGCTGGGTCCAAGATTGTGTTCCCTCCTCTGTCCTTCACTCTCCCTATCTCCCGAGCTGCCTCCCTTTTCCTGAGCTGGTGCGTCAGCATTCTACAAGCCTTCTCTCCATATTCATATATCGCCCCCCTTGCCTTCCTCAACTGCTCCACCGCCTTCCTCGTAGATAACAAGCCACATTCCACCTGTCGCCCCCCTCGTTCCTTCAGTAATCCTACCGCTGGGGCTTCTGCATACCTCCTGCCTACCTGAAGTACTTCTCTGATCAACCTATCCATCTCTGCCCTCTCTTCCTTCTCCCTATGGGCCTGAATCAAAATCAGCTTCCCTCTGACCGCTGCCTTCAGTGCGTCCCAAACCATTGCTGATGAGACCTCTCCCATATCATTAATCTCCAGGATGGATTCCCTCACCCGCTCGCACATCCCCTCGTCCACTAACAGTCCCATATCCAATCTCTATTGCGGGCGCTGACCACCCTCCTTGCTCACCTGTAGATTCTCCCAACGTGGGGCATGGTCCGACACTGCAATCGCCGAATACTTGGTGTCAATCACGCCCGCCGGTAAAGCCCTGTTCAAAATAAAAAAGTTGATCCGGGCGTATACTTTACGTACATGTGAGAAGAAGGAGAACTCCTTTACTCTTGGCTATCCAAACCTCCATGGGTCTGCCCTACCCATCTGCTCTATGAACTCCTTTAGTTCCTTTACCATTGTCGGCACCCTGCTTATCCTTGAACTCAACCGGTCCATCCTTGGGTCAATGACCGCATTGAAGTCCCCCCCCATGATCAGTTTGTGTGAATCCAGATCCGGGATCTTCCCTAACATCCATCTTAAAAACTCCTCATCATCCCAGTTTGGTGCGTAGACATTCACAAGCACTACCGGCAACCCTTCCGCCTTCAATCCCCTCAAATGTGTGAACTTGCGAGCCCTCTCACCGGGCCCTTTCAGCCCTCTGACATTCCATGTGATCAGCCTGGTCAGGAGGCTTCTCACTCTCCCCCCCCCCCCCACCCCCCTCCGCTGATCAACTACCCCCCTTCCTAGGCCAGCCTCCAGCTCATGCCCCGTGCTCCCTCCGGTCCTCTCTCAGATAGCCTCCGGCCCCGATCTCCCATTTATCTCCAAGCAACCGCTCCTCCCCTGTCAGCAG
The DNA here is from genome assembly GCF_902713615.1 of Scyliorhinus canicula. Lineage (NCBI taxonomy): Eukaryota > Metazoa > Chordata > Chondrichthyes > Carcharhiniformes > Scyliorhinidae > Scyliorhinus > Scyliorhinus canicula. Next base: position 40,210,792 of record NC_052159.1, read on the forward strand.
AGCAATATCCCCCCCCCCCTCTTAGCAGCAAAATAAATGCAACCGCCTTCAACAAACAAAACATCTGCTCACCCCCCCACTGCGCTTCTGTGAGCCAACCCGCCCAGCTAGTTTGGTGACAGCCCCCCATGGTGCCAGACATCTTACCTCCTATTGTTCCCTCCCCTCCCCCCCGCTCGGACATACCTATTCGAAAGGCACATTTCCACCCAAACACATCTGAAGAAAAAACATCAAAGATTCACCCACCCTTCCCCCACCAGTATAAAGTTAACTCACAAAACTTAGCAACAGCCCAAAAAAATGTTACAAAAGGCATTTGTCATGTAGTGCAAAAGTAAGAACAATTTTAGCAGAATCCCTACAGCAAAGATCAGTCATCTCAGTCTCTATCTAGATCTTTGCTTTTCACAAAGTTCATTGCTTCATCCGGCAACTGGAAGTAAAATTGACGCACTCCATAGGTGACCAATAAACGAGCTGGATAAAGTAGACCAAACTTCACCTTCCTCTTGAAAAGGGTCGATTTCACTTGGTTGAAACCCACTCTTCTCTTGGCCAGGTCCGCACCCAGATTTTGGTAGATGCACAGAATGTTATTCTCCCACTTACAGCTGCGTGTCTGCTTGGCCCAACGCAAAATCTGCTCCTTATCCAGGAATCTGCTGGGTGGCTCATTCGCCCGCGGCAACCTCTGAAGCGTTATGTGCGCTCTGTCCACTTCCAGGGGTCTATAAAACGACCCCACGCCCATTAACCTCTCGAGCATATTCGCCACATAAGCCTTTGTGTCCATTCCCTCACATCCCTCAGGGAGGCCAATGATCTTCAAGTTCTGCCGCACGACCTATTCCCTAGGTCCTCCACCTTGTCTTGCAGCCTTTTTTGTTGCTCTTTCATCAGCCCCACCTGCACCTCCAAAGCAGTTAGGTGCTCAGCCACCGTCTCCTCCACCTTCTGGACCGCTCGATCTTGGGCTTCCAGTCTCTGCTCCACCCGAGTGATTGACGCCTTGATCGGGTCCAGGCATTCCTTTTTTACTTGGCAAAGCCCTCTCGAATAAACTCCACCAGCTGGTCCGGTGTCCACTGGGCTGTCGAGTCAGTACTCTGCAGATCCGCCATGCTTTTCTTTGCTGCAGAATCTGCACGAGCCTGCTCGATTCGGTTCTTCCTTCCTTTACGTCCACTTCTGTACCGTGTCTCCATATACTGGGTGGGATTCCTCCACACAGTCTCATCCAGCACTCAACAAAATTCCAAAAAAAGTCAGGGGAAAAAGGCGCAAAAAGTCCGTCACGAGTGGGAGCCACCAAATGTGCAACCTACTCCCTTATGGCCGCCACCGGAAGTGAAGTAGGCTTACATTAACACTGCAATGAAGTTACTGTGAAAATCCCCTGGTTGCCACACTCCATCGCCTGTTCGGGTACACTGAGGGAGAATTCAGAATGTCCAAATTACCTCACAGCACGTCTTTCGGGACTTGTGGGAGGAAACCGGAGCACCCGGAGGAAACCCACACAGATATGGGGAGCACAGACAGTGACCCAAGCCGGGTATCGAACCTGGGACCCTGGCGCTGTGAAGCAACAGTGTTAACCACTGTGCTACCGTGCCAATGTGCCAGTGAAGCCCAACGCATGCCGGAGGAATAGCACCTCATCTTCTGATTCGGCACTTTACAGCCTTCTGGTCTTAACATTGAGTTCAACAACTTCAGACCATGAACTCTCTTCTTCATTTTAATATATCCCCCAACTGCCTCCATTTTAGGGATATCTGCAACTTGTTTTTCTTTCACAGAGTGCTGACCCTTGTTCTGCTAGTAACACATTCTGCCATCTAACCTTTATGCCATTATTGGCACCTTCTTTAGTCTTTAATGCTGCCATTAACACTCCCTTTGGCTTGTGTCCATGAGACTTTCGTCAATCTTTCCTTAGCTCCCACCAATCCCTAATCTTCTATTCTGCTTCACCTTCTGCTCCAACTCTATAATCAATCAAATTTCTGCCCCTCTTCAGTTCTGAAGAAGTCATACAAACTCCAAAGGTTAAATCTATTTCTCTCTCCAGAGATGATGCCAGACCTACTGAGTCTTTCAGGTATTTACTGCTTTTTATCTCAAATATTCTAGTTTAATCTTTTCAACAGTAATACATAGTTGAAACCCATAGTTTGAACCTGATGGGAAAGCAATTAATTTGCGTCACAGCAGGTAGGTTACATCATTATTTTGAAGTTTAAGTGAGTGTGGTATGAAAACTCCGTTAAGTTTAGGAGAACTGCAAGGGCCATTGATTTTATTGGAATAAGAGCAATGGCATTGACCTCCCAAATATTCCCAGAGCTGTGCAAAAAAAGCCAGAAAAATATGGAGTGACATAAATAATGGAAAGAAGCCTCACAACACCAGGTTAAAGTCCAACAGGTTTGTTTCAGAGCAGTGCTCCAAAAGCTAGTGATTTGAAACAAACCTGTTGGAATTTCACCTGGTGTTGTTAGACTTCTTACTGTGCTCACCCCAGTCCAACTCCAGCATCTCCACATCATAAATAATGGTGTCATTTGCTTACTCAATTGATTTCCGTTTGTGCTATTCTAAGGGGTTCTTCTGCATTATTTCAATCTTGCAAATCATTAGGAAAATCTGGACCATCATTACATTGGGCACTCATTACTTTATTCGCACAATGGAATGTTGGTATTCCTATGCAGTATGCTGATTAAACTCACGGAATTCAACTAATCCTTTCTTGAATGAAACATTAGCATTTTAATAGGAGTTAGTTTGCAACAATAAGCAGCTGGCAGACTGCTTAAAAACTGGCCTCTAATTGTAATACTTTTTGGACTTTAATACAATTGCAATCAGATTACCTGATGTATTTATATATGAACTGACACTGTAATTACTATAATGAAGATCATCAGTTTACAACTTACCTCAGTAATGATGCACTTACTGCACCTAAATCAGAATACATTATAGAGTTTTTGCATTTAACTTGGAATAAAGTGTATAGATCTGATTCATCTGTAATGAGCTCATCCGACTCAGAAAATAAAGAAGGGGATCTGGATTAAGCAGGAATAATAGTTTTGACAGGGATTACTTTGGATTCAGTTGAAGGCATTCATTGTAAGAAAGGGAAAAAAGTCTTTTTTTGGTCATTCTCTCACTGAAGGGTCACCTCACTGAGGCAGGGACAACTGATATAAATATCTGCCCCTTACATTCCTCTGAAGATCATGTTGGTTAATCACAGGACTGCAAAAATAACCAGGACCAAATCATCGAGCCAAATCGACAAGAATGATTCTGCACGAGGAGACAATTAGCATTTTAAGGAAACTAAGGAAGCGGTGGCGTAGTGGTTTTGTCACTGGACTAGTAAACCAGAGACCCAGAATAATGCTCTGGGGAACAAGGTTCAAATCCCGTCACTGCAGATGGTGAATTTTGAATTCAATAAAAATCCGGAATTAAAAGTCTAAAGGTGACCATGAGAAAAACCATTGTTGATTGTCGTAAAAACCCATCTGGTTCACCAATGTCCTTTAGGGGAGGGAATCTGCCATCCTTACCAGGTTTGGCTTGCATATAACTCCAGATCCACAGAAACATGATTGACACTTACCTGCCCCCTCAAGGGCAATTAGGAAAGAGCGAGGAATACTGGTTCAGCCTGCAACACCCACATCCCATGAACAAATTTTTAAAAAGGGAATGGTCAGCAAACAAAGAAAAGCAAATCCCCCCAAACTATATGAGATTCAACAGGAACATGGCCTAATCCTAAAAACTGCCTATGTTGCTTTTTCCGTGAGACTAGATCATCCAAACAGAATGAATGACACTCATTGACACACTTCCCACTCACTTTCACGACAAGTTGGTATGTAACGGAAGGCAGCAGGAGCTAAACAGAAAGACAGGCATGACTGCATGTCCTCTCCCCTGTGGAGGGAATGTTGCTGTTCATTATTGGAATAGCCACCACTCAGAATGTGGCCAATGGCAAAGCTGAAGCCAATGAAGATGATGGTATCTTCATACCTCATCTTTCTTCCCACTTCCCACTTTCCCGTCATTCCTTAATCTCTTCTGATTTACAAGCTGCTGATAGTGAGATTATGAAATTCTTACTTCTGTTCCCTCCATGTGTCATATTCTTGAGACCTTTCAGATACCCAAGGTGCAATCTCGGCACAAGTCTTTCCTCACAAGTATCAGAACTGACTGAGATGTAGCCATTCTGTTCACAACCTTGGGGACATTATCCAAAAGCACACTGTTAGTTTTTACATGTACACAGATGACACCCAGCTTAACCTCACCACTATCTTTCTCGACTCTTCCACTGTTCCTCGGCTGCATATTCAACATTCAGAACAGGATGAACAGGTAATTCCTGCAATTAAATACTGAGAAGACTGAAGTTACTCTTTTCAGTCCCCAGTCCATAGAATTCATTGAATTCCTACAGTGCAGAAGGAGGCCATTCAGCTCATCAAATCAGCACCCATCCTCAGTAAGAGCACTCTACCCAGGCCCACTCCCCCATCCACCCCGTGAGGCAGCAGTGCTAACCACAGTGTCACCATGCCGTCCAAACTTCATTCCTTGGTTATCGGTCCCCTCCCTGTCCCTGTCAACTGTCTGATATTTAGCCACTCTGTTCACAACCTCGGTATTACATTTGGCCCTAAGATGACCTCTTACATTGTTTGAATGGTGTGCATATGTGCATGGTTTAGGAACCAGTGTCATGAGCCATGGAGTTAGTGGATAGACCTTGCCACCCAATAGCCACTCACTATTTTTCTGAGGTGGCTGAAATGCAGCTGGCACAACAGATTGCCATGGAATGAAGGCATCATGACTGCAACAAGGATTCCAGGAATTGGTTTGCATGATGCACTGCCTATGGCCACGCACCAGTTGACGTGAGTGGTCTGAAATCCATTTTGGTTCTAATACATGACAGAATTTTGGGTGTTTTGGGACGGTCTTCACAGTGGAAGACACAAATAACATGCCAGTTACTGATGGAAATGAGGCTGTGACAGGTGAGGACCTTGAGATGATTGTTATCACTAAGGACGTAATCACTACTTATAAATGGGGCAAGCTCATGGGGCTAAAGGTAGACAAGTCTCCAGTCCCTCATGGAATGCATCCCAGAGTACTAAAAGAGATGGCTAGGGAAATTGCAAATGAACTCGTGATAATTTACCAAAATTCACTAGACACTGGGGTGGTTCCAGCGGATTGGAAATTAGCAAATGTGACACCACTGTTTAAAACAGAAGGTAGGCAGAAAGCGGGCAACTATAGGCCAGTTAGCTTAACTTTGGCAGTAGGGAAGATGCTGGAATCTATCATCAGGGAAGAAATAGCGAGGCATCTGGATGGAAATTGTCCCATTGGACAGACGCAGAATGGGTTCATAAAGGGTAGGTCATGCCGAACTAATTTAGTCGAATGTTTTGAGGACATTACCAGTGCGGTCGACAATGGGGAGCCAATAGATGTGGTATATCTGGATTTCCAGAAAGCTTTTGACAAGGTGCCACACAAAAAGTTGCTGTAGAAGATGAAGATGCATGGCATTAAGGATAAAGTAGTAGCATGGATAGAGGATTGGTTAATTAATAGAAAGCAAAGAGTGGGGATTAATGGGTGATTCTCTGGTTGGCAACAGTAGCTAGTGGTGTCCCTCAGGGATCAGTGTTGGGCCCGCAATTGTTCACAATTTACATAGATGATTTGGAGTTGGGGACCAAGTGTAAAGTTTCCAAGTTTGCAGATGACACTAAGATGAGTGGTAAAGCAAAAAGTGCAGAGGATACTGGAAGTCTCCAGAGGGACTTGGATAGTTAAAGTGAATGGGCTAGGGTCTGGAAGGTGGAATACAATGTTGACAAATGTGAGGTTCTCCATTTTGGTAGGGATAACAGCAAAAGGGATTATTATTTAATGATAAAATATTAAAACATGCTGCTGTACAGAGGGATCGAGGTGGCCTAGTGCATGAGTTGCAAAAAGTTGGTTTACAGGTGCAACAGGTGATTAAGAAGGTGAATGGAGTTTTGTCCTTCATTGCTAAAGGGTAAAAAGTTGCTAAAAGTTTAAGACTAGGGAGGTTATGCTGCAACTGTATAAGGTGTTAGTGAGGCCACACCTGGAGTATTGTGTTCAGTTTTGGTCTCCTTATCTGAGAAAGGGCGTACTGGTGCTGGAGGGTGTGCAGAGGAGATTTACCAGGTTAACCCCAGAGCTGAAGGAGTTGGATTATGAGGGGAGGTTGAGTGGACTGGGGCTCTACTCGTTGGAATTTAGAAGGATGCGGGGAGGGGGGGGGGGGGGGGGGGGGATCTTATAGAAATATATAAAATTATGAAGGAAATAGATAGGATAGATGTGGGCAGGTTGTTTCCACTGGCGGGTGACAGCAGAACTAGGGGGCATAGCCTCAAAATAAGGGGAAGTAGATTTTGGACTGACCTTAGGACGAACTTCTTCACCCAAAGGGTTGTGAATCTATGAAATTCCCTGCCCAGTGAAGCAGTTGAGGCTCCTTCATTAAATATTTTCAAGATAAAGATAGATATGTTTTTGAAGAATAAAGGAATAAAGGGTTATGGTGTTCAAGGAGGAAAGTGGAGCTGAGTCCACAGAAGATCAGCCATGATCTCATTGAATGGCGGAGCAGGCTTGAAGGGCCAGATGGCCTACTCCTGCTCCTAGTTATTATCTTCTTATGTTCTTATAATTGACATGCTGTTCCCACAATGCAATACACATGCAGTCAATATCACTATGGACATGGTGAAACCTGCAATCCTGGCAAATTCTTGTCTTCATTCTACCTGCTCATCACTACTAAAACAGATTGAAATATAATTAGTTCTGCTTGAAAAGCAAATGTTAGTGACCACCCTTATTCAACAGTGGATGGGCAGCACGGTGGCGCAGTGGTTGGCACTGCTGCCTCATGGCGCTGAGGTCCCAGGTTCGATCCCGGCTCTGGGTCATTGTCCATGTGGAGTTTGCATATTCTCCCCATGTTTGCATGGGTTTCGGCCGCACAACCCACCTGTTGCACCTGGATGCTGGTGTAGGAGGACACCCAGGTCCCATTGCACATTCTCGTCTCCTAATTTATGGCCTTTCAGATAATAATCTGCCTTCCCGGTTTTGCTACCAAACTGGATAACCTCACATTAATCCAAGCTATGCTGCATCTACCATTCATTTGCCCATTCACTCAACTTGTCCAAATCACACTGAAGGATCTCTGTATCCTCCTCACAGCTCATCCTCACAGCTTTTATGTTTACCTACAGGTCTGAAGATCTTCCAACATCCGTGGGCCAACCCAGATGACCCAACACGACCCAACCTGACTGGACTCCTTCGGCGGCACGACCCTGACTCGCCCTGAAAGCGGAAGAAGCCTAAAGCGGAACCATTCCAAGAGAGCATACTTCAGCAGGCTGGGAAACCCTTTCCACACCTTCCGTGCAAAGTCCCTCAGTTGTATATACCTAAATTCACTTCCCTTCGGGAGCTCTACCCTTTCCTTCCACTACCCTCCCCCCGCCACCCTTTCCTTCTTTATCTGTGTATATGGCTCCCTGTGGACCTCCCTCTCCCCCACCCAAACAAAGACACATCCAAAACCACAGATCGCCTCGTTCAAGAAATAAACACCACCACAGGCGGCCGGGGGGGGGGGGGGGGGGGGCAGTTGGCCCCTTACAAACATATTACCCCTTAACAACTTATCACCACAATGAAATCACCCCACCTGAGAAGAAAGAAACCCCCCCCACTCTCCGGCCCCCACACTACCCACATCCTCCAAACTCCGCTATGCCAACTCCTCCGTCTCCAATCAAAGTTCAATTCTCCCCCAGTTTATGCTCTTTAATAAAGTTATTGGCCTCCTATGGGGTTTCAAAATAGCACCCCCTGCGTTCAAAGGTCATCCACAAATTCGCCGGGTACAGCACCCCAAACCTGATCTGCCATCGCTAGCGAGCTGCCTTTTTCCTGCTAAACCTAGCATGCCTTTTCACCAGCTCCTCTCCAAATTCCTGATCTATTGGGACCTTGTTCCCCTTCCATTCACAGTTCTGTTTTTCCCTGGCTCACCGCAGGATCTTCTCTTTCTCCACAAACGTATGGAGCCTCACAATCATCGCCCATGGTGTCTTCCCCTCTCTTGGCTTCTGCCTTAGTGACCTGTGCACTCTATCCATCTCTGGGGCCTTGTCCAACACCCTTTCTGCCACCAGCTCTGCCAGCATCCTCGAGGCGTATCTTGCAGTGATACGCAGGTTCTGCCTTCTATATCTATTCTCCAGCTCCTCTACCTTTGCTCTTAACGACTTACAAAGCTTCCTCAGGAGCCCCAACTCTGCCTCCAAAACTACGACCCAATCTCTATGGTTGGGCTCTCCATTTCCCGGATCTGTGACCCCTGTACCTCCAAGCACTTCGCTATTCTCTCCATCGAGCTTTCATCGGTGCGACTGTTCCTTCAATGGCTTTCGATCGGTCTTCCTGCATCTCATTTCTTTGTTAGTGGAACTCCTCTTTAATAAACACCACCAGCTGCTCCAAATGGGGTCTTCCAACATGCAACGACCTTCCCCCTCTGCCATCTTTCCAATTGTTGCTGCGCCACAGGTCTCCTCCAGTTCCTTGGTCAGGTCTTTAACCTTTTTCTGCCAGGTCTGATAACCAGCAGACATGCCACTCCCAGGGGGGATCTTCTCCTCCACACTTTCAGCTACACTTTCCTGTCAAAATCCTCCCATTTTCAGTTAAAAAGAGTTCAAATCCACGCCTTCGAGCAGGAGCTTCCCCCTGTGCGAGCACTCACTCCATGATTGCCTCCGAAAGTCCCAGACTCCTTTTCATCGACTACAGCTCCACCTTCAACAGCATAATCCCAGCCAAGCTCATATCAAAACTGCAAAACCTAGGACTTGGCTCCTCCCTCTGCAACTGGATCCTCTATTTCCTGACCCATAGACCACAATCAGTAAGAATAAACAACACCTCCTCCACAATAGTCCTCAATACCGGGCTCCGCAAGGCTGCGTACTTAGCCCCTACTATACTCTCTATACACACACGACTATGTGGCAAAATTTGGCTCAAACTCCATCTACATATTTGTTGATGACACAACCATAGTGGGTCGGATCTCAACCAACGACGAGTCAGCAGGCAGGAGGGAGATTGAGAACTTAGTGGAGTGGCGTAATGACAACAATCTCTTCCTCAACATCAGCAAAACTAAGGGGCTGGTCATTGACTTCAGGAAGCAAAGTATCGTGCACGTCCCTGTCTGCATCAAAGGTGCTGAGGTGTAAATGGTTAACAGCTTCAAATTTCTAGGTGTGCCCATCACCAACAATCTGTACTGGTCCACAGACGTCGACGCTATGACCAAGAAAGCACAACGGTGCCTATACTTCCTCAGGAAACTAAGGAAATTCGGCATGTCCACATTGACTCATACCAATTTTTACAGATGTACCATAGAAAGCATCCTATCTGGCTGCATCACAGCTTGGTATGGCAACTGCTCGGCCCAAGACCTTAAGAAACTATAGATAGTCGTGAACACAGCCCAGTCCATCACATGAACCCGCCTCCCATCCATTGACTTCTGTCTACATTGCCTGGGGAAAGCAGGCAGAATAATCAAAGACTCCTCCCACCGCTTCTATCGGACAGGAGAAACAAAAGTTTGAAAACCCACGCCAACAGATTCCAAAACAGCTTCTTCCCCACAGTTACCAGACTCCTGAATGACCCTCTTATGGACTGAACTGATCTCTCCACGCATCCTCTCTACTGAGTAGCACTACACTCCATATGCTTCACCCAATGTCTATGTATTTACTTTGTGTATTTATCATATGTCCCATATTTTTCATGTATGGAATGTTCTGACTGGACTGAATGCAGAACAATATGGTGGTTTTAATTTTCCAGGAAAGAATAGTGCAGCACAGTAGCTCAGTTGCTTCACAGCTCCAAAGTCCTAGGTTCGGTTGGGTCACTGTCTGTGCACAGTCTGCACATTCTCCCCGAGTCTGTGTGGGTTTCCTCCGGGTGCTCCGGTTTCCTCTCACATCCAAAGATGTGCAGGTTAGGTGGATTGGCCATGCTAAATTGCCCTTAAGTGTCCAAAAAGGTCTGGTGGGGGTTGCTGGGTTACGGGAATAGGGTGGAGGTCTGGACTTGGGTAGGATGCTCTTTCCAAGGGCCGGTGCAGACTCGATGGGGCGAATGGCCTCTGTAGGAGCGTTTTCAAGGCCTGAGTATTGAGCCAGTCTTAATGTGGGGTTCTACCCTAATTGTTAGGCCTTTAGCTTAATAAACAGAGCAGACGCACACCCTGGTTAAGATAGCTGTTTATTCACCCAAGCTTGTTTCGTGTACACGAGAGATGTACCTGGATAATGCCAAGATCGATCTACGAAACACTGATAAAAACACATCAATTATACAATTTCCAAAAATCAATAGCCCACCCCAGTTGGACTCGATCCAGACCCTGAAGCTGTCATGTTTAAACTTTATCCAATAAAATTGCGATCAATCTATGATTGAGCCTCATCCTGATGGCTGTGTTTACAAAAGCTTTACATCAATCTTAAGTTGTTTCCTCATCCTAGCATCCTGTGCACCCATTGTTCATGAGGGACAGGATGGAAGAACTGGCATCCTCTTTACTCCATGGATTGTTTCAGAAGGACAGAATATCAGTGTCATAATATCCACTCATGGATATAATGAGATGCAGACAGGCAGTGATTGACACACAGGATAACCAATGAACACACACGACACAGAACAACCAATCACCAGACAGGGCACTACCACTATAAAACACATGAGGCATTAAGACTCTGCCTCTTCTCACTGGATACAGCTACAGAGATAGTTAGAGTGCACAAAGCCATGAGCACCTTCTCCATGTGACAGAGAGCTAGTCTGGTCAAGCCAGTCTGCGGTTATCAGTTTAGATTAATAGAGTGTCAACCCACAGCAGATGATGTACAGCAACAAGCAAGTTCAATAAAAGAGTGTTGGACCACCTCCTATGTCAGAAGCCTGATTCAAGTCTCACTGCATCCAGTTGCAGTCGATGTTAGACCAACTCAGATAACACATCAATCAGAAGTGACTTCCTTTTCACTTCATATATTTTTCCAGAGGATATTGGAGGCCACTGATAAAAATGTATTTACTATGTAATCTGCTGATCACACATTTCCTGTGTCTCAAAAACATGGGCAAGTTAGCTAGCATAAATCCCATCATGCATGGTGGTCACTGCTTGTAGCCAGAGTTTACATGATTATCACTGCTATGTCCTAAAATACAGGTTTAATGGTTAATAATGATTATCCAGTGCACTTTCTATAATTAATCTCAATCCTTAATAAACTAACTTATGTAAAACTACTCTAGAGGCATCCTAGCTGTTCAGTTTTAGGAGGTCTGATTGCTGGACACCCTCTTCAGCCTCCTTCTGTATTGTAAATTTTATGATTCTGTGAATACTTTTCACTGTACCTCGGCACACGTGACAACAAATCCAAATCGAAATCATCCTCCCATCCAGCTTTGTGTTATCTGCAAATTTGACAATATTACATTTAGTTCCCTCATCTAAACCATTAATATATATCGTGAATAGCTGGAGTCCCAGCACCAATCCCTGCGAACTCATTAGCTGCCATTTAAGAAAAGACCCGTTTATTCCTACTCTTTGTTTCCTATCTGCCAACCAGTTTTCTCTCCACACTACCCCTAAACCCATGCACTTTAATTTTACACGCTAATCTCTTATATGAGACTTTGTCAAAAGCCTTCTGAAAATCCAAATAAACACATCTACTGGCTCCCCTTCATCAACTCTATTTGTTACATCTTCAACGAATTCCAGTAGATTTGTTAAACTTAAACTTCCCTTTCATAAATTCATGCTGATTCTGTCCAATCCTGCCACTGTTTTGCATGTGCTCCGCTATAAAATCTTTGATAATAAATTTTCAAATTCTTTCTACTACCGATGTCTGGCTTACTGGTCTATAATTCTCTGTTTTCTCTCGACCTCCGTTCTTATATGTGTCTGCGTGTTAACTTCTACGAAAAATATGCCTGGTGTGATTCATGGCACAGTGGTGCATTTTGATCCAAATAATTACATCCACAGAGTCCAAACAACAGGCACCGCCAGGCCCATTTATACATCCAAAATCTTTTCATCTCATTCCAACAGTACATTGATCTTTATTGAGTAATATTGCAACTTTTTTAGTGCTGTATTTCAGCAGATTTGTTCTTAAGCGCAACTGTATGTGTTTTGCAAGGCAATGAACACTTGGCCAAGTTACAGCAAAATCCATCACAACAACTCCCATCAGCTTTAAGTACAGGTTCCTTTCTTCTGAGACATATGTGTTATAGCAGCAGTACAATCACCCTACATCTGTGACTGATAGTCACAGTTCAGGTCCACTGCTGCTAAATCTCTATAAACTGCACATATATTTGGCACAGTAAAGCGTGCTTACTAGTGAATATTTACAAACTGTGATGAAACCAACTAAGATCCCATTTGTATAAAGTAATTTAGTGTTAACAGAAGATAGAAGAAACAGAAATGGACAACTGGAAGAACATGGACTTTACACAAAATAATTAGACAATGAAAGCACCATGCTATTCCTCATTAGTACTCAGTAGTGAACTGACTGTATCACTCACATAGTCCTTTTTCAAGTGGAAATTGCATGAACATCTGAATCAAGTGTTTGTATCTTCATGTTATGCTTCGACCTATAATTCTGTACAGAGAAATAGAATTAAATGTAGTCTGGAGTATATCAGCTATGCATTTATCTGGAATCAACTATGTATGAATAACCATCCGAGCATTGGCTCAGGTGAGCTCTTATTGTACAAATCCTGTTCTACTGCTCAAGGTCGGAATGACTTTTAGAAAATCAATGGGAATAGAACGGATAAAATGGATGGCTTAATCCTGCACTCTCCAAGATAAGTATATATTGTTTCAGTCATATTGGAGATACAGGGAAAGAACAAATGCTGAAGAAATAATCATGCATTAACAAAATGGGGGTGAAGGAAAAAACAAAGGTGTAGATGTAGTGCAAAATGACACAACAAAAGGGAAAGTATTTGAAGAACACTGATACACCATGAATGTTTTATGCTGTTGCTTGCATGACAGCTGAAATGTGAATGGGGAGCCATGGCAACATTACTGCCGGAGAATTCAAGTGCCTCTACTATTTTCTACGTTCTAATCTCACTTACCGAATCTATTGGCATGTCTTTGTTTTTGCTTGTTCCTGTCTTCACAGAATGGTTACAGCACAGGAGGAGGCTATTTGGCCCATTGTTTCTATGCTGGCTCCCAGAAGGAGCAATTTAACAAGTGCCACTCCCCCACCTTCTCTCCATTATCCTCACATTCTTCCTTTTCAGGTAATAATCCAATGTCTCGACTAAACCTGCCTCCGCCCGACTCTCGTTGGACTGGAAACATATTGCTGTCGAAGATTCGCTTGTCATGTGAGAGTACCTTTAAGAAATGGATGTTTAAGCAATTTACCTTTAAGAAATGGGGTAGCTCATATTACTGAAGTGATGTCAGAGTGTGGGTGGAGCTGGGTTTTTTGCTCAGCCATTTTGCAGTTTTTTGGTTTCAGTTTTGAGGAAAAGAGCTTGGGTGTGTCCGTGTTTGCAGTGAGCTGGATCTCTGCCATGAAAGACTATCTCTGAATCATTTGGGTGATTTAAACTCATAATAGTAATGGCTTTAACCTGATGTATTTCCGTTTAAAGGTGTTAAATATTTTGGAGGTTTGAAGGAACATTTTGAGGGATTATTTAGTGTTGTATTTTTTCGGGGTTATCTTTGAAGTAAGGGGTGTTAAGGGATCCAATGTTTATTTAAAAAGGTTAAGTTGAATTCATGGAATAAACATTGTTTTGTGTTTAAAAACTCCTATGTCCATAATTGTAATACCACACCTGGACACCAAGCCGTGTGCTTCAAAGGCAACAATACATTAAAGGGAGAGGTTGGTTGAACTTCATGATACATTTTGGGGTTCTGAAAACACCGCTCCCATAACACGCTAGAATGCATTCTAGGAAGTCTTGCCAAACCCTCTGTCTACATTCATACACTTAAAGTCCACAATATAACTATTCTATCATTCTTTTACCTTTCTGTATTTCCTTGTAAATTTATTCCTCTACATCTTTCCCACCAGCGGTGGCCTATAGCAGTGTTTATCAAACTTTTTTGCCCGGGACCCATTTTTACCAACCAGCCATCCTTCAGGACCCACGGTTGCTGACCGTCGCGACCCACACTGACCGACCTTCATGACCCAAGCCACCCGAACTTCACAACCCGCCATTTAAGTCCCAAAAGACGCGCTTGTTAGGTGAATTGGACATTCTGAATTCTCCCTCAGTGTACACGGACATGCGCAGTATAGTGTGGCGACTAGGGCATTTTCGCAGTAACTTCATTACAGTGTTAATGTAATGCTGACGCTAATAAAGATGACTGATTATTGATTATAGATTATGCTTACCATTAATGCGACAAGTGAGCCTGCTTGGTCCTCATGATCTCACTTGCTTTGTCATTCAATGATACATTTCTGCTAAGGACTTCAGCTGATAATTTAAGATCTCACTGCATCCGTTGAAAAAATCAAGAAGTTTGTCCTCAAACTCACCATGCTTAGTTTTCCAATGCCTTTGAAGTTTTGAGAGTTTTAAACTTTCATTTGCCTGTACTTCCCTGCAAATAAAACATATATGTGCTTCGCATCCTGATCTGCATTGGCACAATTAATAAAGCCATACCTTAAAAAATCCTCTTTATTCTGCTTTGCCCCTGATATCAGCTTCTTCTTAATGGGCTGTTCACTAGAGGCCCTGGAGCTCACACCAGCACTGCTTTGTCTTGTTGTGGATTCTCCTGTGCAGTTCTCTCCAGTAGATTTAGTTGTGAGATCCTGGCTTGTTTGCGTCTCTGGCCCTCTCTTCCTTATTACAAAATGATCCATCTTAAATTCTTCCGTCCTGTTGCTTGCTGCTAACAAAATGGAGGAATCTCTCTTTAGCCCAGGGCACATGATGTCAGTGTAACGGGTGCATGACCTGCTCTCTGCCACCACACCAGGCAGGAAGATTGCATTGATTGAAAAAAAAATCTGCTCCTGGGTCAGAGCTCTGACATCAAGAGGAGGCTGTCTGCCCCGATGGGCTCCGGGACTGCACACTGCCGAGGGGGCACGCATACGCGGGCCAGCATTCTGAAAGCCAGTCACGGCTGGCATTTTAAAAAACCTGCCACGGCTGTTGGGCACTACTTCCCACGATCAGGAACGGCGTGACATGTGGCCCGCAACCCTCCCCACATTTACCAGCAACCAACCATGGATCGCGATCCTGGATTTGAAAATGACTGGCCTATGGTGTCATAACCTGAAGATAAGCAGGTCATTGGGCACTGATAAAACCTTTAGCAGGTCACGGGACACTTATGAGACTGGGGGATTGATATTACCAAAGGACTATGGGGAATACCCACTCCCCCACTGAGGGACGAGATGCCTCCTTGTACATCCTGCATAAAGCCAGAGGCCCCTGAACTGTGAGCTGGCTCCTGTAGTAGATTAACTGCTCTGTACTCTTGTTCTGTTGAATTAATACTTTTTCCTTTGACTCAACCTGTTTGGCTCAGTGTGGACTCCTTTCTGGACTTTATAATATAGTTTACACCAAGCACTGCAAATGCACATTATTTTTCTTCCTTGTGTCTTGTATTAATCTAGCTTTCTTCTGATTTATTAAACTTTCATTCCAGCCCTGTTGTTTGTCTATCCTAAAATCTTACATGGCCCATGTGTTCAGTCTTGGTCTCCTTACCTGAGAAAGGACATGGCGCTGGAGGGTGTGCAGAAGAGATTCACTAGGTTAATCCCAGAGCTGAAGGGATTGGATTATGAGGAGAGGTTGAGTAGACTGGGACTGTACTCGTTGGAATTTAGAAGGATGAGGGGGGATCTCATATAAAATTATGAAGGGAATAGATAGGATAGATGCAGGCAGGTTATTTCCACTGGTGGGTGAAAGCAGAACTAGGGGGCATAGCCTCAAAATAAGGGGAAGTAGATTTAGGACTGAGTTTAGGAGGAACCTCTTCACCCAAAGGGTTGTGAATCTATGGAATTCCTTGCCCAGTGAAGCAGTTGAGGCTCCTTCATTAAATGTTTTTAAGATAAAGATAGATAGTTTTTTGAAAAATAAAGGGATTAAGGGTTATGGTGTTCGGGCAGGAAAGTGAAGCTGAGTCCACAAAATATCAGCCATGGTCTCATTGAATGGCGGAGCAGGCTCGAGGGGCCATATGGCCTACTCCTGCTCCTAGTTCTTATGTTCTTATGTTGCCATTCCTTGTCCTAACGATGCTCTGTGCAATGCAAATACACCTAACCTGCCCTCTCACCCTTCTACTGTATTGATGCTCTTACATTTATTTCCTTCAGTTACTGACTCATCAACAGAGGAAGTAGGCATTTTCAACTGATCTTTATTAAACCTTTCATAATTTCTAACACCCCTCTCAGCTCTCCTTTTGACCTACTGTTTTAATGATAGCATTTCTTCCTTTTACACTGTGCACCACGGTTATTGAGCAGAGTTTCTGGAAATGAATGTGACGCGTCATAATTACGCACTGAGTTTTCAGTGAGATCAACTACTCAGCCATTGTCCACAATAAATCAAGCAAAAATAAAATATATCTCAGAATAAAGGTAAAATGAATTATCCATGCAATATGCCTATTGTGCAAAAGATTACGTTCTCCTTTATATCATGGCGACCATCGACTTTTGCATATAAATGATTCTCCAATGACAGAATCAACGTCAAGTGTCACTCAGTCCTTCTTCTATTCAGGGTTCCCATTATATTGAATAAGGTGACTGCATCTGGATGTATTATCCCACTGTTCAACAAATATTGAATTTAGATATGGTTCTACCAGAATGAAAGAAAGAAAGACTTGCACTTATGTAATGCTTTTTATGACCACTATTTTTTTATGACACCTCAAAGTGCTTTAAAGCTAATGAAGTACATAGGAAAATGTTTATCAGAAGTACAAAGTAGAAGTGAGTAATTTCAATGTTGTATATCTTTTTCTAAATTGAAAAAGCTAATTTTAGGAACCATTCTGTGTGTTCTGCACACACCATCAATTGATTCATGGCATTCAGTTATATCAATAATTGACAATCTAGTGTGACTGAGCACAATCAGATCATTCAGAGTGCACTGGCTAATTATTAGGAGGTGGCAAAAATTACTGTCCATGGCAAAAATGTGACAGAACATGACAAACATCCTTTTTTTTGTGGCACTTTGCAGCAGAAATTTGGAAGTGAAATTGATGATTAATCTGGGCAAATGCATCTTTTGATGAGCTGAAATGAGTTTATCCAGATACTGGCTGGCAGACAATGAATGGCATTCATTGGGTGGGCAGAAACTCCCAAATATATATTGGATGAATGGAACTTTCTGGGTTTGTTGCTATTATCCCAAAGTTGTAGCTGAGCCATCACAAATAGCTGATGAAGAGGAAATCTGGGATTGGGGGCAGCACGGTAGCATTGTGGATAGCACAATTGCTTCACAGCTCCAGGGTTCCAGGTTCGATTCTAGCTTGGGTCACTGTCTGTGCGGAGTCTGCACATCCGCCCCGTGTGTGCGTGGGTTTCCTCCGGGTGCTCCGGTTTCCTCCCACAGTCCAAAGATGTACAGGTTAGGTGGATTGGCCATGATAAATTGCCCTTAGTGTCCAAAATTGCCCTTAGTGTTGGGTGGGGTTACTGGGTTATGGGTGGAGGTGTTGACATTGGGTAGGGTGCTCTTTCCAAGAGCCTATGCACACTCGATGGGCCGAGTGGCCTCCTTCTGCACTGTAAAATCTATGATAATCTACGATATGAAGATACTTTTGATCATCTGTTCGGTTTATGCAAATCTATACCTTCATCATATTTTAATAAAGACACAAGGGGCCGGATTCTCCGACCCCCGCCGGGTCGGAGAATCGCCCGGGGCCGGTGACAATCCTGCCCCCGCCATGTCCCGAATTCTCCGCCCCCCCCCGAGATTCGGTGGGGGTGAGAATCGTGCCACGGCGGTCGGTGGGCCCCCCGCGGTGGTCGGCGGGCCCCCCGCGGCAATTCTCCGGCCCGCGATGGGCCGAAGTCCCGCCGCTGACTAGACTCTCCCGCCGGCGTGGATTAAACCACCTCTCTTACCGGCGGGATTGACGGCGCGGGCGGTGCTGGGGTCCTGGGGGGGGGGGGGGGCGCAGGGCAATCTGACCCCGGGGGGTGTGCCGCCCACGGTGGCCTGGCCTGCGATCGGGGCCCACCGATTGGCGGGTGGGCCTGTGCCTTGGGGGCGCTCTTTTTCTTCCGCCTTCGCCATAGTCTTCACCATGGCGGAGGCGGAAGAGACCCCCTCCCCTGCGCATGCGCCGGTATGACGTCAGCAGCCGCTGACGCTCCGGCGCATGCGCGGACTTACGCCTGCCGGCGAAGTCCTTTCGACCCTGGCTGGCATGGCGCCAAAGGCCGTTCACACCAGCCGGTGGAGTGGGAACCACTCCGGCGCGGGCCTAGCCCCTCAATGTGAGGACTTGGCCCCTTCAGGTGCGGAGACTTCCACATCTTTGGGGCGGCCCAACGCTGGAGTGGTTCACGCCACTCCAACACGCCGGGACCCCCCCCCCCCCCCCCCCCCCCCCCCCGGGCCGGGTAGGAGAGAATACCGACCAAGGGCTGGATTCTCCGATTTTGAGGCTATGTCCGGAGGAAGTATCTAGTTTTACCTTGAAAAAGTCAGCTCCGCCCCCGCACCAATGCTCCACCCGATGGGAGGCTCCCAGCCGCGCCACATAAAACCCCCGGCCTTGCTGACGTAAACGACCGGAGAATTGCCAGGTCCATGGCCACGTATATGCAGAGCGACAACCTGCAGCGGTCCCACCATACAACATGGTGCTGGCCACACACGGACCCAGCCAGTACAGCCCCTCGCCACCCACTGGACAGCCCCCACCAGTGCCCTTAGCCCTCGCCGAAGCCCCTCCTGCCAGCAGCATGGTGGCTTCCACCTGGAAGTGGCGGCGCTGGACACAGTCCGCAGCTGCCACGCCGGGTTTCCAAAAACGCAGACCACACGCGACCTGCGCGGTCAGGAGCTTGGCCATTCGGGGGCGGAGCACCTGGGGTGGGTCTCAAAGCGACTCGCTGACGCCGATTTGGAGGGGGCAGAGCATCTGAAAAATGGCGCCAGCCCCAATTCGGTTGCAAATGGGGATTCTCCGCCTGATTGCTGAATATGATTTCGGCGTCGGGCAACGGAGAATCCCGCCCAAGAACTCCTATCATAGCACATATGGGTCTGACAGGTTTAGGAATGGTACTGACAGAGAAAAGGGCTGGAGTGTGAAAGGCTATTAGTTATGTCAGTAGGAACATGGATGGGGGATTTCGGGGATGGTATAGAGCGGGCATTAGACAGCTGAAGGACCTGTTTATCGACGGAAGGTTTGCGAGCCTGGGGGAGTTGGAGGAGAAATTTGGGCTCCCGCCGGGAAACATGTTTAGATATCTGCAGGTAAAGGCATTTGCTAGGCGGCAGGTGGAGGGATTCCCTGCGCTCCCTGCGAAGGGGGTGAGTGACAGGGTGCTCTCGGGGGTCTGGGTCGGGGAGGGGAAGATATCCGATATCTACAAGCTTATGCAGGAGGTGGAAGAGGCGTCAGTAGAGGAGCTGAAAACGAAGTGGGAGGGGGAACTGGGGGAACAGATCGAAGACGGGACATGGGCTGATGCCCTGGAGAGGGTAAATTCTTCCTCCTCGTGTGCGCGGCTTAGCCTCATCCAATTCAAGGCGCTGCATAGGGCCCACATGACTGGGACGAGGATGAGTAGGTTCTTTGGGGGTGAAGATAGGTGTGCCAGGTGCTCGGGGAGTCCAGCGAACCATGCCCATATGTTCTGGGCATGCCTGGCATTGGAGGAGTTCTGGAAGGGGGTGGCGAGGACGGTGTCAAGGGTGGTGGGATCCAGGGTCAAGCCAGGATGGGGACTCGCGATCTTTGGGGTTGGGGTAGAGCCGGGAGTGCAGGAGGCGAAAGAGGCCGGAGTGCTGGCCTTTGCGTCCCTAGTAGCCCGGCGAAGGATTTTGCTACAGTGGAAGGATGCGAGGCCCCCAAGCGTGGAGACCTGGATCAATGACATGGCGGGCTTCATTAAGCTTGAGAAGGTTAAATTCGCCCTGAGAGGATCGGTGCAAGGGTTCTTTAAACGGTGGCAACCTTTCCTCGACTTTCTGGCTCAACGATAGGGTACTGGGACAGTAGCAGCAGCAACCCGGGGGGGGGGGGGGGGGGGGGTGGGGGGGGGCGTTGATTATGTTGGCTTATTTTATTTAAATTTGATTTATCTAATTTTAATTTATGGTTAAGTTCTCTTGTTTGGGGGGGGGTGGGGGAATGTGATACATGTGATGTTACGGTATGGGGGGAATTGTGGGTGTTATGGGGCTGTTAGTTGCATATTACTGCTTTTTGCTATACTTGTTGTTATATTTTCTGTAAAAAATTCCAATAAAAATTATTTTTAAAAAAAGTTATGTGAGTAGGAGCCAAATGGATGTGGAATGATACTTGCAGAAGGATAAGAAAGCTTTAGTTGTGGTGTGGACATGCCAGTGCTTCAACAGATCTGTAGGTGGGCCAGAAGTGTGATTTGGACATAGGTGATAAAGAATTTTATTGAATCATAAAATAGAATCATAAAATCCCTACAGTGCAGAAAGAAGCCATTTGGCCCATCGAGTCTGCAGTGACCCTACCTAGGCCCATTCCCCTACCCTATCTCTGTAACCCCCACCCATCTCTGTAACCCCACCTCGGGGCAATTTAGCATAGCAAATCCACCTAACCTGCACATCTTTGGACTGTGGGAGGAAACCAGAGCACAGACACGGGGAGAATGTTCAAACTCCACAAAGGCAGTCACCCAAGGTTGGGATCGAACCTGAGTCTCTGGCACAGTGAGGCAGCAGGGGTAACCACTATATTACCGTGCCGATATTTATATTTGTTTACTCCAAAGTGTCAATGGGATTGTGTATTGGCTTTGCAAGTACATGTGCCTGAATTCAAAGTGATTTATAGGCCCAGCAAGAGAAACAATGTTGACGTGTTATCTTGGCTGAGCCTATAAGTATGCCAAGAAAAGGGGTTTCTTCCAGTTGAGGAGGTATGGATAGTTGCTAAATGGGTGATTCAGCCGATTCATACTGTTCATACATGTTCATACTGGCTCTGCAAGGCAAACTCAGCTAGTCCCATGCCTCTACCCTTTTCTTGCCGCCCCGCAATCTTTTTCTCTTCAGTGCTTATCCAGTTCCCTTTGAAAGCACTGATTGTATCTGCCTCGGTCACATACTCAGGCAGTGTATTGCAGATACTAACCTCTTTCTGCCTTCAAAAGATTTTGAACACCTCCAGTAAATCTTCTCTTCACCTTCTGTTCTCTCGGGCGAACAAACCTAGCTTCTCCAATCTTCCCCAATCTATTCGTGCAAATATAATTTGTGCTTTAAAAAGGGAATTAGGTAAGTAGCTGGTTACTCACAAAGAAGCTGGTGGGTAAAGCAGCACAGACTCAAACAGAAAGTGCTGCAAATAAGAGGAGGCAGAGGTGGTGGGCCTAAAGAAAGTTGAAATGGAAAGGGAATGGCCAGGGGCAATCTCATGACAAGAGAAGGCCATGATGTTTGTAAAATCTTGCTTCTTACCACAAGAAAGCTGTGACAATCCAGTGAAGCAAAAAGGGTGGAATGTGGAGTACTGTATGGTCATGTAGGAATGGGCATCCTGGATTATGATGAAGTGTTCATTTTAACTTTAGTTATTAAACCTGTTGTAGCGGTATGTTGAATTTTAAACAGTAATATAGTAGTTCTTTTGTGTTTATAATAACTCTGGCAGCAATCATGCACTACAATGACCATTGAAATCTATCAAAGAAATCATTGTTTGAAAAAGAGGAAATGTGAACCATAGGATGTCCTTTGAAGTGTCTTAGACGGCAAAAAAAAAAATCCCCAAAACAGGATATGGATCATTATGTGTTATTGACTCGCTCGCATTGCTTCCGACGCGGGGATACACAAACACCGTATTGCTGCTCGTTTAAATGAATGTAGCATCATCCAGCACTAACCGTGCTATTGAGTGGCTGCACACCTGAGCAAGGACTGTAAGATTGTAAGAGGTTGTCATTTCAATCTAGTCTGTGGAACTTAAAACCAAAACCAGCCATTCACTCTTAAAGGAGAGGGGCATTTTGATTGGAGCGAGTTCCAGAAGTTATTCTGAAATTGAGTTTAACTGGGAATGGCACAATAGGGCAGACAGTGTGCTCCCAGATTATCCAAAGTTACACTGAAGGTCTTGGTGCAGGAGATGGGGAGGGAGGAGAGATGTCAGGACGTCCTCCACTCCAATTTTGAGTGGGCAATGGGAGTATATAGCCCTGGAGTCAACACTAAGAGTGGAGCCCTGAGGACCTGAATGCAATGCAACAAGAAATTCCATCACCTCTCATGGGTGGCCATGGTCAGTGAATACATCTTTAAATGTCATCCCCACCAACAGTACCACAAGCCTCACAGGCTGCCCATCACTTACATACCAACAATCTATGTCAATCAGGACTCATGTAATCATAGCTTCACCTCACCCGCACAATGCACAGTGCAAGCCACACGCCCATATCTTACAGCTTGCGCACACTGCCAGCTAATCAACCATGAGAGCCACATCACCCAAACATATTCTTGCAAGAGAAGGAACCACTAAACTGGAGGCAGAAGCCCCTAACCAGCGGAGGACAAGGCATAGCTGCTTTTCCATAACTCCACCAGAACAGCTATGACTGAGACCATGGCCAGTAGCTGAAACCATCAAAGATGACGGTATCTTAATTCCACACTTCCCCCTTCTCACATTCGTGCAATCACTTCTGATTTACAAGTGGTTTATATAGCATAAGCTTTGCCTCTTGCATCCTCCTGCCCTTCCCTCACCACAACCCCACCTTTGAGCCATTCTCCTTTTAGTCCCAAGATGTGGCCTGGGCAAGTTGTTGGAGAAAGAGTAGGACGATGGTGATGAAGAATAAATACCATAATTTGCTGTCGTACTTGCAGATTCCAGCACAGATACTAACACCTAGAGGTGTTCATATCTTAGAGTGGTGAGCACTGCTGCCTCACAATGCCAGGGATCCTGGTTCGATTCCAAACTTGGGTGATTGTCTGTGTGTAGTTTGCATGTTCTCCCTGTGTCTTCGTGGGTTTTCCCTAGGTGCTTAGGTTTCCTCCCACAAAGATTTGCAGTTTAGGTGGATTGGCCATGCTAAATTGCCCTAAGTGTTTAAAGATGAGTAGGTTGGGGACTTCCGGTTGCGGCTATGACCAGCTAAGTCGCACGTTTGGCTGCTCCTGTGAGGAAGGTGTTTTCGGGCCAATTGGAGGGCCCCTAACGGCGCTGGAACGGCAATTCCCGGTGGGGGAAGGTTCCCAGAGGAGAACCCTGAAAAATTTATGGTCGTTACCCGAAGTGGGGCAGGAAAAAAAGCGGCAGCAGCTCCCCGAAAAAAGCGGGGGAAGAAATCCAAAATGGCGACCGGCGGCGCACCCGAGGACTGGAGGAAATGGGCGGAGGAGCAGCAGGCCGTTCTCCTGCGCTTCTTCACGGAGCTGAAAGTGGAGCTGCTGGAGTCGATGAACGCGACGACCACCAGGCTGATGGGGGCACAGGCGACCCAAGAGGCGTCAATTCGGGAGCTGCAGCAGGAGATGGCTGTGAGGGAGGAGGAGGCCACGGTCCTCGTGGGAAAGGTGGAGGTGCACGAGGCACTCCACCTGAGATGGCAAAACCGACTGGAGGAGATGGATACCCGCATGAGGCGGAAAAACCTGAGGATCCTGGGCCTGGCAGAAGGGCTGGAGGGGTCGGACCTCCCGAGGTATGTGGCAGAAATGCTGGGCTCACTGATGGGGGCAGGGGCCGTCCCTTCGCCCCTGGAACTGGAGGAGGCCTACAGAGTAATGGCCAGGAGGCCAAGAGCAAACGAACCCCCGAGGGCGGTGCTGGTTCGGTTCCAGCAATTCAGTGACCGGGAGAGGGTGCTGAGGTGGGCCAAGAGAGAGAGGAGCAGCAAATGGGAGAACTCGACGGTGAGGATCTTTCAGGACTGGAGTGCGGAGGTGGCAAAGCGGCGGGCCCGGTTCAACCGGACGAAGGCGGTGCTGCATGCCAAGAGAATCAGATTCGGGATGCTGCAGCCAGCGCGCTTGTGGGTGACCTATAAGGACCAGCACCACTATTTCGAGTCCCCGGAGGAGGCGTGGACCTTTGTCCAGGAAGAAAAGCTGGACTCGAACTAGAACCAGGGGATACTTGGCGGTCGTTGCCGCTCTGGTACTTTAAGCTGGACACTTTTGGTTGGATTTTCACTCGGCCGTATTTTTGGACCCCTTTTTTTTTTCTCTCTACCAGTTTTTTCTCTCTTTTTTCTGTTATTTATAATGTTATGTTGGGGGGGCGGGGTGGGGGGGGAGTGCCGGGGTATGTGTTTCTTGTGGGGTTTTTGGTTGTTTTGTATTTATCGGGGTGAGATCGGGGACGGGGTGGAACTGAAGATGGAGGGGCGGGGAGGGGCAGGGCGAAAGCGCGGGCTTTCCTCTGGTTTCCTGCGCACGGGGCAGAGGAGGGAGGGGGGTGGGAGTAAGGGGTGTGGTCAGCAATGGCTCCCTTTCCCGCGCTGGAGCGGGGTCACGGAGGGGTGGTAAGGGGGGGGACGTCCCCCATGCCGGGAGGAGTCGGAGTGTGGCAGGGGCAGCCGGGTCAGCGTAAACCAGCTGACTTACGGAAGTACTATGGAGGGTGCATCGCGGCTAGGAAGGGTCCTAGCCTGGAGGGGGAGGGGGGTGGGGGGGGGGGGAGGGGGAGGGGGGAAGGGGGGGGCTACCGGGTTGCTGCTGAAAAGGCCAGGGAGGAGAAGTTGAGGACCGGAGGGTTGGGGGGGGGGGGGTCGCCATCGCCATGGGGAGCGGGTCAGAAAGGGAGGGCTGACTCGGGGCGAGCAGGTGACAGGATATGGCTAGTCGGCAGGGGAAAGGGGCGGGCTGCCCTTTGACCCGGCTGATCACTTGGAATGTGAGGGGGCTGAATGGGCCGGTCAAGAGAACGAGAGTAATCTCGCATTTGAAGGGACTGAAGGCGGATGTAGCAATGCTACAAGAGACCCATTTGAAGGTGGCGGACCAGGTCCGCCTGAGAAGGGGGTGGGTGGGACAGGTGTTCCACTCAGGACTGGACGTAAAGAACCGGGGGGTGGCGATCCTGGTAGGGAAGAGGGTGTCGTTCGTGGCGGCGGAGGTGGTGGCGGATAAAGAGGGTAGATATGTCATGGTGAAGGGTAGGCTGCAGGGGGAGAAAGTGGTGATGGTTAACGTGTATGCCCCGAATTGGGACGACGCTGGCTTCATGAGGCGCCTACTGGGCCTCATTCCGGACCTGGAGGCAGGGGGCCTGATCATGGGGGGGGACTTCAACACAGTGCTGGACCCCGTGCTGGACAGATCGAGTTCAAGGACGAGTAGGAGGCCGGCAGCGGCAGAAGTGTTAAAGGGGTTTATGGAGCAGATGGGAGGGGTAGACCCCTGGAGGTTTGGGAGGCCGAGGGCGAGGGAGTATTCCTTTTTCTCCCATGTCCACAGAGTCTATTCTAGAATTGACTTTTTTGTATTGAGCAGGGGACTGATCCCGAAAGTACGGGAAGTGGAGTACTCGGCCATAGCGGTCTCAGACCACGCGCCACACTGGGTAGATTTGGAAATGGGGGAGGCGCGAGACCAGCGTCCGCTGTGGCGCCTGGATGTGGGGTTGCTGGCGGATGAGGAGGTGTGTAAGAGGGTCCGGAAGAGCATTGAAAGATATCTGGACATTAATGACACGGGGGAGGTGCAGGTGGGGATGGTATGGGAGGCCCTGAAGGCGGTGATCCGGGGGGAGCTGATCTCCATACGGGCACATAGGGAAAGGAGGGAGAGACAGGAGAGGGAGAGGCTGGTGGGGGAGCTTCTGGACGTGGATAGGAGATATGCGGAGGCACCAGAGGAGGGGCTGTTGGGGGAACGGCGCAGTTTGCAGGCTAAGTTTGACCTGTTGACCACCAGAAAGGCGGAGACACAGTGGAGAAGGGCGCAGGGCGCGATTTATGAGTATGGGGAGAAGGCGAGTAGGATGTTGGCGCATCAGCTCCGCAAGCGGGATGCGGCTAGAGAAATTGGGGGAGTGAG
Source organism: Scyliorhinus canicula (assembly GCF_902713615.1). Lineage (NCBI taxonomy): Eukaryota > Metazoa > Chordata > Chondrichthyes > Carcharhiniformes > Scyliorhinidae > Scyliorhinus > Scyliorhinus canicula. The sequence goes on from NC_052159.1 coordinate 40,237,357, forward strand.
GGAGAGGGGTGGGAACGTAGTGCAGAAGGGGCCAGAAGTAAATGGGGTTTTCAGAGACTTCTATAAGGAGCTGTATCGGTCAGAGCCGCCGACGAGGGGAGGGGGGATGGAGGGCTTCTTGAACAAACTGAGGTTCCCCAAGGTCCAAGAGGAGCTGGTAGAGGGGCTGGGGGCGCAGATAGGGTTAGAGGAGCTAGTCAAGGGGATTGGGCATATGCAGTCGGGGAAGGCGCCGGGGCCAGACGGGTTCCCGGTGGAATTTTACAAAAAATATGCGGATTTGGTGGGCCCCGTGCTGGTGCGAGCCTTCAACGAGGCATGGGAGGGTGGGGCTCTGCCCCCGACAATGTCGCAGGCACTGATCTCTCTGATCTTGAAGCGGGACAAGGACCCGGTGCAGTGTGGGTCATATAGGCCTATCTCGCTCCTGAATGTGGACGCCAAGCTGCTGGCAAAGATCCTGGCTACCAGGATAGAGGATTGTGTGCCAGGGGTGATACACGAGGACCAGACGGGTTTTGTGAAAGGGCGGCAGCTTAATACGAACGTGCGGAGACTGCTAAACGTCATCATGATGCCGGCAGTGGAGGGGGAGGCGGAGATAGTGGTGGCATTGGACGCGGAGAAAGCATTTGATAGGGTGGAGTGGAAGTACCTGTGGGAGACGCTGGAACGGTTTGGATTTGGGGAGGGATTTATTAAATGGGTGAAGCTGCTCTATTCGGCCCCGACGGCAAGTGTAGTGACGAATGGTAGGAGATCGGAGTATTTTGGGCTCCACCGGGGGACCAGACAGGGGTGCCCCTTGTCCCCCCTGCTCTTCGCACTGGCAATTGAACCGTTGGCGATGGCACTGAGGGGCTTAGGGGGGTGGAGAGGGCTGACAAGGGGCGGGGAGGAGCACCGGGTATCGCTATACGCGGACGACCTGCTGCTATATGTGGCAGACCCAGAAGGGGGAATGCCGGAGGTGATGGAACTGCTAGCAGAATTCGGGGACTTTTCGGGGTACAAGCTAAACTTGGGTAAGAGTGAGGTATTTGTGATACACCCAGGGGACCAGGAAGAGGGAATCGGGAGACTCCCGTTGAAGAGAGCAGGAAAGAGTTTTAGATATTTAGGGGTGCAGGTGGCAAGGAACTGGGGGACTCTCCACAAGTTGAACTTCTCCAGGCTGGTGGAACAGATGGAGGAGGAATTTAAAAGGTGGGACATGGTGCCGCTGTCGCTGGCGGGCAGAGTGCAGTCCGTTAAAATGACGGTCCTCCCGAGGTTTTTGTTTTTATTTCAGTGCTTGCCCATCTCCCTCCCTAGGGCCTTCTTCAAAAAGGTGACGAGCAGCATCATGAGCTACGTGTGGGCGCACGGCACCCCGAGGGTGAGGAGGGTCTTCTTGGAGCGGAGTAGGGAGAGTGGAGGGCTGGCATTACCCAACCTTTTGGGGTATTACTGGGCGGCTAATGTATCGATGGTGCGCAAGTGGATGATGGAAGGGGAGGGGGCAGCTTGGAAACGAATGGAGAGGGCGTCCTGTGGCAACATAAGCCTGGGGGCCCTAGTAACGGCGCCATGGCCGCTCCCTCCCACGAGGTACACCACGAGCCCGGTGGTGGCGGCCACCCTCAAGATCTGGGGGCAGTGGAGGCGACACAGGGGGGAAGTGGGAGGTCTGATGGAGGCACCGTTAAGAGGGAACCATAGATTCATCCCGGGGAACATGGACGGGGGATTCCAGAGCTGGCATAGGGTGGGCATCAGGCAGCTGAAGGATCTGTTTGTAGATGGGTGGTTTGCGAGCCTGAGAGAGCTGGAGGAGAAATTCGGGCTTCCCCCGGGAAACATGTTTAGACATTTGCAGGTGAAGGCATTTGCTAGACGCCAGGTGGAAGGGTTTCCCTTGCTCCCCAGTAGGGGGGCGAGCGATAGGGTGCTCTCGGGGGTCTGGGTCGGAGGGGGGAGGATATCGGACATATACAAAGTAATGCAGGAGGCGGAGGAGGCATCAGTAGAGGAGCTGAAAGCCAAGTGGGAGGGGGAGCTGGGAGAGCAGATAGAGGATGGGACATGGGCGGATGCCCTGAAGAGGGTTAATTCTTCCTCCTCGTGTGCGAGGCTTAGCCTCATTCAATTTAAGGTGCTACATAGAGCCCATATGATGGGGACAAGGATGAGTCGGTTCTTTGGGGGTGAGGACAGATGTGTCAGGTGTTCGGGAAGTCCAGCGAACCATGTCCATATGTTTTGGGCATGTCCGGCACTGGAGGAGTTCTGGAAGGGGGTGGCAAGGACGGTGTCGAGGGTGGTGGGATCCAGGGTCAAACCAGGATGGGGACTAGCGATCTTTGGGGTTGGGGTGGAGCCGGGGATACAGGAGGCGAGAGAGGCCGGAGTACTGGCCTTTGCGTCCCTAGTTGCGCGACGCAGGATACTAATACAGTGGAAGGACGCGAGGCCTCCAAGCGTGGAAACTTGGATTAATGACATGGCAAGCTTTATTCAGTTGGAAAGGGTCAAATTCGCCCTGAGAGGGTCGGTACAAGGGTTCTCCAGGCGGTGGCAGCCTTTCCTCGACTTTTTGGCTCAGAGATAGGGTACAGAGGTCGCAGCAGCAGCAACCCGGGGGGGGGGGGGGGGGGGGGAGGGGGGGTGGCAACAACGGGTGTGGTGGGTTATTTACGGTTGTAATGCGGGCAAATTTGTTCGCAGTTCATGTTTGATGTTGATTGTTGCTTTGTTTGTTTTTGGGGAGGTGGGCGGGGGGGAGGGACAACGCGTGCGCGAGTTCGGGCGGGGGGGGGATATTTGTTAAGAGGGAATATTTTGTAATATTCTATAGTTAGTTGGGGTAAATATTTTTATGTAAAAAAATTTTTCAATAAAAATTATTCTAAAAAATAAGATGAGTAGGTTGGGGCATGATCAATGCACAGGTTTATGGAGATAGGGCAGCTGATCGGGTCTAGGTAGTGTGCTCTTCCGGAGGGTCAGTGCAGACTCGATGGGCCAAATGGCCTCATCCTGCACCATAGTGCTTCTGTAGGTGGAGGATTTCTTTGAGGCAAGATGAGATATTAGATGCAACTGGGATGTGGTCAGGATAGGGACAAGGGAAATACAGGTGCTGGTGCACTGGAGGCTGAGGAAAGACAACAGTTTTGCTACAAGGGCTCAGGTGAGGACTTTGATGGAGCAGCCTAGAAATGAGATGCCTGAAAGGCTTGGTGTATTGGCATTTCCTGCCAACAAACCTGCAGTCAATGTCACAGAGCAGAGAGGAGTTTGCTGCCAACTCCATACAGGACTTTGAAGCTTGAAACCCATCCTCCCCAGTGAGAAAGTACAACCAATTTCATGGGAACACTTGGTCACCCATCCATGATTCAGCAACTTAGCTTAGAATGCAGCATAGGTGGAAAACACCAAACACCTTGGTGCTGCAGTTGAAGCCCAGACTGAAGTGTTGCAAGCTGAGTTTGCTGCGACCTGAGCTCAGATTGCTGCCATCATAGTTCTGGGTGAGATCCTTCTTGCTGCTGAACACCTGCTGTATGAAACAACCTGCATACTTCAGGCAGATGCTCCCATGTGTGTGTTAATATCCTGAACAAAATGATATAGACCTTATATCATAGAATCATAGAATTTACAGTGCAGAAGGAGGCCATTTGGCCCATCGAGTGTGCACCGGACCTTGCAAAGAGCATCCTACTTAAGTCCACACCGTCACCCCATCCCCGTAACCTAGCAACCCCACCTAACCATTTTGGACATTAAGGGTAATTTAGAATGGCCAATCCACCTAACCTGTGTATCTTTGGACTGTGGGAGGAAACCAGAGCACCCGGAGGAAACCCACGCAGGCACAGGGAGAACGTGCGGTCTCCGCACAGACAGTGGCCCAAGCTGGTAATCAAACCTGGGATCCTGGCGCTGTGAAGCAACAGTGCTAACCAAATATGCATTGTTATTGCTTTATGCCCAGTGTTCTGATGCAATTTTACTCCATAAATAATCAATCCAAGCACCAGATAGGGGCTAGCATAATGAAACCAGCCATGCACGCTATTGGTTTTTGCACCTGCTGCTTGCCATTGAGATAACGGGAGGAGAAGCAATATCCTATTGTTTTTACTTTCCACAGACAGACAAAATTGGTTGGCTTTCACTTTGTGTCCTGGAGAACAGGTCGATCGTGTTTTTATACTGATGTATTTTGATACCACAGTTCAAGGAAACAAATGAATAGATGGGTTGAAAAACTAATCATTTCCAGAAGGAAATCAGGGCTATACATCATCTGCCATTCCCTGCCAAAAGATGTTTGATTACCAAACCAGGCTATTTTAAGAAGTTGTAGGGCAAATCATTCACTTCAAATGAAACTCTCTGAGACCAAAAAAGAACAGTCAAAGATATTCACAGCAAAGTTTTCTGAAGTGAGCTGCACGGTCACAACATATGAGCACATTTTCAGGCCGACAGCAGCTTTGCCACTGAATTACTTTTTTTTAAATATATGTTTTTTATTCAGTTTTCATGTTTTATATTGAACAAATTACAAATTGTTAGAGAGAGAGAAAAAAAGAACACGCAAAAATTAACATATATATTTACAGGTAAGCATCTTCGTAATAATAACTGTGGCCGCCCCCTTTAGCCGGCATACATATTTTACATTCCCCAATATGGCCGAGGCGCATGTTTATTGGCATTTATTTCCAGTTTGGTTTTGAGCCTTAGCTAGCCGTCAAACCCCCATAACGAACCCGTAGCCCCCTCCCCCTCCCCTCACCCCCCGCAACCTTCCCCCGATTCCCATCCATTTTCCCCTGATTCTTGGCCACCCGACTATTCTTCCTCTTGTTCGTTGGCCACAAACAGGTCCCGGAACAATTGCATGAATGGCTCCCACGTTCTGTGGAAGCCGTCGTCCGACCCTCGGATGGTGAATTTGATTTTCTCCATTTGGAAAGATTCCGAGAGGTCGGACAGCCAGTCTGCAGCTCTGGGCGGTGCTGCTGACCGCCAGCCAAACAGGATTCTACGGCGGGCGATCAGGGAGGCAAAGGCAAGGGCGTCCGCCCTCCTCCCCAGGAATAGATCTGGCTGGTCTGAAACCCCGAAGACCGCCACTATCGGGCATGGCTCCACCCTCACTCCCACCACTTTGGACATAGCCTCGCAGAAGGCTGTCCAGTACTCCACTAGTCTGGGGCAAGACCAGAACATGTGGGCGTGGTTGGCCGGGCCTCTTTGGCACCGTTCGCATCTGTCCTCCACCTCCGGGAAGAACCTGCTCATACGGTTTCTTGTTAAGTGGGCTCTATGTACCACTTTTAGTTGCGTCAGGCTGAGCCTTGCGCACGTGGAGGTGGAGTTGACCCTATGTAGTGCTTCGCTCCAGAGTCCCCACCCTATCTCCATCCCCAGGTTGTCCTCCCATTTCGTTCTTGTTGCGTCCAGTACGGTGTCGTCCCTTTCTACCAGTCGGTCATACAAGTCGCTACAGTTCCCTTTCTCTAGGATACTTGCGTCCAGTAGGTCTTCCAGTAGTGTCTGTCGTGGCGGTTGTGGGTACATCCTTGTCTCCTTTCGTAGGAAGTTTTTGAGCTGGAGGTACCGCAGCTCGTTCCCCCCAGCTAGCCGAAATGTCTCTGTCAGTTCGTCCAGTGTTGCGATCCTGTCGTCCGTGTATAGGTCTCTGATTGTCAGTGTCCCCCCCGTCCTGTCTCCACCTTTTGAAGGTGGCGTCAGTCAGTGCTGGTGTGAACCTATGGTTGTTGCAGATGGGAGCCTTGTCCGACATTTTGGTCAGTCCACTGAATTACTTGATACCATTTATGACAAAGGGTTTCTTTCAAACTTCAGGGGGTGATTTCTCTATTAGTCAAAATATCGCAGCCACTTGCATTCAGAGCTGATGAATTCCTCTAAACGTCCACAGATATAAAGACTGCTCAACACTTTTGTTCTATTTCCGGCTTTTTTCAAGTCATGCAGGGCTACCAGTGATGTCAGTGGTCATGTTTTCTCTTTCTCAAACATAAGGTCATCAGAAACAGGAGCAGTAGTAGGCCATTCAGCCCATCGAGCCTGCTCTACCATTCAATAAAATCACTACTGATATGATTGTTACATTAATTCCACTTCTCCACCCATCTCCCATAATCCTTGACTCCTTGTGGATCAAAAATCTGATTAGTTCAGCCTTGAGTATATTCAATGACTCCGCCTTCGCTTCTCTCTCAGGAAGAGAGTTCCAAAGATTATCGATTCTCAAAGAGGATAAATTCCTTCTCAATCTCTGACTTAAATGGGAGACCCTTTATTTTTAGTCTATGGCCCCTAGTTCCATATTCCACCACGAGAGGAAACATTCTCTCAGCATCTACACTGTCAAGCTCCATCAGAATCTTATATGTTTTGATAAAATCATTCTTCTAAATTCCAATAAAGTATGGATAAAACCTGCTTAACCTTTCTACCTTTCACCCCAGGAAATCAGCCAAGTGAACCTTCTCTGAAATGCTTCCAATGCAAGTGTAACCCTCCTTAAGTAAGGGGCCCAAAATTGTACTTAGTACTTCAGATGAGGTAATACCAATGCCTTGTACAGTTGTAGCAAGACTGCCCTACATTTCAATTCTAACCCCTTACAATAAAGGCCAACATCTTATTTGCCTTCCTAATTACTTGCTATCTGCATGCTAAGATTTTTTGATTCAACAGCAAGCACAGCCAGATAAGAACATAAGAACTAGGAGTAGGAGTAGGCAATCCAGACCCTTAAGTCTGCTCTGTCATTCAATATAAGTGATCACATGATGGTTTGTGGATATTTCTGAGACGTTTGTAAGCGAACAAAAGCTAAGACATGAAACGTCCCTGGAATGTAACATTCCTTGCATCGTATAAACATTCCAGCCAGTGGAGTAGCAGGTGGGATGTTTATGCCAGCCAGCTACGGACAAGGACAGCTGTCTGTGATACCTAATCTCCAATGTGGGGCTAATGACCCCACCATTACCTGCTCCAAAACACAATGGGTTTCTACTATGGGCCTTGTTAGCTGAACTGCTCAACCTCAAGCCAGCATGACCAAGACTTGAGCTGTCAGAATTCCGTTAATTATATAACTTTTGTATTTTATCTTCAGTTACTGTTTGACCTCAGAGGACTCCAAATAAGCAACCTGTCTTTATCTACCATTTAACAGGTATAGGGACATAGGAATTAGGAGCAGGGATAAGCAAGTCAGCCCTTCAAGCCCACTCCACCATTTAATCAGATCATGGCTGATCTCTTCCTGGTCTCAGATCCACCTCCCTGCCTGGTCCCCATATCCCTTCAACCTGTTTTTTTTAACAGAAATATATCTAGCTCCTTCTTGAAACCATTTAATGGGGCAGTGAGTTCCACAAAATCAGTAAGGAGAGCTCTATCCAGGTTTGGAATTGCCTGGTCCTCATCTACACTGGGAACCACTGGAACATTGGGACATCAATGAATGTGCCTTCAAGACTAATTCATCTCTATGTGCCTTCTCCCATCATGGAAGTCCATGCTTCTGGAAAAACAGATCACCCTGCGCCAGTCAGGCTGCATCCCACTGAAGGAATATTCCATTGGACATTTGATTCTGGACTCATGAGAAAACCTAACTCTTAATAGTATCATGGACTTGTCCTTTACCCCTTTCTTTCCCTTGTCTCTCTGTTATTGTACAACTGTAAAAACGGGTGGGTGTTGCAAAACCTCTTCCTGCATTTTGTGGGTATAATAAACCAACCGTCTTATTTTACCTCATTTTGAGTTTGCTGTGGGATTATTAATTAAAGTTTGGATCATACTAAATCAGGGCTGTTTAAATTAATCCCTCTCCTGCCATAACACTCCACTTGTTACAGCTTGCCAATCCAAACATTACCAATTTACCTTTTCCTCTACTTCCTCATAGCTAACCAATTGCTTATCCATGCTAAGATGGTACACCTGCACAATGTTTTATCTTGTGCAGTGATCTTGTTGTACCTTATCAAATGCCTTTTCAAAATCCAAATACACCACATGTACAGGGTCCTCTTTATCCACTTTCCTTGTTACTTCATCAAAGAATTCCAATAAATTAGTTAAATCAATTTCCCTTTCATAAAATTATGTTGGCTCTTTCTGATCCCATTATGACTTCAGTGGACTGAAGTTAAAGTCCCGTTTTGGGTGCGTTTGGCGGGGAGTTTTGTGACAGTTGCATTGGTGAGATCGGGGATCATATTCAATGGTACGCAGTTCCCAAAAGGAGCGCACAGAGATTCTCGACATTTCTGTCTCCCTCATTGTCTGATTCACCCGACTCATGACTTAACAGTTCACCGCTAACAAGGGGAAGCTGCTTTTAAGTGTTCTCTCACCACTCACTCCCAATTAATATACAAGCACAGCGACGCGCAGACTTGCTCCTGGCTTTGGGAATGCCAACCTCCAAGACTTCGCAACACCATGGGTGAGAAGCGGGGCACCCTGTTCCCCCAACGGGGTCGGAGAACCAGCAGTAGAATCAACAATGAAGCCTGGGAGGCAGTCAGCGGCTGTCAATGGGGACAGCATGACCAGGAGGACCGCCATCCAATGTCAGAAGAACATCAACGACCTCCACCGACCTACCATCTCTCTCCTGGCATGTGTTTTGCCTGCCACCCCTCAAATTCCCATACCTACCCCCCTCCTGCCCAGCCCAATCAATTGGCTGACACCTTGCACCCACCCAATATCCGATCTTCGTGCTTGGTCCTCAGAACCCCCTGGCACCCACCAGCAGAACCCCTTAATGTACAGGTGCAGTGCCACACATGCCACCTGCTATAGATCCCTCTGATACATCAAGCACGTGGCTCACAATGCCCTCTCTTTGTCCCCGCAGGAGAAGATAGCCCACAATAAACTGGAAAGATGGGGGTGTGGAATACCAGAGATTCGAGTCCTTCCCCCTATGAGGAACGGGCCCGGAAATCACAGGGTTGTCTGTGGAGAGAGCAGTCACCAACAGCGAGGTTGGTCTGCGCCAGAGGTGAGGGTCCACGGCCCCTTCGCCCAGATGACCTGCCTCAAGTTGTTGATGTCAGACAAAATCATCTTTCCCTCTCACTGACCACATGTCCATTGTCTCGCAGGATCTCCCTCTGATGGGGCAGACCATCCCCCCCACCACCCAAGAGAAGACCTCGGAGGTGAGCTCCAAGAAGACCACCATCGAGGCGTCACAGCTCTCACCCCCACCATCCACTAGCGCAGAGACACACACCTTGGTGAGCGACATTTGTGGACAGGCCTCTGGAGCACAATCTGGTGAGCACCACACAGTTGCTGTTGCACATCAGGTGGAGGCAGGAACATCCAGGGGAGACAGCACTCACCGGTCTGCTGGATCCCGGTGTCTGCCACCAAGAAGACAATGGCGGTCTTCATTTCTTCTGAATCCCCCCCTCCTGACACCACGCATCTCAAGGGCAGCGGGCAGAACAGGGTGGCATGGTGATGCCAACGACACCGGTGAGGTAACCAGGGGACCCCCGAACCAGGCCCCCCCAGAGCATATCCACCAAGGGCATCAAAGGCCACAGGACATGGAAAGCAGCAGCTGCTCCACCTCTGATGTGCATCCTGGGGACACACCTAGATGTAGCATTAGATCACAGAGAATCAAGAGGAGTGAAGAGCAGTGAGTGGGCACTGGTGAGGTCACTATCCGTAGCTAGGAGGAATGGAAAGCTGTCACAGTAAAATGTTTACTCTTAAAACATGTCACGCGTCATATACATGGAGCCTCCGTCACTTTAATCTTCACAGTAGGCCTGCCCGCACCCTCGCCACCTGTTGCCCTTGGGGCCCCCCCATGCCCCACCCCCCCCCCCCCCCTCCCCAGGAGTCCAAAATGAAAAGCCCCTCATGCAGACCCCATTTAGAGGATGCGAGTGAGGGCGCTGTCAACAGAGAGGCAGGAATTAGACTTTCGCAGAAACTGAGGAGCTCCAGAGCATTCCTCACAGAGAGTTATCATCACTCTCCTGCCTTATATGGTAACCTGCTGACATGGCCAATACAGGCCCATCACCTTGGAGTGATGTTACACAAACCCTTGGAGGGGGGATCTGGGTGGTCGGGGAGGGGTGGTATGATGGGCAGGCAATTGGGGGGAGGAAAATGGTGGGTAAGGGGAGAAAATGGGGGGATGATAGGGAGGGGAATGAGGTGAGGGAGGGAATGGGGGAAGAGGGTTTGGGGGAGGAGAGAAATAGGAGAGGGGGATTGAGGGGGAGGGAAGGAAATGGGAGGGAGGGTGGGATTGGGGTGCAGTGTTGAGCTGATGGACACTATCTCATCCAAGAAGAATCTGGAGGCGCTGGGGGCTTCCCTGGTCCTCATGGCATGTTGGACCCTTCCGCCACCTGTCCTCCATCCTCCGGCTCCTCCTTGGGCTGCTCTTTTGGCCCCTCCTGCACCTTGAGCAACCCGATGCACTGCTCAGTGACAGCATGGGTGAGACTCTGGACCTCATTATAACGGGTCTCTACCTCGGCCTTAGGCCTCTGCACCATAGTCATCAGCCATGACCTTAGCGGGTAACCCTTGTTCCCCACAAGCCAACCCATCATCCTGGGGTGGTCCTCGAAAATTCCAGGAATCTCTGAGTGCCCCAGGATTAGCTTTTTAAAAAATTCATTTACGAGATGTGGTTAGGCCAGCATTTATTGCCCATCTCTAGTTGCCCTTCAGAAGGTGGTGGTGAGCTACCTTCTTGAACCTCTGCAGTCCTTGAGGTGGAGGTACATCCACTGTGCTGTTAGGGAGGGATTTCCTGGATTTTTTGCCCCAGAGACAGTGAAGGAATGGCAATATATTTTCAAGTCAGGGTGGTGAGTGACTTGGAGCAGAACCTCCAGGTGGTGGGGTTCCCAGGTATCTGCTGCTCTTGCCCTTCGAGATGGTAGTGATTGTGGGTTTGCAATCGGGCGCACATGATTCGGAGGCGGTGGTCACACACGATCTGAACATTCAGGCTGTGGAACCCCTTCCTGTTAATATAGGACACTCCCTGGTATTCACAGGATGACATGCTCGCCATCAATCATCCACAGTCGTTGAACTTGGAGGTGATCAGAGTGCCCCGTGCGCATTCGTCCTGGTGCACAGGTTGTGCGGCCTCCCATGTCTGCCTGAGCCCCATGTCCTGTCCATCCTTCCCCATCCCCCGTATCCTCCTCTTGGGATGACGCTTGGTGTTCATCCTCCTCCAGCACATAACCGCTCTGGTACGCAATGTTGTGGAAGATGCAGCAGGCCGCCACGATGGGGGCAACCCTCTCAGCATCATACTTGAGGGGCCCATCAGAACTGTCCAGGCATCTGAACCGCATCTTCACGATGCCGAAGCACCGCTCGATCGCATCCCAGCTCGATGCATGGCCCATGTAATGGCGGGTCTTGGCGGCGGTCTTTGGCCTCTGGATAGGTGTCATCAGCCACGACCACAGTGGATAACCCCTGTCGACCAGGAGCGAACTCCTGCAGCTTGGGGGGGGGGGGGGGGGGGGGGGGGGGACGCATCAGAGTGGCATGGTACCACAGTGGGTAGCACTGTTCCTTCACAGCTCCAGGGTCCCCGGTTCGATTCCTGGCTTGGGTCACTGTTTGTGCAGAGTCTGCACGTTCTCCCCGTGTCTGTGTGGGTTTCCTCCGGGTGCTCCGGTTTCCTCCCACAAGTCCCAAAAGACGTGTTGTTTAGTCGTTTGGAGATTCCGAATTCACCTTCTGTGTACCCAAACAGGCGCTGGAATGTGGCGACTCGGGGCTTTTCACAGTAACTTCATTTCAGTGTTAATGTAAGTCTATTTGTGACAATAATAAAGATTCTGATTTTTATTATATCCAATGGCCTCCCGCCATTCAATGGCCTCCCCAGTAAGTGCTCACGCTGGGGCCGATTAGTACTCCTTTTTAAAAACGTGAACCTGGCGGAAGGGCTTCTGTGGGGAGCCAAGGAGGTGAGTAGCCATCTTTGCTCACAGGCAAAGAGGCAGGAGCTTGTCACCCCAGTGTTGGCAGAGGGTGCGGGGACCCTCAGACTGCTGTGTCGCCTGAGGGTTCTTGCTTCCACCTAATGTACATCAGCAGCAGTGTGGTGCTCACCAGATTGTGCCCCAAATGCCTGACCACTAACATTTCCACCGAGGTGCGTGTACCTGCACTGCTGAAGGGTGGGATGACAGCTGTGCCGCGACTATTATGGTGGCTTCCTCGAAGTTCACCTCTGAGGTGTTCTCCTGGGAGGCTGGAGAGGGGGCCACCCGGGATGGACCGGTCCAGTCAGCTGGAGGACCTGCGGCAGATTGGACATGTGGTCAGTGGGAGGGATAGGTCAGTCAGTAAGGCAGTAATAACTCATGTTTGAGAGGTCCTCTGAATGGAGTCTGGTGGTTCCTCACCTCTATGGGTCCTCCAGCCTCCGCTTTGGTGACCGCATGTCCTTGGCCATCCCAATCACCTCCAGGACATGCTCCTCGAAGGAGATGAGGATTCTTATGTCCGGCACACCACCGCTAGTCTGGGCCCTCTCCCAGCGATTGTGTGAGAGTTTTTCCTGAGGTGTCACAGAGAGGGCATCATTAGCCGCATGCGTGGTTCACGTGGTGGTGGTGGTGGGGATGTGTGATGGAAGGGAACCCCGCCCAAAAAGCGGCACCGGAGAATACAGCAGCCGGCGGCGGAGCGGCGGGGGGGGGGGGGGGGGGGGGGGGGATTCGTGCTGTCCCTTGTGGAATCTCCAACCCGGCGGGGGGGGTCGGAGAACCCCGCCCCATGGTTTTACTTTCGAGAATTCTCTCCCTAAATCCATTTGCCACTACATCTTTTCATCTTCAAAAGCCATCATTTGCATTCCCATTGGTCACTGCCCCTCATAATTTTCAATCTTTGCTCAGTTGTCCATGTTTTCCCCTATCCCCTTTGAGGCACTTTGGAAGTAATCTGCCGCATTAAGGTTGCTGAATACAGTCAGCTATTCTCACTAAATGAACTGAACACTTTCTCACAAATGCAGTGCCTGTTCGAAAGAAGGTGAAGATTGAAATGAATGACTGGCTCACATAACATAAATAAATATAAGACAAATATAAACTTGAGATCCAGTTTCACATTAAATCCTGAAATAAACAGCCAAAACTAAAAGAAAGAAGAGAGAAAATGGAAAGACTGGCATCTTTGAAGCTCACTTCGCAACCACAGAACGGTTCAAAGCACTTTCTAAACAATCATGTGCTTTTTAATTGTAGTCACTGCTGTAATGCAAAAACTGTACAAAAACCAAGTTGTAGGTGTTCTTGGACATTGTTTGTTCTGAGAAGGTCGAAGCTGATAGAAACATTGCAGGCTGTAATATAAATATGCCATTAACATAATGGTGAATACAGAAAATAATAGATAGCTAGCAATGAGCTGCAAGGCTGCTATTCAGTTGAGTGTTCCTGACAATTTTATTGATTGAGAAAGAAGTTCCATTATTGGATTTCCGCTTTAATGTCACAGTCAAATGGTTATTCATTTTAATACTGGTTTCTAGTCAGTAGTTTTTTTTAAACTTCAAAATCATTTTTATTTTTAGGGTTAGACTGGGGCAAAATGTAGATTAAAGACAGTAGTACTACAGAATATGACACTGTGTGGTAGGTGTTATTCGAATTTAGATATCTGCCAGTTTCTTTAGTGGAAATAAATGTATGTTTCATATGTCTGTGAATGTTTAGCACTATTGGATTTGGATGCTTACTTTATGTGTAGAGTCTTCACAATTAGCGTTTAGGAGCGAGAAAGAAATTTCTAATATTGCCGATAATAACATTTTAAATTATATCCTAAAATATGCTGCAAAGGTAAATAGTGCGTGACTAAATTCTTTTTAATGCCATATCTGCATTTGAACAGTCCTGTCAACCACTAATATATGTTTGTGAATTAAATCTCTTTGTAAGATATACTAACTGCACAATGGAAGACAGCTAAAATTTAGGCGCATTTTTCATTTTTGCAGTCGGTAATAATGACCATTCAAATTACCCACTGTTTGTGTATTGTATAAGCCAAATGGTATTATTTTAACAGGCAGCTGACAACAAACCTATCTATTTATGTACCATGTTCAGCTACTGTTAACATTCAGTCCCAGAGAGCTAGCTGCTAAAATCAAGCAGCAATATGCATGTTCCTCATTACTGATTGACAGCTCAACCATACAAATGCATAAAACATACGGCCACTGAATACTCTTGAAATGGAAAATCTGTGTACAGCAGATTAAAATGTATATTTCTGCAATTTATCTGCTAGGGCAGAGATTTAAATTCCACTCAATAAGTTAAGGCCCAGGGTTCCACTGGTTTGAAGGGATTTGGGTATATTTTTCATCTTTAGTATTCTTGACATAGAGCCCATACATGCCTTGTGCTACTTATAGTCTTCCATCCATCGATTTAACCTGTGCAGCTCAAGCAGTTTTGTGTGTATTGAACCATACAAAACAGCAACATTTGACCGCTGAATGGGCAAGGATGAATTGACAGCCTATTTGAGGCTGCTGGTCTGATTGAAGAAATGACATAGTTCAGTGACCACCTCCTGGTTCACCAAGTAACCAGCCTTTAGTTCATTGTGGTAGCTAAAAAATGGCACATACAGCTGTTCAGTGCCAGTGGAAAGCATCATTGCTGCTGTCCAGATAGTGGATATTCACTGACATGATGGGCAGGATTCTCCGTCCTGCTAGCCCCATTTTCCGGCGTGGCATGTCCCTGTCGACAGGCGGGATTCTCCATTCCAGCAATTGGCCAATGGGGTTTCCCATTGTGGTCACCCCCATGACGTCGGGAAACCCATGGACATGGGTGTGCTGCCGGCGAAGCGGAGGATCCCGCCGAAGGAGTATCCCGCAAGGTGATCTGCACATGGCTGTGCACAAAATACATTGAAGTGATATCCGTTGCAGTTGAGTTACCTCTCCTCATTGAGATTTGGCACCCCAGAGCCTTATGCATACAATCAATGGCTCTCTATAATTTTTGACATCCTGGTACCCTAACCAGGCCATGTGGCCACTCCTCTTGCTTCATTGTTAGGTGAATTGAACACTCTGAATTCTCCCTCAGTGTACCCGAACAGGCGTCGGAGTGTGATGACTCGGGGATTTTGACAGTAACTTCATTGCAGTGTTAATGGAAGCCTACTTGTGACACTAATAAAGATTATTTGATTATTATTCTTGTTGAAGATGGAACAATGAAGTCCACTCTCCTTGTGTACAGATCCTCTGTTACTGCCCTGAGGCAATGCTACATGGCAAAGTGTGAGATGTTAGCAAAGCCCTGGCTTCAATCTAGTAGTATCCTCCAGCATGAAAACTTGAGGGCCATGGTGATCTTGATCGTGATTGTGTCGTCCTTTCCATGCACTTTGACTGCTTATGGCTGAGGCAGAAGTAGGTTAAGTGCTGCCTGATTACCTTTGCTGCTTGTGGTAATGCATTGAGGCACCTCCCCCTCCTGTTAATGCACACTGCCTTGTCTCTCTGCTACCTGCTGTAACCCAAGAGGCTCGAGCCCCATGAACGAGAGCAGGCTTTCTGCTGACAGGATTTCAAACTTCATTGAACTCATTGGTAAATTCCAGCATCTTTCCCTTTAGACTCCCACAACTTTGTGGGACTCCGACAACACAACATGGTGGTTCCACTCACGGCAGGGTGACACAGTGGTTAGCACTGCTGCCTCACAGCACCCGGGGCTCATGTTCAATTCTGGCCTCGGGTGACCGTCCGTTTGGAGTTTGCATTTTCTCCCCGTGTGTGCGCGGGTTTCCTTCGGGTGCTCCGGTTTCCTCCCACAGTCCAAAGATGTGCAAATTAATTGGATTAGCCATGCTAAATTGCCCTTAGTGTCCAAAAGATTGGGTTGAGTTACTGAGTTACGGGGATAGGGTGAAGGCTTGGTTTAAATAGGGCGCTCTTTCCAAGAGTCGGTGCAGACGCGATGGGCCAAATGGCCTCCTTCTGCACTGTAAATTCTATGACTCTAAACTGCAGTAACAAAAGGAAATCAGCTCAGAATTTTTAAATGAGGATCTGTAAGATCAAAAATATCAGCTTGTGTGCAAAACTACTGTTAAATGCTGGTTAATTCCCTATGGCAATACCTTGACCAATCAGAGTCAACCTACCTGGTTTGAATTCAAACAAAAGCTTGACAGTTGACTGTTCCCTGGTACATGCTCCATGGTAATGCCTCTACCAATAAGTGCTCATATGCCAACCGACCAGGACCTTCTTCTCACGCTATATAAATTGTTGTTCCCTTTTGAAATTTGGTATTAATTTGAATCTGTCCTGATGAGTGCAAGATGAAGAGCGTCAACGGTACAATTCTTGGTTTTTGAGACTAAATGCTGCTGTGGGCGGCTCCGGCAATCCTTTTCCTGCCGATTGGAATGGTAGGATCCTGTGCCAAATGTTGTGCTTGGAAGCTCATTAATAATGCACAGGCCAATTCTCCTGGTGGGCCAGCAGCTAATTTGTCCACCCGCCTTCAGCTGATGGGTTTGAAGGTTCTGCTGCTATATTTAAACACCAGTCCACCACACTCATATCTCTCTCTCCAACCCAGCTGTCCTCACCAGACCATACAGGATGTCAGAAACCCAGAGGAAAAAGGCTAGCAGCCTCAAGAAGAAGTCTGTTCCTCGATTCAACCACCCTCCCCTCCAAGTCCATCACCTGTGAGGCGCCTGTGCCCCATTTGGACCCCTACCCACCACATCTGGAGTCTTCATCCATCCCCTTATAGTAAACAATCTGGTATCCTTTTGACCCCCTCATTTGTGAGCTATTCATGGAGCCTTTATTGGGTCCAGCATTCTTCCCCTCAGTCTTCTCTCTGCCTTCCACTGTCTGTCTTTTTCATCCACCTCTTTCCCCTTTGCCTGCCATCGTCAACACTCATTTTCCCACTTCCTTACACAACGCACCTTCCACATTGCTCTCCCCCCCGCTGTTTTCGTCAGGTGCCACTCCCCTCGGCTTCACCTTGCACTGCACCCTGGATAAAACTTCAGACCTTTGTTTTGGTGGCTTCATTAGTCCCGCAGCACTGTGCTCTCCAGTCAGACACAGGGGTGTGGCATCAGGGGGAAGTAGACCTCTGCACTCTCCAACCCCAGGTGCCGTACTGATCCAAGTTGGTGACACAGGAGTGTCCATGGGTCCAATAGCATGATGCTATCTATGAAGATTAGCTCGGCATGGAGATGGTGGGTCGGAACTTGTCTGCCCTGACAGTGGTGCACAGCACATCCGGAGCAGTGCAGCAGAATGGCTGGAATGTTATGTTCATAATAATAATCTGTATTGTCACAAGTAGGCTTACATTAACACTGCATTGAAGTTATTTGAAAAGCCCCTATCGCTACGTTCCAACACCTGTTCGGGTACACAGAAGGAGAATTTAGAATATCCAATTTACCCAACAGCATGTCTTTCGGGACTTGTGGGAGGAAACCAGAGAACCCGGACTCACTTCAAAGTCTCTGGTGAATTGAGGGCCACTGATACACCATCAATAGCACACAACGAGTCGATAAAGTTAACTGAGGCTTTAATACACTAAACAGCAAGCCTCCAGCCTCTAGACCCGAACTGGGGTCGGAGGTGGAGACTTGCCACTTTTATACAGAGGCCCTGAGGGGAGGAGCCACAGGCGGAGCCAACCTGGACAAGCCCAGGCATGTATGATACAGTACAGTCCAGACAATACAATCACGTGGTTTACCACAGCCACCTTGCGCATGCCACTCTTTATCAGTCGTGTTTTAGACCAACATAATTTCCCGCTAGTGTGACACAAAATTGAAAGACCTGACAGGTGGAAGCGGACAGTTGTTTTAATGAGCGTTCATGAGATGCAAATGGCATTCAGGCCACCAGCCAGCAGGAAGACCAACCCGCCATTGACCCGCCATTTGGAATTTGCAAAATGATTTTACACTGGCAGGTTTCCAACTTTATGGCACCCACTTGATTCTCTGCCCCCACCCACCACCAAACCCGCTGGTGGGCGGGGATGGGAGAATTCCACCCTATGTCTCTTTTTTCAGTAATACTCCAAGGTCTGTATGACTAAACAATTATTTAAATGAGTATTGGCATTATTTAAAATATAAATACTAACGTAGACAGATTGAATTTCCCTCCTTCTGCTTGACCCACTGTTCATTTTAGTTTGGAAGTTCGTGATAAGTAAAATTAAAAACAGCAAAAGTGAAAAGCATTTTATAACACATGTATACTACAAATTCAGACTTTTTTGGATAAAATATCCCAAATACATGGGAAACATTTGGCCATCTTTAAAAGTATTGCTGCATAAAAGCACTAAGGTGATGTTACTGCATTTCACATTAGAATTAGAGGGTATGGAATCCTTCTTTTCCCTCATAGTCTCTCTGTCTGCAGGGTTGACAGGTAGTCTGCAGTCATGCAAATGATTCCTGAAAATATCTGCCGGAAGATCCACAAAGAAAAATGCTTCCTTCTTCCAAGGACAATTCTGCTTCTGTTTCTTTCCTTCCTCCCTGGGGAGGAATTCTGAACTCTGTCAGGAAACACTGTGGAATTAAAATGCCTTTCATGATTCACAGTATCACTCCAAGGCTCAACATTACCTTAATTTTTTGGATACAATTTTACAACATTGCAAATGACATTGAACAGAAAATGAGATGCCATCACAGCATCACATTCACACTTACAAAATAAAATCCAAATAATTTAATATTTTACAGGGAATCAAGTCAAACCAGGCCACTCTCACTCCCACACAGCACACCCAGACGAGAATCAATTGCTTACCATTGACAGAGGCAGTCTGATCATTTTCTAAATTAGTGAACAGTATTTAATGTGTGGAAATCTAAACAAGGGGATAAAATAATGCAAAGCTGAAATGGGGAATTATTTTAGAAACAAACATTGTAAAAATGCAGAGCATGTTGGCCAACTTTAAATAAGAAAAATATTAATATTGTGCATGAAATGCAATCAGATATCCCCTAACCCACTAGCCACTTTTGGAATTTCCTATTTTTTATTTCAAGTCTTCAGCATTTATGTATTTTCATTATATCTCCAGAAAAAAAATGTTGTTGCTTGCAAATGGAAAGGGGTGATCACAAGTAATGATGCATGAGCATTTAACAGGTCTCTGATGGGAACGACATGATGCAAATAGCCATTATTGGAATGTTCAACTACTACACTTACACTGTTGCTATCAAATAAATAAAGCCAAGTTTTGATAACTGGACAGGTAATATGCTCAGAAATTGAGGTGTTAGTTTTATTCAGTATGCATTTTTGGAAATTTGTGTGTGCCCTACATTTTGGGATTCAAATATATTCATTCCTTTTCATTTCCATCTTCCTCCTTGATGGTATGTTCCATAGGCATGGGATCAATTCCCATATACCTGCAGGCGGCATCCATCTCTACTTATCTGTCACCATCCTCATAATCACCACTTTGGTCAAAGTTCTTTGGCACCAAAACGTCAAAGTCACCCACCACCACGCTTTCTGCTCTGCGATGTTTATTACATTATATGTGCTCCAATCGCAGTTGAAGTTATAGCTGGACATGAAGATCCCAAAATGGAACCGTGGCTCAAAGACCATAACTTTTACTTTTTTATATAAAACATGGTGGAACAGAGTTACAGGACTGCCAGTTAGCTTTAACAACAAGAAAACAAATTTAAACATGAAAAATTTGGATTATATGATAATATTCCATTGCACCCTCTTTGTCTTAATCACTACACAAAGGTTTTAATATTAACGTGGATTCCAAAGTACACCTTCAGCTACAATTGTCTTATTAGAGGGGCTGGTTTAGCACAGTGTGCTAAACAGCTAGCTAGCTAGTAATATAAGGCAGCGGGTTCAATTCCCATACCGGCCTCCCCGAACAGGCTAGGGGCTTTTCACAGTAACTTCATTGAAGCCCACTTGTGACAATAAGCGATTATTATTATTATTATCAACATACAACGTCCTTTTAAGCGCACAAAATTGCTGTGTTCAAATGCATGCACTCTGCTCTGAACCCAGGTTAGTGTCCATGGCTTCCTCCTCAGACGCCCCCCAGATGATTGTCACCTGAAAGTTTCAAAACTCCACTCCCAGGCACGCTTTAATTTTTCTCACACAATTATGTTTTCCATTAGCGGATGCATTCCAAAATCCAGACCATGTTTTCCAAATGACTCTTTTAAACAAAGTTTTCACTCCACGTTTAACAGTGAATCCAGTCCAGGAGTTTACATCAACCCCTTTAAGATTTATTTGTATTGTCTTTGGTACAAACTGTTCACAATTGCTTTAACTCTCGATTCCCAGACTCTTATTAAAATGGCATCAGACATTTGATTTACCTCTAAAGTCTCCTGTCCCATTTTAAATCTGATTACTGCAATTGTCTCCTTAACTCAGAACACTTTATTTACTCTTCCTTGAATTCTTCTGATAAATACCTTGATTTCTGTTCTCTTCTCTCCAGTCGTCTTGAACGTTTTTTCTGTCCCATTCCCTGGTTATCTGGACTGTAACTTGTTCCTGAGGAAGCTTGCATCTTTGCAACTCCCTTGTCCTGTTCAGCTTCTCCTGGCAGAGTTGAGAGAGGTTCACTCCCCAGTGTCCTGTCTCTAATTGTGAAATATCTAACTAATAGGCTTAATTAGCTGTTTTCCCTTAAAAGGGCCTCGAGTTGCTAAGCAACACCCATACGCCTTTTATTTATCCTTCATGCTGTAGACCTCTCTAAGCACAAGAGAAATACAGTTGGAACTTAATCAACTCTCACACATACAAACACCTTTGTCCAGCATGAATATATAGGTTTTATCCTTCCATGCACAGAACCCTACTTAAACAATACCTTATTTCTAATGTTTACCAATACAAATATAGATCCCTTAGAACTACCTTTGTTTTTCTAACACATGTACTATATAATTGCAAGTTGGTGTAGTTTCCAAAATATAAATCTTCAGAGCCATTCTGCTTAATTTGTCATGACTTATGTCTTGCCATCAGCATGTACTTTGTATTGTGCTGTCAAGGACGGATAGTATCTACATCAATCACTCCCTATCTTCTTCAAGCTACAGTAAGAATATTTTTGCAGTTTTTATTTCTGCAACAGAATAGGAGATCATTCACCAATCAACACTCATCTCGCACTCTAATTTCATCAACCTAGCACTCAGTGATACTTTCAATAACCTGAACTTCTTTGACGCTACTAATTCATGACAAATTATTCCAAATATTTTCTTTTAGGTATAGTTATGCTTTCCTACATTTATTATAATAATTGTATTTTGGATCTATAGTAGTTTTGATATAATATTCTGGTACATTTAATCTACCGGCATGGTAGCACAGTGGTTATGATTTTTGCTTCACAGTGTGAGGGGATCGGGTTTGATTCCCAGCTTGGGTCATAGTCTGTGCGGAGTCTGTATTTTCTCCCCGTGTCTGCATGGGTACCTCCGCGTGCTCCGGTTTCATCCCACAGTCCGAAGATGTGCGGGTTAGGTGGATTGGTACCGCCAAATTGTCCCGTAGTGCCCAAAATTAGGTGGGATTGCTGGGTTATGGGGTAGGGTGGAGTCGTGGGCTCA
Source organism: Scyliorhinus canicula (assembly GCF_902713615.1). NCBI lineage: Eukaryota > Metazoa > Chordata > Chondrichthyes > Carcharhiniformes > Scyliorhinidae > Scyliorhinus > Scyliorhinus canicula. The sequence continues at coordinate 40,259,128 of NC_052159.1, forward strand.
GGTAGGGTGCTCTTTTAGGGGCCAGTGTAGACCCGATGGGCTGAATGGCCCCCTTCTGCACTGTAAATTCTATGATTCTATGATATATTCTTGCAACCTTGAATAGGCTCTACCAACTACCTTCTTTCTACACTGTACTGCATGACGCCACATTTACTTGCCTGTTCATGTGGAACCATACAGTCAATGGTGGATTGACTAGATACTACACCAGATTCCGATACACTGAGTCTCAGTCTTAAATAGTATTTCCAGTGGCCTTGTTTGGATCAGAGCCTCCACCAAAGGCAAACTTCCTTGTGCTAATGGGACGCTGAGCATATTTTGAGCCCATTATGCCGAGTTAGATGAGACTTACAGATCTCTAGATAGGTACAAGTAGAACCCACCAAGGTAGTTGGGGTGGGGAAGAGTGCAGAGCGTAGTGCAGAGGGGATTAAAGGCCAGGGAAGCAACCTGTCCAACTATCAAGACAATTATAACACAACTTATAGCACCATTTTCCTTGGTAAGTCAGCCGAAAGAAACACACATATAGGGTGTGATTCACCGGAAAATTGTCAAAGTCTGATTTCAGGTGTGTTTGGTGGGGTGCTTCACAACTGCCACAGGGCCGAGACCAACATTGCTTTTCAACCACAGTTAGCCGTGTTTTTGGGCCTCGGGGAGCTTTTCCCTGTCGAGGTCACACTTTGAAAGTTTTCCGACACTGGGGAGCTGAGCTCAGCAGCAGGATCAACTCATCATGGTAAGGGGCGCCATTTTGAAAGGCTGCCCTGATCGCTATACCCCCCCCCCCCCCCCCCCCCCCACCCCCCCACCCCCGGCCCACCTTTCACGGTCCCCCACTTTCAGGATCACCAACTACACTCTCCAACCTTTCTGTGGCCCCCTCAAATCTCCCCCATTCCCCCTTTCATGTGCGTGGTGCCCCAGGCCCAACCTGATAGATACAGTGGGAAAATCACTCCTATAATTTATCTGGCTGGTGTTCACAGGCTCCTGAGATCCACTTCTTGTATTGCTGGCACACGTTGAGCTCGTGCAAATATACTACGCTCCCATGGGCACTGCACACTCTGAGAGGGGCAGCACAGAAGGGCCTGGCATGTGATCCCAGGAAAACTGCCAGAATCACAGCCTGAGGAGTTGTGAGCCTAGTATCTCCATAGTTTGATTTATTTACCCTTCCAGTCACTCTTGTTGCTAAACTCTGCAGTATTGAATTCTTATATGTTCTTTGTGAAGTATGGTGACTAAACTTCTGCACAACTTTCCAACTATAGCACCTGACCAGTGCGTTATAAAACATCATCATGACTGTTTTAGCTAGAAATCGTAATATTTTATTTTGCCCTGTACATTGTTATGACATTCACAGTGGTAAAACTCACTTTCTGGCTTTCAAATCTCTTTATGGCTTTATCCCTCACGTCCTCCCATATCACTCTGAGCAGATCCTCTACTTTAATCTCATCCCCCACTCACTCGCCCTGCTCCACTTTCTTCCTTGTTCGGAGGGCAGGCCTGCACAAACTTAGAACAAGCTCATTGCCTTCTAAGGGTTTGTGGGCAATACTCTAAAATACAGAAATACCAAAGGGTGGGATTTTCGACCCCCCCTCCCCACCACAACATATTTCCGGACGGCAGAGGCGACTCGCCATTGGCGGCTGGCGGGATATTCTGGAATTTAAATTTGATCAATAATATAAAGCTAGTCTCAGTGATCATCATCATCTTGCTCACTAATGTCCTTTCGGGAAAGAAATCTGCCATCGTTGCCTGGTGTGGCCTAGTGTGGCTCACAGCAAAGTTGTTGATTCTTAACTGCCCTCTGCAGTGGCCGAGCAAGCCATTCAGTTCAAGGGCAATTTGGGATGGGCAACAAACACTAGATTTGACAATGACACCCACATCCAATGAAAGAATAAAGAAAAATATTAACATAATACAAGAACATATTACACTGATGCTTTATTCTGATAAATCTTCCAAAGGCTAGGATTGTGTGTATAATGAGATTCCGTATTCTTTGAAAACTCGCGCTTTACACATGGAGGGTTGGGCTCTCCATTCTGGGGACTAAGTGCTGCCGCTGGAGTAGAATCGCCGGAAACGCGCACGGCCATGAGGTGTGTCGGCCTTGAAATTCAGGTCAAGCAAATGGACCAGCACACGTGCAGCCTGCAGGATTCCTGACTGAGCTGGCTAGACTAATTTGAATATGTCAATGCTGCATTCTGCCGAGGCCCAGGAACTAACGGCCTCACCTGGGAGTCCTCGCCATGGTGCCTTTTAGCACTGGTCTATGCAAACGTGGACCAGGCATAATAGCACATGGGGGGGGGGGGGGGGGGGGGGCGGTCCCCAGGATATTGGTCCCCAGGATATTGGAGGCTCCCGGCTGGTCGGGCCCTGGACAGGGTGATATCCTGGCATTCCAGCTAGCACCCGGGGGAGGTGCACCAGGACCCCCTAAGAGCTAAGTTGGGGTGGTGGGAGGTCCGGAGCCCTTGGTGCAATGCCTGAGGTGGGTTTAACGATTGGTACAGCATTTAAAAATGGTGCCCCGATCCACGGGTCACCTTCCCGCACTGGCGAGCTGAGCTTGTCGGTGCTGGAAATGATATAAGGGCAGCCTCGGCGGGGCGTTCCCAAACGAGGCCAAAACAATCGGCAGAGTCCCATTAGATAGCGGGATCATCCCTGCCGCTGCAGGCGCCGAGAAACATCCCACTATATGTGCCCAAAACGGGACTCTGTTTTTGCGCGTTAAATCGCACCCTCTATTGGCGAGATTTTTAGTGGCATAAATACTTTCTCGCTCCAGCATTTCTTTGCTTTGGCATTCTGGATTCATCTCAAGATTGAAATAAGCAGGGGCAGCATGGTGGCACAGTGGTAGCACTGCAGTCTCACGGTGCCGAGGTTCCAGGTTCGATCCCAGCTCTGGGTCACTGTCTGTGTGGAGTTTGCACATTCTCACCGTGTCTGCGTGGGTTTCGCCCCCACAACCCAAAGATGTGCAGGATAAGTGGATTGAACACGCTAAATTGTCCCTTAATTGGGAAAAAAAATGAATTGGGTACTCTAAATTTATATATTTTTTTAAATGGGCTAAGTTTCCTTTCTTGCTTTGGCCTACTAATTCGCTAAGCAAGCAGTTGCAACATGGTTGTTCTTTTGGCAATTAATGCATTTGGCAGTGCTGTACTGACCTACCTGTGTTGTGTGGGTGTCCTTACAGTGATGATAAGTCGATAAATCACCAACACCAGCACACCTCTGACTAGCTCGCTTCACTTTAGTATTCTGATAGTGGACAAAAGCTATGCTAATCACTTGCGGGGGGGGGGGGGGGGGGGGGGGGGGAGTCCTGAGCATTTTTTGATACTATCTCTATTGAAAGAGCAATCTTACACACTTGCTCAAATGTAGAAAGCAAAGCTGTGAAAGTTAGTTCTCCCAAGCTTTTCCATAACTATGAACATCATGCTCAAGATTCAAAATTTATTGCAACATTCATCTATGTCATATATTTGATATGTTACTTTAACAGGCTTGTTTCTTTTCTATAGCCCTATTAGGATGGTTGGCGGGGTGGGGGGTTGATAGAGGAATGCCAAATATAATGGGCAGAAGTTACAAGGGTCTTCACGCCAACAGGATTATCCGGTCCCACCATCGGCGCACCCCCGCCTCCGGTTTCCCGGTGATGATGGGTGTATTCAATCACACATTTCACGATCTCGGGGCATCCCACAGCACTTTACAGCTATTGCAGTTCTTTTGAAATGTAGTCACTGTTGTAATGTAATAAACATGGCAACTGATTTGTGTGCAAGGTTCCACAAATAACGATGAAATAAATGACCAGGTCATCTATTCTAGGCATTTATTGAGGACTAAACATTGGCCAGGACATTGGGAAAGTTCCTCTGCTCTTCTTTGATTAGTACATGGGATCATTCTTGTCCATTTGACGTGCCTGGAGATAACCTCTCATCTGAAATGGCTGTGAACGCTGAGCCAATTGAAATATTCAAGTTCGAGATTACTCCTTTCAATTAATACTCAGTGATACAAATTACACAGGTATGAAATCATTGGTCAGAGACCGTGCAAAAAAAAACCACAGACTAAACAAGTACAACACCCGTACTTCATGTAATTGTTATTTCTTTGTGACTGGAATATGAAGTTAAAGCACAGTGTGGAATAGAATTTGCATTCCAATGTGGAAATGCATTTCAAATTGCAACTATTCAGTTAAAAATAACTCTATTTTATCTGGTAATCTTCTTGTCAATTCTCCAGATTTTCCATAAGGTTATGACCAACAGCTTGGAACATTATTGTTATGCAAATTCCTGTAAATGTCAATCTCTCACAACACTAATTGCAGATGCAGTTTTTCTAGTTAGATTTGAAAGAAATGGGCCAAAATTGCAAAAGGAATGTCTATTAAAATAATCGATTTTGATCTGTTCTAACCAGCAAGCTTGTTTTCTTCTTTGAATTTCACAGTTGCAAAGAGATTTCATAAGAAAAATCCCCAAAACATTTTTAAAAAAGCTTTCCTGGAATTTCTGCAATTCAGAGAGTAAAAGTTGAAGATTTTTAGAGGTTGTGTGGTTTTTCTTTGAACCAAGGCATTCCAAAACCTCTGGTGAGCTGCATTGTTCTGCTATTAATATATGCTCCTTGAACCATGGGGGAACTGAAAGGTGAAGTGTCAACCTGGCAAAGATACAACAGAGGATGACATGGAACAGTCACAGCAAAGAAGGCCATTCGGCCAATCGTGTTTGCGGCAGCTCTCTGCCTTAATAATTCACCTACTGACTCCTTCAGCTTTCCCTGTTTCCTCATCAGATAATGATCCAATTCACTTTTGAATGCCTCAATTGAACCTTCCTCCACCATCCTCTTAAGGCAGTGCAGTCCAGCTCCTAATCATTTGCTGCATAAAGTAGTTTTTACTCATGTCGCGATTGCGTCTTTTGCCAAGCACCTTAACTCATTATCCTCTGGTTCTTGATCCTACCACCAATTTATTTTTTTAAATATTTATATTGAAAATATTCATTTATAACAAACAGGACATCAATAAAAATAAAATGGCCGATGTTACTCAGTATAATGTAACAACAAAAGTACACAGAAAAAAACAAGACCGGCACAACCTATCTTATAGGCTGGGAATTTCCCACCAGCCCGCCACATGTTTTTCAGTGATGGAGGTAGCCCGCCAAGAGGATCTCTCGGTCCCGCCTTTGTCAATGAGATTTCCCATTGACAGCACCCCTCGTGGTGGGAAACCCAAGCGCTGGCATGGGACGGGAATTTCCCGCCAGCGTGAATAGCTAGTAAATCGCAACAATAATCTTTTCACGACAATACTAACTACCCTCCCTCACTTAACAGCTGATGATGATGAATTCTTCAAAGTAGGAAATGAATAGCTGCCACCTCAGGTAGAAACCCTCCATCGATCTGCTAACAGTGCACTTTACCTTTTCCAGAAGTAGAAACCCTATAAGGTCACCCAACCAGGCCGAGGCACTGGGTCGAGTGGAACATCTCCATCCCAGCAGAACCCGCCACCGGGCTATCGGTGAGGCTTTACCCCGGTCTGCAGCCAGCGAGTCCGAAACCCCGAAAATGGCTACCAACGGACAAGGCTCCAGAGAATCGCTGACATGGTGTTAACGAAGGAGATCCAAAAGCTTACCATCCTAGGGCACGACCAGAATATGTGGGTGTGGTGAGTGGGCCCCAAGAGCACTGTCCACATTTGTGCTCCACTCCTGCAAAGAACCCACTCATGCACAGGAGGAAGGGGAGTTCACCCTGCAAAAGGCCTCACACCACACATCTTCATCCAGAATAGGATCTAGCACCCCCACCCACTTTTCTCTCACCCGGTCTAGTGAAGCTTCCTCCATTGACAGGATCTGCCCATAGATATTTGAAATGCCCCCTCCCCTCAGACCCCAATAAGATTCACCGAAGCAGGGTGGTTTGTGGGGCTGAAGGAAATTTAGGACAGGCCTTCCAAGTAAAAACAAGTGCATCCCTCACAGTTGAAATTTCACAGAGAGCTCATCTAAACTGGCAAACCTTCCCTCCATGAACAGATCCCCAAAGCTCTCAAGGCCCTTTCCCCACCATGGCTCAACCATCACATCCAGGCTCGGCGGGACAAACAAATGACTGCCACACATGGGGCCAATTGTGACATGGAGCTCAGTTTGTAATGCTGCCTAAACTACCTCCATATCCTTAAAGTAGAGATCACTACCTGGTTCAAGGAATACTTGGCAGCAAGGTAGCACAGCGGTTAGCACTGTTGCTTCACAGCACCAGAGTCCCAGGTTCGATTTCCTCCCACAAAGTCCCGAAGGACGTGCTATTAAGTAAATTGGAAATTCTGAATTCTCCCTCTGTGTACTCGAACAGGCGCCGTAGTGTGGCAACTAGGAGATTTTCACAGTAACTTCATTGCAGTGTTAATATAAGCCTACCTGTGACACTAATAAAGATTATTATATTATTATTACTTTGCTGTGGAGAACGGAAGCGAGGCCATCACCAAAGCCAGCAAACATGAGCCCCCACATTTAGGGGCTGATTTAGCTCACTGGGCTAAATTGCTGACTTTTAAAGCAAACCAAGCAGGCCAGCAGCACGGTTCGATTCCCGTACCAGCCTCCCCGGACAGGCGCCCGAATGTGGCGACTAGGGGCTTTTCACAGTAACTTCATTGAAGCCTACTCGTGACAATAAGCGATTTTCATTTTCATTCATTTCATTTTCATTTTTCACATGAACCCTCCTCCATCTGACCCCACATTGAATTCGGTTCCCCCAACCACCCTAGCACATTTCAATATTGACCGTCCAATAATAAAAGACCACCCTGGACTGCCGGTCCTTCTGAAGGAACACCCTATGGATTCCCGGTGAGTTACCTGCCCCAATAAAAGAGCCATGATGTGGAGATGCCGGCGTTGGACTGGGGTGAGCACAGTAAGAAGTCTTACAACATCAGGTTAAAGTCCAACAGGTTTGTTTCAAACACAAGCTTTCGGAGCACTGTACTAATAAAAGAGGTAAGTAACCTGTTAATCTTGGCAAAATAAAGATTTAGGGAGGAAAACAGGGAGGCATTGAAGCAAAAACAAAAACCTTGGGAGAATGTTCAACTTAATTGCCTGGACTCTGCCCGCAAGGACAGTGGAAAGTTATCCCACTTTTGCAGATCTGACAACACTCTACTCAACAGACTTGTATAATTTAACCCATGAAGCGTAGGCCAATCATGGGCAACCTGGATACCCAAATAACAAGCTGCCTCTGGGCAAGAGGAAAAGGCAACACTCACAAATAGGCTCCCATCCCCAGGTAATTAAGCAGAAAGTATTCACTCTTCTCCAGGTTCAGTTTGTATCGTTGAAAAGAGTCAAAGTTCCTCAGTAACTTCATTCTTTCTTTCATAGTGGAGACTGGGTCCGTAACATACAAGGTTGTCAGCATGGAATGATACCTTATGTTCCCTTCGCACCCCCCCATCCCCTTGCATTCCCCAGAGACCTCAACACAATGGCCAAGAGTTCATTCACTCATCTAAACAGGAGTGGCGACAATGGGCACGCCTGTCTCATGCTCTATTCAAAGAGAAAGTACCACAAGCTCATCGTGTTAGTGCATAAACTTGCCCTGGGTGATCTATACAATAGCTGAAGCCATGAAATCAAGTTCTGCCCAAGTCCAAACCTCCTAAGCACTTCAAAGAGGTACTCCCACTCTACTCTTTCATAAGCCTTCTCCGCATCCATCGAGCTAATCACCTCTGGTTCACAAACTGAGGAGGAGGAGAGAACAGCACTAAGCACCTGCCGTATATTAGCAGTAAATTGTCGGCCGTTGACAAACCCTGTCTGATCCTCTGCAATTATCTCCGGGACACATGCCTCCAATTTCAGCACCTTGGCCAGTAGCTTGATGCCCATGTTCAAAAGGAAAATGGGCCTATATGATCCAGATTTAATTGGACTTTATCCTTTTCCAAAATGAGGGAGATGGGAGATGGAAACCTTCAATAATGTATTGGCCAATACCCTGCCAGCCAATGAACATGTCTACTATCAGTGGTACCAATTGATCTGCAAACATCTTGTAAAATTTGACAGGAAACCCATCAGAACTGGGAGCTTTCCTTGACTGCATCAGCCCAATGCTCGTCAACACCTCCTCAAGGCTTAATGGGGCCTCCAATTCCTCCCTTCTCTGTCTCTCCACCACCGGGAGGGACAACCCATCTAGGAACTATAACATGCTCGACCCTTTCTTTGGGGACTCCAACCTGTAAAGATGCCTATAAAATATCTTAAATACTGCACTGACCTTTCTCGGGGCGGAGATCAAACTGTCACTCACGTCCCTGATCTGAACAATCTCCCGGGAAGCTGCCTGCAGCCTCAGCTGGTGAGCCAAAAGACGGTCTGCCTTCTCCTCCTCTCTCAAACCACTCCCCTCACGCACTGAAGCTGGCCAAGGGATTCTCCCCTACCCTGAGGGGCGGGGGGTCCCGGCGTGTCGGAGTGGCGTGAACCACTCCGGCGTCGGGCCGGCCCAAAGAGACCTCCGCATCTTTAGGGGACAAGCCCTCACATTGAGGGGTTAGGCCTGCGCAAGAGTGGTTGGCACTCCGCCGGCTGCCGTGAATGGCCTTTGGCACCACCTCAGCCGGGGCTGAAAGGACTTCGCCGGCCGGCGTAAGTCCACGCATGCGCCGGAGCGTCAGCGGCTGCTGACGTCATCCCGGCGTATGCGCAGGGGAGGGGGTCTCTTCCGCCTCCGCTATGGTGAAGACCATGGCGAAGGCGGAAGAAAAAGAGTGCCCCCCATGGCACAGTCCCGCCCGCCGATCGGTGGGCCCCGATCGCGGGCCAGGCCACCATGGGAGCAACCCCCGGGGTCAGATTGCCCCGCGTCCCCCCCCAGGACCCCGGCGCCCGCCCGCGTGGCCAATCTCACCGGTCAGGTAGGTGTTTTGATTCCTGCCAGTGGGAGAGGCTTGACAGCGGTGGGGCTTCGGCCCATCGTGGGCCGGAGAATCGCCGGGGGGGGCCCGCCAACCGGCGCGGCGCGATTCCCGTCCCCGCCGATGTGGGGGCGAAACCCACGCAGACACGGGTAGAATGTGCAAACTCCACACGGACAGTGACCCAGAGCCGGGATCGAACCTGGGACCTCAGTGCCGTGAGGCAGCTGTGCTAACCACTAGGCCACCGTACAGCCCCATTCTTATTAAACTTGAGATACTCTTCAATAGTCATAGCCATGTGTTTGCAAAACCCTTTCTTCGCCAATAGCATCTAACCTCCACAGCAGGCGCTGAAAGGGATCCATCTTCAAGACCGAACCCACAAAGTGCGGAGCATGGTCAGAAATTATTATTGCCGCGTATTCCATTCCTTTTACAGAAGGGAACAGAGACCTGCCCATCAGAAAAAAATCAATTCTGGAATATACTCCATGAACATGTGAAAAGAATGAGAATTCCTTATCCCTTGAGTTCAGAAATCTCCAAGGATTCCACTCCCCCCCCCCCCCCCCCCCCCCCCCCCCCAATCTGCTCCATAAATGCTCAAAGTGCCTTTGCCATCCCCAAAGAGCCAATGGTTTAGATATGGACCGGTCCATTTTAGGATCCAGCACACAATTGAAGTCCCCTCCAAGAATCAGTTGATGCATATCCAGGTCTGGGATGGCTCGCAACAGACCTTTTACAAATGCCACATCATTCTAGTTAGAAGCAATGACATTCACCAGCACCACCAATGTCCCCGCCAATGACCCACCGACCACCATGTATCACCACTGACTGGTAGACCCATTTATTGCCAGAATTGCAGCTCCTCGAGCTTTTCCATCAAAGCCTGAGTGAAAGACCTGGTTCACCTACCCCCATCACAGTCAGATCCGATCTCTAACCCACAAGTGAGTCTCCTGTAAGAACATCACATTAGCACAAGGGCAGCACGGTAGCACTTTGGGGAGCACTGTTGCTTCATAGCTCCAGGGTCCCAGGTTTGATTCCTGGCTTGGGTCACTGTCTGTGTGGAGTCTGCACGTTCTCCCTGTGTCTGCGTGGGTCTCCTCCGGGTGCTCCGGTTTCCTCCCACAAGCCCCGATTGATGTGCTGTTAGGTGAATTGGACATTCTAAATTCTCTCTCTGCACACCCGAACAGGCGCTGCGCCGCCTACAACGGGCAAACTCCACAAAGGCTCCACACAGTCAGCCAATGCCGGAATGGAACCTGGGTCCCTGGCATTGTGAGGCAGCAGCGCAAACCAATGTGCCACTGTGCCACCCCAGATAAGAGGTGATCGGGTTGTGGGTGATGTTATGTTGGAGAGAATTGGGTCCAGGGTGATTGGGTTGGGTAGGTAGTCAGGTTGGGTACTTGGGGTGGATAGTCAGGTGGGGGAGCATTCGGGTCAGGTCGACTGGGCAGTTTGGTCCGGTCAAGGGGTGTTGGTGGGAGAGAGACCTGTCTTTGTCCAGTAAGTTTAGGGGTTGTTGGGTTGGGGGGGTTAGTCAGGTTGGGTTTCATTGGGGTTAGTCAAGTAAGGTGGTAGTGGAGATTGTTGGGTTGGGTGTGATGCTCAGTTCAGTTATGCTGGCTAATCTCAGTTAGACCAGGCATTACCCAGGGTAACATTTCCTGGGAAGGGTCTGGTTAAGTCCTGCCAATCTCGCCAAAGTCTCTGGCACTGAGCTCAGTATTGGAGATATTCACGGGGGTGGGAGGTGGCGGGGTGGGGGAACGAGGGGGGTCCTTGAAAGTGCAAATCAGCCCTTTGGAAGCTTTAATGTCCTGGAAAATATCAGTTTGTGTGCATGTGCCAGGACATCAGGTGATTTGGCCCATTTTTGTTTTAGTGATGCTAATTGAGAGATAAATATTGGTCGTAACACCAGAGAGAACTCCCTTTTTCCATAAAAATTGTGTCATGGGATCCTTTATTTCCAGATGAGAGAGCAGAAAGGCCGCCTGTTAATCATCTCATCCAAAAGACCCCAGACCATGCAGAACTTCCTCAGTACTACACTGGGACGGCTACCTACATTGTTCCATTCAAGTTTCCAGTGGGACCCAAACCTTCAGACTCAGAAACAAGAACTGTGCCACTGAGCCCCAGCTGACGCTTCATTATTTGTCAATTTCCATTGTTGGTGCTCAGGTAAAGGCAAGATCAAGTGCAGTCTTTAATTGGAAGGGTAAGAGAAGATTCCTGTCTATATATGGACTGGCGAATCAAGTATCTATCAATAAAACAATTAACATTTGATTATTCCTTTTGGCTTGACAAAAATGAAGAAATAGAATGTTCCTACTTCGGATCAAAGGCCACTTGCATCTATCACCAACTTACCCACTCTCTGGATGCTGGAGTCCGATTTCCTCTGGGCTGCACATATTCCACTCTAAGCACTGTGAGAGAGGACATATAAGTGTTACATTCATCAGAGGCTCAATTAAAAGTTACTGAAAAGATTAATTAATATTTCAGATGCGCCATTTTTTGGAACTAATCAAGTATTGTGCAAATCAAGTTGTGTGCTGTTGTTTTCTTCAATTGTTTCTTCCCGATGGTGTAGAATTATCTGATTTGTAAATAATTCCATTAGTTTTAGCGTGAACATAACGACCTGCCAATGTGATCTATCACTTTTCAATGTGGACAGAAGAATTCAGTGAGCAGCCCAAACAGTGTGTGGTCTCTAGTCTTGCGCTGTTAATTATGTGGTATACTATTCCATTAAAGCCAATAATAAGGATCCTTCAATTCACTGGAGATGTGCTCTGTTTATGAACACTGTCCTTTGACTATCTATTCAAGATCAAAGTTCGGAAGGAGAGCCAAGGTTTTTAATGAACTGTCCAGGTGAAACATTTTAAAAAAGATTTATGTATCAGGTTGATGTAGGTTTTTTTTATAAAGCAGCTCACAGCATATCCATTTCCCATAGCAACACAGATCTGCTGAGATGAAGTATTTCAATAAATCTGCTTGAAAACTAGATAAAGCAGGGAGAGACAAATAATAGCTTATTCATACATTCACAAGATTTATTTTCCTTACCGTCTTAAATCAATGTGAAGCTTTTCACAGGATTAGTTTGTATAACGGTTTACAGAAGCAGATCAGTGTGACTTTGCCTCAATCTTATTGTAGCAACCCTCACTAAATTAGTCCAGCATTTCAATTTTTCGCACGTACTCTCCTTGTACTTTCCTTCTGTGTGATTTTGAGAGAGATTATCAGATTTGTGCTTTGGCCTCCATCACCATTACAAATTGTCCAAATCACTTCTCTGAGCTTCTTGCTTCAGTTGGGAGGTGGGAGATTTGTTTCCAAATATCTCCCTAACTTGAACTTCAAAATAACGCTCTTGGCATAAAGTCATATGTGAAAATGTATCTTCTTGACCAACATCAGGTGTGAAACCATCAAGACTCCTGCACCATTAGGATCTAGGAGCGGAAAGTCTTGCAAGAATTCCAAAGTGCATTTCACACTGATGTAAACGAGTGACCTGATTGTCCCCTCCCCTGCCAGCCATGTAACACATTTCCTGGTGTTATCTGGCATCTACATTTAAATCATTCCCCTGTAAGAATGCCCATTCACATTGACGTGAGGGCAGAACAGAGTAAAACCCAACTGGTCTCCCAAGGCATGTACCCAGCGAGAAGACCTTCTAGAGGAGTTCTGGTGAATGCATTTCTCAGGGGGAGGGGGGGGGGGGAGGGGCGAGGGGGGGGGGGGGGGGCGGTTGGAGAAAGGGAGTCCTGTCCGTGCACTACCCGAACAGTGTCAGGGGGTAGTGCCTGGAGCAGTGCCGGGCGGGGGTATGTCGTGGGGGTATTGGTTTCCGGTGAACTATTGTGTACTGGGGTGACCATTAAAAAGGCCCCCAGATCTTGGAGAAACAAAGTTGCTGGCTGGCGGTGTGGGCTCAATCAGGACGCAAAAGTGCAAGTTGTCACTCCAGTGCAGTGTAGAGGGTGTGCAGGACTTTTGAAAGATCCTTCTTTTGAATCTGACATTAAACGCAGCCCCTCTCAAGGGGATATAAAAGATTCCAAGATGCTTTGAAGAGGAGCAGAGGAGTTTCACCTGGCATCCACGCCAATACCCATTTCTCAATCAATATTACCAAAACAGATGAAGACATTGCTCTTTGTAGGAGTTTGCTGTGTGTAAATTAACAGCAATGGTTCTTGCATGATATCATTGACTACACCTTAATGGTATTCAATTGGCTGCAAAATACTTTTGGACACCCTGATGTTGAAATATGCTAAATGCAAATCTTTTTTTTTCCCAGTGAAACTTTATTCTGTCACAGGTTCTTCCATTGAGGCATTCAATCCTCAATCCATCAGGTTAATTTATAAACTGCAATCTTTTCGACATGCACCAACAATCATCCCAGCTGATATTAATCACATTGCCTATTCACAAGACAAAACTAACCCAGTATCGCAGCTGTTCCTGACTGGCCTCCGTATTAATGCGGAGACTGGTGAGCAGGCTATTTCTTGGATTGAGGGCAGGCTGATTTAACTATTGGGAATAAACACATTTATCCTTTCAATAGATTGGCCAAGGTTAAGAATAATTTAATACGATTAAAGCAATTTCTGAAAGGTTGTTCAAATAAACGGCCATATCCAAACCTGAACCTATTCTTTTCTCTTTCAGTGCCTGATCAACACATCAATCATCATAAAGATCTGACAATACATTATGAACTGTTCTTGGTTACCTCACATTTTGGGATTTTTAACTTGGAAGTGTGAATGGAAATCGATGGCAAGAACAGTTGGGCAGGGTTTGTTCACTGTAAATGTGCGACACTTCAACCAGTTATCTCAAAACTCGTTCATCTAGGTGTCCTTACTCGTGAGACAAACAAAGAACAAGAGTGGATTAGTGGTTCAACCTGATTTTATTCCTGAATCTTATGATCCAAATTCTATTCACACAACAAACTCTAAATCCTTAAACTAACTTATAAATACCATGGTCTATCTGAGACTCAGATACTACTTGTGCAGTTAAACCTTGTCAGGCTGCACCACTGGGTATGACTCTTCATTGAGCTCTCCTGATTCCGTTGACCTTGCTCCTGAACTCATGGCATTTTTGGCAAAGGTGGGTCTCGCTCACCATCTTCTGTCACCCTGTATTCTCTTCACTGGGGTGGAGTCTTTGCTTGGGGTAAAGTCTTCACTGGGGGTGGAGTCTTTGCTGGGGTGGAGTCTTTGCGAAGGTGAACAAAGAAAAGTACTGCACAGGAACAGGCCCTTCGGCCCTCCAAGCCCGTGCCCACCATGCTGCCCGACTAAACTACAATCTTCTACACTTCTAGGGTCCGTATCCCTCTATTCCCATCCGATTCATGTATTTATCAAGATGCCCCTTAAATGTCACTATCGTCCCTGCTTCCACTACTTCCTCCGGCAGCGAGTTCCAGGCACCCACTACCCTCTGTGTAAAAAACTTGCCTCGTACATCTACTCTAAACCTTGCCCCTCGCACCTTAAACCTATGCCCCCTAGTAATTGACCCCTCTACCCTGGGGAAAAGCCTCTGACGATCCACTCTGTCTATGCCCCTCATAATTTTGTAGACCTCTATCAGGTCGCCCCTCAACCTCCGTCGTTCCAGTGAGAACAAACCGAGTTTATTCAACCGCTCTTCATAGCTAATACCCTCCATACCAGGCAACATCCTGGTAAATCTCTTCTGCACCCGCTCTAAATCCTCCACATCCTTCTGGTACTGTGGCGACCAGAATTGAACACTATACTCCAAGTATGGCCTAACTAAGGTTCTATACAGCTGCAACATGCCTTGCCAATTCTTGTACTCAATGCCCCGGACAATGAAGGCAAGCATGCCGTATGCCTTCTTGACTACTTTCTCCACCTGTGTTGCCCCTTTCAGTGACCTGTGGACCTGTACACCTAGATCTCGCCCACTTTCAATACTCTTTAGAGTTCTACCATTCACTGTATATTCCCTACCTGCATTAGACCTTCCAAAATGCATTAACTCACATTTGTCCAGATTAAACTCCATCTGCCATCTCTCCGCCCAAGTCTCCAAACGATCTAAATCCTGTTGTATCCTCTGACAGTCCTCATTGCTATCCGCAACTCCACCAATCTTTGTGTCGTCTGCAAACTTACTAATCAGACCAGTTACATATTCCTCTAAATCATTTATATATACTACGAACAGCAAAGGTCCCAGCACTGATCCCTGTGGAACACCACTAGTCACAGCCCTCCAATTAGAAAAGCACCCTTCGATTGCTACTCTCTGCCTTCTGTCACCTAGCCAGTTCTGTATCCACCTTGCCAGCTCACCCCTGATCCCATGTGACTTCACCTTTTGTACCAGTCTACCATGAGAGACCTTGTCAAAGGCCTTACTGAAGTCCATATAGACAACATCCACTGCCCTACCTGCATTAATCACCTTTGTGACCTCTTCAAAAAACTCTATCAAGTTAGTGAGACACGACCTCCCCTTCATAAAACCATGCTGCCTCTCACTAATACATCCATTTGCTTCCAAATGGAAGTAGATCCTGTCTCGAAGAATTCTCTCCAGTAATTTCCCTACCACTGACATAAGACTCACCGGCCTGTAGTTCCCTGGATTATCCTTGCCACCCTTCTTAAACAAAGGAACAACATTGGCTATTCTCCAGTCCTCCGGGACATCACCTGAAGAAAGTGAGAATCCAACGATTTTTGTCAAGGCCTCAGCAATTTCCTCTCTAGCCTCCTTCAGTATTCTGGGGTAGATCCCATCAGGCCCTGGGGACTTATCTACCTTAATATTTTTCAAGATGCCCAACACCTCGTCTTTTTGGATCTAAATGTGACCCAGGCTATCTACACACCCTTCTCCAGACTCAACATCCACCGATTCCTTCTCTTTGGTGAATACTGATGCAAAGTATTCATTTAGTACCTCGCCCATTTCCTCTGGCTCCACACATAGATTCCCTTGCCTATCCTTCAGTGGGCCAAACCTTTCCTGGCTACCTTCTTGCTTTTTATGTACGTGTAAAAAGCCTTGGGGTTTTCCTTAACCCTATTTGCTAATGACTTTTCGTGACCCCTTCTAGCCCTCGTGACTCCTTGCTTAAGTCCCTTCCTACTTTCCTTATATTCCACACAGGCTTCGTCTGTGCCCAGCCTTCTAGCCCTGACAAATGCCTCCTTTTTCTTTTTGACGAGGCCTACAATATCTCTCGTTATCCAAGGTTCCTGAAATTTGCCGTATTTATCCTTCGTCCTCACAGGAACATGCTGGTCCTGAATTCCTTTCAACTGACACTTGAAAGCCTCCCACATGTCAGATGTTGATTTACCCTCAAACATCTGCCCCCAATTTAGGTTCTTCAGTTCCCACCTAATATTGTTATGATTAGCCTTCCCCCAATTTAGCACATTCACAGTAGGACCACTCTTATCCTTGTTGACCAGCACTTTAAAACTTACTGAATTGTGGTCACTGTTCCCGAAATGCTCCCCTACTGAAACTTCTACCACCTGGCCGGGCTCATTCCCTAATACCAGGTCCAGTACAGCCCCTTCCCTAGTTGGACTGTCTACATATTGTTTTAAGAGCCCTCCTGGATACTCCTTACAAACTCTGCCCCGTGTAAGCCCCTAGCACTAAGTGAGTCCCAGTCAATACCGGGGAAATTGAAGTCTCCCATCACAACAATCTTGTTGTTTTTACTCTTTTCCAAAATCTGTCTACCTATCTGCTCCTCTATCTCCCGCTGGCTGTTGGGAGGCCTGTAGTAAACCCCCAACATTGTGACTGCACCCTTCTTATTCCTGATCTCTACCCATATAGCTACATTGCCCTCTGAGGTGTCCTCCCGTAATACAGCTGTGATATTCTCCCAAACCAGTAGCACAACTCCGCCACCCCTTTTACATCCTCCTCTATCCCGCCTGAAACATCTAAATCCTGGAACATTTAGCTGCCAATCCTGTCCTTCCCTCAACCAGGTCTCTGTTGAGGTTGTTAATTTAGCACAATAAACAGTCCCACAGCATATTGTTGATCACTGCACCGAACCCGGTGCTCGGCCATTTGGGGGAACCTGGCTACGAAGGCAGAGATTGTCTCTCATGGGTCCTACACAGCAGAGTTAAATTTGATCATCCTACAGCGGTGCAGAGGCCTGGGGTTAAAATGTTTCTTGACCAATGTGACTAACTGGTTAAAGGTTTTGAGTCAGGAGCCTCCGGGGAAATAAGACTTCTTACCACTTTGTAGGTTTGAGGCCCACAGAACGTCAAAAGTATCACCGTCTGCTTATCTTCCCCTGTTTTTTCATTCGCTGTGAAGAAACAGCGGAGCCGTCCCCACCTCCCCCAAATCCAGAACTGCTGAAGACTAATGGGGCAGCATGGTAGCATAGTGGTTAGCACAGTTGCTTATAGCATAGTGGTTAGCACAGTTGCTTCGCAGCTCCGGGGTCCCAGGTTCGATTCCCGACTGGATCACTGTCTGTGCGGAGTCTGCACGTTCTCCCCGTGGGAATGTGGGTTTCCTCCGGGTGCTCCGGTTTCCTCCCGCGGTCCGGGGATGTGCGGGTTGGGTTGATTGGCCATGCTGGGTTGCCCTTAGTGTCCATAAAGGTTAATTGGAGTTACTAGGTTAAGAGGATAGGGTGGAGGAGATGTGTGCTTGAGTGGGGTGCTTTTTCCAAGGGCCGGTGCAGACTCGATGGGCCGGGGGGCTTCCTTCTGCACTGTAAATTCAATGATTCTATGATAATGATCAAACCTAATACCCACCCTTGACCAAAACCTATTACCCACCCTATTATTGACCACCCTATTTACTCTTTTCGCCGGGGCACTGGTCCCGGCTCGGTTCGGGTGGAGACCGTCCCGGCGGTGTGGGTCCCCCCTGTCCCATCAGTTTTGGGACGGGGGGGACCTGTGCCGTTGGGATGGTCTCCACCTGGGCCGGGCTGGGGCCAGTGTTCTGGCGAGGGGAGTAAATAGGGTGGTCAATAGGACTTTAAACTAGAGATTGAGGGGGAAGGGAAAGTCAGGGAACCAAGAGGTGAAGGAATCAGTGGGAAGCGTAGCTGCTTAGGATTACAAAAAATCACGAAAAGACAGAGCTCAGGAGAGGTTACGATAGTCCCCATCTCACAAAATATGACACAGTGTATGGAAAGGCTCAGTAAACCAAGGTCCACCACACTAAGAAAACAAAAAGGGACAGTCAATAGGGAATTAAAGGTGCTATATTTAAATGCCCGCAGTGTATGGAACAAGGTAGATGAGCTTGTGGCCCAGATTGTGACTGGCAGGTATGATGTGGTAGGCATCACAGAGACGTGGTTGCAGGGGGTTCAGGACTGGCAGTTAAACATCCAGGGATTTACAACCTATCGAAAAGACAGAGAGGTGGGTAGAGGGGGCGGGGTTGCCTTGTTAATTAGAAATGAAATTAAATCAATAGCACTAAACGACATAGGGTCAGACGATGTGGAGTCTGTGTGGGTAGAGTTGAGGAACCACAAAGGCAAAAAAACCATAATGGGAGTTATGTACAGGCCTCCTGACAGTGGTCAGGACCAGGGGCACAAAATGCACCACGAAATAGAAAGGGCATGTCAGAAAGGCAAGGTCACAGTGATCATGGGGGACTTCAATATGCAGGTGGACTGGGTAAATAACGTTGCCAGTAGACCCAAAGAAAGGGAATTCATTGAATGTTTACAGGATGGCTTTTTGGAACAGCTTGTGATGGAGTCCACGAGGGAACAGGCTATTCTGGACTTAGTGTTATGTAATGAGCCAGAATTGATAAAAGACCTTAAAGTAAGGGAACACTTAGGAAGCAGTGATCATAATATGGTAGAATTCAGTCTGCAATTTGAAAGAAAGAAGGTAGAATCAGATGTAAAGGTTTTACAGTTAAATAAAGGTAATTACAGGCGCATGAGGGAGGAACTGACGAAAATCGACTGGAAGCAGAGCCTAGTGGGAAAGACAGTAGAACAGCAATGGCAGGAGTTTCTGGGAGTAATTGAGGACACAGTGCAGAGGTTCATCCCAAAGAAAAGAAAGGTTATCAGAGGGAGGATTAGGCAGCCATGGCTGACAAAGGAAGTCAGGGAATGCATCAAGGCAAAAGAGAGAGCCTATAATGTGGCAAAGAGTAGTGGGAAGTCAGAAGATTGGGAAGGCTACAAAAACAAACAGAGGATAACAAAGAGAGAAATAAGGAAGGAGAGGATCAAATATGAAGGTAGGCTAGCCAGTAACATTAGGAATGATAGTAAAAGTTTCTTTAAATACATTAAAAACAAACGGGAGGCAAAAGTAGACATTGGGCCGCTACAAAATGACGCTGGTAATCTAGTGATGGGAGACAAGGAAATAGCTGAGGAACTTAATAAGTACTTTGCGTCAGTCTTCACAGTAGAAGACATGAGTAATATCCCAACAATTCAGGAAAGTCAGGGGGCAGAGTTGAATATGGTTGCCATCACAAAGGAGAAGGTGCTAGAGAAACTAAAAGGTCTGAAAATTGATAAATCTCCGGGCCCAGATGGGCTACATCCTAGAGTTCTAAAGGAGATAGCTGAAGAAATAGTGGAGGCGTTAGTTATGATCTTTCAAAAGTCACTGGAATCAGGGAAAGTCCCAGAGGATTGGAAAATCGCTGTTGTAACCCCCCTGTTCAAGAAGGGAACAAGAAAAAAGATGGAAAATTATAGGCCAATTAGCCTAACCTCGGTTGTTGGCAAAATTCTAGAATCCATCGTTAAGGATGAGATTTCTAAATTCTTGGAAGTGCAGGGTCAGATTAGGACAAGTCAGCATGGATTTAGTAAGGGGAGGTCATGCCTGACAAACCTGTTAGAGTTCTTTGAAGAGATAACAAATAGGTTAGACCAAGGAGAGCCAATGGATGTTATCTATCTTGACTTCCAAAAGGCCTTTGACAAGGTGCCTCACGGGAGACTGCTGAGTAAAATAAGGGCCCATGGTATTCGAGGCAAGGTACTAACATGGATTGACGATTGGCTGTCAGACAGAAGGCAGAGAGTTGGGATAAAAGGTTCTTTTTCGGAATGGCAACCGGTGACAAGTGGTGTCCCGCAGGGTTCAGTGTTGGGGCCACAGCTGTTCTCTTTATATATTAACGATCTAGATGACGGGACTGGGGGCATTCTGGCCAAGTTTGCCGATGATACAAAGATAGGTGGAGGGGCAGGTAGTATTGAGGAGGTGGGGAGGCTGCAGAAAGATTTAGACAGTTTAGGAGAATGGTCCAAGAAGTGGCTGATGAAATTCAACGTGGGCAAGTGCGAGGTCTTGCACTTTGGAAAAAAGAATAGAGGCATGGACTATTTTCTAAACGGTGACAAAATTCATAATGCTAAAGTGCAAAGGGACTTGGGAGTCCTAGTCCAGGATTCTCTAAAGGTAAACTTGCAGGTTGAGTCTGTAATTAAGAAAGCAAATGTAATGTTGTCATTTATCTCAAGAGGCTTGGAATATAAAAGCAGGGATGTACTTCTGAGGCTTTATAAAGCACTAGTTAGGCCCCATTTAGAATACTGTGAGCAATTTTGGGCCCCATACCTCAGGAAGGACATACTGGCACTGGAGCGGGTCCAGCGGAGATTCACACGGATGATCCCAGGAATGGTAGGCCTAACATACGATGAACGTCTGAGGATCGTGGGATTATATTCATTGGAGTTTAGGAGGTTGAGGGGAGATCTAATAGAAACGTACAAGATAATGAATGGCTTGGATAGGATGGACGTAGGGAAGTTGTTTCCATTAGCAGGGGAGACTAGGACGCGGGGGCACAGCCTTAGAATAAAAGGGAGTCACTTTAGAACAGAGATGAGGAGAAATTTCTTCAGCCAGAGAGTGGTAGGTCTGTGGAATTCATTGCCACAGAGGGCAGTGGAGGCCGGGACATTGAGTGTCTTTAAGACAGAAATTGATAAATTCTTGATTTCTCGAGGAATTAAGGGCTATGGGGAGAGAGCGGGTAAATGGAGTTGAAATCAACCATGATTGAATGGTGGAGTGGACTCGATGGGCCGAATGGCCTTACTTCCACTCCTATGTCTTATGGTCTTATGGTCTTATGTAATGGCAACAACATCATAGTTGCAAGTACTAATCCAAGCTCAAAGTTCATCTACTTTACCCGTAATACTTCTTGCATTAAAACATATGCACTTCAGGCCACCAGACCCACTGTGTTCAGCAACATCTCCCTATCCGCTCTCCCTCAGAGCCATACTGGCCCTATTCCCTAGTTCTCCCTCAATGCTTTCACCTTCTGACCTATTGCTCCGGTGCCCAGCCCCCCTGCCATACTAGTGCCCTCCCATGTAACACTAGCAAACCTCGTGGCCAGGATATTTATGCCTCTCCAGTTGAGATGCAACCCGTCCTTCTTATACAGGTCACACCTGCCCCGGAAGAGCTCTCAATGGTCTGGATAATGGAAACCCTCTCTCCTACACCAGCTGTTTAGCCACGTGTTTAGCTGTTCTATCTTCCTATTTCTAGCCTCACTGGCACGTGGCACAGGGAATAATCCCAAGATTACAACCCAAGAGGTCCTGTCCTTTAACTTCCTGCCTAGCTTCCTGAATTCCTGCTGCAGGACCTCATGCCCCTTCCTGCCTATGTCATTAGTACCAATATGTACAACGATCTCTGCCTGTTTGCCCTCCCCCTTCAGGATGCCCGCTACCCGTTCAGAGACATCCTGGACCCTGGCACCAGGGAGGCAACATACGATCTTGGAGTCTCTTTCATGTCCACAGAATCGCCTATCTGTGCCCCTGGCTATCGAGTCCCCTCTGACTGTTGCTCTTCTGCGCTTTGACCCTCCCTTCTGAACATCAGAGCCAGCCGTGGTGCCACTGCTCTGGCTGCTGCTGTTTTCCCCTGATAGGCTATCCCCCCCGACAGTATCCAAAGGGGTATACCTGTTCGAGAGGGGGACAACCACAGGGGATTCCTGCACTGACTGCCTGCCCTTTCTGGTGGTCACCCATTTCTCTGCCTGCACCTTGGGTGTGACCATATTTATATAACTGCTATCTATGACGCTTTCCACCACCTGCATGGTCCTAAGTGCATCCAACTGCTGCTCCAACCAAACCATGCGGTCTGTGAGGAGCTCCAGTTCGGTGCATTTTCTGCAGATGAAGCCATCCGGGATGCTGGAAGCTCCCCCGGACCTGCCACATCTCACAGTCAGAGCACAGCACCCCTCTAATTGACACTGCGTCAATCAATTAGTAAATTAATTAACTATATGTTTCCTCGCACTAGATTTCTACTACGAATGTGAAAGCTGAATACAGTACTCTCCAATCTCTGGCTTAGATACCCCTCTAAATTATAATTAAGTAATAAGTAATAAGGGCAGCAGGGTAGCATGGTGGTTAGCATAAATGCTTCACAGCTCCAGGGTCCCAGGTTCGATTCCTGGCTGGGTCACTGTCTGTGTGGAGTCTGCACGTCCTCCCCCTGTGTGCGTGGGTTTCCTCCGGGTGCTCCGGTTTCCTCCCACAGTCCAAAGATGTGCGGGTTAGGTGGATTGGCCATGCTAAATTGCCTGTAGTGTCCTAATAAAAGTAAGGTTAAGGCGGGGGGGGTTGTTGGGTTATGGGTATAGGGTGGATACGTGGGTTTGAGTAGGGTGATCATGGCTCTGCACAACATTGAGGGCCGAAGGGCCTGTTCTGTGCTGTACTGTTCTATGTTCTAAGTAATTATGTTTAATTAGTTTAACAATGCTTAATTTTTAAATTTAGTGCAGCTTCCCAACCAGCCAATCAGGTCACAGCTTTTCTGTGATGTTACTTCCCCCCCCCCCCCTCCCCCCCACCGACACAATTTGAAAAGGTAATAAAAATAAATAAAAATCACTTACCTTCCCAGGTTCTCAGATGCTCTCTGGTTCTCTCCCTGTAGATTAAAAGTTACAGGTCAGAAGAAAGAGAGAGAATACAGTAGGGAAAAAGCACCTTCTCCCATTCTGCACCGAATTACCTCACTGCACTAAATTACCAAGTTCCAAATTCCCACTCTGGATGTGTCTCACTCTGGCTGTGTATCCTCGACTTGCGCAAAGCTTCACTGGTGGTGTCTTCACTGGAGGTGGAGTCTTCACTCAGGGTGGAATCTTGACTGGGCTTGGAATCATTGCTGGTGGTGGAGTCTTCACTGAGGTGGAGTCTTTGATGGGGTGGAGTCTTTGCTGGGGTGGAGTCTTCGTTAGGTTGGCATCTTCGCTAGTGGTGGAGTCTTCACTCGTGGTGGGGCCTTCGCTAGGGGTGAAATCTTTGCTGTCTCTTCTATACCCGTCTCTCTTTCGCGCCACTCTGGAAAGTTCTCTGGCTTCCAACCAATGGGCTTACTGGAGTGGGGAGTCTCAGCACCCAATTGGATTGCCGATATCATATATGGAAGATGCCAGAAGCCCCCCGTTTCTCAGGTGTGCGGTGCGCACCTAGCCCTTTATACATATATGGTGTAGTGACACCATTGAATCTGATCAATACTGGACCTGATGTGCCTGCGGGTCTGACCAAAGGTAGCCAATACACAAAAACTGTCCTTATTTGTCCAAGGTTGAGTACGTCCGGTCCCAACTTCGAGGACAAGTTCAGACTTGCCCTTGTTCGCCTCTGAGCAGTGTCTGTGTTTGTTCGGCCTATCTGAATTCTCGGCAAGCCTGGTGATTCAAGCTGTTGGCTGTTGTTTAATTTAGGTTGTCCAATTCTGTATCTGGCCTAGCTTTTCAGGCTGTTTCCCTTTTTGATAAAGGTTTATAACAGGTGATCAGGCTGCCTGTTTTTTGCCCATGCCCAAAGCACAAATGACCGGTGCAAAATTTTGGATATTTCACATCACAATATTGAAGTCGTCATTAAATTCAGAGGTTAAATCCATAAAAACAGCAGTTGGGGATGAAGGTTAGAATTCAGGAGATTACACAAAGAGCTCAACTAGGGTTTATTTCCTACATTTGTTTAATAAGTTTCATTAACACACCCCAGACAGAAAGTTACATTCCGATGAGCCACACAGAGTCTTGTACAGAATCCCAGCTATGAACGAAGTAGGCAGATAGATTGGCAGCTTCACTGGCCACTCCCCAGGAATGTCGGGCGAAAAGGGATCAGGATTTTGGTTCCTTGTTCAGCTAAGAAAGGACCCACAGAAACACAAAAGGTGTTAGTCTGCTAGGACTGATAAGGGAGTCAGAATTGGAGAGAGAGAGAGAGAGAGAAAGCTTTTTCCTTAAACTTAGCGCTGACCGGTTTCAAAAGATATTACAGCTTATTAAAGTGTGTTTTGCTTGTTAAATTAGACAGTGTGGCACATTATGGAGAGTTTTATAAAATGGCTTGGAATTCAGTACAAATGTTACTCTGAACATTCAAGCATGATTTATGGGTTGATCTTAGATTTGCCAAATTGGATTGGAAGTAGTGTTGGAGCTTTCATTGTCTGACCTCCCACCTCCAACCACCTCACCCAGTTAAACAGTGTTTTTTAAGGATCCTTTCCCAATATTTTTTGCAAGCAATAACACAGAATTTTTACAGGGCAAGAGGCTCTTTGGCCCATCGTGTCTACACTGACTCTCCAAATGAACATCATGACATGGTGCCATTCCCTTGCCTTTTTCCTGTACCCCTGCACATTATATCTATTCTATTTCTATTGGCAGAGGGTGAAATTTGAATTCAATAAAAACAACATTTTGAAGTCTAATGAGGACCATGCAACCATTGTTGATTGTCATAAAAATCCATCTGCTTCACCAATGTCCTTTAAGGAAGGAAATCTGCCATCCTTACCTGGTCTGGCCGACATGTGACTCCAGATCCACAGCAATGTGGTTGACTCTTAAATAACCTGGCAAGCTATTCAATTCAAGGGCAATTAGGAATGGGCAATAAATACTGGTGAGGCCAGCGATGCCCACACTCCATGAATGAAAAAATAAAATTCAAATAATCATCTAATGCCCTCTTCATGCCTCGATTGAACCCACCTCCACCACACTTCCAAATAGTGCATTCCAGACCTGAAAATGAAAAGCACACTTTGGTGGTGGCACAGTGGTTAGCACTGCTGCCTCACAGCTCCAGGGCCCTGAGTTCAATTCCAGCCTCGGGTAACTGTCTATATGGAGTTTGTACTTTCTCCCTGTGTCTGCGTGGGTTTCCTCCCACTGTCCAAAGATGTGCGGTTAGGTGGATCGGCCATGCCCCGTGTCCAAAGGTTAGGTGGGATTGCTGAACTTCTCAATGGGCCGAATGGCCTCCTTCTGCACTGTTGATCCTATGATTTTGTACTCCGGTTCGCTTGAAAGTTAATTTATGCAGACAAATAAATGCTCAAGGTGCCCAACAGATTTTCGACTGCTGGATGCTTGTTTTTAAGAAGGGAACAGATGGTTGGCAATTAAAGCCTCCTCCGTTTTTTGTAAACTAAATGAGATGATTAGTTTCTAATTGATCCATCTCATCAATTTGTTTATGAATCTGATTATCAAAAAAGTAAAGACTCGCATTCATTTAGTAACTTTAATGACTACTAGGCGTGTCAAAGCACATTGCCGCCAACGTAGTGTGGTGAACTATAAATACTAATAATCCACACTGTATTGTACAACATGTGTTGAGCCTGTATATTGTATTGGATGATGCGTAGTTGCACGGCTCTACCCATAGGGGGAGATGAGGAGCTTGCACTGGGCTCCACCCTTGGCTCCGCCCATGGCTCTACCCATGGCTCCTTCCCCTAACCGGAAGTATAAAGGTTGATGCTGAGAGCCTGCCTGCCAGTTCATCTGGAGTTCTTCTCGTCACAGGCAGGCTCTGTTGTAAGACGATTAAAACCACTGTTCACTTCTAACCATGTGTCGCGTGAATTGATGGTCTCATCATGTAGCTCCCTATAAGTATTGTCACTGCTGTAATGTAGGAAACACAGCAGCCAATTTGTGCAAGCCAGTGCTAACAAACAGCCAAGTGATAGTGACCAGGTAATCTGCTCCTGTGAAGCTGCGGCTTCCTATGGCTGAGGACATCTTCCCAGTGGCACGGTGTGGCTTTAGACCTTAAAGCAGAACCCCTAACATTGTCTCTTTTTTCAGACAAATCCAAGAAAAATGACGGGAACAGCAGCAGGAACTCTTCAATGTATTCATCAACCTGACTCATTAGGCCAGGTTTTCACTCCTGGGTCAGGTGTGTGGTGACAGGAGAATTCCCAAGTCAGTGAACACGGCCCTTAAAAAATGGCCACTCATAGCTCTAATTTGTATTCTCAGTTCCGGGGGAAGTGGGGGTGGGGGCAGGCGAGGGGGTTTGGGTGGGCTGGATTTGAAGGTGGGCCCAAACGAGAGCTAAGACTGTCAGTTACAGAGATGGTTACGACGGAAGGCCTGCCTCTGTGCTCTGACACTTCATTAAATTCAATAAAAAAGATTGAAACAAAACAGCCTCAACCCCGCCACCCATCCCACACACTCCCTATGTCCTATCCAAGCCAACGCATACCCCAATGCCAAACCATGCCCCTCTACCCAATCCCAATTGCCCCTCATGTTGCCTATGCGTCCCATGTCCCCACGGCCATTATAGCCCCTTTGTCAACTTGGTTCAACTCTTGCCTCTCACCCATCCTCCTTTGCCTTAACGCCCACCAGGCCATCTCATCCTGTATCTTTTGACAATTCTTCGACAGCTTTGATAGTTCCAATGAATTTATGCACTTTTTATGCACAGTCCTGTATACTTTTAACAATTCCGAAGGGTGCCTCATCTACCTCAAAACTGCTCCAGGATCAAATCCAAAGGGGTTATTCTGGTTTTTCAAAACAAATCCAGCAAGTTCAGACCAGCGCTTACTTGGTCTAATCTGCACACTCCGAATTTCACACTGCTGGCCTCTCAAAATCCCACTTCAGTGGTGGCAACTGATGATTTAAGTGGCCAGCTGCCTCTGTAAACCATGCATGCATGAACTCAGGGCTGATTCCAGTCCCACCCCGATGAAAGTAGCAAGTACCGTCTTCGGCACCAGGACCTGGATTTCCAGGCTCATTGCCATTTTTGCCACAAAAGAGAGGCTCACTGTCATGGTAAAAATCTGGGTGTAAAATCATGAGGCTCTGTGAGTTGTGTTCCAGAGATTTGGATTTCCAAGAAACTTCATCTGAATTGTGCAACTGCTTCATGATGATATGACTGCAGCTGTCTTGAGTGGGAGATCTGCAACTGGCGTCTTCAAAAGCTGGACCGGTGTCAAGCAAAGCTGTGGGGCAGCCCCCATACTATTTACAATCTACCTGACAGTGGTTACTCACCTCAACAGTCTTTTGGTGTCTAAATCAAAATCTCTTCACCTCAGTCAACTCCTTGCCAAAACTAAACTGACCACCAGAGACGCACTTATTTACAGTTTGCAGATGATTCATCGATATCATTGTTCATTCTGCATAGCCTGTGTGGATAGGTTTGAGAAATCGCAAAGGAAAAAATACCCTGATGGGAGTTATGAACAGGCCCCGGAGCAGTCGTCAGGATGTGTGGCAGAAAATAAATCAGGCGATAGAAAAGGCATACAAGAAAGACAATATGAAATTAAATGAATTGAAAATCGCTTATTGTCACAAGTAGGCTTCAAATGAAGTTACTGTGAAAAGCCCCTAGTCGCCATATTCCGCCGCCTGTTCGGGGAGGCTGGTACGGTAATTGAACCGTGCTGCTGGCCTGCCTTGGTCTGCTTTCAAAGCCAGCGATTTAGCCCTGTGCTAAACCAGCCCCTGAAATAATCATGGGGACTACAATATGTAGGTGGACTGGGAAGATCAGGTTGGAAGTGGATCCGAAGAAAAGGATTTGTGAAACGTCTACTAGATGGAGTTTTGGAGCAGCTTGTGGTAGAATCCAATAGGGAACTGGCAATTCTGGATTTAGTGATGATGTAATGAGGCAAACTTGATTAAGAGCTTAAGGTGAAAGAACCCTTGGGGGCAGTGACCACAATACAATAGAAGTAACCCTGTAGTTTGAGAGAGAATTCTACTATGAGCTGCACAAATATCCATCTCGTAGACATTTCACGAATCCTTTTTTTCGGATCCACTTCCAACCTGATCTCCCCAGTCCACTTGCATATTGTAGTCCCCATGATTATTTCAATATTGTCTTTCTTATATGCCTTTTCTATCTCCCGATTTATTTTCTGCCACACATCCTGACGACTGCTCCGGGGCCTGTTCATAACTCCCATCAGGATCTTTTTTCCTTTGCGATTCCTCAAATCTACCCACACAGATTATGCAGAATGAACAATGATATCTATGATTCATCTGCAAACTGTAGATAAGTGCGTCTCTGGTGGTCAGTTTAATTTTGGCAAGGAATCAAACGTAACAGTGTGAATAAAGATAATTACAAAGACATGAGGGAGGAGCTGGCCAGAGTGGATTGGAAGGGGAGCCCAGCAGGGAAGACCGTGGAACAGCAATTGCAGGGGTTTTTGGGGGTTATTCAGGAGGCACAACAGAAATTCATCTCAATGAGGAGGAAACTTGCTAAGGGCAGGACGAGGCAACCATGGCTGACAAGGGACGTCAGTGACAGCATAAAAGCAAAAGTAAAAGCAAGGATTAGTGGGAAGCCTTTGAAAGCAAACAGAGGACAACTAAAAAAGCAATAGGGGGGAGATGAAATATGAGTGTAAGTTAGCTTGTAATATAAAAGAAAATTGCAAGGTTTTTTTCAATATATAAAAGGTAGGAGAGCAGCAACAATGGATATAGGACCACTGAAAATTAGACTGGAGAAGTAGTAAAGGAGAACAAAGAAATGGCAGTGGAACCGAATAGGTACTTTGCGTCGGTCTTCACGGCGGAAGACACCAGTGGCATATCAGAGCTTCAAGAGAGTCAGGGGGTAGAGGCGAGTGTAGTGGCCATCTCTAAGGCGAAGGTGCTGGGGAAACGGAAAGATCTGATGGTAGATAAATCACCTGGACTGGATGGGAGGAGGAATTTGTTCAGCCAGAGGGTGGTGAATCTGTGGAACTCATTGTCACAGAAGGCTGTGGAGGCCAAGACACTGAGTGTCTTTAAGACAGAGATAGATAGGTTCGTGATTAAGAAGGGGATAAGAGGCTATGGGGAAAAGGCAGGAGAATGAGGATGAGAACTATATCAGTCATGATTGAATGGAGGAGAAACTCGATGGGCTTAATGGTATAATTCTGCTCCTACACCTTATGGTCTTTCATCATCTGGGGAGATCTGGCTTTGTTTGTCTTACCTTTCCTTCTCATGCGAACATACTTCGCTATCTCCTCTGAAAGGGTAGCCCATTGTTCCACAGTTTTAACAGTCAATTTTTGATTCAAATTTACCTGATTGCAATTTTACCTGGGCCAGATTAATTCTCACCTCAGTGAATTTGACCCTACCCTTATTAGTTATTTTTGTTATGAATTGCTCTTTGCCCTTTCCATAGCTAGCCTAAATGTTATGATATTATGATCATTGTCCCCTAAACATTTCTCTACTAATACTTGCTCCATTTGTCCTACCTCATTTCCAAGAACTAGATCCAGCAATGGTCTGGACACATATTTGTAGAGCAGGTGGTCACGTGGACACTGGGATGATGTGGTTACAAAAGGGGTCACGTGCGGGGGTTCTCGGCTGGTTGCAGGCAGACACACAGAATGCAAGAGCTGCTCAGTATTATCAATAAACATTTATTGTTGTTAATCCTTGATCAGCAGTTATTGCAACCCAGTACTTTTACATGGTGTCAGGAGTTGGCAGAATGGCACAGGGACTGCACCGCATTGACCCGCTTGTGTTTGACGACACGCCACAGAAAAATTAGCAAAATTCGAAAAAGAGTGGCCTATCTGCTGTGGTGACAGCCTATTAGATAAATCTGAGAAGATACAGGTGTGCACTCTCTTAAATTTAGCAGACCGTGACGTGTTCGAGAAATGTGATACTTTTGTATTTGAAATGGAGAAAGAGGAGGATTTTGAGATACTGTGAAAGAAAGGTTTGAACACATATGCATGCCAGTAAAGAACAAGATTGGATCGACACACGTTCAATACTACCAACCAAAATTTAATGGAACTATTCAGTGTGCATCATGACTCTTAAAAATCCGAGCACTGAAATGTATTTTTAGCTCCTTCACTGAGGAACACGAGAGAGAATGCATTGTGTGATCCACAGTGATATTGTCCGTGAACAGCTTTTTTGTGATAAAGATCTAACGCTGGAATGGAGAAAGAGGAGGATTTTGAGATACTGTGAAAGAAAGGTTTGAACACATATGCATGCCAGTAAAGAACAAGATTGGATAGACAAACGTTCAATACTACCAACCAAAATTTAATGGAACTATTCAGTGTGCATCATGACTCTTAAAAATCCGAGCACTGAAATGTATTTTTGGCTCCTTCACTGAGGAACACGAGAGAGAATGCATTGTGTGATCCACAGTGATGTTGTCCGCGAACAGCTTTTTTGTGATAAAGATCTAACGCTGGAATCTGCCATCACCATTTGTATGCTGAGCGAGCAGTCAGAAAGTGCAAAGTGCAACATGCTGCCCAGGCAGCAGGAAATTGACCCATATGCTGCAGGAAATTGGCCCATATGCTTCATCAGAGCCTAACACTCAGGTGGATCTAGTGGCATAATAAGGACAAACCATCTGCCCGGAAGGTGAGGCCACTGTCCATTGTACGCAGGGAAATTTCCAGTTTCATGTTATTGACCAAAACATCAGGCCACTCTTGGGTCTTCAGGACAGCTTCACACTGAAGTTAATCCACCTTGCCCAGATGTACACACTCTGCAACAACAAGCCCCAAAAACGAGAGAATATAATGACCTATTCAACTGCAACGACATTGGTAAGCTTATGTAATAAATCATATCAGGTTAAATAACTCGGTACCCACAGGTCTGTGCTCTGAGAAGAGTTCCTCTCATGATGAAGCAGGAAGTAATCAATGAGCTGGACTGGATGACTACACTGGGTGTCATAGCCTTCATAGACAAGGCCACAGAACTTCAGCAGTGCTGGCTGCGGTAAAGGAAGATGGCATTGTCAGGATCTCCAGTGACCCAGTTCACCTAAACAAGCTGCTGCTCAGACCTCATCACCTGATGAAGATGTTATAGTTGACAGGTCCAATGCCAAGGTTTTCAGCATCTTGGGTGGAGATTCTGGCAAATCCCATTGGATGAAGAATCCTCAAAATCCACCATATTCATATCTTCAGCAGGAAGATACCGTTTCCTCCATATGCCCTATGGGATCTCCACGGCAGTGAGGTCTTCCAATAGTGCATGGAGTAATTCTTTGTAGGACAACCCTGCAACATCATCATTAACGACATCCTAGTCTGGAGTCGCACAATGCAAAAACGCAATACTCGTCTTTGTTTTGTTTTCTACAGAATCAGGACCATACGGTTTAAGCTCAACCCCACTAAATATGAATTCAGGGTCAACCAGGTTCCCGACATGGGTTACTTGCTCAAAGCCAGATCCAGACAAGGCAATGGCTACATGACAGAAGTCCATTCCCGAGGACAAGCATGCTTTGCAGCGCTACCTTAGTATGACAAATTATCTTTCCAAATTAATTCTTTGCTACGTTGAGGTCACGGGACCTCTTTGTCAGCTCCTCCACCAAGATGTGAAATGGTGTTGGCAGGGGCACAACACTGGAGTGTTAAACAGACCCAAACAGCTAGTCTCAGCCCCTTTGGTGCTACAATACTTTGGCGAAGCACCGGCATTCCTGTCAGCAGATGCCTCCCAGCACGGACTTGATGCAGTCTGCATCCAGAATGGCAGAATGGTCTTCGCATCAAGATCTGTCTAATACTGAGACTCGTTATGCCTAAATCGAGAAGGAACTCCTTGCCCTTGGCTTCGTTAGTCAGAAATTTAATGACTTCATATATGGTCGTCCCGTAAGTGTTGAAACTGATCATCAGCCACTTATAACTATTCTTAAAAAGCCTTTTCACATTGTGTCCACACGACTGCAGTACATGATGCTGAAGCTGCAGTGCTACAACCTCAGTGTCATTTACAAAGCGATAGGAGTTGTACTTTGTTGGTGCCGTCTTCAGAGCCTTCTTATCCACCACTGTCCAGACAGATTGTATCGTAAGGAGGACATTGACTTCATGACCACACTGGTACTTCCATCTCATTGAATTGAGCAATTTAAGGATGTCTCACATGCCCTACAGACAGACCTCACATGCAGGCAGCTCTACAATGTCATTATGAAAGGCTGGCCTGAATCCGCAAAGGAGATTCCACACAAGCTCTGCATATTCCTCTCTGTGAGAGAGGAGCTGACCGTACAGGTCGGACTGACATTGTGTGGCCAGTTATCCCCACCTCTCTGCTAAAGTAAAAGACCCAACAACCCCACCAAGAGCGCCTAGAACTGGAAGCAAGCAGAGGCAGAGCAATGAAATCCCTATAATGGCCCTCGATGTATGCGGACATGGAGGGGGAAGTATCCAGGTGCGCATCATGTAATGTGTTCAAGCCAAAGAACCACTGCACCTACACATGATGTCCCGGACCACGCATGGCCTCCCATGGCAGCTGATATCTTCGAATAGCACGGAAAACAGCACATGGTCCTTGTCGACTCATACGCTGGTTGGTTTGAAATTGATCACCTGTCAGACATGAAGAGTGAGATGGTCATAGGCAAGCTCAAGAGACACTTCACCACACACGGCATCCCTTAGAGGATCATGACAGACAACGCTCGCCAGTTCATCTATGGTGAGTTCAGGGACTTTGCACTCACATGGGACTTTGAGCACATTATGAGCAGTCAGTCCCCTGTATCTACAGTTCAACAGCCAGGCAGAATGGGCAGTACGTTCAGCCAAGCGCCTACTTGAGAAATGTGCCTGAGACCACACCCATTTCTATCCTGCATTACTCGGCCTGTGAAATGTGTCGAGAAAGGGTCTACCTTCATCAGCACAGTGAATATTCTCCAAGTGCACCAGGACCACGAACCTTGTTGCCAAGGTCCTCTTGCAGCCAAAGGAGATGCCAACGTGAGTGCCACCCAGATGAAGTGGGGACAAAGGGGAAAGAGGTATTATGATGGAAATGCTTGCAGCCTCTTCTATTTAGAACCTGGTCAAACAGTCAGGATCCAGACCACATGCAGACATAACAATCTGGCAGTGGTACACAGCTATGCCCCATGGTTAAACAGCAATCTGGTTGCCTCGGACGGTGCTCATTGTGTACAAAACGATTATCACCGACTGCAGGTAACTGAACCAGCAATTCAGGTTCCCTACACCAGTGGAAATGGAGGTTCCGTCAGAGGCCAACCCAGTGAGGCCTTCAGCCACTGGGTCCACCGCAAGGACGCTGATTCCATCTACACTGAGGACATCAACCAAAGGGCATCTCAAGCACAGCCAACTGGCACAACTACACGCTCAGGGCAATAAGTAAACTAGATATATGGGTCAAGGACTGTGATGAACTAGTCTACAAGTGGACTTTGTTTTTTTATAAACTGGGTGGGGGGGGGGGGGGGGGGGAGAAGCGATGGGCTATGCACCAGCTGCAGCAGCCCAATCAGTGTTTTGCCGTGTGAATAGTTACATGTTGTTAGCCTTGTTCAACTTTATATGTTGTAATTAGTTTACATCTTGCGATTGTTCTCTTACACTGCCTGTCCCAACTTAATCAGTGATGGCTTACAAATTAAGTCTGTCCGGTGGTCGAGTTGTCCATTGTGATCAGCGGAGCACCGGGGTTGCAGCCTCTTCTGGTGGCTGGACGATCACGGTTGGTTGGGGTACGATGGCGGACTCCGGGGGTGATTCTGTCCGAACTTCGTATCCTTCTGGTTTGACTGGGGACTGGGGACGCTGGAAGCTTGTGGGCATGGGTGCGTGGAACATGTGTAGTGGCCTGGTGGGTGCGGGGGCGTGGGGCGCGACGAGTTGGGTGGGGTGTAGTGTGAGGGGTACCTCGGCAGTGGTAGTGGTGGGATTCGATCCTGCCGGCGCTAGGTCATGGAGGGATACAGTGTCCTGACGGCCGTCAGGGTACTCTATAAAGGCGTAATGGGGGTTTGAGTGTAGTAGAAGCACTTTCTCTACAAGTGGGTCAGTTTTATGTGCCCTGACGTGCTTCCGGAGGAGTACCGGGTCCGGGGTCTTCAACCATGCTGGGAGCGAAGCCCCCGTGGTAGCGCCCCTGGAAAAAACAAAGAGCCGCTCGTGAGGGGTCTGGTTGGTGGCGGTACACAGGAGGGACCTAATAGCGTGGAGCGCGTCGGGGAGGACTTCCTGCCAATGAGAAACCGGGAGATTCCTGGACCAGAGGGTCAGTAGGACGGTCTTCCAGACCGTCGCATTCTCCCTCTCCACCTGCCCGTTCCTCCTGGGGTTATAGCTGGTAGTCCTGCTCGAAGCGATGCCCTTGTCGAGTAGGTACTGACGCAGCTTGTCGCTCATGAAGGACGAACCACGATCGCTGTGTACCTAGCTGGGGAAACCAAACAGGGTGAAGATACTATGCAGGGCCCTAATGACTGTGTGGGAGGTCATTTCGGGGCACAGGATAGCAAAAGGGAAGCGGGAGAACTCGTCGATGACATTCAGGAAGTACACATTCCGATTATTCGAGGGAAGTGGCCCTTTGAAATCGATGGCGAGGCGTTCAAAGGGCCGAGAAGCCTTGACCAGGTGGGCCCTGTCTGGTCTATAGAAGTGCGGTTTGCACTCCGCACAGATCGGGCAGTCCCTGGTGATGGCTTTTACCTCCTCAGTGGAGAAAGGTAGATTTTGGGCTTTGACGTAGTGGGCGAGCCGGGTGACCCCCGGGTGGCAGAGGTCATTGTGGATGGCTTTCAGGCGGTCGCTCTGTGTGCTGGCGCACGTCCCGCGGGACAGGGCATCTGGGGGCTCATTGAGCTTCCCCGGTCAATACATGATATCGTATTTGTAGGTGGAGAGTTCGATCCTC
Source organism: Scyliorhinus canicula (assembly GCF_902713615.1). Lineage (NCBI taxonomy): Eukaryota > Metazoa > Chordata > Chondrichthyes > Carcharhiniformes > Scyliorhinidae > Scyliorhinus > Scyliorhinus canicula. The sequence continues at coordinate 40,294,364 of NC_052159.1, forward strand.
CACCTCTGGATTTTATCATTTTTAATTTTGCCCCTTTGCGAGTTGTCAAACATGAGGGCAACCGATCTTTGGTCGGTGATGAGGGTGAACCTTCTACCTGCGAGGTAGCGCCTCCAGTGACGTACAGCCTCCACAATGGCTTGTGCTTCCTTTTCAACCGAGGAGTGTCGAAGTTCTGAAGCGGAGAGGGTTCGGGAGAAAAATGCGACTGGTCTCCCTGCCTGATTCAATGTGGCTGCAAGAGCGACCTCTGAGGCATCGCTCTCAACCTGAAAAGGGACGGATTCATCCACCGCCCACATGGCCGCTTTGCCGATGTCCTCCTTGATGCAGTTGAAGGCCTGGTGAGCCTCAGCTGACAGGGGGAAAAGTGTGGCTTTAAATAGTGGGCGGGCTTTGTCCGTGTGGTGAATTATAAACACTAATAATCCACATATTGTACAACATGTGTTGAGCCTGTACCTTGTGCTAGATCATGTGTAGTTGCACGGCTCTACCCATAGGGGGAGATGAGGAGCTTGTACTGGGCTCCACCCTTGGCTCCGCCCATGGCTCCGCCCATGGCTCCTCCCCCTAACCGGAAGTATAAAGGTTGCTGTTGTGAGCCTGCCTGCCAGTTCATCTAGAGTTCATCTCATCACAGGCAGGCTCTGTTGTAAGACGATTAAAACCACTGTTCGCTTCTAACCACGTGTCGCGTGAATTGATGGTCTCATCAATTTAATCGTCTTAAGAAACAGTAAGGAATGACCATGGAATCAGCCCTCAAACCTGATCGACTGGAACACAACCCACAGGATGCAGAGGCGAAATAAATCTTTTCACAATGGCTCCGATGTTTTAAGGCCTACCTGGCTGAAGCAAGCACTAAAGAAACTACGGAGGTGCAGAAACTCAGCCTACTGCACGCAAGGGTGAGCCATCGTATATCTACTCAACTTAATTGTACCGGCTCATAATCAGAGGCCCTGGCCCGACTCGACAGAATGTACGTGAGGCCCGTCAATGAGGTCTACGCGCACCACGTTTTTACTACTCGCCGCCAGCGCCCCACAGAATCGCTAGAAGAATTCCTAAGAGACTTAAAAACCTTATCCCGGGACTGTAATTACCAAGCTGTAAATGCTGCAGAACATAGGGAACTCGCTGTCCGCGATGTATTTGTTGCAGGCCTCATATCCAATTACGTGCGCCAGCGGTTGCTTGAGAAGGGGGCCCAAAATTAAAAGACACTGTAGAACGTGCCACTACTATGGAGGTCTCGTTCCACAGCCTCACCTCGTTCCCCGCGATCCCGTCATGGGCCCCCGACCAGCGACTACCCCAGGCCTGCGCTGCGCGGCCACCCAGCCACTATGCTACTCCAGTCTGCCACTTTTGTGGCCAGCCCCAGCACCCGCGGCAGCACTGCCCGGCCCGCAACGTGACCTGCAGCAGCTGCGGTCGCAAAGGACACTATGCCAGAGTATGTCTGGCGAAGAAAGCTCCAGCCTCAAACCCTCCTGCAGCCCAGAGCACTCACTCCCTGAATTCGCAGGCCCGCAGGCCCCGTAACGCAGCGGCCTGTACTCCGACTCCGACCCCACCCACCACGTGAGACCCATGGGGGCCGGCATCTTGGCAAACCCCCACCACGCGGCCAGCCACGTGCGACTCATGGGGGCCGCCATCTTGGACGCCATCTTCCTCGCCGCCCACCACGTGCGATCCCGGGGGCGGCCATCTTGGGCTCCATCCTCTCCAAACTCAGCAACCCAGATCGAAGACTGCGACCTCAGCGGGCCTTCATCATGGGGCCACTCCAGCACAACTGATCGAGGCGCCGACTACCCACAACTCAGCGCGGTCACGTTGGACCAGTCACGTCCAAAACACCTCCGCAACTCCATGATGACCGTTAAAATCAACGGGTACAGTACACCCTGCAGGACAGGGTGTTTATCAGAACCGAGGTCCGGAGGCTCCTGCGTGAGGGGATCATAGAGGCCAGTAACAGCCCCTGGAGAGCTCCGGTGGTGGTCGTCAAGACCGGGGAAAAATTCCGCATGGTCGTGGACTATAGTCAGACCATTAATCGGTTTACGCTCCTCGATGCGTACCCCCTTCCCAGGATTGCAGACATGGTGAATCAGATCGCCCAGTATCGTATTTTCTCCACGGTGGATCTTAAGTCTGCATACCACCAGCTCCCAATCCGCCCGGAGGACCGTTACTACACGGCGTTCGAGGCCGATGGCCGCCTCTTCCATTTCCTCCGGGTTCCCTTTGGTATCATGAACGGGGTCTCGGTGTTCTAACGAGCAATGGACTGAATGGTGGACCAGTACGGGCTGCGGGACACGTTTCCGTATTTGGATAACGTCACCATCTGCGGCTATGACCAGCAGGACCACAATGCCAACCTCCATCGATATCTCCAGACGGCCCAGAAACTCAACCTCACTTACAACATGGAGAAATGCGTTTTCCGCACAACCAGGCTAGCCATCCTCGGCTATGTCGTGGAAAACGGAGTCCTGGGCCCAGACCGTATGCTCCCTCTTAGAACTCCCTCTCCCTCATTGTCCCAGGGCCCTCAAACGGTGCCTGGGATTCTTTTCATACTATGCCCACTGGGTCCCTCAATATGAATTATAAACACTAATAATCCACACTGTATTGTACAACATGTGTTGAGCCTGTACCTTGTACTAGATTATGTGTCATTGTGCAGCTCTACCCATAGGGGGAGATGAGGAGCTTTAGGCTCCTCCCCCTAACCGGAAGTATAAAGGTTGCTGTTGTGAGCCTGCCTGCCAGTTCATCTAGAGTTCATCTCGTCACAGGCAGGCTCTGTTGTAAGACGATTAAAACCACTGTTCGCTTCTAACCACGTGTCGCGTGAATTGATGGTCTCATCAACGGGGAAGATGTAGACTGGGTGGTCACGTGGATGCTGGGACGACGCGGTTACAAAAGGGGTAACCTGTCAGGAGCACAGGTGTTCTCCCCGAGGCACGGGCAGTAAGAGCTGCTCAGTATTATCTCAGCCTTTATGTTGTTAGTCCCTGGTTGCCAGTTATTGCAACTCAGTACTTATACAATAATGATGCCAAATAAAAATGTTCTCGTAAACACACTTCAGATTTCCCTCCTCTCTGCCCTTTTATTACTGCAGGAGCTGTTGCAAGCAAGGTGACCTTTCATCTGAATAACTTGACTGCAAAAGAAAACTGGCATTTTTAAAGAAAAATTAGGGACAGGTTAAATTTCTACTTATCTTTGATAAAGCCAACATGAGGCTTTTCTTTGAAGATCACAAAAGCACACATTATAAAGTCAACAAAACAAGTCGTCAGAAAGCATATATGAACTAAACTTTAACAATTAACATCATGTCCAGACACGTATCAGACATCCACAATTCCCATTTTCTGTCTGGGTGAATGGATAAGTCCTGAGTTCCTGCCCGCCTCCAGCTCACTTCAGTTTGTTATTTCCTCCTAAAGAAACTCTCGCAAAGCTGCTGAAGTTAAACAGACGGCGGTCTAATTGTTGAAACTTTGTACTCGCTCTCAGCCACCTCCACTTCTTGAATGATGGGGAGGTTGCAAACGTGGGCCGGTTGCTGAGCAGCTGCTGGAATCAGGTGACAGTGCAGTCCAATAAGCGCTCGCCAGGGGTTGTTTTGTCGATTTCTGTGTGACAGTTCGCGGCCGTCGCTAAGTTACAGAAACCGACCGCGTTCCAATTCCGGTCAACGTTCCAAACACGCCTCCAGCAGCAGCAGCCCTCAGATCGACTCACCATATTCCAGGAGGTACGTGGACTTTGTGGTTTTAATACGCCGATCGCTGTTTTGTTCAATAAAGTTCACATTCTGAGTGAGCACTCAGGAAAACAAGGTGACTCGATTGCATTTAAACTTCTGTAGGGAATAGGCAAAGCAAGCTGGAAACACACTTCCATTGTGGAACAATGAGATGGACTTGTTGCCAAACAGAGCCAGTCGAAGCTCACGTTTGAAAGCCACACCAAACTGAGTCTGGTTTCCAAAACCCGGCCAACGCTGATCTTAAAAAATATCCTGTCGTGGTTTTTATCTTACAATTTTTTATCTTACAAAGGTGAAAATTTTAGAAATGTTACTGTTTTTTACTGTGAGCATTGACATACTATTGTATTCAGGGCCCATGGTTTTAGTGTGTTCAGTACTTGACTAGACGAAGTCAACATGAAAGGGAAATCATGTGTGACAAACCTATTGGACTTTATTTTGCAGACTTAACAAGTAGAATAGATAAGGGTGAACCAGTGGATGTGGTGTATTTGGATTTTCAGTAAGTTTTTGATAAATTCCCAGATAAAAGATTAGTGTACAAAATGAAAGCACATGGGATTGTGGTAATATATCGTCATGTATTGAGATTTGGCTAGCAGGAAACTGAGAGTAGGAATAAATGGATCATTTTCGAAGTGGCAGGCTCCCTCAGGGATCAGTGTTGGCGACCCACCTTTTCACAAGGTATATCAATGATTTGGATGAGGGAACCAAAAGTAATATTCCCAAGTTTGCTGATGACATGAAACGTGGTTGGAATATGAATGGTGAGGAGAATGTTCAGAGGCTTCATGGGGCTTTAGACAAGTTGCATGAATAGGTAAATACGTGGCAGATGCAGTATAACATGGATAGTTGTGAAGTTATCCACTTCTGACAGAGAAACAAAATGGCCGAGTATTATCTAAATGGGGATAGATTGGAAAATATTGACATAGAAAGGGACTTGGGTGTCCAAGTACACCTGTCACTGAATGCAAGCGTGCAGGTAAAACAAGCTGTTAGGAAGCCAAATGGTATGTTGGCCTTCATTGCAAGACCACTTAAGTACAGGAGAAAGGGTGCCTTACTGCAGCTGGATAGGGCACTGGAGTGTTGTGTGCAGTTTTGGTTTCCTTATCTAAGAAAGGATAATACTTAGCACGGAGGAAGTACAGCAAAGGTTTACCAGAACATTTCCTGGCATGGCAAGATTGCCGTGTGAGGAGAGATTGGGTCAACTGGCCCTGTATTCACTCAAATTTAGAAGAATGTGAGGGGATCTAATTGAATGGTGTAAAATTCTGATAGGGCTGGATAGACTGGAGGCAGGGATGTCATTTCCTCTGGCTGGGGGATGTATAACCAGGGGTCACTGTCCCACAATATGGGGCAGGCCATTTCGGACTGAAGTTGGGAGAAACATCTTTATTCAGAGGGTGGTGAACCTGTGGAATTCTCTGCCACAGAAGGCCCTGGAGGCCAAGTCACTAAATATATCTAAGAAGGAAACAGGTAGATTTCGAGACTCTAAAGATATCAAGGGGTAGTGGGAGAGCGTTGGAGTATGGAGCTGAGGGTCAGCCATGATCGCCTTAAATGCGGAGCAGGCTCGGAGGGCCAAATGAACTACTCCTGCTCCTATTTTCTATGTTCCCATTTTTCCACTGAATGACATCCGAACCATTGTGCATTCATGTAAAACTGGCAGTATTTAATACAATTAAAGCATCAGAATCAAGTAACCTGTATTCTACAGCAAATTTAACATTTGCTCCATGCTTCTGTCTCACCATATTTGCGCAGGTCATAGTACTGAGCTTTCAGTGGTTAAGTTACTGCCATAGGTAGTGAATCAGTGAACAAACATGGTATCTGTCCAGTAAAAGAAAATGTCTTATTCTCTGTCAATGGAGAAAGCATTTTAATATTCATGATTAGCCTTATAACTTTTCACTGGCCTGTTACCAATGTCACTGTATACAACACGTATTAATACATTTTTATGGTATTGTCTCAACATACTCTATTTAAATACTAATTAGACAATTGCAACAACATCTGGATTTCTCACACTTTTGTACCCTTCTCCATCTACTACTACCTCAGCAAGTGGTCATCACATATTTCCTCTGATACTGTCTTTGTTTGATGGGCTGTTTAGCACTGGTTCCTGGAAAGCTACATTTTAAGGAGTATGATCCATAAGCCCATCATTGTGTCTAATGCTGTGAAATGTGGTTAATTGTTACTCGAGGACTGAGAAAATCTGTACTAGAAACTTAATTGTTAACACTTCACCTAAAATGGTCTTCCTCAGCATCCATTTTTATTCAGCTTCAAAAAGTAGATAGCGTCAACATAAACTCCCACTGGCAATGACTCCTTGCAAGAATGAAACTTCACTTCACTCACTCACTCCAGGTAAGCATGATGGGGCAGCAGGGTAGCATGGTGGTTAGCATAAATGCTTCACAGCTCCAGGGTCCCAGGTTCGATTCCCGGCTGGGTCACTGTCTGTGTGGAGTCTGCACTTCCTCCCCCTGTGTGCGTGGGTTTCCTCCGGGTACTCCGGTTTCCTCCCACAGTCCAAAGATGTGCGGGTTAGGTGGATTGGCCATGCTAAATTGCCCGTAGCGTCCTAATGAAAGTAAGGTTAAGGTGGGTGTTGTTGGGTTACGGGTATAGGGTGGATATGTGGGTTTGAGTAGGGTGATCATGGCTCGGCACAACATTGAGGGCCGAAGGGCCTGTTCTGTGCTGTACTGTTCTATGTTCTATGTTCTATGTCTATGTCTATGAATTACAGAAAAAATAAATCCCTGTCAACCTGCACCTTAATACAGAACTCAATAAAACCTCCGCTAGATCATTCTCAGTTGCAATTTATATATAGGCAATAGCCCAATTGTTACAAGTAAGCTCCCAGCCACTTACAACATCAACTAATTAACTTACTATCAGCGGACACAGAGGAACCTAACGGCCGGAGAATTCCGGTCAAGATCTTGCATGTGAAATAAATTTGCCTCTTTTCGCTGGCTGAGTTAACTGTTGGATTTGGACACGGTTCTTTCTTAATAATAATAATCGCTTATTGTCACAAGTAGGCTTCAATTAAGTTACTATGAAAAGCCCCTAGTCGCCACATTCCGGCGCCTGTTCGGGGAGGTTGGTACGGGAATTGAACCAGCGCTGCTGGTCTTGTTGTGCATTACAAGCCAGCTCTTTAGCCCACTGTGCTAAACCAGCCCCTTTCCTCTGGCTGCGTGTGATCCTTCTGATCCCAGACTGCCTTTTTGTGTTCCCTTGTATACGAATAAGATGTCGGCTCCCTTTCTGCCTAGTTTTGGTCATGTGCTGACAGTTTTGGTGTAGATCCAGCTAAAAAAGGGAATGAGGACCCGGTGAAAGGTAATCGGACCCTGTGCGTGTATGATGCTGTTGCTGAAATAAAGGACCTTTAAGAAGCTTGTGAGAGTCCCCTGGCTTTATCAAACTGGCGACAATGATGAATTGCATCTGTTGGCATCTTGCTTGTTCGACTGAGCTACCTACCCGGAATTTGTTTTTTACGTGTGGACTACGGTACAGAGTTTTTGTTTTGTTGTGTTTTGTCTTTCGGAGTCTGTAATATCATGGAAGGCAAGTGCCTAGTTGGGTTTTTGCTGCCGGTTTGTGAAGTGTGTCCGCTGGGAGTGATCTGGGGCGAAATACTCCCCTACTCAGGCACCGTGCCTCCCCAAAGGTGCAGAATTCTCCGCACCTTTAGGGGCTAGGTGCGTGCTGGAGTGGCTCCCGCTATGCCGATTGGCGCCAAAACCGGCGGCAACGGCCTTTGGCGCCGCCGGCCGGCGTCGGGGCTGGCTGAAAGGCCTTCGCCGGTTGGCGTGAGTCCGCGCATGCGCCGGCGCGTCAGCGGCCGCTGACGTCACTACCGGCGCATGCGCAGTTGGGGGGGTCTCTTCCGCCTCCGCCATGGTGGAGGCCGTGGCGGCGGCGGAAGAAAAAGAGTGCCCCCACGGCACTGGCCCGCCGGCCGATCAGTGGGCCCTGATCGCGGGCCAGGCCACTGTGGGGGCCCCCGGGGTCCGATCGCCCCGTGCCCCCCCCGAGGACCCCGGGAGCCCGCTCGCGCCGCCAATCCCGCCGGCACAGAGGTGGTTTAAACCACATCGGCGGGATTGGCCTGTCAGCGGCGGGACATCGGCCCATCGCGGGCCGGAGAATCGCCGCGGGGGGCACGCCGATCGGCGGGGCGTGATTTCCGCTCCCGCCGATTCCTGGGTGGCGGAGAATTCCGGCCATGGCGGGGGCGGGATTTACGCCAGCCCCGGGCGATTCCCCTACCCTGCGGGGGGTCGGAGAATTCCGCCCCTGGAGTCTGACGTGTCTGGCAGTACCGGAAGCGGTGACTTCTGTCTCTGTCTATCATTATTTCGTGATGCTGGCAGTCTGGACCACCAGGGAGTTTGTTCTCGAGTTTCCGCTGCCCTTTTGGAACGTCATTCTCGTCGTGAGTGTAGAGGTACTGTAAGAATGTCGGGGCGACAGCTCCCTGGGCATTTTGGTAGGTGCTTTAATTTTAGGTAAACTTTAGAGTGCCTTTTTTTTTAAAATTAAGGGCATTTGGGTGTTACAGGACGTTGTCCGATGGTCCCCCCCCCCCCCCCACCCACCCTGTTCCCTCTGTGACTGGAAGACATGCCATGCCGATTGGGCCTTGGCTTGGTGGGTCCGATGCCATGGCGCACGCCATCCCCGGGTTTGGCTGTTGGCAACTGTGGTGAATCACAGTAGCGTAATTCACACTATGTTACATATGTTGTACTATGTCTCTGTAAGCTCGGCACACGAGCAGTTGCGCTGCTCTGCCACTAGGGGGAGATGCACTGGGAGTGTATGGGAGTTTGTACTGGGCTCCACCCTTGGCTCCACACACGACTCATCCCCCTAACCGGAAGTATAAAGGTTGATGCTGAGAGCCTGCCTGCCAGTTCATCTGGAGTTCATCTTGGCACAGGCAGGCTCTGTTGTAAGACGATTAAAACCACTGTTCACTTCTAACCACGTGTCGCGTGAATTGATGGTCTCATCAATTTAATCGTCTTAAGAAACAGTAAGGAATAACCATGGAATCAGCCCTCAAGCCTAATCGACTGGAACCCGACCCGCAGGATGCAGAGGCGAATATAGAGTGAGATCCCCTATTTTTGGATTCCACCAGTCCCCCGAACCCCTGAAAATGTAATCAAGTATTTATTTTTACACTCGATGCCTTTGTAAAATAATGAGATTCTTTCTATTAATGATGTACCTCTGAGCTCGACTGTCGAGTCAGAGAGAATGAGATGTAATGATGCTGCTGTGTGAATGATTAAGGATTTAGAATGTTGTAGAATGTTTAAATATGAGATGAGAATAGTTTATTGAGGATAGTTAGAGGTTCCCGATTCCAATTGGTAATGCATGTCCCCTTTGACATAGCGCCAATCAGAAATTGTTAGTTAAAATTTTTTTGCCATAATTGAGGAAAGTATAGAAGTCATGGAACTTGCTGAGGTCAGGGAACCCAAAGACACCGTACTTGGGTGATCCTTCATGATTTCTCACGAGGATCACAAGGAGCAAGTGTAGCCACCAAAGTTGGCCATTCCCTCAATACAAAATGGAGGAACGCAAAGCTTGCAGGGTAAAATGGACAAAGTTTGCAGCACAAGCAGGCTGCAACAAGCCACTGTGTATTCTGTCTGCTAAGAGAGCAGACAGCACCGAAACGAACATTCCGCATACTAATGAGGCAATCTCCGGGACAGTTAGCATAGTAATGGAACGATCCCAGAGACAGCACGGTAGCATTGTGGATAGCACAATCGCTTCACAGTTCCAGGGTCCCAGGTTCGATTCCGGCTTGGGTCACTGTCTGTGCGGAGTCTGCACATCCTTCCCGTGTGTGCGTGGGTTTCCTCCGGGTGCTCCGGTTTCCTCCCACAGTCCAAAGATGTGCAGGTTAGGTGGATTGGCCATGATAAATTGCCCTTAGTGTCCAAAATTGCCCTTAGTGTTGGGTGGGGTTACTGGGTTATGGGGATAGGGTGGCGGTGTTGACCTTGGGTAGGGTGCTCTTTCCAAGAGCCGGTGCAGACTCGATGGGCTGAATGGCCTCCTTCTGCACTGTAAATTCTATGAATGGACACAAATAGGGAAGTGATTGCAACAGTGTATGGGAAACCAGACACCCCAGCACCAGTGGGGTTCGAAGACAAAGCACCTGAAGGCCCGCCCAGTAGCCGAGGGACAGCCTCAGTATTGGGGGGATTCAAACAAATCGATTGGGAAGAGACCCAATCGATCCTCAGCAGATAGAGGGTCCGCCCAAAAGGGCGCGAAGCCCTAGGACCTATAAAAGGCAGGTCCCAAACTTAGTTCGTTCTTCTTGACCAGCCTTCCTCTCTTGACCAGCCCTCTCGACCTGCCTTTACCGAAGAAGACCTTGACCGAGAGAGAGGAGAGGTTCGGACAGCAGCCGCCAGCAAGTAAGTGTCTCACAACAATCGCTACCAGAGATAGACACTCCTGACACCTTTTAACCCGTACCAACCTGAAGTCTGTGGACCCAGTGCAGAGGAAGAGGCCTTGTCCCCTGATCCGGCAGTTCCTTATTCAGATAAGTATTGGTCTATTTAGTGGTAGGAATAGTTTAGTCATCTTAGCGTGTGCATGAGTTGTATAATTGTATTATAATAAACTCATTTGTTTGAACTTACTAATTGGTGTATGGTTTTATTGCTTTGAACTTGACCTTGAAACTTGTGGCGGTATCTTAACGATACCTGGCGACTCCAAAGCTAACGAACGAAACAGAGCCAATTTGAGTGTTAAGCACACTCACCCAGAACGAGCAACACCATCTTCCTCACCGCCCGCCACGCTCAGTCAACGGGGGTCGCCATCATGGCTGCCATCTGCTAACCCGCTCGACGCGTACGATCAACAAGGACAGCCATCGCGGAGCCGCCCTAGCACCTCCGACCACGCCGACTACCTGCAACTCAGCGCGGTCACCCTGGACCAGTCGCGACCCAAGCACCTACGGAGCTCTATGATGACCGTCCGGGTAAACGGGCATGAGACGCCTTGCCTTTTCGACTCCGGGAGCACAGAGAGCTTCATTCACCCGGACATGGTAAGAAGCTGCTTGCTCACAATTTTCTCAGCGCACCAAACCATCTCCCTCGCCTCTGGGTTGCACTCAGTGCAAATCCAAGGGTGCACTACCGGAACCCTAGCAATACAGGGCGTCGAATACACCAATTGTAAATTATATGTGCTCCCAGACCTCTGTGCTCCTCTCCTATTGGGACTAGATTTCCAATGCAACCTCAGGAGCCTAACCCTGAAGTTCGGGAGGCCCCTACCCCCACTCACCATATGCAGCCTCGCGACCCTAAAAGTCGACTCTCCCCCACTCTTCGCAATCCTCACCGCTGACTGCAAACCGGTCGCTACTAGAAGCAGGCGGTATAGCCCACAGGACAGGACTTTTATCAGGTCCGAGGTCCAGCGACTCTTGTGGGAGGGAGTCATCGAGACCAGCAATAGCCCCTGGAGAGCTCAGGTGGTGGTCGTCAAGACCGGGGAAAAGAACCGGATGGTTGTAGATTACAGCCAAACCATAAACCGGTACACGCAACTCGATGCGTACCCCCTTCCCCGGATTGCAGACATGGTTAGCCAGATCGCACACTACTGGGTGTTCTCCACGGTGGATCTGAAGTCTGCATACCACCAGCTCCCAATCCACCCGGAGGACAACCACTACACGGCTTTTGAGGCAGGCGGCCACCTTTTCCACTTCCTCTGGGTCCCCTTTGGCGTCACGAACAGGGTTTCGGTGTTCTAAAGAACAATGGACCGAATGGTGGACCAGTACAGGCTGCGGGCCACATTTCCGTACTTGGACAATGTCACCATCTGCGGCCATGATCAGCAGGACCACGACGCCAACCTCCACAGATTTCTCCAAACTGCTCAAACCCTAAACCTCACGTACAACAAGGAGAAATGCGTTTTCTGCACAACCAGACTAGCCATCCTCGGCTACGTCGTGGAAAACGGGGTTCTAGGACCCGACCCTGACCGTATGCGCCCCCTCCTGCAACTTCCCCTCCCCCACTGCCCCAAGGCCCTGAAGAGGTGCCTCGGGTTCTTTTCATATTATGCCCAGTGGGTCCCCAACTATGCGGACAAAGCCTGCCCACTAATCAAGGCCACCATCTTCCCACTGGCAACTGAGGCCCGCCAGGCCTTCAGCTGCATCAAGGCGGACATCGCCAAAGCCGCGATGCGCACGGTGGACGAGTCCATCCCCTTCCAGGTGGAGAGCCACGCATCAGAGGTCGCTCTCGCCGCTACCCTCAATCAAGCAGGCAAACTGGTAGCTTTTCTTTCACGCACCCTCACCACCTCTGAAATTCGACACTCCTCAGTCGAGAAGGTGGCCCAAGGCATCGTTGAAGCTGTGCGGCACTGGAGGCACTACCTCGCTGGTAAGAGGTTTACCCTTGTCACCGACCAATGATCGGTAGCCTTCCTGTTTGGCAATACGCAGCGGGGCAAAATCAAGAAAGATAAGGTCTTGAGGTGGAGGATCGAACTCTCCACCTATAATTATGATACAATATATCGTCCTGGGAAGCTCAACGAGCTCTCAGATGCCCTGTCACGCGGCTAATGCGCCAGCTCGCAAGATGACCGACTACGGGCTATCCATGATGACCTCTGCCACCCGGGGGTCACCCGGCTTATCCACTATATCAAGACCCGCAACATGCCCTACTCCACCGAGGAGGTCAGAGCCATGACCAGGGACTGCCAGATCTGTGCAGAGTGTAAACCGCACTTCTATCGACCAGATAAGGCCCACCTGGTAAAGGCATCTGACCCTTTGAGCGCCTCAGTATCGATTTCAAAGGGCCCTCCCCTCCAATAACCGCAATACATATTTCCACAATATTATTGATGAGTTCTCCCGCTTCCCCTTTGCAATCCCTTGCCCCGACATGACCACGTCCACCGTCATTAAAGCCCGACATAGTGTCTTCACCCTGTTTGGTTTCCCCAATTATGTCCACAGTGACCGGGGCTCATCGTTCATGAGCGACAAACTGCATTCGTACCTGCTCAGTAAGGGCATCGCCTCGAGCAGGACTACCAGTTATAACCCCAGGGGAAACAGGCAGGTGGAGAGGGAAAACGCGACGGTCTGGAAGACCGTCCTACTGACCCTGCGGTCCAGGAATCTCCCAGTTTCTCACTGGCAGGAGTTCCTCCCCGATGCGCTCCACTCTATTAGGTCCCTACTGTGCACGGCCACAAACGAGACCCCTCATGACCGCCTATTTGTTTTCCCCAGGAGATCCACCTCAGGGGCCTCGCTTCCGTCCTGGCTGAAGACACCGTGGCCGGTCCTACTCAGAAAGCACGTCAGGAGCCATAAGTCCGATCCTCTGGTAGAGAGGGTCCAGCTCCTGCACTCCAACCCCCAGTACGCTTATATTGAACACCCCGATGGCCGACAGGATACGGTCTCCCTCCGGGACCTGCCTCCCGCCGGTTCCATCACCACCACCACCGCCCCTCCACCATATCCCGCTCAACCTACCATGACCAGCGCCCCCGCCGCTATATGGCTCCCGCGCTCCCTCCCGCCCGCCATTCCCCCTTCACCGATCCACAGGAATGAAGCTCCAGAAGAGACGCTCCCGGAGTCGACGTCTGTACCCGCACCAGCGCCCTCACTATCGATGCCAGCAAGGATGAGTTCGACACCCGGGCCAGCAACAATGCCAGAGCTTCGGCGATCAGAGCGCACAATCCGTGCGCCGGACCGGCTGAACTTATGAACCCGTCACTCCCGCCGGACTTCATTTTTTTAACAGGGGGTGAATGTGATGAATGTATTATACCAATAATCCACCAGTCTATTTGTATCGGTGCTGTTGCCCTTGTATTTGTATCTGTGCTATGCTGTTGCCCTTGTGGGCTTCTCCTATGGGCCATTGTATGGCATTATCCATAGAGGAACATGTTGGAGCATATATGGGCTCCGCCCATGGCTCCTCCCCTTGAAGGGAGGTAGAAAGAGCAGTCGACCTGTAGGCGGTTCTCAGTATTGGCTCAGTCGCAGGCAGGCACTGTTCTAAGTTGATTAAAGCCACGGTTTACTTCTACTCATGTCTCGAGTGAATTGATGGTCGCATCATACAGAAAACGTCCAGTTAATGTTCATGGATGCCATGAGAACAGAAGATCACAAGACTCGTGACTAAAATTTCTCAAAGGTAAATTGAATGATGGCCTATTATCCTGATATCTTTGTGGAACATAAGTTCCACAAATCATGTAATAAGTGCACTGGCCTGGAAACCTAGGTGTGCAGGGTGGGCCATGCGCTGCACACACCTGTGAGCATTAACCCAGGCAAGAGAGAACATTTGTGCTGCCTGCTAATTATCATCAATCAGATGTGCCGTCAGGACTACCCACCCTTCATATTGGCTACATGTCATTTGCAGGCAAGAACAAGGAATGGACCTCTTTGGAATCACTTAAATTCCTAGCTGCATCCAGCCATGAGTCAACTGTGATTTATCCAAATGGCTGCTTGACCTACAGATTGTGCAACTGGTCAGGCTCCTGGGGGAATGTAGGCGGTGGATCATGTTGGATGGTTCCCTGAGCAGACTGTCAGAGTCATCCAGCAGAACGCCTCATCACCAGAGCTTTCAAACAAGCGTCAGACCTAGTTTGCCTGGTGGTGAGCAAATTAACTCCCTGTCAGATCCTTCAAACATGCCCAAAGTCTCAGTGGCACCACATGCTGTCCTTGAAGTAGCTGCAAGGGGGGTGGGGGGGGAGATAAGATAAGACAGTTGCACACCTCCTTGTGGAATGTGCCGTTGCACAGAATGTCTGGAGAGAGATTCAGTCGTATATGTCGAGGTGCATCCCGAACAACTCTTGTGACGCAGGCCACAGGGCGCTGTGCTCTACGGGCTGTTCCCATGGACACACACCGAAACAAACACCAATTGCTGCTGGAGGACCATCAACTCAGTAGAAGATGCTCTTTGGGATGCCTGAAACGTATTAATCTTCCAGTGCAAAGAATTGTCCACAACTGAGTGGTGCAGAACTAACACATACAGCAAGCACGGTAGCACAATGGTTAGCACAATTGCTTCACAGCTCCAGGGTCCCAGGTTCGATTCCCGGCTTGGGTCGCTGTCTGTGCGGAGTCTGCACGTTCTCCCCATGTGTGCGTGGGTTTCCTCCGGGTGCTCCGGTTTCCTCCCACAGTCCAAAGATGTGCAGGTTAGGTGGATTGGCCATGCTAAATTGCCCTTCATGTCCAAAAAGATGGGGTGGGGTTACTGGGATACGGGGATAGGGTGAAGGTGTGCACTTGGGTAGGGTGCTGTTTCCAAGGGCTAGTGCAGACTCGATGGGCTGAATGGCTTCCTTCTGCACTGTAAATTCTATGATTCCAAGGTCCAGGACTTTGTGCACGAGAACGCTATTTAACGGGACTTTACCTTTTTTGGCCTGAGCGATTAATGCTTCGTCAAGGTCATTTTTATCCTCTGATCCCCCTCAGCTACCGCACCATGGCTTCTGGATGCCCAATTTCACCCAGCTTAACTCTTACGGGGTCCTCGAGTCTCTCCCCTCACCCCACCTCTGAAGAGCAAGGCACCCCGGGCCCGATTTCTTGCAAGGGTAACCTGGAACCCAGGCACTTTAGCACTACTAACGTGGCACCCTGGCAATGCCTCTGCCAGCCTGGCCGTGCCACACAGGCACCCTGACAGTGCAAGGGCGGCACTGCTTGCAGGGTGGCACCGCCAAGGCTCTAGGCTGGCAGTGGCGAAGCGCCGGGTGTTAGCGAGAGTGCGAGGGTACAACCCTGCGCAGAGTTCGACTGCCCAGGGGTCTCTAATGGCCTGGGAGATCCCCCACCCCAGGTGCCATT
Organism: Scyliorhinus canicula; assembly: GCF_902713615.1. NCBI lineage: Eukaryota > Metazoa > Chordata > Chondrichthyes > Carcharhiniformes > Scyliorhinidae > Scyliorhinus > Scyliorhinus canicula. Next base: position 40,310,197 of record NC_052159.1, read on the forward strand.
ACGCTGGTCCACGTTTGACTGGAACTGTGCTAAATAGGCCATGCACAGGCAAGGTTTCCCAGGCGAGCCTACTAGCTTATTTAAATATGTATATATGGATCTTGCCCAGTGAGAGCGAGATCCAGGTATCGGTGTCTTGCAAGATTTCGTTAAATCCCGCAAGGCGATTCAAGTGTCCCGAATCTCACGAATGGCATTATCGCATCACCAAGTCCGGCGTGATAAGGCCCATAAACACGCCCATTTTTATTAGTCATCACGACAGGAGCAGAGGCCCCCTGCCAGCAAGGCTAGGAAATGTAAGATCACATACAGCTCTTTCTTTATTGAACTTTCTCCACAAAAGCATTGTTGCAAGCAGCGTCTGGCAACCTTTTAAATTATTTTGAAAAAAAGCTTCAGTTGACATTTGTGTATTCTCGTGATTGTATCGGCATTAATGCTTTGGCAAACAGGGCAAAGCACTTCCAAAGGTTATGCAGTTGCATTTATCCCACAAAGAAATGCGTAGTACAATAGGTTTGGAGTTACTACCGGTTTGACAGAAGCTTTTGAAACTTATCTAATTCATTTCAGCATGAGAAAAGTAAGAGGATGAAAATAAGCTATGGAGTCTCGGGGTAAACACTGGAGGCTTCCAGTAATTATCAAAGGGGTTTATTGATGAAAGGCAAAGGCAGTTAAGTAACAAGCTCAGAACACAATATAACAGGTCTCAACACTTCGTCTCCGGAGTCCACACTGCCCGAGGTTCCGCCCCGAAGGTCCCGTCCCTATTGGCTGGTGTTCACATTGAACCCAAGCCGGTCAGGTGGTCAGTCAAGCACACCCCCTTACAGGGACTGCGCTACCACAGAAGCCAGGACAATAGATAGTAATGATGTGGAGATGCCGGCGTTGGACTGGGGTGAGCACAGTAAGAAGTCTTACAACACCAGGTTAAAGTCCAACAGGTTTGTTTCAAACACTAGCTTTCGGAGCACTGCTCCTTCCTCAGGTGAATGAAAGAGCAGTGCTCCTGAGGAAGGAGCAGTGCTCTGAAAGCTAATGTTGGCAGTTCTACCTTCAGCTTCCAGAATTCCTTTCCCAAACCTTTCTGCTTCACTACCTTTTTTTCCTTCTTTTGCTGGGGACTTTCATGTCAGGCGGAACGGAAATATCGTGACAAGTGCAAAGTCGCATTTTCCGTCAACATGAAAGCATGACGTGATTGACCCCGCCCCCCCAAACTAGTAAGTGATGGGGTGAATGTCGGGAACCTCATGTGAATACATTTATATGTCATTATAAGGCCCGTATGCCAGAATCATCCCCCCCCCAACACCCTAACGCCCTGTCAAAAAAACAGCAGCATGGAGGTGCATAGCCTGACTCTGAGGAAGGGGGGTGGCTGGTGTTGGTGCACCTGATGAGCAGACCTGCCAGGAGAACTTAAGTGAATGCAGCACTCAGGAGGAAGAGACCTGGGCAGTGGCAAGGGTTGCCAGGGTCTTGTTAGATCCCTGCCCAGTAGTGCCAGGGTGATGTCTGGTCATTCCTGGGCAGTGCCCAGGTAGTGCCAGGTGCTGGAGTGGGGTGGTTCCAGGGTCAACTGGTTTGCTCACTGTGTGCTGGGGCAGCCTTTAAAAAGGGTGACCTGGAACTGTGAATTCGTAAGTTGCCGGCAGGTTTAGTGAATCAGAGACGTCCTGGGCAGCGATACACCGTGGCACCCATCACTTGAAGTTGTTTTTCCTAAGTGAAATGAAATGAAATGAAAATCGCTTATTGTCACAAGTAGGCTTCAATGAAGTTACTGTGCAAAGCGCCTAGTCGCCACATTCCGGCGCCTGTTCGGGGAGGCTGGCACGGTAATTGAACCGTGCTGCTGGCCTGCTTTGGTCTACTTTCAAAGCCAGCGATTTAACCCTGTGCTAAACCAGCCCCTAAGATGATCCTTAAAAGCTTCCTTTGACCATGTTTATGGTTTTTGCCCTAATATCGTCTTGCCTGAGTGTCATGTTTTGATTTATAACTCTCCTGTGAAGTGCCTTGGGATGTTTTACTACATTAACGCCATTATATAAATTCAAGTTGTTGTTCGCAGGACTTAATTTTCTCAGCTTGACTTATGGTCCCACAGAGGCCGTTTGCGAGAGGATGTTTTTTCCTCTGCAGACTCTCCAAGGCCAACTGAATAGTTGAAAAATACAATTTGCAAGGTGTTTTGGGTTATAGTTGAGCTGACATTAAAGAATTTTGGATTATTCCTCCCTTGAATGGTCGCTATGGGCTATGTGTATAGCGTAGAAAGAAAGCTTTCTATTGCTTCTCAGTCAGATATTTTCACAGGATTGATCCATGCCTCTTCAGATTTAAACAAATAAAAATAGAATTCTACAGGGAATCTTATCAGGTGAATTGAACCAGGTAAATTGAGCGGCACAGTGGTTAGCACTGCTGCCTCACAGTGCCTGGGACCCAGGTTCAATTCCGGCCTTGGGTGACTTCTGTGTGGAGTTTGCATATTCTCCTCATGTCTACGTAGGTTTCCTCCGGGTTCTGCGGTTTCCTCCTACAGTCTAAAGATTCGCAAGTTATTTTGCAGGGATGGGTTATGGGAGTGGGCCTAGATAGAGTGCTCTACCAATAAAAGCTAACACACCTTCTTAACAACCCTATCAACCTGGGTGGCAACATTCAGGGATCTATGTACATGGACTCCGAGATCTCTCTGCTCATCCACACACCAAGAATCTTACCATTAGCCCAGTACTCTGTCTTCCTGTTACTCCTTCCAAAATGAATCACCTCACACTTTTCTGCATTAAACTCCATTTTCCACCTCTCAGCCCAGCTCTGCAGCTTATCTATGTCCCTCTGTAACCTGGAACATCCTTCCGCACTGTCCACAACTCCACCGACTTTAGTGTCATCTGCAAATGTACTCACCCATCCTTCTATGTCCTCCTCCAGGTAATTTATAAAAGTGACAAACAGCAGTGGCCCCAAAACAGATCCTTGTGGTACACCACTAGTAACTGAACTCCAGACAGAACAGTTCCCATCAACCACCACCCTCTGTCTTCTTACAGTGAGCCAATTTCTGATCCAAACTGCTAAATCATCCTCAATCCCATGCCTCTGTATTTTCTGCAATAGCCTACCGTGGGGAACTTTATCAAACGCTTTACTGAAATCCATATACACCACATCAACTGCTTTACCCTCGTCCACTGTTTGGTCACCTTCTCAAAGAACTCAATAAGATTTGTGAGGCACGACCTAGCCTTCACAAAACCGTGTTGACTATCCCTAATCAAATTATTCCTTTCTAGATGATTATAAATCATATCTTTTATAAACCTTTCCAAGACTTTGCCCACAACAGAAGTAATGCTCACTGGTCTATAGTTACCGGGGTTGTCTCTACTCCCCTTCTTGAACAAGGGGGCAACATTTGCTATCCTCCAGTCTTCTGGCACTATTCCCGTAGACAATGACGACATAAAGATCAAAGCCAAAGGCTCAGCAATCTCCTCCCTAGCTTCCCAGAGAATCCTAGGATAAATCCCATCCGGCCCAGGGGACTTATCTATATTCACACTTTCCAGAATTGCTAACACTTCCTCCTTATGAACCTCAAGCCCTTCTACTCTCGTAGCCTGTATCTCAGTATTCTCCTCGACATCATTGTCTTTTTCCTGCGTGAATAATGCCGAAAAATATTCATTTAGTACCTCTCGTATATCATCGGACTCCACGCACAACCTCCCACTACTGTCCTTGACTGGCCCTACTCTTACCCTAGTCATTCTTTTATTCCTGACATACCTATAGAAAGCTTTAGGGTTATCCTTGATCCTACCTGCCAAAGACTTCTCATGTCCCCTTCTTAGCTCTCTCTTTAGGTTCTTTCTAGCTAACTCTCGAGCGCCATAACTGAAGCTTCACGTCTCATCTTTACATAAGCCTCCTTCTTCCTCTTGACAAGTGATTCAACTACTTTAGTAAACCACGGTTCCCTCGCTCGACCACTTCCTCCCTGCCTGACAGGTGCATACTTATCAAGGACACGCAATAGTTCTTCCTTGAACGAGCTCTACATTTCAATTGTGCCCATTCCCTGCAGTTTCCTTCCCCATCCTATGCATCCTAAGTCTTGCCTCATTGCAACATAATTGCCTTTCCCCCCCAGCTATAACTCTTGCACTGCGGTATGTACCTATCCCTTTCCATCGCTAAAGTAAACGTAACTGAATTGTGGTCACTATCACCAAAGTGCTCACCTACCTCCAAATCTAGCACCTGTCCTGGTTCATTACCCAGTACCAAATCCAATGTGGCCTCGCCTCTTGTTGGCCTATCTACATACTGTGTCAGGAAACCCTCCTGCACACATTGGACAAAAACGGACCCATCTAAAGTACTCGATCTATAGCATTTCCAGTCAATATTTGAAAAGATAAAGTCCCCCATAACAACTACCCTGTTACTTTCGCTCCTATCCAGAATCACCTTTGCAATCCTTTCCTCTACATCTCTGGAACTTTTCAGAGGCCTATAGAAAACTCCCAACAGGGTCACCTCTCCTTTCCTGTTTCTAACCTCAGCCCGTACTACCTCAGTAGACGAGTCCTCATCAAACCTACTTTCTGCCACCATAATACTGTCCTTGACTAACAATGCCACCCCTCCCCCTCTTTTACCACCTTCCCTGAGCTTACTGAAATATCTAAACCCCGGAGCCTGCAACAACCATTCCTGTCCCTGCTTTATCCATGTCTCCGAAATGGCCACAGCATGAATGGTATGGGCTGGTATGGGAATTGAACCGTGCTGCTGGCCTGCTTTGGTCTGCGATTTAGCCCAGTGTGCTAAACCAGCCCCTCTAAATGAAAATCACTTATTGTCACGAGTAGGCTTCAATGAAGTTACTGTGAAAAGCCCCTAGTCGCCACACTCCGTCACCTGTTCGGGGAGGCTGGTACGGGAATTGAACCGTGTTGCTGGCCTGCCTTGGTCTGCTTTAAAAGCCAACAATTTAGCCCAGTGTGCTAAACCAGCCCATCGAACAGCATCAAAGTCCCAGGTACCAACCCATGCTGCAAGTTCACCCACCTTATTCCGGATGCTCCTGGTGTTGAAGTAGACACACTTTAAACCACATTCCTGCCTGCCGGTACACTCCTGCAACTTTGAAACCTTACTCATGACCTCACTACTCTCAACCTCCTGTATACTGGAGCTGCAATTCAGGATCCCAACCCCCTGCTGAATTAGTTTATATCCTCCCGAAGAGCATTAGCAAATTTCCCCCCCAGGATATTGGTACCCCTCTGGTCCAGGTTTAGACCATCCCATTTGTAGAGGTCCCACCTACCCCAGAATGAGCCCCAATTATCCAGGTATCTGAAACCCTCCCTCCTGCACCATCCCTGTAGCCATGTGTTCAACTGCTCTCTCTCCCTATTCCTCGTCTCGCTAGCACGTGGCACGGGTAACAACCCAGAGAAAATAACTCTGTTTGTTCTAGCTCAAAGTATCCCGCTCCCGTGCCGGGTTGGAGAATTGCCGGGGGGGTGGGGACGCCACTCTGTAGTGAGGTCAGAGTGGCAACGCCACTCTGGCCGAGTTCAACCGAGTCCCGCCAGCGATGTTCGCGTGTGGTCCTACCTGGTGGGATTTCAGCGTTTTGGCTACGGGGGCTGTCCTGGGGGGGGGGAATCCGACTCTGGGGGGGGGGGGGGGGGGGCTCCACGTTGGCCAGGCCCGCGATCGGGGGCTACCGATCGAAGGGCGGGTTAATTCTGGGGGGGGGGGGGGCTATGTTCCTCCGTGCCGGGCCCCTGTAGGGCTCCACCGTGTTGCCCGGGGGCTGGCCATAGCGCACATGCGCCGGCCCGCGCCGCCCATGCTGGCGCCCGTATCGGCAGCTGGAGCTGCATGAAGTGCTCCAGTGCTGTGCTGGCCCTTGTGCAGCACAGGATTGCTGCTCCTAGGGGCCAGACGACGCCATCGTAAAACGCTCCGGCGTTTACGACGGCGTCAACACTTAGCCCCATTATCGGAGAATCCTGCCCTCGGTTTCTTCTTTCAAATTAGCATTGCCCTTTGAGCTTGATGTTGAGCTGGATGGTTTCTATAACGTTGGGAGAGTTATTTTGGACCCTGTTTCTGGATAGCACATCAAACAATGTATTAATTAAAAAGAGGAAGATTACATGTTCGTGTGACAAGTGGTCTACTGAACGAGCCATGGAAAAATCAACAATCAGATGGTACAACCAGCATATTAGATTGATCAGTAAAATGAAAATTTAACATGAGAATGTAGGGCGCCACTTGCTTCAGCATGAAACAACTGTTATGAGACTCCATTTTAGCATCACATGTAACTATCCTGACCTAATGATTCAAATTAGCTGATCTTAATGATGGGGCACTATGGCCAGGATTTTATGGAGTGACAGTGGCCCCGTCTGCCAGCCAGAACGGTAGGTGCCAGTCTGCCTCAGCCAGTCATGAAGGCCCCTATGCATTTTAGTGAATTTTCATACACATTTTAGGGAATATTGGGAGGTGGTGAATGGATTTGTGGCCAATTATCAGCCTGTTGCCCATTTTTGATCCCAACAGCATCACCAATAATGTTGCTAATATTAATGATAATGTTGGTGAACCACAAGCCTTCCCTTATATCGGTGAAATGACCACACAACCAGTTAATTAGTTCAAAAGATGGTTTATTTACATACAAAGTGTTACCTCGACATACAAACACAGTATCTACTACGAGTTAAACTACACCTATCAGCTACAATAACCTTTACTTAACTTCAGGGCGACCGGCACTGTGCAAATGGATAAAGGCCTTTATCTGGATTTCACTTGGCTGGTTCGAAGAATGTGGCTCTGTCTCTGCTGGGCTCAACCGTCAGGTAGCGATCGTTGGTCTTGTACTTAGCTGGCTGTTTCTGCTGCAATTGGATTGGCACAGGCTGGATCCAAAAGAGACAGAACACATGGCTGTGCTCTCTTTTATCCCCCTGGGATTTTGCGCTCTTAGGGGCGGTCCTTAACCTTGGACCCAATAGTTCGACAGGGCCCTGATCACTCTCTTCGATTTCGGCCAATAAAGGGGCGGGTGCCTTGGTAGCTGGGCAGGTCCTTAGCGGTCATTGACCTTGGCAGTTGGGCTTTCTGAGTAAAGGGAGTGGCGCCGATCAGTCTGTGGCTGTTCCGGTTGCTTGATTGGAGTTCTCTTGTCCTGGGAAAATGGGCCATTGAAACTCAAACGAGCGGGGGTTTCAATCAGGTCTGGTTACCTGTGTTTCAGATACACATAGACTGTGTTTCTATCTGAGGCCTGGGTTGGCCATAATTCCTGATGTGTTAGGCAGGTTAGTCCGATGTGGACTGCACTCGATGCAGGGAAGTCAGAAACAGACGTCTAACACTGGAGAAGATACAACACTGTTTTATTCAACTATAGAACTGATAAACATATTCAGCTGTGGGTCGACACTATACAGAACTGACTGGAGACCTTGTATTAGCCTGACCAGACTTACTAGCTGCCGCATGGTGTTTGCACTTGCTAGCTCGAGGACTCTGACTGTCTCAGTGGCTGGGTCCAGAGAGAGCAGGAAACCTAGTGCTCTCTGGCTTTATAGTGGTAGTGTCCTGTCTGGTGATTGACTGCACTGTGGTGTGTGCTTACTGGTCATTCTATGTGTCAATCACTGCCTGTCTTATATCTCATTATATACATGAGTGGATATTATGACAATTCCCATGGTCCTTTGCAGGTGGCCACCTTAGATGGCTACATGCCCATTGAACACGGTCAAGAACAATCCTTCCATGGCTCGGCGGGAGACTTGAACCTGAGTTTCGGGCACAGAGGTAGCGACACTACCACTGCATCACATCACAAGACCTCCACCCTAATCATGGGATGTAGACGTTATTGGCGAGGCCAGCACTTTTGCCAATCGCCAATTCCCCTTGAACTGAGTTCCGAGAGCAGTTAAGAGTCAACCACATTGCTGTGGGTTAGAAATGTAGGCCAGACCAGGTAAAGACAGCAGAATTCCTTCTCTAAAGGAACCAGATGGGTTTCTGTGGCAATCAATGATTTGTTTCATGGTCACCTGGTCATTATAACTGAGACTAAATTTCAATTCCAGATTTATTAATTGATTTTAAATTCTAGCAGCTGATGAAGTGGGATTTGAACCCATGTTCCCAGAAAGTTAATCTGCTCTTTTGGATTAGTAGTCCAGTAACATTACCACTATGCCATCGTCTTCCACCCAACTGCATTTTATGTTCATCAGCCAGTAAGTGCCTGCAGTCAGAGCTTTCCTTCCCTTAGAGGAGGAAATTCAAGCCTCAACATCTCCCTCCGTGTACCCGAACAGGCGCCGGAGTATCGCGACCAGGGCATTTTCACAGTTACTTCATTGCAGGGCTGATATAGCCTACTTGTGACACTAATAAAGATTATATTATAAGAGCGGCAGCAGGCTGATCAGATGACCAGCCATTGGGAGTAGTGACCATTGCTGGAACGCAGCACCAACTTGGATCCTGGAACGGAGATGTGTCAAATTGAGCTCACCAGGGCCAAACAGGTAGGAATTTTCGAGGGGAGGTGGTTTTTTAACTGAGTGCCCCTTGCCTATGAATGGGGGAGAGGCTTTGTGGCTAATTTTGCCTGAATAGGAGCCTGCAAGGAGACTGCCTGGGTTCCTCCACACAGAGAAGTGCCCCATTTGCTGCAAGTGAAATACCAGCTGTGGTGGGAAAAGTCCTTTAAGTGGCCCTTAAGTGGGCCACTGAAGGGCCTCTTAATAAAAAAAAATCTTTATTGTCACAAGTAGGCTTACATCAACACTTCAATGAACTTATCAGAGGATTAGATAGGGTGGACAGTGAGAGCCTTTTTCCTCGGATGGTAATGTCTAGCACGAGGGGACATAGCTTTAAATTGAGGGGAGATAGATATAGGACAGATGTCAGAGGTAGGTTCTTTACTCAGAGAGTAGTAAGGACGTGGAGTGCCCTGCCTGCAACAGTAGTGGACTCGCCAACACTAAGGGCATTCAAATGGTCATTGGATAAACATATGGATGATAAGGGAATAGTATAGATGGGCTTTAGAGTGGTTTCACAGGTCGGCGCAACATCGAGGGCCGAAGGGCCTGTACTGCGCTGTCATGTTCTATGTTCTATGTTACTGTGAAAAGCTCCTAGTCGCCACATTCCGGCGCCTGTTCGGGTACACAAAGGGAGAATTCAGAACGTCCAAATTACCTAGCTGCATGTCTTTCGGGACTTGTGGGAAGAAACCGGAGCACCCGGAGGAAACCCACGCAGACACAGGGAGAACGTGCAGACTCCACACAGACAGTGGCCCAAGCCGGGAATCAAATCTGGGACCCTGGACCTGCGAAGCAACAGTGGTACCCACTGTACTACCATGCTGCCCATGTCTTCTAATAAAGGACAGCTCTGACAGAATGCAAAAACATTAAAACAAGATACAGACTGGCCCCTGGTAAAAAGGAGGACCAAATTGATGTTGTTGAACTCAAATGTTGAGTCCAGAAGGCTGTAAAGTGCCTAAATGGAAGATGAGGTGCTGCTCCTCAAGCTTGTGTTGAAATTCACTGGAACATTTCAATAAGCTAAGGACTAAAATATGAGCTTGAGAGCAAGATGGTGAGTCAAAATGGCAAGAAACCGGAAGGTTAGGGTTATTGAAGATGAGCAAAGGTGTCCCGCAAAGCGGACCCAGTCTGTGTTTAGTCCTCCCAGTGTAAGAGAGACCACATTGTGAGCAGCAAATTCAGTAACTAAATTAAAAGAAGTACAAGTAAATCACAGCTTCACCTGGAAGGAGTATTTGGGGCCTTGAGCAGTGATGAAAGATGAGGTAAAAAGGGCAGGTTTCCATCTGCTGTGATTGCATGGGAAGGTGCTGTAGGAGAGGAAGAGGCGTTGGGGGATAAAGAATTGGACCAATGTGTCAGAGGGAATGGTACCTTCAGAATGTTGACAGGAGAGTGGAGAGGAAGATGTGTCTGATAGTGGCATCACACTGGAGTTGGAAGAAATAGCACAGGATTATCCTTTCGAACGTGGAGGCTGGTGAGGTGGAAAGTGGAGCCCAGGAGAATCCTATCATGGTTCTGGGAGGAGGGAAGGAGTGAGGGCAGAAGTATGGAAAATGGGTCAGAAAAATGGTTTCCTGTTAACCACAGTGAAAGCAATCCTTGGTTAGGAAAAAGGAAGACCTGTTGGAAGCACCATTGTGGAAGGTAGCATCATCAGCAGGGAGGTGATGCTGTGGTTGTATTGTCACTGGACTAGTAAACCAGAGAAATGCTCTGGGGACCCAGGTTCAAACCCAGCCGCTGCAGATGGTGAAATTTGAATTCAATAAAAATCTGGAATTAAAAGTCTAATGACCATGAAACCATTGTTGATTGTTGTAAAAACCCATCTGGTGCATGAATGTCCTTTAGGGAAGGAAATCTGCTGTCCTTACCTGGTCTGGCCTACATGTGACTCCAGACCCACAGCAATGTGGTTGATTCTTAACTGCCCCCGCTGCTTTAGCTCAGTGGGCTAGACAGCTGGTTTGTGATGCAGAACAAGGCCAGTCGTGAGGGTTCAATTCCCGTACCAGCTGAGAATTCTGAATTCTCCCTCTGTGTACCCGAACAGGTGCCGGAATATGGTGACTAGTAACTTCATTGCAGTGTTAATGTAGGTCTGGTTTAGCTTAGTGGGCTAATCAGCTGGTTTGTGATGCAAAACAAGACCAGCAGCGCTGGTTCAATTCCCGTACCAGCATACCCAAACAGGCGCAGGAATGTGGCGACGAGAGGCTTTTCCCAGTAACTTCATACTCGTGACAATAAAAGGTTATTATTATTATTATTGTTATTAACATAAGCCTATTTGGGCAACCAGGGACAGGTAATAAATGTTGGCCCTGGCTGCGGTGCCCATATCCCATGAACAAATTTTAAAAATGAATGGACGGAGACAAAGAACAAAGCAAATTACAGCACAGGAACAAGCCCTTCAGCCCTCCCAGCCTGCGCCGATCCAGGTCCTTTATCTAAACCTGTCACCTATTTTCCAAGGATCTACTTCCCTCTGTTCCCCGCCCGTTCATACATCTGTCCAGATGCATATTAAATGATGCTATCGTGCCCGCCTCAACCACCTCCGCTGGCAAAGCGTTCCAGGCACCCACCACCCTCTGCGTAAAAAACTTTCCACGCACATCTCCCTTAAACTTTCCCCCTCTCACTTTGAAATCGTGATCGCTTGTAATTGACACCCCCACTCTTGGAAAAAGCTTGTTGCTATCAACCCTGTCCATACCTCTCATAATTTTGTAGACCTCAATCAGGTCCCCCCTCAACCTCCGTCTTTCCAACTAAAACAATCCTCATCTACTCAACCTTTCTTCATAACTAGCACCCTCCATACCAGTCAACATCCTGGTGAACCTCCTCTGCACCCTCTCTAAAGCATCCACATCCTTCTGGTAATGTGGTGACCAGAACTGCACGCAGTATTCCAAAGGTGGCCTACCCAAAGTCCTATACAACTGTAACATGACCTGCCGACTCTTGTACTCAATACCCCGTCTGATGAAGGCAAGCATGCATATGTCTTCTTGACCACTCTATCGACCTGCGTTGCCACCTTCAGGGTACAATGGATCTGAACTCCCAGATCTCTCTGTACATCAATTTTCCCCAGGACTCTTCCATTGTCCATTGTCCGCTCTTGAATTAAATCTTCCAAAATGCATTCCTCGCATTTGCCTGGATTGAACTCCATCTGCCATTTCTCTGCCCAACTCTCCAATCCATCTATATTTTGCTGTATTCTCTGACAGTCCTCCTCGCTATCTGCAACTCCACCAATCTTAGTATCATCTGCAAACTTGCCCATCAGGGGCAAAATTCTCCGACCCCACGCAGGGTCCGAGAATCGGCTGGCGGCGGCGTTATTCCCGCTCCCGCCATGTAAGGAATTATCCGACCCGCCATTAAACGGCGTTGTTCAAATCCCGCCGGCCGCCAAGGAGAACAGCTGGCGCCGGCGGGATGTCATGTTATTTTTAGGGTGAATAATTCTCCGGCCCGGATGGGCCGAAGTCCCGCTGACGTGGCCACGGGTCACGTCAGCGAAAATCAAAGTAGGTTTATAACGGCGTCAACCATTGATGATGGTTGACGCTGTTCAGTAACCTACATCGAGTGCGCGGGGGGGGGGGGGGTGGGTAGCGGCGTTGGAGAGGGGTGGAGAGCGGTGGGGAGGGGGGTAGCGGCGTTGGAGAGGGGTTGGGAGGGGTGGGGAGGGGGGGTAGCGGCGTTGGAGAGGGGTTGGGAGGGGTGGGGAGGGGGGTAGCGGCATTGGAGAGGGGTGGAGAGGGGTGGGGAGGGGGGGTCGCGGCATTGGAGAGGGGTGGAGAGGGGTGGGGAGGGGGGGTAGCGGCGTTGGGGGGGTGGGGGGGTTGGGGGGTGGGTTGCGGCGTTGGGGGGGGGTGTGTTGCGGCGTTGGGGGGCATGCAGTGTGACAGAGCCGGAAAGGTTGGCTCCACAGGGTGCCACCTTTAATGGGCACAGCAATCTGAACTAGAAGTAACTGCCCACCCTCACCCTCCAATGGATACAGACAGCGCCGGCTCTAGGGTTGCTGGCGCCCCGGGCAAGCTGAACTTCGGCGCCCTTGGGGAGGGGGGGACGGGGCCGAGGGGGGGGGGGGGGCCGAGGGGGGGGGGCGGGGCCGAGGGGGGGGGCCGAGGGGGAGGGCGGGGCCGAGGGGGGGGGGGCGGACATGCGGGGGGGGCGGACCCGAAATGGGGGCGGACCCGAGGGCGGGGCGGGGGGGCGGACCCGAGGGCGGGGCGGGGGGCGGACCCGAGAGGGGGGCGGACGCGGGGGGCGGACCTGAAGGGGGGGCGGACCCGAGGGCGGGGCGGGGCGGGGGGGCGGACCCGAGGGCGGGGCGGGGGGCGGACCCGAGGGCGGGGCGGGGGGCGGACCCGAGAGGGGGGCGGACGCGGGGGGCTGACCCGAAGGGGGGGCGGACCCGGGGGCGGGGCGGGGGGGCGGACCCGAGGGCGGGGCGGGGGGGCGGACACGCCGGGGGGCGGACCCGAGGGCGGGGCGGGGGGGCGGACCCGAGGGCGGGGCGGGGGGCGGACCCGAGAGGGGGGCGGACACGCGGGGGGGCGGCGCGGGGGGCGGACCCGAAGGGGGGGCGGACCCGAGGGCAGGGCGGGGCGGGGGGGCGGACCCGAGGGGGGCGGGGGGTGCGGGGGGGACAGAGCGGGGGGGGGCGGACCCGAGGGGGGCGGGGGGGGACCGAGCCGGGGGGCCGCCCTGGGGACGGGCGGCCACCGCGCATGCGCTGGTTGGCACCGGCTCAACTGCGCCTGCGCGGGTCCCGAGTCTCTGGCGCCCCCGAGCACATGGCGCCCCGGGCGACGGCCCGAGTTGCCGGTGCCTTGAGCCGGCCCTGGATACAGAGGACAAGCATCAGGGTCTCTGCCCCTAAACTAAATTTAAATAGCTTAACGCTGTTGTTTCTGGGGTCGAAGGAAGTTTCACCTGCCAGCGTCAGGGACTCGGAGGTGAGGGTAACATCCGGGCTTGAGGTTGGTGGTGCAAGGGAGGCTCATGGGCAGGGCCTCTCGGGAACCCTGCTATGGGTGTGGCGATGATGGGGGGAAAGGATGATGCTCCCCCCCTTCCCCTCCCAACGCCGCAACCCACCCCCCCCAATGCCGCAACCCACCCCCAACCCCCCCCCACCCCCAACGCCGCTACCCCCTATCCAACACCGCTAACCCCCCCCAACGCCGCTACCCCCCTCCAACGCCGCTAACCCCCCTCCAAAGCCGCTACCCCCCTCCAGCGCCGCTACCCCCCTTCCCCCTTCCCCCCCTCCAACGCCGCTACCCCCCCTCCAGCACCGCTACCCCCCCTCCAGCACCACTACCCCCCTTCCCCCCCTCCAGCGCCGCTACCCCCCTCTCCAGCGCCGCTACCCCCCCTCCAGCGCCGCTACCCCCCCCAGCGCCCCTACCCCCCTCCAGCGCCGCAACCCCCCCCCCCTTCCCTTCCCTTCCCTTCCCTTCCCCCCTCCAACACGCCACTTCCGCAGCGGCTGATACTGACGCGTACAGCGTCACTCCGCTGCTGGCCCTTTCAGGACGGCAGATTTAGGCCTTTAAAGCAGGCCCCGACGCCGGAATCACAGCGCCGCTTTTGCCCGCCGGTAATGGGCGTCACGTAAGTCTTCGGTGAATTTCGCCCCAGACCACTTATACCTTCGTCCAGATCATTTATGTAGATCACAAACAACAGTGGTCCAAGCACGGACCCCTGTGGAACACCACTAGTCACCTTTCTCCATTTTGAGATACTCCCTTCCTGTTGCCCAGCCAGTTCTTTATCCATCTAGCTAGTACACCCTGAACCCCATACGACTTCACTTTTTCCATCATCCTGCCATGGGAAACCTTATCAAACAAAAGCAACTAGAGCAACTAAGAAAATGGAATGGAGTTCCTAGAGGAAGCAGGGTGGAAGGAAGTGTAATTGAGGTAGCTGTAGGACTCTGTGGGTTTATAATCAATATTAGTTATGATATTAATATAATTAGTGATGATATTGGCAATATAATCCCAGAAATGGAGACAGAGAAGTCAAGGAAGAGAAGTGTCAGAGATGGACCACATAAAGGTGAGAGAGGTGTAGATATTGGATGCAAAATTGATAACATTTGCCAGTCCAGTTGAGGGTAGGAAGCAGCACTGATACAGTCATCGATGTGCCACAAAAAGACTTAAGAGAAGAGGCCTAAGGAGGACTGGAATGAGGAATGTTCCAAATAGCCCACAAAAAAGACAGACATTATCAGGGCCCACGCAGATACCCATAGCATCAGCTTTTATGTGGAGGAAATGAGGCAAGTCAAAGAAGAAATTGTTAAATGAGAGATGTTTCCCCTGATCACTGCTATAAAAAAGATTAAATAAGTTTTTATATAGGTCCAGTAAGACTGTAGTGTTCCTCAAGAGGGACATTTAGTACTATTTGTGGTCAATCAAAAAGCAAAGGTTTAAATAAATATATATTTATAATATCCATTTTAAAAAGTTATATTATTTCTTAAAGGGGAACAAAATACACGGTATTCCCAGTAAGCATCTGCAAAGAGAAATGAAAGGCCAACATTTTCACTATCAACCTTTATCAGAACTGACAGCTGACATTCAAGTTGCGATCTGTACTTCTCCATGAAAGAAAGATGATGCAAAAGCAAATCCAATTTTTATTCTACGCAGCAGCGATATTGCATGATCAGATTTTACTGTCAGATAGGAGAACCTGAATGTTCAACATGGTTACTTGGAGAACTGCGACGGTTCAAGAAGGCAGCTCACCACCACCTTCTCAAGAGCTATTGGGGGTGAGCAATGAGGAGAGCCCGGCCCAGCCACATCCTGTAAAATTTTTTTTTTATGTGCAAAATTGCTCAACTTCTATTGGTAATTACAACTGGGGGCTTTTACACAAAAATTATCAAAAATTCTCTTTGATTTTACATCTCTTGTCCTTTTTAATGTCGGCAGTCTTGATTTCTGCAAAATACATTGTTACATAACAACGTTAGAAGTAGGAGCAGGTATAGACCACAGTTGCTCCGCTATTCAACAGGATCATGGCTGATCTTGGGCTTCACTTTTCTTTTACCGCCGACCCCCCATATCCTTCAATCCCAGAGAGACCAAAAAAAGTGGGTGAGATTCTCTGAAATGGCGGCTAGGTGTTGATGCCGGCATAAACACCGGAGTGTTTCACGCCGGCATTAACATGCCCCTTGGCCCAGCGATTCTGTAGCCCACAGAGGGCTAGCACGGTGCCGGAGTGCTCCACGCAGCTCCAGCTGCCGATATGGCTGCGGGTCCGCGCATGTGCGCGGCGGCAGCCCCACACAACATGGCGACCTACACAGCGGACGGCCCCCATGATATAAGCCCTCCCCCGATCGCGAGCCTGGCCATCCTGGAGGCCCCATCCCAGTGACGCAGCTGCCACCCTGGGTGCCCGCCAGGTGGAACCATGTTACAACGACACCGACGGGAACTCGGCCAGTACCCGGCAGAAAGTAGCCACGGGGGCCTCTTTCAATGGCCCCAACCGACGCCACATTGACCGTGCGCCCGGATTTCGGTGTCAACGCCCATTCTCCGCCCCGCGTCGAGCGCAATTGCGCCGCGGAGGCTCGGAGAATCCCGCCCCTTGTCTATCCCAGCCTTAAATGTATTCAATGATGGAACATCCACAACCCCCTCTGGGATATAGGGCGGCACTGTGGTTAGCACTGCTGCCTCACTTCTCCAGGGACCCGGGTTCAATTCTGGCCTTGGGTGACTGTCTGTGTGGAGTATGTACGTTCTCTCCGTGTCTGCATGGGCTTCCTCCAGGTGCTCAGGTTTCCTCGCACAGTCCAAAGATGAGCAGGTTAGGTGGACTGGCCATGCTAAATTGTCCCTTAGTGTCCAAAAGGTTAAGTGGGATTATTGCATTACAGGGATAAGGTGGAGGCATGGGCTTAAGTAGGGTGCTCTTTACAAGGGCTGGTGCAGACTCGATGGGCCGAATGGCCTCCTTCTGCACTGTAAATTCCATGACAGAGAATTACAAAGATTCACAACCCTTTGAGTGAAGTAATTTCTCTGCATCTCAGTCCAGAGTGATCAGCCCCTTATCCTGAGTCTGATCCCCCGTGTTTTAGATACCCTGACCAATGGAAACAATCTCTATGTCCAGCCAATCAAGTCCTTTCAGAATTTAACATGATAAATCTGGTATAATTTCACAGTTCCACGACGAATATTCTATTTACAGATGTTATCCTGTGGCGCTGGAATTCATTCATCTTGTGTTGCGTGCAGTAGATTCAAAATATGAGATTAGTAATGCCGAAGATAAAATATGGCAGTACATCAAACCCAACAATGCAATCACTGAAAAGTGGAAGAAAATCCAGCATGATTTGATTTTCTCAATGATCCATGAAATTAATTAACTAGCTTGATGTAAACGCTTAATCCAGCAGTTGCTCATTATTGTAGTTGTGCCACCTTTTCTTTGTTTGGAGGGTGAAGGATGTGTAGGGAAAGAGAGAGAAAGGGCTGTCTAAAAATTTATTTCAGTGAACTACGAAGACAAAGGGGGTGGTTTATGAATGTATTGTCGGAGCACAGAGCCTCTGTGGGGTTGCCAATGGGAAGTGGCATAGGCAAACAAAACTACAGTCAGTTTGGTAGGAGTGTGGGGGAGTGAGGTACAATACCACCAGCGGGATCTTGGATGACCTCAAGTTTGCAGAGGATGGGAGACCAGCCAGAAGAGCATTAGAGTAGTCAAGTGGGAGGTGACAAGGGCATGGATGAGGGACACTTGGGGAACGGGATGGGGGCAGACAGAGAGAAACCACAGAGTTCAGGTTGGAGAATGTGGAGGGGGTTATGGAAACAGGAAACCATTCTGTTCGGAGGAGGGAAGGAAACAGTGGTCAAAGTATAGTCACTGAAGTAGCATTGGGTGGGGGGATGGTGATGGATGTAGGAGCGTATATAGATGAGACAGGTGGAGATCGGCATGGTGCTCGGTGATGAGGATAGAAAAGCATGAGGTTGTTGCTTGATGGAATGGGGACAGATATATTGCTTATGACCAGGGTCAGTGTGGAGGACACTAGGGCTGAGGTACTTACAGAGCCTCAGGGGTGGGATCCAGGAGGTAACCTGTGCTTATTTAAATGGGAATAGGTGATAATGAAGAAGAGATATATGACGAAAGAGATGATCAGAAGGTAGCATTTATAGGTAACTAGACCTTCACCACCCCCAACAGTAGTTACCGTTTTTGAACAGTTTCTTTGTGTGGGTTTCAGGATGGAGAAAGTAACAGAAAATGCTTAATTCCTCCTCCCTGATAGCTTACGGACAATTTTCTGTCATTAGAACAGAAACAACTATTTGTCAGTGCGATTTGAAGGTCATGCACAGTATTTGTCGGCGATTGCAAATAGGTCGGGGCAACCAATATTCAAAGTGATTAAATTAGAGATTTCAAATCACCAAGGAGGCTGGAAAGTTAAATCCCATTTTAATTTGTTCATTTTAACATTAACATTGTTTTGTTTTTTTAAATAATTTTTATTGGAATTTTTTGAAAAATATATATCAACAAAACAATAATAACAATAACAATAATAATAATAAACACCCCCCGGCACCCGTAACAATGCATATAACAACCCCCCCCCTCCACTTTCCCACCCTCCCCCCCGGGTTGCTGCTGCTGCTGACCTAGTACCTTATCGTTGAGCCAGAAAGTCAAGGAAAGGCTGCCACCTCCTAAAGAGCCCTTGTACCGACCCCCTCAGGGCGAACTTGACCCTCTCCAACTTAATGAATCCCGCCATGTCATTAATCCAGGTCTCCACACTCGGAGGTCTCGCATCTTTCCACTGCAGCAAGATCCTCCGCCGGGCTACTAGGGACGCAAAGGCCAAGACATCGGCCTCTTTCGCCTCCTGCACTCCCGGCTCCACCCCAACCCCAAATATCGCGAGTCCCCATAACATTAACATTGTTAATACTACAGCATTCCAGGCATGAAATGTTTTTGGCTATGTTTAATGCTGATGTAATAGGTACTTTCAAAGTTGTTGTCTTCAAAGCTGAGGGTGGAGTGTACTTTAGATTTGTTAAAGCAAGAAGCAGAGCACCATAATGGTTCTGTCAAGTGAGCCCGATTGTAGCAGACATCAGGCAGCATCTGACAAAATGTGGCACCTAGGAACCCGAACAAAATGGGAATCAGGGGAAAGCTCTCTGCTATCGGTATTGGGTGGCACGGTAACACAGCAGTTATCACAGTTGCTTCACAGCGCCAGGGACCCGGGTTTGACACCCGACTTGGGTCACTGTCTGTGCGGAGCCTGCATGTTCTCCCTGTGTCTGTGTGGGTTTCTCCAGGTGCTCCGGTTTCCTCCCACAAGTCCCGAAAGATGTGCTGTTAGATCATTTTGATATTCTGAATTCTCCCTCTGTGTACCCAAACGGGCACCTGAATGAGGCGACAAGGGGCTTTTCACAGTAACTTCATTGCAGTGTTAATGTAAGCCTACTTGTGACAATAATAAAGATTATTATTATTATTATTGGAGTCTTACCTAGTACAAAGGAAGATCGTTGGGGTTGTTGGAGGCCAATTATTTCAGGCACAGGACATTACTGCAGGAGTTCCTTTGGGTAGCGTCATAGGTCCAGCCACCTTCGGTTGCATCATCAATGACCTAACCTCCGTCATCAGGTCAGAAGTGGGGATGTCTGCTGGTGGTTGCAATGTTCAGGATCATTTGCAACTTCTGAGATATTGTAGCAGTCTGTGTCCATATGCAGCAAAGCCTAGACACCATTTAGGATTAGGCTGATATGGCAAGTAGCATTCATGCCACAAAATTGACAGGCAATAGTCATCTCCAGCAAGAGAGAATATAACCATCTCCCCTTGACATTCGGTGGATCACTTGGTTGCGTGGTGTACCGAAAATAACAACTCTTTAAATGTTAGCAAAACCAAGGAACTGATCATCGACTTCAGGAAGCGTAGTATGACACAGACCCCCGTCTACATCAATAGCTCCAAAGTGGAGATAAGAACATAAGAACTAGGAGCAGGAGTAGGCCATCTGGCCCCTCGAGCCTGCTCCGCCATTCAGTGAGATCATGGCTGATCTTTTTTGGACTCCGCTCCACTTTCCAGCCCGAACACCATAACCCTTAATCCTTTTATTCTTCAAAAAACTATCTATCTTTATCTTAAAAACTTTTAATGAATGAGCCTCAACTGCTTTACTGGGAAGGAATTCCATAGATTCACAACCTTTTGGGTGAAGAAGTTCCTCCTAAACACAGTCCTAAATCTACTTCCCCTTATTTTGAGGCTATACCCCCTAGTTCTGCTTTCACCCGCCAGTGGAAACAACCTGCCCGCATCGACCCTATCTATTCTCTTTATATTTTATACGTTTCTATAAGATGCCCCCGCATCCTTTTAAATTTCAACAAGTACAGTCCCAGTCTACTCAACCTCTCCTTGTAATCTAACCCCTTCAGCTCTGGGATTAACCTAGTGAATCTCCTCTGTGCAGTATGTCCTTTCTCAGGTAAGGAGACCAAAACTGAATACAATACTCCAGGTGTGGCCTCACTAACACCTTATACAATTGCAGCATAACCTCCCTAGTCTTAAACTCCATCCCTCTAGCAATGAAGGACAAAATTCCATTTGCCTTCTTAATCACCTGTTGCACCTGTAAACCAACTTTTTGCGACTCATGCACACCCAGGTCTCTCTGCACAGCAGCGTGTTTTAATAATTTATCATTGAAATAATAATCCCTTTTGCTATTATTCCTACCAAAATGGATAACCTCACATTTGTCAATATCGTATTCCATCTGCCAGACCCGAGCCCATTCACTTAACCTATCCAAATCCCTCTGCAGACTTCCGGTATCCGCTGCACTTTTCGCTTTACCACTTATCTTAGTGTCGTCTGCAAACTTGGACACATTGCACTTGGTCCCCAACTCCAAATTATGTATGGAAATTGTGAACAATTGTGGGCCCAACACTGAACCCTGAGGGACACCACTAGCTACTGATTGCCAACCAGAGAAACACCCATTAATCCCCACGCTTTGCTTTCTATTAATTAACCAATCCTGTATCCATGCTACTACTTTACTCTTAATGCCATGCATCTTTATCTTATGCAGCAATCTTTTGTGTGGCACCTTGTCAAAAGCATCCTGAAAATCCAGATATACCACATCCATTGGCTCCCCGTTATCTACCGCACTGGTAATGCCCTCAAAAAATTCCACTAAATTAGTGAGGCACGACCTGCCCTTTATGAACCCATGCTGCGTCTGCCCAATGGGACAAATTCCATCCAGATGCCTCGCTATTTCTTCTTTGATGATAGATTCCAGCATCTTCCCTACTACCGAAGTTAAGCTCACTGGCCTATAATTACCCGCTTTCTGCCTACCTCCTTTTTTAAACAGTGGTGTCACGTTTGCTAATTTCCAATCTGCTGGGACCACCCCAGAGTCTAGTGAATTTTCACTCAATTATCATTAGTGCATTTGCAATTTCCCTAGCCATCTCCTTTCGCACTCTGGGATGCATTCCATCAGGGCCAGGAGACTTGTCTGCCTTTAGCCCCATTAGCTTTCCCATCACTACTTCCTTAGTGATAACAATCATCTCAAGGTCCTCACCTGTCATAGCCTCATTTCCATCAGTCACTGGCATGTAATTTGTGTCTTCCACTGTGAAGACCGACCCAAAAACCCTCTTCAGTTCCTCAGCCATTTCCTCATCACCCATTATTAAATCTCCATTTTCATTCTCTAAAGCAATATTTACCTTCGCCACTCTTTTTTGTTTTATATATTTGTAGAAACATTTACTGTCTGTTTTTATATTCTGAGCAAGTTTACTCTCATAATCTATCTTACTCTTCTTTATATTGCCCCCTAAAGATTTTCCAGTCCTCTAGTCTCCCACTAATCTTTGCCACTTTGTATGCTTTTTCCTTTAACTTGATACTATCCCTTATTTCCTTTGATATCCACGGTCGATTTTACATTCTCACCCTCCATCTGTATTTTAAATTCCACCATATTATGATTGCTCCTTCCGAGAGGATCCCTAACTATGAGAGGATTGATCAATCCTGTCTCATTACACAGGGCCAGATCTAGGACTGCTTGTTCCCTCGTAGGTTCCATTACATATTGTTCTAGGAAATTATCGTGGATACATTCTATAAACTCCTCAAGGCTGCCTTGACCGCCCTGGTTAAACCAATCGACATGTAGATTAAAACCCCCCATGATAACTGCTGTACCGTTTCTACATGCATCAGTTATTTCTTTGTTTATTACCTGCCCCACCATAATGTTACTATTTGGTGGCCTATAAACTACTCCTATCAGTGGCTTTTTCGCCTTACTATTCCTGATTTCCATCCAAATGGATTCAACCTTATCCTCCATAGCACCGATGTCATCCCTTACTATTTCCCGGATGTCATCTTTAAATAACAGAGCTACACCACCTCATTTACCATCCACTCTGTCCTTCCGAATAGTTTGATACCCTTGGATAATTAACTCCCAGTCGTGACCATCCTTTAACCATGTTTCAGTGATGGCCACTAAATCATAGTCATTCACGATGGCTTTTGTTTTGAATCTTAACACCTTGATCAGTAACCACTCCTAAGTTATTTTTCCTCTTAACATTTCTCCTAATTTTCCTTGTCGTTGAACCCATATCTTCATATTACAACCTGTTGCGTCGCTTTCCATTTATGTTTTTACTTCCCATTTTATTCCTTTTAGTATTACTGGGCCTATTCACTGAGCTCCCCTCACTCACTGTACCTTGTACTGTCGCCCTTTTTGATTTTTGACTATGGCTTCTCTGCCTTACATTTTCCCCCTGACTGCCTTTTGTTTCTGCCCATGTTTTACTACCTTGCAACTTCCTGCATCGTGTCCCATCCCCCTGCCTCATTAGTTTAAACACTCCCCAACCGCTCTAACAAATAGCCCCCCTAAGACATCAGTTCCAGTCCTGCCAAGGTGTAACCCATCCAGTTTATACAGGTCCCACCTCCCCCAGAACCGGTCACAATGCCCCAGGAATCTGAAACCCTCCCCCGACACCATCCCTTCAGCCACGTATTCATCCTATATATCCTGTCATTTCTACTCTGACTAGCACGTGGAACCGATAGTAGCACCGATAGTAATCCTGAGATCACTATCTTTGAGGCCCGATTTCTTAACTTCCTTCCTAGCTCCCTGTTTTCTGCTTTTAGGACCTCATCCCTTTTTTTACCTATGTCGTTTGTACCGATGTGTACAACCTTGGTGCCACAAGTTTGGCTGTTGCGGTTTTCCTCTGAGAGGCCATTCCCCTCAACAGGATCCAAAGCGGTATATCTGTTCTGCAGGGGAATGGCCACAGGAGACTCCTGCACTACCTGCCTCGCTCTCTTGCTCTATCTAGTAGTTACCCATTCCCTTCCTGCCTGTGGAGCCTGAGCTTGCAGTGTGATCACCTCTCTATCCACGATGCTCTCCAACTCGCAGATGCTCCACAGTGTCTCCAGCCGCCGCTCCAGCTGTGAAACTTGAGCTTCCATAAGCTGTAACTGGAGACACTTCCTGCACACATGCTGGCCTCGGGGACAAGAACTGTCCCCAGCCTGCCACATGGAGCAAGAGGAGCTGACCATGCCTTGGAGCCCTCCTGCCATCAATTTTTTCTTTAAATTAAACCTTTAAAATTCAACTTGAGAAAGATGTTTTTGTGTCAGATGAGATCCAATCCCTGTATACTATTTAATTAGCTTTATCCCTGAGTATTTATCTTGCTTGATCCTAGAACAAATTAAATAGTTATTTAATTGAAATTAAAAAGTTATTTAATTAAAATTAAAAAGTTATATTAATCAACTTAAAAATAGTAATTTAAATCAACCCAAAATAGTTATTTAAGTGAGATTTAAAAGTGAGATGGTCGATAGCTTTAAGTTCCCGGGGGTCACCATCACCAACAGTCTGTCCTTGTCCACTCAAGTTGATGCAATAGTCAGGAAAGCCCAACAACATCTCTATTTCCTACAGAAGCTAAAGAAATTTGGCATGTCTGCATCGACTCTTACAAATGTCTACAGATGTGCCATATAGATCATCCAACCGGCTGCATCACAGCTTAGTATGGCAACTGCTTGGCCCAAGATCGCAAGAAACTGCAGTGTGGTGAACTCAGCCCAACGCATCGCACAAGCTTGCCACCCTCCCATTGATTCTGCCTACACCTCCCTCTGCCTCAGGCAGGCAGACAGCATTGTCAGGGACCCCTCCCAAACAGACCCTTCCATCAGGCAGAAGATACAGAAATTTGAAGATCCGTACATCCAGACATAGGAACAGCTTCTTCCCCACAGCTACTAGACTCCTCAACGACTCTCCCTCAGACTGATCTGTTCCCTCTAAGAACACTATTCACAACACCCTATGCTACTCTTGCTCATGTATTTGCTTTGTTTGGTCCTTGTTCCGCACTGTAACCAATCACTATTTGTCGATGTACTTTGTCGATTATTCTTTTTGTCTACTGTACGCTCCCTTGGCCGCAGAAAAATACTTTTCTCTGTACGTCGGTACATGTGACAATAAATCAATCAATCAAATCACCATCACTGTATCATCTACAATCAACATCCTGGGGATCATCATTGCCTAAAAATTTAACTGGACTAACCATATGAAATCTGTGGCTACAAGATTTAGTCAGAGGCTAGGAATTCTATTGCAAGTAATTCATCTCCTAAATACCAAAGCCTATCCACCATCTACAAGATATAAGTCAGGAGTATGATGGAATATTCTCCACTTGCCTGGGTGCGTGCAACTCCAACAAGAGCTTGACACAATCCAGAACCAGTCAGCCCACTTGAGTGGCACCCCATTCGCCACTTTAAACATTCAATACCTCCACACAGTGGCAGCAGTGTGTAGCACATACAAGATGGAGTACAGCAAATAGGCAAGACCTTCCTCGATAGGACCTTCCAAACCTGCTACCTCTCCCACCCAGAAAGACAAAGGAAGTACATGGATGGGAACAACATCACCTGCAAGATCCCCTTCAAACCACATACCATCGTTGCTTGGCATTCCTTCACTGTCACAGGGTCAAACCCCTGGATCTCCCCTCCTCATAGCAAGATAGGTGTAACTACATAAGATGGGCGTAAGATGGACTGCAGTGGTTCAAGAGGACAGGTCATCCCCACTTTCTCGAGGGAAATCGGGAATGAGTAACAAATACTGGTCTTGCCAGTGATGCACACGTCCCATGAAAGAATTTTAAAAATCTCAGTTCTACACTCATTGCAATTCAGCCGCCGGCAGTGCACCCCACACGGGGGTTTCCCAGCGACGTGGGGTGGCTTCAATGGGAAATCCCATTGACAAGGAGTGGGAAGAACTGAATTCCGCCTCCAGCGAACAGTGCACTTTCAAGAAACACGTGGAAGGAGAACCGGAGAATCCAGCTCCTCATCTAACTCTTCTGCTACAATGTTAATGCTCTATTTGCATTGCACTTGAAGATGCAGACTAGGTAAGTTTTATTGATTATTTTTCCACTATTTACGTTTGAAATGCTTTAAAAAGTTATGTGTAGAAAAGCAGTTTAATTTTCTTTGCTGGTCAAAATTCTGGCTGAGGCTCTTCCCCTCAGTATTTGTCCACAACCCCATTTATTTGCTATGATTGGTTTCTGCTAACTTTAATCTTTTGCCAGAATGAGAAAATGGCCTACCTCTATAAAGATTAAAATCTCCAGGATCCTGCTCTGTAAAAGAGCATCAACAAATATTAGTTTACAGTTTCCTGAATACTGGTTGGGGATTTCCATGGGAATCTTCCAATCTCCCACTGTATTTGCAGTGGAAATGCGAGAGAAATTATCATTGTTTTTCTTTTAGATAATCTGTTAAATTGAGGTCCCATCTGCCCCTTCAAGTGGATGTTAAAGATCCCATGACATTCTTTCGAACAGTATGGGAGTTATCCTTCGTATCCTAGCCAATATTTATCCCTAATTCAAATTCACAGTAACAGATTATCCAACCTTCATCACATTGTTATTTCTGGGACCTTGCTGTATGCAAATTTGCTATGTTTCCAACTTTGCTACATTTCAAAAGGACTTAATTGGCTGTAAAGCACATTGGGACACCCTGTGGTCAAAGTGCCATATAAATGCAGTTTATATTTACATTGTTTCTACACTGATCTCCCACTGTGGAGCCCCCTTTAAGGCCCAGGTTCAAGAACAGAGAGAACACTTTGGGAAGTGGGTGATCTTGGCAATCCCACATTTATTTCCCATCTCTAGTTAGCCTGAGAAGGTGGCGGTGACATCTTTTCTTGAAGCAGTTAAGTCCTGGTGGTGATGGTGCTCCTACAGCCATTTTAAGTTTGGAGTTGTAAGATATTGATCCATGACAGTGAACAAGTCGTCATAAATATTCTGTTGCTGAAATGCATCTTGCAGATTGTACACAGTGCGGTGACTATATACAGGTGACAAATGGGTGAATATAGCATCTAGTAGCTGGAGCACTTGGACACCTTGGCAGTCCCAGGCTGGCACCAACCTGGCAGTGCCAAGGTGGCTGGCTGGCGCTAACAGTGTCAGGGTGCCACCCCACTCAGAGGGAAACCTCCTGGGGGCCTCCAATCCCCTGGAAGACCCCGCCAAGGTGCCATTCCGTCTGGTTCCCATTTGCGGGGACCAGTAGTGAACAGCACTTGCCTAAGGTCTCCAAGGTGAAGGAATTATATCCCAGGGCCTTGGTAGATCAGGCGGGTTGATATTAAAGTGAGACTAGCTACCTCACTCTAATATACAGATTTGCCAAACACAGATCCCGTCCACAAAGGGCAGGATTCAGATCGCAACGTCTCGCGAGATCCCATTAAATCTCACAAGGCCTGGCGAGGCGGGTGCACAGCAATATCCCGATGTGACTGGGACATCCAGAATATTAATTGCTGCTTTTACCTCATCACCAGTATAAATATCCAGGAGGCCTGAGTAGGCAAGTAAACGTAAGTTTGTTTAGATCAAAGGAAATGGCTGCTTCAGCGGTAAGCACACATAACAAGTCATCCTCATCAGGGCAAGCAAGGTGCCCGTCACTGTCCGCACCAACTTTTGTATTGTCTCGTAAGAACCCCAGCTGGGCGAGCCTCTGCCCAATCACAGGGAATTTCATATTCCACAAGTCCCACTGCGAGATTGGTTAGGCCTGTGGGCCTTGTGAGGATTATTACTATGCTGATTGGTCGCCAAGGTAGTGTAGGGTCATTAAGAGTCCTGGGAATGTGATGATTGGTCTTCAACAAGCCGAGACATTTCCCTTTGTTTGTTATGGCTTAAGCAACTGGCTTAGTGACATTTACTGAGTCACTTCATTACCACAGTCAGTAAAATGTGACCTTAATATTGTCAACCGTACTCTGATCTGAGCAGAGGAAGAGGATGCAGGCCAAGCTGAAAGCTGAGGCTGGTCTTCAGTTTGGAGTTAAGTTCGAGATGAGCTGAGAGGAGAGCACAAGCCAAGGCGAAACATTTTGCTGATAATGGCAGCAGATTATGAATGAGCGTAGGACCCAAGCTGGGGAGAAATGGGTTTGTTGGGTTGGGTTGGGCATGGGCATGTGGTTGGCCAAGATTCTGTCCAGACATGAGGCAAATAAAACTTTTGGAAACATTTATATCGATGAGTGTTATGGGAAATGTAATCGATTAAAGTGTGTTCTAAATTTTTATGAGCAATTACCGAGTCTAAAATTACTCACTGCAGTGTTGCATTTTTCGAATTACTTTTTAATATCTTATTTTCAGTTTTCCCCAAACCTTTGGAGCTTTCAACAATTTCATGACAGAATGCATGATTTCACCATGGACAAAGAGGCAAGCCGCTTGGAGAAGGACTATGTTCATAGTGTCTATGAGAAGATTGCCCCTCACTTCAATGACTCTCGTTATAAGGCCTGGCCCCGAGTACGACAGTTTCTGCTGGAACAGGAATCGGGCAGTCTCATTGCTGACGTTGGTTAGTATATAGTCCGGTTGCTAATCTATTTTGAGTGATCAAACGTTGGATTCAGAAAATGTCTTCTGCTTGATTTTAAATGCTGAGAGTGATTTAGATTTTATTTCCCAGCTCTTCTAAATGCTTATTTCCATTTGGCAGTGATGTAAAAACTGTCTGCTGTAATTAAAGATTTTATTTCCTCGGGTGGTAAGTAGTCCACTGTGCCAACATCTTCACCATCAATGCTAACACCATCCTGTTCAACTCCCATCGGAAAATAATGGCCGGGATCTTCCGCTCCTAACACCAAGACATTTGCTGCTATTGGAGCCACAAGGACATCAAAACCTCTGAGGAACTGACTTATGTTCAAATCCCAGAAGCATTGGGTCGCCTGAAACGGCTCCAGAGGAGCTTTGTTTACTAATGGTCCCACCAGGACCTGACAGCTTGTAAACTTGTTCTGGCTTCCCTATATTTACCCTGTTATTTACACTGTCGTATTTAGGGATACTCTTGGCAGGCATAAGCCTGCTCCAGGAGCACAACCTTCAAATTGGGGTGAGTGTCAAAAAACACAACTAATTTGTGGACCCCAGAAAGTCTCCACGGACTCCAGCGGTCCTCAGATACCAGTTTTGAGAACTAGTGCAATACTCCTTTCAACCCCACTGTCAGTGGCCACCATTCGCTCCCAATCTCCCCAACACAATGACAATAGCATCCTCAAACTGATTTTCAGATATTTTCATTGCTTTATCCATCCCTGACGAGGCAATGTTTTCCAACCCTGCATTCCAAGCGTACATCTTGCACTCTCCTGGGCCTGGTCTACCTCTCTCTCCCTCTTCACCATCTGTGGTAGAGGCTTCAACTATCATGCACT
The DNA here is from genome assembly GCF_902713615.1 of Scyliorhinus canicula. Lineage (NCBI taxonomy): Eukaryota > Metazoa > Chordata > Chondrichthyes > Carcharhiniformes > Scyliorhinidae > Scyliorhinus > Scyliorhinus canicula. The sequence goes on from NC_052159.1 coordinate 40,338,889, forward strand.
TGTATTCTGGGATTCTTTCATCAAACCTTGATACCTTTCATCCCACCTTCAAAAACGTCTCTCTAACCATATTTTGGTCACTTCCTCTAACCTTTGTTTATTTCTCTTCTTGCTTAGGGTCCCTGACACCAACTTTACCCCCTAGTTAAATGGTATTGACTTTTTTTTATGTGAACATGCTATAAATTGAACGTGTCAATGAGTTTGGTAGTTCTATTGCACTGTCAACATTGACAATATTGAAACAGCATTTTCCAATGCGCTACCTGAACCAAGTATATAGAGTGGAAGTGGGGAGTATCAAAGTGATATTGCTTATCACATAGCTATAGAAGGGAAATCCCCTTGCATGCAGTCAGAAGGAAGTAGAATGTTAGTTTTTTTATTAACATTTTATTAAAACAGATTTGTATCCAAAACAAAGCAATATTGAAAGATAAGGTTCCATGTCGGGCTGTGGGCTGGTATAAACATGGTTTCATTTGAGCAGTGTGACAATTTCAACATAATGTTGCGATTAAAAGTATAGTGTAAAAAAGAGTCTTTTTGAATACTTTTTGAAGGTTTCATTTTTTAGATTTTCAGAGACTCTTTTGGTAGTCTGTAGAACTATGTAATAAAAAGCAGAATTTTGCAAGCTTGATTCCCAGTCTGCAGAATTGTAAATGCCGCCACAGTCTCAGAGGACCAGAGGACCACAGCTCTCCCTTTTGAGAGCTGACTGTTGGTGATTTTATCCTGAGGGCCACCTCGCCTCTCGTGAGGGGCAAGGTTGAGAAGGCAGGTCCTTCATGAATAACCTCAGCAGGTACGGGAATTGAACCTTCGCTGTTGGCGTCGCTCTGCATTATGAACCAACTGTCCAGCCAAATGAGCTAACCCTCCACCCTCCCAGCTGAATTTATCGAATTTACAGTGCAGTAGGAGGCCATTCGGCCCATCGAGTCTGCACCGGCTCTTGGAATGAGCACCCTACCCAAGCCCACACCTCCACCCTATCCCCATAACCCAGTAACCCCACCTAACACTAAGGGCAATTTGGACCCTGAGGGCAATTTAGCCTGGCCAATTCACCTAACCCGCACATCTTTGGACTGTGGGAGGAAACCGGAGCACCCGGAGGAAACCCACGCACACACGGGGAGAACGTGCAGACTCCACACAGACAGTGACCCAAACCAGGATTCGAACCTGGGATCCTGGAGCTGTGAAGCATTTGTGCTAACCACTATGCTATACTCCAAGTTAGAATACTCAATGTCCCCAGACTGGGGACTCTACTGAGGAAGAGGCTTGCGGACTTGAAATGTTAACTCCATTTTTCTCTCCACAGAAACTCCTGGATCTGCTGCGTTTTTCCAGCATTTTCTGTTTTTGTTGGGAAAGCAAAGACCAGCCAGGATTCTCCCTCTTGCCTGGTGTCCTCTGATTGGTGTTAGAAATTTCCCATGTGGAGCATGGGTGTTGGGAAATTGGGCCTTGGTTCAGTAGTCTATTTACATTTACTGCCTGGATAAAGAAGGTAAAGAATTGCCAACTGGGCAGATGGATTACCCCATTGGAACCCCTTCAGGATAAGGGCCTGTCCTGAGAATAGGAGAAAAAACAGAAGGGACTTTGTCCTTTTTTACAACCACTGCCCAGGGGTATTCTCCTGATCTCCCACCTGAACCTCACAAGGTGATCAGTGTACATGCCTGAGAAAAGGTGTTTCTGCCTGCCTTCAGTGAATCTTAGAATCATAGAATCTGCAGTGCAGAAGGAGGCCATTCAGCCCATCGTCTGCACCAGCCCTTGGAAAGAACACCGTACCCAAGCCCACACCTCCATCCTATCCCCGTAACCCAGCAGCCCCACCCAACCTTTTTTGACACTAAGGGCAATTTAGCATTGCCAATCCACCTGACCTGCACATTTTTGGACTGTGGAAGGAAACCGGAGCACCCGGAGGAAACCCAGGCTGACATGGGGAGAATGTGCAGACTCCGCAAAGACAGTGACCCAAGCCGGAATCGAATCTGGGACCCTAGAACTGTGAAACAACTGTGCTAACCACTGTGTCACCCAATGAAAACCACAGTGGACATTTTAACCCAAAGGTTTTGACCTCTGGAGTTATGTTACAGCAATTCGACATGAGGCTCCTTTCAACTTGAAACTCGTCTTCCACTTGACCTTTCCACATGTTATTATAGTCGATGAACCATCAGCCTATGGTTATAGTGTTAGTCGTGGCTCACTGTGGTAGGACTGCTGCCTCTGGGTGCTTTTGGTTTTTATCTTGCATGTTATAATTTAATGAAACAGGTGCTGTTTAAGATTTATTTCCACAACATCTATCTCTTAAATTAGGATGTGGAAATGGAAAGTATCTTTGCATCAACAAGCAGGCCTACAAAGTAGGTTGTGACTATTGTCTGCCTCTGGTAGAATCAGCAAGGGAACAGAGCTACGAAGCCATGGTATGTGACAGTTTGCATTTACCATATCGGGATCAGTGTTTTGATGCCATTCTATCTATAGCAGGTAAGAAATTAATTCCTTCTGTCTGTCTTTAATTCTCTGTATGAACCAAAATACAGAGTGTAATTGTTCATTTGTTCACACCTAAAATAAATGCAGGGAAACAACGGGTTAGATACAATGCCATGGAAATTGGATTGATTTGCCATTTCTGAGCATATGGGCATGAATCATATCAATAAAGCAGTGGGACAGCAGTGCTGGGTTTGCACAGGCATTGGCCCCATTGCTAAATTCTTGGGGTCCACTGCTTTGGCGGCCGCCTAAAACAGTTGTTAGGCTAATGTCTGTTGAAGGAGCCATTTTTTAAATTAGTCAGTGATGCCTGGCCTTCCCCACCCCCCACTATTGTTCAGCAGGACTCATGATCAGCAACGGTGGATAGATGCAAAATACCTCTTCCTTCAGGGCTGGAGTGCTTGTCCAAATCCTCATGTACTGTGATCTCATCAACTCAGCTCACCCGGATCCCACTGACTACACTCTGACCCCACCAGAGCTCACTCCGATCCTACCTGACCTCAATCCTGTTGTATAAAGTATCTGGCCTAGCAAGGGTTAATGTGGGACTGGGAAAGAGTGCCACTCACTGTATGATGTAGTGAGGCACCTGACCTGAGACAAGGAGGGTTAGTTGTGGACTGGGCAGAGACCGGTGTACAAGCAAGCGTGGAGTTAGCTTGTATATATATATACATAGTTCTGGATTATCAATAAACACAATGTTCAATGATATAAGACTCAGGGCCTCTGACTGACACTTGCAGAATGTACAACATCTGTCACCACCCAGTGGTGACTCAAACGGTCCTAAATTAACATATCCTGTCAGGTGAGTTGCCAGAAGCCATAAATAGGATCAGTCAAATTCTTTACTCTATTCAGGATCAGCAAATATTAACATGTAAATGAGTGTTGACCGTAGAATTGATACAATGCTAACAATTCGCTGAGCTTTGATTTGGATTTTAATCTCATACATGTTTAATATTTACAATACGCATTGAAACCTGGTTATTAATGTGTCCGGCTGCCAGTTCGGAGATGGGGAAACAAATGCGATTGATACCCTACAGTTAAGTTTGGCAGGACCTCCATATTCCCAGCCTGAAAATGCATCCCCACTCCGTCACCCTACCTCCACCCAACTCCCACTGCTACCTGCCTCCTCTCTACCCACTGCCCACTGCCACACTCCCTTCCCCTGCTCCATCCTCCCCTCCCACTCCTTTCCTCCATACCACTATCACTTCCCTTGCTCACCGCCCATCCTTCCATCACGCCCATGAGCCGGCCCTATCCCTAGCTTCCCTGCGTCCCTTTCCGACCTCTTCTCCCGCGTTATCCCGCTCCTTGCTCTTTTTTGGTCTGCCAGTACATATTGGGTCTCGACCTGGACAAATCCACATGGCTTTTAGGTGTTGGCAAAGTGTCAGTAGAACTTCTCATGTGTTGGCTACATTGACTAGTGGTCTAAGGTGACTGGGAGCAAAACCAGGACTTGCCTGCCTTGATCGACTGTATTTTAAATAAAATTAGAATAATGCCTTATTCCTTCTAATTTAGAACCATTCATTTGCTAATGTATCTTTAAATATGTTTAAACCTGAGTCCATATGATCTAATTCTAAACTAGATGAGAGTAGGACTTTGTAAATAAAATTTACAACCCCCAATACAGAGGAAGCATTTCAATCTTCCTGATTAACAGGTAGTTCAGTCTTCTTAGTTCATAGTTAACTTAACAACTTAAAAATGTACTAAAGGTTATTATTTTTGGAATTTTTTAATGCAATCTGTGTGTACAAGTTACAAAATTAATGACAGATAATTCTATCTTAAATATATTAATTACATGCTTGAATTAAATTATATGGCTAATTTTAGCACGGTTGGTTGCAGTGAATTACAGAAAAAGATCAGACTCCAACTGCTGAAGATGGAAGATAGATTAGCAAAGCTAAATGTTACTATTCAAAAAGCGGGATGCTACAGATGCTGGAAATCTGAAATACAAACAAGAAATGCTGGAAATACTCAGCAGATCAGATATCATCTGTGGAGTGGGCCTGGATTTTAATCCTTGAGGCGGGAAGAGGGAGTTGGAAAAATGCCTGGCTCGGCCAGCCCACCTTGGGAGAAAATACCCTCAAGGGCAGGATAGGGGCTGGGGTCGATCTGGAGTCAAGTCAGTAAGCTGGGCAAGAAGTGTGCAAGGCAGCCACAAAGACTGCCGGGTGCAGAGGTGGGCGGTTTAAAAGTCGTCGGACTTTGTTCCACTGAGGGAAAAAAACACACACACACCCCTAACCCTTAACCCTCACAGCCTGCAATCCTACTTCATGCCCCATCCAGGCCACTTCATGCCTCCGAGCCATTCCCTCTGGCCCTTCAGGTCCCCCATGCCAAGCTCTGCCCTTTCATGCTAATTGACCCACTGTACACTTTGTGGAACCAATGAACATCACATTGCACAGTGGAATGTTTAAGAAAACGTTTTTTTTTTATTTATCCAAAGAGAACTTTTTTCTATGTTTGGGGAAAAAAGTCTGGACCAAGCAAATTGAAGTATCAATCATTCAGGCCCTTCGAGATTTGAAAATCCACAAAATGCTTGAAACCACGTAACCTGTGTCAACAAGCATAGTGAAACTGATCACAGACATCAGAGTGCCTGAGCTGTCAATCAAACAATGTTTCCTCTGGGAAGCAGGTGTTCTGATAATATAATAATAATCGTGACTCTCTGCCAAGTATACACAGGGGTGGGTGTGCGGGCAGTACATGGCATGGAGGCATTGGCGAACTAGGATGTGGGTGGAATGAAATGAAATGAAATGAAAATTGCTTATTGTCACGAGTAGGCTTCAATGAAGTTACTGTGAAAAGCCCCTAGTCGCCACATTCCGGCACCTGTTCGGGGAGGCTGATACGGGAATTGAACCGTGCTGCTGGCCTGCCTTGGTCTGCTTTAAAAGCCAGCGATTTAGCCCAGTGTGCTAAACCAGCACACTGAACAGAAAGGCAGAGCTTGGAATGAGGACAGGCATTGATTAACATAGCGGGTTGGATTCTGACCGGAGAATCCCGCCCAGGTTGCTTCCAGCCAGTGTCACATTGCTGTTGGATAAACCTCTGGGTAAAAATGCAATCGTACGAATTCCTCGCTTATGGATTGACGAGAAGAGGATGGCTACTTGAAAACTACAAGCATGAAATATTAAGATTTATTCTGATGAATTATTTGCAAATTATATTTTACTCTAAGTAACCTATAAAAGCTAGAATGGTTTTAAAACCATGCAATGCATTTTTGTCTTCCAGACTAAAATGGCACCCATCCACCACTTTAAGTATTCACTCCCTCTACCACCGACGCATAGTGGCAGCTTACATGATGCATTTGCAGCAATTTACCAAAGCTCCTTCAACAGCACCTTCCAAACCCATGGCCTCTACCCAGAAGGACAAAGGCAGCAGATGCATGGTAACAACACCAGCTGCAGGGTTCCCTCCAAGCCACTCACTATCCTGACTTGTAAAATATATTGCCGTTCCTTCACTGTCACTAGGATCAAATCCTGAAAGTCTTCCTAACAGCTCTGTGGGTGTCCCTACACCACATGGCCCGCTGCGGTTCAAGAAGGCGGCTTACTGCCACCTTCTCAAGGGCAATTAGAAGTGGCAATAAATGCCGGCCTAGCCAGCAACTCCCACAATCTGTGAAAGTATAAAATATTTTTTTTAAAGACACATAAGGGGATCCGTTACTACACCAGGAGCCTTCTTAGAAAAATACCAATGGACTTGCAAGCTGACACAAGTTTTGAAAACGTCTTTTTCTGCTTTCTGCATCACTCCTTTTGGCTGCCAGATTCCATAACCCGCTTGTCAATCACTCAGTTGTCGATTCTGAACATATTTCATAACCACCCTGATTGCACAGCAGGAGTGTTAGATTTCTGTATATAGCTGTGACAGGCAGAACATGTTTCACAAATGGATTTGCAAAGTTGTCTCTTCTTGAAGAAAAGTTCTGATATATATACATGGTTCTCTGATTTGCATTTCACACTTTGCTGCCAAAACTAACCATTTGATAAGTGGTAAGAAATCTAAGGAAGGTTTTGCATGTGTGGTATATAAATTGTATCTCTTGTGGCATTCCTCATGGTAACTCAGAAGGTGTGCTGTTTTATAATCATAAATTCTTACAGCAAAAAAGAGACCATTCGCCCCAGTATGTCTATGCCAGCTTTTTAAAAGAACTGTCCAAATAGTCTCACTCCCCTCTGCTTTTATCCTAACCTTGCAAATCATTAATTTTCAAGTACATATCCAATTCACTATTGATGCTGTTTCTACCACGCTCCAGGCAGTGTATTCCAGGTTAGAGTTTTGAATGTAGTACAATTATGAGAACGACACATGTAGTGCATAATGTATTATGTAACATATAGTTCTCTCCATGTGGTATTGTATATGGATGATAAAATTAATCGCTTCACTATGCACATAGAACATAGAACATAGAACAGTACAGCACAGAACAGGCCCTTCGGCCCTCAATGTTGTGCCGAGCAATGATCACCCTACTCAAACCCACGTACCCACCCTATACCCGTAACCCAACAACCCCCCCTTAACCTTACTTTTTAGGACACTACGGGAAATTTAGCATGGCCAATCCACCTAACCCGCACATCTTTGGACTGTGGACCAGGTTACTCCAGTGCTACTCTGCATTGTCAGAGTTCCAGTTTGCCTGTGGTTCAGATAGATGTTAGTCATGCCATGCCACATGACATGGAAGTTAGAAATGCCATTGCTGCCATTTGAAGAGGATCAAAGAGTTCTCACAATGCCCTAGTTAACATCTCCCCCTTGGGTAATACCAGATTAATTACTCATTCATCTCTGCTGTTTTGTGGGACTTTGTGGCACATAATAGCTGCATGTGCCTACAAATTGCCATTTTGCTTCAAAACTGATATGCGTTTTGAGTTTTTGTGGTGGGTGCCTTACCTGGCTTGCACTCCGTATCTTCCTCTTGATATGTTTGTTAGGAAAACAAACGTAGGTTTAGGAATTTATATGTGTATTGGTAAACATTAGAAATAAGGTATAGTTTTAAGTGGGTTTAATTTAATGTTTCTGTGCCTGGAAGGGTAAAATCTATAGTTAGATTCCTGTTGTGTGTGTGGGGTTTGGTTCCGGTTCCAACTGTGATTCTATTGTGCTTAAGAAGGATACAGCGTGAAGAATAGATAGAACTAGCAGGGGTTGCTTAGTAACTGGAGGCCACTTTCCAGAGGGAAGGACTTTCCTTTGTTCTTCGTTTAACAGGACAGTTGGAGACAGGACCTCGGGAAGTGAACATCTCTCAATCGTTCCAGAAGAAAGACTGGACAGGATAGGAGCTGCAGAGAGGCAGGCTTCCTAAAGTACAAGTCAAAATCCATATAACCAGGGAATTGGGACAGAAAAAGTGTTTAAGGCACCTGAAATTAAGTGAACAGAGACCAAGGTATTGTTCAGACAAGTAGGGCCATCCTCCCCCCTAGCACCATGGGGACTATGCCCCCCCCCCCCCACACACACACACACACACACAGCACTCACACATGAGGGTGCCCTCCCATCAGACCTCCATATCAAATATTGTCCCCATATCAGTGAGCCCTCCTATGTCAGAGAGTCCTCCCATATCAGAGAGCCGCCCATATATCAGAGAGCTCCCTTTTACCAGTCCCTTACACCTGCTGCCTCAGACAGAAATGTTGAAGGAAACAGCTGTTACTTCATAGAAAACCAAAACTAATCACAAGGCTTCCTCTGGTCCCTTGATCTCCAAAGCTTCTCTTCACTTTCAAAGAGAAATAGCTTTTAATAGGTTGTAATTGAAAGCTTCCAGACATCAGAGTGTCTGGTTTGTTTATTTTCATTTTCCTTCCCACTTGAATGCATCTCAAATACCCTGCTTTGAAGCTATAAACATTGTGATTAAACATCTAGCTGTGATTTTGGACTTTGTTTGGGCGGGGAAGGCACCGAGGGTCAAGAAGACCCTGCTACAGAGGACACTCTGCAGGGGGTTTGGCATTGCTGGCTTCATTATTATTGGGCGGCGAATGTGGATAAGGTGCGGCGATGTTGGGAAGGAGAAGGGGTGGAGTGGGTTAGGATGGAGGAGGAATCGTGTAAGAGGTCTAGTTTGAGGGCTTTGGTGACGGCAGCGTTGCCAATGGCTTTAATGTTATTCAGGGAGCCTGGTGGTGAAGTCCACGGTGAAGATATGGAATCAGTTTTTAGGGTGGAAGGGATATCAGTGCTAATGCCACTGTGTTAGAATCATGGATTTGAGCCAGAGGTGGGGGGATGGATAGTGTGTACGGGAAATGGAGGGAAGTGGGGCTGGCCAAGGTAAGGGATTTGTATTTGGAGGAGGGGTTCGCCAATCTGGAGAAGCTAAGGGAGAGGGTAGAGCTGCCGAGGGCGAGTGAGTTCAGGTATCTGCAGGTTAGGGACTTTGCACGAAAGGTCTGGAGGGGGTTCCCTAGGTTGCCGGGATACACCCTGCTGGAGCGGCTGCTGCTTCCGGATGTGGAAGGGGAGAGAAGAATTGGGGCTATGTACAAATAGCTGGGGGGGAGGGGGTACGGGGGGGGGGGGGGGGGGCAGGGAGGCGAGTGAGTGGTGAAGATCAAGGAGAAATGCGAAGGGGAGTTGGGAAGGGAGATCAATTGGTGAATATGGAGTGAGGCATTCCGTGAGGTAGACGGGACCTCCTCCTGTGCAAGGATGAGCCTGATACAGTTTAAGGAGGTGCACAGGGTGCATATGACTTGTATAAGAATGAGTGGGTTCTTTCAGGGGTTAGCAGGTGAGTGTGAGAGGTGTTGTGAGTGCCAGCGAACGACACGCACATGTTTTGGGGTTGGGAAAATTGGGAAGATTCTGGGCAGGAGCTTTCACGGTCTTTGCCAGGATAGTGGAGGAGGAAGTGGACACGGATCCTTTGGTGGCGATATTTGGGGTTTCAGAGAAGTCGGAGCTCATGGAGAGGAGGAAGGCCGATGTCATGGCTTTTGCCTCTTTGATTGCACAGCGGCGAATTATACTAGAGGGGCGATCAGGATCACCGCAGGGGGTAGCGGCTCGGTTGGGTGACCTGTACGACTTCCTGCAGTTGGAGAAGATAAAGTATGAGTTAGGGGCTCTGCAGAGGGATTTGAGAAAAGGTGGGGAATGTATGTGACCGTGTTTGAGGAGCTGTTTATCACAGGGTGGAGGAGGAGGGGTTTGGAAAACGAGATGGGAGGAAATTGTACAGACTGCATAGTTGATTGCTGGGAAGTATGTTTCTCTGGGTGTTTATGGGTTGTAATCTGTTTTGATACATGCCTGTGATAAAACACATTTAGAAAAAAAACAATCTAGCTGTGATAACCAGATCCTCACGTAAAGGGAAGTTGAGTGCTTTCTGCTGAGAAAAAGAGGAAGTGAAAGCACTTATCTCCTTGATGTTAACATTGTGGTTAGCTTCACAGCAGGATGCTTGAGATGCATTAAAGCGTGAAGGGAAATTAAAATGAACAATCTCGGCCCCTGGATTTTCATTGTGCGGGGGAGGGGCCCTCCAATAGACTTTGGAGAAACCAACATCAAATACGTAACCCCTTGACCTACCACTGGGTCCAGCATTTCAGGGCCACACTTGAAAATATTTTCACCAATCCATGTCTGTGTTAATCCCAGCCAAGAGGGTAGGAGTATCACAGGGGCATGGAGAATCAGGCTTCCAACTCATTAATCAGAGCCAAGTCTTTTCAAATGACCCATTTGCATCCTCCCACTGGCATGGGGCATGTAGCTTGCTGCTACCACTAGTGGGGAACCGGAGCATTGGGCGCCAATCTTGTTTAATTGCCTGACACTTGATCTCCGTCTGATCCGGAACCCCGCTATCGGAGGGTTCGCCCCTAGGTCTCTATTTCTTACCCTTTGTTAAATTCCAAAGATCCAAAAGAAGCACTGAGGGGCAAAGGTTTGCATAATAAAATCACGGCATGGCGGCACAGTGGTTAGCACTGCTGCCTCAGCGCCAGAGACCCGGATTCAATTGCGGCTCTGGGTGACTGTGTGAAGTTTGCACTTTCTCTCCGTGTCTGTGTGGGTTTTCTGGTTGCCTACCACAGTTCAAAGAAGTGCAGGTAAGGTGGCTTAGCCATGATAAATTGCCCCTTCATTTCCAAAGATGGTAGGTGGGGTTCTGGGGTTAAAGGGATAGAACTGGGGGGGGGGGGGGGGGGGGTTGGCCTAGGTAGGGTGCTCCTACAAAGGTTTGGTGTGGAGTTGATGGACCAAATGGCCTCCTTCTGCACTGTAGGGATTCTAAGAATGTAGGCCAGAAAAGTAGACTGGAGTATTTCCAGGAAAGGAACCAATTGGTGCCTCAGTCCATGAGAGGAAAAAGGCAATGAAGAGAAGAGCTGTGAAAGAGAGTTATAATGGTACGTAAATATATGTAGTTATGTCCGCTGATCGAGTTAAACCTTCTGGTATTGTGGGATTTGAATAGAACCAAGTTAGCCTCTTTGAAAGCTTATTTTAAAAATTTGATTTAATAAGGTCTGTGTTAATTGCTAATTCATTATTTACAATGCGAAAATATTTTTCTGAATCAGCTGGCTAACATGCATGTAACAATTGGTTAAGCCAATCAACACTTTGGAAGTGTACCAATTTAACAGATATGTGATTGATGTCCCGCAGATTTCATGCCAGAATCAAAATCATGAATATATTTAAATATATATATATTTAATATATATATCTTGTTGTTATTTTCCTTTGTTCTAGTGATACACCATTTTTCCACAAAAGAACGCCGTATTCAAGCAATAAAGGAAATGGCAAGAATTTTGCGAGTAAGAGGGAAAATTATGATCTATGTATGGGCAATGGAACAAAATAGACGTAAATTTGAAAAGCAAGATATTTTTGTTCCATGGAATCCTGCGCCTCCACCCTCAAATTCATCAGGGTCCAAAATGCTAAATGGAGAAGCTGAATCATTCCAACACAATAATAATGATGGTGTTTTTCATAAAGGCAAACCTTTTATTTCAAGTAAGCTGCCAAATAATCAACTGGATATACATAAAAAACAGACAAAAGGAAAGGAAGCATCCTCTTCGGGAATGGAGAATACATTACTCGTTGAAAAATCTTTAAAGCTATGGCTATTTTCTCAATCGCTGAATCCCACACTACAATTTAGCAGCAGTAACAGAACAAAAACCCCCAATGATCTGTGGATGTTTCGGGATTTTATTACTTCATTTAAAACAGATAGTATGATAAGATCCTTTGAACAAAGCAAAACCGACCATTTGGCCAGGTTTGCTTCTAATGTGTTTTGTTACGGACAAAGGTCTGAAAGCGTTTTTGATGCCCTTTCCAAGTCAGAATTACCTAGCCATTACAGCAGGTCGGAGTCACATGTCCGATTTTTTGAATATCCACGCACAGGACAATTTGAAATCCAACAGTCTTCCAGCATATTTCGTAGCTGCGCTGAAGTTTCCTTACCTGATCTTTCTTCACAGCCTTTGTTTCAAAATGAGCTCCGCAATTGCACAAGTGAAAATAAATCTGCAACCAACTCCACCTGTGAGAATAATATTGACACTGTGCATCCACAAATGCCGGGAAACCTGACCACTGACTCGAGTGACTGGCCTTTGGTGCCTCGGGTGTCTGCAAAGGACAAAAAGGACCAGATTAATTACAACAGTACTTGTCTCAGATACTATCATGTTTTCAAACAAGGGGAGCTTATTGAACTCATAGAAAAATACACTGAAGGCCTGCAAGTGATTCAAACATATTATGATCATGCTAACTGGTGTGTTATTGTGGAAAAAGTAAGAGTTCACCAAATTTGAAATGACATCTTATCACAACCGTACTCTACGAGTAAGGCGAGTAATTAGTATGAATAATTTGTGCATCTTTTAGAGGTGTTGATGCATATTGTTTTCATGTGATTTTATTTAATTTGTGTGTCTTTGGTGTGCCTTTAAGATTGCAGATTGTGATAATACTTGAACAGTACATGCACTGCCATATGTTACTATTGTAATGATAAAACATTGCACTCTTAATTCAAATATTTGAATTTCATTGCCTTCAAATGTTTTGGATTACTAATATGGTAAGCTAATAACAAAACCATATTAAATTATTTTACACTGTAATAAAGTATACACTTAACCAGGAAAGATTGTGTTTTTTAAAGTTATTATGGGAGCTGCATGCCCTTATGTTAAAATTTTAAAGCTGAAATGATTATCATATTTTTCTATCTGGTCACAAGAACAATTTCTAGCCTAATGTTGATATGCCTACTGTCGATTGCTGAATGTCTAGGGTTAAAAAGAAGCATGCCTTGCTGAGAGTTTGATAATTGTCTCATTTAATCAAACTGACTGGAGTATTCTACAAGGTTGTCTCCAAGGTGGCTTAATTACAGACTTGGATTCCAGGCAGGACTGGTCACAATCTTGCTGCCAGTGAAATAAACACTTTCCCCTCACATCAACAGATGATCTTCGTAACAAATATCAAAGTTTTTGACTGAAGCCCCAGCTTAAGGCACCTATTGTTGCTCGTTGTGTTCTCTCTTTAATTGGCTCTGTTTATGGTGGTTAATATGATCGCCTTCCTTAATTCTAATTACGTTTGCTCAAGAGTCGCCAGGTATCTTTCGATACCGCCACAAGGTTTAAAACCGAAGACTGATCAAAGACTCGATACACCAGTTAGTAAGTTTGAAATCAATGCTCATTTATTTACACACACAATCAATTATACTCATGCACAAATTCTACCAACTAAACTATCACTACTACTAAAGCCTATACTTAGCTTCGGGTGCCCACTCAGTCAGAGGAACAATGGCCGTTGTCCGGTTCTGAGGCTGCTGGGGTTGAACTGGTACGGAATAGTAGCTAGGAGCGTCTCTCATCGCTGAGAGCCAAGGCCAAGAAGAACGATTCTCTCTTGGGGGCTTCTTATACCCAAAGGGGACTTCCCGCGCTTTTGGGCGGTCCTTGAACTTGGTCCCAATTAATTGGACTGTACCCTGATCATTGGTATCGATTTCCTCCAATAATGGGGTGGCTGCCCTGATTGCTGGACGGACCCTAGGTGGCCGTTGGCCTGCTTTGTTCTAGTCTCCTCTGGCGCCGGGGTGTCTTCTTTAGTATCGTTTACCTAAATGTTTCCCTTTTGTCCCCGCAGATGGCTCATTAGTATGGTAATGGCTTTGCAGTATTGGTCTTGCCTGGGAGCTACAACTCCAATCAACAGACAAATCTTGCACCTGCTTGTTTTCTCAGCATTGTCCATTTTTCCCTTCATTCTTTGCAAAGTGTCCATTTTGTAATTGGGACGTGGCCACCCGAGGTGGCTACACTATGAAAGTCATAATATACTTTTAATATTTTATTTGGAGTTTGAGGAAAGCATTGTTCAAAGTAAGAGTTGTGACCTCTGTGCATTATACTTCCCTACTTGTTTTTCTTCCTGTTACTGCTGCAAATTGACATCCATTTTGTGTCATTTTTAAAATCGAGATCTAAGCTTTGTCAATTTTTGACTCATGAAATGGGATACTTGCCATTAATTACAAAGTAACATAGGTTCATAATCATTCACAGGATGATCAGTGGCAAGGTAAACATTTTTTGTTATCCCAAATTACTCTGAAAAAGTGGTAGTGGGTCTTCTTTTTGAACCACTTGTCGGAGTGGTATAATTGTACGGCTTGCGAGGATAGTTCATAGGGCCAACTAAGAGTCAACCACATTGGTGTTGCACTACCCAAGGTCACAATATAGGCAAAATTGGATAAGGATAGCCTGTTGCCTTCTCTAAAGTGTGGTGATGAACCAGTTAGATTTTATAACAATCCAAAAGCTCATGGTCACTTTTATTGTTACCATTTATTTACTTACATTTTTTGGTATCTCAATTCAAGTTCTCAAACTGCCACGTTAGAATTTTAATTCAGAATTTCTAGATTATTAGTCTAGGACTTCAGCATAACTGATCCAGTTATATACCCCACACCTAGTGAAGTGGTGCAACGACAACAATCTATCCCTCAATGCCAGCAAAACTAAAGAGCTGGTCATTGACTTCAGGAAGTAAAGTACTGTACACATCCCTGTCTGATTCAACAGGGCCAAGGCGGAGATGGTTAACAGCTTCAAATTCCTTGGGGTATACATCACCAAAAATCTGTCCTGGTCCACACAAGACAACGCTACCACCAAGAAAGAACAACAGCTCACACACTTCCTCAAGAAACTAAGGAAATTCGGCATGTCCACACTGACTCTTACCAACTTTTACAGATGCACCATAGAAAGCATCCTATCTGGCTGCATCGAGCCTGGTATGACACTGTTCGGCCCAAGACAGCAAGAAAAGAAACTTCAGATGTTGCTCGTTCTGGTGAGTGCGCTTTGCACTCAATTGGCTCTGTTTTATTACTTAGCTCTAGAGTCGCCATGTATGCTTATGATACCACCACGAGGTTTAAATTCAAGTTCAGATCAATGACTCAATACACCAATTAGTAAGGTTCAAATCAAGACACGTTTATTAATACACAGTTAATCGCTACTCATGCATATAATACTAAAAGACTAGGCTATTCCTACCACTAACAGGCCAATACTTATCTGGATAAGGGAACCCACTGGGTCAGGGAACAATGGCCTCTTGCTCGATCCTGAGTCTGCAGGCTTCCAGCTGGTATGGACTAAGGGGTCAGGAGCATCTACCTCATAGCGTGCGTTGACTGGACACTTACTTGATGGTGCAGCAGTTGGCCAGGTCTCTCCTTACGGTCAAGTTCTTTGAGAGCTGCTAAGATGTTCTGCTGGGAGGGCCGGCTAAGAGAGTGAACTGAACTTGGGACCTGTCTTTTATAGGTCCCAGGGGCTTTGCGCCCTTTTGGGCGGACCCCGAGCGTACATCCAATCGATTGGATCCCATACCAATCGATTGGTTTGAATTCCCCAATACTGGGGCTGTTTCTCGATCGCTGGGCATTTCTTTCTGGCTTGTTTGTCTCCTTTGTTTCAGACTCCCGTTGGCGCCGAGGAGTCTGACTTGTTATTGAGTGTCTTAAATGTAGCTAATTGTTGTAGCTATTGTTCCCGGGGATCGCTCATCAATATGTATAACTGCTGGTTTCAGTGATGTCTGCTTTCTTTGCAGGCAGAATACACAGGAACTCTGCAAAACTGCTTGTTTGGTTAGACTGTCCATTTTTCCCTGCTGTCTTTGTGTTTCTCCATTTTGTTTGGGGAAGTGGCCAACTCAGGTGGCTACACAGAGAGTCGTGAACACAGCCCAGTCCATCACACAAACATGCCTCCCATCCATTGACTCTATCTACACCTCACCTGCCTGGGGAAAGCGGGTAGCATAATCAAAGACCCCTCCCACCCGGCTTACTCACTCTTCCAAATTCTTCCATTGGGAAGGAGATACAAAAGTCTGAGATAACGTACAAACAGATTCAAAAACAGCTTCTTCCCCACTGTTAGCAGCCTCCTTAACAACCCTCTTATGGACTCACCTGATTAATACTACACTCCTGTATGCTTCACCTGATGCCGGTGTCTATGCATTTACATTGTGCACCTTGGGTTGCCCTATTATGTACTTTCTTTTTACTTTTTTTTATTTTCATGTATTAAATGATCTGTTTGAGCTGCTCGCAGAAAAATACTTTTCACTGTACCGAGGTACATGTGACAATAAACAAATCCAATCCAATCCAATATCCATGGTCCCCATAGTCATAGTCATTCATTAACCCTTTCAACTGGCTTTGGAAATCTGGACACAGCAAATCCTGTGCATTTGTGTACATGTTTCGCAGATAAAACATGCAAAGCATATGACCAGTTCCATATGTTAAATGCCTACTACTGAGAGCTCAGGCTTTTGGTGTCGTAGGATTTGACCCAGGTGTCACAGATTACTCAAAGTTGCCATTGGATACAGGAATTTATTGAGAAGTAACAAAGTAATAGTTCAATAAAACACACAATCAGAATAAGTAAAGCAAATATGATCTGTAACAGGTGAGGATGGTTTGCTGGTCCCGGATTGGAAAGATGGACGAGGCCAGATGGTTTAATCTCTGCAGCTTGCAGTAATGATCACTTGTCCTTTGGTTCCCCCTCGAGCAAGATGAAGGTGTTCAACCATCTCAAGGGAGCTTAATTCCTCTCTTCAATGTGATCTTTTTCTTCTTGGATGGCAATTTATTAACTTTATTTTTGGGGCCTGGTGAACACTATATGCTAAGCACTCGTTTAGTTACGTCTTTCCATCCAATTGTATGATTACTGGGAGATAGGTAACCATTTTGGGCCTTTTCTATTCCAATGCGGAGGTAATGCAATCATCTTCTTGAACATCTCTTGTATGGACAACTTGCTACTTTCTCCCAGACAGCTTGTTTTAGAAATGTGGGCATGTTGCTCCATAATATCAAGCACAGAAATGCTTGCACAACAGCTTGTGCTCAGAGTCATCTCCTTGACAGAGACAATAAATCTTGAAAAAAATCCTGACTGTCTCTGTCTCTTCTAGTAGGTTGCTTAAAGATTCTTTACTGCAAGGAAGCCATCTCTATAGTATTTAATACATTTCTTACTAAGATCGTTAGACTACCATTCCTTACTGTGCAGTATTTTTAATCAGGTAATGGTTGGGATATTTAGTTGTTTGTATAAAACACAAGTTGGCCATTAAAGGAAGGCTAAAGTGGTCCATCAGAAAGCAATAAACACATAATTATGCAATAACTACAGTATGAATCCCAAGAGAACTTGAGGAAATAATTTCCATTTTTTAATTTAAAACTAGTGATCCACTTTCAGTAAACTATGATTTTCATTAAACGGGTGACTACCACTTATTACAATCTGCCAATGCTGTGAAGGTCATTTTCAGTTGAAAAGTTCAGTCATCTTCATTATCTTTAAATTGCTGAACACTTAAAATTTAATTTCCCACTTCCCTGATAAAGTCTTAAAAGTGAACATAACTTTAATATAAATACCAATCAATTTTGAAATTGAATTCCCATTCAAGTCAGTCCAGTTAATCTTCCCCTTGCACTCCTGTAGTAACATAAACAAAAATATAGATTTCCCATTTTGTCCTCCATAAACTCCCAAATTCTCAATCCTTAACCCCATCAACTTTCTTTTTTTTTCTTTTTCTTATAAATTTAGAGTATCCAATTATTTTTTCCAATTAAGGGGCAATTTAGCGTGGCCAATGCACCTACCCTACACATCTTTGGGTTGTGGGGGTGAAACCCACACAGACACGGGGCGAATGTACAAACTCCTCACAGACAGTGACCCAGGGGCGGGATTGAACCTGGGACCTCAGCGTTGTGAGGCAGCAGTGCTAACCACTGCGCCACCGTGCTGCCCTAACCCCATCAACTTTCTTAACTACGACTACCAGTTGTGTAGACCCTTTACTTGCTGCTGAATCTGGCCCATCAAAAACAATGGGCTAGATTCTCCGCTCCTGAGGCTGAGTGCCGGCACCAATGGAGGATCCGTGGTGTTTCACAACAGGAAGATAGGCGCAAAACCCTCAACGATTCCAGTACCGATGAGGAGCTAGCACCGGTGCTGCGTGAAGCACCCGCGGAGCGAGCGGGAAATGGTTGGAGAATCGCCGCACATGTGCTGGGCTAATAGGCTGCACCTGCGCACACCGACACCCCCCCCCCCCCCCCCCCCCCCCCCCCATCCCCACACACACACACGCACCAGTCGCACTGGAAAACATGCTGGACTGCGTATGCGCCCACCCTGACCCCACAACCCACCTCCTGACCAACTCCCCTGAGCCCAAGCAGAAGCCCTCACGGCTAGCAGCACGGATCTCGGCTGAGTGTGGCATTGCTGGGCACAGTCCGCGGCTGGCATGCCAGGCTCCCCACCGCTGGGACCGCACGTGGCCCGCGCCGTCGGGAACTCAGCCCATCCAAGGTGGAGCATCGCGGGTGGGCTGGCTGATGACGCTCCAACGGGGTTGCAGCTGCGCACGACGCGCATTCTGATGATGCCGATTTGGAGGGGGCGGAGCATCACGAAATAGCGTCAAACCAGCGCCTGCCCCAATTTTGGCGTCGGGAGCCATTATCCGCCCGATCGCCGTTCTCGATTTCAGCATCGGGCTACAGAGAATCTCGCCCAATTACTCCCAACATATATGTCAGAGTTTCCTCTTTTAAGGTTCTTCCACCTAACCCACTCACTTCAGTTGGTTATAAACTGCAACTCATTCAGAATGATGCTCAATGTCTCTCACTTCCATTACCCTGATCCTCCCTCATCCTCACTAATAACAGTGGATGTGCTTTTTTAATCTTCCAATTAGCTGCTCTGCCTCAACCCATCGTAACCCAGCGAGCTCTTTCTCCCATTGCTCACATACTTGTCTGCTCTGCCAATGATCTGCTCATCCTGTCCTTTTCACTTCATCACAGACAGCCACAATTCAAAGAGAAAAGGAGGAAGAGTGAAAAGAAATGTTTGAGCATTTCCACACTCTGCACTTTTCCGTTTCTTTTAATGCACATTTCTGGCAAAGTACAAGTTTCGTTGTTGAAAATTATATTGGTTCTCAATAATTTGGTGCCTGATATGAAAGCAAAATACTGCATATGTTGCCAACCTGAAACCAAAACAGTAAATTCTGGAAGTGCTCAGCAGCTCGGGCACAGTGAGTGCCGGGAAATACGTGGCTAAACGTGCTTTCTATGGGACTTTGTTCCCATTTAGTTGAATCGCACACTAAGGGCGTGATTCTACGCACCCGGGAGAAATCGTGAGGCTGGCGTCAAAAACGGACGGGTTTGACGCCAGCCTCCGACCCCCGACCGGGAACCGATTCTGGTCCCCGGTCGGGGCTAGCATCCCGCGGCCGTGAACTCCGGCATCGCGGGCTTAACGAAATTCATTAAGCCCGCGAGCCAGAGTTTGCGATGGCTGACGCATCACATGACATCAGCCGCGCATGCGCGGATTGGACGACTCCAGCCCGCGTATGCGCGGATGACATCATCACGCATTTGCGTGAAACCCGCGCATGCGCGGGCCGGTATGCCCCTCAGCCGCCCCGTGAATGGATACAGCGGGGTGGCGGAAGGATAAAGAGTGCACGGGGTAAGTACCCGCCGTGGTACTGCCGTGCCAATCGTTGCCATGGTTCCCCAGATCGGGACTTTACGGCCGTTTTTACGAACGGTCAGACCAGGTGTGTTTGACGTTCATAAAAACGGTCATAAAGGCCTTGGAATGCGGCCCATCGGCCAGCTGAGAATCGCTGCTCGCCGTAAAAATACGGCGGGCAGCGATTCGTGTTGGGAGGCGGGCGTGGGGGGGGGGGGGAGAATAGCGGGAGGGCGTCAGACCAGCGTGGTCGTAAAAATTTACGACGCCCGCTATTCTCCGCACCGTTGTGAGTGCGGAGAATTGCGCCCTAAGTGTCATTTTGGCCGTGTTTGAGGTCAGCGCGGTGGCGCAGTGGGTTAGCATTGCAGCCTCACGGCGCCGAGTTCCCAGGTTCGATCCCGACTCTGGGTCACTGTCCGTGTGGAGTTTGCACATTCTCCCCGTGTTTGCATGGGTTTCACCTCGACAACCCAAAGATGTGCAGGCCAGGTGGATTGGCCACGCTAAATTGCCCCTTAATTGGAAAAAGAAATGAATTGGGTACTCTAAATTTTTTTAAATAATTTTGGCCGCGTTTGGCAGGATGTTTCTCGCCAGACACTTAGTCAGATTTTTGGGGCTTGAGGAGTTTCTCACCGGTCTAGCCCACACTTAAAACATGTTTCAGTAGCAGGGAGCTGTACTTACTGGCATGACCGGTTTCGCGGAGATCGGGATGGCATTTTGAAACGGTGTTCGGGGCCGGGATTCGCCCCTACCCAGCGGGGTGTGGGGTCCCGGCGGGATGGAGTGGCGTGAACCACTCCGACGTCGGGCCGTCCCAAAGGTGCGGATTTCTCCGCACCTTTAGGGGCCAAGCACTAACCATGAGGGGCTAGGCCCGCGCCGGAGTGGTTGGCGTCCCGCCGGCCGGCGGGAAAGGCCTTTGGCGCCACGCCAGCCGGGGCCGAAGGGGCTTCATTGGCCGTCGGAAGTCTGCGTATGCGCCGGAGCATCAGCGGCTGCTGACGTCATCGCCGCGCATGCGCAGGGGAGGGGATCACTTCCGCGTCAGCCATCGCGGAGGCTATGGCAAACGCGGAAGGAAAAGAGTGCCCCCACGGCACAGGCCCGCCCATAGATCGGTGGGCCCCGATCGCAGGTCAGGCCACCGTGGGGGCACACCCCGGGACCAGATCACCCCGCACCCCCCCCCCCCCCCCCCAGGACCCTGGAGCCTGCTCGTGCCGCCTGGTCCCACCAGTAAGGCAGGTGGTTTGATTCACGCCGGCGGGACCAGCATGACAGCAGCGGGACTTCGGCCCATCGCGGGCCGGAGAATCGCCGGGGGGGGGGGGGGGGGGGGGGCGCCGCCAGGCGTGGCATGATCCCCACCCCCGCCGAATCTCTGGTGCCGGAGACGGCGGGGGCGGGATTCACGCCGGCCCCTGGCGATTCAGCGACCCGGCGGGGGGTCGGAGAATCCCGCCCCTGATCTCTAAGTGAGCTTGACGGTCCCCCACAACTCCACCCACAGACATTGTTAGCCCCTGCAGACATAGGCATTACCCGCCCAAGTGAGCACACCCCGCTATAGGGTCGTTGAAGCCCCCCCCTTCATACAAAGCCCCTTTATATCCCCCTTCACTACCCCCTCCCCACCCTTCATAACCCAACTTCAACCTTCTTTCCTGGGCATGGTCTACCTGCAGCCCCAACCCATGGCAATGTCAACCTGACTCCCTGGCACCCTGCAACTGTCAGCCTGGCGCCCATGCCTATGTGCTGGGAGAGTGCAGGGTACTGCGCTGTACTGGGTACTATCCCCAACCACCGAGGGGGCTCTAATGGCCTCTGAGACGGCCGGAGTGGACATTGTGGTGATATGCATCACTGTAAATACACAAGGGGTTAATGAAAATACACGTAGACTAGCTAGACACTAGAGGGAGCACCAGAGACATAACACACAGACATTCAACCATTAGGCCAGCAAGATAGGACACGACCAATGGGCATTCAAGACACACACAGAGGTGACACTACCACAGGGGGGCATTACACCAACCCATATATAAGGACACAGCACATTTGATCTTCCTCTTTCCAGTGGAGGCACTTTGGGAGTACACAGGGTTGATTTGAAACACATCACACCCACCACGTGGATTGTAGCAGACTGGTTCGTCAGTCTGAGTAGCTATAGCAGGATTAACAGGAGAGTCGAATCCAAGTAGGAGAATCGTTAACAGTTTAATAAATGTGTTAAAGCTATCTTCAAGTCTGAACCTTCCTTTGTCAGAGTGCACATCAAGGAAGCAGCTTATGCTACGTCAAGAGCATAACAAAACAGCCATCACTCCTGATCTGCGCTTTTGAAGACCAGTACTAATCGGTGCCCGGGTGAGGGTGCGGCCGGTGACTCTTGGGCGTTGAAAGAATGCGGCCTCAAATAGGCCATGCAACTTTAAATTAGTTTGTTGACTCATTTAAATATGGTTATCTGGGCGTGAACCAGATTGCAGCAGTCGCCATGGTTCAGGTGACTCGATTACGATTTTGTGCCTGGCGCGAAGTCTGATTTGGGCCTCTCCCGCGATGCTCCCAGCTCAAAGGGATTGGCACCAGGAACAATGCGGGGTAAAATCACACTTTTTAACTCTGTTTCTCTCCACAGATGCTGCCTGACCCATGGAGCAGCACAGATTGATACACATGACATTATGCTGGTGCGTATTGTATTCCAGATGACCTGCATTATTAATCCAGTTACTTAAGGTACTGACAGCAGTCCCAATGGCAGAGTCTAGGCAATACATTGTGTTAACCCTGCTCTACTGGCTTTACTTTGCTGGATAAGTTGTGGACACCACACTGTTCGCAAAGGAACGCCTGCAGAGTTAGAATAGCACCCAAGGAATTCCCAGGTCAACCTCTTGCTTCTGTGTTCCCAGACCTCATTTTTTCCTCGGGATTCCAACTCTATTTCTGAGTGTTCCAGTCCTCTGACTTGTTTGAAGGTTCAAAGTCCCAGGCTTCTGAAGTGATATTGACAATCAGACCCTCCCAATCACACCATTTCCCAGCCTTCAGTGTTGCCTGACTTCAGTGTTCCCGGATTCCAATAATTATTCCCACACCATGCATCTCTAAATGACTTTGGACTTCCATCTAATTTCTTTCACTCATAAACTCTTTTTAAAAATAAATTTAGAGTACCCAATTAATTTTTTCCAATTAAGGGACAATTTAGCGTGGCCAATGCACCTAGCCTGCACATCTTTGGGTTGTGGGGGCGAAATCCACGCAAACACGGGAGAATGTGCAAACTCCACACGGACAGTGGCCCAGAGCCGGGATCGAACCTGGGACCTCGGCGCTGTGAGACATCAGGGCTAACCCACTGCGCCACCGTCCTGCCTTCACTCATCAACTCTAACATGTGTTTACTCTCAGCCACAGGATTGGCAGTGGCAGGCCACCCAACCCATTTTCTCTCTTGCCCACGTGCTGCAGCTACACTTTGGCAGCCTCCACCCTGCAAACCTGTTCATTATATTTGTTAAAGAAAATGATATATGAGCTCAAGTATATAGTGAACAATTTGAGACATATGCAAGAGAAAAAAACTCACAGAAAGAATGAGAGGAATAACAGGAAAAAGAACCAGAATGATAAGTGAGAATATCTTGAGGATAGGTAGCACAGTGGTTAGCACACCTCCCCAGGCAGCACATTCCATATATTTACCACCTTCTGTGAAAAAACGTGCCTCACACATCTGTTCTAAACTTTTCGCCACACACTTTAAACCTATGTCCCTAATACTTGACTCTCCGACCCTAGGAAAGAGCATCTGACTGTCCACTCTGTCCATGCCACTCATAATCTTGTAGATCTCTATCAGGTTGTCTCTCAACCTCCGTCGTTCCAGTAAGAACAGACCAAGTTTATCTAACCTCTCCTCATAGCTAATACCCTCAATACCAGGCAACATCCTAATAAACCACTTCTGTACCCTCTCCAAAGCATCCACATCCTTCTGGTAGTGTGGCGACCAGAAAAGTTCTTTGGAACTTTGACCTTCCACTGACAGGCTGGAAATTCAGTTCCTCACAGCACCAGGGACCGGGTTCAATTCTGGCCTTGGGTGGCTGTCTGTGTGGAGTTTACACATTCTCCCTATGCCTGCAACGGTTTCTTCTGGGTGTCCCGGTTTCCTTCCAAAGACCAAAGATGCGCAGGCTTGGTGGATTTGACCATGCTAAAAATTGCCCCTTGGTGTCTAAAGATGTGCAGGTTAGGTGAGATTACGGGGATAAGGTAGGGTACTCTTTCGGAGGATTGATGCAGACTCAATGGGCTGAATGGCCTCCCCCAGCACTGGGAATTTATGATTCTATGATCAATGTGACAAAAAGACAGTTAGAGAAAATAAGATTTATTTTTCCTCGTGACAATTCTGTAAAACATCATGTTGTTAATACAAATGGATATATTTGGAACTATCTTTGAGCTTTCATTGCTTTGTGCAAGAAATCTGTGCAGAGATAGTGTAGTGTGCTGCCATCTAGTGTTTTGAGGTTGAAAAGCAAGATATTTCAGAAGGTTGAAATGTAAACAGAAATTGCTGGAAATATTTAGTCCGGCATCATTTGTGGAGAGAGAGAAACAAAGAGTTAATGTTTTAGATGGATGCCCATTAATTAGAACTAGAAAAAGTTAGAGAGGGAGGGAAGGGCAAAAGGGAATGGGTGTGCTAAGGTGGACGGAAGGAGAGAAAAGACAACAAAGGTTGATGCTGCCTTAAGGCAAACAGAGATGTTAATGGAACAAACAAAGAAGCGAGCAGAATCTAGAGAAGGTCAGGTGTCATGCCTGGATCTGGTATGTCTGTCTTGTGGGGACTATGAATTGGATTCAATTTGAATTGATTTTTGGAGCAGTCAAGGAGCTGGGTTAGGGGTTCGCTCCCATCCACACTCTAAATTCTGGCGTTGTAAAGATATTTTTTTTAAAGTCTGAAGGAGATGAAAATGAGAAGAGTAGAATTAGCATCAGTAGCTACCATCTGAAAATAATAATAATAATCTTTATTATTGTCACAAGTAGGCTTACATTAACACGGCAATGAAGTTACTGTGAAAATCCCCGAGTCGCCACAGTTATGATCTGCAATTAATGAAGTCAGTATTAAGTAACATGTCTAACTGAAAGTTGAGATGCTTTTCTTTGACCTTCCACTGGCAGGCTGGAAATTCAGTGTCCAAATTCAGCACGCTTCCTGTCAGGTCACTGTTCTGTTATCCCAGTTTCTCCGACTCCGTCGTATCTGCCTGACAACGCCACATTCTAGGCTAGTGCTTCTGATGTCTTCCTTTTTCCTCAAGCAAGGTTTCTTCTTCACCATGGTGTCCATTTGATTTCCTATACTTCTGCTCGCACCCCTATCCCTCTCTCTCCTTTGTCCCTAGCTTCCACTCAAAGAACAAGAACAAAGAATAGTACAGCACAGGAACAGGCCCTTCGGCCCTCCAAGCCTGCACCGAACATGGTACCTGCCTAAACTAAAACCATACGCAATTATGAAGTCCGTATCCTTCCATTCCCACCCTATTTATATATTTGCCTAGATGCCACTTAAATGCCACTATCGTACCTGCTCCCACCACCTCCCCAGGCAGCGTATTCCATATATTTACCACCTTCTGTGAAAAAACTTGCCTCACACATCTGTTCTAAACTTTTCGCCACACACTTTAAACCAATGTCCCTAATACTTGACTCTCCGACCCGAGGAAAGAGCATCTGACTGTCCACTCTGTCCATGCCACTCATAATCTTGTAGATCTCTATCAGGTTGTCTCTCAACCTCCGTCGTTCCAGTAAGAACAGACCAAGTTTATCTAACCTCTCCTCATAGCTAATACCCTCCATACCAGGCAACATCCTAATAAACCGCTTCTGTACCCTCTCCAAAGCATCCACATCCTTCTGGTAGTGTGGCAAACAGAATTGTACACAATATTCTAAATGAGGCCTAACTAAGGTTGTGTATAACTGCAACATGACTTGCCAATTTTTATATTCAATGTCCCGACCCATGAATGCCAGCATGCCGTATGTCTTCTTGACCACCTTATCCACATGCGTTGCCACTTACAGTGATCGGTGGATATGCACGTCCAGATCTCTCTGCCTATCAGTACTCGCAAGAGTTCTACTATTTATTGTGTAATTCCTTCATGCATTGGACCTTCCAAAGTGCATTACCTCACACTTGTCCGGATTAAACTCCATCTGCCATTTCTCTGCCCAAGACTCCAACCAGTTTATATCCTGCTGCATCCTTGACAATCCTCTTCACTTTCCGCAACTCCACCAATTTTTGTGTCGTCTGTGAACTTTTCTTCCAAACCATTTAAATAAACCACGAATAACAAAGGCCCCAGAATTGATCCCTGTGGAACGCCGCTAGTTGCAGCCTTCCATTCAGAAAAACACCCTTCTACTGCTACCCTCTGTCTTCTGTGCCCAAGCCAGTTCTGTATCCAACTTGCCAGCTCTCCTCTGATCCCATGTGAATTTACCTTTTGTACCAGTCTACCATGAGATAGCCTCCAGATTTAGCAGATCATTCTCGGTGATTTCCTCCTCTTCCTACATACTTTCACCGCCATGAACATCATCTGCTACTATTTCAGCATTCGCCTGAGACCATTCCCTCTTTGACAGCCTGCTCTATTCCTCAATCATCAACATCTCCACTGATTTTTATTGTGCCTTCCCAAGCAAGCACAGGAAATGCTACACCTGTCTTTTACTTCCTTCCATCTTACTACCCAGGACCCCAAACACTCCTCCCAAGCGAAACAGTGATTTAGCGTACTTCTTTAAGTTAGTATACTAAACATTATGAGCTCTACATTCTGGAAATCAAATTAAATTGGGTGACTGCTTTGCAGAACACCTTCATTCAGTCACCAAACATGATCTTGAGCTTCCGGTTCCATCCAGTGTGGGGCTAGATTAGAAATCAGATTATGTGACCCCGGAAGAAGTCAGGATGGGTGACCCTGGAAGAAGTCAGGACGGGTGACTCCAGAGGAATTCAGGTGCAAAGGCAGCAGCGTTGTGCAGTGGTTAGCACTTCTGCTTCACGGTGCCGAGGTCCCAGGTTCGACCCCGACTCGGGTTCACCGTCTGTGTGGAGTTTGCACAACCCAAAGGTGGATCGGCCACTCTAAATTGCCCCTTAATTGGAAAAAATGAATTGAGTAGTCTAAATTTATTTTAAAAAAGAATTCAGATGCAGAGTTGGACTGTGTGGAAGGCCTGCCTCGGGGCTCTGGTGCTGTGTCCAAAAACTGGAAAAACAATTAAAACATAAAACATACCATCAGCCCTCACTCCTCACATCTGCTCACCACTGTACATTCCCTATGCCACCTCATGGTCTATACCCTGATACCAAGGCAGCTTTTGACAGAGTATGGCATCACGGGAGCCCTAGCAAAACTGGAGTCAATGTGAATCGGGGTGAAAAACCTCTGCTGGTTGGAGTCATACCTGGCATCAAGGAAGATGGTTGTGTTGGTTGGAGGACAATTATCTCAGCTTCAGGACATCACTGCAGGAGTTCCTCAGGTAGTTTCCTATGCCCGACCATCTTCAGCTCCTTCCTTCCATTATTAAGTCAGAAATGGGGATGTTTGCAAATGACTGTACAATGATTAGTACCATTTGTGACTACTCAGATACCGATGCAGTCCTTGTCCAAATGCAGCAAGCCCTGGACCCTATCCAGGCATGGGTTGATGAATGGCATGTAAAACTTGCGCCACACAAGTACCAGGCAAAGACCATTTCCAACAAGAAAGGACCTAACCATCACCTCGTGACATTCAATGATATTACCATCACTAAATCCCCCACAATCAACATCCTAGGGGTCACCATTGACCTGAAACTGAACTGGACTAGCCATATTAATCCTGTGGTTACCAGGGTAGATCAAAGGCTAGGAATCCTGTGGTGAGTACCTCACCTCCTGAATCCCCAAAGCATGTCCACCATCTACAAGGCACATGTCAGGAGTGTAATGGAAAACTCTCCGCTTACCTGGATGAGTGTAAGCAGTCTGCTTGATTTCTATCACTTCCACAAATACTCAATCCCTCCATCACCGACGAGCAGTGGTAGCAGTGTGTACCAGGTAGAAGATGCACCACAGGAACTTGCCAATATTCATTAGGCATCACCTTCCCAACTCATGGTCGCTACCATCTAGAAGGACAAGAGCAACAGATACCGGGGAATCAGAGTGTTGTGATAAATTAAACAATTTCAAGTTGGCATGCTGTGACTAGTGGACTGCCATAAAGATCAATGTTGGAGCTTCAGCTGTTTACAATCTATGATAGTGACTTACATGAAAGGACCAAAAGTAACTTATCCAAGTTTTCTGACAATATAAAGTTAGGTGGGAATGGAAGCTCTGAGCACGGCACAAAGAGGCTGCATAGAGGTATAGACAGATTAAGTGAGTGGCAGATGGAGTACACTGGGGAAATGTGAGGTTATTCTGTTTCAGTAGTTACAAAAGAAAAGCCGAATATTTTTTTAAAAAGTGTGAAAAAATTTTAAAATCACAGGAATTTGGATATATTCATGCAATGATCACAGAATGTGAGCATGCAGGTACAGCAAACAATTAGGAAGGAAAATGTGATGTTGACTTTATTGCAAAGGGATTGGAGTGTAATATTAAGAAATTCTTGCTACAAATGGGTGGGGCTTTGCAGAGACCATCCCTGGAGTACTGTGTGCAGTTTTGGTTTCTTTATTTAAGGAAGGATAAACTTGCATTGGAGACAGTAGGATAAAGGTTCACTAAATATGTATATAAATAAATAGGTCTATTCTGCCTATAGTTTAGAAGAAGAAGAGATAATCTCATTGAAGCATACAATGTTTTCCCTGGGACCCAGCTGTTTCAACAACAAAATGGAATTCTGGGCCGTCAGTCAAGAATGTATAATGAGGATCGGATGAAAACTCATGACTTCCATTACTCTATGGGAACAATTACACCCAAGGGAAAACATGTCTTAATTGACAGCTCTTTCTCTCTGATCTATTCTGTTAATTGCACAATGTTAATGAACACAAGGTGACGAGGTGTCAGGTGCTTGCAGTTTCTGCTACGGAAACGTCCAGAAATATGGATGATTGACACTTTATAGGGGTGTAGTACAAGTAATTTTTATGAATCAATGACTGGATATTAAAGCTTTCTCATGCTATTGTTACTATAGGGTTCTCTGGTTTTGTACAGAATGTATATTGGGTAAATGGGCATGGAGATTCCATAGTTCGCATAGAGCGTATGAGGGACCATGGGAGGCATGAGGCAGTATGGATGGAACATGGGGAGTGTGTGGGGTGGGGGTTGGGAGGCGTGATGGATAAAGAGCTGTTTTTTTTTTGT
The DNA here is from genome assembly GCF_902713615.1 of Scyliorhinus canicula. Taxonomy (NCBI): domain Eukaryota; kingdom Metazoa; phylum Chordata; class Chondrichthyes; order Carcharhiniformes; family Scyliorhinidae; genus Scyliorhinus; species Scyliorhinus canicula. The sequence goes on from NC_052159.1 coordinate 40,368,178, forward strand.
TTTATTGATTTTATGGTAACTGAAAAGAAATCCCAGTAAATAAACAGCTTGCCTCAGACCTCACAGCCCATATGGCTGCCTTTGAACTCTTTCTTAGGGAAGTGGAAGTCACTCCAGTCAGCACCTGCCCTCCACATCTCCGGAGCAAAAATCCCACCTTTATCGGCACTTTCATCTGAGACGGGTGCTGTGAGCCGGGAAATGTTCCAAATCCAGCTACCCACCTCAAAAGTGAAAATCCAGCCCTCTGTCCTCCACGTGAGATACTAAACAGAGGCCCTGTCTGTCCTCTCAGATGGCGGCACGGTGACACAGTGGTTAGCACTTGTGCGTCACAGCACCAGGGACGTGGGTTTGATTCCGATCTTGGGTGACTTGTCTGTGTGGAGTTTGCACATTCTCCTGCATCTGCGTGGGGTTCCTCCGGGTGTTTTGGTTTCCAAAGATGCGCAGGTTAGGTGGATTGGATTGGCCATGCCAAATTGCCCCTTAGTGTCCAAAGATGTGCAGGCTAATTTGGGTTACGGGGATTAGGCCTAGGTAGGGTGCTCAATCGAAAGTACGGTGCAGGCTTGATGGGCCGAATGGCCCCCTTCTGCATGGTAGAGATTCTATGGATTCTATCCCATGGCACTATTTTGAAAAAGAGCTGGGGTGCTGCTGTCCGGCCAATATTTATCCTTCTGTCAAGATTCAAATATATATTATCTGGCCATTATCATATTGCTGATTGAGGGAGACGGACAAGTGTGTCCTAAATTACAACAATAACTACGTTTGTTGCAGATTCACTTTGAGACGTCCAGTGGCTGTATAAAGTGCTTTATAAATGCAAGCCTTTGCAAGTCTTTCTTTTCTTTTTACATGCCAGTTTTTATAGCATCGCTATGAGTTTTTTTACATGGTCTTTGATATATTTATTCTCTGCTTTTATTTTAATTATTTTTCTTCTCATCTGTTTTATAACTCGTTTAATGTCAGCTTGCTAATATTAGAGATCTTTCATGTTGACAGCAAATTGGATTTAAAAGTAAGAGGTCTCCACTGTATTAGCAGATGAGAAAGTGATAAGAATTCAATAATGAAGCCTTAAGGAAACCTTGTGAACACTAAATGAATAATAGGGTAATGATATTTTGCAAGATTTTGCCAGAGGTAAAGTGTGCCTTCAGCGCAATACAGTATCAAGATTGATGCAAGTACGCTAATGAGAACTTTTGGAGCTGAGCATGTGGGAATGCACATATCATTAAAACAGCAATACCCAAAAGAATACATTGGCTTTCAATAAAAGCAGCAGCTATAAAGTAAAATAAATGAATTTTTAGCTATGAATGAGTCAAATTAAAGATTGCTTCAGCAGTGGATGGCAATAATATATTTTCAAATATGGATTGTAAGAGAATGATCATGTCCCCAATAACTTGATATTTAACATCATTCTGCAAAATAGCTCTAAAACTGATCCTAAAAGTGAATGCCAAAGATGGTAAATAACAGGCCAGGGGATGGATATATAGGTGAATTCTCCGCTGCCGTGATTCTCCATTCTGCCATCAGCGCACCCCGCCCACGGGATTCCTGATGGTGTGGAGGAGCTACAATGGGAAATCCCATTGGCCAGCAATGGCGCCCCACGGAGAAATAAGCGGCTGGGGAGGCGGAGACTTCACCCCATAGTCGACAATGATTCCGTTGAAGAAACTCAGGACTGGGGTCTCCATCGGCGTGATATTCCGTTTCACCGACAACACAGTCACGCCGATTTTGCAGCGGCATGCGGGTTCCCATAATGGGAAATCTTCGGGATGCCGATGCACCGCTCGATAATGCCCCTGGTCATGGCATGGGCATCATTGTAGCAGGTCTCAGCGTTGGTCTGTGGCCTGCTACGACCAAGATAATCTCTGTCGCTCAGGAGCCAACCCCTCACCCGGGGGTGCGCCTTGAAGAGGCCGGGAACGTCTAGTGTGCCAGGATGAAGGTGTCCTGCACTCTGCGCAACCATGGGCCATGGTGGGCAGTCAGAGGTGTGCGCAGCAAGATGGTATCCCTGCAGGCTGCGGCAAAGACAGTCTGGGTTTGGACACCGTGGACCCGGGAGCGGTCACCCCGACTCATGGCCCATCCCTTGGTCACCCCCCTCTACAAACCCCCAGCCCCCCACTCCCCCTACCCTTTTGTGGCCCCAGTCAGCCCTGCTGATGGCAGGTCCATCAGCCCACGGCCGTACCTCTGGAAACATATCCTACATCCTCTTTCTTCCTCATTAGCCGCGTCACCAGTTTCCCGCTTCTTAAAACCACACGTGAACCGCGCCGTCAGTAATTCCTCCTGGTGGAGGCGGAGCATCGTGGAGGCCCCGGAGAATACCCGGTCAGGCCCATTAATGATATGCCAATGGCATTTACTGTACTTGCGGAGTAGAAGCATTGACGCCGCTGACAAGGCACTGCAGCATGGCATTCTGTCAGGTGCCTGGTGCCGGCCATGATTTTCGGTTCGTTTGCTCAATCGTGTTTCCCGATCCCGCCATCGGCAAACGGAGAATCGCGCCCCAATTCTTTTGACTTTAGTCTCACTGCTAATGGCTGTAGAAATAGGAAGTCAGTGGATTGACTGGATAAAGTCCTATTGCCCTATAATCTCTCAGCATGCAAACATTGACTCCCGGTCAAACAAGGTCTTAGAACATAGAACATAGAAAAATACAGCACAGAACAGGCCCTTCGGCCCACTACGTGCCGAACTTTTGTCCTAGATTAAGAACAAATTAATCTACACCCCATCATTCTACCGTAATCCATGTACCGATCCAATAGCCGCTTGAAGGTCCCTAATGTTTCCGACTCAACTACTTCCACAGACAGTGCATTCCATGCCCCCACTACTCTGGGTAAGGAACCTACCTCTGACATCCCCACTATATCTTCCACCATTCACCTTAAATTTATGTCCCCTTGTAATGGTTTGTTCCACCCGGGGAAAAAGTCTCTGACTGTCCACTCTATCTATTCTCCTGATCATCTTATAAACCTCTATCAAGTTGCCCCTCATCTCTCTCCGTTCTAATGAGAAAAGGCCTAGCACCCTCAACCTTTCTTCGTAAGACCAACTCTCCATTCCAGGCAACATCCTGGTAAATCTCCTTTGCACCTTACCAGAACTGCACACAGTATTCCAAATGTGGCCTGACCAAGGTTTTGTACAGCTGCATCATCACCTCACGGCTCTTAAATTCAATTCCTCTGCTAATGAACGCTAACACACCATAGGCCTTCTTCACAGCTCTATCTACTTGAGTGGCAACTTTCAAAGATCTATGAACATAGACGCCAAGATCTCTCTGCTCCTCCACATTGCCAAGAACCCGACCATTAACCCTGTATTCCGCATTCATATTTGTCCTTCCAAAATGGAGAAACTCACACTTTTCAGGATTAAACTCCATCTGCCACTTCTCAGCCCAGCTCTGCGTCCTATCTATGTCTCTTTGCAGCCAACAACAGCCCTCCTCACTATCCACCACTCCACCAATCTTTGTATCTGCAAATTTAATGACCTACCCTTCAACTCCTTCATCCCAGTCATTAATGAAAATCACAAACAGCAGAGGATCCAGAACTGATCCCTGCGGTACGCCACTGGTAACTGGGCTCCAGGCTGAATATTTGCCATCCACCACCACTCTCTGACTTCTATCAGTTAGCCAGTTCGTTATCCAACTGGCCAAATTTCCCACTATCCCATGCCTCCTTACTTTCTGCATAAGCCTACCATGGGGAACGTTATCAAATGCTTTACTAAAATCCATGTACACTACATCCACTGCTTTACCTTCATCCACGTGCTTGGTCACCTCCTCAAAGAATTCAATAAGACTTGTGAGGCAAGACCTACCTCTCACAAATCCGTGCTGACTATCCCTATTCAAGCAATGTCTTTCCAGATGCTCAGAAATCCTATCCCACAGTACCCTTTCCATTACTTTGCCTACCACCGAATTAAGACTAACTGGCCTGTAATTCCCAGGGTTATCCCTATTCCCTTTTTTGAACAGGGGTATGACATTTGCCACTCTCCAATCCTCTGGTACCACCCCTGTTGACAGTGAGGACGAAAAGATCATTGCCAACTGCTCTGCAATTTCATCTCTTGCTTCCCATAGAATCCTTGGATATATCCCGCCAGGACTTGTTTATCCTCAAGTTTTTCAAAATGCCCAACACATCTTCCTTCCTAACAAGTATCTCCTCGAACTTACCAGTCTGTTTCACACTGTCCTCTCCAATAATATGGCCCCTCTCATTCGTAAATACTGAAGAAAAGTACTCATTCAATACCTCCCCTATTTCTTCAGACTCAATACACAATCTCCCGCTACTGTCCTTGATCGGACCTACCCTCGCTCTAGTCATTCTCATATTTCTCACATATGTGTTAAAGACATTGGTGTTTTCCTTGATTCTACCTGCCAAAGATTTTTCATGCCCTCTCTCAGCTCTCCTAATCCCTTTCTTCAGTTCCCTCCTGGCTATCTTGTACTCCTCCAGCGCCCTGTCTGAACCTTGTTTCCTCAGCCTTACATAAGTATCCTTCTTCTTCTTAACAAGACATTCAATCTCTCTTGTCAACCATGGTTCCCTCACTCGACTATCTCTTCCCTGCCTGACAGGGACATGATTTTTAAATTCTCGTCCTTGTTTTCAGCTCCCTTGATGGCCTTGACCCTCCCATTGTGTGTAACACCCTCCAATTCCACAACTTTCTGAGGTATCTGCGCTCCTCCAGTATTGGCTACTTCTATATTCCAATCAGAATTCCTCCACCACTGGTCACTGTGCCATCCGTTGACTTGGCCCTAAACCCTGAAATTCCCTCTCTACACCTCCCCTGCCTCTTTGCTTTCCTCCTTTAAGAAACCTATTAAAACCTAACTCCTGAGAGCAGCACGATGGCGCAGTGGTTAGCACTGGGACTGCGGCACTGAGGACCTGGGTTCAAATCCCGGCCCTGCATCACTGTCTGTGTGGAGAAGATGATGACTTAGAGTCTGACTCCCACCAGACGAACCCCTTTGCGACTCTGTTTGCTATAGACCAATGAGGTGTCCAGATGATGGTAAAAAGGGACCGATGGAGCTTTACGGTGTCCTTTCTAATGGAACCGGCACAATTTTTGTTATGTTAGTTTGTTGCTTTAAATGTTTGTTACTATAAATGTTGAATGTTGTTTGTTCACTTAAAGTTTTTGACCCCACGCCACCACTCTTTTAATACCCATTGGCAGTTAAAGGAACAAGTTTGTCTGCAGACATCCGATCATAGCCACTCTTCTGATTCGAAGGTAATCACAAGAGGCAACATCCACGGCGAACACAAATTCTTTCCGTTCTTGTACGGTCGCTCAGGCAGTGGAGTAACGGCACTGGTCACCGTCCTACCCGAGGATTCCACCCATTCTTACCCGCCGCGGCCCATCCGCACCCCATTTGGTACTTTTGGTTCAAAACTCTTTTGTTTGTTTTCCGGCGACCTTCAGGTTGCTCTCCATATGCTATTTACATCCTCAAACACTTGGATGGTACACTCACTGCATCGATCACACAGGCTGCGAGACTGCTCGCGCTGTGACAGTATTTTCTCCTCGGATGTCTTGTCCCAAAATATTTGTTTTTAAAAAATATGAGGGAGTCACATATGGTGACCAATTATAATGGGTAATTGATAATAAAGGACAGACAGACAGACATACGAGATCTTAAGCAAGATAATAACAGATATTACGCTTGTGTCCACAGAAATCCAGAACCACAGAAGCCACAGGAAGGGAGAAGAGAACATGAAGACAGACATCATGGTCTACATTTAGATCTTCGCAGGATCCCGACAGTTTCGCGCGGACGCGACCCCCCTAACCCCTACCCCACAGGCCGTGAATGTTTCCCATCCCTGCCACACACCACACCCAGAGACAGCAACTGATACACCAACCTGGTGTGACAAGTTCATCACCTGGTTTTCCCTGTCCTATGTTGTAGAAGCACTGCTAGCACAGCAATACTCTACAGTGTCATTCAGACACTGAGACTTAGGAAATGGCGATGGAAAGCCTCCCACACTCCGGTATATACCCTCAGGCCCCCTATTTTCGGACTTCAGCAAACCCCCCACTCTCTTTAAATGAATTAAAGTGCATCAATTTTCTTTTTGTTTGTTTGTTCTAATAAACAGATGTAAAACTCTGTGCTTCACTGCCAAGCTACAGAAACATGTATTGCTGCTGTTGTATAGTTTATACTGTTGTAAATTCTTGTAATTGACTAAGGATAGTTTAGATAAGAATAGTTAGAGGTTCCCGTGTTCTAATTGTAATGCATGCCTGAATGTCATAGCGCCCGATAGAATTTTATAATAATGTGTGTATATAAAACAATTTAGGTAAAGTTCCCATCCATAGGACAGAGTAGAGAGCCTGTCCTTGATTGCGGGTGCTCGACTTAGGCAGAGAACAAAGAAGATGCAGTAATATGATCCTTCAGGCTTCACGTTCAGGATCACAAGGAGGGAGTGTAGCCATCTGGGATGGCCACTTCCAGAGCACAAAATGGATGTTCCCAAAGAATGTAGGGAAATGTGGGCAATGCTAGACAGCAAGCAGGCACAGAGCCTGGATGTATATTTGGGAAGCAGTTACCAGACGGAATCGTAACTCTGGGTCGATTAGCATATTGAGGCCCATCTCCGAGGAACAAAGGACTAACACTCAGGTAGTTGATACTGTCGCAGACATCCCGGCGCCAGAAAGACACAAGCAAAGCAAGGCCAACGGCCACCTAAGACACGCCCAGCCATCAGGGCACCCACCCATTTATTGGTTAAGATCGATAACAATGATCGAGAAGCAGCCCAATTAATTGGGGCCAAGTTTAAGGCCCGCCTAAAAGCACACAAAGCCCCTCCAAGTATAAGAAGGAGCCCCCACGAGAAATTCGCTCTCTTGGATTTGGCTCTCAGGTGGAGAGACCCATCCCCCAGCATCACCAGGAGCAGTAAGTTCAAGGTCAACGCTCGCTACCAGACGGATGGCCTTAGCTGTTCTCCTGTTACCTCTTCGAACCCAACAGCCTCAGATCCGAACAACGGCCATTGTTCCTCTGACTCTGGGCACCCGAAGTTAAGTATAGGCGTTAGCATTAGAGATAGTTTAGTTTGTAATACTGTTGTGCATGAGTAGATCTTACTGTGTGTGTAAATAAATAGTATTGACTTTGAACTAACTAACTGGTGTATTGGCTCTTTGATCTGTACTCGGTTTGAATCTTGTTGTGGTATCGAGAGATAGCTGGCGACTCTGAAAGTAAACATAATTAGGATTAAGGAAGGTGACCATATTGACTGCTATATTTATAGCAAGTAAACAGAGCAACACTGGAGGGGATGGAGGACCCGAATCCCACTGAACATCTGTTGCAGATACTTGGGACGATGATGGGCGATGGTGGACTCTTCCTCGGAGCTGGGTAAGGCCCACTGGACGCATTGGCAGAAGCATCGGAAGAATGAATCACCTTGAGCGATCATTATTCGGTTCCACAGCTTTCAGGAGAAGGAGGGTCCTAAAGTGGGCCAAAGAGCACAGTTACACGAATTGGGAAGGAAACTCTGTTAGGATTTATCAGGACTTTGTGTTCTTGAAGTGGCCATCCCAGATGGCTACACTCCCTCCTTGTGATCCAAGACTCGACATGTATGCTCAAGCTGTCAGAAGTCGTGTCAATGCCAGATTCACCAGTCGCATTCACAAGGCAACCCCGAACGTCACCCAAGCACAACCCAACGCCATCCATGCTCTCAAGACCAACCGCAACATCGTCATCAAATCAGCAGACAAAGTACTGAACAGAACGGACTACTGCAAAGAAGTATACCGACAGCTCAACAACCAGGAACACTACAGCCAGTTACCCGCAGATCCAACCAAGGAACACATCCGCCAACTCAACAGACTGATCAAGACCTTGGATCCAGACCTTCAGAGCACCCTACGTGCTCTCATCCCACGTAATCCCCGCATTAGAGATCTCTACTGCCTCCTGAAAATACACAAGGCCAACACACCAGGCCGTCCTATCGTTTCAGGCAATGGGACCCTGTGTGAGAACCTATCTGGCCACATCGAGGGCATCTTGAAACCCATCGTACAAGGTACACCCAGCTTCTGTCGTGACACAACGGACTTCCTACAGAAACTCAGCACCCATGGACCAGTTGAACCAGGAACATTCCTCGTTACAATGGACGTCTCAGCACTCTACACCAGCATCCTCTATGATGACGGCATTGCTGCAATAGCCTCAGTCCTCAACATCGACAACTGCCAATCTCCAGACGCAATTCTGCAACTCATCCGCTTCATTCTAGATCATAACGTCTTCACTTTCGACAACAAATTCTTCATCCAGACGCACGGAACAGCCACGGGGAACAAATTCGCACCTCAATATGCCAACATCTTCATGCACAAGTTTGAACAAGACTTCCTCACCGCACAGGACCTTCAACCGACGTTATACACCAGATACATCAATGACATTTTTTTCCTTTGGACCCACAGCAAAGAATCACTGAAACGACTACACAATGAGATCAATAAGTTCCATCCCACCATCAGACTCACCATGGACTATTTTCCAAATTCAGTTGCATTCTTGGACACACTAATCTTACTCAAGGACGGTCACCTTAGCACTTCGCTTTACTGCAAGCCCACAGATAACCTCACGATGCTCCACTTCTCCAGCTTTCACCCGAAACACATTAAAGAAGCCATCCCCTATGGACAAGCCTTCCGTATACACAGGATCTGCTCAGACGAGGAGGAGCGTAACAGACACCTACAGATGCTGAAAGATGCCCTTGTATGAATGGGATATGGCGCTCATCTCATCGATCGACAGTTCCAACGAGCCACCGCAAAAAACCGCACCAACCTCCTCAGAAGACAAACACGGGACACAACTGACAGAGTACCCTTCGTCGTCCACTACTTTCCTGGGGCGGAGAAACTACGACATCTTCTTCGCAGCCTTCAACACATCATCAATGAAGATGAACATCTTGCCAAGGTCATCCCCACACCCCCACTACTTGCCTTCAAACAACCGCGCAAGCTCAAATAAACCATTCTTTGCAGCAAATTACCCAGCCTTCAGAACAGCAACCACGACACCACACAACCCTGCCAGGGCAATCTCTGCAAGACATGCCAGATCATCGACATGGATACCACCATTACACGTGGTAACACCACCCACCAGGTACGCGGCACATACTCGTGCGACTCGACCAATGTAGTCTACCTCATACGCTGCAGGAAAGGATGTCCCGAAGCATGGTACATTGGCGAGACCATGCAGACACTGCGACAACGAATGAACGGGCACCGTGTGACAATCACCAGGCAGGAATGTTCCCTTCCAGTCGGGGAACACTTCAGCAGTCAAGGGCATTCAGCTTCTGATCTCTGGGTAAGCGTTCTCCAAGACGGTCTTCAGGACACGCGACAACGCAGAATTGCCGAGCAGAGACATAAAGTCAAGTTCCGCACGGATGAGTGTGGCCTCAACCGGGATCTTGGATTCATGTCACATTACATTCACCCCCCACCATCTGGCCTAGATTTGCAAAATCCTACCAACTGTCCTGGTTTGAGACAATTCACACCTCTTTAACCTGGGATTACCCCTATCTCTGGATCTGCAGACTTGATTACCTGCAAATGCTCGCATTCCAAGCATTGTCTGGCATCTCTGACTTTGTCTATATAAATGTTTCTAGAACATACCTCTCCATTCACCTGAGGAAGGAGCAGTGCTCCGAAAGCTCGTGTTTGAAACAAACCTGTTGGACTTTAACCTGGTGTTGTAAGACTTCTGAATGTGGTTACCGCAGTCCAACGCCGGCATCTCCACATCAGGATTTATCAGGACATGGGGGCTAAGCTAGCAAAGAATTGGGGGGCTTTTAATAAGGATAAGGCCGTTCTGTGAAAGAAGGGAGTTCGGTTCAGGGTGGTGTACCTGTCAAGATTGTGAGACACATATGAGTTCAAGGACTATTATTTCGAGGCACCGGAGGAAGCGTACATCTTTATTAATGAGCTTGGACTTGGTTGTAGTTGAATGTATTGTATAGGTTCTTTGATTTCTGTGAGTTCCTTTGAGTGTTGGACTATCTCGTATTAAGTGGCTATTTGTTGACAAAATTTGTTTTTCTGTTTTTGGGGTTGATGGGGGTATTGCTTATGATATATGGGGTATGATTGTTGGGGACAGCCGATGGCTGGGAGATGGGCTGGGTCGATATAGGTCTCCCATTGGAAATTTAGTTTGGTAGGGGACTGTGGTATGAGGCATAGTCTATCTTCGGGCTGGGCGATATCGCTGTCCTTTTTCCTGCGGGGGAACTGCCTCACTACCAATAAACATGACTGAGATGGGGCGGGGGGGGGGGGGGGGGGGGGGGCAATCTGCAGCCATTGAACCAATTTGGTCGGGTTTGACTAATTTAGCATCTGGTTTGGGGCATGGAGGGGTGGGGGAGGGGGCTTGGATTTTGGCTTGGGTTTCAGTTTGTGTCTTTGGGTGAGGTGGTGAGCGAGAGCATGGGGTGGGGGGTGGGGTAAGTTTGCTGATGGTGGCTATAGCAGGTTCTTTGTTTTACTCTTCGAGTGGGGTTGGTAGCCATCTTGGGAGGGCCTTTAGACTGTTCCTCTTGAATATTTATTTAGTAGTGCCTAATGGTGGAACGGCGGATTCAGGGATGGGGTTGGGAGGGGGTGGGAGACCCCCAATTCAGTTGGTCGCCTGGAATGTAAGGGGTTGGGTGGCCCAGTGAGGAGGTCGAGAGATTTTGATCACCTAAGGAATCTGAATGCTGCTGTGGTGTTTCTGCAGGAAACTCACTTGCGAGTAAGAGATCAGACCGGACTGTGGAGGGGGGTGGGTGGGACGTGTATTTCACTTGGGCTTTGGTGGAAGAGCTCGAGGTGCAGCAATTTTGATTAATAAGCGGGTTCCCTGTCAGCCACTAGGATGGTGGCAGTCCTAACGGTAGGTACTTGGTGGTCAGTGGGTCTCTGGCGGTTCTTGTAAATGCCTATGCTTCCAACTGGGATGATGTGGTGTTTATTAGGAATCTGCTGGCTTCCATCCCTTTACTAGACACGCGCCAGTTGGTTCTGGAAGGGAACTTTTAAAAAAATATATTTTTATACTCCTCCTTTATCACATTTTCTCCCAAATTTACACCCACCAATAAACAATAATCAATAACAAATATGTCAATCCCCATATCAATAACAACAATCCCATCCTCCCACCAAACCCCAAACATTAGCCCGCATGTTCACATAAACAAATGACAAAAAGGAATCAGGAATCACCCATAGTCACCATTAACACATACAGTCCCCCCCCACCCCCCACAACTAATGTTCGATGTTATCCAGTTCTTGAAAGTGCATAATGAATATGCCCATGAATTATAGAACCCCTCCATCATTCCCCTCAGTTCAAACTTAACCTTCTCAAGAGTCAAGAATTCCAACAACGTGGCAGGGGACTGCCACGCCAGGGCACAGGGTGGCGAGGTTGTTCTCCAACACATCAGGATGCGCTTTTGGGTGCTCAATGAGGCAAAGGCTACAACATCTGCCTCCTTGCCCGTTTCCAACCCCGGCTGGTCCGACGCCCTGAATATGGCCTCCCGAGGGCCGAGTCCAGTTTCACGTGCACCACTTTAGAGATTACCCGAAAAACCTCCTTCCAGTAATCCTCCAGCTTTGGAAAGGACCAAAACATATCAACGTGATTAGCGCCCCCCCCCCCCCCCCCCCCGTCCTGCAATGTTCACACACATCTTCTACTCATGCAAAGAATTGGCTCATCCTCGCTCTCGTGAGGTGTGCTCTGTATATCACCTAGGAGGGGACTTTAATTGTGTACTGGAGCCTATAGTCTCTGGCAGATTGGGAGGGCTGACCCGTGGAATTTTTTTACATTTGAAGGCGAGTTCTGCTGGTATGGAGATCTTCTACTGCACCCTCATGCCTAAGCCTTGTTGGGTGACCTCATAGAATTTATATATTTGGAAAAGGTCAAGTATACCATTAGGCAATCAGTGGAAAGGTGGTGCCATTATCCATCAGCTGTTGGGGGAGGATTTTTGTTGGGTTGGTGGGAGTTAGATCGGTTGTGGGTTTCTTTTGCTTTTTAATCATGAGCTGTATGATATGAGTAATTTGTATGAGCTGCATTCTGAGCTGTTTAATGTTGATGGCATGTTTGTATCAATGAAGCATTTTAATAAAAATATTTTTTAATTGGAAAGGTACTCTGGGAAGGAGACAGTGTTGGCGGTGATTCAGGAATGGACCAGGGTGGCGTGAGGGGTACGTTCCCTTCGGGATGTCAAAGCAGAAGGAGGAGAAGAAACAGAGGAGGGAAGGAGCGGTGGGGCTGTGGTGGTGGCATCAATATGGAAATGACAAAATGGTGGAGCATTATTTATTGAACATGAAGGCTAGTGGGGTGCAAGGTGAGGGTAAGGAGAACCCAACCGTGGTTCTCAGAGGGAGGGAAAGGGGTGAGAGCAGAAGTGCTGGAAATGTGGCAGTAAATCAAGGACCCCATCAACATTTGGGGTGGGTGAGGAGGGGGTGGGGGTAGGGGAGAAGATACTCAGTTGAGGAAAAAGGAAGACATATCAGAAGCTCTGGTAAGGTGGTTAAATCATCAATGTGCTAGACAGAGCAACTGGGAAAACAATGGAATTTTTTCAAGGTGTGAGGAAGTGTAGTCAAAGTAGCTGTGGGAGTCAGTGGGCTTATAAATTAATTTTTGATTGTCAATTTCTGTGGATAGGCTTTGAAGTCATGGAAGGGAAGAAATGAGGAAATGACAATGACCATGGGAAGGGGAGAGGATTGAAATTCAAAATAATGTTAAAGTTTTCAAATTTAGGGCAAGAGTAAGGCACTTTGATTTGATTATTGTCACATTTATTAGTATACAGTGAAAAGTATTGTTTCTTGCATGCTATACAGACAACACATACTGTACATGGGGAAGTAGAGACTGCAGAATATAATGTTATTGTCATAGCTGGGGTGTAGAGAAAAGATCAACTTAATATGAGGTAGGTCCATTAACATTGTTGAGAGTTTAAAAGAGCTAGAATGAGGTTTTAGAAGCATAGAATGAGAGTAAAAGATAGCGTTAGAGGGTGCTTGCAAGAAATCGCCTCGCTCCGGCACTGATTATAGTCACTGTACCAGCGAAAGATGATACTACCCAAGTCAGAATGGAAAAGGAATTGTCTCACATACCCCCAGAAAAGGCATTACTAGGACCCATGCCGACACCAATAGCAACACCTTTTATTCGATGAAATGAATTAAATGAGAGGTTATTCAATGAGGACAAGTTCAGCCAGGAGCGTGTTCGATAGAAACTGGTCAAATCTCCATTCAAAGAAGATGCAGAGAGCCCTCAGACCATTCTTTTAAAAAAAATAAATTTAGAGTACAAATTCATTTTTTCCAATTAAGAGGCAATTTAGTGTGGCCAATCCACCTATCCAGCACATCTTTGGGTTGTGGCAGTGAAACCCAGGCAGACACGAGGAGAATGTGCAAACTCCACATGGACAGTGACCCAGAGCCAGGATTGAACCTAGGACCTCGACGCCATGAGGCAGCAGTGTTAACCACTGCGCCACTGTGCTGCACTGCCCTCAGATCATTCTGATGGGCGCTGGAGGAACAGAGATTGGACTTCCATGGTGAAAACAGTTATGGCTAGGAAATTTGAAACTGTTAAAGTGATGGAGATAGTCAGAAGAGTCACAGATGTAGGTGAGGAGACATTGGACAAAGGAAAGGAAGAGTCCAAGATGTTTTGAAATCAGTTCAGTGGGGCAGGAACAAGATGAAATGGTGGATCTATCAGGATAGTTGTTTGTGAATCTTGGGATTATATATTGACCTGACAAACTGTTTCTCTTCAGAGGATGCCATACCTGCTAAATATTTCCAACATCTGCAGTATTTAGCTTTTGTTGACTTTTTTCAAGGATGTGTGATGAATGCAAGACATTAGTATATCTATTGTATTGTGTGTATCTGGTGCAGTAATTATTTTAAAAGCCTAAGTTAGGGTGTGTATATATCTGGTGCGGTAATTTTGAGAAAAAAAAAAACCTGGTTTAAAAGAGACGGACTTTGTGGCTGAAGAGGGCAATTAAGATGCCATAATAGTGAGATCATCTTTATTTCAAAACATGCTTATGTTTACCAGGAGAGGCATAATGAGTTTTGTTATGCTTTTTGGGGAGTAGATAATTAGAGATATTGGGCAGGATTTACCAGCTGTTCATGCTGGCGGGATATTCCGGTCCCACATCAGCGCACAGGTTTCCCGGCAATGAGAAGTGCAGTCACCAGGAAATCGCATTGCTTCACAGCGCCAGGGACCCAGGTTAGATTCCCACCTTAGGTCACTGTCTGTGTGGAGTCTGCATGTTCTCCCTGTGTCTGCATGGGTTCCTCCAACGTGCTTGTTTGGGGAATTGGACATTCTGAATTCTCCCTCAGTGTACCTGAGCAGGGCCGAAGGGGATTTTCACAGTAACTTCATTGTAATATTAATGCAAACTTATTTGAGACATTAATAAAGATTCTTACTGACAAATGGGGAGTGGGGTCAGTAAACCCTACTGACAGGCCACCTCCGCCACTGAAAAACATGTGGCAGGTTGGTCAGTGGATCCCGCCTATTGCCTTTAAACTTAGGTCGTGGGATAAATATGTAGTAATGGGAGGAGCCAGGTCTGTGGCAGTCAGTTTTGAGTTAGTGTTGCTGAAAGCTGGGATCTGAACAGCAGCTTCTGCTGAAGGCTGTCAGAGATTCAGCATTAATCTGACAGACAGGGTTCTACAGGTTGTTTACTGAAATGATCTCTCTCTCTCTTTCTCCAAGCAGTCTTTAAAGGAACAATCCAGAGGCCGGCTAGTAATCCTGTGTTTGCTAACTTTATTTAAAAGTGGCTTTTGATCGGTGATGGGTTTGGCTTGATTGAAAATAAAGGAGGTATCAGTTAGGAGTTGGTGTTTAATTTTATTGTTTAATAGGTAATTTTAAGCTATATTTTTGTGATGTTAAGGTAGTTTAATACGGTCTTAGTAATAAAGTTTGTTTTAATGTATCATATCCTTGTTTGCATGTGGAATCACTCCTGGAGCAAAGTATCTTTTCCTCGCAGTTTTGCAAATGAAAAAGTAAGTATTTGGAGTCCCTGACCGGTATCTGAGCAAATAGAACGATACAGCGCAGTACAGGCCCTTCGGCCCTCAATGTTGCACCGACATGGAAAAAAACTAAAGGCCATCTAACCTACACTATGCCCTTATCATCCATATGCTTATCCAATAAACTTTTAAATGCCCTCAATGTTGGCGAGTTCACTACTGTTGCAGGTAGGGCATTCCACGGCCTCACCACTCTTTGCGTAAAAAACCCACCTCTGACCTCTGTCCTATATCTATTACCCTTCAATTTAAGGCTATGTCTCCTCGTGATAGCCACCTCCATCCGCGGGAGAAGGCTCTCGCTGTCCACCCTATCTAACCCTCTGATCATTTTGTATGCCTCTATTAGGTCACCTCTTAACCTTCTTCTCTCTAACGAAAACAACCTCAAGTCCATCAGCCTTTCCTCATAAGATTTTCCCTCCATACCAGGCAACATCCTGGTAAATCTCCTCTGCACCCGTTCCAAAGCTTCTACGTCCTTCCTATAATGGGGCGACCAGAACTGTACGCAATACTCCAAATGCGGCCGTACTAGAGTTTTGTACAACTGCAACATGACCTCATGGTTCCGGAACTCAATCCCTCTACCAATAAAGGCCATCACACCATAGGCCTTCTTCACAACCCTATCAACCTGGGTGGCAACTTTCAGGGATCTATGTACATGGACACCGAGATCCCTCTGCTCATCCACACTACCAAGAATTTTACCATTAGCCAAATATTCCGCATTCCTGTTATTCTTTCCAAAGTGAATCACCTCACACTTCTCCACATTAAACTCCATTTGCCACCTCTCAGCCCAGCTCTGCAGCTTATCTATGTCCCTCTGTAACCTGCAACATCCTTCCGCACTGTCTACAACTCCACCGACTTTAGTGTCGTCTGCAAATTTACTTACCCATCCTTCTGCTCCCTCCTCTAGGTCATTTATAAAAATGACAAACAGCAACGGCCCCAGAACCGATCCTTGTGGTACGCCACTCGTAACTGAACTCCATTCTGAACATTTCCCATCAACCACCACTCTCTGTCTTCTTTCAACTAGCCAATTTCTGATCCACATCTCTAAATCACCCTCAATCCCCAGCCTCCGTATTTTCTGCAATAGCCGACCGTGGGGAACCTTATCAAACGCTTTACTGAAATCCATATACACCACATCAACTGCTTTACCCTCGTCCACCTGTTCAGTCACCTTCTCAAAGAACTCGATAAGGTTTGTGAGGCATGACCTACCCTTCACAAAACCATGCTGACTATCCCTAATCATATTATTCCTATCTAGATGATTATAAATCGTATCTTTTATAATCCTCTCCAAGACTTTACCCACCACAGATGTTAGGCTCACCAGCCTATAGTTACCGGGGTTATCTCTACTCCCCTTCTTGAACAAAGGGACCACATTTGCTATCCTCCAGTCCTCTGGCACTATTCCTGTAGCCAATGATGACCTAAAAATCAAAGCCAAAGGCTCAGCAATCTCTTCCCTGGCTTCCCAGAGAATCCTAGGATAAATCCCATCAGGCCCCGGGGACTTATCTATTTTCACCTTGTCCAGAATTGCCAACACTTCTTCCCTACTCACCTCAATGCCATCTATTCTAATAGCCTGGGTCTCAGCATTCTCCTCCACAATATTATCTTTTTCCTGAGTGAATACTGACAAAAAGTATTCATTTAGTATCTCGCTTATCTCCTCAGCCTCCACACACAACTTCCCACCACTGTCCTTGACTGGCCCTACTCTTACCCTAGTCATTCTTTTATTCCTGACATACCTATAGAAAGCTTTTGGGTTTTCCTTGATCCTACCTGCCAAAGACTTCTCATGTCCCCTCCTTGCTCGTCTTAGCTCTCTCTTTAGATCCTTCCTCGCTTCCCTGTAACTATCAAGCGCCCCAACTGAAACTTCACGCCTCATCTTCACATAGGCCTCCTTTTTCCTCTTAACAAGAGATTCCACTTCTTTGGTAAACCACGGTTCCCTCGCTCTACCCTTTCCTCCGTCTGACTGGTACGTACTGATCAAGAACACGCAATAGCTGTTCCTTGAACAAGCTCCACATATCCAGTGTGCCCAACCCTTGCAGCCTACTTCTCCAACCTACACATCCTAAGTCATGTCTAATGGCATCATAATTGCCCTTCCCCCAGCTATACCTCTTGCCCTGCGGGGTATACTTATCCCTTTCCATCACTAATGTAAAGGTCACCGAATTGTGGTCACTGTCTCCAAAGTGTTCACTTACCTCCAGATCTAACACCTGGCCTGGTTCATTACCCAAAACCAAATCCAAAGTGGCCTCACCTCTTGTTGGCCTGTCAACATATTGTGTCAGAAAACCCTCCTGCACACATTGTACAAAGAACGACCCATCCAATGTACTCGAACTATATCTTTTCCAGTCAATATTAGGAAAGTTAAAGTCTCCCATAACAACTACCCTGTTACTTTCGCTCTTTTCCAGAATCATCTTCGCCATCCTTTCCTCTACATCTCTAGAACTATTAGGTGGCCTATAGAAAACTCCCAGCAGGGTGACCTCTCCTTTCCTGTTTCTAACCTCAGCCCATACTACCTCGGAAGAAGAGTCCCCATCTTGCACCCTTTCTGCCACCGTAATACTGTCCTTGACTAGCAGCGCCACACCTCCCCCTCTTTTGCCCCTTCTCTGACTTTACTAAAGCACCTAAACCCCGGAACCTGCAACAACCATTCCTGTCCCTGCTCTATCCATGTCTCTGAAATGGCCACAACATCGAAGTCCCAGGTACCAACCCATGCTGCCAGTTCCCCTACCTTATTTCGTATACTCCTGGCATTGAAATAGACACACTTCAAACCACCTACCTGAACACTGCCGCTTTCCTGCGAAGTCACATCTGTGCTCCTGACCTCTCTACTCTCAATCTCTCGCACCCCAAAACTACAATCCAGGTTCCCATGCCCCTGCTGAATTAGTTTAAACCCCCCCAAAGAGTACTAACAAATCTCCCCCCCAGGATATTGGTGCCCCTTAGGTTCAGATGTAGACCATCCTGTCTATAGAGGTCCCACCTTCCCCAGAAAGAGCCCCAGTTATCCAGAAATCTGAATCCCTCCCGCCTGCACCATCCCTGTAGGATGGGACCCATGTTGGGGTCTAGTCCTGGATTGTAATATATGTTTAATTTTAGAAACAATTTTGATTTGTGTTGTTCATGAAATCAATGAAAAATATTTTCAAACCAGAGAATGTGATTTTGCACTTTTCCTCATACCATTTCCTCTAATATCCCAAAAAAGTGATTCCAAACAGTGGCTGTCTGCTGTCTTGAAATCGTGAGATTTAAAAACATACACAAAACAGATAACCCAATCTTCATTAGAATTGTTTATTGTGGACTCAATTATTTACAGTAGGTTTATTGTAATAGGACAAAGCAGGGAGTTGGGATTTATTCAGTCAATTAAATTTTTTTACGTTTTAGCTGAATTTCTATAACATTGAATGAGAATCACCCAGTCATTTTCACATCCTCCTCAAAATGAAAAGTCAGAACATCTTCATGAACAGAAATTTCATGAGAACATCATAGCTTCCAGACCATCTTCCATGAATTGCTTGTAAATAGCCATAAACTTGGCCACAAAAGCTTCCAGGTGATAGATGGCCTTGTTGCCAAGTTGCAGACGATGCTCATAATAGGCTGCCATCTGTGCAACCTCCCCTTTAAGCAGACCATCACAGTTGTTTAGCAACTCTAACAAGAGACCCTGAAACAGAAAATTGAAACAAGTGAATCTGAAAATTTGCATATTCTTTCATTTACTCAGTCTGAACCAACTCAGATCATATTACGTACGAAGACAAATTTTTAAGAATCCATATTTTACTTGATTAAGGGGCATCACAAGTGGTGACATTTCAATTAATTTTGTCTTCCTTTTCACACTACACAATTTTGACCTCATTAGGTGGGCATAAATTCCTTCACTATCGCTGGGTCAAAATTCTAGAACCCCCTTCCTAACAGCACTGTGGGTGTTCCTATTACATGTGGACAAATGCAGTTCACACTGCTTCAAGGGCAATTAGGGATGAGCAATAAATGCTGGGCATAGTCAGCGGTGCCCACAACCCATGGATGACTAAAAATACTATTTGGACATTTAAATCCAACATTATTGTTCCTTATTGCACATTATATCTAATTTTAGTAATAGAAATGTATTTTACAGAAGTCATCACTTCAATAATGGCACTTTGCTGTATACTGTATTACAGACTAACTCAAACTAAAGGAGCAATTCCATAACTACTGGGTCACTATTACAATCAAGAAAATTGTGTCACAAAGCACTATACTGTATTGCAATAAAACCTTTTCATTTACTATTTTTCCAAATCAATTTTGATGTATAAATTGTAATTTAAAATAGGTCCTTGGATATCATCCAATCAACACAATTGAGAGAGAAAGGTTGCTTGATAGGATCATTAATTTTATTCAACCGAAAAGCACTGCAATAAAAATGACCTTGAGTTCAGTTATTTTTTTGGTGAATGTCTGAAGTGCTTGTTGTTTCCATAGACAAGTCACTTTGCAATCATGGAAATCAAAGATTGATGAATAAATAATACAAAAAAGTTTAATTCATTTTGGTTGATGTAATTTCACCCCTTTAATGCGCTGTTGCTTTGTAGCAAATGGTAGTGGCAATGTGATCTTGCTAAACTAAGCAATAAGTTGAGACAATTGGATGTCAAGGTTGTTAACCTTACCGGTAGCTTGATAAAATTCTGCTATCATACAGCACTATTAAAGGATTACATTTAATATTTACATTTTTGGAAAAATAATAGTCAGCACCCTCAGAAGTGAAACCAAAACTAATACATCTCATTATTCATTCTCCAATGAGTTAGAATTTTCTTGACATCACTCCCTGACCAAATTAGGAGAGAATTTTCCTGATCAGTTTGTGCAGAAAAATGAAAAAAGCTGACTCCCACTCACTTCCCTTCACCTACCCAGCAAGCTGCAGCTTGCTTCCAGAAAGGGCGGCACGGTGGCTAGCACTGCTGCTTCACAGCGCCAGGGACCCGGGTTCAATTCCAGCCTTAGGTGACTGTCTTGGTGTGGAGTTTGCACACTTTCCTTGTGACTGCGGCTTCGGTGTGGAGTTTGTACATTCTCCCTGTGTCTGCATGGGTTTCCGCTGGGTGCTCCGGTTTCTTCCCACAGTCCAAAGATGCGCAGGTTGGGTGATTGGCCACTCTAGTGTCCAAAGACGTGCAGGTTAGATTAAGGGGTTATTGGGATAGGGCAGGGGAGTGGGCTTGGGTGGAGTGCTGTTTCAGAGGGTCGGTGCAGACTCCATGAGCCAAATTGCCACTTTTTGCACTGTAGGGATTCAAGGAAATCAGCAACTTGCTGTGCTAAATGGTAGATTAGCATCTGAGTTGCACTCTGTGGAATAACATGGCTAATATACCAGTTGAACTTGTTGCAATGAACCAGAAGATTTTACTTTCAATTCCATTCTAAACTTGTGTGCCAATTCAAAGCAAATACTTTCATGTCAGACTCTGTTTTGATGTTAAATCAAGGGCCACTGTTAATGATTCATTATATCCTACCCTATCTCCATCAACAGCAAAATCTTAGCTTATTTATTTGGTTTGTTGACTTGAGGTGTAAAAATGGCATATATCCTACCCTTTCTCCACCAAACCAAAATCTTGTTTTATTGATTCCGTTTGTTGGATTGAGATGTGTAAAAATTAGGCCACAGAGTAACTTATCAATTGTGAAGGGCTTTGAGACACGTAAAAGTTAATCTCCCTCCAACTCCCCCAACATATTGTACCACCATTCTAGAATTAAACTTTATAGAATGACCAAATTGTACAATTATGCCAGCAATTTTCTCTCTTCAACATTGGGGAAGTAAAGAATGATAGGATTAAATGGTCTTCTGTAATATACCTTCATTATTATTTCAGGGGGTATGCAGTGGGTCAGAAGCTCATACAACCGTCCACGTACTTCAAGCAGCCTAAAAGGAGATATGAATATCTTAGACATGATAAATTCAATGAAACATCAAATTTTATTTGTATTCGGAGCAAAACAAATATATTAGCACTAATAATGCTTTTCCCCAGATTGAAGGAATATATCCTAATTAATGTGTTTTAACAAATGGAGGCAACAGAATTTCCTTCATTGCATTCCTATAAAATGCCTAAAAAATGCTACACAAGGCCATAAAACATAGCAGAATTAGGCCACTTGGCCCATAGAGTCTGCTCCCCCATTCAATCATGGCTGATATTTTCTCATCCCCATTCTCCTGCCTTCTCCCCATAACCCCTGGCCCCCTTATTAATCAAGAACCTATCTAATCTCTATCTTAAAGACACAAAGACACTCAGTGAAATGGCCTCCACAGCCTTCTGCGGCAGAGTTCCACAGATTCACCACCCTCTGGCTGAAGAAATTCCTCCTCATCTGTTATAAAGGATCGTCCCTTTAGTCTGAGATGGTGTCCATCTTATGCAAGTTTATATCCAACAGTCTAGCATTTACGTGGATCATACTTTATTTGACCAGAGTTTACAAAATTTATTAGAAATTTTACTGATACCATGAAATTTTATGCTGTTAAACAACATTGCCAAACCAGAAAGACGAGGAATGCTACATTTAAAAAAAGCCTGTAAGAGATGATATTTGTAAAATCATTAATAAGACAGTCAAGTATAGAACATGTACATTTAAAGTTTTTTTTTACAATATTCATATATCTCCATATGAAGTTTTGCTGTGCAAGTATATCCTTTAGCTCTTTACCATTGCCTAATGACACACAAAAACATGATTCTCTGATGCAGGGATGCGGAGGGGAATTAAAGGAAAAATTAGGAAAGAATCAGAACAAATCACTGAACTATTATGTTCCCATCTACAGAATATTGAGATCCCAGGAATAAAAAATTATCAAGTGCTAACAGTAATGAAAGGGAGCCAATAAATGTTAAAGTTGCCAAGAAAGGAAATAAAGGAAAACAAAGAAGGGGAATAATATTTAATGATTACACCTATCGTGTGATTAAGATACCTCTGCTTGTTGTTCATGGGCAATGAATTACCTTAAAGAGAAGTGATCATAGTGATGCAGGCAAACAATATAAATTTCACAGCTAAGTTCCATGAACCAAAATGTGATAAGGGGCAGCACGGTGGCGCAGTGGTTAACACTGCTGCCTCACAGCGCTGTGATCCCAGGTTCGATCCCGGCCCGGGTTATTGTGGAATTTGCATAGGTCTCACCCCCCTCAACCGAAAGATCTGCAAAGTAGGTGAATTGACCACGCTAAATTGCCCCTTAATTGCAAAAAAAAATTGGGTACTTTAAATTAAAAAATTCCATGGAAGAGATTATGGCCAAGTGGGCGGAGGAGCTGGGTATGGTATTGTATAAAGGGATTATGGTGCCCGGTGCTGCAGAGGGTTAATGCCTCAACCTTGTACTCGAGGCTGGGGTTAATTCAATTAAAAATGATGCACAGGGCGCACTTAAGGCCCCAAAGCGCTGGAATTTCCCCTTCAAACATCTTCACTCCTCTCATCTCCTTCAAGACGCTGATTAAAACCTCTTTTGATCAAGCATTTGGTCAACTGCCCCAAAGTCTTCTTTAGTGCCATGTCACTTTTTGTCTCATTAATATTGTCTGATGGAATATTTAATATTGTCTGATGGAATATTTCTACCTTTAAGGGTCACTTCACAAGTTCATTGAAATGTGCTTTTGGACATTTTACCACATTAAAAGCATGCAAGTGCAAATTGCTCAAGGAAGTACAAGGAACTACTGGAGTCTAATACTGTTGGCGAGTCTTGAATTTTCCACCTTCCATGAATCAACTAATTAAAATGTTGCATGTGCCCTAACCCTGGACAAGTTCTGCTTTCCATTGCACCCACCTTCACAGACTTACACGGCTCCAGGCTCTCAATTTTAATCTCAAATTTAAGACTGTCAGAATAGAATTTGTTGTGTGTAGTTTCATTCCTCCAGATCTGCAACCTAACCTGCTTTTACTCCATCTCCAATACATTCCCAGCTTTGCCTCAACATTAGTTTTGTTCTTTAAGAATTCCCATTTTTTTTTAAAGATCCTTCTTAAAAACCAATTCTGCTCGCAATCCCCAAATCTCTCAATTGGCTACCTCTGACAGTTTCCCCGCACCATTAAGTTTACTGACTTTCACTGCTACCCATGTGCATCAGTACTGGATCTGACACACCTCCCCCAATCAGCTGGTTTGAGAAGTATACAATGAGACAAAATAGACAGAAATTGTACTTCCAAATGCTGACTTTAGAGACCCAGCTAAGAAGTGAAACTTCCCTGGAAGAATGGAAAGCTCAATTACCAAATTGAGCCTCAGAATGAATGGTCAAGCATTAACTCTTTCAGCTTTGAAAACGATCAGATAAGAAGGAATTTTGATCGTGGGAAAAATTTGAAGAAGCAGTTCCAATATAGCTTATTGAATATTTTGCAAGTTAAAATTCCTCCAGTTTTCGAGGTAGAAAAATAAAATTTAATGGAGGTTTACCTTTGTGGTGTTTGCTGGCTGACAATAGCATTAGCAGTTTCTCGGAGATATATTTCCCAGTCTGTCTCAGGAATATCCTGTTCTGCTGAAAATGGATATCTAAGAGCATAAAAATATTTAGAAATCAAGAACCATCTAGATATTCTTGCCACATTTACTATTTTTGGGGGTCAAATGCACAGTAGCTGGAACTGGTAGAAATTAGTGCATTTTCAATTTTGCTATATGAAATGTACATTTTCAAATAATTTTTTGTAGGATTGTGAAAATTCAAAGTCTACAAATTCACAAAGTACAGACTGAAGAGTATGGTGGCATAGAAGTTATGTTACTAGATGAGTTATCCAAGCATGGGCAATCCAGAGAACAAGAGCTCAAATCATACAATGGTAGTTTGAGAATTTGAATTCAGACAAATTAATAAATTACCACCTTCTCAAGGGAAACTAAGAAGAAGCAATGAAATGCCGGTGTAGCCAATGATGCCCATAGCCAAAGAATGAATTATGTTCGAAAAAAATCAATTCAACTTACTGCTGAACCCTGCAGGCTTCACACATAAGCAATGCTTTTCTAAGGTTGCGATTTGATTTTTCTGCAATTTTCTTCGCCAGTTCTTGAGGAAGTAAGAGACCTTCTTTCTTGCAAACCCCACTTAGCACGTGACAAATCTGGGAACAGATGAGGTCTAATTGTCACTCTTGCACATCACCTCAAATTCAGAGAATACTTTACACCACAGAAAATACTGCAATTTCATTAGTCAGGCCACCATTTCCCAAGTTTTATCCAGATACCACTTTACGCCATCACTTCAGTCACTAGGTGCAATTATTAAATGGTCAGAAATACAAAAGAATTTGAAGTATTTAAAGGGACTACCATGAAAGAGATATTGATGATGGTTACCCACCTTTGGTAAAATTTTGAAGACTCCAATGACAAAGCATACAATAAATCATTTGTTTTGCTGTTAGAGTAAAGGGATGTTGCTGCTATCTAAGCTGTTTTGCTAGCGTACCTTCACACATATACTGTTCGTTTTACCATTTGGGGAATAGTAGGGGAAGTAGTGGAAGGATACTAGTGCTGATTATTAGCCCGTTGAACCGTGTTAAACACTCATCCTGTGGCCAACAAGTCCAGGCATTGGACTCGAACCCCGAGCTTCTGGTCCAGCAGTAGGGGTGCGACGACTGTGCCACAAAGCCTTCAACATAAGTGATAACATTAGAGCAACAGAATAAGTCAAAATTCATTCTTCAAAATGTTTTTTTAAAAACCCCAAACAAACTTTTAGACTCTCCAATTACTGGTTGTTTGTCAAGAGGAAAGATTTTTTTCCTGTATACCTTTCCAAAATTCTTAATTGAGAGCATATCAGATCCCTTTTTCTTTTGCAATGAAATTAGTTTTAGTTTCTATAGTTCAGGAGTTCCCAAACTAATTGGATGGGGTCACATTTGGGGTTGAAAGTTTCCCCTCCCGAGTAGCAATGGCAACTGTGGAGTAGAGACGACCAGGCCTGGAGACTCTGACTAGACAGCTGTGGACTCCCTGGATCGTTGCCACCAAATAACAAGGAGCGGATGGTGAGCCCAAGTGTTCTTTAACATGAGAAACACTTTTGGCAGTTGCGTTATAGTGGACCAGAGATATTTATGATCTGACTTTGCACAGATAGAGGCTGGCAGAGACCGACTGTGCCCAAAGTGCTGGGTAAACCGAGAGGTTATGAAACTGAGTGAGGAAGGCGAATGGTGGTTTCAAACTTCACTACATTTCTGCTCCTGTCTGTTGGTACAAGTTCCTTACCAGAATAACAACTCTGCTGCATACGCTCTGTGTTTGTCGGTGTGTGTGGCTTGCAGAATAGGAGTGTATGTGGGCACATGCAAGCCTCTATGTAGTGGGGGAATTGATGACTGTGTGTGTGTGCGTGTTTCAGTCTTTTGTCATCAGGGAACAATGGAGAACTTGGCTGAAACCTACAAAGGTGCATCACATAAATGTTTTTACAAATAACTTTAAAAACTCATATATATATATACACATACACACAAACGAGTTTTTAAAGTTATTTGTAAAAAATGTATATGTTGCCCTATAATAGGTGAACTTCAATATTTATACTCTGAACGTTACCATGCTGCTTTATTGCGGTTTTCTTTTCACTGATGTCTTAATTTTCAAGTGATAAAAATGGGGTCATA
This sequence comes from Scyliorhinus canicula, assembly GCF_902713615.1. Taxonomy (NCBI): domain Eukaryota; kingdom Metazoa; phylum Chordata; class Chondrichthyes; order Carcharhiniformes; family Scyliorhinidae; genus Scyliorhinus; species Scyliorhinus canicula. The sequence goes on from NC_052159.1 coordinate 40,394,383, forward strand.
TTGGAAAACACATTGGCAATCGTTCCAATTAATATTTAAACAGACACTTTATTTGCCTGAATAAAAACAGAAAACGCTAGATAAACTCAGCTGATCTGGCAGCATCTGTGGAAAGAAACAGAATTAATGTTTGGATCTAAATGGCTCTTCTACAGAACAGACTGCCTTTTCTGTTGGTCGTAAAAAGACACAACATGGTTTGAATTGGCTGCCCAATTTTCTGGGATGCATCAGTGCGACTGATAGAACATTACAGCTATCACTGACGTTTTTCAAACTTGTTTGAAAAGCTAGATTTTTAAAAATTCCATGAGAGAAAAAGAGGACCCTTTTTGTATACACTGCCCATTTTACATTTTCTATTATCTTCAATAGAAATGAAAAACAGGCTTCTGCCTGGTAGCAAAAGTGAAACCACACCTAGTTCCATCACTCTCACTTGCTGAACAAAATCTGTGAAGATTACAGAACATAAAACAAAAGTTACAATGGGTATTGTTGTTTTTTTTGATCACTCGCCAACACTGACAACAGCTGTACTAAAAATGTACCTTAAATGTCTCAATTTACAAGCCTGGTTTCTCCTTGCTATCATGCAGGGCAGAATATGAATACTTGGTCTCATTCAGTGAGGACCACAAATTCACATTACAGAAGACGAGATAAGATATTTTAATTTAAAAAATCAGATAAAAACTCAGAAGCTCAAGCTGAGCTCTGATGTTAATATGTAAAGTTGAAATCATGTATAATTGTAGAATGTTTGAAATACATCCCTGGTAATGCAATTTTTTAAAAACTGTAATAGACGGCTTATTTAAGAGTCCATTGCCAAAATAATCCATTGCTAAAAATCTAAAACTAAGAATTGCATTAAGCCAAATACACTTACTTCCTCAATGCTGGGTGCAGAGACTCGCACTGCAAGACATCGACTACGAATAGGAGTAATAACTTTTGATGTTGAGTTACAGCAAAGAATTAATCTGCAGGTAGACATGTACTTTTCCATAGTCCTCCTCAGAGCATGCTGGGCATCCTTTGTTAATCTGTCAACTTCTGTCAGCAGCACAACTGTCAAAATGATTGAAATTAGAACATTTCATTAGTTGCTTAGTTTCTTTCCAATGTACATGTAGAGCACCAATGACTACAATAACTATTATAATGTTAAAAACCCCGTCGATGTTATGAGTGTGTCTCAAAACCTCAAAGATTAACTTGAAACACTGGTTATTATTGGTGTATTTTAGTTTGGAATAATGTGAGGAACCATGTCCAACCAGTAAGGAGCCAGTCCAGTTGTGTCAAAACAAGAATATTTAAAGTAAAAGAATAAACACATGACAAAAGACTAATATACATTGAAGTAAGTATATAAATAACTAAGGAGACTGTTTTATCTGAAGTTCTCACTTGTTACCAAAATATACACATAATCCCTGAATTTACTGAGACACTTCTTTTTCCAAGCAACAACAATGTTTTGTAACTCTATAGGTAAAATCCAGTGAATAGTTACCACACAATATCGCTTAGGTAATGAAGTCTGGGAAAATGTCTCTTACTGGTTCACCAAAGGCAAAAAAACGGCATCTTTTAAGAGAATATCTGCAATATGCCATGGCTCTAAATGTTTAATGGAACAGACTTCTGTGCCACAGATTGTAGATGGAACTGGCATGTCTGACTGTTGGATATAGAAATAGCCCCTCTCCCCGATGAATGCTCGCAGTTAGATTGTTCAGTCTCTCTGATATTCCCCTCTGTGGATTCTACTGTCTACCTCTCTTGGATTCCTTGCTGTTAAACCATTTTTATAGCCCCACTGATCTCCTGGTACACGGTTTCTGATGTGGTCATTAATCACACCTCAATTTCTCTAAACTCTTGCCAGTCATGTTATTTGTCTGTTATTTTTGAGCACGATTTAACGGAAAAGTTTGTGTCATTTGCGAGGGGTTTTTCTGAGAGTCCCCTGCCGGGTATGCCGGCAAGTTCCCCACCGCTATCTAACAAGACGTTGTCCCTTCTTTGGATCCTGGAGGGTTTCTCACCGGTTTAGACCACACTTGCACTGGGGACCTGAACTTGGGTTGGCCCGCCATTTTGAAAGGGTGCCCTAATCTCTAAGTGAGCTTGTGGGTCCCCTACATCCCCCACTCATGGGCAATGTCACCTTCCCACAAATATATACAATGCCCCACATCCCCCCCTGAGGACACCCTGCTATGAGGTCCCTGGGGGAGGAGGGTCTCCCTCTTCAGGCTCTCTTCTTCCTGGACTCCCACCCATTACCCCACCCCCACCCAACTTCCCAAGCGACACCTACTTACCGGTCCTGCACATGCCCCACCCAGCTTCATTCCCCCCCCTCCACCCTTGTTCATGGACATGCCCACCCCCCCTCCTCAGGCCCCGACACTTGGCAGTGCTATCTTGGCACCCTTCAGGGGGAGACCAGGGGCCTGTCCCTGGCCAACCAGGGACCCTTGATAGCCTGAAAGACCCTCCGGGCGGCGTTCTGTCTAGTCCCGTTTGTGTGGGCCAGTACTGAATGGCGCCCAGTTGCAGGAGGCCGGCAGATACTGGGTAAGCTCGCCCAAGTATGGTTGAAACCTTACTTAGGTGTGCACTGTTTTGTCGCGCCCATTTTGGGTGGGGTTCTGATTCAGACACCTCGCGAGGTCTGGGTAGATATTGCGAGGCTTAAAGGCAGCTGGGAAGCCAGAGGAAGGCCTCTCCTGGGATCTACCGGCGATGCCCTCGCTTGAGCACCAAGTGGCTGGTAGATCGCATCCTTTATTTTCATTTCAAGTTCACTGTTAATCTCGTTAACTTCCCATATTCCTAACAAGTCCAAAGTCTACAATAACTATAGGACTATGGTAGGCCAAGTCAAAAGACAGTCTTTGGGATTGAACGTAAATGAGGTAAAGACTAATTTAATAGCACTAAATGGCAATGGAAATGTCAAGATTGGAAGCACCGAGATGGAGGCAGTGGACAAATTTAAGTACACTGACTCGGTGATAAGCTGTTCCCATGATAAACAAAGTTACATCCATGAATGGAACATCAGTTAAGGCTAACTACAGAAAGAGGCACGACCAGTGAGTTAGCCTCAAAGTCTGAAATAATCAGCATGGAGCTGAAAGAATGTCTTGTACAGTCACAAGCATGGAGTGATGAATGAAAGGCTTGGACTCAAAAAGAGGATGAGAGGAGGATAATGACTTTTGAAATGTGGTAGAGGATGTTCAAAATCAACTGGATTGACAGAAAGACAAAGAGTGGGTAGAAATTGAGGAATCAAAAGGATAAATACATAGAGAGAGAAAGGCAGCCAAATACAGACATTGGAAATAAAGACCCGACAGCCTTATCCCTGGCAACAATTGAAGGAGAATTTGAAGGTTAAAAACAGAAAAGGGAAGAAGAAAAAAATCTAATAGGTGGATAACATTGAGACCTGAATGGAAGAAGGCTTGAAGCCAGAGAATCAGCATTACATGGCCTATGGTGAAAACGAACAAACGTTTGTCAAGGTGTGGCCAAGCCAGCCACCAAGTCAGCTTTTCAGTTTCAAAGTATTGGCTGACACTTATGGTTCAAAATATAATGGCATCTCTGAAGACAAACATATCTTAGCACTAAAGGGCAATATACATTTGGCAGCTTGTTTGGTTTTACACATGGAAACTTTTTCATTGTGATAAATTGGCCGAGGTTAGGTCAACCACAACTAGGGCATTGTATTCTAGCGTTTCGGAATTTTATTTTGTACTCAGCCAAACAAAATTGCTTACAGATAACAAATGTGATGGTATCCAGTGCCATTTCTGTGTGAAGCTGCTGTGAGCTGGTCAGCTGAAGGCAGCAGGGGCACATGCAGGGGGTGGAAGCAGTTGAAGCTTGGCCAGAGGCAGCAGCCATCTGTCCTAGGGCTCAATAACACCAGTGATGTTATTCTGAAACGTATGGGTATTTTTCTGGGATGAGGCTTCAGGTGCGAGCGGTGACCAGCAGCCAGTTCTCCCAGGATTTCAGCTTCCAAAAGAGCACGAATCAGGCCCATGTGACCTAGGGTATAACACAAAAACTAGCTCATGCAAGGTAGAAGGTGGTGGAGCAGTTTAACACAAAAGAAAATTCAAAGGCTGGATCTGGGACTGGGGACTATTGCAATTATTTTAAATGAACTGGAATTGGCTATACAGTGCACAGGGTTTTCACGGAGTTTGAATAAAAGGTGATATTGGTGGACTCCCACCATCAAGACAGTAGTCGGCACAGCTGAAGGAGATTTGGAAGAAATGCACCAATTTTTGAAGTCTGTACTGGTGGAACTTGGGTTGAGAGGTAGCTAATATCCGATGGGAATCTGAAGGAAAGGAGCTTGAATTCTACCTTAAGGTCTTTGTGGCAAGAATGGCACCATATGCACCCGGTACATGTGCTATTTAACGTGCAAATTATACTGACTGTCATTTATCTGTTAATTCAAGTTCAATTTGTGTTGATTAAGATATATGGTATGATTAGAACATAGAACATAGAACATTACAGCGCAGTACGGGCCCTTCGGCCCTCGATGTTGCGCCGACCTGTGAAACCATCTGAAGCCTATCTGACCTACACTATTCCATTTTCATCCATATGTCTATCCAGTGACCACTTAAATGCCCTTAAAGTTGGTGAGTCTACTACTGTTGCAGGCAGGGCGTTCCACACCCCTACTACTCTCCGAGTAAAGAAACTGCCTCTGACACCTGTCCTATATCTCTCACCCCTCAATTTAAAGCTATGTCCCCTCGTGTTGGTCATCACCATCCGAGGAAAAAGACTCTCACTGTCCATCCTATCTAACCCTCTGACTATCTTATATGTCTCTATTAAGTCACCTCTCAGCCTTCTCCTCTCTAACGAAAACAACCTCAATTCCCTGAGCCTTTCATCGTAAGACCTTCCCTCCATACCAGGCAACATCCTAGTAAATCTCCTATTGCTAGTTATAAAAAGGTAAAATCTTACCATTGATTTTTTTCATTGGGATTGCTTGGTAAATTCAGTTCTTTAGGTTTGTTGATCTCCATGGGGATTGAAACGCAAGTGTACACAATACTTTTAAATGAGTGAAATCCATAAATTAGATCTCAATTATTTAATCTCTTACCTTTGAAGTCTCTCTGTGTACTTGTCTCAAGCTGTTGAGACTGTGCTACTGTTTTAATCAGTTCTTGAATAACCACTCTGTCACTGTGCCCAGCATCACTGAAACAGAAATATAACCCTAGAATTCTAATCCGCTTTAAAATTGGAAACAACATAGTTGGAAGATGTAAAGAGTGAAGCAAATCTGATGCTCTCCAATATTCCACCCAAGAAGCCTTTATTCTCATGAGTTTTGAGAAGGCATTAGTGAACGCAAGAAGGAGACATCAGAACAAAGATGATTCAACCCTCATTCACATCAATCCAGATTTGTTGGGTGGCTAACAAGAGCAGGAATTCCAGCTGATTTTTATCTTCCCCAAGCCCAGGAATTTTGATGAAAATTGTAATAATCCCAGCACCAATGCAAGATCGGAAAGTTATCCCGGCACCACCACACATGACTAATTTACTTAGTAGATATGCTCAATTTAGTCACTAAAGAAGCAGAATAAAACACATTCGTTTATTTGAGTGCCATGCATATTTGTTGAAAAAGAGCATCTGAAAAGGTAGAGCAATACCAATTCATGCGTGTCAACTACAACAAGTACCAATATAATAAAGTATAGAAATATTAATTGTCACGCGTCACTGCGTCGAGAAAGAAAAACAAAGTAACGTGGAAAATGGCTTAAAAACTAACCGTTTCGCTGACCTGTTTAAATTCAGCCCAGATTGGGAGCAAAAATAAATTCATGTTTTGCTAACTCTAGGGGTCTCATGTAAAACTAGTTCACACAGCGTTTGAATATTTATTGCTAAAAAGAGACATGCTGCCAATGTGTCTCGCACTCATCGGGCAAATGGGAAAATGCCAAACTTCAAGCGGTCGCAACAATTCATACCACAGATTAGAGATGCTGATAGATTTGCAAATAGACTGATTGGCTGAGGCGTTGTTGTGGAGAAAGCAGAGAACTATAGGCTCTTCATGCTTTCGTGAAATTAAATAAAAAGCACAAGGGTTTAACATATTCTTTTTGTTTCGAGAATGGGTCAGCGAGTATGAACATATGCTGCTTCTAGCAAGTGTAAATAATCAAGTTATGATCTTGACTGGTTATCTTAAAATGGTTGTTAGTGTAGCTATTGGCACACTCCGTGCAAGATCACAAACACATCATCCATGTATCAGAAATAGCACAGGGCAGGAGATTAGTGCTAAGCCACTTGTGGAAACTGATGGAAATGTTAGCATGGGGAGATTACCTAGAGTGGATTGCATGGTTACACCACCATTTACGCAAACATGGAGTCATTATAACTGAATTTGACTGCACAAATTGCCAAGTTCATAAGTTTAATGAATATAGATTCAAAAAATGGTATAGCGTCCCGGCACCAATGTTGATGGCTTCCTTCAGCAACATGTTCGTAAATAAGGTAACAATGAAAAACAGGCACATAGACAAGGCATTGTTATCAATATGTAGGTTGCACGTAGTCTTTGCTAAGGAATTCTTCATTGCGTATGTGGGAAAACTCAAGTGATAATTAATTTAACCACTTGGGCAACATATGCTATCCAAAACTGGTCATTGATAAAAAGGGTGTAATGGGCCATCACACTTGTGCGCCTTAGGTAGCCCATACAACTTTCAACTTGTGTGCTTGCGTCCCTCACTCCTCTACTCACAGTTTCCTACCACAAACCTGTGTCCAACGTAGATGACGAGTCCTTGAAACTGGGCTGAATGGATCTAGCGCATGCATGTTGTGGACTGACTTTCACATGCATCAGGAATGCATCAGGCATTATGCAGCCTCAGAGAGAGTCCAGACATACATATTTTGCAACCTGACATAAGGAACCAGAATGGTTATTCTAAGCAAGCACATCATGTTGGTGAAATGCATGGCATTCTTAATGAACCTTGTGCTTTTATTTAAATTTAGATAGGTTTTTGATTAATAAGGGGATCAGGGGTTATGGAGAGAAGGCTGGAGAATGGGGATGAGAAAATATCAGCCATGATTGAATGGCGGAGCAGACTCGATGGGCGGAGTGGCCTAATTCTGTTCCTATGTCTTACGGTCTAATTTCATGGAAGCATGAAAAGCCTATTCTTCTCTTCTTAATGATGGTTCCAAATTCCTATGTATAGGATTTGCTGCCTTGCTTGAAAGCAAGACACAAAAACACTCGGTTGACTTATGCAAGAGTAACGAGCTACTCTGCAATGTACATGATGGGATTTGTCCTCATGGCTCACTATATCCACACAAGTATGAACTACCTCAGGCACACAAAAATGATGGCCATTACACACCGTTTTATCAGTTCTGCACAGCATGAATTGATCAAATGGTTGAATGAATGATTACAGCTAGTCCTTAAGTGAGTTTTCCACGAACAATGAAGAATTCCTTCAGCTTCGCTAATTATATTGATATCTGTGATTGGCACTACTTGCTGAACAATCCAGAACGCAGTAATAACTTAAAATGGGCGTTATTGTAGCTATCAGTCAAGCTCGTAACGTGGTTCATTTACGTTTGCTAGAAATGACATACATATCCAGTGACCCATTCACAGCAAATAAAAAGGAATATGTTGAAACCTTGCACCTTTTTTCAATTACCTAGAAGCATGGGTGACCTGTAGCCCCCTGTTGCTTTCTTACGACAACGCCTCGGCCGATCAGTTGATTTGCCAGCCAATTGGTATTCTTTTGTCCTGTGGTATAAATAGCTCTGATCATCTGAAATTTGGCATTTTTGCATTTGTCGCGATGTGTGCCAAGATGAATAGATTTGGCAACACATCACTGTTTAATGTAATATTCAAATTTCGTACTACCAAACAACAGTTTTAGTCATTTCCTTGTTTTCTGGGATAAACAGCGCAAATTGTTCACATTTAACATCAATGCAAGTTATTCAGATGGGTCATGAGGATGGTTGATGTGGGGAAATAGAAAAGTTCATACAAGCACAATTGATTGTGCAGTTCCTAGGAAATTGAGGTAGATTTCACAATGAAAGTACCATTGTACACTTATACTGGCATCTAACACTATATATATATATATATATATATATATATATATATATATCTATATCTCTGAACTGGAATATTCACATCCTGCACTAAAAGCAAAAATATTCATTTCCCAAAGATCATCATGCATCATGATAAGTAGTCATAGATGAAGGCAGTGCAAAATAACTTTCTAAGACAGAAGCTAAAGAAATTCGGCATGTCTGCATTTGACTCCCACAAACTTCTACAGATGTGCCATAGAGAGCATCCTATCCGGCTGCATCACAGCTTGGTATGGAAACTGCTCGGTTGAAGATTGCAAGAAACTGCATAGCGTGGTGAACTCAGCCCAATGCATCACACAAGCTTGCCATCCTCCCATTGATTCTGTCTACACCTCCCGCTCCCCGAGGACAGCAGACAGCATTGACAGAAACCCCTCGCACCCAGGCTTTTTGAACAAAAATGATCCTTTGTAAGCACTTACCTTGCATTAACTTCAAGATGATAGTTGCTTGCTATTGTGCTTATTTCCAGTTTCTTTTTGGATGGTGTCTGTAAAGATGTACAATCAAATAGTGAGAAGTTACAATATTAATATTTCATGCTGATTTGATTTGTTAGGGCTTCAACGTGACCACAATTTTTAAAAAAATATTTGTTTATGGGATGGTGATTTTGCTGGCATGGCCAGTGTAGCCACCGAAGCTGGCCACTTCCCGACATAAAATGGAACATTGAGTTGCATTCAGGGAAAATTGGACAATGTCAGAGAGGCAAGAAGGTTGCAGAACCTCTCTGTGGATTCTGTCTGTGAAGAAACCAGACAGCATAGGAACTAGCAGTTTGCATACTAATTGAGCGATTCCCGGTGATTCTCGGGCACAATAGACACAATAATTAGCTGCAATAGAAACATTCTATAGCAGGTCAGACTTCTCGGCGCCAATGGAGCCTGAAACAAAAGGACACAAACAAGTTAGAGAGAACTGCCCAGCGATCGAGGAACAGACCCGTTATTGGGGAAATTCAAATCAATCGATTGGGAAGAGACCCAATCGATTGCAAGTTTATAGAGGGTCCGCCCAGATGGGTGCGAAACCCAAAACAGTATAAGACAGAGACCCTGACCCCAGCTCGCTCTCTTAGCCGGCCCTCCCAGCAGAACACCTTTGCAGCAGCTCTCCAGAAACTTGAATGTGAGAAGGAGGCCTGGCCAATTGCTACAGTGACAAGCAAGTGTCATACAACGCACGCTATGAGAATAGACACTCCCGACCCCTGTAGTCCACACCAACTGGAAGCCTGCGGATCCAGGACAAAGCAAGAGGCCATTGTTCCCTGATCGGCAGTTCCCTTATTCCAGATAAGTATTGGCCTAGTAGTGGTAGGAACAGTTTAGTCTTAATATTATGTGCATGAGTAGTAAATAACTGTGTAATAATAAACGTGTCTTGTTTGAACTTACTAACTGGTGTATTGAGTCATTGATCTGAACTTGAACCTCGTGGCGGTATCATAAGGATACCATGCGACTCTAGAGCCAAGGAATAAAACAGAGCCGATCGAGTGTTAAGCACACTCACCTAGAACAAGCAACATTTAGTGGCGACTCCACCGGGACTCGACTAGAAGTGGCCCTCCCCCCCGAGCAACGAGCAACACCAGCATTCATTGTCCACCCCCAATTGCCAATGAGGTAATGCCGGTGTGCTGTCTTCTTGAACCATTGTGACCTGTTACAATAGAATCATAGAATTTACAGTGCAGGAGGCAGTCATTTGGCCCATCGAGTCTGCACCGGCCCTTGTAAAGAGCACCTACTTAAACCCATGCCTCCACCCTATCCTCTGTAACCCAGTACCCCACCTAACCTTTTTGGACATTAAAGTGCAATTTATCATGGCCAATCCACCTAACCTGCACATCTTTGGACTGTGGGAGGAAACCAGAGCACTCAGAGGAAACCCACAGAGACACAGGGAGAATGTGCAAATTCCAGACAGACAGTGACCAAAGCCGGGAATCCAACCTGGGACCCTGGAGCTGTGAAGCAACTGTGCTAACCACTGTGCTACTCAACTTTTTGATGAGATGTGCAAAATGGAAAAGGAGGAGGGGTAGCCTTAATAATAGATGGGGTTAAAGACAGCAATGGAAAAGGATTTTATTTCAATTTGGGCAGAACTTACAGGTGTAGTGCAACAAGAGAGTTAAAGTACTTTTAAATTAAAACAATGTTTATTTATGAAACCACTTAATACATTATAAACCCACAGTAAACATCTTAATTATCAACACCAATAAATACCCCAAAGAATACAGTACTCTACAAGTAACTCTTAAATCTTTCCTTGCAACATCCATAAGACAAAGAAAAACGGTTTTACAGAAAGACATCAGGTTTAACTTCTCTGCAGAAACAGACATTATTTTGAAATCACCAAAGGATCTGGAGACAGTTTTTGATTGCAGAGAGAGACTAATACACCTGCTTGCTGTGACTGCAGCTATCCAGCTCTCAAAACAAAACTAAAACACACCCTGTAGCAGACAGCCCAAAGCGAAAGTAAAAGCAGACAGACGGTCCAGCTCCACCCACACTCTGACAACACTGATAAACACCCACTTCGGAAAGGTACATCTACTAGTTATTTTATAAACACCCATTTCTTAAAGGTACTCCTACTACAGCTACTTTATAAACACCCATTTCTTAAAGGTACTCTCACATGACACACCCATCTTGTCCTCACTCAGGTTGGTGAGACAAAAGATGCAAAGTGTGCTCCCGGTTGAATCAGCAAGGAGTAACTGGGGCACAGGGAAGAAAGGAACACCTTTTTATGCACTTTTTGCCTTAAAGGAGATGTATATAGGGAAAGTTTAAAGGGAGAAGGTATGTGGTTCAGACAATCAGGGTGAGACCGGGAAGAGGGGCGGGGTGGTATCCCGCTCCTGAGGATGGGGTTGAGTGGGTGCGGAGTGTCCCATTCAAGTCCCAATCTGGGTGTTTAATAGTTACTGTATAGTTACAACTGAATTGTTTTCCTTTAATTCTTTCAGAGTAGCTATCAGGGGAAAAAAAAAAGATCAATTGTATACAGTCACAAACTGTAACCGCACAGCTGGCATATCCTCACTCTGCCAGTGCAGGAGTGAAGCTGCAAACCAGGACTACTTCCATGCCAAACAGTTAGCCCAGAATGCGATTGGCAGAGCTGAGCAATCCACAACCAACCAATGGATTAAGATCAAACCTGTTCAGTCCTGCCAGGTCCAGTTGTAAATGGTAGTTGTCAATTAAACAACGAACTAGAAGAGGCTCCACAAATACCAATCATTGCCCCCGTCTACTCTCAACCACAACAAAGTGATGGAAGGGGTTATAAGCAGTGCTATCAAGCAGCACTTACTTTGCAATAACCAGCTCACTGATAGAGGCAAAAATAGACATTGGACCCCTGGAAAATGAGGCTGGAGAAGTAATAATAGGAACAAACAAACAGCAGAGGAACTGAATAGTTACTTTGCATCGGTCTTCACGGTTGAAGACACCGGTGGGATGCCAGAGCTCCAGGAGAATCGGGGGCACAGATGAGTGTAGCGGCCATCACTAAGGTTCAGGGGAAACTGAAAGGTCTGAAGGTGGATAAATCATCTGGACTGAATGGACTACACCCCATGGTTCTAACCAAGCATAGACAAGGCCAGTTGAGGATGGCAGATAGACTTTCCTAAAAGTGTCGTTTGGGTTTTTACAATAATCCAGTAGTTATCCTGGAGGGCAGGCAGGAAAGTGAAGTTACGATCATAATCAGATCAGGTGATTTAGCACAGTGGACTAAACAGCTGGCTTGTAATGCAGAACAATGCCAGCAGCGCGGGTTCAATTCCCGTACCGGCCTCCCTGAACTGGCGCCGGAATGTGGCTTTTCACAGTAACTTCACTGAAGCTTACTTGTGACAATAAGCAATTATCAGCTAGAATCTTATTGAATGGTGGAGCAGGCTTGATGGGTCGAATGGTTTGCTCCTATTTTCTACCTTATTTGTCGCCACTATTACAGAGACTAGCTTTTTAATTCCACATTCATTTAATTAACTGAATTGCAATCTTCTCGCAGCCATGATGGGATTTTAAATCATGTCTCTTGATCATGAGTTCAGATCTCTGGATTACTAATCCCGTAACATAACCATAATTATCTCTCAATCTACTCAATTGTTGCACAAGTTCCTCCAGAACCAAGATCATACTATTATGCTTTGTATCCACTTTTGTATCCTCGGGACAGGAAACAAAATGGACAACCCAGCCTTTTCATAACCGCTATATCAACCGCAGATATTCAAATTACAAAGTGGTTTAGCTCCCCATTCCCTTAAAATAAATTATGCAGTCCTGACAATGAAACATTTTTCATTGAAAATCTCTCCTTCATCAACTCAAACTTAAATTATTTCTGATATACATTGTCTGATCTTTTTTTAAAAAAAACAAGTATATAGAGACGTTCATGATCCCAGATGATTTTATGACATTAACATTTCTCAATAAATTAAATCAGAGTATTTGTAATTTTGTTTTTTGTGTTGGACATGTGGTACACAACTGCCAACACTTTTACCAATGCAGGGCTGCGTCAAATTTCGCACGTAACTGTACATGACTTCCAGCTGGGCCATAATTGTCAAGAATATGGTACAAAGGTGAGTGCAACTTCCCAGAGATCAAGCTTCATGTGTTCTTGCCTTGAAGCAAATAGCGATCTCTCTCTCCCCCAAAAAGCATTCACCCAGTCTCCAAACTGTATTTTCCACTATGATATTTCCCCTACCTCAGCAGTACAAAATTAGAGTGCAGTCAATAGACAGCAGTTGCCAAACACAAAAAGCAGCATCCAAACATCTCAGGCAAATCAAGCACTGGACTACAGAATAGTTAATTAAAAAGAGCAAAGGAGGGGGTGGGGGGCATTTATATGGTTATTGGCAAAAGGACTCATGGTCGAATCCTTGTTGCTCAAGCACGTCTTAGCTTTAAATGATTTAAAGGTCTGCTGGAGGATTCTGTAATCATTCTGCAAGAGACAAGGCCTGTTAATGCAACTGAAATTTTCTAGAGGGTGGTCTCCATTCTGTTGAGCGGAATAAAATTGTTAATAATTTTGTTCTGTCGTCTAATTCTCATAATGGACCTCTGACGTCTTTCATGGAAGCATCCAGAGCTTTGATGTTGCACCTTATCACCCTGCATCATACAGCAGTAGTTTGTTTTTTAGACTTCAGTGATTATTGAGTTAGTCACAGGCAGAACTTGCTTTCTGGATGCATGTACAGATATCTTCATCAATAGTGGCATCCCTAGAGAGCACATCACCAAGGAGTGAGAATTATTCTACAGCCTTGAGAATGATGCCATCAACAGTCATGTCTCGTTCTGATTGATTTTCTAGCACTTGAGCGTATGTTTGCCATAGTCTGGATGACTTCCTTGCTGTGGACAGCTAGGGCAGTCACTGAGATACAGAAACTCTCAGATTACTGCCTATGACATAGGTGGAGGCAGGCAGTATGGAGCTTGAAGAGCTTCCCTGAATGGAATCGAACGTTCATGTCTGCATGGGCATCGCTGACAGCTTCCTTAGGTATTTCAGCAAAGAGACTGAAGAGTTGGGGAACCGCGTCATATCCTGTTTTACACTGCTGGCTACCATAAAGGCATCAGGCATCTCACCACAGGCACACAAAAATTAGAGGACCATTGAGAAACCTTTGCCTGGAACGGCCTGAATAGGTAGTAGAGGTTGAAATCCAAATCACATTTAAAAATACTTGGGATATACACTTGGAAGTGCCATAATCAATGAGGGAACAGACTATGAGAAAAGTGGAGTTAGGCTAGATACCTCATTTTCGGCAGGCATAGAGACAAAAGAGCCTGGCACTTAATAAAATGCCATTGTCAGCAAAACTGAAGCCCATGAAATAAAAGGGACAGCGTTAGCATTAACATAAAGTTGACTAAGAAACCGGAAATAGTCGTGAACTGCTGATTTTCAGACTGGAAGAAGATTCAATGTTAGGACTGCTGCTCTTTTACTTTATATTAAAGGGCACAATTTCAAAATTTGCAGATGTTACTAAACTTGAAAATATTGTGAAATGGGAGGAGGATAAGCATCGACTTAATGAGGACACAGACAGTTGTTGGAATGGATACCCACATGGCAGATTATTTTAGGAAAGTGTACATTTCAGAAAAGATACATTTTATATGAAGTAAAGGTACAATTCTAAAGGGGGTGCAAAACAGAGGGGCCAAAAGTAAAAGTGCACACACCATTGAAGATGATTAACATGACATACAGAATTGTGGGCTTTAAAGAGACAGTAGAAAAGCAAGAAATCCAAAGGAACACAATTCAGCATTTGGCTTTACAAAATCACTAGTATTATGCTTACATAGAGAGTAGATATGGGGAAGGAACATTCCTCCTCCATACTTATCCATTATCAATCAAATTTCATTTGGACAGAGTTTGAACTTGGAATTATCCAATGATAAAAAATGCACCAAAATTGCTTTGGCATTTGGAAGGAAGTGGAGTTATTTTGAAAGTTGTGGATACCGTGCCAAAGGAACCTGGAAATCTGTCACATGGGATAGCTGAAGATAGTGTAAAGTGCTCCAAATAGATTGAAGTTCTAAAAATAGGAATCAGTTACTTTATCATGTAACAATACTTGAACAATACTTGAACAAAAGAGTTGTTCCCAAGGGACCTTCCACAAAATTCACTATTCCCAGAAGAGTTGTTTTTGTTATGTATCTGGACACCACAAGTGAAACTGAAAATAGTGTACACACACACCTTTGTTTATCATTATCTTTTTAGGTTCTAAATAGCATCATTCTGCTGAAGTATACATTTGAACATTGAACCAATTCCTTACTGTTATTGTTTGATGTTCAATCCTTAGCTTCTCTATTCCTGCACCATAAAGCTCACGAAGTAAACACATTATCCTCGTCTTCTTTCCTGAGCCTGAAGGTCCATACACCAGCAAGTGAGGGAAATCACCATACTGAACCTGGTAGGAACAAAGCAAAGGTCATAATCAACCAGAGTTTCACGTGATAGAGTGAGGATGGTACTATTTCGACCAGTATTTTCTGAAATCGCTGCTATAAACCAAAGTTTACAAAGAGCCAGACAAAAGAATTCCATCGATCATTTATTTTGGCGGCAGTATTGAATGTAAGTTAAGAATATATTAAAATCAACAGGGAACAAGGCAATTAATCCTACTATATTTGCTCTTAACAGCACTATATTTTTAGGCCCACCCACTCTCCCTGAAACGTTCAGTTATACTTTTTCAAATATTTGTCCACTTCCTTTTTAAGGGTTACCATCAATTCTGCTTCCAACATTTGTTTGACCTCATTTGAATGCACAGCATTGGGAATGGAACATTTGTGGAGGTTTTGAGATTGTGAAATGTTTATGAAAACAAGTTCTTTCTTCCTCTCACAAACTTGAGAATTACACCAAAATAATAAGGGTGACCAACAACTGGAAGGCAGAAATGACATTCAGCGAAATAGACCATTGAGCAGATGCAGTTAAATGTTGAACTTTCAATTATTAAGAATTACCTTACCTGTGTTTCACTCAAGTCAATGCTAATGGCTTAGGCCCATTGAAAGTTTAAAAAAAAAATCTATGAAAAGGTGAGGGAGGGAGAAGGCGAAAGGCAGATCCAGTTTCTTTCCTCGTTATTTGCTTTTATTTCAATAGAAACGTTAATTTTGAAATAAATCCTTTTCAAGGCAGGATGGAGGTGCAGGTTAGAAATGGGGTAAGGGGGATGCTCCTCTGTTTCTTTTTGTACTTGCTCCCCAAAACACAGGTAACAAGTCGAGCGAAGGTTAAGTGTGAAGTGATTCATGTGTAAAGGAGCATATACAAAACGTTCTAAAGCCTAGTTTTGGAATTAACCATATCACTTAAATTTGATACAAAACTCTTATCATGACTCTTCTCCAGAGGACCCTTCTATACAAGATTACCAATTAGCTGTCTCAATACACAATATTTGATCTAAAATAGCCTGTTGCTAGTTGATTCCTCAACATATTGTTCTAAAATAAACTGTCTTTGAATGCATTTCAGGATCTAGTTCCCTAAGCTACTTTGCTCATTTGTTTCTCCCAGTCTACAAGATCAAACTTAAAAACTCCCCACAGTACACTGTATGAGTGGGTACCAAGCTCAGCTACACTGTCTCATCCTAACTTCTTTTAAAACAATGATCACTGCTGCAAATGCAGATATATACACATGCCTGTTTCTTAAAACCTACCCTGTTGATCATGACTTTGGTCACCTGTCCTATCATCCCTATGTGGCTGGGTGTCAAACTGTGCCTGATAATTCTTCTGTGTGGTGCCTTGAAAAAAATGCTAATGCAAGTTTCATTGTTCCAGCATACATAGGATTACATGTTCTGTGAGAAACTAGAGCTTCCAGGTTATAAAGTGCCTTTTGGCCAGGGTTGGACATGTCCTATGATTGGGGAAAGGGGATAGGAAGAAAGATGACGAACCAAAGTAAAGTACCTTCACACAGAGATATACATCTCTGTAGAATTACTGCAGTAGACATTGACGTAATCTGATCAACACTCCCTTTGTATCAGAATGGTACCTTTGTCTCTGTGTAAGCCAACGGAAAGGTTCAGCAATTTTCAAAGTATCGCCTGTGGGGGAGGGTGGGGTTCTTTTGTGTATAAAGATTCTACGTCCCTCATGTTCCTCAGAGTGTGCCTGCTGCAACCCTTGATTCCAGTGGCCTCTCTCCTTCTTGCAAGTAAAATCATTTCACCTTTAAATATGTGTTATCTGTTACACTTCTTTCAGCCTAAAAGTCTTACTCGGATGTTAAAGATTTTGACAGGAAAGGGGATAGGAAGAAAGATGACGAACCAAAGAAAAGTATCTTCACACAGAGACAATCAAATAAATATGTTTCATTCTTTAAAATTGAGCACAATTGCTTGATCATGGTTAACTTCAAGATATCTTTGGCACATGAATGTTTTCTTTCTTCACTTTGTACCTTTGATTAAATAATTCTTAACCTAGTACAGAAATTCATACCTTCAAATTCTGCACTAATCTTTAAATGCTTCACCTGGCACAACACAAAGATCAAAGAGAATGACGTCATGATATAGGCTTCCAGTTCAAGGAACATCACAGAAAGTATTTATTTTTGAAGGCAATTTTGCTGAGCAATAGAACAAAGCTTAATCCTATTTCTATTATTAAAGAGATTTTATCAGCAAAAGAAAATTTTTAAACTGAAAGTTATCTTTCAACAGAAAAGATCTGTTTCCTTGCAGCTGCATTATCAATGTGCAGTTCGCTGTCTCATCTTCAAATCACCTGCTGCTGTTATTCAGATTTATTTATGACAACATGCAATTTAAACTAAAGTTATTAGAAATAAAGGGGGTGCATTTAAATATTGCAAGTTATTTATCAACAGATAATAGAAGCAGTAGAAAGAAACACCTTTCAATCAAAAGGACAGTTAAAGTGGCGAAAGATATTATTTAAAATTGCAAGGGAAGTTAGGATATGGACATAAGAGTGGTGGGGCTGGCAGAACTATTTACAAATATTTAGCAGTTGCTTAAATAAGTGTATTGTGCCAGAGGATTGGCAACCAACAAACAAATTACCCTTATTTAGAAGCATATCTGAAACTATGGTTGTGTTAATTTCACATCAGCACAAGGAAACAAAACAAATTGTAAAGGACAAGCTAGTGGACCACTTAGGGAGATACAAACTAATTCATCAGAATAAGCATAGGTATACAAGGTCATGCCAGACTAATTTAATGGAAAGTTTTCACTCAGCAAAAGTGTCGATAAATAGTGACAGCATTGATGGTTTTTGCGGAATTTAACAAAACTTTAAATAAGGTTCACAAAAAACTAGCTGAATCCTCAGGAATGGTTTTAGAACTTCTGATGGAATTGATAAAATGATAACAGGGCATTAGAAACAGAATCTGAGGGCAGCCCGGTGGTGCACTGCGGCCTCACAGCACTGAGGTCCCAGGTTCAATCCCAACTCTGGGTCACTGTCCGTCTGTGTGGAGTTTGCACATTCTCCCCGTGTTTGCACAAGTTTCACAACCCAAATGATGTGCAGGGTAGGTGGATTGGCCACGCTAAATTGCCCCTTACTTGGGAAAAAAAAATTAAATGGGTATTCTAAAAATTTTTTTTTTTAAAAACAGAATCTGCTAAACAGGTATTTTTTTTCCAAAGCATATGGTGAGAGCACTCTCAAAGGGGTCAGTGGAGGAAGTGAATCGCTTGTGAAGCAAATGTCTGTAGTTTCATAGAAACATAGAAATTAGGAGTGGGCCATACGGCCCTTTGAGTTAGCTCCACCATTGACTATGACTGATCATCCAACTCAATAACCTTCCCCGACCTCCATATCCTTCAAAATCACACTGATCCTCTGACTCCTTCTTGAAAACACACGATATTTTGGCCTCAACTACTTTCTGTGGTAGTGAATTTCATAGGCTCACCACTTCACCACTCTGGGTGAAGAAATGTCACCTCATCTCAGTCTTAAAATGGTCCACCCCATATACTCAGACTGTGCCCCCAGATTCTGGACTCCCCACCACTGGGTACATCCTTCCCGCATCTAGTCCTGTTACAATTTTTTGGTTTCTGAGGTCCCCCCTCAATATGCTGAACTCCAGAAAATATAATCCTAATTGACTCAATCTCTCCTCATATGTAGTCCCGCCATCCCAGAACACAGTCTGGTAAAGCTTCACTACACTCCCTCTATGGCAAGAACACCCTTCCTCAGATAAGGAGACCAAAACTGCATACAATATTCCAGATGTGGTCTCACCAATGCCCTACATAATTGCATAAAGACATGCCTGATCTTGTACTCAAATCCTCTCATTACGAAGGTCAACATACCATTTGATTTCTTTACCCCCTTCTACACTTGAAAGCTTATTTTTAGCGACTGGTGTACAAGGGCACTCAGGTCTCGTTACACATTTCCCTTTCAATTTATAGCTATTCAGATAATAATCTGCCTTCCTGTTTTTGTTACCAGAGCGGATAACCTCGTGCTTTTCCTCATCATTCTGCACCTACTATGCATTTGCCCACTCAATCAGCTTGTTCAAATCACAGATGCATCACACTCACCCTCCCACCCAGCTTTGCATCATCGGCAAATGTGGAGATATTACATTTAGTGGCCAGCAGTGTTGCTTCACAGCACCAGGTTCAATTTCTGGCTTGGGTCATAGTCTGTGCAGTCTGCACATTCTCCCCATGTCTGCGTGGGTTTCCTCCGGGTGTTCCGGTTTCCTCCCACAAGTCACAAAAGACATGCTGTTAAGTAATTTGGGCATTCTGAATTCTTCCTCCGTGTACGCGAACAGGCGCAGGAATGTGGCGACTAGGGGCTTTCCACAGTAACTTCATTGCAGTGTTAATGCAAGTCTACTTGGGACAATAATGATTATTATTTAATTCCCTCATCCAAATTATTAATACATGTTGTGAATAGCTGCAGACGCAGCACCGATCCCTGTGGTTGACGCAGTGTATGCGTGGGTTTCCTCGGGGTGCTCAGAATTTTCTCCCACAATCCAAAGATGACAACAAGAAGTCTCACAACACCAGGTTAAAGTCCAACAGGTTTGTTTCAAACACTAGCTTTTGGAGCACAGCTCCTTCCTTCAGCAGTGCTCTGAAAGCTAGTGTCTGAAACAAACCTGTTGGACTTCAACCTGGTGTTGTAAGACTTCTTACTGTGCTCACCCCAGTCCAACGCCGGCATCTCCACATCATGGCTACAATCCAAAGATGTGCAGGTTAGGTGGATTGGCTATGCTAAAGAGATCAGAATGCAAATCACATTTCCAATGTTCAAGTCTTTAACCTTGCTTGTAATAGGGTGGAAGGAATTTAATATTAAGGCCTGTTCATTTGAAGGCTGTATTGCGCTTGGTACTGACATACAAACTGTCCAGATTCACAAGAAACGATGGTCCCCGGTAAGGGGAAAGCCGACGAAAGGGGAAATATGAAAATGGCCAAGGTGCATTAAAGAAAGTTACATTTTAAAATATAAAATGTTGAGTTAGACCTATTAGGTAAAAACCATGTTGGCAATCGAATGCAGCAACCCAAGGACGGGAGGCAGCAAAAAAAAAGAAAACGGCAGCGCAGCATTGGCTTCTTATTCGCAGCAAGAATGCGGTGCTTAAAACTTGCTGCTTGACCCATAACGCCGCAGAATTAAACACAAAGGCCTTTTCTCTCCAATGTAAAGTCAACAATTGGCTCGGAGAGAGGGGCATGTGGAAGGAGGCTTATGTCGGCAGACCGAAGGAGCTAGTGCTCGGTGCCCGCAGTTGGGTGCCGTCACTCACCAGGTTGCGGAGCTGGCTGGCCTGCTCCTTGTGGTAGTCGACCTTGGCGAGGGCCGTCGGCCGGTACTTGTCCACCCACAGGCTCATGGTCCGTTCCTCCGGCCCGCGCTCACCAACCACCTCTCCGCGCGCTTCCTCTCAAAACTGGCTTCCGGCCGCGCGCAGCCGGCGCCCACGTGACCGACCACAGCCAACCAGCGCCTTGCCTCTCGTTGGCACTAGCCTCTCTCCTTCTCATTTTATTTTATAACAAGTTTAACCCTGAACGGTTATGCCGCACAGAAAGCTGGACACATCCAATTTGTCACTTGGACAAGAGTGAGTTCATTGAGGATTTTGGGAAGGGTAAATTGTGTCAGCTAACTTGGCTTAGTTTTAGTTAACAGAGAAGGTTGATAAGGGTAAATGTAGTTGATGTGGTGTACCTGCTGAAAATTCTTTTGAAGTGCCACATAACAGACATTTCATCAAAGTTAACGCCTAGAGAAGCAGCTTAGATACAAAGTCGGCTGGAAACAGAATATCATGATGATGAACAATTGTTGGAAGATAAATATTGGGGTTTTGCACGTCAAGACCACTGTGGTGTTCTTTATGTTGCTAATTTTAGAATGATGTGGAGATGCCGGCGTTGGACTGGGGTGAGCACAGTAAGAAGTCTTACAACACCAGGTTAAAGTCCAACAGGTTTGTTTCAAACACGAGCTTTCGGAGCACGGCTCCTTCTTCAGGTGAATGGAAAGGCTTGTTCCAGAAATGTTTATATAGACACAGTCAGAGATGCCCCGGAATGCGAGCACCTGCAGGCAATCAAATCATCAAAGATGCAGAGAGAGAGGTAACTCCAGGTTAAAGAGGTGTGAATTGTCCCAAGCCAGTTCAGTCGGTAGGCCTCTGCAAGTCCATTACACCATTACACGTGGAAACACCACCCACCAGGTACGCGGCGCATACTCGTGCGACTCGACCAATGTAGTCTACCTCATACGCTGCAGAAAAGGATGTCCCGAAGCGTGGTACATTGGCGAGACCATGCAGACACTGCGACAACGAATAAACGGGCATCGTGCGACTATCAACAGGCAGGACTGTTCCCTTCCAGTTGGGGAACACTTCAGCAGTCAAGGACATTCAGCCTCGGATCTCCGGGTCAGCATTCTACAAGGAGGCCTTCAGGAGACGCGACAACGCAAAATTGCTGAGCAAAAACTTATAGCTAAGTTCCGCACGCATGAATGCGGACTCAACCGGGATCTGGGATTCATGTCGCATTACATTCGGCCCCCACCAACAAGCCTGGACTTGCAGAGGCCTACCGACTGAACTGGCTTGGGACAATTCACACCTCTTTAACCTGGAGTTACCTCTCTCTCTGCATCTTTGATGATTTGATTGCCTGCAGGTGCTCGCATTCCGGGGCATCTCTGACTGTGTCTATATAAACATTTCTGGAACAAGCCTTTCCATTCACCTGAAGAAGGAGCCGTGCTCCGAAAGCTCGTGTTTGAAACAAACCTGTTGGACTTTAACCTGGTGTTGTAAGACTTCTTACTAATTTTAGAATGGTTCGGTAGTGTTCACAAATAGCTTTAAATTAAACAAAGCTATAAATTTATTAACACTACTTAATTGGATTCAACTTACTCCTATATAATACACAGTTGATAATAAACATATAATCTACACTCATCTACTACTAATCTCTACACTATTACATTAACTATGATCTGCTCTCACTCATTATCTTTCCTTCAGTCTGTTTTCTAGCTTTCTCCTCAACCTCTCACCACAAGGTTCAGCTTCAGTCATATAAAGTTGTACATCTAGCTCCGTCTAGTGGTTGATTTAGACATTACATTAACCCTTGCAGCTCTTTACATTTCTGAGTGTCACAATGACCTAGGCTCAGATTCTTGCTCAGTTGGGTGGCCTTTAAAAATGGTGGCAAGACCCATTTCCTGAATTCCCAATGCATTCAGGTTTCTGGCAATTTACATCAGCAAGGGATGAGGCTGCCCACAAGCAGCATTCCCACCTTTGTCAGGATGGGCAGTTTAGCCACCTCACCCACCCTAACAATTTAGTGAGGTTGGACCCTTCAGTAATTAGACATAGTTCACGGCCACTCGGAGGAGGTGTGAAGTACGGGGAACACCTGTTCCAAGTGAGGAAACTCCCATCGCCCCAAAATGTCACCCGTACCTGGAATTCATTCATCAACAAGCTTTGAAATACAAAAATTGTTATTTCAGTTTCAATAGTTAATAATAATCTTTATTTTTGCACGTAGGCTTGCATTAACACTGCAATGAATTACTGTGAAAAGCCCCTAGTCGCCACATTCTGGCGCCTGTTCGGGTACACAGAGGGAGAATTCAGAATGTTATATGTAAGTTATATGATGTAGTGTCAATAAAAGGTGTTTTGCTACATTGATTGATGTCTCTACTGTAATAACCTGAAATGATTTAATTGCCCAGTGTCCTTTTAAAATTAAAAAAAACTGCAGAAAGCCTTACCTTGTCCTGGACTACTTTGATTGACATAACATCTTAAAAAAAGAAAAAAATGGTTTCCAGTTTCAGTCGTTCAGTTTCAATAGACTCCTTTGTTTACATTTCCCAGGGTTTGTTATACAGTATATTGTATTTGTGTGTGCAAGGCACAATTTGTAAATTTGATGATCAGACAAAACTCCGAAGTATTGTGAATGTGAGCGAATAATAGTCTAATAATCTTTATTATTGTCACAAGTAGGCTTACATTAACACTGCAATGAAGTCACTGCGAAAATTCCCTCGTCGCCAAACTCCTTAACCTGTTCTGTTACACTGAGGGAGAATTCAGAATGTCCAATTCAACTAACAAGCACGCCTTTCGGGACTTGTGGGAAGAAACCGGAGCACCTGGAAACCCACAAAGATCCATGGAGACTGTGCAGACTCTGCACAGAGAGTTACCCAAGCAGTAATTGAACCTGGGACCCGGGAGCTGTGAAGCATCTCCAGGTGTCCCTGCTCCTTACCGTCATTCCTACCATAATAAATCACCTCGTGCTTCTCTGCGTTAAATTTCATCTGACATGTCTGCCCATTCCACCAAAAAGGAAAAAACGTCCATTTTAAGCGATTGCCAGACGCCACCATTTTGCGTTAGCAGTGTGAAAGTGGGCACTCGCAGAGGCAATGTCCCGCCTTTGTGAAGTGTAAATGCAAAAACCACTTTGCTCAGCAATGCTTTTCTAACCAGACAATCGAAGTGCAAAAATCTAGAAATGCTGTTGGCAAAATTAATTTAGAAGATCCATTCTTCATAGATGTTGGGCTGGATTCTCCAATTCTGGGGCTATGTCCCCACGCCGACGTGGGAGCCAGAAGAACTGGGGGTTTTGCTGGGGGTTAGCAGGACGGCAGCATAGAGAATCCAGCTGTAGCTGCTGATATGCCCCGGAGAGTTGCCGGGCCCATGGCCGTGCATGCGCATTAATACTTTTGGCGTGTGTGAGCTTGAAGTTCAAGTCAAAGAAAGAATCCATAAAGTGAAATTTTTAATTGTAGACACAGATTGTGAATCGTTACTGGGTGTGGAAGCTTGTGAAACACTTGAATTAGTCAAAAGAATATACAGCACTGACTGTATTTTCACTGTGCACAGTGCATCGGTGGATTCAGTAGTAGAAGCATTTCCAGACGGTTTTTCAAGGAAGGGGCTGATTTAGCACAGGGCTAAATCGCTGGCTTTGAAAGCAGACCAAGGCAGGCCAGCAGCACGGTTCAATTCCCGTATCAGCCTCCCCGAACAGGCATCGGAATGTAGCGACTAGGGGCTTTTCACAGTAACTTCATTTGAAGCCTACTTGTGACACTAAGCGATTTTCGTTTCATTTCAGGTTCGTGTCTTGCCATTTACTTAGCGAATTCAACAGAAGGATAACGCGCAACCCATAATACATGCTCCAAGGTGAGTACCAGCACTATTAACGGATCGTCTGATAGCTGAATTTGATAGAATGACGAATCTGGGTGATTAAGAAAATTGAAGAACCAACAGATTGGGTAAATTCAATGGTGTGCGTGAAATGCAATAATGAGTGAAGAATCTGCATGGATCCTAAAGAGCTCAATGCCAACATCAAGTGAGAACACTATCCAATACCAAAATGTGAAGAAATCAGGTGCACCTGCTCCAGTAAACTGGATGCATCATAGGGTTTTTGGTAACTCAAATTGGATGAGGTGAATACATTTGTACATTTTTTTTTTTTTAATAAACAATTTTATTGAGGTAGTTTTTGGCTTTATAAACAGTTACAGACATCATCAGAAAGGAAGCAAAAAAGGCAAAAATGTGCAAACATCCACGTACTTTCAATACTTCCATCATACCGTATTGCACAAGCCCGCTCCCCTCCCACCCGTACTACCCGCCATATTTTCCCTCCTACTCTAGCCCCCCCCCCTCCCCCCACCCCCCTGCTGACGCTCACTCTCCCGCAAAGAAGTCAATAAATGGTTGCCACCTCCGGGTGAACCCCTGCACAGATCCCCTCAAGGCGAACTTAATTTTTTCCATCCCCAGGAAACTTGACATGTCCGCAAGCCACCACTCAGTCTTCGGGGGCTTTGAGTCCCTCCACGCCAATAATATTCGTCGCCGGGCTATCAGGGAAGCAAAGGCCAGCACATCGGCCGCTTTCTCCCCCTGGACGCCCGGGTCTTCCGAAACCCCAAAAATTGCCACCCCTGGACTCATCACCACCCTTGTTTTTAGCACCTGGGACATGACCCCCGCAAATCCCTCCCAGTACCCCCTCAGCTCAGGGCATGCCCAAAACATGTGCACATGGTTCGCTGGTCCTCCCGCGCACCTAGCGCATTTGTCCTCTATCCCGAAAAATTTGCTCATCCGAGCCACCGTCATATGGGCCCGGTGAACGACCTTAAATTGGATCAGCCCGAGCCTTGCACATGTCGCGGTCGAGTTTACCCTACTCAGGGCCTCTGCCCACAGCCCATCCTCCATTTCCCCGCCTAGCTCCTCCTCCCATTTAAGTTTCAGTTCCTCTGTCTGGGACCCTTCCTCCCTCATGAGCACCTTATAAATACCTGAGACTCTACCCTCCCCTTCGTCCCTCCCAGAGCCTATTCTGTCTAGGATCCCCATTGGCGGGAGGCGCGGGAAAGATGGGACCTGTCTACGAACAAAGTCCCGCAGCTGTAGGTATCTAAAATCATTTCCCCCTACCAACCCAAATTTCTCCTCCAAGCTCCTCAAACTCGCGAAGCTCCCTTCCAGGAACATATCACCCACCCTTCCCGCCCCTGCTCGCCGCCATACTCGGAACCCCCCATCCATACTGCTACATTTGTACATTTAACACTCCATTTGGGCGCTACTGTTTTCTTCAAATGTCGTTTGGGATAATATTGGCATCTGACATCTTTCACAGGGCATTGGAGCACATTGTGGAAGATTTAGGAATTAAGAAGATTAAGGAAGATTTAAAAGCACTGTTAGCAGCAGTAGAACTGTCCCAAAAACACTTTTTCTCCCTGGAGCCAAAGACGCAGGAGATAGATGGTGAGATAGCTAACATTAAAGCCCCCGACTGGTGGAATCTACGTTCGTGGATTGTAATCCCGGCCTGGATTCGAATAGCCTCTCATCATTTAGTTGTGTGTCAGTTGGTTGTTATGTTATACCTGTGTTGCCTTAGCTGCAAGTTCCGAAGACAGAGGAAAACTGCGGAGCTCCGAAGGGCTCTGAAGAGGCGCAATATCTACAATCAAGACAGAAGAACCGTGGTATGATAAAATTCCTTCTGCTCTTAGTAAAGAGATTCATTCCCCGCCATGATTGCCCAATGCTGTAAAATATCGAATGTATGTTTATATTGTACGTTTGGGGGCCGCTGGTTTGTTCATTATATTTGATTGTGTGTTGTGTGGGCGGTAACCCTTGCGTTTGGGGGCCGCTGAGTTGTATGATCATATGTGATAGGTTTAAATGTGGTATTGCATCCCGCTTAGTACAAGGGATTGTGTTTGCATCTTTGCTATATCATCTTTCGATATTGTTGTACAATAGAG
The DNA here is from genome assembly GCF_902713615.1 of Scyliorhinus canicula. Classification (NCBI taxonomy): domain Eukaryota; kingdom Metazoa; phylum Chordata; class Chondrichthyes; order Carcharhiniformes; family Scyliorhinidae; genus Scyliorhinus; species Scyliorhinus canicula. The sequence continues at coordinate 40,421,181 of NC_052159.1, forward strand.
GGGTATAGTTTAGATTAAAGGAACCTCTCGGGATACGGAGCTTCGCGGGCTGCCATAGGGTGCTCACAGTCGGCAAAATTGGGAAGGGAATCTTGCCCTTCAACCCTAGTATTGATACAGTCCGAGCCAGTCTGGACGTATCGAAGGGGCATCTGTAGGTTTTCCGGGCAAGATTCAAGCCTTTTACGAGCTGGGAAAAGGACTTTGAACTTTAAAGCAGTAAAAAAACAGCCATGTTGACTAAACTTCCCAGCAGCCTCAGCCCTGTGTGTGTGTTTAGAGAGGCAACTCTCGAAATCCACAAGCAGCAGAAACCCAGACATGCCGGTGATTAGTTTATCTGCAAGATAAAGGAGTTTGTGACATCACCAGACTAGACCGGCAGAAGAACAATGCACCTGGGTTAGTTTCAATACAGGCGCTGATGGCCCTGGCCCAGAGGGAAGATAGAACCCATTTCCTTAATGGGATAGCATTCAGCAACCTCCGGAGGGACAATAGGGTGCAATCAAGTACCTGATACCGAAGATAACGATGTTAAGCCCACGTATGCTTCAATGGGGACTGAAGATCACAGTAGCAGATAAGGCCGTAGCCTTTACTTGGTGTATAAAAAGGATGGTCAGATCGGCCAGCGGGTTCTTCCTTTTTGTCACTCTTCTCTCCTCGCTCCTGCTCATCATCATCGTGCTCCTGGTGCCTGCCTTTCATTTGTTTCAGCACGCAGCCTGAGACCCACTGAGCAGTTTAAGTTTGAACTTGGATTGTGAGTATCCTCTGGAAGTTTGCTAACTTCCCAAGATTACTATAGTGGATGAGGCTTTGGGGGAAAGGGGGTTGCACGCATCTATCATAGGTTTAAGACACTGCTAAAATTGTGTAAAGTAAGCTTTTACGTGGTGCCCGTTTAGTATTCCTTCCATAGTCATAGTTTTGTAAAGCATAAGGCATTTTGTGGTGTTTTCTAGCATTTGGTGATATTGACCTTGAACATTTAATAAATACCTATATTTGGCTTTCAATTGGAGTCCGTTTTGAGTTTTCAATTCCTCACCAACGATCTCTGATCAAGTCACAATAGTAAATCTCCCTTACCATAATTCCGGTGTCTAGGACTGAGGGGTACCCCGGGCGCCTCGAAACCGCCCACTCAGGAAAGACTGCCAGATAAAGGTGGGCAGAGACTTTCCTTTCTTCTCTCTCCCGGGGGCGCTGTTCAAGTGGAGTAGGCGCGAGGTGGTTGTGAGTCCACCGGTAAGAGAGAGAGGATCACCCGGGCAGTAGTGGGGTTTGGACAAAGGGGTGTGAAGCCCAATATAAGCCCGTTGGGTGGAGTTAGAAAAAGGGGATCCCGCTACAGATACTTAAAATGGGATGTAGTGATATGCGTATAGATATATAAAGGGTTCATGATTACATCATTGTGTAAGACAACCACTAGATGGCAACACTATAGTCATGTAAAACTATGTGAACTCAAAGAATCTTGGGTGTCTTCGAACCAGAAGTGTCTAGATAACAGTGTATTTGAGAGATAGATAGTTAGCACGTGTGGTTAAATATAGTTAATACTTTATTCTGAATTACTTAATCACTAGTTATAGTTCTGTAAGTGTGAACAAACTCAACATTATTCAATTTGTTATTCATTAAACCTATTTTGCTTCAAGTTGACGATTGGTAGTTTCTTTAGAATCACAGCATCAGACCATTCTGAAAGTATAAAGCAAAGAGTAACGACATATTACAAACGAATTTGGCTTCAGTAAACTAGCTAGAGTAATATAGTAGGATCAGAAAAAAAAAACCTTAGTAGCTAATCAACTCGAGGAGCATCATCAGCAAATAACAGACCTTTGAAGACAATCGACTCAATGGACAAAGCACAAGCTCCTCGACACCTAAGGATAACCGGTAATTTGAATGCAAACTGGCGGCTGTTTAAACAGCAATTTCAAATTTATCTGGAAGCATCTGATTTAACTATTGCAACCAATGCTCGCAAAATTGCACTGCTATTAACTATGGCTGGTCAACATGCAATAGAAATTTACAACTCTTTTCAATACTCTGCCGGTCAGGACAAAACAAAGTTTGATGTTATTCTTAACAAATTCGACTAATGAGACGTTTGAACGTTTCATTTTTCATAAAAGATTACCAAACAAGGGGGAAGCGTTTAACAGCTTCTGAGACTGCTAGCACAATGCGGTAACTTTTCAGCACTGCATGATTCTTTAATTCGAGACCAAATAGTGTTTGGTATCAATGGTGACGAAGTTGAGGGTGTAAAAGCGGTGTCCCAGTTGAAGAAGATGCACATTTCGGACGGCAACCATCTTGCACGTGTTCACTCAAACCCTGCACATTCGCACTTCATGAAAAATGTGAGGCGGACGAGAGCCAATCTGCGTATGCGCGAAGAAGTGTCGTGCGTAATAACGTCGATGGCATGACGTGTTCATGGTGTGCAACCTCCCACTTCCAAAAAAAATGCCCTGCCAAAGGAAAACAATGCTCGCAATGTGGCAAATTAAACCATTTTGCTGCTCAGTGCAGATCCTCACTTACATTTAAATCTGCTAAACAGGCTTCTAGACAGATTAATGTCCGTAGTGTGGAATCCAAAGAAGAAGAAGAAGAGAATTTTTCATCTGACACAGACACTTACTCACTGGAAAATGCGTTCTTTGTTGGGGTAATAGAGAAATGTGAAGAATCCACTGAACACTGAAGTAACAAAACATCCTGAACTAATCAATTCTCTAAATTATTACACTGAATGGATCACAGTTGTCAAAGTTAATAACTGTCCAATTCAATTTAAATTGGATACTGGCGCTTCAACTTGCTCTCAAAGCTGGATCTCAACAAGCTTAAACATGCACCTGAGATACTTCCAGCAGCCTGTAGACAGAAAGACTACAATGGAATTTCAATTTCATCGATTGGATCCTGTCTCCAACAAGAATATTGTAACGTCCTAAGATTTGAGATTGTCAAGTCAGATAAATCATCACTCTTGGCTGCACAAGCCTGCAAGGAGTTGCACCAAGGTCAACACGGTAGCACATGGGCAGCACGGTAGCACCAGGACAGCACAGTAGCATAGGGCAACACAGCAGCACAGTGGTTAGCACAGTTGCTTCACAGCTCCAGGGTCACAGATTCGATTCCTGACTTGGATCACTGGCTCTGCGGAGTCTGCATTTTCTCTCCGTGTCTGCGTGGGTTTCCTCCAGGTGCTCTGGTTTCCTCCCACAGTCCAAAGATTTGCAGGTTAGATGGAATGGCCATACAAAATTTCCCTTAATGTCCAGAAAAAGGTTGGGTGGGGTTGCTGGGTTACAGGGATGGAGTGGGGGTGTTGGTTTGGGTAAAGTGCTCTTTCCAAAGACCGGTGATGACTCGATGGAGCAAATGGCCTCCTTCTGCCCTGTAAATTCTATGATACAGCGAATTTATACTGCAACTTTGTCTCAACCCATGCTGAATGATGATATCCGAAGCATTTTAAATCAATATCCAGGTGTTTTTAAAGGCAGGGTGTAGAAGTCAGGTATTTTAAATACACTTAATATAGGTAAAAAAAGCTGTTTAAAGCATAAATATTAAATCCCAGTTTTAAAATGAAAGAAACATACAATTTCCAAACTCAGACATGAGTTTGGAAAACACAGAACCACTGATAAAAACATCACATTTTTCCAAGGGCATGGGCTGAATCCCATGACAATAAGGTGGAAGCATTAAAGGCTCCATTGTTCTGATTTCAGGCCACTTGTGATAACAGCCTGAACCACATTCCATTCTTATTCATTTCTGATACAACATTCACAAAGTCAATCAAATAACTGAAAATTAAAATTGCGGCAAACATTTTACTTGTACGCGCGCTTCACGTGCGATGCGTGAATTCAACTTTTCTTTCCTTTTAACTTAACAGCGGATTGGGTGGTGAGAAGGATTACGAAAGGACCTTCCCACTTTGATCCCAAAGGTTCCTTTTGCAGCTTTTTGACATACACTTCTTCACCGGGCACCAGGTCGTGTCCACCCTCCGGAGGATCACCCCACGCAGCTAACACCTGTTGAGAAGCAAAGCTAACAGCATTTGTTAGATTTTGACAGTAAGACAGCAAAGCATCACTCATTAAATGACAGTCTGCTTTCCTCAAGTCAATAGTTCCTGGCAGAGACATTGGTCTGCCTGTGATGATTTCAAAAGGGCTCAGGCCTGTTGTTCTATTTGGTGTTGCTCTAATGCTGCATAATACTATTGGCAAAGCTTGGACCCAATTCATGCCTTCCTGGCTGTATTTAGACAGTCTTTCTTTCAAAGTTCGATTCATACGTTCCACTTGTCCTGATGATTGTGGATGATAAGGACAGTGTAAATTCCAGTTAATGTTTAGTAGTTTACAGACTTCCCTACAAACAGCTCCTGTAAAGTGGGTTCCATTGTCTGAGTCAATGCTAGCTGGTACTCCCCATCTGGGAATAAAGTCTTTGCATAGCACTTTGGCTGTATGGGCAGCTGTCCCTCTTCTAGCTGGAGCAGCTTCCACCCATCTGGAGAATTTATCCACTATTACAAGGACGTCATTGTACTGTTGACATTTAGGAAGAGTGATGTAATCTACTTGTAAGTCCTGGAATGGACCTGCAGGAGCAGGAGCTCTTAATTGAGGCATTGATGTTATAGGACCCAAGTTATTCTTTTGACAGGTTACACATCGGTTTGCTACCAATTGTGCATGTTTTTTGAATCCTTTACCACACCAACTTCTATGGAATCGATCCATCATTTGTTGAGGTGATATGTGTCCCCATGAATGAATTTGTTGAGCTAAGAAGGGCATTAGTGATTGCGGTGCGACTGGTTTACAAGTTTGCACTTCTCTCCAAATTTCATCATCATACGGTTGAATACCTGATTCTAACCATTTCCATTTTTCTTCCTTTGTACAATCATTCTGCATTTCACGTAAATCATGTAATAAGGTGGTTACTCCCAATTTGTAAATGTGACTGGATTCCTGATGCCAATGAGAGGCACAAAGGGAGGCAGCTTCCCTTGCTGCTTGGTCCGCAAGAGCATTTCCTCTTGCTTCCATAGTGTCCTCATGAGTATGGGCGTTACATTTTAGAACTGATACTTCTTTGGGCAAGGTCATAGCTTCTAGAAGATCTCGTACTTCCTTTCCATTTCGGATAGGTGTACCTGCTGTTGTGAGAAATCCTCTTTTTCTCCACAGTTGGCCAAAATCATGTGCTACTCCAAAACCATATCTGGAGTCAGTATAGATGTTAGCAGTTTTATCTCTTGCCACATGACATGCTTCTGTAAGTGCCTTTAATTCGGCCTGCTGAGCTGATGTAGCTGGGGGCAAACTTCCTTCAGCTAATACTTCGTATGGGCTTGTGACTGCCCACCCAGCTCTTTCATGAACAAACATGGTAAAAGGTTTTCCGTTGTTTGGAATACCTAAGGCTGGCGCTGAACACAGGACCTTTTTCAAATTCAGAAATGATTGTTTTTGTTCAGAATTGAGTTTAACTCGATCTTTTGATTTTCTGTTTCCTTTTAGAAGATCATTCAATGGCTGGCATAACTGAGTATAAGAATCAATCCAATTTCTGTTAAAATTACAGAGTCCCAAGAAAGATCTGACTTCCTGTACAGTTGAGGGTTCTTTAGCTGCTTTGATGGCAGCTGTTCTGTTCTGAGTAAGTTCCCTTTTGCCTTTGGAAATTTTCTGTCCCAAGTAAACAACTTCTTCCTGGGTAATTTGTGCTTTTGCAAAGCTAGCTTTGTGACCATTTGTACTGAGGTGGTTCAAGACCACCCGTAAGTCCTTTTCATGGTCATCTTTATTGATGGAGGCTAACAGAACACCATCTACATACTGAATAATGGTTGAAGGCAGATCAGGCAGTTCCCTGATGTGATTCTGCAGAGCCATGTGGTAAACAGTTGGGCTATTGTGAAAACCTTGCGGTAGTCTAGTCCATGTGTACTGTTGTTGATTGACTGTAAAAGCAAACCATGGTTGTACTTGTTTAGCTAATGGTACTGACCAGAAGCCATTTGCCATATCAATGACTGAAAACCACTGAAGGTCAGGAGTTAAAGAGTTAAAAATTGTAGACGGATCTGCCACTAAAGGAGCTTTTCTGACAATGAATTGATTTGCCTTTCTGTAGTCAATAGTAAGGCGCCATGTACCATTAGCCTTTTTCACAGGCCATACAGGGCTGTTTGATGAACTGTGAATACGCACTAAAATATATCCCTTTCTTCAAGTTGTTTTATTATAGGTAGAATACCTTGAATAGGGCAGCACGGTGGCCTAGTGGTTAGCACAACCGCCTCACGGCGCTGAGGTCCCAGGTTCGATCCTGGCTCTGGGTCACTGTCTGTGTGGAGTTTGCACATTCTCCCTGTGTCTGCGTGGGTTTCGCCCCCACAACCCAAAAATGTGCAGAGTAGGTGGATTGGCCACGCTAAATTGCCCCTTAATTAGAAAAAATAATTGGCTAATCTAAATTTATAAAAAAAAAAAGAATACCTTGAATTGACGTTTTGCTAATGGGGTATTGTTTGGTACAAGGTGGAGCTGATCCCATGAAAGTAACTGGGTCCATTTTCAAAAGACCACAATCATTTTTGTCAATTGCCCAAATTGGATGATGTTGTATTTCATCTTTTTTTATGTGTCTAATGGACCAGGTAATTTTCCCATTATTGAAATTGAGTGAAGAATTTAGTTGTGATAAGATGTCCATACCTAGAAGTGCTTGTGTTACCGGACCTACCCATATTGACGCTATCAGTTGATGTGGTCCAAATTCTAAGAGCAGTGGTATAGTCTTCCGAAGAGGGACAGAGTCTCCTCCTGCAGCCAAAGCTTCAATTTTCTCTGAAGTCAGGGGAAAGAAAGCAGCATTCTGTTCAGTAACACAGGTAAGTTCAGCTCCAGTATCAAATAGAAAATCAATATCAATACCTTCCACTCTTAATGAAATATATAATCCATAATGTTTCTGCTGCAAAAGTGCATGTAGAGAGAAATGGAGAGAATCATCAAGAGTGGGGTCTAGTAGTTTTTTGAATTATCACACAGAGAACGTCTTTGAGTTGGAGGACAGCTGTTTAACATTTCATTCATAGCATTGTTATCATCGTGTAGAATCCTACGTGGGTACGGTTCGTCCCCATGTGGGTAAGATTTCTCCCTACATGGGTAAGATTCCTCCCTACGTGGGTAAGGTTCCTCCCTACGTGGGTAAGATTCCTCCCTACGTGGGTAAGGTTCCTCCCCACATGGATAAGGTTGGGAGGTTTTAAACGTAAGTCTGGGTCTGTCTTGTTGGAACGTTACCCTAGGTGCGTCTTGTTTGTGCGCATTACGTGGTTGACCACGAGGTGGAAATGTATTGTGAAAATTGTCTACCTCATTATCATCTCTCGAATCCATCCGTGGTTTAAGATAGCATTTTGCCATCCAGTGTCCTACTTTACCGCAGTAAAGACATTGTGGTATATTTTCCTTACGTGATTTTAATGGAGCCAGGGTACATGTTTGCCCTGAATCTTGTGGTGGTGTTTTAGTCACTGCTGATGAGCTTGTCCGATTGCGTAAACCGCGATCTATCTGAATGCACCGGTCAACTATGTCTCGGTATGTGCCAGTTTTGGCCCAAGATGGTAAAACCAAATTCAAGGCATCAGAAACTTCAGGTTTAACACCGGCTACAAAAGCCGTTTTTAATGGATTTAAATTGCTTGCATCCCATGTGTCAGTTTCGTCTGTAAGTGTCATTCCCGAATATTCCAGCCAAGTCTGTAAAAATCTGTCCTCAAAATCCTGAATATCTTCATTACTTTTTTGAATGCAAGATGTGATCTTAGACCAATCGGTCCTCGGGGGGCGATATGTTAATAGCCAATCCCTGATTGCTAGCCAACCAGCGTCTAAATTTTGCAAATCGTCTCCAAGGGCAAATTCCACCTCAGTTCTAAGGGTTGAAATTACGCGAGTACCGAGCATGATAGTTAGAACTTGTACTCCATCAAATGGGTGGAGTCTGTAAATGGATTTTAATCTGTTAATTCCATTCCATGTGGACATACCACCCTTTTTAGGATGTGGGAGATTTTTGGACCATTCGTCAATTTGTGCAGGCTCTGCTGGTTCCTGAGTCCATTGATGATCAAATATGTTTCTAGAGATAGTTTCACCTTATTCCTCTATATTTTTGCTTCCAACTCTAACCCGTTTGCGTTTTAAAGGGGCTAGTTGAATTAATTTAGTATTACGCTTTGTAGGAACACTATCTTCGTCTGATTCATTTGGCAGAGGAATTAATTTATTCTTGACACTTGATCTCGGCTGTGCATTTGCCAATTGTGCCACTAGGTGGGCTGCTTGTTGAGTTTGTGTTACTTCAGCTGCTGTTTGAATCCAGTCTTTTAGGACCTTGCCGCTTTCAGTGGCAGTGTTTAAATCTTTTTTTAAAACATATCTTTCTTCGATTAACTTGCAATTATCATATTCCATTCGCTCAGTTTTTGATTGCAACCTTTGGTATCTTGACTCTACTTCAAAAATTTGATCTTGTAATTCTGCTGTTTGAATAGATAACTTCTGGAGTTTAGAGGTTTTGTTTTGCAATTCTGTTCCAATTTCATCATAATGTTCAAGTTTAGAATCTGCATCTTGCAATTCTCTTTCTAAAACACATTTTTGTTCCATTACCTTGTACTTTTCAAGTTCAATTTGCTCAGTTTTTGATTGCAACTTTTGGTATTTTGACTCCACTTCAAAAATTTGATTTTGTAATTCTGCTATTTGAGAAGATAACTGCTGGAGTTTAGATGTTTTGTTTTGCAATTCTGTTCCAATTTCATCATAATGTTCAAGTTTTGCTTTTGTATCTTGCAATTCTTTTTCTAAAACACATTTTTCTTCAATTAACTTGGAATTTTCAAGTTCAGTTTGATCAGTTTTTGATTGCAACTGTTTGTATTTTGACTCTACTTCAAAAATTTGATCTTGGAACTCTATTTGAACAGATAATGCTGGAGTTTAGAAGTTTTGTTTTGCAATTCTGTTCTAAGTTTATCGTCCTGTTCAAATTTGGATTTTACATCTCGCAATTCTCTTTCTAAAACACAGTTTTCTTCAATTAACTTGTACTTTTCAAGTTCAATTTGCTCAGTTTTTGATTGCAGCTGTTGGTTTTTTGATTCCACTTCAAAAATTTGATTTTGTACTTCTGCTATTTGAACAGGCAACTGCTGGAGTTCAGAGATTTTGTTTTCCAAATCAGTTCTAATTTCATCGTCAGATTCAAGTTTTGCTTTTGCATCTTGCAATTCTTCAACAACTGCAATTAGTTGGTCTTTAGTGGTCCTATACTCATGATCAGTTTTATTTTTAGTAATTATCTCTTGCTGTCTGCTTAATTGTTCCATAATTGCCAGGGACCATTTAACACATTCTGCACTGTGCAATCGTGTGCTTTTTCCCCATGCTCTCTTGATATTATCAAAGGACCACTGTCCTCTGCGGATATTATACTTTGATTCAATTTTTCTTGAGGTTTCACATAGGTCAAATTGTTTACGAAAGAAAGACCCAAAATCCCCCAACATATCTTCAACGGAAACATCTGGTATCCCAGTTCCTCCTTTTACCGTCGTAGGGAGTAAATTTCTGCCTTCTAAAGGGTCTAAATCTATACTTTCATCTGGATCAGCATAAATTCAACCTTTCACTTAACTTTTTGTGTGTAGGCTGTGTTAGTCTCAACAACCGGCACCTGATTGATTTAACAGTCTATAAAAATGTCCTTTTCAGGGGTCGAAGCACTGATTGATGCGGCTTTAAGACTTTTAATGGGTGAAAAAGATATTTCTTACCCCAGTCTAGCCGTGGATTCCGACTGTCTTCCGATCTCTTCCGATTATTCCCGAAGCTTCCGTCGTCGCCTGGTCCTCCTCCGATTTCTCACGAAGCTTTCCGAACCTCTCCGATATCAGAACTCCACCCCCGCTGCCGACTACGCCAAGTGTACATTTAAAAGCTGCAAAAGGAACCTTTGGGATCAAAGTGGGAAGGTCCTTTCGTAATCCTTCTCATCACCCAATCCGCTATTAAGTTAAAAGGAAAGAAAATTTGGATTCACACATCGCACGTGAAGCGCGCGTACAAGTAAAATGTTTGCCGCAATTTTAATTTTCAGTTATTTGATTGACTTTGTGAATGTTGTATAAGAACACATTCCTTTACACAGCTAAGATATATGCTGAAAACTTTAACATGTCTAATTGTTGGGTATGCATTGCAACCCCTACTAACTCAGGAGAGGGTATTCCCTTTCTAACTATTCCCTTTAATGCTTCAGAAACAGCAGAATGGTACATCTATCAAAGTGTCCCTAGCTCTGTGGTGACCCGTTCTGGAGCATATACATGTGAAAATGGGAGGTACCAGGTTGACATCCAAAAATCTATTAACTTATGGAAATCTGCAGGCTATCCACTAAATACCTTTTCAGGATGGCACCAACTTCAATTTAACCCTGACAAAAAACCTCAACATCTTAACCTCCCAACTAATATTAAACAAAAAAGATCAATTTGCCTCATCAGTAAGGACCCTAAAGGGATACCAATGGGTAATAGTAATTGTACTAACTATTTAGATGTTAACACAGCTTTTAAATGTACAAACGACCGCTTAGAAAGAGTTATGCGGTCCTCAAGGATAACAGGCATACCTAACCTCAAATAATAAAACATTCGAAGACCAATGGCTCTTAGAATATATTTACTCATATTCTGCTTATAATGGAACTTATTTTATTTGTGATGATAAAGCATATCCCTGGCTCCCAAGATCCTGGTCAGGATCTTGCTATTTAGGATACATGGTACCTGCCATTTGTCATGTGACTAATCTCCTGCATATTTCAGAAATGACTGTTCAAAGAAAAAAACGTTCTATCATCTTTAGAGATGCAATTTTTGCTAGAATCATTCCTTTCTATTGGGAAGTAAGAATGGAGAATGAGTTAAATAAAATAACAACCATCACACTGCCACTGCCCTAGATAAAATCTCTGACGAAATGCGAACAATTCGAACCGTGGTATTGCAAAATCGAATGGCACTTGACTATGTGCTAGCCGAAAACGGTGGCACGTCCGCCCTGATTGGTGCAGAATGTTGCACTTTCATTCCTGATAACTCTGAAGAAGTTAAAGATTTGGTATTACATATCCAAAAAGAAATCAAAAAACTTGATCCATCCCAAGTTCTCTCTCTGGGATAGAATTTGCGGGTGGTTTGGACACACAGGAATGTCCATAATGAGAATAATCCTATTCTCCTGTGCAGCTGGATTCATCATTTATATGACATACCAATGTGCTACGTGCATCAAAGAACTATTCGCTAAGCGCAGGGGACCAACTGTCAGAATGATTCACACTAACCCTACTGCACCCCCAATTGATGAATTTGAGGTGAAATACTTTTGTTGAAATGTTAACCGTAATATTATCAATCAATTATTTGTATAATCTATTAATACTGAATCTGTAGCATCAAATTTGACTAATTCATTAATTGTTATTTTGTAATAATGATTCTTTAAGAATTTTAATGATTATTGTTGAAATACTTGTTGCAATGCTAAGTTTCCATTCTATTGTTTAAATCTGCAATGACAATATGAATGAATTATTCTTTGCGCTTTTACCTATCCTATCGCTTTAATTATATCTTTTATCTTATTCTGATATATCTCACTTGATCTTTCGATTTATCAAAGGGGCGACTGTAGAAGTCAGGTATTTTAAATACACTTAATATAGGTAAAAAAGCTGTTTAAAGCATAAATATTAAATCCCAGTTTTAAAATGAAAGAAACATACAATTTCCAAACTCAGACATGAGTTTGGAAAACACAGAACCACTGATAAAAACATCACATTTTTCCAAGGGCATGGGCTGAATCCCATGACAATAAGGTGGAAGCATTAAAGGCTCCATTGTTCTGATTTCAGGCCACTTGTGATAACAGCCTGAACCACATTCCATAACGTCTGCAATCCGAAACATTTTAGACTGTGTTAAGACAGTTTCAATTATATTTTCGGAATTATAGTATGATGAGATGACATAACGTCTCAATTGTTGCAGATAAGCAACAATTGGAAGTGGCGTTGCATCGTGAGGATGGACGGCTTGTTATCAAATCAAATGTGTTTTGAATATAGCTTAAACCAATTAGGATTATATTGGGGTGTGATCGGATCGCTTAAGACAGATATGAAATAATATATCCATGGATGATTTGGCCACCATTTTAGACAGAAAGAGACAGAAAGAGACAGAGAAAGAAAGGAAGAAAGAGACAGAGAGAAAGAGACAGGAAAGAGACAAAGAGAAGAAAGACAGAAAGAGAGAGAGAGAGAAAGTAAAGGAAGAGAATTAGAAAAGAGTTCTGTATTCCTATTTCATTTTCATACTTTGACTTCAGCCTTTGACTTTTAAAGTTGTGTTCAGGCTATTGTCTCAGAAGATAATTCCTGTGATTCTTTGAAGAAAATCAAATTGTCTACAAACTACCTTTTAAAAGAAATTCAAGTTGTAACCAATGAACTTCAAATAAAACAATTCTTATTTGCACCTGACAAGTTTTTAACTTGAATTTCTACTGAGTTTCAGCAATGTCTCAAGAACAACCGGTAAATTGAATAAAACTTCACAATTCGAAGATCTTTACACAGGGGTACATTGACATTCAAGTATAAGATCCTGTTAAGGACGGTTGCCAAACCTATGGTATATGAGGGGCTGGTTTAGCACAGGGCTAAATTGCTGGCTTTGGAAACAGGCCAGCAGCACGGTTCAATTCCCGTACCAGCCTCCCCGAACAGGCACAGGAATGTGGCGACTAGGGGCTTTTCACAGTAACTTCATTTGAAGCCTACTTGTGACAATAAGCTATTTTCATTTAATTTCCTTCAAGGAGAATTCGTGCTCCACTAAGGGAAAGATTGAAGCAAGAATTATAGCGACTTCAGAACCAAGAGATAATTTGAAGAGTCACTAAATCGACTGACTGGGTCAGTTCGATGGTTTGCATGAAGAAAACCTACACATCTGTATTGATCCTAAGGATCTCAACAAAAACATCATGAGGGCGAGATCAGCTGGCCGCATCAAGCTCAAACAGGAGGGCGACGTGACTGGTAGCTGCTGGGTGAAGCCTCTCGCAGGATTCCCGGCAACCACAAGGCCTGACTGGATCTCCCCAAGTCCAGTGAGGCGCCGAGATCAGGAACCTGCCCACAATGGGCGTGAATAAGCTGTGCTCACACGAGTAGGCCTTGAACCTACAAAGGCCTACACAGAGGATCTCCTGTCCTCCCAGCATCAAATGGCCTCCCAGGGAGTCCCCAGCCAGGCACCATTCAGTACTGGTTCACATAAATGTGGGCCAGGCAGAAAAGCACCCGGGAGGTCTCCCAGGCCATTGGTAACATTGCCAAGGTGCCCAGGTGGCACTGCCAAGCTGGCAGGAGCACTGGTGCTAGAGTGACACTACCAAGGGTCAGGTCCCAAGGAGCCCATGCCCATGAAAAGAGGATGTGGGGGCGGTGGAATGGAGGATATGTGGGGGAGTGCAGGGCAGGTAAGACGGTCCTCTGGGAGGTTGAGGGGGTGACAGAGGGGGACCCTGTAAGAGGTCTGAAGAGGGGGGCCCTCAGAGATGCAATAGCAGGGTGTCCTCACTCGGGGGTGTGTTAGCTAATGCCCATGTGTGTGAAGGGTGACATTGCCCATGTGTGTGGAGGGTGACATTGCCCATGTGTGTGGAGGATGACATTGCCCATGGGTGGGGAGTGTGGGAGACCCACAAGATTACTTTGACATTGGGGAACCCTTTCAAAATGGTGGACCGATGTTTGAATTCAGCTCTCCAGTAATTTTTAATTTATTTTATATTACCCAATTCATTTTTTCCAATTAAGGGGCAATTTAGCGTGGCCAGTCCACCTACCCTCCACATCTTTGTGTTGTGGGGCGACACCCACGCAAACACGGGGAGAAAGTGTAAACTCCACACACAAAGTGACCCAGAGCCGGGATCGAACCTGGGACCTTTGCGCTGTGAGGCAGCAATGCTAACCACTGAGCCACTGTGCACCCCAGTAATGAAGAAAATTCTAAGTGTGGGCTAAACTGATGAGAAACTTTGCAGAGCCCAAAAAGTGACTAAATGTTCTTCGATATCGGTGGGGAGCTCACTGGTAGAGCTGGCAAGAAAGTCCTAGAACCTGCCGCTAATGACACTTAGAAACATTTCAGTTCGATTGCGCCCCTTATTTTCATTCAGTCACCCCTAATTCTAGATTCTTCCACAAAAGGAATCCGCCTCTCCACATGAATCATGTCAAAACACTTCATGATCTTATATGTTTCAATTAAGTTGCCTCCTTGTCTAAACCTCAGCAGACCTGTTGGGCTAAAAATGCACAAAGGCCCATTTTCAGGCACATGGGTTGGAATTTGCGATCTTCCAACATCTTTTTCAATTAAAGCAGACAATATAGTGTGGCCTCTTCATTCAAACGATTGTAGTGTTGGGCCAAGTGGAACCTATTTTCAGTCTGAGCGTTCAGTACGGGCACAAATAGCAATGACGCAGCTAGCATCTTAAAAGCATCCTATTCCTCTTAAAGGAAGGGAAGGACTATTGTCTGCCTGTATTGATACTGGCTGCAAGTATGAGCTGCACAGTTATATCAGCAAGGAAGAACGAGGGTTCCGGGGTTCAGAAACATGGCTCTGTAGGCTTTAATGATGGAGGTAAACAGGAGGAGGGATGTAATGTTTTTGCTGGGGAGCAGAGAAGATAAGGAGGCCTTCAAGTATCACCCTTCGAAAGCAATGGGAGCAGGTAGTCAGAGAAGCCAAAGCCAGAGTCTGGCCCCAAGAATCTGACAAAAGTACTGTATAAAATTCAAGGACCTCATGCAGGTGGTGAAGGTCAGTGAATGCAACTTCACATGATGCCTCCTACCTACAGCTCCAATAACCTAATCTGTTGCTTGATGAGTCATACTTGCATCTTTCACTCATCAATAGTCTTTGAAGCTCATGTTATCTTACCATCCAGATACCACACCTCACGAGAGCCACTTTAGCTCAGTGGGCGAGACAGCTGGTTTGTCGTGCAGGACAAGGCTAGCAACGCCTCACCTGATGTATGGTGATCCTCAGGTTAAACCACCACCAGTCAGGTCTTCCCCTCTAAAGGGAAAGCAGCGTATGGTCATCTGGGACTATGGCGACATTACCTTTCCTTACATCTCACTAGCACACACCCTCCAATGCTACGAGCCTCACATTTACCTCCCATTGCTTGCACATATCCCCTGCTATTCAACACATCACCTAAATACAGTGCAACATTATCCCTGACATTCTGCCCTCTCTCTTGCAGGACAATGGTGCCAATGATAGAAGAGGCAAAGTTAAACTGTGAATTGCGCTTTCACGTATCTGATCGTCAGTCCAGAAGTAAAACACTCGAACACGTCAGTAACGAATATTCGTTTATTTACGGCCGGGACAAATCTCTAAGCAGTCGGGTAACTACCTTCGAGAAGTGCCAAAGTCCAAAATATGGACGGTATCTTTATACAATCACAGTTTAGAGGTGGTCCCTTTAAATTCCTAGATACACCTATGATTTTGCAAGGATCCAGAACATGTACATATATGGAATTATTCTTCGAGGTCGGGAGGTTATTTTTGACATAATCATTAGCACAAGTCACCATCAATATTAATACAAAGGTTTTTGTATCCCATGGCCATATGGCTCAACTCACTCCAAAGACAGTCCCCCTTACATTTCAATGTTTAATTGTTCCAACTGGTCAAACGAGCTTAATTATGTTTATCTCTGCAATAAAGTAACGGTTCCCATTCATTCCATTCTTTGCCTTTTTGACCTCTCTGCTTTTACAGATACGGGTCAGAACATTAATTAGTACCAATGCCACACTCCCTATATTCCATCCCATAACCTTCTGACATCTTTGCTTTTACAGATACGGTCAGACACACTCCCTTTATTTCATCCCTTGACCTGTTGACATCTCTTTCACAGAGCTTTTCAGAACTGTTATATTAACCCTATCAGCGAAGTTCCAAATGAAATCCACTTCTACATTCCCCCCTTTGATCATTCCTTGATCACATAACACTCAGGATACTTTAGATGGAAATGAGAGCGAGGCGGAGGTACTCCTCCTCTACTAGGCTCCGGCAGGATGCCACTTCCTCATATAGGTCAGGGGTAGGTGGAACCAGTTTTTCTCTTTCGTCTAGGGCGGATCTCTGAAGCATCTGTGGTAATGCAGCGGCACCCAAACGGTTGCATAGGCATTTCACACCAGTAGCTATGATACAGAGCAACAAACAGATGGTAACGAAGATAATGAGCCCATGGAATAGGTAAGTGGCCCAAGAATTGGACCACATCCAGCTCCACCAGTCAGCCTGACCGGCGAGTCGCAAGCGCTGTACTCCATCTCTGATATGGGTTACCAGACGCGTGATATTCTCTGAACTGTCTGGAATATAACCCATGCAGCCGTCTGTTCGATCGAGAAAGGAACAGATATCAAGGGAACGCCTCCATGGGCATGGGTCGGGACCTGTGTACATACCCAGCAAGAGGAGACACCCACTTTCTTAGCATAGACATAGGACATAAACAGAAAAGAATTTGCCGTTACATGGTGCGTTGCCCGCTTCCTTCTGGAAGGCGAGTAGGGGTGAGTAGTCCTTGATGGTAAAATTTGTACCCTGTCCTTATCAATGCACCGGTGGTTCCACCGGCATGTGCGGCGATCGTAGATCAGAACCATGTACGTAGTCCGGAATCGGGGCTTCTGGTCGTCGGGATGAACGGTGGTTGGGCAGGTTTTGATAGCCGTGGTGATCCATCGGAGATCTGTCGTTGTTCCACATCGTGGGGTTCCTTCTCGGCACAGGGGTGGACGTCGGCTTCCATACGGGCATCTCCTTCTTCTGGATGCAGCGAGAGAGAGCAGGGTGGCGAGTATTGTGACGGTGAAGAGGGACTTCATCCTGGTACTCGTGTTCCTAGGACTTAAAGGAAAAGTTTAGAACATCATGGATACTTACTTAACTTACAATGGTGCATATGTACCCATGCGTTCCGGCCCTCCACTTTTACTGCAGTGGGGGTAGTGAGTAGAACCTGTAGGGGACCCTCCCATCGAGGTTCCAAACCCTTACGTGTCCAATTTCGAATTAGGACATAATCCCCAGGGTTGATGGAGACGTCATGAGTAATGGAGGGGACTTCTTCCTGGGTGGCACGAACTCGGGAGTGTAATCCTTTCAAAATTCTAGTTAGTGTTAATATATAATTAGCCATCTCGGTAGTCATGTAATGGAATTGAACATTCCGTGGAACACTGCTGTCCCAAGGCGTTCGAAAGGGTCTGCCATATAGTATTTCCGCTGGGCTTAGGCGAGTTTTTCCTGCGGGAGTGGCACGTAGCTGGAAGAGTGCTAAAGGCAGGAGTTTGAGCCAAGTGGCCCCAGTGTCTGCTTGTAGTTTAGCGAGTTTAGTCTTTAGAGTCTGATTAGCCCTTTCCACCACTCCAGCGGCTTGTGGTCTGTAGGCACAATGAAACTGTTGCTTTATTCCTAGCAGAGCACAGAATTCCTTATTGATCTGACCTATGAAGTGGGGACCATTGTCAGAGCTCAGCCGGGCTGGAATTCCAAATCGCGGAACAATTTCTCGCATTTACACCTTAACTACTGTCGAGGCCTTGTTATCCGTAGTCGGGTAGGCCTCGATCCATTTGCTAAAAGTGTCCACAATGACTAACACATATTTATAGCATTGACATCTTTCCAACTCAATGTAATCCATTTGCAGGGTCTCAAATGGACCCTCAGGTAAGGGGGTTGTGCCAGGATCACAGGGGACGGCCTTACCGGGGTTGTGCTGTTGACAGATTAGGCACCGACTGCTAATTTGTTGGGCCATCTCTTGCAGTCGTGGGTGCCACCAGCTTTTTAACAATATGTCCCCTGTGGCACGAGCTCCACAGTGAGTTGCAAAGTGTACACCTTCGGTCACCCAGGCTGCTAATGCATCGGTCATACATGTTTGTCCTACCGGGGTGACCCACAGCTTATTTTCGATATCATATATACATCCTAAGTTTTTCCACATATTTACAGCAGTTGCAGGAGCGTCCTCCTACATTTGGATTATGTCAGCAATGGTTGGCATAGGTTTTTCAGAGGGGGACTTTCCCGAGGGGGTTTTAGTCTGCCTCATCATTCTAGGCACCATTAGTTTGCCAGATTTAGAAATTTCTTTTGCCTTCTCGTCCGCTCTCCTGTTGCCCGTTTCCACCAGTCCTGTGCCTTTTGTATGCGCTGCGCATTTTATCACCGCTATCTTGTCTGGGAGCATAAGGGCCTGCAATAACTGGGTTACTAACTGCTGGTGTGAGATGGGTGTACCAGCGGAGGTTAGAAATCCTCTGTTTTTCCATCACCGTCTTGATCGATGATTGCATAGCCAGATTGTCTATCCCCCCTTACGCCGACGGAAGAACTTCCATCGGTGAAAAAGGAACAATCTGCACTCGGGATGGGTATATCGGAGAGGTCGTCTCGAACCGAGGAGACTTCCTGCAACAGTTGCAGACAGTCATGTGTTGGGTCGAGCATGTCTGTGGGAGGATGCGTCAAAAAGTCAGCAGGGTTGATAGTGGTGCAGTGGGCAAACTGGACTTTCGGGTTATTAAGGAGAGCAATCTCATATTTGTTCTGACGAGCCATCGTGAGATGCTGAGTCTGTAGCTGTCCCAAAAGGGCCGTAACAGAATGGGAACTATAGACAGTGATATCTTGTTGGAGGGTAATATTAGCAGCCGATTGCAGGCTGTGTGGTTCTGCTAGTGACTGTTTGTGATCAGCGGGCACTAGGACCCTGCGGAGCCATGCAGTGTCAATTTCAACGCAGCAGTTTCGAAACTGCCCAGCACAAATTCTTTATCTGTTTATTCTGAGACCAATGTAGTTCTGAACATACTGAGTTACTCATAATACTGATCACATTCCAGGGGCGGTGGCGGAGGTGGCTGTGGGGGCTGTGGGGGCTGTGGGGGCTGTTGACGTCCCCCGCAATTGAACAGATGTTCCTCATCCTAATCGTCCCCCTCCCCCCAACCTTGCTTCGCATTGCTGACCGGCGCCGGGGGGAGGAGTAGCATTCTTACGTTTCTTATATTCTTTACATTCCCTTTTTAAGACCTCTACTGTTTTAGCAATTCCCCCTTCAGTGAGGCCAATACCCAATTTTGAGGCATTTGCCTGCCAGCTAGCCAGTATAGATGCATCTTTCATTAACTGACAGTATTCCCTCCACAAGGCAATTAATTTCTTTGCGGTGGGTTCTTGATAATACAGAAAAATGTGTCATTTGAAACATGAAAGTCTGGCAATATCTGGTTTGAGAGGGTACAGGGAAAGATCCCACAAAAGGTTAATAGCAGCTGCAAAGAGCAGGGTTATAAAATGCAGATACTTGCTCACAAGCAGGCCTCAGCAGACACACAGGCTTCATATGGTAAGCTAAAACAATGGCTCACACCTTCGTGGAATGTAACTATCTCAGAAAGCATCTGAAAAAGCATGGATGAGAGTTTCAATTGCATTAAGTGATGAATGTTTAAAACAGGCAAGTCTTTCAAGTCACAACCAAGTTAAATTTTAGCATACAGCTAAGGGCAAAGTTTCACACCTTAATTGAAATAAACTCTCTTAGTAAACAGCTGGAAAGAATGGAAGATGCGCAGTCGAATTTAGTGTCAATTTAAGGGGTAAAATTCTACGAACATCAAGTTAATTAAAAGAAAATTGGAGATGACCTGGCTACGAGAAACATCATTTAAGTCAAAATCAAAGGCAAAGTTATGAACTGGGGACAATTGGAAAATTAAACGATTTGAAACCACAGAAATAAAAGTTAACTATTGAAACAAAAGCATTTTTTAAAATCAGATCTGAGAGGAGACGATATGCCTGAAATGAATAATTAGTTGTAGTAAGATGTTTACATCAAAGATACTTTTAAACTATCAAAGTGAAACAAGCCCATATACAATACAGTCGTTAAAACTTAATAACTCTTCGAAAGAGAATATAAACCCAGGGAGCAGAAGCACCAGCACTCTGCAACAGCAACAGGAGAGAGAGAGAGAGAGAGAGAGAGAGACACAGCCTGCTGGAGAAAGACAAGGAAAGCAGCCGAGTTTAAACAGCTAATTCAACTCAAGAAGACCAGATTTTAAGTGGTTATTAGCTTACTTTACTTCCTTAATAACACAGGACCCAGGACACCAATGCTATTAAGGGGTAAGTAGGTAAAATTCTTCAGTGAAGGTATGGGTTACACCGGGGGATAGGCTCCGAGAACCCCGCCCGTAACTTCCAGAGAACGCTGCCTGGAATCACGGCGGCAGTCCCGTCCGGAGCCCACAGCCCGCTAACCGTCCCCTAGCAATCCTGAGAACCCCGCCCGTAACTCCAGCGAACGCTGCCTGGAATCACAGCGGCTCCTCAGGCTGCCTCTAGCAGTC
Organism: Scyliorhinus canicula; assembly: GCF_902713615.1. NCBI lineage: Eukaryota > Metazoa > Chordata > Chondrichthyes > Carcharhiniformes > Scyliorhinidae > Scyliorhinus > Scyliorhinus canicula. The sequence continues at coordinate 40,441,911 of NC_052159.1, forward strand.
CTGGCAACCCCGCCCGTAACTCCAGCGAACGCTGCCTGGAATCACGGCGGCAGTCCCAGGCTGCCCACAGCCCGTTAACCGTCCCCTAGCAATCCTGAGAACCCCGCCCGTAACTCCAGCGAACGCTGCCTGGAATCACGGCGGCTCCTCAGGCTGCCCCCAGCAGTCCTGGCAACCCCGCCCGTAACTCCAGCGAACGCTGCCTGGAATCACGGCGGCAGTCCCAGGCTGCCCCTAGAGACGATAACCACAGGGTTCACTCACTTACCCTCTTTAAAACGGGTTCGCTGGACTGACCTGGATCTCGCAGAGGCTTCTCGACAAACCAACGGCAAGGCTGAGCAACGATCAAACTGGTAGTAGGCGAATACCAAGGTGGAAAACAAATTTTTACTCACGTTGGGAGCCAAATTCGTCCTCTACTTTGAACGAGCTCAGTCGATTACGCCGGTTAGTTGCGCAGACCCCTCTGGAGATCCCCGTACGGGCCACCAAATGTGAATTGCGCTTTCACGTATCTGATCGTCAGTCCAGAAGTAAAACACTCGAACACGTCAGTAACGAATATTCGTTTATTTACGGCCGGGACAAATCTCTAAGCAGTCGGGTAACTACCTTCGAGAAGTGCCAAAGTCCAAAATATGGACGGTATCTTTATACAATCACAGCTTAGAGGTGGTCCCTTTAAATTCCTAGATACACCTATGATTTTGCAAGGATCCAGAACATGTACATATATGGAATTATTCTTCGAGGTCGGGAGGTTATTTTTGACATAATCATTAGCACAAGTCACCATCAATATTAATACAAAGGTTTTTGTATCCCATGGCCATATGGCTCAACTCACTCCAAAGACAGTCCCCCTTACATTTCAATGTTTAATTGTTCCAACTGGTCAAACGAGCTTAATTATGTTTATCTCTGCAATAAAGTAACGGTTCCCATTCATTCCATTCTTTGCCTTTTTGACCTCTCTGCTTTTACAGATACGGGTCAGAACATTAATTAGTACCAATGCCACACTCCCTATATTCCATCCCATAACCTTCTGACATCTTTGCTTTTACAGATACGGTCAGACACACTCCCTTTATTTCATCCCTTGACCTGTTGACATCTCTTTCACAGAGCTTTTCAGAACTGTTATATTAACCCTATCAGCGAAGTTCCAAATGAAATCCACTTCTACAAAACCAGCAGGAGATAAGCATGCCTTCATCCTTTGAACCAGACTGAGGAGACAGTGTGCGCATTATGGGGTCAGCAGCGACAGAGTCTGCAGCATTTGGTGTTGCTGATAGTCGTATGCCCTTTCTTAACTCTCACTTCATCCTCGTGGTGCATGATGCACAAAATGCAGATGTCGTGACCATGGATCTCTTGCTTTGCATCCACCAGCCTCCTCATCCCAGCTCACCTTTCTGACATATTTTCAGAAACTCAAGAGCTACTGCATACCCAACCACAACATCCCCAAGAAGAAGAGAGAGGGAAGATGAGAGAGCGAGAGCAACACCTTGCCACCAATGAAAGTGCACTAATGATGTACCATCCACAGTCATCATCACAGATATTGGTACTGCGTGAACTTTAGAAGCTAATGTAAAATGAGGATCTGCATGTGGAGACTCATGAAGCCAATTCAGGCTGCAGTCAGGCAAGGACGATAGGAAAGCATGTGTACCAGGTCATTAGAGGGCGAGTCACATAGAGATTTTGCTGCAGGGAAATCAAACGAGGACTCCAATGGAGTGGCCTGCAGAAGAATTCTGATGAACATACACTCCAAAATGCTTGATGCATTGATAGGCCTGTCAAACAGCCTCTCGCCACAATTGTGATGAAAATTGCATACAAAGTAAGGACACTGCTTCAGTAGTAGAGGGCATTCGTGAGACCACACTTGGAGTAATGTGTACAGTATTGGTCATCTTATATAAGGAAGGATGTAAATTCTTTGCAAGCAGTTCAGAGAAGGTTTACCAGACTAATACCGGGAATGGGTGGGTTGTTTTATGAGGAAAGGTTTGACAGGCTAGGCTTGTCTCGCTGCAGCTTAGAGGAGTAAGTGGTGACTTGACTTGATTAAAACACATAAGATCCTGAGGGATCTTGACCAGGTAGATATGGAGAGGATGGGGGTATCGAGAACTAGAGGTCACTGTTTAAAAACAAGGGGTCGCCTATTTAAAACAGAGATGAGATGCTATTTTTTCACTCAGAGGGACGTGAGACTTTGGAACTCCTTTCCTGACAAGTTGCTGGAGTCTTTGGGCATTTTTAATGCAGAGGTGGATTAATTCTTGGTAAGCAAGGGGTGATAGTTTAGCAGGAGACGGCAGGATGCAGATTTGCAGTTACTATCATATCAGCCGTGATCTTATTAAATGGCGGAGCAGGTTGAGAGGCTGAATGGTCCACTCCTGCTCCTTGTTCGTACGTTTGTATATTCATATGTTTGTATGTGTATATTTTGTCTTGTGTGTCAAAGTTCTTTTTGTTCTTTTAATAAACTTATCAATTCTTCAAATTTTATCACAGGAGCCCTGTTTTGTGTTCAGTAACCTTTCCTCCTTGTTTCTACAAGGCAAACTAAAATTACAATCAGATGAGATGAATTTCAATCTGAGATCCGATTGGTTCAGCATTAACATCCGCTACAGTCCTAGGGCTGTGAGATGCTGGCTGGGGCTGTGAGAAGCTGGACAGATACTGGGCGAGAGTGTTCGGGACACAAACAATAAATATGAGGGAGGCGGTCGGGCAGGACCCTATGGTGGCGATCTTCAGATATCGGAGAGGCTGGAGCTGATGGATGGGAGGAAGATCGATGTCATGGCCTTCGCCTCCCATTGCCCGGCGGAGAATTCTGTTGGAATGGCGGTCGGCCTGGCTATGGCACCTTTATGATTTCCTCCGGTTAGAGAAAATCAAGTATGAACTGAGGGACTCAGCGGAGGGCTTTGAGACTTGGTGGGGACTTTTTGTGGCCGTGTTCAAGGAGCCGTTCGTCGTTGGGGGGGGGGGGGGGGGGGACGAAAATCAGGAATAAAACCTGTTCAGACTGCACAACTGAGTTGGGGAGCATGTTCCCCAGATTATTTATGTTTTGGAACTGAATAAGTTTGGAATAAAATATATTGAAAAAAAAACATCCAACACTGGCCACTAATCATGCCAACATTTTACTCACTTAACTAGAGCTGGTAGAGAGAATTAAAAATTTAAGTAACCCACCCCAGTAAATACTCTTGATCAGTGTGAGCAATGCAAAGTCTCCTCCACCACCACTGAGCAGCTGTCAGAGTAATTTGTGTAAGCCTGACCTGGGAAACTTGCCAAGGTCTGCAACAGTTTACATAGGCAAGCAGAAGTCTCACCCTCCAGACTTTTGGCAATAACAAAATTGACACATACTGTGTCCTGTACTTGGGAATGATGAAGCAGCAAGGTATTTGTATCATGAACAATATATGCATTGAGAATCTGAAGTAGATAACTTTCTGCAATTATTTTTCAATCAAGTAAACCACTGAACTATAGCTTCTCTATTCCAAGCAGTGCATCCAAGAACAGCTTCATATATTCGATTTTAAACACTTTTTTGGCGGTTAGACAGCTGCATGAAACCTCTGATCAGCTGCAGGCAGACATATTCTACCTGACAAAGCATAATAATGGTACAACATTAACAACAATGATGAAGAGGTCTGTAGCTGAGCTATATTAATGTAAAAGCTGCTAATCTCAGCATTTCTCAACTGACTAAAATGAAATGGTAAGTGACTTCCCTGCATATTGTTGTTATAAGATTGTATACAATAAGTCTTGGTTCCAGAAGTGTTAGATGGCAGCTATAACAGAAAGATGCGCAGTAATACAGGGTTATGAAGTCAACAGAAGTGGCAATGGAAGAGATTTCTGCCCATTTTGCTGTTACACTTATCCTAAAAACTTGTGAAATAGCAGAAAATCCTGCAAATGCTTGGTTCTATTTTATTGGAGTCATTTTAACAAAAGGAGAAGATGGGGAGCATCAAAGATCACAGGGCATGGAAAGCGGTAGGATGTCGACAGGAGTAAGACTATGGCATAGATTGAGGAACACCAGAATTGTCCTTACAGCGGGTTATCATCACCGTCCTGCCTTGTATACTGACATGTTGACAGTGCCGACATAGGCTCATCACCCTGGAGTGATGTAACACAAACCCTGGGAGGGTGGAACAGGGTGGTTGGGGCATGTGGGGGGAGGGGGGAATGGGTGGGTGGATGGGGGGGGGGGGGGGGGGGGGGGGGAGGAGAGGATGAGAGAGGGAATAGGTGGGAAGAGGAGAGGAAATGAGATCACGGACAAAGCCTTGTCCTATGAGAAGCAGGTGAGGATGAGGGCCTTCCTTGTCCTCCGAGCATGCCGGACCTTCGCTCTGCCTGTCCTCTATCCATCAGCCGCTCCTGTGGGTCCTCCCTGGGCTCATCCGGCAACCCCGCCTGGTTCAGCCCCTCGTTGTATTCCTCCTCAGATGAGGCGACACGTCCCTGTTCCTCCACCTCCAGCATGTCATCCTGCTGCTGTGTCAGGTTGTGGAGGGCGACCCTCGGGGGGTGTACTTCAGTGCAACACCAGAACTGTCGAGGCATCAAAACCACATTTTCAGTAGTCCGATGCACCACTCAATGACAGCATGGATGGACACAGTAAGAAGTCTTACAACACCAGGTTAAAGTCCAACAGGTTTGTTTCAAACACGAGCTTTCGGAGCACGGCTCCTTCTTCAGGTGAATGGAAAGGCTTGTTCCAGAAATGTTTATATAGACACAGTCAGAGATGCCCCGGAATGCGAGCACCTGCAGGCAATCAAATCATCAAAGATGCAGAGAGAGAGGTAACTCCAGGTTAAAGAGGTGTGAATTGTCCCAAGCCAGTTCAGTCGGTAGGCCTCTGCAAGTCCAGGCTTGTTGGTGGGGGCCGAATGTAATGCGACATGAATCCCAGATCCCGGTTGAGTCCGCATTCATGCATGCGGAACTTAGCTATAAGTTTTTGCTCAGCAATTTTGCGTTGTCGCGTCTCCTGAAGGCCTCCTTGTAGAATGCTGACCCGGAGATCAGAGGCTGAATGTCCTTGACTGCTGAAGTGTTCCCCAACTGGAAGGGAACAGTCCTGCCTGTTGATAGTCGCACGATGCCCGTTTATTCGTTGTCGCAGTGTCTGCATGGTCTCGCCAATGTACCACGCTTCGGGACATCCTTTTCTGCAGCGTATGAGGTAGACTACATTGGTCGAGTCGCACGAGTATGCGCCGCGTACCTGGTGGGTGGTGTTTCCACGTGTAATGGTGTTGTCCATGTCGATGATCTGGCATGTCTTGCAGAGATTACCCTGGCAGGGTTTTGTGGTGTTGTGGTTGCTGTTCTGAAGGCTGGGTAATTTGCTGCAAACAATGGTTTGTTTGAGGTTGCGCGGTTGTTTGAAGGCCAGTAGTGGGGGTGTGGGGATGACCTTGGCAAGATGTCCATCCTCGCTGATGATGTGTTGGAGGCTGCGAAGAAGATGTCGTAGTTTCTCCGCCCCAGGAAAGTACTGGACGACGAAGGGTACTCTGTCAGTGGTGTCCCGTGTTTGTCTTCTGAGGAGGACGGTGCGGTTTTTTGCTGTGGCGCGGTGGAACTGTCGATCAATGAGTCGAGCGCCATATCCCGTTCGTACGAGGGCATCTTTCAGCATCTGTAGGTGTCTGTTGCGCTCCTCCTTGTCTGAGCAGATCCTGTGTATACGGAGGGCTTGTCCATAGGGGATGGCTTCTTTAATGTGTTTCGGGTGAAAGCTGGAGAAGTGGAGCATCGTGAGATTATCTGTGGGCTTGCGGTAAAGCGAGGTGCTGAGGTGACCGTCCTTGATGGAGACGAGTGTGTCCAAGAATGGAACTGAATTTGGAGAATAGTCCATGGTGAGTTTGATGGTGGGATGGAACTTATTGATGTCATCGTGTAGTCGTTTCAGTGATGTCTCGCCGTGGGTCCAAAGGAAAAAAATGTCATCGATGTATCTGGTGTATAGCATCGGTTGAAAGTCCTGTGTGGTGAGGAAGTCCTGTTCAAACTTGTGCATGAAGATGTTGGCATATTGAGGTGCAAATTTGGTCCCCATGGCTGTTCCGTGCGTCTGGATGAAGAATTTGTTGTCGAAGGTGAAGACGTTGTGGTCTAGAATGAAACGGATGAGTTGCAGAATTGCGTCTGGAGATTGGCAGTTGTCGGTGTTGAGGACTGAGGCTGTTGCAGCAATGCCGTCGTCATGGGGGATGCTGGTGTAGAGTGCCGAGACATCCATTGTGACGAGGAATGTTCCTGGTTCAACTGGTCCATGGGTGCTGAGTTTCTGTAGGAAGTCCGTTGTGTCGCGACAGAAGCTGGGTGTACCTTGTACGATGGGTTTCAAGATGCCCTCGATGTGGCCAGAGAGGTTCTCACACAGGGTCCCATTGCCTGAAACGATAGGACGGCCTGGTGTGTTGGCCTTGTGTATTTTCGGGAGGCAGTAGAGATCTCCAATGCGGGGATTACGTGGGATGAGAGCACGTAGGGTGTTCTGAAGGTCTGGATCTAAGGTCTTGATCAGTCTGCTGAGTTGGCGGATGTGTTCCTTGGTTGGATCTGCGGGTAACTGCCTGTAGTGTTCCTGGTTGTCGAGTTGTCGGTATACTTCTTTGCAGTAGTCTGTTCTGTTCAGTATGACGGTGGCCCCTCCTTTGTCTGCTGGTTTGATGACGATGTTGCGGTTGGTCTTGAGAGTGCGGATGGCGTTGCGTTGTGCTTGGGTGACGTTTGAGGCTGCCTTGTGATTGCGAGTGATGAATCTGGCATTGACACGACTTCTGACGGCTTGAGCATACATGTCGAGTCTAGGGCAGCGGCCTTCCGGAGGGGTCCAATTTGACTCTTTCCTTTTCGGTTGCTGCACTGCAGATCTCGCGGTCTGCTGTTCCGGTTCATTGGTCGTGTCCCTGGGTTCGCTGTCGGCCTCTTGGGGTCTGTGGAAGAATTCCCGGAGCCTCATTCGCCTGATGAATTCCTCCGTATCTGCCGCGAGACTGATGGGGTCCATTTTGGTGGTGGTGCAGAAATTGAGCCCTCTGCTGAGGACTTCGATTTCGTCTGGTTGAAGGGTGTAGTCTGACAAGTTGACAATGGATTTCCCTGTATTGTTTTCGACTGTTGTACCGGGAGAAGCTTGATTGCTGCTGGTGGCGATGCCAAGTTTCTCAAGCTTCCTGTTCTTGGTGTGCATGTAGGTGGCATAGTATTGCTGTCTCATCTGTTTGGCGGTGTTCCGCAGCTGGTCTGCTGTGTCCTGAGCGCAAGTTGAGAATATGGCCTCTCTCTTGGTTTCCAGGTTGCGTCGACTGCTGTAGAGTTGGTGTACGAGGTGTTTGAGGAGTGTGACAGAGGTGCGGTGGCAGAGTCTTTCAGCGTAGTCTGTGTTGTAAGTCGACTTGAGTGGGTTTTTGATCTGTAGTCCTTTCGGGATCTTGTCTGCTTTTTTGCATCTTTGTAGAAACTGAATGTCAGTGTCTATATGCGCGATCTTCCTGGAGATCCTCTCCACTTTGAGCCGGCAGTTTGCGGTGTCAATGGTAGCCATGATGTGGAGATGCCGGCGTTGGACTGGGGTGAGCACAGTAAGAAGTCTTACAACACCAGGTTAAAGTCCAACAGGTTTGTTTCAAACACGAGCTTTCGGAGCACGGCTCCTTCTTCAGGTGAATGGAAAGGCTTGTTCCAGAAATGTTTATATAGACACAGTCAGAGATGCCCCGGAATGCGAGCACCTGCAGGCAATCAAATCATCAAAGATGCAGAGAGATGCAAAGATGCAAAGAAGTATACCGACAACTCGACAACCAGGAACACTACAGGCAGTTACCCGCAGATCCAACCAAGGAACACATCCGCCAACTCAGCAGACTGATCAAGACCTTAGATCCAGACCTTCAGAACACCCTACGTGCTCTCATCCCACGTAATCCCTGCATTGGAGATCTCTACTGCCTCCCGAAAATACACAAGGCCAACACACCAGGCCGTCCTATCGTTTCAGGCAATGGGACCCTGTGTGAGAACCTCTCTGGCCACATCGAGGGCATCTTGAAACCCATCGTACAAGGTACACCCAGCTTCTGTCGCGACACGACGGACTTCCTACAGAAACTCAGCACCCATGGACCAGTTGAACCAGGAACATTCCTCGTCACAATGGATGTCTCGGCACTCTACACCAGCATCCCCCATGACGACGGCATTGCTGCAACAGCCTCAGTCCTCAACACCGACAACTGCCAATCTCCAGACGCAATTCTGCAACTCATCCGTTTCATTCTAGACCACAACGTCTTCACCTTCGACAACAAATTCTTCATCCAGACGCACGGAACAGCCATGGGGACCAAATTTGCACCTCAATATGCCAACATCTTCATGCACAAGTTTGAACAGGACTTCCTCACCACACAGGACTTTCAACCGATGCTATACACCAGATACATCGATGACATTTTTTTCCTTTGGACCCACGGCGAGACATCACTGAAACGACTACACGATGACATCAATAAGTTCCATCCCACCATCAAACTCACCATGGACTATTCTCCAAATTCAGTTCCATTCTTGGACACACTCGTCTCCATCAAGGACGGTCACCTCAGCACCTCGCTTTACCGCAAGCCCACAGATAATCTCACGATGCTCCACTTCTCCAGCTTTCACCCGAAACACATTAAAGAAGCCATCCCCTATGGACAAGCCCTCCGTATACACAGGATCTGCTCAGACAAGGAGGAGCGCAACAGACACCTACAGTTGCTGAAAGATGCCCTCGTACGAACGGGATATGGCGCTCGACTCATTGATCGACAGTTCCACCGCGCCACAGCAAAAAACCGCACCGACCTCCTCAGAAGACAAACACGGGACACCACTGACAGAGTACCCTTCGTCGTCCAGTACTTTCCTGGGGCGGAGAAACTACGACATCTTCTTCGCAGCCTCCAACACATCATCAGCGAGGATGGACATCTTGCCAAGGTCATCCCCACACCCCCACTACTGGCCTTCAAACAACCGCGCAACCTCAAACAAACCATTGTTTGCAGCAAATTACCCAGCCTTCAGAACAGCAACCACAACACCACAAAACCCTGCCAGGGTAATCTCTGCAAGACATGCCAGATCATCGACATGGACACCACCATTACACGTGGAAACACCACCCACCAGGTACGCGGCGCATACTCGTGCGACTCGACCAATGTAGTCTACCTCATACGCTGCAGAAAAGGATGTCCCGAAGCGTGGTACATTGGCGAGACCATGCAGACACTGCGACAACGAATAAACGGGCATCGTGCGACTATCAACAGGCAGGACTGTTCCCTTCCAGTTGGGGAACACTTCAGCAGTCAAGGACATTCAGCCTCTGATCTCCGGGTCAGCATTCTACAAGGAGGCCTTCAGGAGACGCGACAACGCAAAATTGCTGAGCAAAAACTTATAGCTAAGTTCCGCACGCATGAATGCGGACTCAACCAGGATCTGGGATTCATGTCGCATTACATTCGGCCCCCACCAACAAGCCTGGACTTGCAGAGGCCTACCGACTGAACTGGCTTGGGACAATTCACACCTCTTTAACCTGGAGTTACCTCTCTCTCTGCATCTTTGATGATTTGATTGCCTGCAGGTGCTCGCATTCCGGGGCATCTCTGACTGTGTCTATATAAACATTTCTGGAACAAGCCTTTCCATTCACCTGAAGAAGGAGCCGTGCTCCGAAAGCTCGTGTTTGAAACAAACCTGTTGGACTTTAACCTGGTGTTGTAAGACTTCTTACTGTGCTCACCCCAGTCCAACGCCGGCATCTCCACATCATAGCATGGATGGACACATGGGCCTCGTTATACTGAGTCTCCGCATTGGTCTATGGCCTCTGAACTGGCGTCATTAGCCTGGACCTCAGCAGGAACCCCTTATCCCCCAACAGCCAACCCGTCATCCTGAGGTGTTCCTCGAAGACGCCGGGGATCTCCGACTGCCCCAGGACAGATCAGCGTGAGGTCAGGTGTAATGCCTGGATCTGGTATGTCTCTCTTGTGTAGACCATGAATTGTATTCAATTTGTATTGGTTTTTGGAGAAGGCCAGGAGCTGGATTAGGGGTTTGCCCCTGTCCACACTCTTGAGCTCTGGCTTTGAAATAAAGTAGTAAAAATATTTTTAAAATATAAATCTGTAGCTGTCGTGCACACTCCCTGGGAAGCTTGCACATAGATGCATGACCTGGAGATGGTGGTTGCACACGTGTTGAACATTCAGGGAGAGGAACCCTTTCCTGTTACTGAACGGTACTCCCTGATGCCCCGATGCTCACAAGGTGACATGTGTGCCATCAATTACCGCCTAGACCTGGGGCATCCCAGCAATGGCAGAGAATCCTGCTGCCCCGGCGTCTTGTTGGGCTTGATGCATGTCAAAGTTTATGTAGTCGGCTGACTTCTGCTGGCGGCCATGGAGTGAGTGGTCGCACATTTGATGGTTCCTGCTTGAGGCTGAATTGTTTGGTCTTTGTTACCCATTTACAGGGATGCAAAGTACAGGTACAGACAGAGCTAAAAATTCTCCTTCGGGTGGCCATGTCTCAGCCCTATCAAATAAGGGCTGCAACGGTAAAGGGGCAACAGTCATACCAGAAGCTTTCGTGAAGTGCAACAGAAGGAAAGATGTCGTAGAGCCCTGGGGCGTTGTTACCTGCTCAGTGGTTCACGGAACAATTGGTGGAATTTTTGATGGTCAAGTCCCAGCAGCAAAGGCTCAGAAGATCTGGCTAAAGTGGCAGATTTGGGCAGCCATTGAGAGAGTGGAGCAGAGGTTGGAGGCACATCATGCGTCGCTCCAAAAAGTGGAATAGTCGATGGCGGATCATGAGGACCACCGGTTATGCTGGTGGCGGAGGGCCAAAGGAAGCTGAGGGATAAACTGGACAATTTAGAGAATCACTCGAGGAGGCAGAATATCTGGATTGTTGGGTTGCTCGAAGGCCTTGAGGGAACACAGGCCTCAAGGTTGTAGTGAGCATGCTTGGGAAGCTGGTGGAGGAGAGGGGGTCTTCGACCGACTCTCGAGGGGGATCGAGCGCACAAGTTGCTGAGGAGGAGGCCGAAGATGTGGGAGCAGCTGAGGACGATGATGGTACAACTGCACGGATATCTGGACAAGGGGAAGATGCTGCGGTCGGCGAAGGAGATGAGGAAGTGCACCTAGGAAGAGAATGTGATTCAGGTCTACCAGGATCTGGGCGCGGAGCTGGCAAAGTGCCGGGCTGGATTCAACATGGTCAAAGTGGTCCTGTTCAAGGATGAAGTGAAGTCTGGGGTGCTGTACCAGCCCAGTTGTGGGTCACATACCAGGGCTAGGAGTTCTACATGGGCACGCTGAGGAGGCGAGCAGGTTTTTGCGAGATCATGGACTTGGGGACTTGTAAGAACTTCAGATTATGGAGATACCAGTGGAGGGAGCGTTGGCGCTTTTCGGCTGGGTTGAATCATGTATCATGTTTTATATCATGTGGGTTCTTTGAGATGTGGGCTTAAGTGGGAATGTGGAGGAGCACGTGCAAGGGACTGGGGGGATGTTTGGGGGGATAGCAGTTGCCTCGAGGGGGGGGCCACCCTGCTAGAAGACAAGCCAGTTAACAGGAGTGAAGTGGGGGATAGATTTGTGATGGGACGGTGGTTTTCTTTCTCTTTTTCTCTGTTAGGGATAGCGGAGGGATGGGTGGGGGGTTGCTAATGTGGATAGTGTTGGTGTGGCGCAATTGCTTAGGATTATAAGAACTAGGAGATGCAAGAGGCTATCTGGCCCTTTGAGCCTGCTCCGCCATTCAATGAGATCATAGCTGATCTTTTGTGGACTCAGCTCCTCTTTCCCGCCCGAACACCATAACCCTTTATTCCTTTATTCTTCCAAAAACTATTTATCTTTATCTTGAAAACATTTAATGAAGGAGCCTCAACTGATGTACTGGGCAGGGAATTCCATTGATTCAAACCTTTTGGTGAAGAAGTTCCTCCTAAGCTCAGTCCTAAATCTACTTCCCCTTATTTTGAGGCTATGCCCCCGAGTTCTGCTTTCACCCGCCAGTGGAAACAACCTGCCCACATCTATCCTATCTATTCCCTTCATAATTTTATATGTTTCTATAAGATCCCCCCCCCACATCCTTCTAAATTCCAACGAGTACAGTCCCAGTCTATTCAACCTCTCCTCGTAATCCAACCCCCTCAACTCTGGGATTAACGGAGTGAATTTCCTCTGCACACCCTCCAGCGCAAGTACGTCCTTTCTCAGGTAAGGAGACCAAAACTGAACACAATACGGCCTCACTAACACCTTATACAGTTGTAGCGTAACCTCCCTAGTCTTAAACTCCATTCCTCTAGCAATGAAAGACAAAACTTCATTCGTCTTCTTAATCACCTGTTGCACCTGTCAACTAACTTTTTGCGACTCATGCACTAGAGCACCCAGGTCCCTCTGCACAGCAGCATGTTTTAATATTTTATCATTTAAATAATCCCTTTTGCTGTGGCCAACACGCTTGAGCTCTGGCCACACTCCAAAATGGATAATCTCACATTTGTAACATTGTATTCCATCTGCCAGACCCTAGCCCATTCACTTAACCTATCCAAATCCCTCTGCAGACTTCCGGTATCCTCTGCACGTTTTGTTTTACCACTCATCTTAGTGTCGTCTGCAAACTTGGACACATTGCACTTGGCCCCCAACTCCAAATCATCTATGTACAACACGGTAGCACAGTGGTTAGCACGGTTGCTTCACAGCGCCAGGGTTCCAGGTTCGATTCCCAGCTTGGGTCACTGTCTGTGAGAAGTCTGCATGTTCTCCCTGTGCCTGCGTGGGTTTACTCCGGGTACTCCAAAAATGTGAGGTTAGATGGATTGGATATGCTAAATTGCCCTTAGTGTCCAATAAGGTTATGTGGGGTTACTAGGGGGGCTACGGGGATAGGGTGGAGGTGTGGGGCTCAAGTGGGGTGCTTTTTCCAAGGGCCGGTGCAGACTCAATGGGCCAAATGGCCTCCTTCTGCACTGTAAGTTCTATGTTCTATGTATGAAATTTCCCTTCTCATCCTCTAAAGGACCAATATTTATTTCTGCCAGTTTTTTGTTTTATATATTTGTAGAAACCGTTACTACCTGTTTTTATATTCTGAGCAAGTTTACTCCTATAATCTATGTTACTCTTCTTTATAGCTTTTTTAGTAGATTTCTGTTGCCCCCTAAAGATTTTCCAATCCTCTAGTCTCCCACTAATCTTTGTCACTTTGTATGGTTTTTCCTTCAATTTGATACTCTCCCTTATTTCCTTTGATATCCACGGTCGATTTTCCCTCTTTTTACTGTCCTTTTTGTTGGTATAAACTTTTGCTGAGCACTGTGAAAAAGCACTTGGAAGGTTCTCCACTGTTCCTCAACTGTTTCACCATAAAGTCTTTGCTCCCAGTCTACCTGAGCCAGCTCTTCTCTCATCCCATTGTAATCTCCTTTATAGGGGTGATGGCTGCAGACATCTTGGGGAGGCCCGAGGGGAGCGTGAGCTATGGAGCTTGGGGAGCTGGTTAAAGCGGAGATACAGCTGACCAGAGGGGAGTGTGTGCCGTGACACCCCTCCCCCCCCCAACCCATCAGATTTCATGGAATGTTCTGGGATTAAATGGGCCAGTTAAGAGGTTGTGCATGTTCATACATTTGAGGAGTTTGAAGCTGACGAGGTGGTTTTGCAAGAGACTCATTTGGATCAGACAAAGCTGAGGAAGGGATGGGTGGGACAGATGTTTCATTCGGTGCTGAATATGAAGATGAAGGGGGCAGTGCTGGTTAATAAGTGATGCACGATCAATCACTACTGAAGCGAGATTGTAGTCCAATTGAAGGCTTTAATGAACAAGTAGTTACCCTCAGCAGCTCCGGTACAGAATGACTGCTGTGGGTGAAACACAGACTCTTATGCTCCGCCTACTGGGTGGAACCAGCAGGCAGGTTCTACCACTCATCCTACAGTATAAGGTACATCCCACCCAGGTACCGCATTACCCCTAATATAGCCTACCACATTCACCCCCTGTTTAAAAAAGAGTCCGGCGGGAGTGGTGGCCTTGCTTTTAGAGTGGTAGAGGTTATAGCGGTACCTTTCGGTGCCTTTACATGCAATTCACATATTTACAGACATTTATTTACAAGTTCATTTTAGAATGAAACTATCGGCCCTGGTCGTCCTCTGCGATCGTCGCAGTCCTGGCGGTGATGCTGTCGTTGGCTCGGGCATCCGTGGCTCTGGGAGCGTGTCGTCTTCAGCTTCATCGCATCCGGATGGGGTCAGTGGGAGGACGGATCCTCCTGGGAAGGGGGCTGCGGTGGTGTGCGCCAGTGAAAAAATGTTGGGGTTGGTGGGGGGGCGGGGTGAGGGTAGGGATCCAGTGGGGGCCAGATCCCGGTGGGAGACCGTGTCTTGTCGGTCGTCGGGGTGCGCCACATTTGCCTACTGGGGGTTAGCATGGAGGGGATGTACCCTCTCGACCAGTGGGTCTGACTTGTGGGCCCGTACGTGTTTGTGGAGTAGGACGGGTCCGGGGGCTGCCAGCCATGTTGGGAGCGAGGTTCCCGAGGAGGACTTCCTAGGGAAGGCAGGGAGACGTTCATGAGGTGTTTTGTTGGTAGTAGTGCACAGTAGTGATCAGATGGAGTGAAGTGCATCAGGGAGGACCTCCTGCCATCGGGACACTGGGAGATTCTTGGACCGCAGGGCCAGTAGGACGGCCTTCCAGACCGTCCCCTTCTCCCTCTCTACTTGCCCATTTCCCCGGGGGTTGTAACTGGTTGTGTTGCTGGAGGCAATGCCCTTGCTGAGCAGGAATTAACGCAGCTCGTCACTCATGAAGGAGGACCCCCTATCGCTATTGATGTAGGCGGGGAAACCGAACAGGGTAAAGATGCTGTGGAGGGCTTTAATGACGGTGGCAGCCGTCATGTCGGGACAGGGGAAGAAGAAAAGAAGAAAATCGCTTATTGTCACAAGTAGGCTTCAGTGAAGTTATTGTGAAAAGCCCCTAGTCGCCATGTTCCGGCGCCTGTTCGGGGAGGCTGGTACGGGAATTGAACCATGCTGCTGGCCTGCCTTGGTCTGCTTTAAAAGCCAGCTCTCTCGCGCAGTGTGCTAAACCAGCCCCATATAACGAAAGGGAACCGGGAGTACTCATCAATCACGTTTAAGAAATACGTGTTGCGGTCGGTGGAGGGAAGGGGCCCTTTGAAATCCATGCTGAGGTGTTCAAAGGGGCGGGAAGCCTTCACCAGGTGTGCTTTCTCTGGCCTGTAGAAGTGCGGCTTGCACTCCGCGCAGATTTGGCAGTTTCTGGTTACGGCCCTGACCTCCTCGATGGAGTAGGGCAGATTGCGGGTTTTAACAAAGTGGAAGAACCGGGTGACCCCTGGGTGGCAGAGGTTGTCGTGGAGGGTCCGGAGTCGGTCTACTTGTACACTGGCACAAGTGCCGCGGGACAGGACATCAGGAGGCTCATTGAGCTTCCCAGGACGATACAAGATCTTGTAATTATAGGTGGAGAGCTCGATCTTCCACCGTAAGATCTTATCATTCTTAATTTAGCCCCGCTGTGCATTGTCAAACATGAAGGCTACCGATCGTTGGTCAGTGAGGAGAGTGAATCTCCTGCCGGCCAGGTAATGCCTCCAATGCCACACCGCTTCGACGATGTCTTGGGCCTCCTTCTCGACGGAGGAATGGCGGATTTCTGAGGCGTGGAGGGTGCGTGAAAAGAAGGCCACGGGTCTGCCCGCCTGATTGAGGGTGGCAGCCAGAGCTACGTCTGGTGCGTCGCTCTCGACCTGGAAAGGGAGGGACTCATCGATTGCATGCATCGTCGCCCTGGCGATGTCTGCTTTGATGCGACTGAAAACCTGGCGGGCCTCTGCCGATAGGGGAAAAACAGTGGACTGGATTAGTGGGCGGGCCTTGTCTGCATAATTGGGGACCCACAGGGCGTAATAAGAAAAGAAGCCCAGGCAACGTTTAAGGGCCTTGGGGCATTGGGGGAGGGGAAACTCCATGAGGGGGCGCATGCGTTCGGGATCTGGGTCTATGACTCCATCATGCACTACGTAGCCGAGGATGGCTCGGTGATCGGTGCTAAACACGCATTTGTCCTTGTTATAGGTTTTTTGCGGTATGGAGGAATTTCATAGATTATTATAGAATTTACAGTGCAGAAGGATGCCATTCGGCCCATTGAGTCTGCACCGGCTCTTGGAAAAAGCACCCTATCCAAGGTCAACACCTTCAGCCTATCCCCATAACCCAATAACCCCACGCAACACTAAGGACAATTTTGGGCACTAAGGACAATTTATCATGGCCAATCCACCTAACCTGCACATCTTTGGACTATGGGAGGAAATCGGAGCACCCGGAGGAAACCCACGCACACACGGGGAGGATGTGGAGACTCCGCACAGACAGTGATCCAAGCCGGAATCGAACCTGGGACCCTGGAGCTGTGAAGCAATTGTGCTATCCACAATGCTACCGTGCTGCCCCAATTTGGTGTCGTGGTCCTGCTGCAGGTGGTGACATTGTCGAGGTACGGGAATGTGGCCCGCAGACCGTACCGGTCAACCATTTGGTCCATCTCCCGTTGGAAGACCGAGACCCCATTTGTGACACCAAAGGGAACCCTTAGAAAGTGGTAGAGCCGCCCAACTGCTTCGAATGCAATGTACTTGCGGTCGTCCGGGCGAATGGTGAGCTGGTGGTAGGCTGATTTAAGGTACACTGTGGAGAAAGCGCAATACAAGGTTATCTGGTTGACCATTTCAGATATGCAGGGGAGAGGGTACGCGTCGAGCTGCGTATACCTGTTGATGGTCTGACTGTAGTCTATGACCATCCGATGTTTCCCCCCGGTCTTTACAATCACCACTTGAGCTCTCCAGGGGCTGTTGATGGCCTCGATAATGCCTTCCTTTAGTAACCGTTGGATTTCCGACCTAATGAAGGTCCGATCCTGGGCACTGTACCGTCTGCACCTGGCGGCGACGGGTTTGCAATCGGGGGTAAGGTTTGCAACCGGAAGGCGGGTCGGGGGGGGGGGGGGGGTATGGGGCCGCTGAATTTGAACGTTAAACTTTGCAGGTTACACTGGAAGTCCAGTCCCAGGAGTGTGGTAACGCAGAGATGGGGGAGGACGTAGAGTCGGAAGTTATTGAACTCCGCGCCCTGGACCATGAGGTTGGCTATGCAGTACCCCCGGATCTCCACGGAGTGGGACCCAGAGGCCAGGGAGATCTTCTGTTTAATCGGGTGTATAACGAGGGAGCAGTGTCTTACCGTATTGGGATGGATGAAGCTCTCCGTGCTCCCAGAGTCGATCAAGCAGGATTTCTTGTTCCCGTTGATGAGTACCGACGTCGCAGTGATTGAAAGCATTCGGGGCCGAGACTGGTCCACTTTCACTGAGGCAAGTTGTGGCAGAAGCTGAGAGATCTCGTCGGGCGATACATGGCCAGCCGAGTCGAGGTCCAGAGTCGGGGTCATCCAAGATAGCTGCCCCCACGAATCGCACATGGCTGGTTGGGAGATTTCATCAGGCGATACATGGCCAGCCGAGTCGGGGTCCTGAGACGTCATCCAAGATGGCTTCCCCCATGACAGCATGCCCGCAACAAAAGCATCCCTTATTAAGTGTTCGGTGTGGTCATTGGCTGAGACTTGTGGATAGTTACAGTTTCTACCTAACGCTAACAATGCACGGTACAAATCGTCCAGTGATTCCCCTGGGATCTGCCGGCTGGTAGCTAAAAGATGCTGAGCGTACATCTGATTCACGTTGCAGACGTAGTGCTCTTTTAACCAAGTAATTCCGTCCTTGAAACCGTCTGCGTCTTCGATAAGCGTGTCGATTTCTGGGCTCACCCTTAAGTGGAGGACTTGCATTTTCTGTTCCTCCGTGGGGGTAGTCGGGGCCGTCCTGATGTACCCGTTGAAACATGCCAGCCAATGTTTAAAAGTTGCTGCTGCATTTGCCTCGTGGGGGTTGATTTGTAGACACTCTGGCTTGATGCGGAGAGCAGCAATTCTTCAATTTTGTTCATTAAATTGATGCACGATCAATCACTACTGAAGTGAGATTCTAGTCCAATTGAAGGCTTTAATGAACAAGTAGTTACCCCAGCAGCTCCGGTACGGAATGACTGCTCTGGGTGAAACACAGACTCTTATGCTCCGCCTGCTGTGCAGAACCAGCAGGCGGGCTCTACCACTCATACTACAGTATAAGGTACATCCCACCTAGGTACCACGATACCCCTAATATAGCCTACCACAATAAGAGAGTGCCCTTTGTGGTGGTGAGCATAATGGTGGCCCCTGGGCCCCTGGTAGATTTGTGATGGAAATTGGTGGTGCTGTTGAACGTTTATGTCCCAAATTGGAACAATAGGGCGTTTATGAGGCAAGTCCTGGCAAAGATCCCAGGCCTGGCACACACCAGCATAGGAGGGGTTTTTAATACGGTCCTGGATCCTATGCTGGATAGGTCCTGCCTCAGATCTATGAGGATGTCGTCAATGGTGGAAGAATTGTTGGGATTTCTGGAACGAATGGGGCTGGCAGACTCATAGAGGATTGAGAGGCCTTGGACAAAGAATTTTCGTTCTTTTCGCATGTCCACAGGGGGTACTCCCAGATTGATTTTTTTTTGTTCTGACAAGACTCTGTTGGCGGGTTGGATGGGACTGAGTATTCGACGATCGTGGTGTCTGACCATGCGCCACACTGGGTGGACTTGCGGGTGGGCTTGCAGAGGCAGCAATGGAGATTAGATGTGGGGTTATTGGCCGATAAGGATCTCTGTGAGAAGATAGAGGTGGCTATCTGGAACTATATAAGCATAGTAAGACACGGGAGGTCTCTGCGGGTACGTTGTGGGAGGCGTTCAAGGCAGTGGTTAGAAGGCAGATTATTTCGATTAGGCCACATAAGATGAAGGCGGAACAGGCAGAGAGGCTGAGGCTGATGTAGACCATTCTGGTGGTGGACCGGAGATACATGGCGGCGCCTGAGGAGGTGCTGAAGGAGAGGCAGAAGCTCCAAATGGAGTTTGGGCTCATGTTGATGGGGGAGACAGTGGGACAGCTGTGCACGCTCAGTGGGGCAATGCACGGGTATGGGGAGAAGGCAAGTAGGATGCTTGTGCATCAGCTGGGAGTCAGGCAGTGGCGAGGGAGATTGGGCAGATGATGGATGTGGGTAGTGGCGGTGGGGAGTGGCGAGGTGGGTTGGAGGCTGGAATGGAGCCGGAGGAGCTAAATGAGGTGTTTGAGCCATTTTATTGGAAATTGTACAGTTCGGAGCCGCTAGTGGGAGATGAGGGCATGAGGCAGTTTACTGGATTACAGGTGTTCCTGAAGGTGATGTGGATTGGATTGGATTGGATTTGTTTATTGTCATGTGTACCGAGGTACAGTGAAAATTATTTTTCTGCGAGCAGCTCAGCAGATCATTGAGTACATGGGAAGAAAAGGGAATAAAAGAAAATACATAATAGGGCAACACAAGATATACAATGTAACTACATAAGCATTGGCATCGGTTGAAGCATACATGGTGTAGTGTTAATGAGGTCAGTCCATATGAGGGTCATTTAGGAGTCTGGTGACAGTGGGGAAGAAGCTGTTTTTGAGTCTGTTCGTGCGTGTTCTCAGACTTCTGTATCTCCTGCCCGATGGAAGAAGTTGGAAAAGTGAGTAAGCCGGGTGGAAGGGGTCTTTGATTATGCTGACCGCTTTCCCCAGGCAGCGGGAGGTGTAGATGGAGTCAATGGATGGGAGGCAGGTTCGTATAATAGACTGGGCGGTATTCACGACTCTCTGAAGTTCCTTGCGGTCCTGGGCCGAGCAGTTTCCATACCAGGCTGTGATGCAGTCCGATAGGATGCTTTCTATGGTGCACCTGTAAAAGTTGGTAAGGGTTAATGTGGACATGCCGAATTTCCTTAGTTTCCTGAGGAAGTATAGGCGCTGTTGTGCTTTCTTGGTGGTAGCGTTGACGTGGGTGGCCCAGGACAGATTTGGAGATGTGCACCCCGAGGACTTTGATACTGCTACCATCTCCACCTTGGCCCCGTTGATGCTGACAGGAGTGTGTACAGTACTTTGCTTCCTGAAGTCAATGACCAGCTCTTTAGTTTTGCTGGCATTGAGGGAGAGATTGTTGTCACTACACCACTCCACTAGGTTCTCTATCTCCCTCCTGTATTCTGACTCGTCGTTATTCGAGATCCGGCCCACTATGGTCGTATCGTCAGCAAACTTGTAGATGGAGTTGGAACCAAGTTTTGCCACGCAGTCGTGTGTGTACAGGGAGTAGAGTAGGAGGCTAAGTACGCAGCCTTGCGGGGCCCCGGTATTGAGGACTATTGTGGAGGAGGTGTTGTTGTTCATTCTTACTGATTGTGGTCTGTTGGTCAGAAAATCAAGGAGATTCACTAGGTCAATCCCAGAGCTGAAAGGGTTGGATTACGAGGAGAGGTTGAGTAGACTGGGACTGTACTCGTTGGAATTTAGAAGGATGAGGGGGGATCTTATAGAAACATATAAAATTATGAAGGGAATAGATAGGATAGATGCGGGCAGGTTGTTTCCACTTGCGGGTGAAAGCAGAACTAGGGGGACATAGCCTCAAAATAAGGGGAAGTAGATTTAGGACTGAGTTTAGGAGGAACTTTTTCACCCAAAGGGTTGTGATTCTATGGAATTCTTTGCCCAGTGAAGTAGTAGAGGCTCCTTCATTGAATGTTTTTAAGATAAAGATAGATCATTTTTGAAGAATAAAGGAATTAAGGGTTATGGTGCTTGGGCTGGAAAGTGGAGCTGAGTCCACAAAAGATCAGCCATGATCTCATTGAATGGTGGAGCAGGCTCGAGGGGCCAGATGGCCTGCTCCTGCTCCTAGTTCTTATATGGTTGGGTCGAGGATTTTTTCAGGGAGATAGGTGTGGGTAGTGTGCAGGGAGTACGGCGAACCATGTCCATATGTTTTGGGCATGTCCGAGTTGAGTGGTTCTGGAAAGAGTTTGCGAACGTAATGTCGAAGATTTTGGGAGTGACAGTGGTGCCGAGCCCGTGGGTGGCGATATTTGGGGTGTCGGATGATACGTGAGTGCAGGTGGGGAGAGAGGCTGACGTGGTAGCCTTTGGCTCCCTGATAATCTGGAGGCGGATCTTGCTGTGCTGGTATGACGTGCTGCCACCAAAAATGGGGGCAATGGTGAGCGACTTGTCAGAGTTCCTTCACCTAGAAAAATCAGGTTTGCTGTAAGAGAGGCGGAGGAGGGGTTCTCCACTGATGCCTGTACACCTTGGGCCGTTGCTCGTCTTCCCCTCTGACTCCCTCGCCAACCTGAGTCCCCCAAGCCTCCCCCACCCTTACTTTCCCCACCTTCTCTCGGTGTCATCCAACGAGCCAGTTGTGCTGTGGGACCCTGCCTTGCACACGCATCCCCAGCCACAGGAGCGGCCCCTGGGCACCGGAACCAAGACCCCTACCGGCCACATAACTTGGACCAGACTCAGGTTCCCTCCGCGATCCACACGCACCCACTCTCTGACCACTGGGATATGCCTAGGGCTGAGGCCCAGCTCTAGCGTGTTTGAGTTTTAGTTACTGCCTCTGTGGCATTTGAAGTGTTGGGCACTGTGGACTTGTGAAGCAGACATATGCCACCAACACTGAAGAAGGTTCAACACTGTTTTAGTAACTCTTATAAAATACTAGACATACTATAACTGTGGGTTTACACGATGCTAGTTTAACTAGAGACCTGTTCCTGTCCGAACCAGTTGAATCTCTCAGCACGTGAGAGTACTCAGACTTTGTACTGTACTTGAACTTAGTAGCATTAGCCTTCAGCTGTGCAGCCAGAGAGAGCTAGAGTGACCTTCACCATATTGGTGTTAATTGGAACCTCGCCACATATAGATCCAGAACCGGCTAATGGGAGCAGGCCGGTTAGTTTGGAAATCGATTGGCTACAGGCTTGCACGCAATTTCAGTCTTTCCCGTGATATAACCGGCTCACACGGATCTGTGCTGAGTGCGACGTGGCCATTAGAGGGTGTCTTGCGTCTGCGAAGTTGGGTCTTGTACGCTGCTTCCTTCTGTCCTCTGGTCCACCGTTGAGTCTTCTCCACTGCCTCAGCATCGATTTTCATTGGGGAGAGTCTCTGGATGCCTCTTCCTTAAACCCCTCCACACCCTTCCAGAACCTTCTCTGACTCTTAGCCAATGAGGCCTTGGGGGGGAGGGGTGGTGGAACACCCAATGGAGTTGCTGGTCGCAACTCTGCAGGACACCAGGAACCCACTCCAGGGTCCACCTTCAGGTGCATTGTATGTACCCTTATCCCACATATTGTAGTGGTGGGAAATCTAGGTGCCTGCAAGTCTGGCTTCATATGGGTATTCCACAACAATCGCTCCATTTGAATGAGACCTATTATCTTACAATATCTTGTTTATAGGGCAGGCCCAGACTTGCCTCGACTGTCTGTCTCTGTCCAGTGCAATCGAACTTGGCTATTCAAATTCCCATCAGGCCTGTCTGTGGTTCTGACTATGGTTTAATTTTAAATATCCAATTCTTAATTTAAAGTGGCCAATTCTGTATTTGACCTAAAATTCAGGCCGTTGGTCATTTTACCACAAACTGAATACTGTACATGGTTTACCTGGATGTCAATGGTAGAATGAAGCATGTCCCTAGAAGGTGTACGAGGCCACTATCAAAACACCAGCAAGAAAACTGAACAGCTTGTGATTTAGCCTAGGATCTGACAATATGGATACCATTCTACATTTTTGGTTGTTTCTCAAATACAAAACCCAGCACTCATTTATTTGGCCACTAGGTGATGCAATGGAACTAAAGGTTGTTAACATGTTTATGAAGATAGACTTACATCTGATTTACATTTAATGGAAGCAGAAAAAGCTTATTTGAAAATGACCTTTAAACTTTTTCAGATTGCGCTGTATCATTGCAAGGGCTCCAGTATTCAAAGCTATAGTTAATGCTGTCTTAGCCAAGTAGATGAAGGTACACCAATGCTATTTATATTTAAAATAAAATTCCCTAAATTTGCTTGGATTGCAGTATTAGTGGTTAAATTGCCCAACAGTGCACTCCAACATTGGTCACACCGGAGTTTGCAGGCTCAGAAGGCTCCTCATTTTAATTGGACAGGTAGGCACTAATGTTATTTCAGCTTCAGACATGTCTGTGGCACTAAACCTGCCCAAAGCTGTCAAAATCGATGCCATCTGCCTGCTTATGGGAAAGGCAAGGGGGAAAATGGGGGTCTGTTAGCCAACCCTCCATGACTTCAGCTCTTCCCCATATAGCCCCTGAGCCTTGGGATTGATTTAGGAATTTTCCTTTATTAAAATGCCTTATCCTCCAGGGGACCAATTGTTGCTTGCATGATGTGGAGGTCCTCCTTCCTACGGCTCACTTGTTCCTTTAGGAATTGTTTATCATTTGGAATTAGATGACAGATGTGTAAGCATTCCTTAATTGGGATGATTCAGGAAATAAGTAACTCACAAAACATGTAAGAACGTAATCGCTTCACTTAAGTTATGAACATCTCGTAGAAGGAAAAGAGTGTTAAAGGTGTAGTTACAAATTCAGGTCTACTAGAGGTATCTTTTCAGTTTCATAGAATATAGAACATGCAGTGCAGAAGGAGGCCATTCGGCCCATCGAGTCTGCACCGACCCACTTAAGCCCTCACTTCCACCCTATCCCCGTAACCTAATAACCCCTCCAACCTTTTTGGTCACTAAGGGCAATTTATCAATCCTAATCCACCTAACCTGCACATCTTTGGACTGTGGGAGGAAACCAGAAAATCCGGAGGAAACCCACACAGACACGGAGAGAACGTGCAGACTACGCACTGATAGTGACCCAGCGGGGATTCAAATCAGGGATCCTGACACTGTAAAGCTACAGTGCTATCCACTTGTGCTACCGTGCTGCCCCTTGTGCTACCATGCTGCCTCAGTCGTGTAAGTAAGTTGAAACATGATTCCATAAATCTCAGTCAGAGAGCATGAACTTACCTGATATAGGAAGTGGAACGCCTCAAATTGATGAAAGTTAATGGGAACTACTCTTCTGATGTAGTTCAAGTACATTGGTGAAGCACAGTCGAGGAACCTTTAGTGTGTATTAAGCCATACTAGGCTTTGCATGTGACTCTGATGCCTGAATTTTCATTCCTGGGTCGAGAGTGCATTCAGGACAATTCCTGGAAATTGGGTTACCCCTGCAAATCCTTTTTTAAAAAATCTTTTAAGTTAAGTTTACTTTTTTTACACTGTACATAAAAATAGATGAGACGGTAACAGTTCATATGTTGTTCTTTTTTGGAACCCCCTCCATCCCCCTTTACCCCCAGGCCCCTCCAACACCCCTCTTCTGCTGTTTCTGGGTCTTACCCTTGGCCCCTTCTTTCCCCGTAAGTGATTATTTGGTGTTTGTCTTTTACTTATGGTTTTGTGTTGGGCCCTCTAGTCCCCGTGGCGGTCTCTTGGTGTTTCCTCCAGTCTCTCCCCCTTTGTTGCCACCTCCCTCTCATTCCTGTCTGCTTTCTATGGGTCCTGATGGCTCCCCTGTGTCCACCCCGCCCCTCTCCCTTCCCACCCCCACTCTCTCAGTTGTTGGCTTCGAACAAGTCTTGGAACAGGTTGGTGAATGGCCCCCACCCTTTGTGGACGCCATCTGCAGACCCTCGGATGGTGTACTTGATCTTCTCCAGATGGAGAAATTCCTATAGATCTGCCGGCCAGTCTGCAGCTGTGGGTGGTGGTGCTGATCGCTAGCCGAGCGGGATTCTCCAGCGGCCGATTAGGGAAGCAAAGGCAATAGCGTCAGCCCTCATTCTCATATGAAGTTCTGCCTGGTCTGATACCCCAGAGACTGCCGGTCTCGGGCACAGCTCCACCCTCACCCCCACAACCTTTGACATTGCCTTGAAGGAGGCGGCCCAGACCCCAACGAGTTTGGGGCATGCCCAGAACATATGGGCATGTTTGGCCGGGCCTCCCTTGTCCATTCACAATTGTCCTCCACCTCCGGGGAGAACCTGCTCATCCAGGTTCTTGTCAGTTGTGCTCTGTGCACCATTTTTAGCTGCATGAGGCTTAGCCTTACACAGGAGGAAGTGGAGTTCACTCGGTTCAGTCCTTTGATCCAGAGTCCTGACTCTACTTCAGTCCCTCGCCCTTCCTCCCATTTTTCCCTCATTTCGTCCAGTGGGGAGCGAATCCTTTCTAAAAGTTATTCCAATATGTCTCCGCAGGTTCCATTTCCCAGACTGTCCATGGGCAGTAATTCCTCCAACATCGTGTCTCTCGGGGCTTGGGTACCTTGCTCTGCAAACTCAACCTGGGAAGCTCCAATTTTCATTCTGGGGTGTTGTGGGGGTTGGGAGGCGGTGGGGGGAATAGGAGTTGTGGCTGTCGACTCCTGTAAGAGTTCAGAGGTTGGGCAACAGGCCTGCCTTGGTGCTTTGGCACCTTGTCAAATACATCAAAAAAATAATAAAACAAGGTATTTGACTGTGCTATGCCCTCCATCTACTCCCAAAGACCCTTTATAACCCCAATGCTAACTCATGCCTCTTTACACCCCCTCCCCCCCCCCCCCCCCCCCCCCCCCCACATACACCAACCCTTTTACCTTTTACCATGGGCAGACTTCAGGACCCATGCAGAGATTAAATAAAGCACTTACATTATTTTAAAAAAGACTCTCAATCATAAGAAAGACATTCACTCACCATTTTTCACTTCCTTTAATCCCTTATAAAAACAAGCATTTATATTCAGTCACGCTTCGAAGCATTTATAACCACTTTGAGCTGTCAATCAAACGTTGAGCTTGTAGGCACCCCACTGTGATAAAGATAGGTTTTGAAATCAGTCATGCGGCACCAATCCTGTGATGATAACACTCAGGCCAATGTCAACAGAATGAAATAGCAGGCACTGTTGTTTTTAGCATTGCAGACAGATTTCTTTCCTAACATTTAAAGGCAGGATATTTAAATGACTTGACAGCTTTACAGTTCTTTTGACAGTTCCCTTCACAGTTCTTTAGACAGTTCTCTTGACAGTTCTGAGACACTTCTCTTGGCAGTTCCAATGCGCTTATGCACTTTTTAAGCAGATTTGTGTCTACTGTTAACAATTCGAAAGGGTATCGTACCTTTCCCAATGAAAATGAAAATGAAAATCGCTTATTGTCATGAGTAGGCTTCAATGAAGTTACTGTGAAAAGCCCCTAGTCGCCACATTCCGGCGCCTGTCCGGGGAGGCTGGGCACCTGACCTCTCCCAAAAATGTCCTAGGACTATATCTGAAAGGATACCTCTCCAAAAGGGTACCTTACCTCTCCAAAGAGCTCTGGCAATGTTGGACCCATTTCCTCCGGCTCCATCCTACTGCTTTTCATTGATGAAGCAGCTAAAGATGGTTGGGCCTCAAGCACTGCACTGAGAAACTCCTGCAGTGATGTCCTGGAGCTGAGATGATTGACCTTCAACAACCACAACCATATTCTTTTGTTCCCGGTATGATGCCAACCAGCAAAGGGTTTTCCCTTCGAATCCCATTGACTTCAATTTTGCTAGGGCTTCTTGCTGCCATACTTGGTCAAATGCGGCTTGATACCAAGGGCAGTCACTCTCACCTCACCTCTGGAATTCAGCCCTATCGACCATGTTTGAACCAAGAGTGTAATGAGGCCAGGAGCTGAGTGGTCCTGGAGAAATTTAAACTTTGAATCAATGAGCATATTGTTGCAAGCAAGTGCCACTTGATTGCACTGTTGACTCCTTCTGTCACTTTACTGATGATTGAGAGAAGACTAATGGAGCTGTAATTAGCTGGGTTGGATTTGTCCTGCCTTTTGTGTACAGGACATACCTGGGAGGTTTTCCACATTGTCAGCTAGATGTAGCTGTACTGGAAGTGGGCAATGCATTCAGTTAGCTGAATGGCGCTTGCCACTGCCATCCCAGTGGTGCACATTTACTGTGCCTCAGGGTGAGAAGCACAGCTGGGCCATGAGACACGAGTGCCTTTACATAAATATGTGCTTTCAGTAGTAATGTGTGTGGTGATATGAATGGACACATCAATGTATATAGTTAGTGATCAATCTATATAGTTATCA
Source organism: Scyliorhinus canicula (assembly GCF_902713615.1). NCBI lineage: Eukaryota > Metazoa > Chordata > Chondrichthyes > Carcharhiniformes > Scyliorhinidae > Scyliorhinus > Scyliorhinus canicula. Next base: position 40,469,306 of record NC_052159.1, read on the forward strand.
ATGTGACCTCTGAACAGCAGGTGGTGATAGGGATCCATCATGTGAATCAAGAGATTCGGCAGTTGATAGTAAGTCATACTAGAGGACAGTCGCACTAGAAGTAGCTCCAGGAAAATTCACTGAATTCAATTATTAGTTATCGTTTGTATTATAGTTTGTTAGTTATCTTTCCACGAGTTTGTCTTGTTAATAAATTGACTTACTAGTCAAAGAAATAGATGTTCCGTGTTGATCTTTACCACGGCCATAGCACAGAACTTAACATGGTACCAGGTGTTTGGACGGGACACAACAGACTGAAGAAAGAAAAAAGAAAATTCTTCCGCTTACCTGGTAAACTATGGGAAACTAGAACTCAAAGCACAGAAAGACTGCAAAGTTAGAGGTGGAAGGTTTGAAGGCACCCCACCAGCTTCAAGTCATCAGTAATGTAGATGAGAATTGGCGTGTTTTTAAGCAGCAATTCAGACTCAATGTTGCAGCCCTTGGCCTGCAGGCACAGCCTGACAAGAGACTTATTGCGTTGTTGCTCATGGTAGCAGGTCCTCAAGCAATAAACATTTATAATACCTTCACGTTTGACAGCGAAGCGGAAAGCAAGAGGTTTGATGATGTAAAAAGTACTTTGATCGTTATTGCTCCCCAAAGAAAAATGAATAATTTGAGCGTTATATCTTTCGCATGCACACTCAGACGGCGGGCAATTCTTTCGATAGTTTTCTAACCGATTTGCGGTTGATGGAGCAGTCGTGCAATTTTAGTACTTTAAAGTAATCGATGATCCGTGATCAGATAGTGTTCTGGATATCAAATGTCAAGTTACGCAAGGGGCTATGAAGGGAAGATGAGTTGGAAAATGCTGTCAATATTTGTCATGCCTGTGAGCTAGCTGCACAGAAGATTAGTGTGCTCAATCTGAAACATTTTGCCGCCAATGTGGCAGGTGACACCAGCGCCATAATCACTGTGACGCAGTCAAAAAAGAAATGTGGTCTCAGGACGGGTGGCTATTTCGAGTGGTCGACCTGATCCGTCTTTTTCTGCTAGCAGTGTGGCAATTGACATTTGCCGCAGCGATGTCCCACACCTGGAAAGGTGTATTACAAATGCACCTAGTTAATGAGATATGCATAAACGACCTGGCTGCTGTGGACATGATTTCGACTGTGGACACAAGTAGTCCGAACAGCCAAAACGGTAAATTTTTCCTCACCATTTGTAGCCATAGTGATGCGGGTGCGAATACCATCGGACATAGATGGACGATTCAGTTGATGGTTAAAGGCATGTTAATCAAATGCAAACTCGACATGGAAGCAAGGGCCAACCTTATCACTTTGTCCACGTTAAAAGGGCTAACAATTAAACCCAAAATGGTTCGTCGATCAGTACTACTGAAGGACTTTAATGATCATCAGATCACAATGTTCGGAGCATGTGAGCTGCAGTAACTGTCAAAGACAGAACTTGTATGATTACATTTTCCACAATGGGGACAGAGCACGAATCGCTCATCGGAGTGGAAGCGCCTCGTTAAGTGGGTTTACACTACAGAAAGCATGGCACCCCACCAACATGTATCCGTAGAATCCAGCATAAACGACTTTCTGGAGATATTTCAGGGCTTTGGTTCAAACGCGATGTGGATGACAGAAGGCTTCTCAGGGTCTTACAAAGGATAAAGAAAAATGGCCTGAAGCTTAATAAAGGAATTGGGGTTGACAGCATCACCTTCTTGGGGGACAGCCTCTCTGCACAAGGTGTGCAGCTGAATAATGAGAAGATGAACGCTATTTTGACGATGCTATGTCCCGCTGATTTAAAAAAAAAGGCATCTTACAGATACTAGGGATGATCAACTTTGTTGGCAAATTTATTCCCAATTTGGCATTTAAAACCTCTCATATCCGAGATATGATAAAAAAGGACGCAGTGTTCCAATGGTCTCCCAGGCATGAGCAGGAATGGCAAGCATTGCGTATCTCGTTGACTACTGCGCCAGTTCTAGCATTTTTTTTATCCTGCAAAAAAGACCAAAATTTCAACCAATACATTTAAGGATAGCCTGGGAGTGGTGTTACTGCAGCTGGATGCAGCCGACAGCTGGCTGCCTATGGCATATGCATCCAGAGCAATGTCAAAGACGGAGCGCAGGTATGCACAAATTTAAATAGAATGCCTCGGGTTAGTCAATGGTTTGGATAAGTTCCATGATTATGTTTGTGGTCTTCCGATGTTTCTTGTGGCCATAGGCCACTTGTCTCAATTGTGCAGAAGAATTTGTACGAAATATTCCCGAGGATCATGAAGATGAAGCTCCAATGCTACACACCAGGCAAGCATCTCATTGTCGCTGACACACTGTCTCGAGCCACGGGCATTCAAGAGGTACACCTGGTTGATGAGGACGTGCAAGTCCTTGTTAATCTCATCACTGTGTCTTTTCCAGTCTCTGATGAAAAATCGCATCTAATAAAGGAAGAAACAACCAAGGACATAGTCTTACAAAAAGTAATAAAGTATCTCCACGAGGGATGGCCTAAGGGTACCTGCTCGGGTTACTACAGTGTGAGGACAGAGTTGAGTGAGGCAAATGGATTCCTACTGCGACAGCACAGGATTGTGATTCCGCATTCTTGAGGCCTCTCATACTCAAGAAGTTCCATGAAGGGCACCTCTGGGCATTGAGAAGTACAAGCGCAGGGCCTGGGATACAATTTATTGGTCAGGCCATCACCCAAGACATTGTAGTCATGGTTGACACTGTGACACTTGTCAGAGGTTCCAGTGCAAGCGGAGCAAAGAGCCGATGCACATGGGTGAAATCACAACTCTTTAGCTGAAGGTGAGCATGGATCTTTTTCACTTCAATGGAAAAAACTGCCTTTTGATCATCGACTACTTCTCTAATTACCTGAACGTAGCACAGTTAGTGAACCCGACTGCTTGATGTGTTATCCAAAATGCTGAAGAGATTCTTGCCCGGCATGGCATACCAAACACTGTTATGACTGATAATCAGTGGCGTGCAGAGGTCTGGTGATGCCCGGGGCAAATCTTGATTGTATGCCCCAAAGACTCAAGTATAAGGCCTAATATACTGAGAAATATTATGAGAAAGGAAAACATTTTGAATATATAAACACAGATGAAACATGAAATAAACGCTTTATTCGATTTTAATATAAATCAATCAAATTTATTAAGTTCTTTTCCCCAAATGATACCTCCTGTCACAAAACACCTGAACTACTTCACTTTTTACATCAGCTGTGAGAAATTCTTTTTCAATGCTTATTAAAGCCAGGTTGGTCAGTCGCTCCTGTGACATAGAAGACCTCAGATATGTTTTTATTAATTTCAGTTTTGAAAATGACCTTTCACAGCTTGCGACTGAAAATGCGATTGTAAGCAGTAATCTGTATGAAACACACAGCGTCGGAAAGACATCCCTCCCATACTGCAGTAAAGACTCCAAAGCATCTTTAGGATCAGGGGGAACTCTATTCCCTCCAGCTCGAAGGAGCATCACAAAATCAATAATTTTGTCATATAACTGAATTGCAACCACATCATTGTCATAATAATTTGCAAAGTCTGAACATTCCTTTTTTAATTTCTCTCTTTCTTGTTCATCTTCAATCACTCCTGAATTCAAGTTCAGAAGAAAAGAAAATCGGTCACTGAGTCTTTGAAGACGGACACTGCGGTCTTCAATTTCAGTTTTTAATCTGTTCACAATCTCTACCATTACTCTATTCATTTCTTCCTGTGCCGTCAGTCCACTATCTCTTGCTGACTCTCCAGGCATTATTCTTCTTCTCCTTGTTCGTGCAATTGGTATTCCCCAATTTTGACAATATTCATTGGATAAATCTATTGCATTGTGGATAATTTCGTCATTCTTCAAATTCAAGATATGAATAAGTCCTCTCAGATCACAAGAAGCTTCATGGAACCCCATTTTCGGATCCTGCAAACGTTTTGAGACTTTATCCACTGATGATAAAACTGAGTACCAAAAATTTAATAAAGCTATAAACGGGAACTGTTGAATAGAGTTCAGTAGCGATCCTGCATCAGATTTAGTTTCCCTTGAAAATTCTCCTTCCAGCAGGTGTTGAAGGCTTGCAATAACGTTGTCACACTCTTCGTGGATTACTTGCACAGCATCATGGCTGGAACTCCATCTTCTGTCACACTGTCTTTTCACAGTCCGAGTGACAAAAGATTTTAACACTTCCCAACGAGAAGTAGATGAAGAAAAAAAAGTAGAGTTTTTCTAGAATGCCAAAAAATGTAACAACAACAGGCTGCACCTCACTTGCATGGACACAGGCCAAATTGAGGCTTTGGTTCTCGCAGTTCACAAACACAGCTTTGGGTTAACTTCAAGAATTTTTTGTTGAACACCTCCTCTCACTCCAGCCATAACTGCTGCGTTATCATATGCTTGACCACGACAGTCATTCATGGAAATTTTGTCTTCTTCCAATTTTTCCTGAATTTTATTTACCAGGCTGACTGCATCTTTCTTGTTGACTTGAAAAAAATCCCAGAAATGTCTCCTTTATTTCTACTTTTCTGTTTTCATCAATATGAACGTAACGCAGAATTTCAGAAACCTGATCTTCATGGGCAATATCTGGAGTTGAATCCAGCTTTATGCTAAAATATTTTGCGTCCTTAATTTCGGAAATTATATTTTTCTTGACAGTTTCACCAAGAAGATTGATTATTTCGTTTTGAATTCTGTTGGACAAGTAGGTGACACTTTTTGATTTCTCTTTCCCTCTCTGCAAGTGATTTGCTAAGATGTCATCATATTTGGCCAAAAGTCTGATTGTTGCTAGAAAGTTTCCTGTATTTTCACTGACTGTCTCCCCTGGCTCTGATAACCCAGATATTCCTTCTCCTCGATGTCCACGATAGGCCAGATTCTGTTTTGCCAGAAAGGATATAACCTCGACAATCCGTTCAGTTATAGCTTTCCATCTTTTCTTTTCAGCAGACATTTGCTGTTGAAGTTCAGCATCTATCGTAGTTGAATGATGGAGTCGAACTACAAGGTTCAGGTATTCCCTCATGTGAGCTCTATGAGAAGGGCTTTTCTCATGGTCAGGTATTGTTGGATTTAATTTTTTCCAAGTGGAGAAACCGTCTTCCTTTCCAAAGTTTTACACAGACAACAAATGCTCCTTTGAAAACAAAAAGCAAACAAAACAGTAGCATGCTTTCCGATATGGAGAGTATAACAACCATTTTCTCTCCACAATTTCTCCGTTTGTGGAAACTTTATCAAACCACTGTTTGGAAAATGATCTCCCATCCTTCTCAGCAAATGGACCACTTTTATTCTGATATCTTTCAGGGCCATGTTGTAATATTGTCATCTTCAAATGATCTGGAATCGGTTTCTTCAAACAGCCAAAATCGCTTCTTTGCAAAAATATGCAAATATCTTCTTTATTTTCTTCACATGGATCATCATCCTGACAACGAGACTGAGGAGAGAGAGTATTATGTTCTGACCGAGCTGAATCCGTATCAGAAAAATCCTTCTCTGCACCCACATCATCTTTTACTTCTCCAGGTTCTCCTACTTCTTCTTTACTTCTTTTTATCCATGCATCTAATGCCCCTCTTTGATGGGACTCTTCTTCGACTCTGGCCCTCTTTTTTTTCCTGTTCTGTGCTCCACTCGGTTGTACACAAAATACTCGTAACATTTCATTTTCTATCTCAAAAACCGTAAGACGCATGAGAAAATGGGAAGAAAATGGTAAACAATCGGTCAGTTGCAGACGGATAAACCATATTTCATTTCTTTGTTCCTTCGTATCAAATTATTTCACACTGATTCTCCACTGATAATTTTGTGCAATTTATATCATAGACTTGCAAATTAGTGGTATCTGTATTCGAATATTAGCATGTTAAGGAATAAATGTCTCCTATTCCGAGATTAAATGCCATAGCAGTCCTCTGATCATCCAGGCTTCACTCTTACTACATCCCACGTAAATATTTCATTAAATATCGCCAAAAAACCTATAAAAACCGTAGTTGCACCCGTTCTAGAGCTATTCACTGACCTGAGTAGGTAAAAGAACTAATCTAGATGCACAAAAAGCTGAAGAAAAGACGAGTTATGACTCGAGGAAACGCAGGAACAAACAGCCACGTCTGCTTGTTGCTTTTGATGGTTGCACCACGTACATCATGCGCATGCGTGTGGGGGGGATGGGGAGAAGGACCATTTTCTCCAGACAGAAAGGGTACACCATGTTAAAGGAATAAAGGGCTAACAACTGCCTCTGCAGTGTGGTGAGCCTCCAAAAATTGATTTATCACCGCTGAAATTTTAAAATTACTATCTTATTTCCTTCTCTGGGGCAGCACGGTGGCCTACTGGTTAGCACAACCGCCTCACGGAACTGAGGTCCCAAGTTCGATCCCGGCTCTGGGTCAATGTCCGTGTGGAGTTTGCACATTCTCCCCGTGTCTGCGTTGGTTTCGCCCCCACAACCCAAAAAATGTGCAAAGTAGGTGGATTGGCCATGCTAAATTGCCCCTTAATTGAAAAAAATAATTGCGTAATCTAAATTTAAAAAAAAAAAAAATTTTTTTTTTAAAAAAAATTTTTTTTTTTTTTCCTTCTCTGATTGGATGCCCCCATCCAATGGATGCCCGGGGCCAATGCACCGTCGGCCCCCCCCTCTGCACGCCACTGCTGATAATAGTCCCTGTTTCAAAAACTATGAGTGGACTGAGTTCGCCTGTCATCAGGACTTTAAGCACATTACTTCAAGTCCTTTATATCCTCAGTCAAACTAGAAGGCAGAAAAGGGCATGTATATTGTTAAACAGCTGCTAAAAAAAGACTTTGACAGCCAGGAAGACATGTATCAGGCACGTTTGAGCTATCGTTCGGCACCACTCATCAATGGGCTGTCACCAGCACAGCTGCTAATGAATAAACAGCTATGGATGACCCTGCCTTTCTTGTAACTCACCCTATGGATCAAAGACTGGAGCAGAATTTGCTTCTTCAGAAAAGGAGGCAGAGAGGGTTCTATGATAGATCCACAAGGCTCCAGCCACTGCATCCAGGTGACATGGTTAGACTGGAAGATGCCAATGGAAACCGATAGTCAAGGCTGGCAAAGGTACTGCAACAGGCAGGTCCACATTTGTTTCTTGTCATCACTGAGAATGGCTCAGCCTTGTGAAGAAACCGAAGAGCAGTGTTGAAAGTTCAACGTCCCTTTGTTTTGAATCCAACAAAAGAGTTGGTATGTAATCCCAAAACACCTGAAGAGGATACAGACCACCCATCAGAGCCAGTGATCAGAGACACATCAGCAACAATAAATATAGAACAAGCAGGAATACCAATGATAAATGAAGGTGGAACACGATCGCCTAATCAGTCTTTGCTCAGGAGATCAACCAGATTACGTCGTAAAACTGAGAGACTGAACTTGTAGTGAACTGTATACAATACATGTTTAAATTTATAATACATATCATGTTTTGTAAAGCACAGTTACATTTGTAAATGTTACCACCTCCAAAGGAATCGGGATGTGGTGATATGAATGTGCATTTCAATGTATATATCTATCAATGAATATAGTTATCAGTACTACCTCCGACCAGCAGGTAGCGATAGAGATCCACCATGTGACTCGGTGCTGCAACTTGCTCTATTGCCCAGCAGTTGTCAAAGCACATCAAACTCATTCTCCTCATCTGAGGAGGTGGTGCACTTATGTAGTCCTCTGGATTCTGCGCTACCCATCTCTGGAGAAGCAAGTTGTGTGAGTCAGGTGACAATGGTGTGTAATAGTCTTGAGGGAGCATGTTCAAAAGGCCAATGGTCTGCTTGATAGTGGCCTTTGTAGTGACATGTCAGTGTTATGTGTGTTCGCTGTCTCTGTGTTTGAGCTACATACAGGTGTCAACAGACATGTCCTCAGTGCCCTTTGACCCTCAGGATATAGGCAAAGGCCTTTGAGTGGCCTCAGGAACTGAGGCAGTTAGGACTCTCTCAGGATAAGTGCATTTTGGCAGCTTCCTGAAAACCTTACACACCTGTCGGGTCTGTTTACTGTGATCACAGATGACAAGAATGTTCACGATGGGAACACCTTCCTGTTCACAAAGGTGGCTCTGAGGGAACTTTGATTGCTACACGAATGTAGTTAAATACCCTCTGGGCCAATGAGAATGAAGCCAACTGCCCTTTCAGCCTGTCTGGCCTGATTGGTTGTAAACCTGATGGTGCATTGCATGTGGCAATGGGCCATTGACTGAAAAATGCCACATGTTCCTCCAGACAAAGAAATGACAAGCAGAAAGTGTGGTGATATGCATGTGCACAGTAGTGTATACAGTTATCTATTAATGTATATAGTTATCGATTTGACCTCCAACCAGCAGGTGGCAATAGAGATCCACAATGTGTCTCTGAGATCCGGCAGTTGTCAGTAAGTTATACTAGAGGACAGTCGTACTATAAGTAGCTCCAGGAGAATTCACTAAATTCAATTATTTGTTACCATTTGTATTGTAGTTCGTTAGATATCTTTCCACGTGTTCATTTTGTTAATAGACTATCTTCCTTGTGAAAGAGCTAGATGTTCTGTATGCATCTTTGCCACGGTGATAACACAGAGCATAACAGAAAGATTGAGTGTCACCGTCAAATTACTGCAGCAGATAATGGGTGTCCGCCGCTTCTCAATTTCCTCAACTCCTGTTCTATCTAACGTCCGCCACCACCTGTCTGGAGAGAGAGACATTCTTCTGAGACATTGGTCCTCAGCCATGTCCATGAAACTGAGCATCTGATGGCACATTCTTTCTGCTGGATAGTGACATCATTGAGGAACCAGACTGATGTGGCCACATGTCTTTTCACCAGTCCCCTTACCACCCAACCTTGGGGGAAGGAAATTCACGTTAATTTTTGTAAAACCTAGCTGGAGCTTGCATTGTATTGTGCAGAAGGAAATTACCAATTGTTATTTAATGTTTAACTAAGAAGTTAAACATGGTTAAAATATACTGAATATAGTTATAAGATATTTTATAAACATGCATAAAGAACATTTTCTTATTGACCATTATAATAAAAAAAGATAATAATTTTTATTGCCAGAAGTAGGTTACATTAACACTGCAATGAAGTTACTGTGAAAATCCCTTAGCCGCCACAAACCGGCACCTGTCCGGGTATATGGAGGGAGAATTCAGAATGTCCAAATTACCTAACAGCACACCTTTCGGGATGTGTGGGAAGAAACCGGAGCACCCGGAGGAAACCCACGCAGACATGGGAGAGCATGCAGACTCCGCAGGCAGTGACCCTGGTCAGGAATCGAACCTGGGACCCTGGTGCGGTGAAGCAACAGTGCTAACCACTGTGCTACTTGGCCACTCGGCTGTTTGCAATACTTTAAAGTCATTAGTGAATGTTTACTGTATACTTGGTGACTTCTGATCAGCTATTAATTTTCATAGTAATTCCTGAAATTAAGAATTTGGCTTTATATACCCAGCTGTTTCACATAGCGAAAATGCTTGCTGTGAAAGATGAGATCACTGCTCCAATCTGTTTGATAAAACCAGTGCTGCACTTGGGAATTTAGTGAGAGCAATTTTTTTTCTCTTTTTGAAAGGGTTTAAGTCACCGTAAAAGTATTTGTACTCACAGCACAGCTGTGCTTCAGGGAAACTCGTTCACATGGTTGCTTGATTGATAGAGTCTTCAACATCTTGTGAATATAACAATGTACAGGTTCAAACAAAACCCAGCTAGAATGCTGCTGCAACAGTTGCCAATAATCAGTGTACTGAAATTGTTTAACTATTATACAACTGAGCATTCTCATTCGAGAATATTAACTTAGACCAAAAATGCACATTTGATTTTCAATGTGTTAGTCTTTGGAATTCAATAACTTAACTAAGATTATAACAATAACTCTGCCAGGTGTTTTGTTCATTCCACAATGACATCACTTGTCTTTAGGCAGTGTTTTTTTGTCATCAAACAGGCCAGTGGATGTGAAAAGGTCACTTTATCATTGTGGTCATTGGTCATTAACAGACTTACTGCATAGAAATGTCATATGTACAAAGGTATGTAAAATTGCAATCAATATTTAGTTGCCTTCCTGTGGTAGTCACCACTAGCAGTATTATATGTATTACGGTAAGACACGTATAGTAGAGGTACATGGGTAAATCCCTGCCTGCTGGCTCCGCCCAGTAGGCGGCGTATAAATGTGTGTGCTCGCCGGTGCTGCAGCCATTCTGGTAGCAGCTACAGGAGGCACAACATCTTTGCTCAATAAAGCCTCGATTATTCCACTACTCTCGTCTTGTGGTAATTGATAGTGCATTAATTTGTTGAGCAAAGATTTTTAAAACGATGGATCTTCGCATCAAGCCTGATCGTCTGCAGCTGAGCCCTCAAGCAGCCAACGCTACGTCAGCTTTTGACCACTGGCTAGCCTGTTTCGAAAGCTACCGGCGAACATCTGCTGAGGAACCATCGGACGCGCAGAAGCTCCAAGTCCTTTATTCACGGGCGAGCCCTGACATTTTTCCTCTCATCCGGTATGTGCCCATTTACTCTGAAGTGATGGAGCTCCTGAAGGGACATTACGTTCGGCCAGTTAATCAACTATACGCCAGGCACTTCCTGTCCACGAGATAGCAACTCGATTATTCCACTACTCTCGTCTTGTGGTAATTGATAGTGCATCACTCCCTTAAACTGTTAATGTTGCCTCAGTTAAAAAAGTAAATCATAGTTTAATGTCGTTGACGTTAAGGTGTGCCATATCATCCTGATGCAGAGAAACATTGGGCTACGTTTTCCGCCACCTGCCTCCAGTAGTGGAGTTCCCGATGCAGCGGAGAATCAGCGCAGTCCAGAAAACGTGTCCGATGCTCCGGTCCCCCGTTGGCAGTGGCATCAAGGTCCATGCCCTGCACCAGTGGGAGGATGTAAATAGCTCATATTGACCTATTTGTTTCCTATTAACAGGCAGGGCACTGGATTCTCCATGCCTGCGTGAATCTCAGGAAAGGATGGACACCCTCTTCCCCAGGGGAGTCCGCAGAGTCAGGCTTGACCTCCTGAACAGCCCCCAGCGATGGTGGCAGAGGCAGTGGGTGCTGCCAGCCTCACCAGGAGGAGACAGCTTGTGATCCTGAGGGGTGGAAGTCACTGGTATGGCCCAGTTCCTCCTGAGAGGAGCAGAGAACCAGGGAGGTTTCCAAAGGCAAGGGTGCAGGTGTCCTTTGGTTGGGGTGATTTCTGCTAATCCACTATTTTCTCTGCAGTGGGGCAGCGCTTCTGAGGAGTGCCAGCACCTGGTGGACCCCTGATTGAGCTTGATCATGCCCATACCCTTGATGATATAGCTGGTGTATGAGGATTTCCAGACGAGCAGAGGCTCTCTGAACATTCACAGGACATTTCAGAGTTTTTTTAGTCCCCCACCTCCCCTCTACAGCGCCCAGGCCCCGCTTGCACTAATTTTGTGACAATAAGCGATTTTCATTTCATTTCATTCCCACCAGCAAGACTTCCGCCTAGGAGGGGCAGAGCATCATGAGCAGTGGAGCATGAAGTGTCCAAGCCACTAATGATATTAAAATCCGCGGGAGTGTTCGCGGTCTGAGCCAGGGTAGTAGAGGAGGGGGTGGCCCCGGACTCTTTGGTGGCGATATTTGGGGTTTCAGAGAAGCCGGAGCTCATGGAGAGGAGGAAGGCCGATGTCTTGGCCTTCGCCTCTCTGCTTGCACGGCGGCAAATTTTACACAGCCTGCCCAACACATCACATGGAGAGTGAAGAAAGTGATTAGTTGATGGGATGAGCTTACAAAAATGAAAAGTACTCTATTTAACATCATGTAATGAACATTTTTAAAAACCATGACTTGGCAGACATTACTCCATTATTTTTCAAATCTCTTGTTTCAATTATATTTTCAAAATGTCCTTCAACAGGACTTTGTTTTGTTGGTATTTTGATTTACCATTGTTCATATCAAATTCCGCAGTTTGAATAACACAAATACACGAATAAACAATATAGCTCAATAAATAAAAGTCATATTTCAAATCTACTTTTGTTCTTGTTAGTGACCACCAGCCGTATTTCAAATCAGAGTCCTTACAACACAGCCTGGATTAAATCTGGCATTGCACATCACTTAAAACAAAAGCTATCTCTTGCATTTAAAATAAATCTCATACCAGCTCTACCAAGTTTTCTTTTCCACTTCACAAGAGTGAATCATTGGGCTGGATTCTCCACTCTGCAATGCTGGAAGCGAGAATTGCAACTGGGCACAAAATCTTGTGAAATGGGAAAAATCCATTTTGCGCCCGGCGCTGATTCCAACACCATGCTCTAGCCCCTAGCTGGCAAATATATTGAAGATTGTGCCCTGTGTCGGAAGATCTATGCAGAACCATCATTTGCATGGATTTTAATATATTTAAAAAAAAATGTATTTCATTACAAACATGTATCAAAACAGGTTACAGAAAATAAGCACCCGGGAAGCATACTTCCCAGCAATTAACTACACAGTCTGTCCAGATTTTCTCCGTGATTGCCCAGAGGACATTCAACCACATCAAGCAGGGTATACAGACCCTTGCATTAACCGATACACAGGCCAGGTTGGCCACCTATATGGGGGAACCATTGGACATTGCTGGAACTACGATGACCCCTGTTGTTTATGGATGCCAGGAGGGGTGTTTCCCGCTTATCGTGGTGCACGGCCAGGGGCCCAGCCTGTTGGGTCGGGACTGGTTGCGCCATTTGCAGCTGCAGTGGCAGCACATTCTTCAAACAGGTTCTGGAGGGTTGACGGAGGTACTAGGATGGTACCCAGATGTATTCCAGCCCAGTTTGGGGAAGATAAAAGGGGCTTAGCCTGTAACCAGGTTGAACCAGGAGCCACGCCGCGCTATTTCCAGGTGCACCGGTGCCTTATGCCTTGCTCGAGAAGGTAGAAACGGAGCACACTTGTTTGGAGTACTTTGGTATTATCAGGCCCGTCCGTTTCGCTCACTGGGCGGCGCCAATTGTACCGGTATAGTGAATACATCTTCCTGGCTCGACCGATATCCAATGCCTACGCGAATCCAATATCCTATGCGAAGCTTGTAGGTGGACTCTCATTCATGAAATTAGATATGAGTCACGCCTACCTGCAGCTGGAGCTAGACTCTGCCTCCCGGCCATATGTAACTATTAATACACATGGGCCTGTATGAATATAGAGGGTTGCCCTTTGGAGTATCCTCTGCCTGCGCTATTTTTCAATGCGTCATGGAGGGCACATTGAGCAGTTTACCACGTGCCGCTGTTTACTTAGACAATGTTTTGATTACAGGGACGTCGGAGCAGGAACATTTAGAAAATTTGGAGGCTATCCTTAGATGCTTCTCAGAGGCTGGAGTCTGTTTACGTTGTACAAAGTGTATCTTTCAGGAGATCCTATCGGGTGGACCGCGAAAGTTTGCACCCCGTCGCAGAGAAGGTGCGCTCAATTCAACAGGCCCCCGCCCTGACTGACACTCTGCATCTTCATTCTTTTCCTGGCCTCGTAAACTATGATGGGAAGGTCCTCCTCAATCTGGCAACTATGCTGGCCCCATGGCACCTTCTGTTGAAGAAGAATCACACCTGGGTTTGGGGTCAGCCGCAAGAAACCGCTTTCCGGCGAGTGAAACAGCAATTGTCATTGTCTGGGTTACTAACACACGATGATCCTGAAAAGCCTTTGCTCATCACATATGATACATCCCCATATGGTACTGGGCCATCCTGTCCCACAAGGTGGAGAACGGTGCCGAGCGGCCGATAGCTTTCACCTCCCACACATTGACTGCAGCGGAAAAGAAGTATCCGCAGATTGAGAAGGAGGGCCTGGTCTTTGCGGTGAAACACTTCCACCAGTATGTGTATGGCCATCACTTCACTAACGTGACTAATCATAAGCCTCTGTTTGGACTATTCCGAGATATAAGCCAATTCCGCTCATTACTTCCGCACGGATCCAGCTCTGGGCTTTGTTGCTCGCTGCCTGCGAGTATTCTCTGGAGCATAAACCAGGGACTCAGATAGCGATGCCAATGCACTGAGCCGATTACCTTTGTCGACTGGCCCCATGTCGACCCTCACGATCAGTGAGGTGGTTGCAACCCTAAATTTTATGGACTCCTTGCCTGTCACTGCATTGCAGATACTTGAGTGGACCCAAACGGATCCAGTCCTGTCAAAGATTCGGCACATGGTCCTGTATGGTGGGCATCATAGACAGCTCCTAGGCGAGTTGCGGGCATTTTCCTCCAAGCTGTCAGAATTTAGCACGGAAGGCAGTATCCTCTTCTGTGGGACGCGTGTGGTTGTCCCGGGAAAAGGACAGGAGCTGATACTAAAGGACTTGCACAATGGGCATCCAGGTGTGAAATGAAAATATTGGCCCAGAGGTATGTCTGGTGGCCAGGCCTCGACACTGACCTTGAGAAGGTGGTTCAAAACTGCTCCATTTGTCAGGAGCATCTGAGGCTTCCACCGGCCACGCTCCTACATCACTGGGAATGGCCAGGTGCGCTTGCATGCAGATTTTGCCAGTCTTTTTCCAGGATCCATGTTTCTTTTATTAATTGGTGTCCAATCTAAATAGCTAAATGTAGGCATAACGTCCTGTGTAATGATCGAGAATATGCGTTTGTCTTTCAGTACGCATGGCATCCCTGTGGTGCTCGTCACGGACAACGACACTACTTTCACAAGTGAGGAGTTTGCGAGGTTCATGAAGCTGAACGGAATACACCATATCCACACCGCTCCGTACCACCCGGATCCAATAGGTTGGCGGAGCGCACAGTGCAGACGTTCAACCAGGGCCTAAAGAAACAGTCTTCCAGGTCTATGGACACTAGACTGGTTCATTTTTTGTTTTTGTTTTTGTTTTTGTATAGGACCACTCCACATGCGGTGACAGGGGTAGCTCCCGTGGAACTCTTCATGGGCCGGAGACTTCGCACCCGCCTGAGCAAGGTTTCCCCGGACATTAGCGCAAATGTACGCCGCACTCAAGAACGGCAGGGGCATAGCTTTTCTCGGCATCGGCTAATTCGGCAGTTTGCACCTGGTGACCCAGTGTTGGTTCGAAATTTTGCTGGTGGTGCCC
This sequence comes from Scyliorhinus canicula, assembly GCF_902713615.1. Classification (NCBI taxonomy): domain Eukaryota; kingdom Metazoa; phylum Chordata; class Chondrichthyes; order Carcharhiniformes; family Scyliorhinidae; genus Scyliorhinus; species Scyliorhinus canicula. The sequence goes on from NC_052159.1 coordinate 40,484,546, forward strand.
AATGGGTCCTGCCATTATCTTTTGACGATTGGGCCTTATCTCTTACGAGGTGCAAGCCCGGGGTCATTTCCAGTGCAAGCATGTAGACCATGTTCAATCCAGAAGGCCGCTTCTTTCAAAGATTCCCGGCAACCGGAGATCACTTCTACAGCCGCAGAGACCAGACACAGTGGAGGATCATCCTCACGATCTTCCTCTGGTGCTGCACTCAAAGCCTGCGCAGGTCATTGCAGAACCGCGTGGAGGCAGGGACACTGAGATGATGGAGGCTTGGGACTCCGACTCCGAGATGGAGACACAGGACGCCTCTGAAGGGAGTCCTCGGATGTACATGGATGTACAACCATTATACCGTTCATCGCGGAAGCGCCGTTCTCCTTCTTGTTACGCCCCGCCCGATCCACTTCTCATGCAAATGGTGTCTGGCCTTTGGCAAAATGTGACCTCCTTTGCCAGGGGTTTTGGTGCATTCCTCGGATTTTGGGGGGAGGGATGTTATAACCTGCCTGATTACTACTGGCTGGGGACTAGTGGCAATCCCACAATCCTTAGTGAGTATGAGCTTCCCCAATGAGGAGGGCAGAGAAATCATTAGCAGAGTCACCTGCATAAATAGAGCTGGTCAGCGTGGAACCAGCTAGAGAGGAGTGAGCAGTGATGGAATATTACTGCTGTTTTGTGTTTGTGTTTGTGTGTGTGTGTATATATATATATATGTAATTGTAAATAAAGATATTTCTTTTGATTCTACAAACTTCTGCTGGATTCTTTGTGGCCCTCGCAAAATTCCCAGAATTCCATGTTTAAATCCCTCCAATCAGGTTTCCCACCCCCACACCCCCATTTGATTCTTATTTATCTAATTGTAACAGAGTAAGGGAGGCAGTGGCAGCGTGGTATTGTCACTGGATTAGTAAACTAGAGACCCAGAGTAATGTTTTGGGGACCCAGGTTCAAATCTCGTCACTGCAGATGGTGAAATGTAAATTCAATAAAAATCTGGAATTAAAAGTCTCATGATGACTATGAAACATTGTTGATTGTCATAAAGTTCCATCTGGTTCATTAATGTCGTTTAGGGAAGGAAACCTGTCGTTCTTACTCTGCCATGTGACTCCAGACCCACAGCAATGTGGTTGACTCTTAACTGCTCCCTCAAGGATGGGCAATAAATGCTGGCACAGCCTACGATACCCACGTACCATGAACAAATAAAAAAAAACTCTTGCAACGGCTTTTCATCCTGCTGCTGCATTGTTACCTCTGATATCCCCCAAGGATTTCTCCCTGGCTCACTCCTATTTCTCATAAAAGTCCAGCATCTGTTATCACACACCAGCTCTACCTCACCACCTCTTCTGTCAATTCCTCCCCTTTTGCTAAATTGTCAGACTGCTTATCTGACATTGAGTACTGGATCAGCAGAAATTTCCTTCAATTAAATATTGGGAAAACTGAAGCCATAATTTTTGGTCCCCATTCCAAACTCCTTACCCTTGCAAACTCCTCCGCCCATCTCCTTCATATGGGCTGAGAGTTAAAGTCTGTTTCCAATCTTGGTGTCATATTTGACAATGCGATGAGCTTCCTACAACATATTTGCTCCATCCCTAAGATTGCCTATTTGCATCTCTGTAACATTGCCCAGCCTTCCATCTGGTCAAGATTGAAACACCTAGGGGCAGAACGGTGGCCTAGTGGTTAGCAAAACCGCCTCACGGCGCTGAGGACCCAGGTTTGATCCCGGCTCTGGGTCACTGTCTGTGTGGAGTTTGCACATTCTCCCCGTGTCTGCGTGGGATTTGCCCCCACAACCCAAAAATGTGCAGAGTAGGTGGATTGGCCATGCTAAATTGCCCCTTAATTGGAAAAAATAATTGGGTAATCTAAATTTATTTAAAAAAAAGATTGAAACACCTCTATCAAATCTCTCCTTCACCTTCTCTAAGCAATCCGTCCCTTAGGATCCTGATTTGCATACCAAAATAGACCTACTGCCTTTAGACACTAACTTGTAGGCCTGTTGTGAAATAGTACCAGCTACAACATGAAGATTAACAATGCACTACAGCTACCATTCTGCTTTCAAACTTCTCCTTTAAGGCTATGCAAGTTGAAATCAATTGGCAAGTATGTATATGTGCATATTGCCAGAAACGTTTTTACTAAAGGTCAGACGTTTCTCCAAAGGGAAGAGAAAGTTGGAAAAAAAATACTCTGAGATCAGGGGGTGAAATCCTATTTCATAATTATGTCTACCTGTTTGATAAAATTTCACTACCTGTCCACAATATCTGCCTCAAGAGCGATAGATGCTCCGCCCAGGACTCCTCCCCCGGGAGCTGCTGTATAAAGATCAGTGCCACAGGGTCAGCCGGCCAGTTCACCGAAAGTTCAACAGCTAACAGGCTGGCTCTGTTGTAAGTATATTAAAACCGCTCTTCTAATCCTACAAGCACGTGTCCGTAGAATTGTTGGTTCCAACAATTTAATATACTTAGGAAACAGTTGAAGAAATCATGGAAGCAGCCCTCAAACCCGGACGCCTAGAACTTGACCCACAGGATGCAGAGGCTAAGGAAATTTTTTCCCACTGGCTGAGATGTCTTAAAGCCTACCTGGCAGAAGCCAGCACCGCCGGAACAACGGAGGAACAAAAACTCAGCCTACTGCACGCGAGGGTAAGCCACAGAATCTCCACACAGCTGAATCCGGCCGGTTCTTACACCGCATCGCTGGCAATATTTGACAAAATGTACGTCAGGCCCATTAACGAGGTTTATGCACGCCACGTGTTTACGACTCGCCGTCAGCGGCCTACAGAAATGCTTGCTGAGTTTGTAAGGGAATTGAACAATCTTTCCAATGACTGTAATTTTCAAGCCGTTACCGCGGCTGAACATAGGGAGCTTGCTGTGCGGGACGTTTTCGTAGCGGGCCTCAGGTCTAACTATGTGCGCCAAAGACTGCTAGAAAAGGGGGCCCAGGACTTAGACACTACTGTGGACGCTGCTACCACTATGGAAGTTTCCTTCTGCAGCCTCACGTCGTTTCCCGCGGACCCCGCGACCTCATCGTGGATCCCCGACCAACAGTCCCCCCAGGCCTGTGCCACACGGCCCCCCCAGCTACCGCGCTGCCAAAGCCAGTTACTCTGCTGCCCCAGCCAGCTACGCAGCTGCTCCAGCCAGCTACTCAGCTGCACCAGCCTGCCATTTCTGTGGCCAAAGCCAGCACCCGCGGCAGCACTGCCCAGCCCGATCCGCGACCTGCAGCAGCTGCGGGAAGAAAGGCCACTATGCCAGAGTGTGCCTCGCGAAAAGGGCCCCAGTTTTTAACTCCCCTGCAGAGAGAACAAATCGCTCCCAACACCAGCGGGCCCGAGGGGCCCGAAACACTGCGGCCTACGCCCCGACTCCGCCCCCTCCCGCCACGTGCGATCCATGGGGGCCGCCATCTTGGCAAACCCCCACCATGCGGCCGGCCACGTGCGACTCATGGGGGCCGCCATCTTCCTCGCCGCTCACCACGTGCGATCCACGGGCCCCATCTGGAAGCTCATCGGAAGAATACGACTTCCCCGGGCACTCACCACGCGGCCCACAACTCAACGCGGTCACCCTGGATCAATCCCGCCCCAAGCACCTACGAAGTTCGATGGCGGAGGTCAAGATCAACGGGTACAGCACGCCATGCCTCTTTGACTCCAGGAGCACCGAGAGCTTTATACATCCAGAGCTGGTAAGACGCTGTTCGCTTTCTATTTTTCCGGTGAGCCAAACTATCGCCCTCGCTTCGGGCTCCCACTCAGTCCAAATCCAAGGACGCACCGTCGCTACGCTCACAATTCGAGGCGCTAGCTATTCTAAATTTAAACTTTATGTCCTGCCCGACCTCTGCGCGCCACTCTTATTAGGCCTGGATTTCCAGTGCAACCTCAAGAGCCTCACCCTCAGCTTCGGCGGGCCCCTGCCCCCACTCACTATCTGCAGCCTAGCCACGCTGCGCATCTCCCCCCCCTCCTCTCTTCGCCAATCTCACTCCAGATTGCAAGCCAGTAGCTACTCGCAGCAGGCGATACAGCCTACAGGATAGGGTCTTTATCCGATCGGAGGTCCGACGGCTGCTCAGTGAGGGGATCATAGAGGCCAGTAATAGTACCTGGAGAGCTCAGGTGGTGGTCGTCAAGACCGGGGAAACATTTTGCATGGTCGTCGACTATAGTCAGACCATAAATCGCTTTACGCTCCTAGATGCGTATCCCCTCCCCAGAATTGTAGACATGGTTAATCAAATCGCCCAATATCGGCTATTTTCCACGATGGATCTGAAGTCTGCATACCACCAGCTCCCAATCCGCCCGGAGGACCGCCACTACACGGCGTTCGAGGCCGATGGCCGCCTCTTCCATTTCCTCCGGGTCCCTTTCGGCATCACTAACGGGGTTTCGGTGTTCCAACGAGCAATGGACCAAATGGTAGACCAGTACGGGCTGCGGGCTACTTTTCCGTATCTGGACAATGTTACCATCTGCGGCTCTGACCAGCAGGACCACGACGCCAACCTCCACCGTTTTCTCCAAACGGCACAGAAATTAAATCTCACTTATAACAAGGAGAAATGCGTTTTCCGCACAAACAGACTGGCCATCCCTCCGTCGTGGAGAACGGAGTCCTGGGCCCAGACCCGGACCGCATGCGCCCCCTCTTAGAACTCCCCCTCCCTCATTGCCCCAAGGCCCTCAAACGGTGCTTGGGGTTCTTTTCATACTACGCCCAGTGGGTCCCTCAATATGCGGACAAAGCCCGCCCACCCTTTAAGGCCACACGATTTCCCCTGTCTGCTGAGGTGCGCCAGGCCTTCAGCTGCATCAAGGAGGACATCGCCAAAGCAGCCATGCGGGCAGTGGATGAATCCACTCCCTTTCCGGTTGAGAGCGACGCCTCAGAGGTAGCTCTAGCAGCCACTTTAAATCAGGCAGGGAGGCCCGTTGCATTTTTCTCCCGTACCCCATCCGCTTCAGAACTCCGACACTCCTCAGTCGAGAAGGAAGCGCAAGCCATCGTGGAGGCTGTTCGTCACTGGAGGCACTACCTCGCAGGTAGGAGGTTCACCCTCATCACCGACCAACGATCGGTTGCCTTTATGTTTGACAACTCGCAAAGGGGCAAAACAAAAATGATAAAATCCTTCGGTGGAGGATCGAACTCTCCCCGTATAGTTACGATATTAAATATCGACCGGGGAAGCTCAACGAGCCCTCGGATGCCCTATCCCGCGGGACATGCGCCAGCGCGCAGACCAGGCATCTGAAAGCCATCCACGTGGACCTCTGCCATCCAGGGGTCACCCGGCTCGCCCACTACATCAGAGCCCGAAACCTGCCTTTCTCCAACGGGGAGGTAAAAGCGGTCACCAGGGACTGCCCGATCTGTGCGGAGTGCAAACCACATTTCTATAGACCAGACAGGGCCCACCTGGTCAAGGCTTCTAGGCCCTTTGAACGCCTTGCGATCGATTTCAAAGGGCCACTCCCCTCCACCAACAAGAACATTTATTTCCTCAACATCATCGACGAGTTCTCCCGATTCCCTTTTGCCATTCCATGCCCTGATATGACCTCCCACACAGTCATTAGGGCCCTGCATAGTGTCTTCACCCTGTTCGGTTTCCCCAGCTACGTGCACAGCGACCGGGGTTCGTCCTTTATGAGTGACGAGCTGCGTCAGTACCTGCTCGACAAGGGCATCGCCTCGAGCAGGACTACTAGCTACAACCCCAGGGGGAACGGACAGGTGGAGAGGGAGAACGCGACGGTCTGGAAGACCATCATGCTGACCCTCCGGTCTAGAAAACTCCAAGTATCCCAATGGCAAGAAATACACCCAGACGCGCTCAACGCTATCAGATCCCTCCTCTGCACAGCTACAAATCAAACCCCTCACGAGCGACTCTTCATTTTTTCTAGGGGCACTACCACGGGAGTCTCACGTCCGGCGTGGCTGAGGACACCAGGCCCAGTCCTCCTGAGGAAGCACGTCAGGGGGCACAAAACTGACCCCCTTGTTGAAAAGGTGCGCCTCCTCCATTCCAACCCCCAGTACACATTCGTGGAGTTCCCGGACGGTCGCCAGGACACAGTATCCCTTTGGGACCTGGCACCCGCTGGATCCAGCCCCCCCTTACCCCCACTGAGGAACCCCTCACCCCGTTCCCTATGCCGCCGCCCCCTCGCACCCCCGATTCCGCAAGCTCACCCCACCGGTTCCACGCGCCAGAACCAGCCCGCCCCCATCGCCCCCAGTCTCCGGTCGAGCCAGAGGTGTATAAAGTTTGGATGAGACCCGCCCCGGAGTCTGCCATCGTACCCCAGCTCTCAACACCCACCCAGCCACCGCAAGAGGCTGCAACCCCGGTGCTCTGCAGATCGAAAAGAACAATTCGTCCACCGGACAGACTAACTCTGTGAGCCACCACCCCCGCTGGACTCGGTTTTTTTCCCAGGGGGTGAATGTTTTGAATGTGATTCACACCGGATTATAATCTGTATATACATGTGTCTATATTGTAAGTGCAGTTGCACTACCTGACCTCCAGGGGGAGTAGCTCTGGGAATGCTCGAGAGTTGGACTGGGCTCCTCCCTTGGCTCCGCCCAGGACTCCTCCCCCGGGAGCTGCTGTATAAAGATCAGTGCCACAGGGTCAGCCGGCCAGTTCACCGAAAGTTCACCGGCTAACTGGCTGGCTCTGTTGTAAGTACAGTAGTCCCCCGTTATACCGCGCTCCGCAATACCGCGGTTCGCGATATACCGCGGGGGGGCTGATGGACCCCAACTGTCAGTTGTGTCAATTTCAGCGGCCGGCTCGCTTTGATCCGGAGAAGGAAGCTGCTCTCACTGAAACAATCAGCCGGCCGCTGAAATTGACACTGCCGGCTGCTCTCTCCCTCCAATCCAACTTTTAAGTTTTAATGTTTCTGATTAGAGGGAGAGAGCAGCCGGCAGTGTCAATTTCAGCGGCCAGCTGATTGTTTCAGTGAGAGAGCAGCTTCCCTCTCTGGATCAAAGTGAGCCGGCCGCTGAAATTGACACTGCCGGCTGCTCTCTCCCTCCAATCAGAAACATTAAAACTTAAAAGTTGGATTGGAGGGAGAGAGCAGCGGGCAGTGTCAATTTCAGCGGCCGGCTCACTTTGATCCAGAGAGGGAAGCTGCTCTCTCATTGAAACAATCAGCTGGCCGCTGAAATTGACACTGCCGAGGGGGGGCGGGTGTTGGGGAGGGGAGAAGAGGGGGGGCGGGTGTTTGAGGGGGGGGCGGGTGTTTGGGGGGGGGGCGGGTGTTTGGGGGGGGGGAGAAGAGGGGGGGGAGAGAAGAGGGGAGGGGAGAAGAGGGGGGAGGAAGGGGGGGGGGAGGAAGAGGGGGGAGGAAGGGGGGGGGGGGAGGAAGGGGGGGGAGGAAGGGGGGGAGGAAGGGGGGGGGAGAAGAGAGGGGGGCGGGTGTTTGGGGGGAGGAGGGGGGGAGAAGAGGGGGGGCGGGTGGTTGGGGGGAGAAGGGGGGGAGAAGAGGGGGGCGGGTGTTGGGAAGAAGAGGGGGGGCGGGTGTTGGGGGGGAGAGGAGGGGGGGCGGGTGTTGGGGGGGAGAAGAGGGGGGGGGGTGTTGGGGGGGAGAAGAGGGGGGCGGGTGTTGGGGGGGAGAGGAGGGGGGGCGGGGTGTTGGGGGGGAGAGGAGGGGGGGCGGGTGTTGGGGGGGAGAGGAGGGGGGGCGGGTGTTGGGGGGAGAGGAGGGGGGGCGGGTGTTGGGGGGGAGAGGAGGGGGGGCGGGTGTTGGGGGGGAGAGGAGGGGGGGCGGGTGTTGGGGGGGAGAGGAGGGGGGGCGGGTGTTGGGGGGGAGAGGAGGGGGGCGGGTGTTGGGGGGGAGAGGAGGGGGGGCGGGTGTTGGGGGGGAGAGGAGGGGGGGCGGGTGTTGGGGGGAGAGGAGGGGGGGCGGGTGTTGGGGGGGAGAGGAGGAAACAGAGCCCAGTGGGTGTTGGGGGAGAGGAGGAGGCAGAGCCCAGTGGGTGTTGGGGGAGAGGAGGAGACAGAGCCCAGTGGGTGTTGGGGGAGAGGAGGAGACAGAGCCCAGTGGGTGTTGGGGGAGAGGGGGCGAGCCGGAGGGTGTGGGGGGGAGAGGGGTCTAATTGGAGGATGTGGGGGGAGAGGGGGCGAACCGGAGGGTGTGGGGGGAGAGGGGGCGAGCCGGAGGGTGTTGGGGTGGAGAGGGGGCGAGTCGGAGGGTGTGCGGGGAGAGGGGTCTAGTTGGAGGATGTGGGGGTAGAGGGGGCAAGCCGGAGGAAAAAAAAAGAAATTGACACTGCCGGCTGCTCTCTCCCTCCAATCAGAAACATTAAAACTTAAAAGTTGGATTGGAGGGAGAGAGCAGCGGGCAGTGTCAATTTCAGCGGCCGGCTGATTTCAGTGAGAGCAGCTTCCCTCTCCGGATCAAAGTGAGCCGGCCGCTGAAATTTTAATTGGATCTACGATGGGGGTTTTAAATTTATTTTTAAATCTATGCTAGCGCTTCCCATTGTGAGTCTACGGGGGTCTGACCTCTCCCCCCGCCCCCCCCCCCCCCCCCCCCCCCCCTAGACTCACAATGGGAAGCGCTAGCATAGATTTTAAAATAAATTTAAAACCCCCACCATGGATATCCGCGGCTCGGTTACAACGCGGGTTGGGGTCTTGGACCCCAACACCCGCGTTATAAAGGGGGACTACTGTATATTAAAACCGCTATTCTAATCCTACAAGCACATGTCCGTAGAATTGTTGGTTCCAACACATAGTCCATTGTAGGATGCACAAAACATTGTTTTGCAAAATGCCCAATATGGCCGCACCTGGAGCAAACTTTTCCAAAGGCTGGATATTTCCGTGGGGCGTGTTGAGTGCCACATTTTTGGTACAAGGTGGCAGCGGTGGCTACTGTTGGGTGCTTGAAATGGTCACCTGCACTGAGACAACGTTTCTTCATGACGTGCATCACAGCACTAATGGCGTTGGCACCTTCTTTTGAGTTGCCGCCAAACTTTTTCGAGCAGTGTGCCAATTCTCGGCGCAGTTATCTCGCTTGCCTGGCAAACCTTCACTGCCTGTTCCAGCACCAAATCTTCTTCCCACAACAACCTCTCCCGGAGCTTACTATTAGCTATACCGAAGACAATTTGGTCATGGATCAGCGATGATTTCAGGCTGCTGAAGTTGCATGACTGGGCCTTTAGTCCAAGTCAGTGACAAAACTGTCAAAATGATTCACCGGATTTTTGGGTACGCATACGGAACATAGAACATACAGTGCAGAAAAAGGTCACTCGGCCCATCGAGTCTGCACCAACCCACTTAAGCCCTCACTTCCACCCTATCCTCGTAACCCAATAACCCCTCCTAACCTTTTGGACAATAAGGGCAATTTAGCATGGCCTCACCTGCACATCTTTGGACTGTATCGCTCAAACGTGTCATTCATTTTAGGGGAGCAATGCCTATCACAGTGCCTCACTACTTCAACATATTTCTTACAATCCTCCTCATTATTGAATGCAAACAAGTTAGATAGTTTAATTGCTTGTGGACCTGCCACCGTTAGCAGCAACACAACTTGCCTTTCATCAGGCTGGGTCTGTACGCCTCGGGCCGAAACATAGAGTTTGAACTGCTGCTTCACTAGCTGCCAGTTTTCATTTACATTGGATTGGATTGGATTTGTTATTGTCATATGTACCGAGGTACAGTGACAAGTATTTTTCTGCGTGCAGCTCAAACAGATTATTACCAGATATCTGAAGTTAGTGGGCGGCTCTCAGTCCTTCCATCTCATGCTCCAGCATCTTCTAGTGCGTTGAGTCACCTCAGGCTGCAGTTCACCAGATCAATCTGTGTGTCGAATTCCTAATTTTGTCACTACCGTCGTTACCTTCAAATCTTCAGCACTCTTGGTACCATGTTGTGTTTGGTCTTCTATGTCTTGCAAAGGAATCCACCAAACACTGCTGGTTAGCCTCCAAATGTCTCATTAATGGGCAATATCACATGAACTAAGCTTCTGCTCTTTAGAAAATCTTGATATTACATTTCCAGATTCACAACTCAGTCTGCTGTTTCAATTCTAGCCTGCAAACCTCAGAGCAGGACTCCAGGCTGACCAACAGACTGTAAAGAAGTCCAAGTCCTTGAAGTCTGTTTTCTCTGGAAGGTTCCTGCCATTGCTTCTCGAGCAGACCAAAGTTTCTGTATACAATATTCATCTCGCTGTTTAAAGGAATTCTTCAGGCTCCTGTTTCAGCTAGCTGAACCACCTAAACTGTAGCTCGTCCATGAAAAAACCCTGACTGGACTCTGACTTTTAGACCCTGGCACTTTTTTCTTTTAAGTTATTCATAGTTGTCAAAATTCCTCTTTCCTATTTTCTTATTCTGCATTTGTGTGTACGAAGTTGCAACCATTTCCCAGGTTTGAATGTGTGAATAAACCATACTCATGATTTAACCCGACATAGAGTTTGCTGTGAATCACTTTAAAAATTGACCTCACAATTAGAGGGTTTGGGGAAACATACGACAGCTTATTTCAAAAATTAAAACACCTCTGCTCATGGACAGACAGTGAGTTTTGCCTCTCTCCTCTGTAACTAATACTAGTTTGAAGTAAGGAAATTGCTATCTGGCAGTCTCCTATTCTATCTTTGGCAGGAGTCTACCATTATGCTCCCAAACTCTGAAAATCCTCCCAAACCAGCACCACATCCTTTATCCTGCCTCTGTCCCAACCAGTGTCATATTCTCAGTTTACAAAGAAATTGCAGCACTTAAATGGCAGCAGCTACTCAAATGAACTAATTCTCTGTTCTCTGGCAGGGGATCAGCTTGGGGAAATCCTGCCCCCATGCAATACTGATACAAATGGTGCATTAAATTGAAGGGTCTTTTGTTTGAAAATTCAACATGCTGTGAGGTTTGCTGAGCATCACTGGCACTGTTTACACAGGTTAAAAAATAAACGTACAAGCCAATTATTGCCATTGACCTGTCATAATAATAGATTTCTTTCACCATTGTTCTGAGACTAGGCAGTAAGCCAGTTAGACTGGTGGTTATATGGATGACTTTATGTTGAACTGGCAAATAGTCAGTTGTTAACAATGGAAGTCATGCTGAAAATAAATAATCATTTGAGAGTATTACAGCTGGAATTTTGGCAATAACGTCTCAAAGAAAAAGAAGGCAAATTCATGAGTTTGCAAAGTTATAGCAGTGAATTAAATTTATCTTACATCACTATTCTTTCTTTGATGTTAACTTTACTTTATCCAGAAACATTGATTTGAAATTTGCAGTTAACTTCAAAGTAATTCTATATTCTCTTTGTAGTCAAAGGGCAGCACAGTAGCATTGTGGTTAGCACAATTGCTTCACAGCTCCAGGGTCCCAGGTTCGAATCCCGGCTCGGGTCACTGTCTGTGCGGAATCTGCACGTTCTCCCCGTGTGTGCGTGGGTTTCCTCCGGGTGCTCCGGTTTCCTCCCACAGTCCAAAGATGTGCAGGTTAGGTGGATTGGCCATGCTAACATTGTCCTTAGTGTCCAAACTTGCCCTCAGTGTTGGGTGGGGTTACTGAGTTATGGGGATAGGGTGGAGGTGTGGACCTTGGGTAGGGTGCTCTTTCCAAGAGCCGGTGCAGACTCAATGCGCCGAATGGCCTCCTTCTGCACTGTAAATTCTATGTAAAAGAAAATAGTTAAAATGGAAAACAGTTAATTTACAGGCCCTTAACTGGTACCTTATAGATGTTTTTAATGACAGTGCATAAAACATTCCATTGATTATGATCAGAAATATGTTAATATTGTAATTCTGTACTTTTTTGAGATTAAGATTACGATTTTAACCATAAAACTATAAATTAACTAATCATCCTCAAGCCACCAATAGCTCATAGCTGATAATTTGAACCTGTTGTGCAGAGCAGGCAAGATCCATTTTTACATATTTATATTGTGTCAGGGCACCCTGACTGCAATTTTAACTCCAGCAGGCTGAGTGGGATGCCACTGTCATGTGAAGACAGTGTAAGAAAATCCATAGGCAGAAGATGCACAAACGAGTATGCTTTTTTTCCCTTCTAGGGCGAAGAGAAGCAGGAGAGCGTCTCCAAATTCTACAAGGAAAAATAGGCCTACATTAATTTGTCACAGACTTGCACCCCCATTCCTAATGTCAAGACCTATGCAGGGTGGCTGATCTCTCAGCCTCCTCCGTCTACAGGTAGAATTTTTAGTTTCTTCCCACAGACATCCCACAAAATTGACAGATTTAAATGAGACCCAAGAGTTAAAATATTCCAAGCCTCACTTAAGAGAAAGTTGAATTTCTAATTCACACAGCTGCCCACCCATCCAAAACACGCCTAAAGTTAGCAGTGAGGAAGTAAAATAAAGGTCAATATTTTACACCACCTGCAGTTCCAGGCCTATTCTGGGGCAGAGGCAGGTGTAAAATACTGATCCACGGAAGGCCCCCAAGTGACAAGGGCTGCCCTCCCTGGAAGCCCCCTGCACGGCCTGCCTGATTGGCCCCAGGAGCCCCAGCCCTACTTATCTGTGTTCAAGGCCTCCTTGATGGTTGCACCTCTGGGACATTCTGCAGGCATCGCAGTGGCCACTGCTGGGACTGAAGGGCTTCTCTTACTCTGATTGGCCAGCAGCTCTTGGAGGTGGGACATCCTGCCTTCCAGGGTGAAAGCAACAACTCCAGGCAATTGATTGCCTGCTCAATGTAATCTTGACTTATGGCTCCGAGGACCGGCAAAGGCAAGCTTGCCCCCCAACTTTCCAACCAGTGGAATAAGCCACCGCATCCATGAAAAATCCTGGCCAATGTCTACTTTCCATAGTGCGAAGCATAGAGATCCTTTGCAGCATTTTCCAAAGGATATGGGGAGTGCTGATGTTATGGAATTTTGATGTTCAAATGTGCATTCACAAATTACCGTACCATTTTGTTGTAACCTACGTGAGGCCTACAGGACCAGGCCGATTAGGCTCCTGTGAGTCTCGTGGAGTATGACTTCCCCGCTAAGACCCAGAGCTCCCTCATCAGGTGGGGAGTAAATCAGGATACAAAAACCCCGGCCCAAGAGTGGGCTGGGTGCAGGTAGTCCCTTCTGGGACCAGTGCACATAGAGTTTTTGTTCTCTTTTAATAGACCTTTTGTTTCCTTCCGCTCCTTCCTATACCGGCCTCCCCGAATAGGCACCGGAATGTGGTGATGAGGGGCTTTTCACAGTAACTTCATCAAAGCCTGCTTGTGACAATAGCGATTATTATTATTATTATTCCTGTTTGACCATTTCCTCGAAGTCAACACTGGCGTTGAGGTCAAATGGAGCTGCAGATGGCGTCATTTTCTCTGTGCTCAGCCACTTCTCCGAAGGTCTCTGGAGGTCTCAGCAATGCCGCATTTGGGGAAACTGTTTGATGCAGGTACTGAAGACTGGTCACAGTATGTAGAGTAAATGCGCTATTTTTTTCGGGCCAACAGCATTATCAGGGATGAACATCAGACCATAATCCTCATAACAGCTTGTAATGCACCCACCTTTAGCGTAATAAAAAACTTGACATACCTTGCCGCCTCAGACTCAAAGTTATTCACGGAACTGGTCGCTCTTGTGGATGAGCTCTTCAACCCAAATCCATTGGTCATAGTCCAGTGCTACCATTTTGGTACGGTTGAATGGATCCCTGGGGAGTCATGAACATTTCTGGTGCACCTCCGGAAACCCGTGGAGTTCTGCAAATATTGTGTTGCCCTCTTCAACATGTTGCTAGACAGATTGGTCTGCGGTGTCCATAACGCGACAACCTAGAGGAAGTTACTTGCTGAAACCCAGCTGGACCTCAAGCAAGCTGTAGAAATTGCCCTGTCGCGGGAATGCATGGAACAGGGCATTAAAGGATTACAGGGCAAGGAGGTCCTCAGTTTAGACCTCACCCCTCTTTGAAGAGCGGCACCCACCTCGACCAAGCAATCCCAGACATCAGCCCTGGACAGGAACCCACCAGGAATCGGGCCAATAGCTGAGGACCCTGGTGACCAGGCGAGGCAGACTCCAGAAACTGTGGGATGTGTGGTTAGCGTGGTCGCCAAGAGCGACATCCACATGATGTTCCATCTGTCCGTCGCCCCGCTAGGCCTGACCGCACCTCCCAGTCCTGCGCTTTTTTCCGTCTCTGCAGTAGGTGTTCCGGATGTGCTCGGGCGGCCTCTAAACGGTGTTGGCAAAGTACCCCGCTGCTTTTGAAACCGAATAGGCACTGTCCGTGGGGTTGTAGCAAAGATCCACATAGACCCTGAAGCACAGCCATGGTATTTCCATGCTTCCTCTGTTTCTTATGCATTGCTGCCCAAAGTAGAAGCTGAACTCGATCGCCTCAAAGGCTAAGGGATTATCCGCCCAGGAGCATTTTCGGATTGGGCAGCACCAGTTGCCCCATTATGAAACCCGACAGTACCATACGCCTTTGTGGCGACTATAAAATGACCATGAATCAGGCCTCCAAACTGGACCATTATCCCTTGCCACGGATCAAGGACCTTTTATGCCAAGTTGAGCAGAGGTCACTCGCTCACCATATTTGACATGAGCCATGCATGCCGGAGTCTTAAAAATATGTGACATGAACACAGCTGGGGTTGTTTTAATCCACCAGGGATGCGTGTGGTGCATCCACAAAAAGTGCAAAGCCCCATCCTGGGTGACCACCACAATAGGCACCCATGGTGTATCAAAAATGAAGACGCTTGCCCGTAGTTACGTGTGATGGCTGGGTTTGGACGCGGAGATAGAGAGACTTGCCCAACACTGCGGGCTATGCCAGGAACAGCAGATACTCCCGCCAGCAGTGCCGTTTCATCCCTGGGAATGGCCAGGTCGCCCATGGGTATGCCTCCACCCTGATTTTTCTGGCTCTTTTCAGGGGTCGATGTTTCTTCTCCTCATCGATGCCCGCTCAAAGTGGCTGGATGTACATTGGATGCCGTTATAGAACATAGAACATAGAACAGTACAGCACAGAACAGGCCCTTCGGCCCTCGATGTTGTGCCGAGCAATGATCACCCTACTCAAACCCACGTATCCACCCTATACCCGTAATCCAACAACCCCCCCCCCCCTTAACCTTACTTTTTAGGACACTACGGGCAATTTAACATGGCCAATCCACCTAACCCGCACATCTTTGGACTGTGGGAGGAAACCGGAGCACCCGGAGGAAACCCACGCACACACGGGGAGGACGTGCAGACTCCACACAGACAGTGACCCAGCCGGGAATCGAACCTGGGACCCTGGAGCTGTGAAGCATTTATGCTAACCACCATGCTACCATGCTGCCCCGTTGATGACTTCTTGGGAGAGGCTTCGGCTATCATTCATTATCCACGGCATTCTTGGTTTCCGATAACAGGATGCCTTATACCAGCTCGGAATTTGGAGTTTTCATGCGGACGAATGGGGTACACCTTATCACCCCTCGTCCAATAGTTTTGTCGAGCAGGTGGTCCAGACATTCAAACACAGGATGAACAAGCAGACCATGGGTCCCTCAACATGCATTTGATGCATTTTCTCTTCTGCTATCGCACCACACCACACATTGCCTTATGGGTTGTCAGCTTCAGACTCACCGCAAACTTGTACAGTCCAATGTAGGCAGGAAGATACACTACAGACAGGAGCAGCTTGAGCATGGTCCTGGCTGGCATGCCCCACCTCAGCAGTTATCACTGGGCGTCACGGTCCACGTGCAAAATTTAAGAAACCAAGTCAGGCAAGTTTGTTCAGCAAACCTGGCTGGGATCATACTAGGAGTATATGCAGGACAGGGAATCAAATAGGCACCTTGACCACCTCTGCAGCAGAAGCTCTATATTGAACAATGGGATTTTGGAGGACACGGTGCGGCCCCTGGACAGCCTGCTGCCGCCACCTTCACCTCTGATGCCGTCCCATGAGAATGTCAATGCTGAGATGCCAATGATTTGGACTCCAAGAAGGAGGTACCTCTGCCGGATGTTGCCGGGGACAAGTTCCAGATGACCAGCCACTGCGGGCAGAACCACCGAGATGCTCAACAAGGAAATGCTGGTACCCTGGCTGTTATACGCCATGTGGCCCTGCCTCGATGATGCCCGAGCGGTGAGCTAAACGGTGCAGGATTCTTCCACCATGTCCTCCTTTGATGGGCACATTTTTAGAGGGGGGGGGCGTGAGTAATTTTGCAACCTACACGAGGCTCATGGGTCCTGTTTTGTTATGCTCTTGACGTAGCATATGCTGCTTCCTTGATGTGCACTCTGACAAAGGAAGGTTCAGACTTGGAGATAACTTTAACACGTTTATTAAACTGTTAACAATTCTCCTACTTGGATTCGATTCTCCTGTTAATCCTGCTATAGCTACTCAGACTGACGAACCAGTCTGCTACAATCCAGGTGGTGGGTGTGATGTGTTTCAAATCAACCCTGTATACTCACTGAGAGTCTCCACTGGTAAGACGAAGATCATGTGTGCTGTGTCCTTTTATATGGGTTGGAGTAATGCCCTCCTGTGGTAGTGTCACCTCTTGTGTGTGTCGTGAATGCCCATTGGTCGTGTCCTATCTTACTGACCTATTGGTTGAATGTCTGTGTGTCATGTCTCTGGTGCTCCCTCTAGTGTCTATCTAGTCTATGTGTATTTACATTAACCCTTTGTGTATTTACAGTGATGCATATCACCACAGGACCCAAGCTGATTAGGCTCCCTGTGAGTCGCGGGCAGTATGAGTGGAGTTCCCTCACGTGGGGAGCAAATCAGGACATAAAAACCCTGGCCAAAGTGTGGGTTGGGTGCAGGTAGTCCCTTCTGGGACCAGTATTTAGAATTTTCGTTCTCTGTTATTAAACCTTTTGTTTCCTTACGCTCCTGTTTGGTCACTTCCTCGAACTCAACAAGTTTCTAATCGCAACAGAGCCTCCAATGGAAGAAGTCATACAGCAGTTTTTTCTCAAGAGTTAACATTACAATTAGGTTATACTCCCATCGTATGATACCTTGTGAGTAAATGTAGAGCTCTGTGATTTTAACCCCATAAAAGATGCTCAGACCATTTATGGGAGTAACTGATACCACTGATTGGAGAAAGTAGATGGGTTACCGTCAGGGGAGGGAGAGGGAACCGGCAGGCAGTGCAGGGATCCCCTGTGGTCGTTCCCCTCTATAACAAGTATACCGTTTTGGATACTGTTGCGGGGGACGACTTACCAGGGGTAAGCAATAGGGCGCAGGTCTCTGGCACAGAGTCTGTCCCTGTTGCTCAGAAGGGAAGGGAGAAGAGGAACAGAGCACTTGTCATTGGGGACTCCATAGTTAGAGGAACAGACAGGAGGTTCTGTGGGAACGAAAAAGACTCACGGTTGGTGTGTTGCCTCCCAGGTGCCAGGGTTCGTGATGTCTCTGATCGTGTTTTTGGGATCCTTAAGGGGAGGGGGAGCAGCCCCAAGTCGTGGTCCACATAGGTACCAACGACATAGGTAGGAAGAGAGATGGGGATTTGAGACAGAAATTCAGGGAGCTAGGGTGGAAGCTGAGAGCTAGAACAAACAGAGTTGTTATCTCTGGGTTGTTACCCGTGCCACGTGCTAGCGAAGTGAGAAATAAGGAGAGAGAGGAGTTGAACACGTGGCTACAGGGATGGTGCAGGAGGGAGGGTTTTGGTTTCCTGGATAATTGGGGCTCATTCTGGGGTAGGTGGGACCTCTACAAACAGGATGGTCTTCACCTGAACCAGAGGGGTACCAATATCCTGGGGGGAAGATTTGCTAGTGCTCTTCGGGGGGGTTTAAACTAATTCAGCAGGGGGATGGGAACCTAAATTGTAGTCCCAGTGTACAGGATGTTGAGAGTAGTGAGGTCAGGGATAGGGTTAAAAGTTCGAAAGAGGGCACCGGCAAGCAGGACGCTGGTTTGAAGTGTGTCTACTTCAACGCCAGGAGCATCCGGAATAAGGTGGGTGAGCTTGCAGCATGGGTTGGTACCTACCTGGGATCTCGATGTTGTGGCGATTTCGGAGACATGGGTAGAGCAGGGACAGGAATGGTTGTTGCAGGTTCCAGGATTTAGATGTTTCTGTAAGAACAGAGAAGATGGTAAAAGAGGGGGGGGGTGTGGCATTGTTAATCAAGGAAAGTATTACGGCGGTAGAAAGGACGCTTGAGGACTCGTCTACTGAGGCAGTATGGGCCGAGGTTAGGAATAGTAGAGGAGAGGTCACCCTGTTGGGAGTTGTCTATAGACCTCCGAATTGTCCCAGAGATGTAGAGGAAAGGATTGGAAAGATGATTCTTGACAGGAGCGAGAGTAACAGGGTAGTTGTTATGGGGGACTTTAACTTTCCAAATATTGACTGGAAATACTATAGTTCGAGTACTATAGATGGGTCAGTTTTTGTGCAGTGTGTGCAGGAGGGTTTTCTGACACAGTATGTAGACAGGCCAACAAGGGGCGAGGCCACATTGGATTTGGTACTGGGTAATGAACCCGGCCAGGTGTTAGATTTAGATGTAGGTGAGCACTTTGGTGATAGTGATCACAACTCGGTTATGTTTACTTTAGCAATGGGCAGGGATAGGTATATACAGCAAGGCAAGAATTATAGCTGGGGGAAAGGCAATTATGATGCTATTCGGCAAGATTTAGGAGGTATAGGATGGGGAAGGAAACTGCAGGGGATGGGTACAATCGAAATGTGGAGCTTTTTCAAGGAACAGCTACTGCGTGTCCTTGATAAGTATGTACCTGTCAGGCAGGGAGGAAGTTGTCGAGCAAGGGAGCCGTGGTTTACTAAGGAAGTTGAAGCACTTGTCAAGAGGAAGAAGAAGGCTTATGTTAGGATGAGACATGAAGGCTCAGTTAGGGCACTTGAGAGTTACAAGTTAGCCAGGAAGGACCTAAAGGGAGAGTTAAGAAGAGCGAGGAGAGGACACGAAAAGTCGTTGGCGGATAGGATCAAGGAAAACCCTAAGGCTTTCTATAGGTATATCAGGAACAAAAGAATGACTCGAGTAAGATTAGGGCCAATCAAGGATAGTAGTGGAAAGTTGTGTGTGGAATCAGAGGAGAAAGGGGAAGCATTAAATGGATATTTTTCGTCAGTGTTTACACTGGAGAAAGACAATGTTGTCGAGGAGAACACTCAGGTTCAGTCGACCAGGCTAGATGGAATTGAGGTTCAAAAGGAGGAGGTGTTAGCAATTTTAGAAAATGTCAAAATAGATAAGTCCCCTGGGCCAGATGGGATTTATCCTAGGATTCTCTGGGAAGCCAGGGAGGAGATTGCAGAGCCTTTGTCCTTGATCTTTATGTCGTCTTTGTCGACAGGAATAGTGCCGGAAGACTGGAGGATAACAAATATTGTCCCCTTGTTCAAGAAGGGGAGTAGAGACAACCCTGGTAATTATAGACCTGTGAGCCTTACTTCGGTTGTGGGTAAAATGTTGGAAAAGGTTATAAGAGATAGGGTTTATAATCATCTTGAAAAGAACAAGTTGATTAGCGATACTCAACACGGTTTTGTGAAGGGTAGGTCATGTCTCACAAACCTTATTGAGTTTTTTGAGAAGGTGACCAAACAGGTGGATCAGGGTAAAGCTGTTGATGTGGTGTAAATGGATTTCAGTAAGGCGTTTGATAAGGTTCCCCACGGTAGGCTATTGCAGAAAATAAGGAAGTATGGAATTGAAGGTGATTTAGCGGTTTGGATCAGTAATTGGCTAGCTGAAAGAAGACAGAGGGTGGTGGTTGATGGCAAATGTTCATCCTGGAGTTCAGTTACTAGTGGTGTACCGCAAGGATCTGTTTTGGGGCCACTGCTGTTTGTCATTTTTATAAATGACCTGGAAGAGGGTGTAGAAGGATGGGTTAGTAAATTTGCAGATGACACGAAGGTCGGTGGAGTTGTGGATAGTGCTGAAGGATGCTATAGGATACAGAGGGACATAGATAAGCTGCAGAGCTGGCTGAGAGGTGGCAGATGGAATTTAATGCGGAAAAGTGTGAGGTGGTTCACTTTGGAAGGAGTAACAGGAATGCAGAGTACTGGGCTAATGGCACGATTCTTGGTAGTGTAGATGAACAGAGAGATCTCGGCATCCAGGTACATAAATCCCTGAAAGTTGCCACCCAGGTTAATAAGGCTGTTAAGAAGGCATATGGTGTGCTAGCCTTTATAAGCAGGGGGATTGAGTTTCTGAACCACAAGGTCATGCTGCAGCTGTACATAACTCTGGTGCGGCCACACCTGGAGTACTGCGTGCAGTTCTGGTCACCACATTATAGGAAGGATGTGGAAGCTTTGGAAAGGGTTCAGAGGAGATTTACTAGGATGTTGCCTGGTATGGAGGGAAGGTCTTACGAGGAAAGGCTCAGGGAATTGAGGTTGTTTTCGTTAGAGAGGAGAAGGCTGAGAGGTGACTTAATAGAGACATATAAGATAGTCAGAGGGTTAGATAGGGTGGACAGTGAGAGTCTTTTTCCTCGGATGGTGATGACCAACACGAGGGGACATAGCTTTAAATTGAGGGGTGAGAGATATAGGACAGATGTCAGAGGCAGTTTCTTTACTCAGAGAGTAGTAGGGGTGTGGAACGCCCTGCCTGCAATAGTAGTAGACTCGCCAACTTTAAGGGCATTTAAGTGGTCACTGGATAGACATGTGGATGAAAATGGAATAGTGTAGGTCAGATAGGCTTCAGATGGTTTCACAGGTCGGCGCAACATCGAGGGCCGAAGGGCCCGTACTGCGCTGTAGTGTTCTATGTTCTATGTTAAAGCATCTGTAATAGCTCTGTGCCCCCCAGCAGTGTTCTAAGTAGCACTGACAGAGGCCCAGATGCCCATGTTCTCAATCAGAGGAATCAAGCAGTGAATCAAAATTGCCCTCGAAATGGATAGAAAATATAAATAACGTAAGCTCCCTTGAGCAGAAAATGTTTGATTGATAAGGTAGACCTGGGGCACTATGTCTCTATGACGACACTGCTGTATTTTTATTTTTTTAAATGTGGGGCATATTCATTTTACCACCTGATGACAAAGGATATTTTATAAGATTATATATGTGTACTGATCTCTGCTAAATGCCTTACGTTGCCAATTGTATTAACTGGTTATTAAATCTAAAGAATAATACCCTACTGTAGAATCACTGAATGAAGGGTTTATGCGAAACATTCATGGACTGCAGTCTGTACTTGCTATTTGCTCTGACTGGAGTTATTTTGTCCCTTCTCTGAAAACAAGTTCTTTGTGAATAACATATGGTCAGTAATGTAGATCTGTTCATCATTCCTGACATAGTTTTTATGCCACAACATTTGCCTGGATCTGTGTTACACATGTTGAAGTATTAAAACACAACGGTTTGCCGCTCAGATTCCTCAACTGCCATCATTATTTATCCTTGAAATATTTCTGAATATTTCAAGGGAGCATAAGAAGATACAGCTGCTAACAATATAGGATTCGGTTGGTTGGTTGAATAAATTACAGCTGTGTAACATTACCAATTCAAATGAATACAAAAGTCTGGCCACTTAATTCAAACTGGATACTAATGGGCAACCTGTGTGTGAGAAATAACTTGGGAATTGTTTTGTCTTTAAGATGGAAAACCTTTTGGCCATTTCCAAAAATGACCACATAACCCTGTTCGTCCTTCAAAGACATTAATACATCACTTCTATAATCACCCTAATTAAATTTGTAACAACTTAGTGAAAATTATGTAACTACAAAAACGATGGAGCATACAATCGTCAGGATATTGTCAACATTAATCAAGACCGGCCAATCAATTCTATGATCCGTAAATTTATGACTGTAAGAAATTAATAGCTTGGGGGCCTTAAACTTTGCAAACACTTTTGCAAACACTGTTTGTTATCGAACTACAGTACAATGTTAATGTTTATTTTGGCTTCAATATGGCAAAATTGTCAACTGTTACAATCCCTGGTAACTTTTAAAAAATAAGTATTAATTCTTCAGTGACCAATGCAGATGAATCGCACAACAAGGCTCCATGTTTTGAGACATTTACTGTAGCAAACAAACTAAAATCAACATCAACCAAACATTAATGAGTAACCTAGATAGCCAAGCTAATGCTCTGGGGACACATGTTCAGATCCCAACATGGTAACTGGTAGAATTTAAATTCAGTTGATAAATCTGGTATTAAAAGCCAGTCGAATGTTCAACATTAAACCGTTACTGATTGTCACACATACCCACCTGGATTACTAATGT
Organism: Scyliorhinus canicula; assembly: GCF_902713615.1. Taxonomy (NCBI): domain Eukaryota; kingdom Metazoa; phylum Chordata; class Chondrichthyes; order Carcharhiniformes; family Scyliorhinidae; genus Scyliorhinus; species Scyliorhinus canicula. The sequence continues at coordinate 40,506,926 of NC_052159.1, forward strand.
TCCTTCGGAAAGAAAATCTCCTTACCTGGTCTGGCCTACTTGAGACTACAGGCCCACAGCAATGAGGTTGACACTGAAATGTCATCAGAAATGGCCTAGAAAGCCACCCAGTTGCATCAGACTGCTACAAACGTATACACCAGACTTATACACCTGGCATAAATGTAGGCACTGGAATGAATATGACACTTTCAGTCCGATTAGCCCTGCAAAATGCTCCCTACTAACATGTGGGCTTGTGCCAAAATTGGGAGAGGTGTTCCACAGACTAGTCACGCAAGAGCCTGACGTAGACATACTCATGGAATTGTACAGACAATGTCAAGGGCGCCATCATCACCAACCCTCGTTATGTTCTGTCCCAAAGGCTGCACAAACCCACCAGACTTGGTGGCACAGTAGGATGGAATTGCCTGAAAGACCTCAGCATTGATCCTGTTGCCCATAAGGTTGAATTGCATCAAATCAAACATGGGCAAAGAAACCTCCTGCTGTTTACCAGCTACCCTCTGCCTTCAATTTCTTACAGTCACAGAGCAGCTGGACATTGAGCGATTAGCAACCTTTCTTATTTTTGTATTGGAGTACCTGTTACCAGAGAACTTTGATAACCACATTAGTGCAGTTGATGACACTGTGGGGCTCTGGAAATCTCAGCAATATGCTCTGGCATCCTGGCTTGTTTGATCTCTGTCAAAGTTGACAAATTGTGGGCCTTGGCTAAAAGGGCATCTGTTTCCACATGTATGCATTTATTTGTGGATACTTGAGAGATACTGCAGAGGTCCCTAATGTAGCCCTGGAACAGGTTCGAGGTTCAGTGTGATCATGACTTACAGAGCCACTGGCAAATGATGCCCGCTGTGTTGCCAATTCCTGAGAATGTGTCAAATGTGTGTCACCTGATCCCTGGATTTGTTGAGGTATCAGTGACTTAGTCTCCCATTCATCTACAGATAAGGCATGCAAATTCTGTGCACCTTCGGTCTTAGGAACAGTCTCCGCTTAACATTTCTGTGAATCTCATTCTCTGAGTCCACAGGGGGCACTGCTGCCACGGTCCATGGTGTTAACCACTATGCCACCATGCTTCCCAAGTGCCACCATGCTGCCCTCTTTGGAATAAACATGAGAAACAATGTTTAGTTAATAAATTAGGTTATTCGCGGGGGTCCTGTGACTTCTCTTCTGTGAGCCTGTCAGCGTCACAATTCTAACATGCATCCAAAGCTGTCCAGTTGGACAGTTCCATTGGAATTCAATATCGTTCTCAGGAACTTCTACGCTGTGAGCAAGAGGTTAATAGAAGGAGATTCATTAGTGCCACTTAGTGCTGTTAGTCTGACATGATTGCGCATTGTTGCTTCACTTTCCTTATTCCCTGAATTGTCACTGAGAGCCTTCTAACCTGTATCAGCGATGCATCTCCCCTCATTGAGGACTGCACAGTTCAGTTGGGTTCCCCTTTAATCATCCCCAATGTATACACCTGTCCTCCAATCTACCCTCAGAACCCTCACCAGTGGAACTTCACTTAATTTTAATTTTGTACTGCGCTATCGCTGCAGATTAGAAGATGGTGGTGCTGAGCTCTCACTGTCAGATCAGTTTGGACCCTCCCTGAGTGAGTATGGAAACCTCCTCCCACCATCCTGGAGAAGCTTAATGTTCTGGTTTCCTTGCCTCCAATACCTCCCTCAATATTCCTTGATCCCATCGTGATTGTGGTGGATATCTGTTTGTTGGTCCCTGAACATTTTGAAGTGGATGTGCCTATGTTCCATTTGCACATCACACATCTCCATCTTGAGGCCACTTGCACAGTCAAAAATATATCCACCCCCCACATCTTCGGATATCCCTTTTACACATCTGTAGGCTGCCTATGCTTCCTCTGATTGAGTGTGCCATCTGCAGCCCAATATGATGCCAGAAACCCCACAGACTGAGGTACTTGATGTTAAGACAACTCCCTGCGCACAACAAGCTGGGCATGACTGAGGCTAGACTGACAAGCCCTCCTCTTGTTCCTGGACAGGGGCAATGGCAGTCTTTGTAAGCTCAACAATGCAAACTGAAGCACCTCTTCACTCATTCTGGCCCCAAGTGGCTTATGTCATTCTACAACATAGGGCGAAATTCCCCCATTCCCCCATTGGTGGGTTCATTACTGACGGGGGGTGGAGAATTCTGCAGGAGTCCAAAAATTGGTTTCACGCTGGCATGAATTTCCCATGGGATCTTCTGGTGCCTGCTTATGGTAAATTGGGAAACCCACTGGAAGCCAACATTAAACTGATTTACGTCCTGCTAATGGGATACAGATGAAGGCGTGACTAAAACCTTCCTACCAATCCCGATGGCCTTGCTAGAAAAGGCAGAACACAAGTTCACCCAAGAATGGAGGGGAGGGTGAGCTATGTCACTTCTCCTCATGCTGAAACATAAAAATCTAATAACAAAAATTGGAAAAACAAGGCTGTGACTCCCTCAATCAGCCTAAGGCTTGATGAGATGCTCAAACAAACAGTTCAAAGAGTTAGAACATAGAACATAGAACACTACAGCGCAGTATGGGCCCTTCGGCCCTCGATGTTGCGCCGACCTGTGAAACCATCTGAAGCCTATCTGACCTACACTATTCCATTTTCATCCATATGTCTATCCAGTGACCACTTAAATGCCCTTAAAGTTGGCGAGTCTACTACTGTTGCAGGCAGGGCGTTCCACACCCCTACTACTCTCTGAGTAAAGAAACTGCCTCTGACATCTGTCCTATATCTATCACCCCTCAATTTAAAGCTATGTCCCCTCGTGTTGGTCATCACCATCCGAGGAAAAAGACTCTCACTGTCCACCCTATCTAACCCTCTGACTATCTTATATGTCTCTATTAAGTCACCTCTCAGCCTTCTCCTCTCTAACGAAAACAACCTCAATTCCCTGAGCCTTTCCTCGTAAGACCTTCCCTCCATACCAGGCAACATCCTAGTAAATCTCCTCTGAACCCTTTCCAAAGCTTCCACATCCTTCCTATAATGTGGTGACCAGAACTGCACGCAGTACTCCAGGTGCGGCCGCACCAGAGTTATGTACAGCTGCAGCATGACCTTGTGGTTCTGAAACTCAATCCCCCTACTGATAAAGGCTAGCACACCATATGCCTTCTTAACAGCCCTATTAACCTGGGTGGCAACTTTCAGGGATTTATGTACCTGGATGCCGAGATCTCTCTGTTCATCTACACTACCAAGAATCTTGCCATTAGCCCAGTACTCTGCATTCCTGTTACTCCTTCCAAAGTGAACCACCTCACACTTTTCCGCATTAAACTCCATCTGCCACCTCTCAGCCCAGCTCTGCAGCTTATCTATGTCCCTCTGTATCCTATAACATCCTTCAGCACTATCCACAACTCCACCGACCTTTGTGTCATCTGCAAATTTACTAACCCATCCTTCTACACCCTCTTCCTGGTCATTTATAAAAATGACAAACAGCAGTGGCCCCAAAACAGATCCTTGCGGTACACCACTAGTAACTGAAATCCAGGATGAACATTTGCCATCAACCACCACCCTCTGTCTTCTTTCAGCTAGCCAATTACTGATCCAAACTGCTAAATCACCTTCAATTCCATACTTCTTTATTTTCTGCAATAGCCTACCGTGGGGAACTTTATCAAACGCCTTACTGAAATCCATATACACCACATCAACAGCTTTACCCTGATCCACCTGTTTGGTCACCTTCTCAAAAAATTCAATAAGGTTTGTGAGGCATGACCTACCCTTCACAAAACCGTGTTGACTATCGCTAATCAACTTGTTCTTTTCAAGATGATTATAAACCCTATCTCTTATAACCTTTTCCAACATTTTACCCACAACCGAAGTAAGGCTCACAGGTCTATAATTACCAGGGTTGTCTCTACTCCTCTATGACAGGAAAAGTAAACATGAGCTTGGGGAAAGAATGAAATGTTTCTTAGCAACCAGGAACCATTTTTAAGGAAAACCCTTTTTGAGTTCAAGTTTTAACTGGAAGCTAGAGTTGAAGGAGCTTAGAAGTGAGGGAAGGAGCATCTCTCACAGCTTTGCTGTGCCAGAAATCTAGTGAGCAGCTTGTTAAGGAAACCAGAGGAATGTAGAGAAATTTCCAGGAAGCATGAAGTTAATGTAACTAGAACAGAGTACTGTTCATTGAAGTCATAGGCAAAGCTAAGAAGGTGTTGGCTAGTGAGAAGCCAGAAAGATAGCTGAAGTGATTCTAAGGTTTGTAACATCTTATTATAGCCTGTGAAGCGATAATTGAAGTAATTGTGGAGCAATTGGTGTGAAAGTATTCAAGTCCGGTATTCAAGTTCGGGGCTGGTTTAGCACACTGGGCTAAATCGCCGGCTTTTAAAGCTGACCAAGGCAGGCCAGCAGCACGGTTCAATTCCCGTACCAGCCTCCCCGAACAGGCGCCGGAATGTGGCGACTAGGGGCTTTTCACAGTAACTTCATTGAAGCCTACTCGTGACAATAAGCGATTTTCATTTTCATTTCAAGTGAAACAAATACTGAAAGGAATGTTTGAAAATCTGGAGGTGGACCCTTGCTAAAACAACTGAGAGAAAGCCTGGTTTGAAAGGAATGTTGGAAAACCTGCAGGTGGATCCTTGATGAAAACAGCTGATGGAAAGCAGTGGTTGAAAGAAGATTTTAAAGTGCGTCTTTTTGAGAGTGCAATTTGGAAACACTCATGTGACAATGAGCTGAGGGGAATTTGAGAAGAAATCTACAGAAGATCTATTGAGTGGCATTTACCATTTAGTTTCAGAGTGGGGTGTTGTCTGACCACAGTCAGCCTATTGGGTTGCAGGGAGTTTGGGTGGGATTCTCTATGTCAGAGACTAAGTGCTGACACAGGGACTGAATCATGGGAACTCTTCGATGACGATGGAGGTGCGTCTACCGGAGCAATTCAGGACATGGAAATTGACCAGCCCATGCGCCACGGTGTCATATTTGCTGTAGTCGGGATTGGTACTGGAGAGCCTAATAAGCTGTAGCTGCACATAAACAAAATAGAGAAATACAAGTAAATTTTGATAGTTAGAACTTTTATTTTTAAAAGCTGCAATTTAACGAAAATTACCAGAATATATTTAGATCATTTTATGAGCAGTTACCTTAAAAAATCTGAATATTATTTACAAGATGAAGCATCATAAAATGACAGACTCAATACATTTATATTTTAATAAAACAATGGCTGGTAGATTTTAGATCAGGAACTTCAGAATCCTGCTTGGACCTCAAAGAAGACATTTTAGTAACTTTTCTTCACAGAGGCAGCACGGTGGCACAGTGGGTTAGCCCTGCTGCCTCACGGCGCCGAGGTCCCAGGTTCGATCCCGGCTCTGGGTCACTGTCCGTGTGGAGTTTGCACATTCTCCCCGTGTTTGCGTGGGTTTCGCCCCCACAACCCGAAAGATGTGCAGGGTAGGTGAATTGGCCACGCTAAATTGCCCCTTAATTGGAAAAATGAATTGGGTACTCTAAATTTAAAAAAAAAAACTTTTCTTCACAGTACAAAACAGCTATTGGAACTCAGTCAGCCTTTTTATCTGAGCTTCTTAAACTGTCTTTGGAGGCGGTTGGTGACTGTGCTTTTTTAATTGCTTCCAGATCGTCATCGCCACACACTCTCACTTCAGCCAAGAAGATGCCACCCCTGGAGAACGGCCCCGAGATTTGCAGATGCACAGCTGGGGACTTTGCTGGTGCTGTGGAGGAGAGGTGGGCACACTGTTCCTTGGGATGGGACAGAGGCTGCCACCCCGATGTTAACCAGGCCTGGGCGCAGGTGGCAGAGCCCGTGAGTGCCGTCAGCCCCACAACCAGGACCAGGCAGCAGTGCCAAAGAAGCTGCATGACAATGTCAGGCCAGCCAGGGTGAGTCACCATCACCTCTGTGCCCCTGACACCACCCCTGTCTCACATGCCGCCACCCTCACCATCCTCCAGAGGGTAACAGCTCCCCACCCACAGCAGCCCCCTCACACCCCACCCTGCACCACATGCCGCCCATACCGTCCGCCATTGCCGGGTTCCCTGCACTCACAGGCTACTTGCCTCAGACCCCCTGTGTTATCTGAGTGTCTCACATTGTGCCTGACCTATCACCGCTCAGCGACCCTCCCTCCCCCCCAAAGTACTGTGGGCCCGTGTGATGGAATGGCTAGCATGCATGCCGGGCGGACAGTGGAATGTGATACCAGGGCAGGAGTCAGACGTGTCAAACATTGCGGAGCACCAGGGCTCATTGCAGAGGTTGTCGTCAACATCCTCCACCCCATGGATCAGACCTGCTGATGCTGCCGACCCAGGGCCACCACCCTGCGGTGCAGCTAATGGGAGGCTCAGAGGGGGTATGGGGGTGCTTAGGGGGAATGGGGTGTAGGGGGAACCAAGAGTGTAGGAGCGGGGTGGAGATGTGGGGGTGAGATGGAATGTTTCAGCTGCCGGTGGCCAAGTCCCCTAGTTGGTGAATCTGGAGCCGACCAAGTTATCCTGTGCACCGTGGCCCCTGCCCCCATGTCGTGCGCCCTCTTGTGCCTGGCGAAGCCCCATGTCCTGGCCATCCTCTGCATCCTCCTCGTTGGACAAGGCATGCCATTCTTCAACCTCCTCCCCCCGCATGTCGTTCCTCCGCAGTATGATGTTGTGGGTGCCATTTTTAAATGGCGCCAAAAATCCTCGATCCCTCAACACGACCCCTCTACCCCCCCCCCCCCCCCCCAACGCCACAACGCACCTGTTGGGGGGGTCCTTGCACCCCACCTCATATGGGTAGAGCACCACAGGCCTGATCCCTGACATGAGCAAAATGCCACCTAGGCACCTTGGCACTGCCAGCCTGGCACCCTGACAGTGCCCCTGTCAGCCTGACAGTACCACCTGGGCACCATGGAAATGCCAGGACAGCACCTGGGTGGCACTGCAAGGGTGACCAGGTGGCACTGTCAGGAAGTCAGGGTGGCAGTGCCACTTTGCCCAGGTGACATAAGCAGTACCAGCATCCCACCCTGCCCAGATGCCAACCACCTGGGGTCTTCCGATTGCCTGGGAGACACCCCCGCAAGTGCGGTTCCGCCTGGTCCCCGTTTTGGGGACCAGTGAGGCTGGGGTCTCCTCGGTGAGGCCAGTAAATCATTGGAGCTGGTTAGCTCTGGCAGAACTGACTTTTAAACTCACTTAACCCTGCAAGTCTGGGTCCCACCCATTGTGGGTAGGATCCATATTGCAATGACTCATGAGATCTTGGTAGAACCCGCGAGCTTAATGACCTTCAGGAATCACGGAAGAGGCCCTCGCAGGATCTATCGGCCACGGCCCTTCCCGATTCCAGTGGGCCGTGGCCGGTAAATCTTGTCCTTTGTGTGTATTCCTGGATACCCCAAGATGTGACAGGTTGCACACACGTGTCCATCATGACTCTATTGGACCAACCAGGTGAATTTGTTAATTGTAAAGATTCCATCAATCTCCAACTTTTATGTGACCATTGTCAAAAGATCATGCAGAGGTGTGCCAACTGTCCCAGGAGTAGTCATCACTTTACATCATTAAGCACCTCCAGGTGCCATGGGTTTTCTGTTCACCAGAACCATTAGATGATAAACGTCTTGAAAACATTGCATACCAATTGAAGACAAGGATCAAGATCCCATTGAAAAATCTGTTGACAGATGCCTTGATGCATTCCAAGGGGAGCAATGCATCTAATAGGGACATCACTGAGTGGACTAGTGGTGTGATTTTGATATTTGGACCATGCATGCGCTCTGCAATATTCTCCAGCTAGCTCCTGTCTCAGTAATTGTCATGGCCTGCGAAGCCGTACACAACCTGATCCTCCAAAGAGGAGCAGTCCTGGCAAAGATGATCAAATGGACTAAACTACTTCCTCTGATGACAAATCCCATGACGAGTCTGAGGAGAAGCAGGAAGTCATTGTCTAACTGTGGAGCTGCCTGTGGTCTGAGCTCCAAAAATCTGACCAGACCAAGAGGTGGTGAGGATTCAAAGCCAAAAGAGCAATCACTCACCTCTGGAATTCAGCATTTTGTCTAAGTATTTGGGCCAAAGCTGAAATGAGGTCTGTAGCTGAGTGATGTGATGCATCTTAAAGCAGTTCAGGCAGCCCCCAATTCTGATGAAACAGGGATTCTCCGGTCGAAGAATCCAGCCCCAAGTGTTTGGTTTTTTTTGTAAAAATGGGAAATACATGCAACCTTCCCAGCTTATGACCTTTGTTATGGGCCAGGGTTTAGAGAACCTCAAAGTGTATCATGGAGTTCACCTGACCCACAACTTTTAATAGATTGTGGTATGGAGAGCACACGGCTCACTCTCCAGGTATGGTACAGCAGAAAATGGACCAGTGGGTTTTTAAAACAAAACAATGTTCATTCTGTGAACTCAAATTAACCTTTTTAAAACAAACAGTGATTATCTTAGCAACCAGTAAATCAAATATACCCCCAAAAAATGCAACACTAAGTAATTTGTATACTGTCCTTTTAACATCCGAAAGACTTAACAAACCTTCAAACAGGAGCACATTAGGGTTTACATTCAAGACGGAAAACATTTATAATCTTCTGAATTCACCAAATGATCCATAGATAGTCTTTGGATGGCAGAGATCACAGCAGTGCAGCTCACTTTTAACTTCAGATTCAGCTCATTCAAAAACACAGACATACCCAAGCTCTTTCTCAAACTGAAACTAAAAAGCAGAAGTGGAATAGAGGAAAAGGTGAATTTCCGGGGTCTCAGGGTGGGTTGCCTTCTATACCCATACGTACTCCTGAGCCTAATATTTCAGGACCCAGGTATCTTAGAAAGCACTGTCCTTCTATCCAGTTACAGAAAAGGTAGGAATAGGCAACAGCAGCAAACACAATCTGAAAATATTTTAGTTTATTGACAATATCAAAATACAAAAGACAATACAATGGGACACCCATTACTCGGCACCCAAAACCCACTCACCCCACCCTCCCCTAATCTACATCAGCGGAAAGGCCCAGCCCACCCAAAAGGCCACTCCAAAATGGGGCACAGCGGAGGAGAGAGAGAAAAAACATTCCACCCCTCCCAAAAGGGGTACAGTTCAGTCAAGAACAGGTACGGTAATTATCGACAAAACCAAATACAGAACAACCACTGAAGGAGAACACAAACCAGGCAAGAAGATAATAAAGACACCAGCCTTATACCAAGGGCAAAAATTAAAGCAAAAAACAGAGGATCAACGGCACCAGCTGCCGAGGCATCGCACCCCTCGCCCCTGCAGCCCCAGCATCAGACCTACATCGGCGGGAGGGTGCTAGGAAGCAACTCGAACCACCGACACGGGCCCAACGGAAGAATGAGAGAAAAGACACCATTCCCTCACCAGCACCGGTGACGTGCACCAAATGAAAACACAAAACAGGCAAAACAGTGACACAGCCTGGGTCACTGTCTGTGCGGAGTCTGCACGTTCTCCCGTGTTTGCGTGGATTTCCTCCGGGAGCTCCGGTTTCCTCCCACAGTCCAAAGATGTACAGGTTAGATGGATTGGCCATGCTAAATTGCCCTTAGTGTCCAAAAATGTTAGGTGGAGTTACTGGGTTACGGGGATAAGGTGAAGGCGTGGGCTTAAGTGGAGTGCTCTTTCCAAGAGCTGGTGTGGACTTGATGGGCCAAATGGCCTCCTTCTGCATTGTAAATTCTATGATTCTATAATTCACAGCACCAGGGACCCGGGTTCAATTCCTGGCTTGGGCGACATGGGGATTTTCACAGTAACTTCATTGCAATGTTAATGTACTCCTACTTGTGACACGAATAATGATTATTATGATTACTAAGTAGGAGAAAGAACACCCCACCCCTCTCCAGCACTAGAAATTGCACCCTTCGGCACCAAAGACAGCCATCACTGCGGTTGCGGGTTTCCTAAGGGAGGGAGTTGATGCCACAGCCTGTCACTGATATTTCCAGGGCATCATCATCCTCTCTGTCCACAATTCCCAACAGGGTTTGTTGTGGGGAGTGCAGCAGACCACCATAATGACCAAGACCCTTGCAGGTAACCACCTGACTGTTCCAGGCACCAGACTCAGCACCATCTAAGACTGTAATGCCCTGTTATGAAACTGGTGTGTTGTCCAATATTGCTGAAAAGGGCATCTATCACCTTGGTGCTGCACCGCTGTGCAACTACCTGTGACATGCCACAAAGTTCTGCGGTTGGTGAGGGCACAAATGTCTGTGATCATCTATGCCTAAAGATGTTGCACAATTCTTTACCACTAGATCTCGGTCATCTACAGATGCTTACACATCCTGTACTCAGGATAGTGCCGTCTTCTCCTTTATGCCCTCCAATCCTTGCCTCCAGCCTCTTGGTGCCCAGAGCTCTTCTCTTCCTGTGCAGCCTATTGCTCCTCATCTCCAATGGCCCCTGGAGAGCTCAGGTGGTGGTTGTAAAGACCGGGGAAAAGAACCGGATGGTTGTAGACCAGTGTTCTTCAAAGTCGGGGGCGCGACCCATGGGTGGGTCATGGGCGGGTGTCGGAAGGGTCACGGAGCAGTTGCCCGCGACGCTTCCGACCGCGCAAATCCTTTAAAATGGCCGCGAATATGTAACAAAAATTCAGCCACATTGTGCATGCACGCATGACCATCGACGCACATGCGCAAAACTATGATTGGGCGCGCATGCGCAGTGCGGCCGCTATTTTTTTAAACGGTCTCAGCTTAATCGCTCACTTGTGCATGCACAATTTATCATTTCACTTCATTGTTCCTTGATTACCTGGAGTAATTTTAAAAGGTGCAAAAAGGTGAAGTAAGTAGTTTATGTGTGTAATGTTCCTGTCTCTATATGAGAGGAAAAGGAATGCAAATCATGATTAGTCACACTCATTCTTGCATTACCTTTTTCACAATGGTATTTCCATGCTCACCTGTGTAATGTTTCTCTGTAACCGTTTTTTATTCATTTATTTTATTCATTTATTGTATATTTAAAACATTTTTCTTTAACAAGTTTTGGGGGGGTTTATTTATTTTATTCATTTATTTTATTCATTTAATTTTTTTTTCATTTAGTTTAGTCATTTTATTATTTTTTTTTACAAGTTCGGGGTGGGGGGGGTGGGTTATTTAATAACATTCTACGGAAGCAATGCAGAACTTTGGACTGATGGAGACTCCATACTTTCCGACACCGGAAGGCTTCACGTTCATCCAACAGGTTCCATTGGAGGAGCGCGTACGAGGGCCAAAGGGACCCAAAACCATTTCCTCCATTTTTATCAGCAGCAAACAAGGTAAGAGAAAATGGCAGGTCGCTCAGGTTGGCCGGCGTGGGTCGCGAAGTTCAGCCGGCGTGGGTCACGAAGGTCGGCTGGTTGGGTCCCAAAGGTCGGCCGGGTTGGGTCCCGAAGGTTGGCCGATTGGTAAAAATGGGTCCCCGGAAAAAAACTTTGAAGAACACTGTTGTAGACCACAGCCAAACCATAAACCGGTAGACGCACCTCAATGCGTACCCCCTTTACCGGATCGCAGACATGGTTAACCAGATCGCACACTAGCGCGTGTTCTCCACGGTGGATCTGAAGTCTGCGTACCACCAGCTCCCAATCCGCCCGGAGGACCGCCCCTACACGGCCTTTGAGGCAGATGGCCGCCTCTTCCACTTCCTCTGGGTCCCCTTCGGCGTCACAAATGGGGTCTCGGTCTTCCAAAGATATAGTATATCGTCCTGGGAAGCTCAACATGCGCCAGCATGCAAAATGACCTACTCCGGGCTATGCATGATGACCTCTGCCACCCGGGTGTCACCTGGCTTCGCCACTACATCAAGGCCCGCAACCTGCCCTACTCCACTGAGGAAGTCAGAGCCATGACCAGGGACTGCCCGATCTGCGCGGAGTGTAAGCCGCACTTCTATCGACCAGATAAGGCCCAACTGGTAAAGGCATCCCAGCCCTTTGAGCGCCTCAGTATTGATTTCAAAGTGCCCCTCCCCTCTCTCAACCACAACATGTGTTTCCTCAATGTTGTTGACAAGTTCTTCCGCTTCCCGTTTGCAATCCTCTGCCCCGACATGACCGCAGCCACCGTCATTAAAGCCCTACATAGTGTCTTCACCCTGTTTGGTGTCCCCGCATATTTCACAGGGACCGGGTCTTGTCGTTCATGAGCGACGAACTGCATCAGTACCTGCGCAGTAAGGGCATCGCCTTGAGCAGGACTACCAGTTATAACCCCCGGGGAAACGAGCATGTTGTGGTGAATGTAATATGATAATTCACACTATGTCTTTGTAAGCGCAGCAGCGTTATCCGACCGCTAGGGGGAGTAGCTCTGGGAATGCTCAGGAGATTGTACAGGGCTCCACCCTTGGCTCCGCCCATGACTCCTCCCCCTGGTGCTGCTGTATAAATACCCTTGTCCAGAGTCAGCCTGCAGTTCACTGAGAGTTCATCAACGGGTAACAGGCTGGCTCTGTAGTAAGTCGATTAAAGCCTATATTCATATCGGAAACACGTGTCTGGTGAATTGATGGTTCCATCACAGGTGGAAAGGGAGAACGCGACGGTCTGGAAGGCTGTACTCCTGGCCCTGCGGTCTAGGAATCTCCCAGTTTCCCACTGGCAGGAGGTCCTCACCAACACACTTCACTTTATTAGGTCCCTCCTTTGCACAGCCACAAACGAGTCCCCTCATGACCACCTGTTTGTTTTCCCCAGGAAATCCACCTCCGGGGTCTCGCTTCCATCCTGGCTGAAGACACCAGGGCCCGTCTTACTCCACAAACACATCAGGAGCCATACGTTCGACACCCTAGTCGAGAGGGCCCAGCTCCTTTGCACCAACCCCCAGTACGCATACATAAAACACCCAGACAGCCGACAGGATACAGTTTCCCTCCGGGACCTGGCACCCGCAGGTTCCACTACCACCGCCACCCCAACTTACCCCACCCAACCTACGCTGACCAGCGCCCCTGCCCCTACATGGCACCCGCGCCCCCTCCCGCCCTCCATTCCCCCTTCACCGACCCACAGGAACAAAGCTCCAGAAGACATGCTCCCGAAGTCTGCGTCTGTGCCCGCTCCAGCGATTTCATGACCCATGCCCGCACGGATGAATTGGACACCCGGGGATACCAGAGCTTCGGCGATCACAGCACACAATCCGGGCGCCGGACAGGCTGAACTTGTAAACCCTTCATCCCCCCCCCCTCCACCCCGCATTTCAATTTTTTTTTAACGGGGTGAATGTGGTGAACATATTGCATTAACCATTCACCATGTATGTCACTGTATCACACTGTTGCCCATGTGGGCTCCACCTATGGACCATTGTAAGATATTACCTGGAATGTATCATGTTGGTGCCTTTGTGGGCTCCGCCCCTGGCTCCTCCCCTTGAGGGGAGGTATAAAGAACAGCAGCCCTGTAGGCTGCTCTCAGTAGCAGAGCAGTCGCAGGCAGGCACTGTTCTAGTCGATTAAAGCCACAGTTTACATGTACTCTCTGTTTCGCGTGAATTGATGGTCGCATCAGAACCAAAAATTTATGGGAGAATTAAAAGTGAAAAATTGAGATACGTTTTAAGGAAGGTTCTAAAAGCTTGTAGTGATTGAAGTAGAGAAGGAATGTTGTTTGGTGAGCAGTACCATACAACTAAATGTTCTACCAATTGATGGTGGAGCAGAGAGAAAATAAAGCTGGATGAGGCAGAGGTTGGTGAAAGTTGTGAAGGATACGCCAATAAGGACACTATAGTATCGGACAGTAATCCAGTATAGATCAGAGGCGGGATTCTCCGATCCCCCACTGGGTCGGAGAATCGCCCGGGGCCAGTGTCAATCCCGCCCCCGCCGTGTCCCGAATTCTCCACCACCCGAGAATCGCCGGGGGCGGGAATCGCGCCGGTCGGCGCCCCCACCCCCCCCCCCCCCCCACCCAATGATTCTCTGGCCCGCGATGGGCCGAAGTCCCGCCGCTGACAAGCTTCTCCCGCCGACGTGGATTAAACCACCTCTCGTACCGGTGGGATTGGTGGCGCGGGTGGGCGTTGGGGTCCTGTGGGGGGGGGGGGGGGCACGGGGCCTGGCCGCGATCGGGGCCCACTGATCGGCGGGCTGGCCTGTGCTGTGGGGCACTCTTTTTCTTCCGCCTTCGCCATGGTGAAGACGTGGAAGAGACCCCATCCCCGGGATGACGTCAGCAGCTGCTGACGCTCCGGCGCATGCGCAGACCTACGCTGGCCGGCGAAGTCCTTTCGGCCCCGGCTGGCGTGGCGCCAAAGGCCATTCACGCCAGCCGGTGGAGCGGAAACCACTCCGGCACGGGCCTTGGCCCTCAATGTGAGGGCTTGGCCCCTAAAGTGCGGAGAATTCCGCACCCTTGGGGAGGCCCGACGCTGGAATGGTTGATGCCACTCCAATACGCCGGGACCCCCCCCGCCCCGCCGAATAGGGGAGAATCCCGGCCCAGAAAAATCATGAATGGTGAGCAAGGTGGACTTTGTTACGAACAAAATTTGGGTTACTAAGCTCTGAGCAAGTTACAATTTATGCTGTAAATAACTTCTCAGATTCAATTAGTTAATTTTCTTCTTCTGTTAAGTAGATCCCACGTCACCCTGTATTCTTTCGTCACTCATCTCATATCATCTGATATGATAGTGTAACGCAGCATATATAAAAATGCATTTTTCTTGGTATTTCATAATGTCTTTCTGCCATGTTTTTCTAATCTTACTCTTTAGAAATGAGGTGATCAAGAAACATTAAGCTGTTTTTTTTCTCAGACAGCAAGAGACAGGACAACAAACATAACAGGCTAACTTGATTCAGTTAATTCACCTTGGGCTGAAATCGCGTTCAGCGACAGGCCATCCCTGATGATGACAAAATCGGGGGCGGTGCCGCTTCATGATGCTCCTCCCCTGAAATGCGGTGTACTCCCACAGTCCCCGACCGGCCGAGTTCCCAATGGCATGGGACCTTCATGGTTTCACCTGTCGGGAAATCAGCGTGGCGGCTGCAGACTAAGGCCAGCGTCACCACAGTCAGGGGAGGGTCAATCTGCGGGCAGGGGGGGGGCTTTACTTGGCGCTGGAGGCACTATTGGTGGGGGGGGGGGGGGGGGGGGGTGGGTGCAGTCCGGGGTGCGCGGGACGGCCGAAGGGGGGACTTTTTTGCGGTCTGGGTCCGCAGGCTGCATCCGCCATGAAGCATGGCGCGGCCGCAGCAGGTTGGGAACTCCATGCTGCCTGGCTGCTAGGCCCCCGGAGCAGGGAATCAGTGTCCATTTTGCGCCAATTTTCCTTCCGTAAAACACTAGCGTTTTCACTCCGGCGTGAGAATCTAGCCTGATGTGTTTACAAAATAATGACATATTACACTTTCTGACATTAGCTGGTTATTTTGCTTGATTTAAACAGAATGAGGGAAAATTTGGAAAAAGCTCGAATATGGGCATAGAAATGTATGACATGTTCTCCCCGTGTGTGCATGGGTTTCCTCTGGGTGCTCCGGTTTCCTCCCACAGTCCCAAGATGTGCAGGTTAGGCTAAATTGCCCTTAGTGTTGGGTGGGGTTACTGGGTTATGGGGATAGGGTGGAGGTGTGGGCTTGGGAAGGGTGCTCTTTCAAAGAGCTGGTGCAGACTCGATGGGCCGAATGGCCTCCTTCTGCACTGTAAATTCTATGAAAATTAACTCATGCCTATTGCTTCCAATGCAGACATCACACAAACCTAGTTTGCCTGTTCATTTAAATAATTGCAGCATGAAGCTAGCACCAAGCATGTCGATGGGTAGCTAGTTGTTCGTCTGAGCAGGGGGCACAAAATCGTGAGAAGTTAGGACATGTTCAGGTAAGTTCTAGAATGGAGCAGGCAGGACAGCAGAAAGCCAACAGTCTCACGACCTAAACAATTGCCCAAACACTCACTCACTCTTCACTACTTTTACTGCTCAATGGCAAACGGAGATCTTCTCAACTGAGATTTGCCAAGTCACATACGCCTGACACATGCTCCTTATGTCTGTGCTAAAACCATTACCGAAATGGCACCCAGCACAGCCTGTACCATGGGCTGAATTTTCAATCTAAAGTCAGGAATCCAATGGCCAGACCATTTCCAGATCTTTGTCCTGTGCTGTATCAGCATTAGTGACATGATATGGTTTTAATATATAAATGCCTTAACTGGGCCAGAAGCACGTTGTAATTCAGTGGTATCAGGTGCTGTCTGGAGGTGGGAACTGGTTCTGGAGAGTGATTTTCAAAGACATACAGCAGCCATGATTGGGCTTCTCATTGCTTTGTGAAATAGAACAGGCAGGAGAGCAGAAGTCCAGCAGCATTATGGTTAAAACAAGTCCCAATCCTCTCACTCATCAGGTACTCTCCTCAACCAATGGCAACTTTCTGTCACTGCATAAGAACCTCACTTTTACTTTCCGTTTTCAAGATTTTAAATCAGGACAATCAATAATGGTTCCGACTGAACTCCGAAGAGCTGTGCACTAATAATACCCCAACTGTTTGCTCTTCCCATTCTTACCCTTGAATATCTGATTTTATTCCTCTCCATCCAGCCTATTAACTCGCTCTTCAATGAATTTAACCAACCATCCGAGAACACTGTTTTCGAAGTGCACCCACACCCAACCTCAATAAAAGGAACAGCGCATTGGGTTTTTCTCTCCAGGTCCTGCTTACTAAGAGGGAGCGTTTGTTTAGTCCATAAAGTAAAAGCACATACACGACCTGAAAGTGCAGAATTTCTTCTACTTCAAGGAGCAATCAAAGTGATGCTGAGTCTAGAGCAGCTTTCACACTTCAAAATGTATTGTGAGGCTGTACAGAACCTTTGCAGGATAATAAAGTAGAGGATATACTTGGCAAACATCAAATAAAATTGTCTTCCAAGCAGTCAAAAAAGAACCTAGACGCCAAGAAAAATAGGTCACGCAGCGGTAATTTGTTACCGCGGAGTCTGCACGTTTTCTCCGTGTCTCCGGTTTCTGCCTTCAAGTCCCGAAAGACGTGCTGTTAGGTCATTTGGACATTCTGAATTCTTCCCGTGTACCTGAACAGGTGCTGGAATGTGGCGACTAGGGGCTTTTCACAGTAACTTCATTGCAGTGTTAATGTAAGCGTACTTGTGACAATAATAAAGATTATTATTGTTAAAAATCTTGGAAACTCAGCAGGATTTCCTTAAGTTTGATTATGATGCGTTGTCATTTTTGTTTGGTATTTTTAGCTATTTATCTATCCACCTTCAATCTCTGTATTGAGCATAATTATGTGCCCAGGAGGGGCAGATATGCAGTGAAGTCACTGTGATAGACTTTGGCAATGCTACATTGTGATCATGTGTAAGAACATTCACAGCAGTGACTGGACAATAACCTCCAATTTTATTTTCTTGGGGAGTAAAATAACAGATGTGAATCCATGTCCTGCCTCATCATAACCCAAGGCAGCTCCAATTTAGTATGATGTGGAGATGCCGACATTGGACTAGGGTGAACACAGTAAGAAGTCTTACGACACCAGGTTAAAGTCCAACAGGTTTGTTTCGAATCACTGGCTTTCGGAGCACTGCTCCTTCCTCAGGTGAATGGCGAATGATGCTTAATGCTGTGTGGAGTTTTACAATCTATTTTATACATGTTTAATCAAAATCTTCAAAACGGAAAGACGTATAGGAATGTTTCATTCACCTGAGGAAGGAGCAGTCCTCCGAAAGCTAGTGATTTGAAACAAACCTGTAGGACTTTAATTTGATGTTGTAAGACTTCTTACTGTGCCAATTTAGTATGACATCTGCTTTATGCTGTTTTCTGTTCATATTTAGAAATGAATTAATCTTGCAGTGTGAATGTTTTGTTTCACTGGGATCCTGGCATATGCATATGCAACTGTACAGTTTCCACTTTTGCAATAATTAATTAGTGTTCCATCTCATTAACTCAAACAATAGTGCTATCAGCACTAATGCACCTTCTCTGGAAGAAAGACTATTTATTCTTCACAATGATTTTGTGATATTTGAAAGGCACTTGGATATACGCTATGATGGCTGAATTGGCAGGTCTTTGACAGCCAGACAAATGTTTTTCTGTGGCTTTGAGAAACACCTACCACACATCCCTGACCCAGTCTCCTAAGTGGTTGTTTCGTAGCCAAAGGTGGTACTTTCAGTATACAGTCAATACATGTGCCTTAATATTCTTGGAATTTTAAATCAAGAGAAGTGGAGAATTACTTTTAGAAAAAGAAGAATTATTCACAATTACCAGTGGGTAAAGTCTTGCTTTGAAAGAAATGTTTAAGTTTGCTTTATAATGTGACAATTGGTGTAAAACACTAACAATACAGGGTATTTTAAACTGAAAGGCATTTGTTGATGCTTAATGCTGTGTGGAGTCTTACAATCTATTTTATACATGTTTCATCAAAATCATCAAAGTAGGAATGTTTCATTTACCTCCAATTAATATTTATTGTGAATCCACAATTAATTGCACATTTTGCGTTCAGTAAATGATCACAAACTATTGTGTTTGACACAGTGAACCAGTCCTGTTGTTAGTTAATTACTGCATGAATCTTTTAGACATCTGCATGGCCAGTCAGGCTAGGTGCCAATCCTCAGGGACACTGAAAGGAGAAGAGCAATCCAGGCTATGTATTGTTTTGTCTGATCTGGCCCTGAACACTTGTGCATGCATGAAGGGATCAGCCAGAACCTGCTGCCAGGACTCCAAACATAGAGAATAAAGAAAGCTGCTAGCATCAATTGGTCATATATGCTTTAAATCTTCTTCATATATTGTTATTAATAATTACTTTGTCATCTTTAAGTTTTACAATTAGTGAATTTCTAGTACAAAAAGCAAGGATTTGTCTCTACTCATACAAAGGCCAATAATTTCATTTCACCATAGAAAAGAGAGCAAGAAATTATTCAAAATTACAAGATAAATTATATTTATTTCCAGAAAAGTTATTTTCTTTTGATTATGAAAGGATGACTACTCATGTAAACCAAGGTTCTTCCAAGTTTTTAATTAATTTTAACACCTTGTTCAATATATATATATATTTTTTCTTTAGTTTATTTTTACACAGAAGCTTGGCAGCTTTGTATGAACTTAAAAAAAATAATGCTTCAAGTTTTGGTGTTATTATGTGGTTGGATATCACATTAAATTACAAACAAGGAAGTAACTGTCTTAACACAATTTGCAAGACAACATTGCTTAAACAGCCTTGCATGTATTCCAGGATTATAGCTATATTCCTTCTCTGCCTCAAATTCACGGCCTGTGGGTGGGATTCTCCATTGGCTGCTGCTGAAATTGTGAAACGTGATTGGGTGGAGAATAGGTGCCAATGCTAAAATCAAGGCGGGCGGCAATTTGTCGCCAAATCACAATTCTCCATCAGCTAGACAGCAGTGTCAATGTGGTCTAGAACGCACATACAGTAAACAACGTTTGCATGTCATTAGCGGGCCCGACCCCCGTATTCTCCGGGGCCTCCTTGATGCTCCGCCTCCGATGGGCCGAGTTCCCGATGGCGCGGTTCACTCGTGCTTTTAAAAATCATGAGACCGGCGTTGTGGCTGCTGAGGGAGAAAAAGGGGGTACGGAAAGTGTTCAAAATCGGCATAGTTTTCTGAAAGTTGTGCTACTGTCCGGGGGCTTCTGCAACGGCCGGGGGTAGTAGTGGAGGGTGACCAGGAGGTGGCCTGTGGGGTTGGAGTGGATGGGCACAGAACACCATTGCTGCAGTTGGCAAGGCAGCCAAATAGATGCACACACCATTAACAGCCACCTGTGAACTTAGGGCCGCGGGGTCGTATAGGTGTCCCCCCAGGCCACCCCTCTTGGTGCCCTCTGGCCCCAGCCGACCCATCAGCTGTATGGACGCTCTCCAGCACAACCAGTGTCATCTTTTTTTCCGAAAAATTTAAAGTACCCAATTATTTTTTTTCCAATTAAGGGGCAATTTAGCGTGGCCAATCCACCTAACCTGTACATTTTGGGTTGTGGGGGAGAAACCCACGCAGACACGGGGAGAATGTGCAAACTCCACATGGACAGTGACCCAGAGCCGGGATCGAACCTGGGCCCTCAGCACCGTAGACAGTAGTGCTAACCACCGTGCCGCGTGCCGCCCACAACTAGTGTCATCACGTTGGCTGGAATGAATGTATGTGGGGATTGTAATGTGTATTTGTGGCTGCAGCTTGTCAGCCTCCCGAGTGCGAATCCTGCACTGTTTTTCATTGGAATCGGTTCTGTTCCACGTGGCGTCGGTGTTTGCCCCCCCCGCCCCCCCACCACAGTTGCTGAATCGATCCTGGCTCGGCGGCAGTTTTGCTGTTGTGAAAGTCCACGAATTCTGCGTCGGTATCAATACTTAGGGCTGGATTCTCCGATTTTGAGAAAAAGTCCTGACGTCGACGTGGGAACTGTGGCGTTTTACAACAGAAAAAAACTGCTCTGATTCAGCTCCTTTAAATGGGCTAGGACCATCGTCACGTGGAATGCAATCAATTCCATGCAAAACGGTGCCGGATTTGCCGAGTCCATGATTGCCGCACATGAGGCTCACATGCTGCAGCTGCACTTAAACGGTCCTTTCCCCTACACACACGTCCCAGTCAACAAGGAAGGGGAGCAGCGGCACGGTTTAGGGATGCTGAGCTGGACACCGTCCTGGACGCCGTGGAAGAGAGAAGAATGACCCTGTACCCCAGCCCAGGAGGGAGGCCACCAGGCGCCGTGCCTGGCCGCAGGTGGCAGAGATGGTCAGCGTCGTGGTTAACGCGTCCGGACTGGCATGCAGTGCTGGAAGAAACTCCAACAACCTCCTAAGGGTTGCCAGGGTGAGTTGGCTGCTCCGTGCCCCTGGCACTAACCCCGCGCCCCACACACCCGTAACCCGGCCCCTCCCCCCCAGGGGATGGCCGAACCCCCACTCTGCCCCACATGCCAGCACCCATGCCAGCCACCATGGCCAGGTGCCCTGGCCACTGAGGCCAACATCTACCCAACCCCTGGGCTGCATGCGTCGAACCGTCTAATGGTGTAATTATGTGTGTTTTCGCCCCACCCTCCAGGAGAAGGCCACACATAACTGGCGGGAGTGGGAGAAGATGAGAGGGGGACCACCAGAACTGCGGCCTTTCACCAGGCCCGAGACTCAGGACACCCTGGAGCTCCGGTCAGAGGATGACACTAACTTTCCATCACAGCTGTCTCCTACACCCTCCACCATCCCAGAGACTATCACCTCGGTTGGGCACATTAGTGAAGAGGCTCCTGGGACACTATCTGGTGCGCACCCCACGTCACATCCGGTACAGCAGGTGGAGGTAGGAGCAGCCGAGGAGCTGGATGGTCGGATGGCAGGCCGGCACCAGGGACCAGCTGCCATCCAGATGGGTCCCGGGCTCCTGGAACATCCAGTCCCAGCCACGATGCAGCCAGCCACCCAGGGACCACAAGAGGGGATGACTGAGGGCATCCAGCACCGGCAGGCGCAGGTGGAGGAGTCCATCCGCGTGCAGGAGCAGTCGGTGGTGCCGGTAACGCGTTCTCTCCCAGGGCGACACCGCACGGATGGTGTTGGTGGAGGAGGCGTTGGGTCGACGGTTTCGGCTATGGATCAGCGTGTCCACAGCCTGGGGCATCCTGTGCAGCCACCTGGACATTGCAGCAGTGCTCCTCAGCATGGCACAGACACAGCAGGTCATGGCTGGGAATATCGGCGGCATTGTCCAGACGCTGGCCGGCGTTGCACAGACACTGTGTGGGGTTGCACAATCCCAGAGGGAGGTTGCCCAGTCCAGAGGGAGGTGGCCCAGACACAGAGGGAGGTCGCCCAGTCACTGGCTGATGTGGCACAGACCCACAGGGTGGTGGCACAGTCGTTGGCTGATGTGGTGCAGTCCCAGAAGGAGATGGTCCATTCCCTGTGTTCCTTGGCCATGAGCGTGCAGACTGTGGTCGAGACCAGAGCGGGCCTCCAGGACTGGCAGTGGATGGGGCGGGGGGGGGGGGGGGGGGCTCAGGAGATGGCTCCACTCACTCCCCACCCAAAGGAGTAGCCTGGGGGCCATCGGGCATCCCGAGGGAGGAGGAGGGCTCATGCCGGTGACGTCCCCAGTCCTGTCCCTGGTGCATCAGTTGGGCAGCAGGCAGAACAGGGTGGCACCACGCTACCTGGGACACCCGAGCAGCGGCCGGGCCATCCAGACAACGGGGACCCTTTTCGCAGGGTGGGAGTCACAGCAAGCCGCTTCCACCCCTGCTGTACCGTCAGGGGAACCACGTAGGCTTGGTTTTAGGGCCTGTAAGGCCAGAAAGTTAGACACCAGTTAAGTTGGCACAGATGCAGGGCACAGACAGTGTATATATTTCCGCACAATAAACACCTGTTAACACTGTTAAAACCTGCCTCGGTGCTCTGTCTGAAGGCTGTGAGGGTTGGCTGGTCCGGACTAGCCCGGGGCGGTGTGAGGCTCGGGACCAGTGCAGGCCCTGAGGGACCGTGCTCCCCACCATGCCCCCCTGCCCCCCCCATTCCCAGCATTCCCACCTGATGGACCCATCAATTCACGAGACACGTGCTTTAAGATATGAACAGTGGTTTTAATCTACTTACTACAGAGCCAGCCTGTTACCCGTTGAACTCTCGATGAACTGCAGGCTGGCTCTGGACACGGTTATTCATACAGCATTCAAGGGGGAGGAGTTGTGGGCGGAGCCAAGGGTGGAGCCCTGTAAAAACTCCTGAGCATTCCCAGAGCTACTCCCCCTAGTGGTCGGATAACGCTACTGCGCTTACAATGGTATTGGTAAATACAGTGTGAATTACTAAGTTATATTCATCCCCTGCAAAAAAATCAAGTCCGGCGGGGGTGGTGGTCTACAAAGTAAGTCTGTCCAGTGGTCGAACTGTCCGCTGTGATCTGCGGAGCACCGGGGTTGCAGCCTCTTGCGGTGGCTGGATGGGTGTTGTGTGCTGGGGTACAATGGCGGAGCTTCATACTCTTCTGGTTTGACCGGGGACTGGGGGCGCTGGGGGCTGGCTGGCGCGGGTGCACGGAACTGGTGGAGCGAGCTCGTGGGCTCGGGAGCGCGAGGGGGTGGCAGCATGGGGTGTAAGGTGAGGGGTCCTTCTGTGGGGGTAGAGGGGGCGCTGGATCCGGTGGGTGCCAGATCCCAGAGGGCTACTGTGTCCTGGCGGCCGTCAGGGAACTTGATGAAGGCGTACTGGGGGTTGGAGTGGAGTAGGCGCACCTTCTCAACAAGGGGGTCGGTTTTGTGTGCCATGACGTGTTTCCTCAGGAGTACCGGGCCCAGTGTCCTCAGCCATGCCGGAAGTGAGACCCCCGTGGTAGTGCCCCTGGAAAAAATGAAGAGCCTCTCGTGAGGGGTCTGATAGGTCGCTGTGCAAAAGAGGGACCTAATAGCGTGGAGCGTGTCTGGGACTTCCTGCCACTGGGAGACTTGGAGCTTTCTAGACCGGAGGGTCAGTAGGACGGTCTTCCAGACCGTCGCGTTCTCCCTCTCCACCTGCCCGTTCCCCCTGGGGTTGTAGCTGGTAGTCCTGCTCGAGGCAATGCCCTTGTCGAGCAGGTACTGACGCAGCTCGTTGCTCATGAAGGACGAACCCCGGTCGCTGTGCACATAGCTGGGGAAACCAAACAGGGTGAAGATGCTATGCAGGGCCCTAATGACTGTGTGGGAGGTCATGTCGGGGCACGGGATAGCAAATGGGAAACGGGAGAACTCATCTACGACGTTTAGAAAATAAACGTTCTTGTTAGTTGAGGGAAGTGGCCCTTTGAAATCAATCGCGAGGCGTTCAAAGGGCCTAGAAGCCTTGACCAGGTGGGCCCTGTCTAGTCTATAGAAGTGCGGTTTGCACTCCGCACAGATTGGGCAGTCCCTGGTGACCGCTTTTACCTCCTCATTGGAGAAAGGCAGGTTTCGGGCTCTGATGTAGTGGGCGAGCCAGGTGACCCCTGGGTGGCAGAGGTCGTTGTGGATGACTTTCAGTCGATCAATCTGCGCGCTGGCGCATGTCCTGCGGGATAGGGCATCCGGAGGCTAATTGAACTTCCCGGGTCGATACTTAATATCGTAGTTATAGGTGGAGAGTTCGATCCTCCACCGAAGAATTTTATCATTTTTTATTTTACCCCTTTGCGAGTTATCAAACATAAAGGCAACCGATCTTTGGTCGGTGATGAGGGTGAACCTCCTACCTGCGAGGTAGTGCCTCCAGTAATGAATAGCCTCCACGATGGCTTGTGCTTCTTTCTCGACTGAGGAGTGTCGGAGTTCTGAAGCGGAGAGGGTACGGGAGAAAAATGCGACTGGTCTCCCTGCCTGATTTAGTGTGGCTGCTAGAGCTACCTCTGAGGCGTTGCTCTCAACCTGGAATGGAGTGGATTCATCCACCGCCCGCATGGCCGCTTTGGCGATGTCCTCCTTGATGCAGTTGAAGGCCTGGCGTGCCTCAGCTGACAGGGGAAATCGTGTGGCCTTAAAGAGTGGGCGGGCTTTGTCCGCATATTGAGGGACCCACTGGGCGTAGTAGGAGAAGCCCAAGCACCGTTTGAGAGACTTGGAGCAATGGGGGAGGGGGAGTTCTAAGAGGGGGCCCATGCGGTCCTGGTCTGGGCCCAGGACTCCGTTTTCCACAACTTAGCCAAGGATGGCCAGTCTGTTTGTGCGGAAAACGCATTTCTGTTTATTGATGTTTAATTTCTGTGCCGTCTGGAGAAAACGGTGGAGGTTGGCGTCGTGGTCCTGCTGGTCATAGCCGCAGATGGTGACATTGTCCAAGTACGGAAACGTGGCCCGCAGCCCGTACTGGTCCACCATTCGGTCCATTGCCCGTTGGAACACCGAGACCCCATTAGCGATGCCGAAGGGAACCCGGAGGAAATGGAAGAGGCGGCCATCGGCCTCGAATGCCATGTAGTGGCGGTCCTCCGGGCAGATTGAGAGCTGGTGGTATGCAGACTTCAGATCCACCGTGGAAAAGAGCCACTACTGGGCGATCTGATTTACCGTGTCTGCAATCCTGGGGAGGGGATACGCATCGAGGAGCGTAAATCTATTTACGGTCTGACTATAGTCGATAACCATGTGGAATTTTTCCCCGGTCTTAACGACCACCACCTGAGCTCTCCAGGGACTATTGCTGGCCTCTATAATCCCCTCACTGAGAAGCCTTCGGACCTATGCTCTGATAAATACCCTATCCTGCAGGCTGTATCACCTGCTACGAGTGGCTACGGGTTAACACTCCTTTGTGAGATTGGCGAAGAGAGGAGGGGGTGGGGGATTCGCAGCGTAGCGAGGCTGCAGATAGTGAGTGGGGGCAGGGGCCCGCCAAAGCTGAGGGTGAGGCTCTTAAGGTTACACTGAAAATCTAGGCCTAATAAGAGTGGCGCGCAGAGGTCGGGCAAAACGTAGAGTTGAAATTTTGAGTAGCTAGCGCCTCGGATTGTGATTGTCGCGGCGATGTGCCCCTGGATCTGGACAGAATGGGAGCCTGAAGCGAGCGAGATAGTTTGCCACATGGGGAAAACAGGGAGCGAACAGCGTCTTACCAGGTCTGAGTGTATGAAGCTCAGTGCTCCCGGAGTCGAAAAGACATGGCGTGTTGTACCCGTTGATTTGGACCTCTGCCATTGAATTTTGCAGATGCTTCGGGTGTGATTGATCCAGGGTGACTGCGCCGAGTTGCGGGCCGCGTGATGAGCGCCCGGGGAGGTCGTACTCTTCCGATGAGTTGTCCAAGCGTGGAGATGCAGGTCGGGTCCGTGGATCGCACGTGGCGGGCGGCAAGGATGATGGCGTCCAAGATGGCGGCCCCCATGAGTCGCACGTGGCCGGCTGCGTGGTGGAGGTTTGCCAAGATGGCGGCTCCCATGGATCGCACGTGGCATGAGGGGGCGGGGTCGGGGCATAGGCCGCAGCGTTTCGGGCCCCGCGGGCCTGCGGGTGTGGGGAGCGATTACTTCGTGCCACTGTGGAGTTGGAAGCTGGGGCCCTTTTTGCGAGGCACACTCTCGCGTAGTTGCCTTTCCGCCCGCAGCTGCTGCAGGTCGTGTTGCGGGCCGGGCAGTGCTGCCGCGGGTGCTGATTCTGGCCGCAGAAATGGCAGGCTGGAGCAGCATAGTGGCTGGCTGGGGCAGCATGGTGGCTCGGTGGGCGGCCGCGTGGCTCAGGCCTGGGGGAGTCGCTGGTCGGGGGCCCATGATTGGGTCGCGGGGTCCACGGGGAACGAGGTGAGGCTGCGGAAGGAGACCTCCATCATGGTAGCAATTTCCCCAGTTGTTTCTAAGTCTTGGGCCCCCTTTTCCAGCAGTCTTTGGCGCACATAATTAGACCTGAGGCCCGCTACAAAAACGAATGGTGGACCAGTATGGGCTGCGGGCCATGTTTCCGTACTTGGACAATGTCACCATCTGCGGCTATGACCAGTAGGACCACGACGCCAACCTCCACCGTTTTCTCCAGACGGCACAGAAATTAAACATTGCGTTCAGCAAGTTCTCTATGTTCAGCCGCGGTAACCGCTTGATAGTTACAGTCATTTGATAGATTATTGAGCTCTCTTAAAAATTCAGCGAGTGATTCTGTAGACCGCTGGCGGCGAGTCGTGAACACATGGTGTGCGTAAACTTCGTTAATGGGCCTTACATACATCTTATCTAGTATCGCTAGCGCTGCAGTATATGAACCGGCCGAGTTTAGTTGCGTAGAGATTCTGTGGCTCACCCTCGCGTACAGTAGACTTAACTTTTGTTCCTCTGTTGTTTCGGCTGTGCTCGCTTCTGCCAGGTAGGCCTTAAAGCACCGCAGCCAGTGGGAGAAGATTTCTTTTGCCTCTGTATCCTGTGTGTCAAGTTCCAGGCATCCAGGCTTGAGGGCTGATTCCATGATCGATCCTGACTGTTCTTAAGTAGATTAAATTGATGGAACCATCAATTCACGAGACACGTGCTTTAAGATATGAACAGTGGTTTTAATCTACTTACTACAGAGCCAGCCTGTTACCCGTTGAACTCTCGATGAACTGCAGGCTGGCTCTGGACACGGTTATTTATACAGCAGTCAAGGGGGAGGAGTTGTGGGCGGAGCCAAGGGTGGAGCCTGAACAAACTCCTGAGCATTCCCAGAGCTACACCCCCTAGTGGTCGGATAATGCTACTGTGCTTACAATGGTATTGGTAAATACAGTGTGAATTACTAAGTTACATTCACCACACCACCACAGGGATTCAATGGGACAGTGTGATGGACTGACCAGCTTGCATGCAGGGATCACGCAGGTGGAAGGTACTACTGTGGGCATGAATCAAACGTTGCCATACGATGTGGAGCACCAGAGCTCATTGCAGAGCGGGTTGTCATCCTCCTCCATCCCATGACCAGACCCGCTGTCATTACCAACCCAGGGCCCCCAACTCATAGCGCCACAAGTATGTATAATGGAAAGATGTACACCGGTTTGGCGGTGTGGAAAGTGAGGGGGTGTGGGTCCGGAATGCAGTATCCGTGCATCTGGCCAGCAACCCCCTCCACCCCCACCTAGTCGGTGAACCTGGAGGCGATTAGAGCATCCCATGCGCATTGACCCTGGTGATGACGTTGTGCGGACTCCCCTGCCTGCCGTGGCCCCATGTCCTACTCATTGTCCTCCCCCACATCCTCCTCATCGGAAGAGGGATGCCATCCCTCCTCATCCTCCCCCTCCAGCACATCGCCCCTCTGCTCCGCGATGTTGTGGAGGATGCAGCAGGCTGCCACAATGTGGATGACACTCTCAGCATCATACTGGAGGGGCCCAGAGTGGTCCAGGCACCTGAATGGCATCATCAGGATGCCGAAGCACCACTCGATCACACTCCTGGTCGCTGTATGGACATCATTGTTGCAGGTCTCCGCGTCGATCTGTGGCCTCCAGATAGGTGTCATCAGCCACAGTCGCAGCGGGTAGCACCGTTACCCAGAGCCAACCCCTCAGCCAGGACGGGTGCCCCTCGAACACGCCAGGAATCATCGGGTGTGCCAGGATGAAGGAGTCATGCACACTGCTTGGGTATCGGGGCAGAGCTGTATGATGTGCAGCTGATGGTCACCGACAATGACTGGAACCCGTTTCGGTTAGTGTAGAGCAGCCAGTTATCTGCAGGTGCCCATAGGATGACATGCATCCTATCTATTGCTCCCTGGACCCGGTGCAGCCCAACAATGGCAGCAAACCCCACTGCCTGGACATCCTGGTGGGCTCAGTCCACATTGAAATGGATGTAATGATCCGCCTGGCCATACAGAGCCTCCGTGACGGTGTGGATGCACCTGTGTGACGATGTCTGTGAGATCCTGTGCAGATCCCCACGTGGTGACTAGAAGGACCCCGTCGCGTAGAAGTTCACGGTGACCGTCAGCTTGACTCCCTGCTCAGCGGGAGTCTCCACCGGCATGCCCGGTATGGCAGGTCCTCGAATGATAAGCAGTGCTGGTACACACGTGGCCTCATACGGTGCCTCCTTGGCACCTCCTCCTGCTTGGGCTGTTGGGTGGCCGGCCCTCCAGCCTGTTCAGCTGCCACCTGCCCCTCTGCAGCCAGTTCCTCTGCAGCCCAGTCCTCTGCTACTCGCTCTGCTGTTGCTCGCGCTGCTACTGCCCACTCCGCTGCTGTTGTTTCCTTCCCCTCTCTGAGCAGCTCCCGCTCACGCAGTTGAAGGCCATCTTGCAGAACTGCGACCATCACCATGGTGGCTGCCATTGCTGGTTGAACTCCAAACGCCATTCTCTGCAAGGACAACATGTTAGCCT
The DNA here is from genome assembly GCF_902713615.1 of Scyliorhinus canicula. Lineage (NCBI taxonomy): Eukaryota > Metazoa > Chordata > Chondrichthyes > Carcharhiniformes > Scyliorhinidae > Scyliorhinus > Scyliorhinus canicula. Next base: position 40,535,890 of record NC_052159.1, read on the forward strand.
GGTGCAAACTCCAGTGCCCAACTAGGTTCGATAATCTACACGGTGGACCCAGATGGCACTGCTAGCTCCATCCACACATGTCCCTCCGCCACCCCTGCCCCATTGGTATCCGGCACCGTCGGTGCCCCCAGTCCTGGCATCCATCCCTGCTGCCTTCACTAGGGGCTGCCTTAGGTGTGGTCCTGGGGGGTCCCCTGGTGGGTGGCGGCCGGTTGGGCGGGGTGTTTGGGGCGGGGAGTGGGCACGTGGTGGTGGGGGCAGGGGCTGGGTTGCGGAGGTGGGCGCACCCATACAGCCGGTGTCACTGTGTAGAAACAAGGGGCCGAAGTGGGTAGTCAGTGGGTGCAGCAAGATGGCCACCGAAATAGCAGTTGGTGCCTGGGCACCGCCCCAGTCCTGTGGGAGGGCACCCTGGCTGTTCGGCCTGTCCCCCCCTCCCCCGACCATGGCAGTGAACCTCCCATTCCAGCCAGCACGGCCAATGTCTGGGCCGGCAGTCTACAGCCGCTCTACTCCGTGTCCTACCTCCTCTCTCACTCAGCAGCCACAATGCCAGGTTCACGAGATTTGAAACCACAAGTGAAGCACGTCGTCGGGAACTTGGTCCATCGGAGGCGGTGAATCTCGGAAGCCCCGGAGAATAGGGTGTCAGGCCCGCTAATGGTATGCCTACTGTCCTTCAACGGCACGCAGTAAGCAACATATTTATGGCATTTTCGGGGATGCTCCCGATTTGACGCCAAACTGACGACTGTCGCGATTTTGGTGTCGGAGGCGATTCTCCGCCCAATTGTGTTTTGCGATTTTGCCGTTGGCTAACAGAGAATCCCACCCCAGAACTGATTGTGAAACTGAAAGTTGAAACTTCACTGGAGAATAAAGAAAAGACAGAGACATTAAACAATCACTACGGACGGGATTCTCTGTTGGCCGATGCTGAATTGAGAACGCGATCTGGCGGAGAATCGCGCATCAGCCGTAAATTGTGGCCAGTGTCAGGTGCCAAATGGCAAGCCATGCTCCGGTCCCTCAGCAGCAGTGTGAATGTGTGGGCATGCAAATAGTACAGTGAACTCCGTTGGCATATCATTAGCGGGCCCCCCCCTCCCCAGCATTTTCCGGGCCTCCTGCGATGCTCCGCCCCCGCCAGAAGAAATTACTGACTGTGAGATTCACTTATGGTATTGATAATTGGGAAATAAGCACTGTGGTTGCTGAGGGGAGAGAGAGGGTACAAAGAGTGCCCAACATCGCTATAGTGTGCTGCCCACTTGCCAGGGTCAGGGAAAGTAGTGGGGGGGCTGCCAGGAGGTGGGCCGTGGGGTCAGGGTGGCCGGGCACGTACCACTATTGCCCCCCTTAAGGGTGCAATAAGGGTATTAAGGGTGCCCCCCCCCCCCCCCCCAGGAGGTACCCTCCGGTCCCAGCCATCCCATTAATGGGATGGGCATGCTCCAGTGCAACCAATGCTATCTTCTTAGCTGGGATGAGGGTTCGCATGAATTGGAATTGCACGAGTTCCATGTGGCACCGGTGCTGGCTCAGTAACGAATGCTAAATTGCTCCAGGACTGGTGCCGCTTTTGGGTTCGTAGAACACCACTGATTCAGTCCCAACGTCAGCACTTAGTCTCTGAAATGGAAAATCCTGCTGTTTGTACTTCACATCACAATAATAATAACCTTTTATTGTCACAAGTATGAAGTTACTGTGAAAAGCCCGTAGTCACCATATTCCAGCGCCTGTTCGGATAAGCTAGTACAGGAATTAAACCCGTGCTGCTGGCCTTGTTCTGCATCACAAACCAGCTGTCTAGCCCACTGAGCTAAACCAGCCCATATTAGAACACACAAGAAAACATTCTGGAAACAAGGGTCTGGCGAGAATGAGGAACTCAAGTGAATAGTGCTGGAGTAATTAATGGCACTATGTGTTGACAAATCCCATGGCCCTGACAACCTGCAGTCCAGGGTTTTAAAGAAGGTGGCTGCAGACAGAATAGATGCATTGGTTTTGATATTTCGGAATTCCTTAGATTCTAGAATACTTCCCAAGGATTGTAAAGGAGTAAACGTGACCATGCTATTTAAGAAAGGAGGAAGGTAGAAAACAGTGATCCATAGGCAAGTTAGGCTAATATCAAAAGTAGGCAAAATGCTAGAATCTATTATTAGGGATATGGACACTTGGAAAAGGGACAAGACAGTTAGAAACGCAGAATGTGACAAAGCAGGGTGAACATGGATATGTGAAAGGAAAATTATAGCCTGAATTTTTAGGATGATGGGTGCTTGGGGAGCTCACCACCACCAAATCCAGCTGCCACACACCAGTTTACGAAGATATCAGCACTGACTGGCAGCAGGCAGGAATTCCGCCCGTCACAATCTGATGGGCCGGCAGCTCTCCAATTGCTTCAACAACAGCGCTGCAGTGGCCAGAAGAGGAACTACATCTAGGTGCTTCCCCAGGATGCACATCTGAGGTGGAGGCAGGCAGCTGCCTACCTCCCCCCATGGCTTTCTATGCCCCTGGTGGGCGTCCTCTGGGGCCTATGAGGCCAAAGGGCCCGGCTCACTTGTTGGCGGTACATGCACAGCCGTGCCAACCTGTCTCGTGTGCTGACTTGGAGATGCGGACTCATCAGAGGGGTGGAACTAGGAGGAGCTCGTGGCCACTGTCGCCACTCCATGGCCCAGGTCTGGGTTGGCACCCAGCACCCCCTCTTCCTGCTTGGTACCCATAGGGCCCTGGGGTTCACCTTGGGATAGAGGGGCAACTAGTGCAAGCCCCAGCTTACCCCTGCACCATCTGGCTCTGCCAACCTTGGCAGTTGCCTATGGTCCGCACCATCATGTTGGTGCCCTCAGCGATGCTCCTCAGTGACTGGGACATGCTCTGCAGCACCTCGGCAATGCCCACTGATGACTGGGATAAGCTCTGCAACGCCTCGGCCATTCCCAACTGAGAGCGGGACATAGAACATAGAACATAGAACAGTACAGCACAGAACAGGCCCTTCGGCCCTCAATGTTGTGCCGAGCCATGATCACCCTACTCAAACCCACATATCCACCCTATACCCGTAACCCAACAACCCCCCCCCCCCCTTAACCTTACTTTTATTAGGACACTACGGGCAATTTAGCATGGCCAATCCACCGAACCCGCACATCTTTGGACTGTGGGAGGAAACCGGAGCACCCGGAGGAAACCCACGCACACAGGGGGAGGACGTGCAGACTCCACACAGACAGTGACCCAGCCGGGAATCGAACCTGGGACCCTGGAGCTGTGAAGTATTTATGCTAACCACCATGCTACCCTGCTGCCCCGAACATGCCCGGCAATACATCATCAAGGTCAGCCTGGTACTGGGTCACATCTCCCAGCGAGTTGCGAGACACTCAGCCATGGCCGTCACCGACTGCGCGATGTCTTGGACACCTTCACTAATTCTGCCGACGTCGTGCTCGTGCACCAGGCCTTCCATTGCAATCGCCACCCTCGCAGTGTTGGCCTTGGTGCCACGCATTGCCGGTAACATCTCCTGCACCCGTAGCCTCTGAGAATCCTCCAAGCAGCTATAGACCTGCTGGAGTGCCACTGGCATCTCTCTCTGAGTATCCTGGCTGCTCCCTATCATCTCCCAACTGGGGTTCCTGCCTCCACTTGATGTACATCAGCAGCAGTGTGGTGCTCCTAAGATTGTTCCCCTGGAGCCTGTTCACTCAAGATGTCCCAAGGAGGTGTGTGTATCTGCGCTGGTGGAGGATCGGGTGACAGCTGTGCCGTGACTATAACGGATACATCCTTGGAGCTCTCCTCCGAGATGTTCTCGTGGGAGGGAAGAGAGGGTGCCATGGATGGGCCGGCACCATCGACTGGAAGACCTGCATGAGAATGGACATGTGGTCAGTGGGAGGGATGGGTCAGTTAATAAGGCAATAACAACTCACGTTTGACAGATACCCCGGGTGAAGCCTGGTGGTTCCTCACCCAACTTTTATAAGGCCTTTCACAGCCCCCCCCCTTCACCACCCCCCATTCATTCCCACCTTACCCCCTTCATGGGCATGCCCCCCTAAGGCCATGGCCCTTGTCAGTGCCAAACTGGCACCAGAACGTTGCGAGCCTGCTAGCCTGGCACCCTGGTAGTGTCCCTGGGCACATTGGCATTGCCGGGTTGGCACTGCAAGAGTTCCTAGTTGGCATGTCAGGGTGCCCAGGTGCCAGAGGGAGTGCTAGGGTACTGCCCTTCTCAGTCCTGAGCACCTGGGTGACTTCGGGAATCCCGAGTGGCCAGCACGACTTGTCTCTGGTGACTCCCGGGCGCTGGGTGAATGTGGCTTCAAGGTGACAGCCCATATTTAAATTAGCCTAGCCTAATGACTCATTTGAATATAATTATTTGGATCACACCCAGCAAGGGAGTGATCCAGATCATGCCAGGTGCTGAGTCGGGTGACTCGCGCGAGGTTTCACGTCCGGAGTGAAACCTGATTTTGGCCTCAACCATGATTCACCCATCATACCATGCGAACAAGGTGGCAGAATGGCCCGTGATGTATTATTCATAAGTCTAATTCTCAATTGGTAACAATATAAGTTAGGAAAATATGTACAATATAACAAAGAATTGAGTTGGCGAAATACTATTCTTATCCATGCAGTTTTCACAAGAATATTTTTGCACAGGCATTTCGTTTTGAGCTGGGATATTCAGGAATGTTAATGCATAAACAGGAGGAGCCTTATCAGGGATTATCCAAACGACGTGATTAGTATTTTGTAAGAACTTTTGCAAATAAAGATAACTGGGAGAATAAGTACAGGTTTTGAAAATGTCTTGCTAAAATTCAAAAATATGTTGACTGAAAAATTACAAAATACATTTTTGAGAATGTTTGAAGAGCTCATTTGACACACAAAAGTTTGGTATGGTTAATTGAATTTTTTAAAAAGTGGATTTGTTTTTGGCCAATCAAATTAAAAAGTGATAAGATAACTATTTGAGTAAATCAATAATGTTCAACACTAAATACAAACTAACAATATAGTATGCTTTGAATTAATGCTATTCATTAAGATTTCCAAACATCTTAAAAGTATAAACTAGCATCCATTTATCAATCCTTCTCAACATTCCTTACATGCAATGCTTCACAATGTAAAGTAATGCACATTGCCAACATTGGAGTTGCATGTCTAATTTCTTTGTTGTTTATTGATTAAAATACTACTTTAATACCACTATTAAAATAAAATAGATGCTGTGTTTGCTTGGGCCGCAATCTTCCCTTCTTGAATCTAGGTTTGATAGCGGGCATGGGAGTTAGAGTAATATCGGATGAGGTGGGATTGCTGAGCATCATAGATCATTGAATTTACAGTGCAGAAAGAAGCCATTTGGCCCATCGAGTCTGCACCAGCCCCGACAAAGAGCACCCTACTCAAGCCCACATATCCACTCTATCCCCGTAACCCAATAACCCCCACTTAACATTTTTGGACACTAAGGGAAATTATGCATGACCAATCCACCTAACCCACACATCTTTGGACTGTGGGAGGAAACCAGAGCTCCCGGAGGAAACCCACGCAGACACAGGGAGAATGTGCAGACTCTGCACGGACAGTGGCCTAGCCAGGAATCGAACCTGGGACCCTGGAGCTGTGAAGCAACTGTGCTAACCACTATGCTGCCATGCATGCACGATCTTGCACTTGTTGAGCTCATTACATATGTATCTACAAGGAGCAAGCTGATTCTCACAGCGGAGGCAGGTAGGAAATCACCGATTCCACAGTTACCTCATGCGGTCGAAGTCTGGGCACCATATTTAAAGTGCATCCAGATAGACATTCACTCACTGCAGGCCAGGAACATCAGTCTGGGTTAAGGGGGAGGTTGTTGGGTTATGGGTATAGGGTGGATACGTGGGTTTGAGTAGGGTGATCATGGCTCGGCACAACATTGAGGGCCGAAGGGCCTGTTCTGTGCTGTACTGTTCTATGTTCTATGTTCTAGCTGTCATTCAGGACTCTATTGAGACCAGAATGTCACACAGAAGCCAACATGTGCCCCCAAACGTGGAGACCTGGATCAATGACATGGCGGGCTTCATTAAGCTTGAGAAGGTCAAATTCGCCCTGAGAGGATCGGTGCAAGGGTTCTTTAAACGGTGGCAACCTTTCCTCGACTTTCTGGCTCAACGATAGGGTACTGGGACAGTAGCAGCAGCAACCCAGGGGGGACGTTGATTATGTTTGCTTATTTTATTTAAATTTGATTTATTTAATTTTAATTTATGGTTAAGTTCTCTTGTTGGAGGGGGGACTGTGATACATGTGATGTTACGGTTTGGGGGGAATTGTGGGTGTTATGGGGCTGTTAGCTGCATATTACTGCTTGTTGCTATACTTGTTATATTTTTATATTTTCTGTAAAACATTCCAATAAAAATTATTTTAAAAAAAAAGAAGCCAACATGTGGACCCATGGTTCAGAGAAGCCGCCCTGCAGACTTGCCAAGAAAGGTGAGCAGTGCTGATTCTTAAAGATGGTAGCAGGACTCTCTCCCAACAGACCTTGAGGGCCTGGATGGAGGTCCTCAGGAGAACTGCCCAGCAGCAAAAGTATGAATGATCTGCTGTGCTCCATCAAGGTAAGTGGCATAGTCTATTCACTGCAAAGTAATACTCATAAGGGCATCTAAATGGCCTACTCTGGCTCCTATATTCCTATCAGGCTATGTAAGTGTGTAAGTGCACAGGGATATACTTCAGGAGTTTGCATTGCAGGGCTCAGAAGCCTGTGCACTGAATGCGTGGCAGCCACTTCATGCTCTTAATGTTTTATCATGCAGGGCATCTTGTTTGTTAATCACTTTTTGCAGAGGGCTCGAGAGCTGGCATAGGCCTGCATGTTCCTAAACTGCTCAGGTAACCAGAGACCAATCAATCTGTCTGTCTTTCTCAAGAAATATAATTCACACAACAGAAGGGAGGGTGCTAAAATCAGAGGCGGCCTGCCTGACAGATGAATAGTTGTGGAACTAGCCGTTGAAGAGCAGGACAGTGCCTGTCCTGAAGGTAAATTAGGACTCCCCAGGAAGCCAGTGAGAATGCCTCCAATCTGTGGTTGTCAGATGCACCTGCAGATGAGATATGGTTTTAATGAGAGAGTCTTCTTAGGCATTCATTAATTCTTTATTTTCTCCATTCCAGGTACAAGCAATAAAAGGGTGAGGCACACAAGGGAGACTAGCCACTGAATGAGGCCCAACCCCACCTTGAGGATGCTGCCTCAGAAATCTTGAGGATGTAGTGTGGCTGAATGTACTTGCACCCTCTACTTTCACAGAAACATTCCCTGAGGCAGATGCGTGAGTAGGTTCAGGGTCAAAATCTGGTGGGTCCATAGCTGGCGAATGAAGTAACAGCCGACGTCTCTTACACTCGGAGGATTTCTGGAGACCAGGCCCCTGCTCAGTCTCACGTAGATGATGAGCCTCTGGACTCGGCCATAAGAGACCTAATGGGAAAGCAGAGATGGACAAGGGAACATCAGGCAGAAATGTCAGAGGCCATGCGCAGACTTGAGCAAAGGTTGGACGATTATACCACGTTCTGTCTGTTGCTGTTGCTCTGAGATGCGAATGCTTAGCTACTTAGCTGACAGTGTGGCGGCCTCTTTGGAGACCCATATCCAGCAGAACACACAGTGGTTTCCAGATATGTGTTCATATCTGCACCCCAGCACTCTAGTTGTGTTTGCAGTGAAGCAGTGGCTAGGGAAGAGGGACTTTAGGCACTTTGACCTCCCTCCAGTTGCCCCTTCTCCTTAAGGAGTCAGGTAGGTGCCATTGGGCACCCACAGGTGCAAGAGCAATAAGAAGGCATTCTGGGGCTTCATCTCAGGGCATTCCAAAGGTGCCCTGCCACTCCACCTCCCCTCTGCCAGTGACCTCATCGCTTCCAGCGCATCAGGTCAAGGAGGATGCACCTGCATCTGTGCAGGAGACCCATAGCAGGCAGGGGCCCTCTAGGCCTCGGGCCACCAGACGATGCTCACCAAAATCATCACAGCCAACAGGCAGTCAGCAGTCTTCCTACACCCAGCTGTGAATAATGGGGCTGCACCTAGACGTAGTCATAGGAAAAGATAAAGAAGTTTTGAAGGCACAAAGGTAGCATGGGTGTAATTTATTAGATTAAGTTACAATTAAAAATATGGTCCCCGGAGCTAAATTTCTACTGTAAAATTAAATGCTAAATGCTAATACTAGAGGAGCAGATAGGTAGAGATATTTTGGATAGGTGCAAAAGTAACAGGGTTGTTGTGGTTGGGGATTTTAACTTTCCCTATATTGACTGGGACTCGCTTAATGCTAGGGGCTTGGATGGAACAGATTTTGTAAGGTGTATCCGGGAAGGCTTCTTGATGCAATATGTAGATAGTCCAACTAGGGAAGGGGCAGTACTGGACCTGGTATTCGGGAATGAGCCTGGGCAGGTGGTTGAGGTTTCAGTAGGGCAACATTTTGGGAGTAGTGGCCACAATCCCGTAGGTTTTAGGATACTTTTGGATAGGAATGAGGGTAAGGTGCTTAACTGGGAAAAGGCAAATTATGATAACTTTTGTGTGGGCCACAAGAATCCAGCACGAGTTTGTAGAATAGAAAGAAATAACATTTATTTACTATTACATATATATACAACAGCAGCAGCAGCAGTATTCTCTTGCAGCTCATTCATCTCTAGCTGGTTCCATACTGGCCAGCTCTGTTTATGCAGGGACCCTGCTAATGATTTCTCCTCCCCCCGCATTGGGGAAGCTCATACTCCCTAAGGATTGTGGGATTGCCATTAGTCCCCAGCCAGTGGTAAGCAGGCAGGTTATAGCAATAACATGATTGGGTGCGGATTGTAGGGTAAATCAACACCGGACATGTGGGAGTCTTTTAAGCAACAGTTCACTAGGTTTCAGGAAAGTCACATTCCTGAGAGAACAAAGGATAAGGATGGGAAGTTTAGGGAGCCTTGGATAATGAGCGATCTTGTGAACTTCATGAAAAAGATAAAGGAGGCTTTTGTATAGAGTAGAAGGGAGGAGGTAGTCAAAACCCTTGAGGAGTATAAAGAAAGTAAAACGGTACTTAAGCGGGAAATTAGGAGGGCGAGGAGAGATTATGAAAATCCTTGGCAAGTAGGATTAAGGTGAATCCCAAAGCTTTTTATTCATACGTAAAAAGCAAGAGAATCTATATGTTGAGCCAGAGGAAATGGGTGAGGTACTAAATGAGTACTTTGCATCAGTGTTTACCAAAGAAAAGGACTTTGTGGAAGATGGTTCTAGGTTAGGGTGTGTGATAGTCTGGGTCATGTTTTAAAAGGCATTAAGGTAGATAAGTCTCCTGGGCCCGATGGGATTTACCCCAGAATACTGAGGGAAGCAAGGGAGGAAATTGCTGGGGCCTTCACTGACATCTTTGTATTCTCATTGGTTACAGGTGAGGTCTCAGAGGACTGGAGAATAGCTAATATGGTACCGCTGTTTAAGAAAGGGTAGCGGTAGAAGGGTGTTTTTCCGAATGGAAGTTTGTGACTAATGGTGTTCCACAGGGATCTTGGGGCTCTGTTGTTGTAGTGTACAAAAACGATTTGGAGGAAAATATAGCTGGGCTGATTAGTAAGCTTGTGGATGACACTAAGGTTGGTGGAGTGGCAAATAGCGTTGAGAATTGTCAGAAGATGCAGCAGGACACAGGTAGGTTGGATACTTGGGCAGCGAAATGGCAAATGGAGTTTAATCCGGACATGGCACCTGAGAGATGGGTCGCATGGAGAGTGGTGGTTTTGGAGGGGAGAGGACATGCAGCAGCAAGATTCATCGGTGCATGGTATTGTCCAGCTCCAGAGGGCTCCAGAGGAAGAAAACACAGCTTGGTATGCAGAACTGTCTCGCAGTCACTGGTCAAAATTTTCCACTTTGCGCCGCCGGTAGCGGAGTTCCCGGTGAGTCGGAAGTTTCCGATGCTCCGGCCCCGCGTCAGTGGGCTGTGCACCAAATGCCCCGGGCCCTAGTGATTCTCCAGTACTCTGGGCAGGGAATCAAGTAGCTGTGAATTACTACTGCAATTGACAGGCATTGCTCTGACGTTGTGGGCCAAGGGGGCAACTCTTTAAGGAAGCTGACCCAAAAGTCTTCTCAAGGGCCACCCACCCCCCCCCACAATGCAAGACTTGCTCACCCTATCCCACCAGACTGCTCCTACCACATTCCCCCCCAAATAGACAGCCCCTAAATAAAGGGACCCCCCACAGAGACCCCCTAAATAAGGAGACCCTCACAGGGGCCCCCTAAATAAAGGAACGCACCAGAGACCCCCAGAATAAAGAGATCCCCAACAGAGAACCCAGAAAAGTGACTCTTGTCAGGAAGCTCCATAGAATAGAGGGCCCTGTCAGGAAGCACCCCCCCATCCCCCCCCCCCCCCCATCCCCCCCCCCCCCCCCCCCCCCCCCCCCGGCCCCAGAGAAGATACCCCTGTCTGGAAGCTAGAGGCAGTGTAAAGAATTGCTGCTTCAAAACTCACCTGGGGAATACACCTGCTGGCTCAGTCACAGGAATCACCATGGGTGGGATTCTCCAATGTGGTTCCGGGTCAGAGAATCGGCAAGGGGGGCGCATGAATCTCACTCCGATGCCAGCCTGCCGATTATCCCCACAGATTCTTGGGCACCCATGGGATTCCCGCCGCACTGGTTGGGGGCCATTGAAAGCGCTCCCCCAAAGTGCCCTCCGGGTTTGGATGAGTGGCTCTGGCGTAGTTCACTTATGGTCCGACCCGGCGGGACCTTGGTGTTCTGCCTGAGGGTACCGTCCTGATGGGGGGGTGGGGGGGATCTGACCCCGGGGGAACCCTCCACGGTGGCCTGGCGCACGATTGGGGCCTACCGATCGGTGGGCGGGCGCGCCGGGACCCTGTAAGGCTCTGCCATATTGCTTGGGGGCCGGTGCGGAGACGGGAACCCATGCGCATGCGCGAACTTGCGCCGGCCGTGGCGCGCATGCCCAAACTTGCGCCGGCCGTGGTGCGCCGGCTTTCAGGCACCAGAGCTGCGGAAACCACTCTGATGCCCTACTAGCCCCCGAGGAAGGGGGGAATAGCTCCAAGTTGAGGCCCGTTGCCGGAGTGGCTCGCGCCACTTTTCACACCGGCGTCAGAACTTGGCCACAGGATTGGAAAATCCCAGCCCATGTGTCAATTCCTGGAAAGAGAAAACCAGTCAGTTGTGTTTAAACTCCATCAGGGCCGGGATTCTCCAGTCCCGCGGCCAAGTTCTCAGGCCACCGTGAAAAGCAGCATGAACCACTCCAGCGTCAACGGTCTTCAATTGTCAGGTATGCTCCCCTTCCTAGGGGGCAAGTTCAGCGCCGGAGTGGTCTCTGCTGCTCCAGCCGGCGTGCCACAGCTGGTGCGTGTTCGCGCATTGGCGCCATGGTCGGCACGGGTTCGCGCATGTGCGCCACGGCCGGTGCAGGTTCACGCATGCGCATGGGTCCTGTGCAGAGGAACATAGGCTCCCATGGAACCAACTCGCCCACCGATTGGTAGACCCGATCACAGGCCAGGCCATCGTGGAGGACCCCCCACACCAGTGTCGATCCCCCCCCGTCCCCCCCCCCCCCCCCCCCCCCCGCCACAAGGCCCCCCACAAACAACTTCCATGTCCCGCCATGTGGGACCATACGTGACCCACGCTGGCGGGACTCGGCCGAACTCGGCGGGCACTCGAGGCCCGGGGAATCGCCGGGCTGGCCACTTTCAGCAGCCCCTGACCGGCGTATCAGCGATCCCACGGGCGCCCAAGAATAGGCGCCCGAGAATCGGCAAGCCGACGTCGGGGCAGCGTGGCCCAATTCTCGTGCTCCCGATCCCCCTGCCCCCCCTCGGGGATTCTCCGACTCGGCACGGGATAATCCTGGCCCAGATCCTTGAGCTGCAAGGCATAAATTAATTTCTCTTTTATATTGATTTTACCGGGCTCTCATTGACAGCATCCACACACACACACACACACACACATAAACAGCTGTCAGCATTACAACATAGAAAATACAGTGCAGAAAGAGGCCATTCGGCCTTTCGCGTCTGCACCGACCCACTGAAGCCCATACTTCCACCCTATCCCCGTAACCCAATAACCCCTCCTAACCTTTTTGGTCAATGGCCAATCCACCTAACTTGTATATCTTTGGACTGTGGGAGGAAACCGGAGCACCCGGAGGAAACCCACGCAGACATGGGGAGAACGTGCAGACTCCACACAGACAGTGACCCAGTGCAGAATCGAATCTGGGGCCCTGGCACTGTGAAGCCACAGTGCTATCCACTTGTGCTACTGTGCTGCCCGAATGAATGCTCCATTCATCTCCTTTCACAGTTGAGTAACTCAAGTGCTCTAACCGCAATACTTATGAACATCAAGCTTTGATTGACAGGTTCTGGAGCACATCGAACAGAGTTAATTGCTGTCAATTTCCAGTTGACCACTTCAAAATCATCATGGGGCAGCACGGTAGCACAGTGGTTAGCACCCTTGCTTCACAGCGCCAGGGTCCCAGGTTCGATTCCTGGCTTGGGTCACTGTCTGTGCGGAATCTGCACGTTCTCCCTATGTGTGCGTGGGTTTCTTCCCATAAGTCCCGAAAGACCTGCTGTTGTGAATTGGACATTCTGAATTCTCCCTCTGTGTACCCGAACAGGTGCCGGAATGTGGCGACTTGGAGCTTTTCACAGTAACTTGCTACTTGTGACAATAAAGATTATTTAATTAATTAATTAATTAAAGCAGGAAGGGAGATTATTGGATATCAACTTAATTCTGTTTGGCGGGCCAGGACCTATCAATAATCTGTCATAGTCATTATTAATAAAATTAATTGTGTTTAAATTTACAAACCTGGTGACTGTAGTTATTGGGCATCTAAGGGCAAAAGACTTTTGGTGTTTTTCGAATAAATATTTATTCATTTCAATTATGCTGTGAATCCGGGTCAGGTGGGGCTGGAATTTACCATGCACTAGCACAGTGGGCCATAACAACAGCAGAAACCACTTGGCTGCTTTTGATGTGGTGAGAAGCTGTCAATCATAGCAAGCGTGTTTATAAACATTGTGGTTAGCATCAAAGCAGGGTAATGGATTCAAGCATGAAGGGAAAGATAAATAAACAATCCACCACTCTGGACCAATAAAATGGTCAATCACTGGCTCATAAAGTTTATTGCTGTGTGAAATTGAATAGAAGATTTGCATTTCAAAGTCTGTATTTGAATGGTAGCCATGATGTGGAGATGCCGGCGTTGGACTGGGGTGAGCACAGTAAGAAGTCTTCCAACACCAGGTTAAAGTCCAACTGGTTTGTTTCAAATCACTAGCTTTCGGAGCACTGCTCCTTCCTCAGGTGAAGGGTATTTGAAGCCCTTTCAAAACTAGGCTTCTAACATCTGCTGCTTCTGAGGCTGCTCCTCAACTTTCAGACGGGGTAACTGATGGGGGGACTGATGGGGGGGCTGATGGGCAGATCTAATGGGGGGCTGAGGGAGTTATGGGGAGGATTGTGTCGCCCTCATGCAGCATGCTATGGGAGGATGACCCGTGATTCCCATGTGTGGGGAGGATGGCCCTCCTTGTCAGCAGGGGGCAGGATTAGTGTTGTGGGGGGAGGGGGCCTTTCACTCGACCTTGGAATCAAGCCGCCCCTCAAAATGGTGGCCCAATACTGGGATTCCAATGGAACCCGGCATGCTCTGCATATATTTGCATGGTTAAGTAGTGAGACTCGCACCTGGGTCTCGATCCCAGAGCCAGGGAGGCAAGTCCCGCTTCTCCACTGGCAGGAGCACATGGGCTCCAGAATAGAGAATCCCGGCCTAAGTGTGGGTTGATTGTGATAACCGCTTTGGTGCACCTGGTGGGATTCTCACTGGTTTTCCCGCTCAAAATGCCACTTCGTCATTTTCTGGGAGAATCACTCCCAATCACTGATGGGAAGAAGGCTAAATCTCAACATAACAGGATTCCAATATACAAATTCACGTCTTCAGTTGACCAAAACATTCACATAACCATCAAATGTAATAGCAAAAGTGCAATTTCTTTACAGTGATAACACACCCATGACCTAAAAGTGACATCAACATTTCTTAACTTTCCTAACCCTTTCACTATGCCTGGGTGCAGCCTGACATCCGCAGAAGAGGTGGAGGCAGCCTGCTGACTACCATGTCTTACAGTCTACAATGACCTTGGCGGGTGACCTCTGGTGGCTTGAGGCCAGAGGGCCCTGGTCTGATAAGGATCTTGCACTCAGGGGTAGAAGTGTCCTCGGTGGCATGAGCAGCTGGAGTGGATGGGTCATAGTCAGAGGGGAATGTGAGTGGTTGCACATCCTTGGCGTGTCCTGAGAGGAGGCCCCTGAGGTGTCCGGTTGACGATCATCTTCCCTGTTAGTGTCTGAGGGTCCCACTGTCATCTGTATGAGATGGTGCACCAAGAGGAAAGACAAGGCTTCCCCATGTCGCCCATATCTTGATGGTGCCCACCAGCTGTTAGAATTCCCATGGGTTGCAGGGCCGAGGGCAAATCCGGCAAGACCTGCTGGATCAAATTCTCCACGACTGTTGCCAAACTTTCCATGGTGACTTTGGGGCACTCGCATGTCGGAGCCACGACATCAGACAGAACATGGACAAACTGCTCTATCGTTCATTCTCGTCTACTCAGCAACTGTTGAATCTCTTTCTGATGTTCTGCCACCTGTCATTGCATCTCCAGCATTGAATTGATGGCCTTTTCCAGAGGCTCATCATCTCACTTGGACTGAGTGGGTGCCTGATCTCGAGCAGCGCTCCGAGTGCCGGAAACCTGAACTGTCTCTGCCTCTGACTGCAGCAGTGGTGTGTCAGTGAAATTTTCTCCAGGAAGTCAGACCAAGCCTATTCCAGCACTGTGCCCAGAAAGGTGTGTGTCTCTGCCTTGGTGGAGGGTGCGGGTGAGCCTTGACCTACTCGTACATGCGCTGGGGACTGCTCGGTTGCCTTGTGTGCCTTAAAGTTCTGGTGCCTAGAAAATAGAGAATAGAGTTTCAGTTGATGAGCATGTGTAACATAATACTGCATTTGACTCACTGTGAGTGTCAGGGTTTGGTGAATTGATGGAGTTATGATCTATACAAGGCTGCTGGGAGAAGCCAATCTTCCCTTTCCGACTGGAATGACCCCAGTCCTCCCTTGCCAATTTGGCTTCAGCCTCCTCAAACCCACTGAGGGGGGTGATTTTGGCTCTCTCTTACCCAGTCTGCAATTTTTTGTGTCTATTCTGTGCCAGCTTGGCCTCTGTGAAGACAAAATAAAGGCATGTGATGTGAAGGGATGGAGCAGAGGTTGTGATAAATGTCCCCTTTTTGTAGTGAGTCCTTCCCTGAAGGACCAGAGGATGGAGTGTGGGCAACATGGTAGATGGGATGGTGATGATGTGAAAGTCTCTGTCAGAGAAAGCGTATTGAAGTGCGTGCCTGACTTATGGTTGTGTAACAAAAGAGAAAATGCTGGAAAATCTCAGCAGGTCTGGCAGCATCTGTAGGGAGAGAAAAAAGCTAACGTTTCGAGTCCGATGACTCTTTGTCAAAGCTTTTGGACTCTTCTGTCAGCAGCAGAACCACAGGTAGTATAATGTAAATGGCTGCCATTTATCTGGTGGCAAGTGGCTGTGAAGACCTGTGGCGATATTTGGATATTGCTACCGATGCATTGGCTTTCAAAGTGTGTCACAGTGAATGTTTTTTTAAAATTAATATACATGATGTGGGGGTCGCTGGTTAGGCCAGCATTTATTGCCCATATCTACTTTCCTTCAGAAGGTAGTGGTGAGCTGCCTTCTTGGACTGCTGCAGTCCCTGGAGTAGGTATACCCATAGTGCTGTTAGGGAGGGTGTTCCAGGATCTTAATCCAGCGACAGTGAAGGAATGGTGATCTATTTCCAACTCAGGGTGGTGAGTGGCTTGGAGGAGACCTCCAGGTAGTGGGATTCCCAGATATCTGCTTCTTTTGTCCTTCTAGATGGTGGTGGTCATGTTAGGGAGGGTGTTCCATGGTGGCCATGCTTTTGAAAGGTGCTGCCTAAGGAACCTGGGCAAGATCCTGCAGTGCATCTTGAGGATGGTACGCCCAGTTGCCACTGTTCGTCAGTGGTGGAGGAATTGAATGTTTGTGGAAGGAGTAGCAATCAGCGGGCTGCTTTACCTGGATAGTGTTGAGCTTCTTGCGAGTTGTTGGTGCTGTGCTCATCCAGGCGAGTGGAGAGTATTCCATTACACTCCTGACTTGTGCCTTGTAGATGGTGGACAGACTTTGGGGGTTCAGGAAGTGAGTTACTTGTTGTAGGATTCCTAGCCTTTGACCTGCTCTGGTAGCCACAGAATTAAATTGGCTAGCACAATTCAGTTTCTGATCAATGGCAACCCCCAGGATATTGATTGTGCAGGATTCAGTGATAGTAATGCCATTGAATGTCAAGGGGCGATTGTTAGATCCTCTCTTGTAAGAGATGCTCATTTCCTGCACTTGTGTGGCATGAAAATAACTTGCCGTTGTCAGCCCCAGCCTGGATATTGTTCAGGTCTCGTTCATTTGGACACGGGCATCATGTTCTAGGATATTAAACTGGAGGTAAAGAACCACCACTTATCTAAAAATGTGAAAAAATAGCTCAACTTTATGCTATTTAAATGCACCAGTGCAGTTAGTTTAAAATCTTATTTTTGTCTTCAAATCCCTACTTGGGGCTGGATTCTCCGCCCCGCCGCGCCACATTTCCGTTTCACCCCTCGTCGGGATGCTCTGTTACGCTGGCTGTTCAATGGGGTTTCCCATTTTCCAGCCCATGGTCTAGCTCCACCTTCACAATTTATTCCTGAAACCTTTGATCCTCCACTTCTGTTCTTTGGTATTTCTTTCTTCCATTTGTCCCACTGTCGTGGCAGACATTTCAATTGTCCTGACTTTATTCTCTGGAACTTCCTCCCTAAACAAGCCACCTTTCCACTACTCCCTCCTGTTTTTAAAATTCTATCTTTTCAACCAAATCTACATTAATCTGCCAATTGCTCACTCGCACTGTAGCTCAGCATCTATTCCACTTTCTGTTTCTGCTTACATTTTAGTTCCTCACTAAAATGCCTCAGAGCATTTGCTGCATTGCAAAGCACTTTTCAGGTTCTTATTGTGCATTAAATGCTCATATGCCATGAAAATTCTATTAATACATTGGTTGCCTTTACTGTCAGTGTCAGGGGTGGCTACAGTAACCAGAGACTGTAGTGCCGGGCTGGATTTTATGGTTACAGCGGGGTGAGAGAAGAAAACCTGAAAGTGCCCATTCCGCCCACTCTACCATTTCTAAACGACAAATAAAGCTTGTTGTGGACGCCTGCAGTAAACTTGCCAATTAGACCTTTAGGGAGGGTTATTGGTGGGAGAGAGGTGAGCTTGTGACCTGGAAAGTTGGCCACAGCCACCCATTTAAAGGCATCTATTCGCAGCTGCATAAGAATTCATCCTTTGAAATAAGAAAATACCAACACATCCATTGACGTATAGGAGCAGCAGCAGGGAAGAGCATCTTTTTCCATTGTGGTCACCCTTGTGCCAGAAGAAAAGGACTCATATTCTACAATTTAACTTTGTTTCTTCACAGAGGAGATAACACAAAACTACAACAATTAATTTGTTCGAAGAAAACCAAACACACTACCCCCCACGCAAGTCCTCTTTTTACGTATCAGTCTCGGTCCATGAGCCTCTGTCGTACCGGCCTTCATTTACAGCCTAACGTCACCGAGAGAGCAAACCTTAGTATCCTCATGTTACATTTGCGTTACAGGGGTGTTCACTCGAGGTCCAGCGTGTTTGACTCGGGGAAACGTGCTAGTCGACATACAGCACTCACCACACTCACAATAAAATCAACAACAATCCGCAAAAGCATTTCTTCAATTTCTTCATCCAGTTGCTCATTTGGATCAATCCATTTCTTTCTCTCCCTCCTGGAGCTCCCAGCAGTAGACCCCCGAGCAATAGAAAATTGCACCAACCCAAAGTATGCCAGAAGAGAGAACAAACATCCCATCTCCATCCCAGGCACCAGGTCAGCTTACCATCCTCCCTTTCCTTACTCCAGGCTACAGAAAAGGAAGTTAAAACTGCAGCAGTCTCCAGGCATTGGCAGCTATAAGCAGCAGCAAGCAGTAAACACAACCTGCTGCCATGAAGGCACTCACAACTAACAAGGCAAATTCCTCATTAGCAATAGTCTTCAGCTGTGACGCTAGAGGCTGCTCACAGTCAAAGAAAGTTAGCGTGAAGTTCAGCATGGAACCAAGAGCAGGGCTCTGTCCTGGAAGTGTTTGATAGGACAGACAGGCTACAGCTGCTGTTGCCCCTGTTATGGGTATCCACAATATTTAAAGATAGCTTGAAGGACTCACAGACCTTCCCCAGCCTACCATGAGCCCCAACCTGAATGCTTCAGGCTCCCAACCAAGCCCAACGCCAGTGAGGGCCGCCCCTTCACGCCCCTCCCCCCCCCAAAAAAACTGCGATGGCTCCCGCTGTAATAGTGCTCGCGCTGAGCCTTGAAAACATTTTAAACAATTGTTCATAGAAAAATCATACCTAACCTACACATCTTTGGACTGTGAGAGGAAACTGGAATACCCGGAGGTAACCCATGTAGACACGGGGAGAAAGTGCAAACTCCACACAGTCACCCTCGACCAGAATTGAACCCAGGTCCCTGGCACCACCGTGCCGTCGTTCAGCCCTTGGATCGCTGGCTACAGACTTCTTCATTTCAGCATTATGAGAAATGGAAACATCAAATCCTGGCCTTTGTTGGTCTTTAAGGTTCTTCAGTCACGATTCTTCTGAATTAAATTTTTTTTTCTTTTTTGGAGAGAACTCGGTTGCTACATGTTCAGGCACCGACTTGAAAATCTGCTTTTCCTGATGACGTTTTTAAACAGCAATTTCTAACCACTGAACTATTTAAAAGTTTGTAAGAAATTGATTTATCCTGGAATTCCAAGCCTTACTAGGTCTGCTGACTCTGCACTCTGGGAATTGCAGTTTGGCTTCCAAGAGATTCCACGAGGTCTTCAGCTGCAATGAGGAACTTCAAATTTCTGCATTCAGCTTCTAAGCCTTCCTTTGGATCCATTGCCTGACAATGTTCCTCTGCTTCTTGTTCACTTCTCAATTTTTCTGTAGCCCTGCAGAGTTTTAGGGATGGATTCTCCACCTCCCTGGCTGCATGTTTCTTGGCGGCCGCCGTCGCTGGCAGTGCGATTTTCCATTCCTCCGCTGGCCAATGGGATTTTCCATTGCAGCCACCCCACGATGCGTGGAAACCTGCCAGCAGAGAATTCACCCCTTAGTTTTTCTCTGCATCTTTTTCAAGGTTTCAGGTTTTTTCATTCACTGCCACCATGCTGTAGAGTATTGGATATCATTTGGTAGGGCTTAACAAAGTTTTCATAGTCTTAAGTAGGTTAATTGTATGTATTTATTAACTACAAGGACTGTATGTTGTGGGTCATGTATTCTCTTACATCACTGTGTGGGCAGTACTGTGCTCAGTCTCACATTAACCCTAAATGTGCCAGATTCTTAGACTACAAAGTTTCTGTTACTTACCCTTGAAACTTCACAAGCATGATTCAACCAAAAAATTTCCAAGTATCATTTTGGGTGGGTTTGGCGGGGTGTTTCGCGCCAGCTTTTTGGGTGAGATCCACACTGCTATTCAACCACACTTAGTCATTTTTTGGGGCTTTGGGGAGTTTCTCCCCAGGCAAGCCGACACTGGGGAGCTGAACTCGATACCGAGACCGGCTTCTTGGCTGCGATTTTAAAAGGGTACCCCAAACTGTATGTGAACTTGTGCGTCTCCTGCACCCCCCCCCCCCCCCCCACCCCCCTCCACCCACAGGTAATGGCAATCCCCTGCACACATGGACATTACACCACAGCCCTTCAAGAGAGGACATTGCACTATGGAGACACTTAGGATCCCTCCTTTTCAGGCCTCCCCAACCTCCCTTTTGGCACCCCCCCTTCAAGACTGCCACCCATCTCCCCCCCCCCCCCAACCTTTATAACGTCCCTTCATACCTGCTCTTCACCCACCTCCCCCCCCCACCGTTCATACCCCCTTCAGCCCCTCTTTCATGGCCATGGCCCCCCTCAGGCCCAGACCCTTGGCACTGCCAAGCTGACACCCAGTCACTGCCGCCAGGCACCCTGACAATGGCCCAGCCAGCCTGGCAATGCCACAGAGGCATCTTGAAGAGCCAGGGTGGCAGTACCAATGTGTAAGCCTGGCAGTGTCAAGGTTTCCGGGTGCTAGAGGGAGTGCCAAGGTGGCCGGGTGCTTGAGGGTGAGCCATGGGGCCACACTACCCTGTTCCCGACCACTCAGGGATCTCCCCCCAAATACCATTACATCTGGCCCATGTTTGTGTGGACCAGTACTAAATGCTGCTTGGTTCTGGACTCGCTGGAGATGCTGTTAGTTCCCAGGTGCCTGGAGAATCCAGTGCAGTCATATTTAAATAAGCCTAATGGCCGATTTAAATATGTATATCTGGATCTCACCCAGTGAGGGCGAGATCCAAATCTCAGCGTCTCACAAGGTTCAAATGAATCTCGCGAGACATCTCAAGCGTCGCGAATCTCGTGAGAGACCTCTCGCATGATTCAACAGCCTTGTCGCATCACCACATCGGCAGCGGTGAGGCTGGTAGATCACGCCCCAAATCTATTTTAGAACATAGAACAGTACAGCACAGAACAGGCCCTTCGGCCCTCGATGTTGTGCCGAGCAATGATCACCCTACTTAAACCCACGTAACCCGTATACCCGTAACCCAACAATCCCCCCATTAACCTTACACTATGGGCAATTTAGCATGGCCAATCCACCTAACCCGCACATCTTTGGACTGTGGGAGGAAACCGGAGCACCCGGAGGAAACCCACGCACACACGGGGAGGACGTGCAGACTCCACACAGACAGTGACCCAGCCGGGAATCGAACCTGGGACCCTGGAGCTGTGAAGCATTGATGCTAACCACCATGCTACCGTGAGGCCCCTTTTGTCAGAGATTTCCAACGTTAATAAACTGGAAATGAGATTCAGTAGAAGTAATTATATTATTTCCACGGTGAGTAATTGGGTTATAATCATTGTCTGAGCAGCATTCCCTCAGTCCTGCACTAGTGTGTGAACCTTGATTTTTGTGCTCAGGTTCTGACTTGGAAATTAAACCACAATTTCCTAACTCAGAGGCAAGTGTCAGTGAACCACAGCTGATACGTAAACACTTGGATGGAGCGTTGGTGATTCTAAGTGATAGCCTAGCTGTTTTTTTGCTGTTTGTAATTGTCAGATATTTTGTATATTATATAGACTTGTTTTCGATTGCACTTTGTCTGATTCCTCCCCTCTGCCCATAACCACCATGGTGATCCTGCCAAGAGTTTAAGACTCCCGATGACATTTCTGTCAGAATCAATGGAACGCTAAAGCCTCTTTACCACTGCTAAGTGGCACTCCATGGATGGGTCGATTTCCTCTATGTAGATGCCTTGTGCGGAATATCTTTTGATGTGGGAATGCTGTTGCACATCAGCTGAAACATGGTCCTTGCCAGAAAATAGGTCTAGTTCCATTGGCAAGGGAACCTTGATAATTAGAGATCACCCTACTGCAGCAGGCTTCGTCCACCATCACAGCCATTGCTATGATGCAAGTATATTCCACCTGATCCACCATTGAGGACTTGTTTTGTCTGGAGAAATTCATCACCATCCTGACTTCTCCATGACAAGATGTCGGCAACAGGCTCCACCAATGGAAATAAGATAGAATCTTTGAGGTCAAGACTGAAGTCAATGGCCTCCTGTCAGTCAGCGGCCCCCCGAGCAAGTGTTCACACTGGCGCCGAATATTACTCCCTTTTGAAAAACGTGAACCTGGTGGAAGGGCTTCTGTGGGGAGCTGAGGAGGTGAGTAGCCATCTTTGCTCACAGGCAAAGAGCTCTGGGGTGCTGGGCTTGCCATCCAAGTGGTGGTGGGTGATGAGGGACCCTCGGCTGGGGATGAGGGACCCGCCACAGGGGTGGGCCATCATAAGAGGGTGGGGAGCGTGGGGTGGGCAACCGGCGGGAAACCACCATGCCAACCCCTGAACTGTGTGAACCCAGGGCAACCCTTATCCCTGCCCCAACGACCACCCATAAACCACCCCCCCCCCCCCCCCCAACCGATTGCTGAGGCCTAAGGCCTTGCGACTGAAGGCTACTGCCGATAGGGGATAGGTAATCGTGATTAAGTGAGCACTTCACACATTCCAAGTAGATCCCATTGGATGGGCGGGCAATTTAGCATGTAGGATTCATTGCCGAGCATCCCAATCACACCTTGATGCCTGGACACTGTGCCTGAACACTGCGGGACGTAAGACCACACATGCAGCAGCCAACTTCCTAACACCCAAGGGATAGGATACAGTTCTGGGGACATGTCCACAACCGGAGGGTGGGTGGGTGCCCATGGGTAAAGGGGGGATGCCTGGAGAGTTGAGCAAAGGATTTCAAGGTCATCCCACATTGCAGAAGAAAGTGGCAGAGGCATCACAATGGTTGTGCAAAAAAGTGTTTAATGTGTTTTACAATCCCCCACTCCCAATTGTGCTACCCCGCACCCCTCAAGCCACCAACCCTTGCCTCCCCCTACCTACTGTCACCGCCCTACACCCTCCTCCCTTTCCGGTGGCCTCAGTGATCCTCAAAGTGCCTTGCCTTTCTAGCTCTACCACTAGGTTTAGGTGTTTCCCGAGGTTGCACATCTGAGGTGGAGGGAGCCAGCTGCTTATCTCGTCCGTGGCCTTTGATGCACCTGGTGGGCGTCCTTTGGGGGCTCTGACGCCAGAGGGCCGCGGAAGACTGGTCAGCGGCACATGTACAGCCTTGCCGCCCTGTCCCATGTGCTAATTTTGAGATGCAGCCTCATCAGAGGGGTGGAACCCAGGGGAGCTGGTGACCACCGTCACCACTCCATGGGATGGGTCCGGGTTGGCACTCAGCATCCCCTCCTCCTGGTTCACCTTGGGATAGAGGGGCGGCTAGTTCAAGCCCTGGCCGCCCTTGCATCATCTGGCTTTGAGCCTCACCCTCGGCGATGCTCCTCAGTGAGTGGGACATGCTCTGCAGTGCCTCGGCAATGCCCACCTGCAACTGGGACAAGCTCCGAAGCGACTTGGCCATTCCCATCTGAGAGGGGGACATGTCCCGCTGAACCTCATCAAGGTCAGCCTGGTACTGGGTGACAACCCCCAGCAATTCGGACATTCTGCCGAGACCCTCAGTCATGGCCGTCACCGACTGCACAACACTTTGAACACCTTCACTTCTGGTGCCGAATTCGTCCACCAGGCCTTCCACCAGGCCATCCTAACAATCTCCTGTGCCCGTAGCCTCTGGAACTCCTCAAAGCGGCTATGAATCTGCTGGAGTGACAATGATATCTCCCCTGAATGTCTCGGCTGCACCCTATCATCTCCATCAGCTCCGAGCACCTCTGTACCACAGGCTCAGCATCAGGCTGTGACCCAGCTGGGTCCTGGGATTCAGCAGACCTCCGACTGCTGTTTTGCCTTGGGGTTCCTGCCTCCACCTGATATGTATCATCAGCAGTGTGGTGCTCACCAGATTGTGCCCTAGAAGCCTGTCCAGTAACATGTCCCACATGGTACATATATCTGCACTGGTGGAGGGTGGGGATGAGAGAATCATAGAATTATGGAATTTACAGTGCAGAAGGAGGCCATTTGGCCCATGGAGTCTGCATCGGACCTTGGAAAGAGCACCCTACTTAAGCCCACGTCTCCACCCTATCCACATAACCCAGTAATCCCACCTAACCTTTTTTGGGCACTAAGGGGCCTATATAGGCATGGCCTATCCACCTAACCTACACATCTTTGGACTGTGAGAGGAAACCGGAACTCCCGGAGGAAACCCACACAGATACGGGGAGAAAGTGCAAACAGCACACAGTCACCCGAGGCCGGAATTGAACCTGGATCCCGAGAGCTGTGAGACAGCAGTGCTAACCACTGTGCCACCATGCCTACCACTGTGCCACGGATGACATCTGTGCCACGACTTGCTCCCCTCTGAGGTGTTCTCCTCAGAGCCAGGAGGGGGTGCCGCCCAGGATTGGCCTCGCCATCGGTTGGAGGGCCTGTCAGAGAATGAACATGTGGTCAGTAGTAAGACAATAATAATTCATGTATGACAAGTCCTCC
Source organism: Scyliorhinus canicula (assembly GCF_902713615.1). Taxonomy (NCBI): domain Eukaryota; kingdom Metazoa; phylum Chordata; class Chondrichthyes; order Carcharhiniformes; family Scyliorhinidae; genus Scyliorhinus; species Scyliorhinus canicula. The sequence goes on from NC_052159.1 coordinate 40,560,334, forward strand.
GGGTGGAGCCTGGTGGTTCCTCACCTCTGCGGCGTCTGCCAACGTCCCTATGGGTGACCGATCTGTCCTCGGCAACCCCACCCACCTCCAGGACATGCTCCTCGAAGGAGGTGAGGATTCTTAAATCCAGCACCCCTCCGCCAGTCTTGGTTCTTTCCCAATGATTATGGGAGAGCTTTTCCTGAGGAGGCACAGAGGGGGCATTGTTAGCCACACGCATGGTTCCCAGTTGTGGGGTGGGGCTGTGAAGGGAGGGTTGGAAGGGAGATGGGGTGGAGGAAGGGTTGTGGGTCGCACGGGGAGTTTGTGGGTGGATGCTCACTTGAGGGGGTAGGGTGGGGGGTGCTGCCCGGTGTAGGTCGTTGACCTTATGGCACTGGAGGCCAGTCCTCCTTATCACACTCCTGAGCAGATAGCTGTTGCCACCTAATCCCAGGCACACTGGCTATCTTGTGGCTAACTCTCCGGGATCTTCGGGGGAACATTACATACATGAAATGAAATGAAAATGAAAATCGCTTATTGTCACGAGTAGGCTTCAATGAAGTTACTGTGAAAAGCCCCTAGTCGCCACATTCCGGCGCCTGTCCGGGGAGGCTGGTACGGGAATCGAACCGTGCTGCTGGCCTGCTTGGTCTGCTTTAAAAGCCAGCGATTTAGCCTTGTGAGCTAAACCAGCCCCTGGCCTCCTGGCCTCCACTGTGTCTAGCATCCTCCCGAATCCTGGGGCTGGTCTCCTGGGCACCATTGTTGCGAGCTGGCTGGGGTTGGCTGAACAAGTGCAGCTTAAGAGCTGGTCGACCTTGTTAGCGGGGGGCTGGCGAGCGCGGTCCCGGCGAATCAGCTGGCAAGCCTTCATTTGCGGCAAGCAGCCCATGAGGCCTCGTTTAGTGGACCACTTAACGTTAAATTCCATTGCCGCTCTCGCTGGGCCGAGCGCTGGGAAGCTGGCGGCAATTCCTGCTTGCTACCACACTTAGAAATGTTTCCGGAGAATCGAACCTCAGGGCCGGGATTCTCCCCTATCAGGCGGGGCGGGGGGTCCCGGTGTGTTGGCGTGGCGTGAACCACTCCGGCGTCAGGTCGCCCCAAAGGTGCGGAAGTCTCCTAGCCCCTCAATGTCTCCGCACCTTTAGGGGCCAAGCCCTCACATTGAGGGGCTAGGCCCGAGCCGGAGTGGTTCCCGCTCTGCCGGCTGGCGTGAACAGCCTTTGACGCCACACCAGCCGGGGCCGAAAGGACTTCGCCGGCCGGCGTAAGTCTGCGCATGCGCCGGAGCGTCAACGGCTGCTGAAGCCATCCCGGCGCATGCGCAGGAGAGGGGGTCTCTTCAGCCTCCGCCATGGCAAAGACCATGGCGAAGGCGGAAGAGAAAGAGTGCCCCCACGGCACAGGCCCGCCCGCCAATCGGTGGGCCCCGATCGCGGGCCAGGTCACCGATGGGGCACTCCCCAGAGTGACTCCCGCCCCCGCCAAATCCTGGGTGGCGGAGAATTCGGGACACGGCGGGGGGGGGGATTGACGCAGGCTCCGGGCGATTCTCCGACCCGGTGGGGGTCGGAGAACCCCGCCCCTACTTGAGCTGTTGCAAGGAAGTGCAAATACTGTGCACATTCGCTGTTTTAATGTGGCAACCGGAGTTGGTGAGCACTAAAGTCATGGCAAGGCCGTGATTCAGTAGCTGTTTGTGGTGTGTTCCTCCGAGATGAAAAATGAATCAGCTGCATTGCGGACGATTCGGTGCAAAAAGCCACCATTGTGGCCAACGGGTGGCACACCGGTTTTCCCGCTCATTAACAGACTTTGTGCATTTCAGTGAAAATCCCAGTCCTCATTTTTGCTCACAAGCAACCTAAAACAGGGAAATAAGTGAGTCAAAGTGAGTATATTCTAACATTTGATGGTACAATGCCTTCAATTCCTGACTTGCCTTCTAAACGTGTCTTTTGCATCACACAAGTACTTTTTTTCCTAAATCTGTTTGACACTCAGTTACATGCAGCACACTTTGAAAGATGAACACAAGGTACCCTTTCAGTGGTTGCTCATTGTGAAATAAAGAACATTCAGAACATAGTGTTCTAAAATGAGTCATTAAATGAAAACCTTGCAAAGGTATTTCCTGAGTAAATAAATATAATTTTCAGTTATAAATCACCTGAAACTTTGGCTGTCAGTTAGCCTTGACATTCTCGTTGAATGATGGCCAAAAACACAGCAATGCTTGTAATTTATCTTAACTGTGCTCTAACGATGTGAAAATACTAACACCAGTTATAAAATGTGCCCTTGTTGCCCACTTTTATTCACTTAATAACACATTTCACATATTATGTAAGCTGCTGTATATTGCCAGCTCATAAAAGCAGTTTACTTCTTAGTCACGAATATGCTCTACTTGTAGCACAATGGGAAACATTAATTGTGGGGTTTTAAATCGGCAAGGGCTGGGGGGCCTGGGAGGGGGGGTTGCCCAGAGATGGCAAGGGGGTGTCCAGAGGGCTCTATCTGGCCGGTCGGGCCCACGCACGGCCGGTGCCATGTTGCACGACGCGACCACTGCATGTCATTGGCGTGCGCATGCACGGCCACGGGCGTGGCAATTCTCCAGGCGTTTACATCGGGAAGGCCGTGCGTTTTACGTGGCGCGGCTGCTCGCCGCCCCCCCCCCCCCCCACCGGTTGGAGGGTCAGTAGTGCTGGGGCCTCTCAGATTTTTCCCACGTAAAGCGCCATGGATCCTCCGGACATAACCGCAAAATCGGACAATCAAGCCCTATATTCTCCCGCTGGAGATGAATCGTCTCTGATTTGCGCTCACTTTGTGAACAGTGCCCAGAGGTGATTCACCATCCCTTGCCATGCAAATTTAAGCGTTTTTTCTCAGCAGAAAACACTTTACTGCTTTTGATGTGGTCAAACGCTGTCAATCATAGCTAGATGATAGAATTCGTACAGTGCAGAAGGAGGCCCATTCGGTCTATTGAGTTTGCACCGACCCTCTGAAAAAGCACTCTACTTAGGCCCACACCCCAGCTCTGTCCCCAGAACTCCATCTAAGCTGCACATCTTTGGACACTAAGGGAAAATTTAGCATGGCCAATCCACCTAACCTGCAAATCTATGGACTGTGGGAGGAAACTCCCGGAGCACACGGATGAAGCATACGCTGACAGGGGAGAAAGTGCAAACTCCACACAGTCAAAGCTTTGACAAAGAGTCATCCGGACTTCAAACGTTAGCTCCCTTCTCTCTTCACAGATATTTTCAGAGCTGTTGAGATTGTCCAATATTTTCTGTTTTTCTTTCAGATTCCAGCATCCGTAGTAATTGCTTTTATATTTGCTTATATGAGGGGGTTTAAACCTTTGCGATGTGGTGTTCGCTTTCTCGGAATTAACAGCTGCAGCTTTCTCTGCCTGAGGCAGGTGTAGGGGACAGGTGAATTTTAAAGCAGTGATTTTATTTCACTGTCCCTATCTGGACTGCTCTCTTGCTTCCAAGCAGGGGTCTCAGTTAGGGAGGGGGCTCTATTATATGTTATGGGGAGCTCTGATGGGGAGCTCTGGTGGGGTGGGCAGTATTTGCATTGTGGGTGAAAGGGCGTCCATCAATGGACTTTGGGGGCACCCACCTAAATACTTACCTCCATGGCCCACCGCGATGTCCACCGTGCTAGGGTCATTCTGACAAATACATGCACCACCCCACACCCACGTGAAACCCAGCCCAGTTGATGGAGAATCATGGAAGTGTGGAGAATCCAGTGTTCAGCCCATCAATAGGATGCAAATGGGTCAATTGAACCTATTGCACCTCCGGCAGGTGTGAAGCACGACGCAGCCACCAGCCAGGGACCGGAGAGGGGATGTCAGTTGACTCAATATTTCAGTACCAATATCTGTGGAGTCAGCATTTTCAGAGCAGGAGGAGAGAATATACAAATGAACATATATATGTATGTGAAAATTAGGAGCAAATTACTCAGCCCCTCGAGAATGGTCTGCCATAACTTCCGGTGGCAGCCATGGAGCGCACATTTGGCAGCTCCCGCTCATGGTGGTCTTTTTGTGGCTTTTATGTCGGATTGTTGCAGGAATTTTGTACTGTCATGTGAGAGTACCTTTAAGAAATGGGTATTTAAGAAATGTACCTTTAAGAAATGGGTGTTTACCAGTGATGTCAGAGTGTGGGTGGAGCTGGGCTGTCTGTCAGCTTTTTACTTTCATTTCAGGCTGTTTGCTGCAGGGTGTGTTTTAGTTTTGTTTTCTGTATTGGAGCTGAAGCCAGACAGAGCAGGTGTACTGTTGATCTCTCTGCCATGAAAAGACTATCTCTTGATAATTTGGTGAATTCAGAATTATAAATGTTCTCAGTAGTGAATGTAAACCTAATGTGCTTCTGTTAAAAGATGTTTTAAGTCTTCTGGATGTTGTTTGAGAAGTTATTAAGGATTACTTAGTGTTGTATTCTTCGGGGGTTGTATTTGAATTGATGGTTGCTAAAATGGTCACTGTATGTTTCAAAAAGGTGAACTTGAGTTCATAGAAGGAACATTGTTTTGCTTTAAAAATTACTTTTCTATTTCTGCTGTACCACACCTGTGGAGCGGGCCACGTGCTCCCCATACCACAATCGATTAAAAGTTTTGGGTTAGGTGAACTCCATGATACACTTTGGGGTTCTCTGAGCCCCGGCCCATAACAGTAAAGTAAAGGTGTAGAAGCAGGAACAGAAGGAGGGGACTCCCAGTTTATGGAGCTGCGGCCCAGAAAAAGGTCAGGAAAAGGAGAAATCAGAATTTGGTGGCGAGTGAGGGCCAGATATTGTGCATTAAATGACAAATGCGCAGGGTCCGGCCCTGCCAGCTCAGCGGTCGGCGGACCAACTGGTGAGCGTCTGAAATGAGAAGTTCACTCAACAATGTAAGAAGTGTGCAGAGGACCTGGCCCGGGCAGTGGACTCGATCAGGACGGTGGTTTACCGTGTGGAGGCGAGACTGATGACCCAGGGACAGGCGATCCAGAGGCTGGAGGAGCTTGTGGGGGAACATGAGGAGCAGTCCATCTCGATGGCAACAGATATTGGGATGCTGCAAGACCAGCAGAACTGACTGCTGGAAAAGTGGAGGACCTGGAGAACTGTCCTCGAAGGCAGAACATTCCGATCGTGGGTCTGCTCGAGGGAAAAGAAGGATCGGATGCTGGTGCGTATGTGGGCAACATGTTGGAGAAGCTGCTGGGAAAAGGTGCATTCAACAAGCCGTTGGAGGTGGACCGGGCCCACAGGGTGCTTATGCCTAAGCCCCAGGGGGGTAGATTCATCATGGTTAGTGGGAAGCTGGAGGGAATGGCTGTGGTATTGGTGAATATATATGCCCCAAACTGGTATGATGTTGAGTTCATTAGGGGGGTGCTAGGGAAGATACCGGACCTGGATTCACATCGACTGATTATGGGGGGAGACTTTAACATGGTCCTGGATCCGAGACTGGACCGGTCAAGTCCCAGGTCCGGAAAAGTATCAGCTATGGCAAAAGAGCTATGGGGGTTTATGGAGCACATGGGAGGGGTAGATCCGTGGAGATTTGGGAGGCCAAGGAGCAAGGACTTTTCATTCTACTCCCATGTGGATGAGGTGTATTCCCGGATAGATTTCTTTGTACTGGACAAAACCCTGCCAGCTGAGGTGGTGGATATTCAGCAATTGTGGTGTCAGACCATGCCCCACACTGGGTAGACATGCGAGTGAGCAAAGGAAATGCCCAGCGGCCGCAATGGAGGTTAGATATAGGGCTGCTAGTGGACGACGAGGTGTGTGAGTGGGTGAGGGAGGCCATTCGGGGATACATAAGAATCAATGATATGGGTGGGATCTCGGCAGGGGTGGTGTGGGAGGCATTGAAGGCGGTTATCAGCGCGGACCTCATTTTGATTCGGGCCCATAAGGAGAAGGCTGAACGGGCGGAATTGGTAGTGTCAAACTTTTACAGGTGGACAGGAGGTATGCGGGGTCTCCGGATGATGGGCTTCTGAAGGTGCGTCAGAAACTGCAAATGGAATTTGGGCTCCTGTCCACAGGTAAGGTGGAGGGGCAGCTGAGGAGGGTAAAGGGGGCGGTGTATGAATACGGGGGAAAAGCCAGCAGGATGTTGGCGCATCAGCTGAGGAAGCAGGAGGTGGCGAGAGAAATTGGGAAAGTAAAGGATATAGGGGGAAGGTGGTTGTGGATCCGGCGAGGGTGAATGATGAATTTTATAGTGGATCCTAGAAATCGGAACCCCCAGCCGGGGAGGAGGGTATGAAGCGATTCTTGGGGGGGGGACTGGAATTCCCGAGGATAGATGAGGAGTTGGTGGAAGGCTGGGAGGCCCAATCGGGCTTGGGGAGATTATAGACGGAGTGGTCGATGGAGCAGCTGGTGGAGTTCTTGAATAACAAGTTCTCGCAGCAGAGGAAAGCCCCCTGAAAGATCCGACCAAGGTGGTGGAGCCGTTGAGAACTGGGATTGAGGGAGTCGAGCAGAGGCTGCAGTCTGGTGATTCAGAAAGTGGAGCAAATGGTGGGGGAGCATGAGAAGCAGATGACTTCGTTGGCGGCGGAATTGGGAATGATGCAGGAAAGCCAGAGAAGGCTAAGGGAGAAGGTGGAAGACCTGGAAAACCGCCCAGGAGGCAAAATGTGAGGATTGTTGAGATGCCTGAATGCATTGAAGGTGTGGAGGCCACTGAGTATATGGTGAATATGCTGGAGAAGTTTTTAAAAATATATATTTTTATTCTCCTTTTATCACATTTTCATCATATTTACAACAACAAACAATTAACAATAACAACAAATACAATGGCAGTCCCCGAGCCAACAATCCCCTCATCCCTCCCACCCTCAAACAGCTCACAACATTTCAAGTACAAAACACCAATGAAAAAGAATCATCATTAATTTATACATTCCAAACCCCCAACATCCCCCAATGTTCAATATCATCCAATTCATGAAAATGCATGATGAACAAGTCCCATGAGTTGTAAAACCCTTCCATCCTCCCCCTCAACTTGAACTTTACTTTCTCGTGCGTTAAGAACTCCAGCAGGTCCCCCTCGCCATGCTGAGACACAGGGCAGAGAAGCCGACCTCCACCCCAACAGAGTCTGCCTTCAGGCAATCAGCGAGGCAAAGACTAAGGCATCTGCCTCTGCATCCACTTCCAACCCCAGCTGATCCGACACCCCAAATTTGGCTTCTAGGGGCTGATTTTGCACAGTGGGCTAAACAGCTGGCTTGTAAAGCAGGACAAGGCCAGCAGCGCGGGTTCAATTCCCGTACCAACCTCCCGAACAGGTGCTGGAATGTGGCGACTAGGGGTTTTTCACAGTAACTTCATTTGATGCCTACTCGTGACAATAAGCGATTTTCGTTTTTCATCGGGGACCCGGTTCGAGTTTCACGTGCACCACCTTTGAGATTACGCTAAAAACCTCCCTCCAATACCCCTCCAGTTTTGGGCAAGACCAAGAAATATAATGTGATTTGTGAGCCCCCACCCCCCCCCCCCCCCCCCCCCCCCCCCGCCCACGAACATCCTCCACCCCCTAATAAACGTCAGCTCATCTCCTTGGGAGGTGCGCCTATACACCAACTTCAACTGTATCAGCCCTAACCTCACACATGAAGTTGACGCATTCACCCTCTGTAGCATCTCACAGCACAACCCCTCCTCCATGCCTCCCCCAACTCTTCCTCCCACTTTACCTTAATCCCACCCAGTGATACCTAGAGCTGGATTCTCCGCCCCGCCGCGCAAATTTCTGTTTCTGGCCTCCCAGAAACAAATCCTTTAATGCCCTAACTCCCCTCTCCACCCATCTCTGAAAATTCCCATCCCACCTCACTGGTTCAAATCTATGATTCCGTCAAATTGGCATTTTCCTTGAGCCCGCCCACAACCCAAAGTGCTGGCGTAACTGCCTTCAGATCTTGATCGTCACAACCACCGGAATCCCTGAGTATTTCCCTGGGGCCATCAAGAGCGGCACATGGTGGAAACAAATCATATTTATGTGGCTCATGAATAAAATAGAAACTTTTCAATCTAGCGTTATGGAACAAACCCGTGTGTGTACCTTGTGCAACTACAAGACTTTACTCGGTCTCTTTTTCTGACTTCCATGTGGTGTAGCTCTTGTGACTCTGGCTGAGTGTCTTCAGATACTTGCTGTAACTGCTGAGATGTTCTAGACCAATGTCCTCTGCATTCTGGATACTAGAAGGGCCCTGCCATAGACTTCTCCACCTGTACCTATTGGCAGTAGGGACATGAGTTAGCTTTGGGATACTGGCTGAGAGGAAGCAACATTGACAAGTGTGAGCGCTTTGACTGAAGTCCCCATTTCATTGTTCCCTTTCATCATTATCCCTCTTTTTGCCCAACATCACTTCTGTGTGAGCAATAACATGAAGAGCACTTTGCTGCCCATCAGTGGGGCAATGATTGGCCAAGGTTAGAGTTTCAGCCACCTTCCCGGACCTGTTTCCGGAGTTATTTTCAGGGCCTTCTGGTGACCAGGTGGCAGGGGCGGAGCAGGCACCTGCACCACCACCTCCCGCTGGCATGGGGCCCAGGAGGAGCCGGAGGAGATCCTGTCTGTCGATGATCCCGGTGGTGGGATCAAGGCAGCCCTTGGGTTGGTTGGTGGGTCAGTGTTACCCGCTGCACTCAGTGTGGTGGAGGATTCAGGCCCAGAGGGTTACTGTCCGAAGGATGTCAGCCGCGCAGTGTCGGGAGTGCAGGGTGCACAAGACGCTCTGTAGCAGGGTGCGGGTCTCACTCGTGCCTGACACTGTGTCGCCCCTCACCTCCTCTGGAGGACTCCTGGAATCTGGCACATCATGATTGAAGGTTCTTTTGTTTTTCTGCCTCTGTAGGCATGTCCCATCCGCCCCCCCCCCCCGCCCCCCTTCACCAACACTCTGACTCCCTCTTTCCCCACCACCCTCCTTTCCCCTCTCTCCCCACCAACCCCCTTCCTTTCCCTTCTGTTGGTACAGAGGTGAGGATATCTGATCTCTCCAGCGCAAAGTTTAGCACTTGTTCCGTTTGATTTTTGTAGAAACGTGTTGTGAACTGTTTTAATAATCACAGTATTGTACATTGGTACTGAGGGGAGGGTACCCTGCTTCTCCAACACAAAATTAGTGTTTGTACCGTTTGGCCTTGTATATATTTTTTACTGTTTTAATAAAAAGATATGGAATTCAGAGTGAATAATCTTTGGTGATGCACCTATTTAATGCTGCTTTTGGTACTTTATGTAGATAGCTGCTCATTTCAAGGACAAATACATCATCACAAACAACTGTGATATTATGCCACTAATGCTTCATGTGAACTCCTCCCATCTCTCTGCAAGACTGTGACAATGCACCCCCACTTGCAGACGTCTTCCTTCGTCACTGGGGTATTTTGCTTTGGGCCCAACAGCTTTCAGCACTGCATCAAGGGAAGCTTTACTAAAGAGAAGCAAAGCATTTGAGCATGTGCACTCCATTCTGTCACTTCCTTGTATTCTGCTCTCAACTCCAGAATCCATCAAATTTCATGTTTGCAATGTCTGTTTAAATACTGGAGTTAAAGTTGTCTTGTGAGTTACTATTATAACCACTCAAATTATTTAGTCGCGAATCCAGAAATAACAGGTTAATGTAGTGGCTGAAGTGAAAAAAACAGTGACAGATGCGTTGCACTTACATCCAAGTTTCCTGGTTTAAAGCCGGACTGCGCACCCCAGCCCCTCGCCCGCACTGATTCCAGTACATTACAAAGTTAAATATCTAGACCTATGTACTAGCGCAATTAACAGAGTAGAGGAAATTATTTTAGCTTTTTTTTTACTCCTAAGCCTTATTATTTAATAAGCTCAACCTTTCCTTGAAATTCAGTGATTACTGAAATGGGCTCAACTTGAAATCCCTTCAGCAATGATTTCTAGTACATTTTTGTCAGTCAAAGCACTTTTACTGGCCTGATTTCATTGATCTAATCTGCCTCGAATTTATGTTTGGAATTTATGTTTGTTGCATGTGCTGTCATGATTGTTTTTATACTTTCAGAAATATGCCCAGCTGAGCTGCAGTATTCCTTTCCCAGCAGTATCGCTTTCCCAGAAAACTAGAGCACTAACCAATTTGGGGATTATTTCACATTTTAAAATCAACAAGTCAGCGATCTCTGTGTATACGGGCTGTAAAAAGGACAAATTTTTTTAAGCCTTGCTCCTGATGCGGAGCTTCAATTGGCAGGATTATATTTGAGAAAATTGAATGCAGTGGTCAGCAAGTTCAACTTGTGCTACACAAGAATATCCTGTGGTTTTCCACTATCATTTATTTTCACAGCCGACTTTATAAGTTTAGTATCAGTGAGAGGCAGTTTTTGTACCGCATTCTGATACTTTCCAGGAACCCATTCCAGAAACATGAGCACAAAATCTATCTGACATTCCAATGCAGCTCTGAGGGAGTGCTGTGTTGTTCGGTGCTTGTTTTCAATAAATCAATGCCCCATCTGCCTTCTCGGGTTGTTGTAACAGATCCCGTGACACTATTTTAAAGAAAAGCAGGGTAGTTATTCCCAGTGTTCTTTTCAATATCTCCCCCTCAATCAATATCACTAAAACCAGATTATATGGTCATTATTACATTGCTATTTGTTGTTTACAATGCAAATATTTGCTGCCATGTTACCTACATGACAACAGTGACTACATTTCAAAAGTACTTAATTGGTTGGAAGACCATAAGACACAGGAGCAGGATCAGGCCATTTGGCCCATCGAGTCTGCTTCGCCATTCAATCATGGCTGATATGTTTCTCATCCACATTCTCCTGCCTTCTCCCCATAATCCCTGATCCCCTTATTAATCAAGAACCTATCTGTCTTAAAGACACTCAATGATTGAAAGTGCTTGAAGCATTATATTAATGCTAGATCTTTTGTTATTCATGGAAACAAAAAGTAGTTGTGGAGTGAAACAAATTGACTATTTAGTTTCAGCTTATTACGCCCCACTAGCGCAGAACAATTCCACCCATGAAATATTTGACAGACGAGTGAAGACGTAGGAGGTTTGAAATAGTCTAATTTATTTCTGTGATTAAAAGTCCTTTGAATTTTCTTTGGCGTAAATGACATTCACTACAGTTTCTATAAGTCAAATACCACCTGTCATCCAAGTGCATTAAAAGGAAGAATATGTAATACTAGAATAAGGTGTGGCACTTTTCCTAATTAACTGTCAGAGTGTCAGAGCATTTGTTATGGGTCAGGGTTTAGAGAATCCCAAAGTGCATCATGGAGTTCACCTGACCCACAACTTTTAATAGATTGTGAAATGGGGAGCACACGGCTCACTCTCCAGGTATGGTACAGCAGACATGGACCAGTATTTTTTTTAAAAAAACAGTGTTTATTTTATGAACTCAAGTTAACCCTTTTTAAAACAAACAGTGAATATCTTAGCAACCATTAATTCAAAGATAACCCCCAAAGAATACAACACTAAGTAATCCTTTAAGCTGTCCTTTTTGCACCCAAAAGACTTACCAAACCTTTCAATAGGAGCACATTAGGTTCACATTCACTACTGTGAACATTTATAATTCTGAATTCACCAAATGATCAAGAGATAGTCTTTGGATGGCAGAGATCAACAGGACTGCTCTTTGTTTAACTTCGGCTGCAGCTCACTGGAAAACCCAGACACACACAAGCTTTTTCGCAAAGTGAAACTAAAAAGCAGAACCAGAGCTCAGCTCCACCCACACTCTGACATCACTGCAGTAACATGAGCAGCTAACCATTTCTTAAAGCGACATTCTCGTGACACATTACAGTGCAGAAGGAGACCACTTGACCTATCGACTCCATGCCAGCTCTCTGTAGAGCAATCCAGTCAGTCCCATTCCCCATTCTATTGTAACCCTGCAATGTTATTTCCCTCGCGCACCCATCCAGCTTCCTTTTGAAATCATTGGTTGCCTCCTCTACCACCATTCTAGTAGGCAACGAGATCCAGGTCCACTCAGAATAAAATGTTCTTCCTCACATCTCCCTGTATCTTTTACCCAAGACTTTCTGTGTCCCCTAGACCTTATACCATTAGCTAATGAGAACAACTGTTCTTTGTCTACCTTATCTAAACCTGTCATAATTTTGCACATCTCCCGTCAACCACAGATCCAAGAAGAACCTTAGCTTCTCCTTGTCGCTAAATTTCTTTGCTCCTGCAACCATTCTGCTAAATATCCTCTGTGTCTTGTTTTTCTTTATTCATTATCGTTGGCTGTGCCAGCATTTGTTGCCCATCCTTAATTGCCCTTAAACTGAGTGGCATACTAGACCATTTCAGTCAGGATTAGAATTCATAGAATCCCTACAGTGCAGAAGGAAGCCATTCAGCCCATTGAGTCTGCACCAATCCTTTGAATTAGCACTCTACCCATGTACACCCCACCCTAACCCCATAACCCCGAAACCTACCCTGCACATCCGTGGACAATTTAGCATGGCCAATCCACCTAACTTGTATATCTTTGGACTGTGGGAGGAAACCGGAGGACTCGGAGGAAACCCATGCAGACATGGGGAGAATGTACAAACTCCACACAGACAGCCGAGGCTGGAATTGAACCCGGGTCCCTGGCATTGTGAGGCAGCAGTGCTAACCAGGTCCCTGTCGTGTGTTAAGAGTCAACCTCATCGCTGTGTGGATTGGAAGTCACATGCATGCCAGACCGGGTAAGTACATTTGATTTCCTTCCATGAAGGACATTAGCGAAGCAGCCGAGTTGTTATGCCAATCAACAATAGATTTTGTCGTCATTGGACTTTTAATTCCAGATTTTTATTGAATTCAAATTTCACCATCTGCCGTGGTGGGATTTGAACCCAGGACCCCAGAGCATTACCCTGGGTCTTTGGGATTATTGGTCCAGTGACAACAACACTATGCGACTGCCTCCTTGAAAGTGAAAACACCACACATTCACCCCAGGCCGGAACTGAACCCTGGTCCTTGGAGCAGTGATGCAGCAATGCTAATCACTGTGCCACTGAGGGTGTTGGTGACAGCAGTGACGAGAAGTCGGTGTCATAAACTCATAGAATCTCTGCAGTGCAGAAGGAGGCCATTTGGCCCATCGAGTATGCGCTGACACTTTGAAATGCCCAATCCCCGCTCTAGTCCTGTATCCCCACTCAACCTTTGGACACTATAGGGAAATTTAGTATGGGCAATCCACCTAACCTGCACATCTTTGGAATGTGGGAGGAAACCAGAGCACCTTGGGGAATCCCACGCAGACATGGGGAGGAAGTGCAAACTTCACACAGACAGTCACAGACAGTCGGAATCAAACCCATGTCCCTGGTGTTGTGAGGCTGAAGGCTATTGCTGATGGGGAATTGGCAATCATGGTTAAGTGAGCACTTCACACATGCCAATTGGATCCCGTGGGTGGGCAAGGCATGTAGCATGTAGGAATCATTGCCTAGCATCCCAATCACACCTTGATGCCTGGACATTGTGCTTGAACACTGCAAGGGGCAACATCAGACACGGAGCTGCCAATATCTGAACACCCAGGGGATCTACGGCAGGAGGATGGGCAAGTACCATGGGGAGGGGGGTGGGGGGAATGCCTGGAGAGATGGGCAAAGGATCCGGATGTCAATAAAAAGGTATTTAATGTGTTGTCCAATCCCCACCCCGATGGTGCAGCCCCCCTCCCCACCCCCTGCCTGCCCTTTCCCCTCCCCAGTGGTGATCGTCAACGTGCTTGGCTCTCCCAGCTCTACCACTATGTCTGGCTGCTGCCCCAGGATGCACATCTGAGTTGGGGGCAGCCAGCTGCCTACCTTATCCAGTGGCCTTCAATGCCCCTAGCGGGCACCCACTGGGGCCAGAGGACCCTGGCTCACTTGTCAGCGGCACATACACAGCTGTGCTGCTCTGTTCCATGTGCTGACATCGAGTCGTGGCCTCATCAGAGGGGTGGAATTCAGGGGAGCTGGTGGCCCCGTTGACACTCCATGGGATGGGTCCAGGCTGGCACTCAGTGTCCCTCCTCCCACTCGATGCCCATAGGGCCCTGGGATTCATCTTGGGATGGTGGGGCAGCTGGTTCGAGCCCCGGCTGCCCCTGCATCATCTGGCTCTGCCAGCCCTGGCGGTTCCCCATAGAGGGCATGATGACACCCTCTGCGATTCTCCTCAGTGACTTGGAGATGCTCTGAAACATCTCGGCAAAGCCCACCTGTGACTGCGACAAGCTCCGCAGCGCCTTGGCCATGCCTATCTGAGAGCGGGTCATGTCCCGCAGAACCTCATCAAGGTTCTGGGTGACATCCCTCAGTGAGTCGGAGATTCTGCCGAGACCCTCAGCCATGGCTATCACCAACTGCATAATGCCTTAGACACCTTCACTCATGGTGCCAATATCGTGCAGCAGGCTTTCCACTGCGGTCGCTATCCTGCCAGTGTTGGCCTCGCTGCCACGCATTGCCAGCACCATCTCCTGCGCCCGTAGCCTCTGGGACTCCTCCAATCTGCTATGGATCTCCTGGAGTGATACTGACATCTCTCCCTGAATGTCCCAGCTGCACTCTATCGTCTCGATCAGCTCTGAGTACCTCTGTACCACAGGCTCAGCAGCAGGCTGGGACCCACCGGATTCCGGAATCCAGCAGCCCTCCAACTGCTGCCTCACCTGGAGGTTCCTGCCTCCACCTGATGTGCATCAGCAGCAGTGTGGTGCTCACCAGATTGTGTCCTAGAAGCCTGTCCACTAACATGTCCCACCGAGGTGTATGTATCTGCGCTGGTAGAAGGTGGGGATGACGGCTGTGCCATGACTATAACGGTGGCATCCTCAGAACTCTCCTCTGAGGTGTTCTCCTCGGAGTCAGGAGAGGGTGCCGTCCGAGATGGGCCCGTGCCATCGGCTGGAGGACCTGTGGGAGTATGGACATGTGGTCAGTGGGAGGGATGGGCCAATCAGTAAGGCAATAAAAGGTCCGCCAGCCTCTGCGTGGGTGACCGATCTGTCCTCGGTCATCCCGTTCACCTCCGGGCATGCTCCTCAAAGGAGGTAAGGATTTTTCAGTCCGGCACCCCTCCGCCAGTCTGGGCCCTATCCCGACGATTATTGGAGAGCTTTTACTGAGGAGACAGAGGGTACATCATTAGCCACACGCGTGGCTCACAATGTTGGGGGTGAAGGGAGGGTTGGGGAGATTGAAGAGGGTGGAGTAAAGGTTGGAGGCTGCATGGGGAGTTGGGGGTGTATGCTCCCTTGTGGGGGGGGGGGGGGGCAGTTGGTGCCTACTCACTCATGCTCGTGCTGTCCGATGTAGGTCGTTGACCTTCTTATGGTACTGTTGGTCAGTCCTCCTGGTCACACTCCCTGAGCTGACAGCTGCCGCCATCTCATATCAGGCTGCACTGGCTGTCTTGTGGCTGACTCTCCAGGACCCTTGGGGGAACAGGACATCCCTCCTCACCACCATGGCATTTAGGAGCCTCCCCAGGTCAGCATCCCTGAATGCTGGGGCCGGATTCCTTGGTGTCATTAATGCAAACTGGCTGGGATTGGGCGAGGAAGTGCAGTTTAAGTGCTGCTCGACCTTGTTAGCAGGGAGCTGGCAAGCACGGTCCTGGCCAATCAGCTGGCGGGCCTTCATTTGCGGCGAGAAGCCCGCGAGGCCTCGTTGTGGACCAATTAACATTGAATAGCGTTGCCGGCCTCGCTGGGCCGAGCACCGGGACACTTGCTGCAGTGATCTGTATATCTGCCGGTATGTAAAGGGTTAACAACTGTATTATAGTGCTAGGCAACCACTAGATGGCAGCACCAGATCCATGTATATAAATTGTACTCACAGGAGATTCCCTTTTCTCTTTGTATCAGGAGTGACTAAAGAGCAGTGTTAGAGATATAGCTTAGTTGGCACATGTAGTTAAACATTATTTATACTTCTTCTTATTTACTTAAATCATGAGTTATAGTTGTAGAAGAGTGAACAAACTCAGATATTTATATTCGTTCTTCAATAAATGTTATTTGCTTAATTTGAAGACTGATAGTTTTACTGAACTACAACCATCAGACCATTCTGGAAGTAAGCAGATAAGTAACAATGTATTACACTCACATAATATAACACCAGCGGCAATTCCCGCTCGCTACCACACTTTGGAATTTTCCCGGCGTTTTGGGCCCAATATCTTACCTTGATGCAACAGCTGGCACCGTCTCCTGCCATTCACGTTTCTTCTGTCTCATGACCTACATATCTTTGCTGCAATCTCTCTCTGTTTCCACCATTCACTGACCTACTCTACTCCAGCTGCTCCACTCCCTCTTCTACAGTACATAATCCATCACATTTCCCCATTTTTCAGCTGTGAAGAAGAGTCATACAGACTCAAAATGTTAACTCTATTTCCCCTCTCCACAGATGCTACTAGACATGCTGAGCATTTCAAGCATTTTCTGTTTGGGTTTCAGATTCCAGCATCCGCAGTATTTTTTTAAAATTGAACAATATTTGACAAACGCTGCCATCAGATCACTTGGAAGCTGTGTTACGAAATTGCTTCTCATCAGCACAGACATTTTTGTTCTTTGCATGTACAGTCAAAACCCCCGTCACCCATATTGAAGTGATTGTGGCATTTATGAATCAAAAACTATGCTCCTGTAATATGATACCTTTGGACCAAACTCTAATCACCCAAATGTCTTGCTAATGTTTATGTGGTTGAAGGAAACAACTACTTGCATTTATAACGCACCTTTGTAACATTGCAAAATGCTTCAAGGCAGTCAGAGGTTAAAAGAAAGATATGAAGTTGCAAAAAGAGAAGAAAGCACTTAGTTGCGGAGAATGAGGAGGGAAGGTGAAAGGGTTGAGGGAAGAAGTTGTAGAGCGAGAAATCAGATGCTGAAGATCCTTTGACTGAAGGTGATGGTGAAGGAGGGGTACACAGAAGAGAGCAGGGTCAGAAGAGTGGAGGGCATAGCTTGAGAGATTGCAGAAATGGGGAGGAACGAAGACACTGAAGGTTTTGTAGAAGATGACAAGATATGGCAGTAAAGTTGCTGAAGGTAACTCGCGCTTTGCATAATAAAGGGTTAGGAACAAGAGAGACAAGAGACACCATGGCAGAGGACAACACATCTTTTTTAGATTCAGCTAACCCATATTGGTGCTCTCACATTTGTGTTTGTTTTCCATCAGTTTTTAGGTTTTTGCATAGGTTAATTGAGCTGCACAGGAAGTTTGGATATTAAGTTCAAGTTGGCAAGAACGCTGTAGAAACAGGTGTTATTTTCGGCATAAATGAGAGTGAGGAAATTCTAGGCCAACTAAACCAAGTAGGGTAGAATCCATGTTGGTCACAGCAGGTTTTAGTGACAGTCAATTGCAGAGGGGATTATGGCACAGAGTCTAACCAAACAGCACTGAAACCTCACACAAATTCCAAGGTGTCCAATATAGAAGGAATGTGAAACAGTAATAAACCTGCTATGTTTAATATTGTTATGTTTAATATTGTTGGCAGACTCACAGCAGTATTTACAGCCTTTATTGAAAGCTTGCATGTGTGAGGAGGGAAAATGCACTTAATGCAATTACTCAATTAGTGCTTGATAATTGTCAATGCTTTCACTCTTATTTCTGAGTCAGAGGTCATAGGTTCAAGTCCTGCTGTTGTTAGAACAGAGAATGCTGGAAATGCAGGCAGTATCTACAGACAGAATGAAACAGATCTTTGGAATTTGTGAATAGTGCCTCTTAAGCCATTTTTAAGCTTCAACTTTGCATCATTCTGATTATTTTCTTCTTTGTCAACCTTCATTAAGCATTCACCACATAAAAGGTGTGTTGCTTTTGTTTTACTCCTTTTTGAATGGATGAACATTTGGAGGAAGAGAAGAAAAAGCAGCAGTAACAACAGCCCGAAAGACCTGGATAAACAGCAACCCGGCCTGTTAGTAGACACATGGGGGACAGGGGTTTGTGCTGCTCCTGGAAGTCCTTGCTCAATTCATTCGGTCTATGGGCCAAGAATCACTTCCATAAATATTTCTGGGGAGTAGTGCAGGAGGAGATATTGGTTCATTAGGCAGTCTGCTGTTGACCTGTAAATCTGTTCCAGAAAGCCTCCTGCTTCTGGAATTGAGTGGGATGGGGCAAGGGGGGTGGGGATAGATTGTTAGTGATTGTGAAAATCACCACTGCCTTCAATTCTTTTTGCAACAGAATTCTTCCAGGCTTCTACAAAATACATCATCCAAATCTCCCAGTCTGCATTCACAGCTGCCCTCAATTGGAGCATTGGCCAAGAGTCAGCATCTTGGATGTTTCTTGGGAGTGGTGGAGGATGTGCTGTTGATTCATCACACAGGCTGTTGTGATCTCTGAAGCTTGGTACAGATAACCTAATGTCTTCTGGACAAGGGGCCACACTTTGCTCATGGTTGTCATGGCACTGCCCTTCACTCCATCACTTCCTGTTCCACAGATTCCTTGCAGGCCACTACAGAGGACACCATTCACATATTCAAGTCTGCAGTGCACAGCTGCATCAAATGCCCTGCTTGTCAGAACAACCAATCACATTATCTTTGTGATGGATGCCGAGAGTCAGACTGAGTGAGCTATGGGATTTCCAGCATAGGCTGGCTTCTCCCAGGTTCATGGCATAATAAACTGCACTCATATGCTTAAGAGGTTAGCAGATGTTGAGTCGGCTATTTTTGTGAACTAATGGGGCTTCCAGTGTGTAAGGCCCATGGGGATACCCTGATTGATCTCTATTTGAGAATATGAGCTTTCCCATGAGTGGGCGGAAGCCCACTCATTTGGGGCTCATAAGAACAGAGCCAGGACAGGGATTGACATGTTGGTTGTCCCAACAGGACTTTACTCTGTATGTATATTTACTGCCATAGGCAGACTTCTTTTGACCATAAATAAACCAGCGTTCACCCTACTGTTTGGCTTTTTGGGTCTTTATACTGGTGACAAGGTAAAATAAACTTTAACTCTTAATTCTAGATGTCCCAGCCGCTCTGGGATATTGTTGTGCAGCAACGTGCCAGGTAGATTCTTGAAAATTGCTGCTTTGTGGGGAAGTTAGAGGCCTTCGATGAAGGGCTGGAAGATTGGGCCCAGTATGCAGACTGAATTAAAACATGCTACTGTGCAGAGGGACCTGGGTGTGCTAGTGCATGAGTCGCAAAAAGTTGGTTTACAGGTGCAACAGGTGATTAAGAAGACAAATGGAGTTTTGTCCTTCATTGCTAGAGGGATGGAGTTTAAGACTAGGGAGGTT
The DNA here is from genome assembly GCF_902713615.1 of Scyliorhinus canicula. Classification (NCBI taxonomy): domain Eukaryota; kingdom Metazoa; phylum Chordata; class Chondrichthyes; order Carcharhiniformes; family Scyliorhinidae; genus Scyliorhinus; species Scyliorhinus canicula. The sequence continues at coordinate 40,579,733 of NC_052159.1, forward strand.
ATGCTGCAACTGTATAAAGTGTTAGTGAGGCCACACCTGGAGTGTTGTGTTCAGTTTTGGTCTCCTTACCTGAGAAAGGACGTACTGGTGCTGGAGGGTGTGCAGAGGAGATTCACTAAGTAAATCCCAGAGTCGAGGGGGTTGGATTACGAGCAGAGGTTGAGTAGACTGGGACTGTACTCGTTAGAATTTAGAAGGTTGCGGAGGGATCTTATAGAAACATAAAAAAAAGAAAGGGAATAGATAGGATCGATGGGGGGAGGTTCCTGTTTCCACTGGCGAGTGAAAACAGAACTAGGGGGCATAGCCTCAAAATAAGGGGAAGTAGATTTAGGACTGAGCTTAGAAGGAACATCTTCACCCAAAGGGTTGTGAATCTATGGAATTCCCTGCCCAGTGAAACAGTTGAGGCTCCTTCATTAAATGTTTTCAAGATAAAGATAGATAGTTTTTTGAAGAATAAAGGAATAAAAGATTATGGTGTTTGGGCGAGAAAGTGGAGCTGAGTCCACAAAAGATCAGCCATGATCTAATTGAATGGCGCAGCTGACTCGAAGGGCCAGATGGCCTACTCCTGCTCCTAGTTCTTATGTTCTTATGAATGAGGTACTTTTTCTATGCTAACGGCATCAGTGGAGAGGACCGACAGAAGGTAATCCTCCTGATTGCCAGTGCGGCCCCAACCTTTGGCATAATTAATAGCCCTATGTACCCTGCTGCTTCAGATTCAAAATCTTTTTACAAATTGGAGAAGTTGGTGTCTAACCATTATGACCTAAAACAGTCTGTAATGCAACGGTACCGATTCAATACTGCTATGCAGACTCTGGGGGAGTCAGTTATGGATTTCTTGATTTAACTCTGAAGACTGGCTGAGCATTGCGAGTTTGATCTATCCCTTTCAGAGATGTTGTGGGACCAGCTGCTGTGAGGAATTAATAACATGGGCATGCAGAGGAAGCTAATGGCAGAGCCTATGCTTGATTTGAAGAGAGCCATTAAATTAGTCTGTCCTGAGAGAATGCGGAGAAGGGGGTTCAGGAACTCCAAGGTTCCACGGACTGCGGCGTGCACAGTGTTGCTTGGCACCCATACTGGAATCCAACAGCTTCGAGGGCAGTGCTCAAATGGCCAATCACAGCCAAAACTGCAGTTTGTCGCATCCGGATTCAAAGATCAAGGACCACCACAGATCAACGTGGGACACCTTCCCAGAAGACGAGAGGGAGTACCGGCAGCATTTCCAAGACTGCGGGCATAGAACGTATGGCAACTAGACTAGAGAACCGGCAGAGAATTCCCGGCTTGGGTCACTGTCTGTACGGAGTCTGCACTTTCTCCCCATGTCTGCGTGGGTTTCTTCTGGATGCTCTGGTTTCCTCCCACAGTCCAAAGATGTACAGGTTAAGTGGATTGGCCATGCTAAATTATCCTTAGTATTCAAAAATGGTTAGGTGGGGTTACTCGGATAGAGTGGAGGTATGGGCTTAAGTAGGGTGCTCTTTCCAAGGGCCAGTGCAGACTCGATGTGCCAAATGGCCTCCTTCTGCACTATAAATTCTATGATCAATGAACAGGCTGCCATGGACAGACCATGAGGTTGCATCAAGACAGGGCTTTGCACGTGGCCCATTCTGAGGATGAATACATGATGCAGTTGAACTGCATTGCGGCCCCTAAAGCGGTGTTGTTTTGAGTTAAACTGCAGGTAAATTAACAGCCCCTAGTGATAGAGGTACACACAGTTGCCACCGTCTCCATCCTTCTGATGGCTTCACATGTGAATCCTGCCATTAAATCTGCATGATACTAAGGGCAGAATGGCAACATATACTGTGGAACCACTGTGTATTGGAACCAGCGTTATCCCGGTGACCTACTGTCAGGCTGCCTCTAATACTGCTGCATGGTCCAGGACCCAATTTGTTGGGTCATTTTTGGCTGCAAACACTTTGCTTTGATTGGCAGTTTCTCGGATGGGCACCAGAAACCTATACGAGGTCCTCAGGAAGTATCTGGAGGGTCTGGGAAAAAAGAAAATGAGCCAAGGCAGATATTTATGTTGACTTGGAGGCCCAGCTCAGATACTTCACAGCATGACCGAACACCTATGCCTTATTCATGAAGGTAGACACTGAGTTGCAGCATTTGGATAATTTGGGCATGATACGCCCAGTGCGCATTGCGAAGTGGGCAGCACCACGGGTCCCGAGGATGAAGCTGGAAAAGTTATCCCACCTAGACTACGAGTGGAGGATATGTACGTGAAACTGGCTGGTGCAGCCATTCATATCTTAAGTTGTAATTGGACACCGCATCGCGGAAGTATGTGACCATAAATACCCATTGAGGGCGATTTGAATACACTCGCTTTCATTTTGAGGTCTCTTCCACCTGTGTAATTTTCCATTGGTGATGGAAGGCTAACCAAAGTGGTGGTATATCTGGATGATGTAATCATCATGGAAAAAGAATACCTAGACAATCTGGAAGATGTCCTCAGGGGATATCCTCAAGTGGGCTTCTGCCTGAAGAGAGGCAAATGCATGTTTCAAGCAAAGGCTGTGACGTACTTGGGTTACTTCCCCTCTGCGTAAAAAGGTTTCCCCTCATGTCCCCTCTACACCTTCTGCCACTTTCCTTGAATCTATGCCCCTGGTTCTAGAATTCTTCACCAAGGGAAACAATTTTATCCTGTCCACTCTATCTTTTCCCCTCATAATTTCTGTACATCTCAATTAAGTTATCTTTGTTCCAAGGAAAATATCCCATCCTATCCAAATCTCTCCCAGTAGCTACACTTTCCAGCCCTGGCAACATTCTTGTAAACCGCTTCTGCACTCTCGTCAAAGCAATTGCGTCCTTCCTGTAATGTAGTAACTAGTATTGCACACAATACTCCAGTTGTGGCCTCACTAGTGGTTTATGCAATTCCAACATTATATCCTTACTTATATATTCTGCACCTCTGCCAGTGAAGGAGATCATTCCATATGCTTTCTTTACAACCTTGTCTACTTGAACTTCTGTCTTTTGGGACTTGTGTACTTATATGCCAAGATCTTCATCTTCCCGTCTTAGTATATTCCCATTTATTGGGTACTCCTGATAACTGTTTGACCTCCCTAAATGCATGACCTCACACTTCTCGGTGTTAAATCCCATCTGCCATTTTATCGCCCATCCTACCAACCCATCTATATCACTTTGGAGATTATAATAATAATAATCTTTATTAGTATCACAAGTATGCTTACATTAACACTGCAATGAATTGACTGTGAAAATCCCCTTGTCGCCACATTCCGGCGCCTGTTCGGGTACACAGAGGGAGAATTCAGAATGTGCAATTCACTTGACAAACACACCTTTTGGGACATGTGGGAGGAAACCGGAGCACCCGGAGGAAACCCACACAGACACAGGGAGAACGTGCAGACTCTGCACAGACAGTGAGCCAAGCTGGGAATCGAACCCGGGACCCTGATGCTGTGAAGCAACAGTGCTAAACACTGTGCTACTGTGCCAGCTATCCTCTATACTGTCCACCACTCGGCCAATCTTTGTGTCGTCTGCAATTTTCCCAATCATGCCCCCCCCCACATTCACATCCCAATCATTAATATATAATACAAACAGTAAAGGTTCCACCACTGAGCCAGTGGAACACCACTTGAAACATCTTTCCATTTGTAAAGGCAGCCATTGATCATTATACTTTGTTTCCTGTTACTCAGCCAACTTTTTATCCATTTTGCCATATTGCCCAGTATCCCATGGGCTTTTACTTTTTTGACCAATCTGTCATGTTGGACTTTGTCAAACGCCTTGCTAACATGCATGTACAAAACATCCACTGGACCCTTCTTGTCACTTCCTCAAAGACCTTCCTTTAACAAATCCATGCTGACTCTCCCTGACTGGTCCATGCCTTTCTATGTGCCAGTTAGTCCTATCTCTCAGAATTGATTCTACTAATTTGCCCACCACTGATGTTAGACTAACTGACTGATAATTGTTTGGCATTTTCTTTGATCCTTTTTTAAACAATAGAACCACATTTGTGGCACGGTGGCACAGTGGTTAGAATTGCAGCCTCACAGGGGCAGCGCATGGCACAGTGGTTAGAACTGCTGTCTATGGCGCTGAGGATCCGGGTTCGAATCCCGGCCCTCGGTCACTCTTTGTATGGAGTTTGCACATTCTCCTCGTGTCTGTGTGGGTTTCACCCCCACAACCCAAAGCTGTGTAGGTTAGGTGGGTTGGCCATGTTAAATTGGCCCTTAATTGCAAAAAAAATAATTGGGTACTCGAAATTTAGAAAAGACAGCAGCCGCACAGCACCAGGGCCCCGGGTTCAATTCCATCCTTGGGTGACTGTCAATGTGGAGTTTGCACTTTCTCCACGTATCTGCGTGAGTTTCTTCCGGGTGCTCTGGTTTCCTTCCAAAGATGTGCAGTTTTGGTGAATTGGCCATGCTAAATTGCGCTTAGTGTTCAGGGATGTGCGTCTATGATTTGCATTTCTCCAGTCCTCCGGTACCTCCCCTCTATCTAGTGAGGATTGGAAAATTATCCTCACAGCGCCTGCTATCTTCTCCCTGACCTCCTTCTGTAGCCTGGAAAACAATCCATCTGGCCCTGGCAATTGATCAACTTTCAAGTATCCCAGCCCTTTGAGTACTTCCTCTCTCTTTATGATTATCCCATCCAATATCTCAGTGTCCCTCCTGGACTACTGTATCTGCTTCACCCATTTCCTTTGTAAACACTGCGACAAAATATTTATTTAAGATCCTTCCCACAGCCTCTTCATCAACATACCAGTTACCTTCATCTCTGACAGGTTCCACTTTTTCCTTCATTAACATTAATATATTGGTATAACATCTTTGGGCTTTCTTTAACTTTACTTGCTAATCTTTCTTCAAGCCCTCTCTTTGATTTCCTTATTTCCTTTTTTACTTTGTCTCTGCACTTCCAATACCCGCCTGGGCTATTTGCAGTATTTAGTTCTTTGTGCCTATCGTAGGCTTTCTTTTCCTGTTTGATCTTCCCCTGTATTCCTCCGGACAACCGGGGGTTTCTAGATTTGGCAGTACCACTCACGTTTGAAGGGGACATGTCTACTTTATATACTTATTATCTTGTTTTTTACTGCTTCCCACTGGTTTTTCACTGATTTATCCTCCAGCAGTCCTCGTCAGTCCACCTCAGGCAAGCCCCTTCTCATTTCTGCAAAATTTGCCTACCCCAAGTTCAAAATGTTTACTGCTGCTTTATCTCTGTCCCTTTTCCATGGTAATGCTGAATCTAACTGAATTGTGATCACTATCCCCGATAATGAAATGAAATGAAATGATATGGTCGCCAACTGTCACTTCACCCACTTGTCCTTCTTCGTTCCCCAAGACTAGGCCCTGTTAAAAAAGAGCCAGAAGTGGGCTTGGGGAGCTCCACGAGAGGAGGCATTCACAGGGTTGAAGAAACAGCTGCTATCCTCCCAGCTGCTGGCCCACTGTGATCTTTCCCAGCCGCTCATTCTCACATGTGATGCCTCTCCATATGGCATCGGGGCAGTGCTATTCCATTGATGGGATGATGGCACGAAGTGCACCATCGCATGCACTGCCAGGACCCCGGCAGATGCGCAATGTTGCTACGCCCAAATTGAAAAAGAAGGCTTGGCTGTGATGTACACAGTAAAATAATTCCACCAATATGTCGTTGGACAGCATTTTTTCATTATCACAGATCATAAACCGCTATTGTATCTTTTAAGAAGGACAAGAAATTATGAATCCCCATAGCCTCAGCCCAGATTCAGCGTGGGGCTTTATTACTGGTGGTGTACGAATACACCTTTCAACATTGCCCCGGGGTCCAAATAGCACATGATGATGCCCTTAGCTGTCTTCTGCTGTTTGTGAGCCCTCCTCTCCACCAGTGGTGGGTGATGTCACGGCAACTTTAAATTTCATGGATACTCTGCCAGTGATGGTCGCACAGATTCACATTTAGTGGCAGAGAGATCCCGCATTGGCAAAGCTTCGCCTTATTATACTGCATGGCGGATTTCAGGGGAACTCCCAGGCAGCCCTACATTATGAAACAGCAGAAACTGAACATAGAAGATGGAATACTCCTATGGGAAATCTGTGTGGTCATCCTGCAGCTCGGCCAGGAATTGATCCTGCTGGATCTAAATAGTGGTCACCAGTGGCTTCAAAAATGAAGATGTTGGCGAGGAGCTATAGCTGGTGGGCAGGGATCAATGGTAACATCGAGCGAGTAGTAAAAAGATGCCCGGTGTGTCAAGAGCATCAGGAACTCCCTCCTTCAGCCTCTTTTCACCCCTGGGAATGGTCAGGACCGCCCCTGGGTAAAGTTGCATGCTGATTTTGCTGGACCTTTCATAGGGTCTATGGTCCTGATCCTTGTGGACGCCCATTAGTGGCTAGATGTACACATGATGATCTCCACCACCTCGAGAGCCACTGTTGAAAAATTAGTGTGCTCGATTAACACCCACGGGATACCTGAGGTGCTGGTTACTGATAATGGAACCCTTTTTATGAATAAAGAGTTCTCCACATTTGTACCGAGAAACAGGCTAAGACACATCCGGACCTCAAGGGTCATCTGGACTTGACACGTTAGCTCTTTTCTCCCCCTACAGATGCTGCCAGACCTGCTGAGATTTTCCTGCATTTTCTCTTTGGTTTCAGATTCCAGCATCCGCAGTAATTTGTTTTTAACATCAAAAGATAGTTCCATTTGACAAGGGATACCTGCTCTACACGTGATTGATGACACCCCATCACAATCCCACCATACCTGAGCAATGCTGTACAAGAGGAGCCATGGTAATGTCAGGAAGATCACAGAACATGCATCAACATTTTGAAGTAAAAATTGCAGTGCATCAGTTGTTGTGGGCTCCGTATCGTGTGGTACTGACAAAGTGGATAGCATCACCTTGTACAACCTGGCCACTGAATTTCACTAACTGTTGACTCTAAGTCCTCGGGCTAACAGTGCTTGCCTTGGTGAAATCCTCCACCTCTTATAAAGCTCACAATTTCACCTCCTTGGCCACCCAAACCTTGTGGAAAATGAATGTCCCTCTTGAACTACATCTGCTACCTTAAGACACCAACTGATTCTTCATCAAGCTCAACCTGTCTTCAGTTACATGACTGCTTTTTGCAGGCAGCATCCCAAATTGTCATTCCTCTTTTAAGTTGCACACAAGTTCCCTCCCACTATTGGATGTGTGCTCAATCCTAGGAGCTAAGCCTACCTGGCGCTCATCTCATGTTTGTGCTCTGAAACTAGAAAAATGGGTGAGTTCAGATCTTTTCCCATCAGGAATTTTCGAGAAGCTCACTGCCCAACTTGGAGAGGGGAAGGAGGAAGCCTCACTCAGGTTTGGGTGGCACAGAGCATCAGGGACCCGGGTTCAATACCGACCTTGGGTGACTGTGTGGCATTTGCACGTTCTCCCTGTGTCCACGTGGGTTTCATCCTGGTGCTTTGGTTTCCTCGCAAGTCCAAAGATGTACAGGTTGGGTGGGATTGGTGGTGCTAAATTGCCCCTTAGTGTCCCAAGGTTAGGTGAGGTTATGGGATTACGGAGATAAGGCCGAGGTCGGGACTCTTTCAGAGGATTGGTGCAGACTCAAAGGGCCAAATGACACTGCACTGTAGGGATTTTATGATTCTGTGTTTACAGACACTTTCTCTACACATAGCAACAATCTTCCATGACTTTCTAAACCTTTTCTTCTTAAGTGCAAAAATCCTCTGAGCACGAAATAGGTAACTTTCATGACAAAAGCACCCAAATGTCAAAGGTGAAGGATTAGACTATGGTCATCATACGCTTTATTTGGCCAATCTGGCAATAAATTAGTTGTTTTTTCTTGCGAAAAAAATCTATTCGATCTTTAGATTCATTCCCTCTCCTCCGCCAGCCATCAGCAAACTGAGCTGGCATTAAGCAATATAATATGACTAATAGAAATATAATGCAAACTCTTGCCATCAGATCAAAATATAAAAAGAAAACTCCATCAGATTTACTACCAGGTTAACCTGTTACAGTTTAGATGCGTGACATGAAACAGATGCTTTGATTGTAATCTGTGCCAAATTTGGACTTTGATCTTAATATTAGGTCTGTTAAACTCTTTCAGTATTGTAGTTACTTTTGCTACAAGTTAATGTAGTTAAAGGTTTCAGCTCCTGCCCCCTTAGGTGCTAAAGACTTTGAAGATTTCAGTGCCTCTAGCCCAGGATGCCCCATTGAGCAAATTGACCTTTTAATATTCGATGGTTTCAAGAGCAGCTTCAGAAAATTGTCTGTCTCATATTGTTATGCCTCTGAATTATAATTGAACAGAAAGTTACTGACCAATTTCGTCCCATTTACCACATTGTCAGTTCCAGTCCAGGTACCCGCGAATGGAAAATTACACCTCAGACTTTTATCAGTGACTAAAGTAAGACTGAATGGCTGATAATTTTGTCACTTAGCCTTATTGTCTTTTTGAAGTAGCCTGTCATGATTACCACCCAGCAGTCACCAAGGACAAGTTTTCTTTCTGGAGAGTTTTAGAAAACTGGACAGAAACTCTGCTGTTTTGCCCCCAACACTCTTCAGATCAGCAGAAGTGAACAATCAGGTTCTGGTGACTTTCCTACCTTAAGTGTGAGTAACCTGTTTATGCATATTCATTAATACTTCATTAATACTTCTGTATCCACTTTTAGTGGCTTTACAAGCCCAATTTCATTCTCCCTGCAAACACTGCATTAGTGCAGGAAATGGGGATCTCGCCTATTGTCCAGGGAACACGTTGGTCACACATGCCACCTGCTGCAGGATTTGGCGTTATGGGGAATTGGGGGGCATCCACTACCAGTGTGCGTCAAACAAACTTCCGCGCTCAATTATTATGCCAGTGGCTCCTTCCAGGGCTCTACAGGTGACCTCTGTGGGATCTCATACCTCTCCACGCATTCATCGACGGCATGGCTTAATTGGTTAAAGCGCCTGCATAGAAAACTGGAGATCCTGGGCACAATTCTAGCACCACATTGCGCCGAGGCCAAAATCAAGATTCATGCTGGCTGTGAACCATTTTAAAATTCACCCGGCCCACTCTGGATGGAGAGTCCCGGATCGCGCCCAAAAATGATGAGAAAATCATTCCGTCTAATTTGAAATAATTTCGATCTCATTAGCGCAATTAAAGTCAAATTTGGCAACCTCCCGAGGGTCATCCGACTCCCCAGCGAGAAGTCACGTGGGCTTTGTTTAGTACTCCTTTACAAAAATGGGAATCTGATATAATGGCTACCAAGAAGAAGCAAGATAGCGAGGTATCCATTTACCAGCATGCAGCTCAAGAGCCCCAATGCTCAGGGAGGGTGAGGGGCCCTTCAGGATGGTTGGGCTTGTTCAGTAGGCTGGAAGGATCCAGGTTGGGAGTTGCCCCTAGTCTAGGGGTGGGGGTGAAGGGCTTTGCGTCTGTGAGGCCTTCAAGCTATTTTTAAATATTATGTAGATCCATAACAGGTGCAACGACAGCTGCAGCCTGTTTGCCCTACCAAACTCTTCCAGGACAGAACCATGCTGCAGCTTCTCTCATGAGTCAATTTCACTCCTTTTTACTGTGAGCAGCCTCCAATTTCACAGCTGAAGGTTATTTAAAAGGAGGGATTAGCCTTCTACGTTGTGAGAGCATTCATGCTCGGTAGCATTGTGGATAGCGCAATTGCTTCACAGCTCCAGGGTCCCAGGTTCAATTCCGGCTTGGGTCACTGTCTGTGCGGAGCCTGCACATCCTCCCCGTGTGTGCGTGGGTTTCCTCCGGGTGCTCCGGTTTCCCCCCACAGTCTAAAGATGTGCAGGTTAGGTGGATTGGCCATGATAAATTGCCCTTAGTGTCCAAAATTGCCCTTTGTGTTGGGTGGGGTTACTGGCTTATGGGGATAGGGTGGAGGTGTTGACCTTGGGTAGGGTGCTCTTTCCAAGAGCCGGTGCAGACTCGATGGGCCGAATGGCCTCCTTCTGCACTGTAAATTCTATGATAATCTATGAACTCTCAAGTGCCTCCTCGAAGGCACAGTTACCATGTCGCAGAGGATGATTAGTGGACTGCTTGTCCTGTAACATTTGATGCATGAACAGTGTGCCTGTACTCTAGGAGTGTCAGCACCATAGAGGCAGCTGCCAACAATCAAACATGAAAGAGAAAGGCTTCACCATTGCTAACACTCTCGCAGCCAAAGGGCAAGTGTGAATAGCGGAGGATAGTTGAACACTTGCTCCCTAATGTTGCTGGCAGAGATCTGGGGTCTAGGGATTCTTGATCTGGCTAGGAGTGAGTGTGCAGAGCGTTGTTTCCCAGCACAACTGTGTCACTGGATGGCACTCTGAGATAAGGCAGGCCAGTCATGGTAAGGGCAGGAAAGACTTGGGGGATTTGAGGGTCCTGGGATGGAAGCCGTAGCTGATTGTTGGTCTCTCCTCCAATTCCTTCCAGTTGCTAAAATGGTTGCTGGGGTAGATCCACTGAGGCTGCCCTCGCTTTTCTTGTCTCAGCCGAGGTGGGCAGACACTGAAGATGGTAGCAAGGCCATCGCAGGCTGGAGGCAGCACCACACGTGCAGGGATCTGCAGCACACTTTGAAGTCCCGACTGCTCATCAGGCTGAGGAGGGGGCCAGAAGGGGAGGCCAGTGACGCGCACACAAAGATGTCCTTCTATGAGCTGACGCACAGCATTTGCTGCAGAAGACTGTCTCAACAGTGCGGCACCCGTGCCACGTCCTCGCGGACATGGCACCCTGTGGAGGCGGAAAACATCCACTCCCGGTGGCCGTGAAGGTCATTGCAGCACTAAAAGTTTACGCCACAGGGTCATTCGAGGGCTCCAGCGTGGTCCTCTGTGGCATTTGAAATCTTCAGCCCACAGAGGCATTTGGGAGGTGCCGGATTTTCTGTATGTCCGGGCATTCGACAATATCACCCTCAACCTTGGCCAGGCCCACCAAGATGCCCAGGTTGCTCTTTGAGCTGTATGTCAGTAAATGGAACCAGCTACTCACCTCCTCACTTTCCCTCTGTGCCCACTGCACCCGCTTCCCATTTTTGTCGAGGAGTTACTAAACAACGCCTGGGTGACTTCTCGCTGGAGAGTCGGGATGTTATCGCTGGGATGGCCCAGGTCCAGGGGGCCATCGATGCCATGCATGCCGCCCTGCGATGACCAGGGTACCAGGGAAGGAGTTTCACTCCCTGAATGTTTAGATTGTATGCAACCACCGCCTGAGTATCGTGCACGTGGGTGCATGCTATTCAGGGAGCGTGCACGTCAGCTACATCGTGGTGTACGAGGAGATCCTCACTGCCTTCGAGGACCGCCCCAGGATGACAGGTTGGCTCATGGGGGACAAGGACTACTCGTTGAGGTCATGATGGCTATAACACCAATGTGGAGGCCCGGGACCAATGCAGAGACCTGTTACAATGAGGTCCATGCTGCCACCTGTGTTGAGCAGTGCTTCGGGCTGCTCAAAATGCAGGTCCGATGTCTGGACCATTCTGACGGCACTCTACAGTACACCCTTTCGGGCGTCTCCCAACTTGTGATGTCTGTGTCTTCCTCAATCTGCCACAGTATCAGGGCGACATTCTGGAGGAGGAGGAGGGACATTTGGCCTTGTCTGTAGAGGAGGAGGAGGCAGGCCAGGAGGGCTGGAGGATGAGCCCGAGAGGACAGGTGGCAGCAAGGGTCTGACATGCCAGGTGGACCAGGAAGGCTCTCATCATCTCCAGACACTCCTGAGACAAGGCTGTGTCCATCTGCTCAATACTCCTCCTTCCCCTCCAATCACACCGTTCCTGTCCTGAACACTCTGTTCGCCCCTCCAGGGGTCTATGTAACACAATTCCAGGGCGATAGGCCGGTGTTGGCACTGTCTGCAGGTCAACATACAAGGGTGGATAATGACCACTCACGATTAAAAAAGCTCTGGTACTCCTCAGGATCTGATTAATCCTGACTCCTGTCTTGCTGCTGATAGCACGCACACACCCATCCTCATGACGGAGTCTGCATTGGGGGCTTTTGATCTTGGACTACTGTGGGTTTGCTGGGCAGTGGCAGAGGGTGGGATCGGAGAGCCAGGGGAACAGGTGTTGGGGGCGCAGGTAGGCCCGCTGTGAAGAACTAAAGTGTCAGGTGCGTCACATGTGGTGTGAAATGTTTTAATGGTGAACATTTTAATGTGACAGATTTCCATTCCCCATAGCTACGGGGAGTGACCTCACCAATGCCTGCTCAGTGCTCCTCACTCTTCTTGATCCTCTGTGCTTTAGTGCTACATCTAGGCGTATCCCCAGGATTGACATCAGTCGTGGAGGCAGACTGTAACTTTCCGTACCTGTGACCTTTGATGCCCTTGGCTGATGTCCCCTGGAAAGCCTGGAGCCGGGGGACCCAGCCGACTTACTGGTGTCACAGGCATCGCCCTGCCACCCTGTTCTGCCCGCTACCCTGGAGATGTGCCGCTGTCAGGAGGGGGCGGGGATTCAGAAGAGCTGTAGACTGTCTTAGGCTCCTTGGTGGCATGCCCCAGGGTGGGCTACAGTGCTTCCTCCTCCATGATGGTGCCTTTAAGGTTCGTGGTGACTCCATGGGACGTAGGGGCAACTGGAGTGAGCTCCACAAGCCTCTGAATCATCTGGCGCTGCCAGTCCTAGAGGATCCCCGTTGTCTGTACCATGGTATCGATGCCATCAACGATAGTCCTCAGTGACTAGACCATGCTTTGAAGTGCCTCAGCAATGTCCACCAGCATCTGGGACATATGCCGTATCGACTGGGACATGATGTTGAGGCCCGCAGCCATGGTCGTCACAGACTGAGCAATGCCTTGAACACCACCACTCAAGGTACGAACGTCGTGCTCCAGGTTTTCGACTGCAGTCGCCACCCTAGCAGTGTTAGACTCGGTGCCATGCAATGCCGGCCGTATCTCATACGTCTGAAGGTTTTGGGACTCCTCCAATCAGCCTTGCAGTCACTGGAATGTCGCTGACACCCCCTCTTGAATGCCACATCTGTGTCCTATCATTTGCATCAGCTCTCGGAGAAGCTTGTGCAGAGGCTTGACATCTGGCGGGGACCCAGCTGAGTCCTGGAATCCAGCAGACCTTCGACTGCTGTTTCCCTTGCAGATAGGGGGTTAAGGCAATCATGGCAAGCTTCCACTGCATCTGAAATAAAAATGAAAGTCACCATTGTTCCAGAGGACCATGGGCTGCTCTCTCCTTGAGGGAGAGTTGGCTGGTGGTGATTTAACACAAGAGTCACCACACCTCAGACGAAGGGCAAGGTTGTGAAGGTGAAGCCTTCAATGATAACTTCAGCTAGTACAGGAATTAAACCTGCGACGTTGGTGTCACTATGCATCACGAAGCAGCTGTACAGCCAACTGAGCTAACCGATTGTATCTAGTAGGTACTCGAAGGTGGTGTCACTGAATTTAGGGGCAGCATGTTTCTTGGCTTTGGCAGCCATCAGTTCCCAGTGACTTCCTTTTCCTTGAGGAGTGTTGGCTCTGTACAGGGGTGGTCTTTAGATATGGCACCTGGATTACTGAAGGTCAGAGGTCCTGGCGGGGCAGGCTGGACTGTACGCAGAACAATACTTTTCACTGTACATCGGTACAAGTAACAATAAACCAAAATCCAAATCAGATGCCACTCTGCCAGCAATCTGAGGTAAAACCCATGCATGTTCATTTTTTGAACCAAGTGTTGCACAATATGGCAGGAAAACTGCCACATGTGCTGGCAGGCCAAAGGCCGTTTCCCCAACCAAATAGGACATGGCTGATTTCTGGAACAAGTCTGCCCATGGACTGCAGCAGTTCAAGAAAGCAGCTCACCAACACCTTCAAGTTCAGTTAGGGATGGGCAATAAATGCTGGCCTAGCCAGTGATGCCCACACTCTGTGAAAGAATAAAAATAAGTGAAAAATTGGGCTCATAGCATTGCTATTTTCTGTTGTATAAATTGCTTGTAATCCACAGGTGAAAATAGATTGTTCCTGAAAAATTGAGTGCTTCAGTGAATATCAAGACAAATTGAGTAATATTTAGAGAATGGATTATAATTGTTACTGATCATAGATCGTCTAACATTGCAACACTGCTCCAACGTGTGCTGTAGTGTGCAGCTGGTAGATACAGTTGCCATAATTTATGTGTTTAATAATACTTGTAAACATGTAGCTATAAACTTAAAGACCGCTTTATACTGGGACATCTGCTGTGGTGTGTAAATATATCAGACAAAGTGGAATTTTTACAACAGCACATGCTGAGTGCCCCGGTCATTAAAGGAATGCAACTTTTTCATATCATGTGGTGTTCCCACCTATTTGTTTGCAAAGGGTTGGCTAACCAGACCAGAACACAGATGGTGATCTGCTGCTACACGCCTTGGGAATGAATGAGAGATCTTTGAGATTTTCCCTCAGGACAACATTCCTGGGATATGAAACTTGTCACATCCATTTGTGATGATGGAGAATGTAAATACTGAAGCCAAGTACCAGCAAAATATCAGATATCTATTTAGCTATTAGCCTCCTTTTTAACTACCCTGAAGATATCAAACATCCCCACAGATTCATGGGAGTCCCTGGCTTGTGAATGACTAAAATGGAGAAAGTTTATTAGGGAAGGTGCCGAACACAATGAAAGACTTCATCAGGAACAAACATTGGTGTCAGTGGGTAGGATTTTCTTCCCCCTCTGTGGTGTGTTCTGTAGCAGTGGAGGATGGCTCGCCAGTGGCCAGTGGTGGGATCTTCTGGTCCCGCTGCTGTCAACGGGGTTTCTTGTTGAACTCACCCCTCTCTGCCAGGAAACCCGCGGTGGGGGGTGCGCCATCGGTCAGACTGTAAGATCCCACCAGTGTGAGCAGCCAGAAAATCCCACCCTGAGCGTGTGCACAAACCTCCAACCACCTCATCTGCCCAACCTTTCAGGCACCACCTGCCCCACAGGTGTGGTCTGCAGATTGTGCATTGGACTTAATAACCATTTGAGCCAATGAAACTTTTTCCTGTGCTTGCGGTATTGATTGTCATCTGCCTTGAAAGCTGGTTTGCTTGTTTGTTGTGGGGCAGATATGAATTTGCGAGATTCATTGTCATACCATGTTACGTTTGTACCCTTGCCATTGTTTTGAACTGTGCTGTTACATTGTCCTTCATGTGCAGAGTTGCACCATGTCATACAAGTTGTTGTTTCGTTGTTGTTTTTGTTGTTTCTGTCTTTGTTGTTTCCATTGTTGTTCTTGTTGTTTTCATCATGCTTGTTGTTTCTGTTTCTGTTGTTTTCATTGTTGTTCTTGTTATTTTTGTCGTGCTTGTTGTTGCTGTTGTCTTTGTTATACTTCCTGTTGTTGTTCCTGTAGTTTTTGTTGTTGTGCTTATAGTTTTTGTTGTTGTGCTTGTTGTTTTTGTTGTTGCTGTTGTTGTTCTTGTTTCTGTTGTGTTTCTTGTGGGTTTTGTTGTTCTTGTTGCGCTCAGTGACTGTTCCGTGTGGATAATTCGAGTCATTCTCAAAGTTATTTGTGTCAGTGTGCTTTGTGGTATCTGATGTTCCATTGAGCGTTTCTTCTTGAGGATTGTGAAAATATTCTCACATACAGTGGGTAGACATTCATTGTTTTCTCGATGTTCATGTGCTCTGGATAGACTTTCATAGTCTTTTTGTTGTTCACGTAAACTTGGTAGATTTTCATAGTCTGCTTCTGGTTGCTCAGATAAAGTTGATAGATCTTCATGGTCTTGTTCATGCACGGTTGGCGCGCTGGAGTTTTTAATTGCTTCCATTCTGGAGTTTGTCAACGAGTTCTCTGTGGAGGCTTGCGTCGCTCTCTCTTTGGAGTCTTTCATCGCTCTGTGTGGAGTCGTGCAGTGTTCTCTCTTTGGAGTCGATCTGTGCTCTGTGTGGTGTTGTTTTCTTCTTGGCTGATTGACAGGGTTGCTGTCATCCAATGTTTCAACAATCTGCCATTGCATCATGGTATTGGATTCATCTGCTATGAGTAGATTTGTATTGAGCTTTTCAACCGTGTTGCTGATGCTATGATCATTATATCCGAAGAACTCAGCCATGTCTGAGTAATATTCTTCAATAAACAAACCATCTCTTTTTGTTTCGGATTCGTTATTGTGCTCTTCATGTTCAATGAACAAATCTTCTTTGGTTTCGGATTTGTCATTGTGCTCTTCACTTTGGGTGGTGCAAACTGCTTGTTCCAGGGTGCTGCAGAGGTTATTTTCAACTGCTGGTCGAAATTCAGGCATTGAGCTGTCTTTCGAGGTAACAAAATTGGGTTCTGCAGCTTTAAAACTCTTTTTTTCAATTTTCGGCCCTTTAAGTGGCCGTGGTCCAAGTCTTCTGACGTCATGACGCTCGTGATGTTATGCGTAGGAATCGATTGTGCATGCGCAATCGATTTTCCTTTACTGTGCGCTCTTTTTGCAACTGCGCATGGGCGGCTTCTCTTTTATGGAATTGCGCATGTGCGGACTGGTCAGACTACACACGTGCAAGATGGCTGCCGCTCAGAACATCCATCTTCCTCAGTTTCAACACTGCCTCTGCCTCGTGGTGAGTATTCGCACCATTTTTACGGATTTGGTTTTCGAGACAATGATCTTTGTTTGTAAAGACGCAAGGTGTTGATTTTGTTTCTGTTCATGCACTATGCACTGTTTATTCACGATTTCACGAGTTAAACCTTTCTGTTCTGAAAATTATTGTTTGAGTTTCGCATCACTCATTCCTGTGCAATTTGGTCTCCGAGCATTGAAAGTCTGAAAGCACCATTGTTACTGGTGTTACAATGATCTTTAAATTTTTTGAGTATTATTTCGAATTTGGTGTTGTCTTCACCTTCTAAGTAATTAAAGCAATTATAAATTTCTCTAGCTTCATGCTCTCCTGTTGAGAGTAGCAGCGCTATTTTCGTTGCGTCAGAGGCCGTGCTCAAATCATTAGCTGCGATAAATATTTGGAACATCTGTTCAAACATTTTCCAGTTATAACTTAAATTACCGGTTGTTTCCAGCTGCCATGGAGCTCCAACGAGTTCAATTGAATCAGTGAGTCATCGAGAATCCATTGGCTGCAAAATCTTTCACAGTCGAATATCTGGTTAGAATTTGCTCCTCTTTTTTTCTAACCTAATCTAACTACTTCTTTTAAAGCCACCAGTCCTGGTCCCATCTTTTGTTACGCTCCTGTATTATCTTTTATTACACTTCGATGTGTATTTTGATATACTACGGAGTGTAATATGTGTTACTCAAACCTTGGTTACTGATGAGGTCTTCTGAATCTTTATGAAGAAGACTCCAACTCGTCCAGTAGTAACAAAAGGTTTATTGAGTAACTATAACAATAATTGCATGAGTTCTTTACTTTAACATTGATACTAGTGATAAGGTTAACAAGATCTAACTACAGTAACTATGCGTAACTACACTAACCATCTGAGCTAATCTGATACTCCTGTCCTGGTCACAGTACATCCAAAAGAGAGAGAGAGAGAGACCCAGTGTGGTTTCTTTTATACCCCTGTTGGTCCGGCCCTCTAGTGATCATCTGGTGCTACTGATTACACATTAACCCCTTATGTACATGCACATACAGAGATCACTACACTGCTATTCCCTGGTGTTGATGTAAGAAAGGGGTGATGACCGTAAGCCTGATATTGGGTGCGATTCAGGACCACATTGCGCCTGGCACAGATTGGGGTGCATTGGTGAAAAGTGGCAAAGGCACAATTGATCTTTGTGCCGGGTTCGAACCATTTTGCAATTCACCTGGCCCGCTCCTGATGGAGAGTTCCGGAACACGCCCAAAAATATTTCAATCTCATTTGTGAGATTGAAGTCAAATGCAGTAACTCCCAGCAGGTAGTCACACTGACGTAGTTTAGTACTCTTTTGCAAAATTAGGAAGCTGGCGCAATGGTTACTGAAGGGAAGTGAGCAGATGAGTAGCCATTTCCATTTTCCGGCATGCAGATCAAGGGCACCCGAACTGCTGTCCCAATGATCGGAGGGGGGGGGGGGGGGGATGGGGATGGGGAGGTTTGGGGGAATGGAAATTCTTAGGGTGTTTGGACTTGGTCAGGTGCTCCCCTGGCCAAGGGGGTGAAAGACTTTGCATCTGTGAGGCCTTCAAGCCATCTTTAAATAATGTGGAGACCCATAACAGGGGCAACCACAGCTGCAGCCTATCTGTCCTAACTGGCTCTTCCAGGACAGAGCCCTGCTACGGCTTCTATCCTGAAATTCAATTTCACTCCCTTTGACTGCAAGCAGGCTCTAGCTTCACAGCTGAAGTCTACTTCAAAAGAGGAATTAGGCTTGTTAATCATGAAAGCACTTCATGCACCTCAACTTTCAAGTGCATCTTCAAGGGCAATGCCATGCCTCAGAGGATGATTATTGCATTGTATGTCCAATCTTTGATGCCTGAACAGTATGCTCTCAGAGCATCAGCACCATAGAGGCTCGCAGCCAAAGGGCAAGTGTGTGAATGAGCAGGGGACAGCTGAGCATAGTCTCCCTAATGTTGCTGGCAGAGGTCTGGGACTAGCGACTCCTGATCTGGATAAGGGGGAGTGCAGAGAGCAAGGGTTACCAGCATAACTGTCTCATTGGATAGCACTCAGAGAAGGCGGGAGAGTCCTGGTAAGTTTGGGGGAGGCTTGGGGATTTGAGGATCCTGGGAGAGAAGCCCTAACTGATTATAATTCTCTCTCCCCTAATTCCTTTCAGATAAAACTTTGTTTCCTGGAGTTGATCCCGCGGAGGCTGCCCTTGCATTGCTTTTGGCAGCCGAGGCGGGCAGACGCCGTACAAGGCAGCAGTGACAACGCAGGCTGGAGATGGCATACCATGTGTCGGGGGCTGTCGCACACCCTGAAGACTCAGCCGCCCATCAGGCTGAGGGGGGACCCAGAAGGGGAGGCCAGGATGGCCCAAGGTGTACAGGCATCAGTGGAAAAGCATCCCACAAAACACACCCAAATCTGGACTTTGAAATATTTGCATTGAATCGCGTCCAGTGAGTGCATTGGAAAGAAAGAAAGTGAGCATAATTTTCTCTTTTTCA
This sequence comes from Scyliorhinus canicula, assembly GCF_902713615.1. Lineage (NCBI taxonomy): Eukaryota > Metazoa > Chordata > Chondrichthyes > Carcharhiniformes > Scyliorhinidae > Scyliorhinus > Scyliorhinus canicula. Next base: position 40,598,960 of record NC_052159.1, read on the forward strand.
GCCCCTCATGCCTATTCCCTAGGAGGGTGTGGATCAGTAGAGAGACTCCTTGTAAATTGTTGACAGGAATTTCAGGATACTTGCGCTTCATTTAATATAACTTCCTCCCTATTTGGCACTGCAGTGAGTGCTCATAAAATTTTCACTGTTGCAATAATAAGCCTCTAAATACATCATTCTTTCATTCAGCATCTATTTTTTTCTGATTATACTTTGTGAAGTATCTGGGTGTGCTTTTCTCCATTAAAGTTGCTATACTATTGCAAGCCGTTGTTGCAAAAAATCAGAAATAAATAGATCCTGAACAAAAAAAATGAGATATTTGGATGGTGAACAAAAGCTGGTCTATGAACTGGGTTTAAAGAATGGTATTAAAGCATGAGAGAGAGGGGAAGGGCATAGGAAGGGTATTCCAGAGCTGAGGGTCTACATGACTTAGTCACTTCTGTCAATTGCAGGGCACAGGAGCGGTGTAAGTGTATAAAAAGACCGAGTTTGGAAAATTGAGATTTTAGAATGTTGTATGGCTGGAGAATTTCCAAGATAGATTAAAATTAGACCATGAAATGATTTAAGAACAAGGATGGAAATTTGAAATTAAAGGTACAAAAGGAACTGGGGCCATCGCAGGTCAGTGAGCACAGTCGATAATCAATGTCAACCTTAAATGCTTTTGCAACAGTGCAGAATTATGTGCCATTCAAACTGAGCAATGTCAATATTCTATTTGTGCAGCAAATTGTTTTTTCACTAAATTTAGTAAATTAGAGGGTGTGATTTTACCAACCCATTTTACGGCCATCTAATCACAGCATCTTGCATAACTAAAGGCCAAAAAGTCTCTGCAATTATCAGCTTTAAAAAAAAAGAGCCCACCACTCCACAACCATACACCAAAATTGAATCCTAATTATAAAGCTGGTTTGTAAATTATTTTAATTAATTTGCTCATGCATGTGTCATGTTGATTATATCATTAATCTAATTTAGTATTTATCCATAAACATCAGTGTTGGAGCTATTCATCTTGACAGAGTTACTGCATAGTTCATATTTTGAACATTGTTAACAGAAAAATAATTCTGAAATATTTAATCTTTATATTTCCATTAATAATTAAAGCTGGGCTATCCTAATCAGATCATTGTTCTATGTGTCAATGCAAACTCACAAATGGACCAAAGGGGCTGCCAATTTCAAGCCCGGAAAGTGTCCAGTCCACCCCAAAAGATCCTGGAAAGGTAAAAGCAGATTAAACAAACTGTTGCACACCGTCACATTGCAGTGGTTACACAAGTAGTATTTTACACAAACAGGATGCTGTTATCAGTCCAGAAAGACCTTCTGCCTACCACACAATTGAACAACGTTGTGCATGAACCTCAGTGCCGGTGCGATGCCAGGTATGTAGCCCATAAGTACCATTGATTGGCTGATCAAATCAACTTACAAACATATGAATTAGGAGCAGGAATAGGCTACTCTGTCCCTCGAGCCTGCTCTGCCATTCAATAAGATCATGGCTGATTGCTTGTAACTTAAACAAAACATTCCTACCTACCACCTTGTTAATCAATAATCTATCTAGCTCTGCCTTAAAAATATTCAAAAACTCTTTCCACTGCTTTTTGAGGATGTTCCTCTGAGAGAAAAAGTTACTTCTCAACTCTGTCTTAAATGAACACTTGTAGCTAAAGCTATAAACAATTTATTAACATTAACTGTGTGATGGAACCATCAATTCTACGGACACGTGCTTGTAGGATTAGAATAGCAGTTTTAATATACTTACAACAGAGCCAGCCTGTTAGCCGTTGAACTTTCGGTGAACTGGCTGGCTGACTCTGTGGCACGGATCTTTATACAGCAGCTCCAGGGGGAGGAGTTCTGGGCAGAGCCAAGGGGGGGAGCCCAGTACAAACTCTCGAGTACTCCCAGAGCTACTCCCCCTGGTGGTCAGGTAGTGCAACTGCACTTATAATATCGGTACATATTGGAACAGAGTGACATTGGTAACTTATAATACCGTGTGAATCTCATTCACCACACTGTGGGTCAAATATATACAAAACAACAGACGAATAACAGTATGATCATGCACAAGCAACATCTCTCTTCCAGCTCCCTAGTCAGTCTGGGTCACCTGACTCTAACATTCACTTATATACTAATGAGACTCCGAGTAGTCAGTTGGTGAATTACAAAACAACCATGATATCACTACAGTCCGTAAGTATCCCGCCAGCACAAATAGTTTCACTATATCTATCTTGTCTGTTTCATTTAATATCTTGAAAACTCAGATCAAATTGCCTCTTAATTTTCTAGATGAGAAGGAATACAACTCTTGTTTGTAATTTAACGCTTAGAATCCAAATATCATTCTTGTAAACTTGTTCTGCATGCCCTCCAAGGCCAATATAGAGTCATAGTGCAATAGAATCATAAAGCACAGAAAAGGCCCTTTAGACTATCACATCTGTGCTGGTCAAAAACAACTACTGAACCATTCTAATCCCATTTTCCAGCACTTGACCCATAGCCTTGTATGACCTGGGATCTAAATACTTCTTAAATGTTATGAGGCTCTCTGCCTCCACCACCCTTTCAGGCAGGGAATTCCAAACTCCACTACCCTCACATCCCTTCTAACCCTCCTGCCCCTTACCTTAAATTTATGCCCCTGGTTATTGACCCCTCCATTAAGGGGAAGAGCTTGTTCCTGTCTACTCTATCTGTGCCCCTCATACTTTTATACATCATGTCCTCCCTCAGTCTCCTCTACTCAAAGGAAAACAACCAAGTCTATCCAATCTCTCTTCATGACTAAAACACTCCAGCCCAGGCAACATCCTGGTGAATCTCCTCTGCACCCTTTCAAGTGCTATCATATCACTCCTATAATGTGGATTCCAGTACTGCACACTAGCTGTGGCCTGACCAATGTTTTATTCAGTTCCAGCATAACCTCCCTGTTCTTGAACTCTATGCCTTGGCTAATAAAGGCAATTATATCATATGCTTTCTTAACCACTGTGTCCACCTGCTCTGCTAACGTAAGGGAGTGTTACATGCACACCAAGGTTCATCTGATCCTTGGTGCTCTCTGCCTATGTTAATCTCTTTAATTTTATTACAGTCTTTTTCCCTGATTTCTATACCCACACTGTCCCTCTCACCAGTGAACACTGACACAAATTATTTATTTACAACCCTCCCTACATCCTCCAGCTCCAGCCACAAATTACCATTGTGGTCCTTAATGGGCCTACTCTTTCCCTAATTATCCTTTTACTCTTAATGTACTTGGAAATCAATTTAGAAATTTCCTTTATTTTACCTGCCAGTATCCTTTCATTGTTTTGTTATATTCTTGACGTAGCATAAGCTGCTTCCTTGATGTGCACTCTGACAAAGGAAGGTTCAGACTTGGAGATAGCTTTAACACATTTATTAAACAGTTAACAATTCTCCTGCTTGGATTTGACTCTCCTCTTAATCCTGCTATAGCTACTCAGACTATCTAACCAGTCTGCTACAATCCACGTGGTGGGTGTGATGTGTTCAATCAACCCTGTGTACTCACTAAGTGTCTCCACTGGAAAGAGGGAAGAGCATGTGTGCTGTGTCCTTGTATATGGGTTGGTGTAATGCCCTCCTGTGGTAGTGTCACCTCTGTGTGTGTGTCCTGAATGCCCATTGGTCGTGTCCTATCTTACTGGCCTATTGGTTGAATGCCTGTGTGTCATGTCTCTGGTGCTCCCTCTAGTGTCTAGCTAGTCTCCGTGTATTTACATTAACTCCTTGTGTATTTACAGTGATGCATATCACCGCATCCCCCTTTTTTTGTGTTACATATTTTCTGTACAGTGTTAAAGAAAATTGAACAAAAACAGGTAGATAAGTGATGCTATGTACAAGTTATGATGACTGTGATGACTATACAATAGTATACAAGACCAAATAATAGTTGCAATGACTTTGAGGATAAGACAATACAAAATAAAAGTTATGAGTCCAATAGTTCATGAATTTATGTGGTCTGGTATAAAAGTGCCAATGGTGACATTGTCATTCCCTTGTGAACGCCGTCAGTGTCCTGGTGTTTGGTCATCAGGAGGTGTTCAAGTGTTCAAATCACTTCATTGACTGACTTGGAGTCTGTTTCTTTTTTTTTCATGCTTATGGTAGCAATTCTTGATGGCATCTGTCCTGAAAGCCAGGTTGCCTGTTGGTAGTGCAGCAAATGTGAATTGGTAAGATGCATCATCCTGCCATGGTATGTCATCGTACTGAGCTGAGCAGTAACAGTGTCGCGCATTTGCAGAGTTGTACCATGTCGTACCAGTCGTAGTTCCATTGTTGTTGTTTTTGTCATGCTTGTTGTCGACGTTGTTGCCTTTGGTACACTTCCTGTTATTGTCTTTGATGTTGCTGTTGTGTTGGTTGGTTTTGTTGTCGTGTTTGCTGCGCTCAAGGACCACACTCTGTGGATAATACGAGTTCTTCAAACAGTTACTCGTGTCAGCGTCCTTTGTGGCATCTGCTGTTTCCTTGAGCGTGCCGTCACTGAGTTTGTGGCGCTCCCTGCCTGGAGTCATGTCCGGCTTACTTAAATCAGCTTTGGCTTGTGGTTTCTCCCCGTCTGGAGTCTGGTCTGTTTCACCTGAGTTGGTTTTGGTTTGTCGATGCTCCCCCTCTGGAGCCCTTTCTGGTTCGCCTGAATCTTCTGAGGTTTCTTGATGCACCACGTCCGGAGTCAAAACGTTCAGGAATTCATTTGCTTGTGGAGAGGCTCGAGCGGATGAGGATTGAATTAACGTGGTGTTACCGGAGTCACCAGTAGTCTCACTGTGCTTGTCGAGTGCCTCTGTACACACTAGCTGAGGTCTGTCACATTGCACATCTTGTATGGGAAATGGGATGCAGTCGTCACTTGTCGCACATACAATGGGTAGACCCTCAGTGTATTTTTTTCGTTCACTTGAGCTGGGTAGACTGTCAGAGTCTTCTTCTTGTTCACTGGAGCATGGTATGTCATAGTCTTCTTGCTGTGCACATGAGCAGGCAGACTGTCATAGTCTTTCTGTTGTTCACTTGAGCATTGCAGACTTGCATCGTATGCCGCTGGTTGCTCAAAGGAGGTTGCGAGACCCTCATGGTCTTGTTCATGCAAGGACTGCGCTCTGGAGGCTTGCGTTCCTTCCATCATGGAGTCTGCCCACAAGCGCGCTGTGGAGGCTTGTGTCACTCCCTCTGTGGAGTCTTGCAGCATTCCCTGTGTGGAATCGTGCATTGGTTTTTCTGTGGAAGCTGTCATCAGTTCTTGTTCATACAAGGACTGTGCTCTGGAGTCTTACGTTGCTTCTATCGTGGAGGCTGTCCATGAGCTCGCTGTGGAGTTTTTTATCGCTTTCTGTGTGGAGGCTGGGACCCTTCGTGGTGCGTGGGCCACTCCCTGTGTGGAATCGGGGACTCTTCGCGGTACGTGGGCCACTCTCTGTGTGGCAGCAGGCCGTTCTCTGTGGGCTTGTACCGCTCTCTGTCTCTTGGCATCAGGTCGCAGCATAATCCTGCACTCACGAGTCGGGATGTCATATATGCTGGGCTGAGGATTCCCCAATCCGAAGAACTCGTCGTCGGGGTCTTCAATGTACACCTCTAGTTGCAGTTCGGATTTGGTACTTGGGTAGCCATCTCCCAAGATGAAATCTTCATCTGAGTCGTTGTCTTCCAGATCCTGTGGCCTTCAGTCGGGTGATAACACCTGTCCTCCCACACCTGCCTGATCTTCCAATTACAATTAGACCACCATCTGCCACCCTAACCATTATTGGGCATTCCTAAAGCTGTCTGGATCCTTAATCCCTTAATCAGGTCTCCCCTTGTAAACTTCAAAACCTGGGAATAGCTGCAAGAGCAAATGTTACATTTTAAAGATCTACATGGGAGTCAAGGATAATGAGGGGACAGGCAGGAGTGTGGAGTTGAGACCTTGATCAGATCAGCAATAACCTTATGAAATGGTGGAGCAGGTTTGAGGGACCAAATAGACCAATCTTGGGTGGAATTCTCCGACCCCCGCAGGGTCGGAGAATCGCCCTGGGCCGGCGTAAATCCCGCATCCGCTGTGGCCAGAATTCTCTGCCACCCGGGAATTGGCAGGGGCGGGAATCACCCCGCACCGATCGGCGTGCCCCCTGCGGCGATTCTCCGGCCCACGATGGGTTGAAGTCCCGCCGCTGACAGGCCAATCCCGCCGACGTGGTTTCAACCACCTCTGGTGGTGGCGGGATTGGCGGTGCGAGTGGGCACCCGGGGTCCTGGGGGGGGGGGGGGGGGGTTCCCGGGGGGTAACCCCATGGTGGTCTAGCCCACGATTGGAGCCCACCGATCGGCGGGCGGGCCAGTGCTGTGGGGGCACTCTTTTTCTTCTGCCGCCGCCACGGCCTCCACCATGGTGGAGGCAGAAGAGAACCTCCCTACTGCGCATGTGCCAGTGGTGACGTCAGCGGCTGCTGACGCACCAGCGCATGCGGAAACCGGCGAAGGCCTTTCGGCCAGCCATGACGGCGGGCGTCAAAGGCCGTTGGCGCCGGTTTTGGCGCCAGTCGGCGTGGCGCCAACCACTCCGGCGCGGGCCCAGCCCCTAAAGGTGCGGAGAATTCTGCACCTTTGCGGAGGACCGACGCCGGAGTGGTTGGCGCCAGTCCGCTACGCCGGGACCCCCACCCCGCCGTGTAGGGGAGAATCCCGGCCCTTACTTTTCTTTCTTAGGTCCTTATATGCTAAACATGTAAGACTACCCAACAACTGCCATGTATCAGATAGATAACACAGATATGCCTGGATCAAAGTGGTGCCTACCAAACTTTTTTACATTAATTGCAGCCAGAACCAAGCCACTGCTCAAGTTCACAACTGTTTTATGCATATTGTACCTAATTTGTCAGGGCATACATTTAAACTGCTACTCACAATTGAAGTATTTAATATAGTGACCTCTTCAAAAGATTTCATACAGCAAGAATGTACCATACAACCTTACTACAAGATGTGATGGCAAATTATTGACACCCAAAATGAGTTGCTGATTGGCAACATCAAAAGAATACTTCTTTGCTTGAACTGCAAGGTGCCATATAGTAAAAGGTGCAATACCAAACTTGGGGAGGGTTCCCACATCTTCATCTTTTAGAGGCGATCTCCCTGCTCAGCCTTACTGTCATATCTCCCTCGAGGACCACAGGGAACCTATCATTAATCTCCCCATGGGACTTATGGAGTATGAGCTCCCCAGATAGGGGGCGTGAGGCTCATTACGTACTCATATAAAAGTGACGCAAATCAGGGCCTGGAGAGTTTTTAATTCTCCCAGCAAGGACTGTTCTGGGAGTGATGTGCTGCTTTGAGCAGAACTATGTAAATAGTTAATAAATCAATGTTTGTTTATCACTGGAGTCCTCAAGTTATTAAACTGGCGGTGAGGATTAACGGAAACTCCGGACTCGCTCATAGAACTGCTTAAGTTGCTGATTGGGATGAAGCGCTATAACCATTGAAGATGCTGTTCCTTGGAAAGTTGGAAGTCATTGACGGAGGCTGGCAGATTGGAACCGATATGCGTGAGTTATTTCTTTCTGGCAAATGGGATTTTAGGGGAAGACTGACAAAAGGTCCTCTTCCTGACCATTTGTGGGGTCCAGACATTTGGGATCATAAAGAGTCTGACTTATCAGGTGGCATTGGTCTCCAAATCCTTTGATGAGCTAATCGCATTGTTTCGGAACACTGTGACCCAAGTCTGCTGTAATTATGCAGCAGTTATCATTTTTATACAGCTGTGCGTTCTCCAGGTGAACCAATTATAGACTTCGTGAACAGTTCAAGGCATCTGGCTGAACATTGTGAGTTTCAGCCATCCCTCTCTGTGGTGCTGTGATGTGCGGCGTCAGCAACACAATCACAGAGAGGTCGTTATTCGTGGAATCCATCTTGTTTTTGAAACAGGCCATTAAAGTTTCATTGGGCATGCTTGTGCCCAGCGAGGATATGTGTGGGCTGTTTAGATTGCGGGAGAGGCCCAAATCGGGAATTGCGCTTGGTGTCGAGCGGTCTGTGATCTAACCGGCCCACTCCCATTGGCAGAATCTGGATCCTGTCTAGTCACAACGCAAAGTTAATTGAGGTCAATTAAGGACAACTCCATCGCATTGGCGAGATGGAAACCTTATCTAACGGCCTCCCGTGATGTAACCAGATCCCCAGTGGGAGGTCACGCAGGCGCCGATTAGTGCTGGTCCACACAAATGTTGACCAAGCGTCACACCACCTAGGTGGTCTCCCAGGCCCTTGGGTGGTCAGGCATGGGGGTACCCTCGCTCTCTGTCTGGCAATGAGATACCTTGCACAGCCAGGCTGGCACTGCCACTGCCAGGGTTCCTGGGTGGCACTGCCAGGCTGGCAGGGACACTGCCAGGATAGCAGTGCCATGGTGCTCATGTGCCAGCATGGCACTGCCAAGGACTGGGGCCTGACTGAGGCCATGCCAATGAAAGGACGGATGAAGGAGGTATGACGGATGTGGGGTGAAGGGCGAGAATGAAGGGGCCTCTGGAAGATTTGGGGGGGGGTGAAGGGTGGGGTCCTGAATGGGAGGGCGAAAGGGGGCATGGGAGGGCTTGAAAAGGCAGCTCTTAGCAACCCAAAAGTGTGTGAACTTACTTGGGGAAGGTGTGGGGTAATGCCCATGTGTGTGGGAGGGTGGCATTCCCATGGGTGGGGGTGTGGGGACCCTCAAGCTCACTTAGAGATCGGGGCACCCCTTCAAAACGATGGCCCGATCTCTGAGGAGCCGGTCAGGCCAGCGAGTTCAGCTCCCCAGTGATGGAAAGAATTCTAAGCGTGGCCTAGCCCGGAGAGGAACTCCCCAGGGCCCACAAAATTGAATAAGTGTGATCAGATAGTGGTGGGAAACTCTCCAACAGGAAAACTCCCAGACAAACCCACCTGAAATGACATTTGGGGCACGATTGAACGGCCATGCTGCACCCGAAAAGCAGATCGCCACAGTGCAGCGTGGCTGATAGAAATCTGGAGACCCCGCTACCGACCATTGTGGGTGGGATCACTTTTAGGCAAATCTGCAGATTAAAGTGAGACAGCTAATCTCACTTTAATATGCAGTTTCCCAAGATACCCAAGGTGTTGTGATCTACCCCCTTCCCCTTGGAGGTCCCCGCAAACGGAAACCAGGTAAAATGACATTTGTGGGGGTCTCCCAAGAGATTGGAGGCCCCCAGGTACATGCCCAGGCATCCTTGTAGTGCCATCCTGGCATCCTGGCAGTGCTAAGGTGCCCAAGTGGCAGGAGCATGCCAGTGTGCCAGGTTGGCACTGCCAAGGTGCCAAGATTACATATTTTTGCGACGTGGTGATTATGTCGGGGATGCCTGGGGACCCTCCCATTGTACGTTGCGGGTCGCTTTGGGGGCTCCTGAGATCAGGACGACATTTAAAAATGGCGTCCTAATCTTTCGCTACACTGAGGAGTTCTGGCGAGCAGAGCTCTCCATGCACAAAACAGGGCAAAGTGCGTTCCCCGCTGAGGCCCCCAATCTAACCCAGGTGCTATTTTATAGCATTGTGTATCTTGGCACAGGTAGTTAAATCCTGCCCTTAAAAACCTTTCTATTATATTGCAGCCATTATATCGAGACCATGCTGAGAAAGAAGTACAGGAGCTGCAGGGGTCCATGGACTGTAGTGTCCATAGTTTGACTTGCCTTCCTTCCCAACTATCTCAGCATCATGGGATGTTGCTGGTCTAGCCAGACTTTCTCCAAAAGGGCAGGCTCAAAGGCAGTTCTGCAGCAGGGTTAGGATCTCGGATGCTACCGCTGACTGTTGGGATACCAATGGATGACAGGGACAGCCGGCCACATTGCCAATTGTGTGAGGTGAACTCGTAACAGTCAGAGCCGCCAGGTTCAACGCAGAGAATGCCATCCATGACAAATACCTAGATCGCCATGAACCAGGGCTTTGCACGTGGACACCTCAGATGAGGAGGACTGCTTAATGCAATTGAACTGTGTCGCGGCTCAATTGATTTGCATTGCGCTACAGGTTCATGATCATCCGGTAACTATGAAAATGGACACTGGTGTTGCTGTCTCCATTGTGGACCTCCGCACATTTCTGCAGCTTCGTGCAGGGATCGTGCCACCAGCACTTCGCAATACCAAGGCACGATTGACAAGCTACACTGGGGAGCCTTAAAAGATCGTGCGGAACACCATGACTCCAGTGACACATGGGCAGCAGTCGGTTTACCTTCCATTGGTTGTGGTGTAGGGACCTGGGCCAAACTCATTGGATTTTCATCCTTGGATTTGTTTATTGTCACGTGTACCAAGGTACAGAGAAAAGTTTTTTTCCGCGTGCAGCTCAAAAGATCATTTAATACATGAAAAGAAAATACATAATAGGGGAACTCAAGATGCACAGTAGAAATACCTAGACACCAGCATCGGTTGAAGCATACAGGAGCGTGGTATTAATCAGATCAGTCCATAAGACAGTTGTTTAGGAGTCTGGTAAGAACGGGGAAGAAGCTGTTTCTGCATCTGTTAGTGCGTGTTCTCAGACCTTTGTATCTCCTGCCCGATGGAAGAAGTTAGAAGAGTTAGTAAGCCAGGTGGGAGGAGTGTTTGATTATGCTGCCCGCTTTCCCAAGGCAGTGGGAGGTGTAGATAGAGTCACTGGATTGGAGGCAGGTTTGTGTGATGGACTGGGCAGTGTTCATGACTCTGTAGTTTCTTGCGGTCTTGGGCTGCGCAATTGCTATACCAGGCTGTGATGCAGCCAGATAGGATGCTTTCTATATAGTCCCCCGTTTCGACTGGCAACAGGTCTTTTGTATGGGTACAGGAAGTCTGTACGACGTGCTGGGTAAATACCCCGAGGTGTTCCAGGAGGACCTCGGTAGGATATAGGGAACTATATATATATATATATATATAGATCCAGAGGCTCAACCCAGATATTTCAGGGCGAGGCCTGTCCCTTATGTTTTACTGGCGAAAGCCGACGTGGAACTTCGACGCTGCAGGATCTGGGAGTCATACTCCCAGTTCAGTTCACAGAATAGGCCATGCCTGTGGTACCAGTAATGAAACTTGACCAAACTGGTCTGTTTCTGCGGCAATTTTAAACTCACAACAAATAGGGCCTTTCAACTGGACTGGTAGCCGATGCCCCGGGCAGAGGATTTATATGCCAGATTGGCTGGTGGATGCTCCTTCACAAAGCTGGACATGAGCCATGCATATCTGCAGGTGGAGCCGATCTGGAGTTCAAAACGTTTGCCACCATCAAAACCCATCGGGGGTTGTTTGAGTATACCCGCCTCCTGTTCAGGGTTTAATCGGCCCCGGTGGTTTTTCAGTGGGTGGTGGGGAACATCTTGCAGAGCCTACTGAAGGTGGCCGTCTATTTGAACAATGTGCTCATCACGGAATCCACAGAGCAAAAACACATGGATAGCCTACAGGAAGTACTCCGATGATTTTCCCACATAGGTGACCGGCTGAGGAGGAGCAAGTATGTGTTCCGTGCTTGGGCAGTGACGTATCTCGGTTATAGGGTGGACAGTAATGGTCCACACCTACAGGAAGGTAAGTTTTGCACCCAACACCAAAGAATACCACTGAGCTCCAGTCATTTATAGAACTAGTTAACAATTATGGGAAGTTCATTACCAACTTGGTCATCCTGTTGGCTCTGGTACATGTGCTATTGAGGAAGAAGCAGGAGTGGTGCTGGGGCCCTTTGCAGGAGAAAGCATTTGTTTCTGTTAAGGGGTGTCTGTCCTCCATGCAGCATCTTGTGCATTATGGTCTGGTGAGGCACCTAATCCTGACATGCAATGCTTCCCCCTACGGCATCGGGGTGGGGATGGCCCATGACTGGGATGACAGCACGGAAAGTCCCATCGTGTTTACTTCAGGAACTCTGGCGGACGCAGAACAACATTAGGCTCAGATAGAGAAAGAGGGCTGAAAGGTGATCTTTGGGATACAAATGTTCCACCAGTACGTTTATGGGTGACTGTGATGAATGGTATCAGTAGCTGCTGTGACGGTACCTTACCTTTAATGCATTGGCCCTTTAAGACCGGGCTTGGAACCCTGGGGGACTCCGCCTCTGGCTCCGCCCCCAGGAAACGGTATATAAGATGAGGCTCACTCGGCAGCATGTGATGAGCACACTTCTCGGCTGCTGTTCAGTTCTCAGATGATTAAAGCCTTTGAATTACCTATCTTCTCTCCTGTGTCGTAATTGAGGGTATCTCAATTTAATCATCTGACGCATCAAGATGGACAGCGCTCTAAAGCCGGAGAAACTCAACCTGGACGCTCGGTCTCCGGAAGCCCCGGAAACTTTTTAATATTGGCTCCGGTGTTTTGAGGACTATATTGACTCCTCAGCGACTGATGTCAACGGCGCTCGCAAGCTGCGTTTACTACATGCTCGGGTGGGCCACCGACTCTCCTCCGTGATCGAGAACGTGCAAATTACGAGATACTGAAGAAACGCTTTGTGAAGCCGATTAATGAGGTAGACGCCAGACATTTCCTTTCAACCTGCAGCCAGCATTCCGGGGAAACTCTGGACGAGTACGTGGAGAGACTCACTGCGCTCGCGAGGAACTGCAACCATAAAGCAGTGATGGCAGAAGCCCACGTGAACTTACATATTCGTGATGCCTTTGTGTCCGGTATCAGGTCCTCGTACATCCGGCAGCAGCTCCTAGAAGACGGGGCAAAGGATCTTCAAGGCATGGTAACGCTCGCCTCTTCCCTAGAAATGGCCCACCGTAACCTCCGTACATACTCCGTGGACCTTGCAAACCCCTCTCGATCCCCTCCAGACTCGGCCACGCTACAGGCCTGCACCGCGCAGCCTGGAGTCACAAAATGGCCACCACCGTCGGTCGCACGTGTCGGGGTTCGAAGATGGCCGCCGCCAAGATGGCCGCTCCCATGACTTGCACGAGGTTGATGACGCATTAGAGCGATCACGCTCGATCAATCGCAGCCGAAACACCTGCGGAGCTCAATGATGCGGGTGTGAATCAACGGCCACGACACTCCCTGCCTATTCGACTCCGGGAGCACGGAGAGCTTTATCCATCCAGACACGGTAAGGCGCTGCTCTCTGTGCACCCACCCCGTCTCCCAAACTATCTCCCTTGCCTCTGGGTCCCATTCGGTACAAATCACGGGGTATTGTGTCGCTGACCTTGCAATTCAAGGCGCTGAATACACCCGTTTTAAACTTTACATCTTCCCTCAACTCTGCACCCCCCTGCTGCTCGGTCTGGACTTTCAGTGCAGCCACCGGAGCCTGACACTGAAGTTCGGCAGACCCCTGCCCCCACTCACGGTATGCAGCCTGGCGACACTCAAAATTGCGCCACCCCCCCTCTTCGCGAACCTCACTCCTGACTGTAAGCCCGTCGCCACCAGGAGTCGCCGGTACAGTACCCAAGTCATGACTTTTATCAAGTCAGAGGTTCAGCGGCTACTAAAAGAGGGGGTCATAGAGGCCAGCAACAGCCCTTGGAGGGCTCAAGTATCGGTAGTCTGCTTCGAGGAAAAGCAACGAATGGTAGTGGATTATAGCCAGACCATAAACCGCTTTACGCAACTCGATGCTTACCCACTTCCCCACATAGCAGAAATTATGACTTACATCGCCCAGTATCGGGTATACTCCACGGTTGACCGAAAATCGGCCTATCATCAACTCCCTATCCGCTCAGAGGACAGCCCCTACACGGCTTTTGAAGCAGCCGGTCGGCTGTTTCACTTTCTCAGGGTCCCTTTTGATGTCACGAACGGAGTCTCTGTTTTCCAGAGGGCGATGGATCAAATGGTGGACCAGTACGGCTTACGGGCTACCTTCCCGTACTTGGACAACATCTGCGGCCATGACCAGCAGGACCACGACGCAAACCTGAGGAAGTTCCTCCAGACTGCCCGGGCCCTCAACCTCACATATAACAAAGAGAAATGCGTGTTCCACACAACCCGGCTAGCCATCCTCGGTTAGGTCGTGGAAAACGGGGTCCTAGGCCCAGACCCCGACCGCATGCGTCTCCTTAAGGAACTCCCCCTCCCCCGTAGCCTCAAGGCACTCAAACGGTGCTTGGGGCTTTTCTCCTATTACGCCCAGTGGGTCCCCAGATATGCGGACAAAGCCCGACCACTCATTAAGACCACGGTTTTTCCTCTGACGGATGAGGCCGTATCAAGGCCGGCATCATCAAGGCCACCATGCAAGCGGTGGACGAAGCCATTCCCTTCCAAGTAGAAAGCGGCGCATTAGACGTCGCCCTGGCTGCTACCCTCAACCAGACCAGTAGCGTTCTTCTCCCGAACCCTCACCGCCTCGGAAATTCGACACTCTGCAGTCGAGAAGGAGGCACAAGCCATAGTGGAGGCCGTGCCGTGATGGAGGCACTACCTAGCCGGTAGGAGGTTCACTCTCATCACCGACCAACGGTCGGTCGCCATTATGTTTAATAATGCACAACGAGGCAAAATAAAGAATGACAAAATTCTGAGGTGGAGGATAGAGCTCTCCACCTGTATGTACAATATTAAATATCGCCCGGGGAAGCTCAATGAGCCCCCAGATGCCCTGTCCCGCGGCACATGCGCCAATGCGCAAAAAGACCGCCTGAGAGCCATCCACGATGACCTCTGCCACCCGGGGGTCACCCGGCTTGCCCACTTCATCAAGTCCCGCAACCTACCCTACTCCACAGAGGAGGTCAAGGCCATGACTAAGGCATGCCAGATCTGTGCGGAATGCAAACCGCAATTCTATCGACCAGACAGGGCACGCCTGATAAAGGCCTCTGGGCCCTTTGAGCGACTGTGTGGACTTCAAAGGGCCCCTCCCGTCCACCAACTGCAACATCTATTTCCTCACCGTTATCAATGAGTTCTCCCGCTTCCCTTTTGCTGTTCCCTGCCCTGATATGACCTCGGCCTCCGTGATCAAGGCACTGCACAGCATCTTCACACTGTTTGGTTTTCCCGCTTATATCCACAGCGACCGGGGTACATCGTTCATGAGCGATGAGCTGCGTCGATACCTGCTCAGCAAGGGCATCGCCTTGAGCAGAACGACGAGCTATAACCCGCGGGGAAACGGGCAGGTGGAGAGGGAGAACGCGACAGTTTGGAAGGCTGTCCTTCTAGCCCTACGGTCAAGGAGTCTCCCAATCGCCCGCTGGCAGGAGGTCCTACCCGATGCCCTACATTCCATTAGGTCGCTCCTCTGCACGGCCACGAACGAGACCCCTCACAATCATTTGTTTGTCTTCCCCAGGAAGTCCACCTCTGGGGTCTTGCTTCCACATTGGCTAACGACTCCGGGACCAGTCCTACTCCGGAGACACGTGAGGAGCCACAAAACAGATCCATAGTCGAGAGGGTCCAACTGCTACACGTGAACCCTCAATACGCCTACGTCGAGCACCCCGACGGCAGGCAGGATACTGTCTCCCTGCGAGATCTGGCACCCGCTGGCTCGCCCACCGACCCCGACGCTTTCCCCACCGACCCCCCCCCCCCCTACCGAAGCTCCCCTCCCCGCACCGACTGCCGACCCCGACAGCGCCCCCCCCCCCCGCTCCAAGGCGGGCAAAGGCTCAGTCAACCGTGCTCCCGGATATACCACCATCAAAACCGACCGTATCCACGGCACCACCACCGGAGCGGAGAACGTCAGCATGGACGGTCAAACCACCCACAAGACTGAACTTATAACTCCACTTCACCCCTGACGGACTATGTGTTTTTTTTAAACAGGGGGTGAATGTGATGAATGGTATCAGTAGCTGCTGTAATGGTACCTTACCTTTAATACATTGCCCCTTTAAAACCGGGCTTGGAACCCTAGGGGACTCCGCCTCTGGCTCTGCCCCCAGGAAACGGTATATAAGATGAAGCTTACTCGGCAGCATGTGATGAGTACACTTCTCGGCTGCTGTTCAGTTCTCAGATGATTAAAGCCTTTGAATTATCTTCTCTCCTGTGTCGTAATTGAGGGTATCTCAGTGACATTTTGTTTTTGCAGCCAACCACAAGCTACTGCTCAGCTGTTCAGGGAGGATAAGGGAATCCCTCCAATCGCATTGGCTAGGATCCAATGTTGGGCACTCCTGTTCGCTGCATGCCAGTACTCATTCCAGCCCCACCCAGGCACACGATTGCTCAAGCTGATGCCCTCAGCCGTCTGCTGTTGCCTGTGAGCACCCCATTCCCACGTCTGGCAGCCATTGTGTGTGAGCCCTGTTACAGGACCTTCACAGTGGCTAATCCAAAATGAAAATGTTGGCCCGCAGTTATGTCTAGAGGCCTGGTTTCGATGGGGGTATTGAAAGGGTCGTGGGCAGCTGCTCGGCATGACAGGAGCATCAGAACTTTCCACCAGTGGCCTCCCTTAATTCTTGTGAATGGCCGGGGTGCCCATGGGTTCGCCTACTTGTGGATTATGCGGAACCATTTCTGAGCTCCATGTTCCTCATGTAAGAAGTATGTAAGCTGGTGTTCACATGTTCATGATAGAGAAGTCCCGTGGTACATTTTGCACCCGTGAAATCTATGAGGTCCTGATTAATGGGACACCGTTCAGTAGCAAAGAATTCACCATATTTATGAAGAGGAATGGCATTCTGCATATTCAAACCGCTCCTTGTTATCCCTCCTCTATGGTCCAGTAGAAAGGGCGGTCCAGACCTTCAAGTGGGGTTTAAAGAAGCAATCCAAGGGGTTGATAAGCACACGTTGTCAAGATGTTTGACCAGGTAGGCATCACCAAAGTGAAAAGCAGGTCTGTGCACAGCCATGCTTGTGTATTGCCTGGGAGTGAGTGGTGAGGGAGCATTTAAAACCAGCTCCCTCTTGTTAGAGGTAGGAAGTTCAGGTGTGAGTCAGGTGATTCAGATGATGAGCGAGCCAGTAATGTCAAGTATCTTGCGCGGGCTCATTTTTAGCACTAAGTGCCGCTGAATATGTGCCGCGATCTCGCCAGCCCTGCCATCGAGAAACATCTCGCGAAAGGGCAACATGGTAGCACAGTGGTTAGCATTGTTGCTTCATAGCAACAAAAATGACCCTTGAAATTTTTATGTTAAATAGTGCCCTATGTCTTTCAAAAGTTGAGCTTCCATGGGAAATGAAATGCTGGCCATACTGATGAAAGCCTCAATGAATGTCTGATATATATGGGCACAGTCCGTTATATGTTTCAACCGTGTTACTGGATTGAGATGGAGGAAGAAAAACTGAGGGTGGTAATGCTGGCTGCCAATTATACTGTTTTTCTTGTGTTGTTTTGGTTGCTTCTGGCATCCTTGCAGCAGAAGGCTCCCTGCAGATTGTTGCAGCTTATCATCTATTATTAATTAAAATCTGAGCAAGAAATGTTTCCAATCAGGAAGGGTAGAGATAAGGAAGAGCAAGGATGAGAAGATGCTGATGGAATCCCCTAAGACTAGTTTATTTTTTAAACAAGAAATTATTGGAGCTTGTAACAGTTTTGGGGACTTTGTTCACTGCAACCTATATGAAAATGGAACAGACAAAGGTGGTCTGGAAAATGAACCTGTAGAATGCTTTTGTGACAATTTTTCTTGGAGCAACATGTTATAGAACTAAATTAAGATGAAGCTATTTTAGTTCTAATATTGTGCAATGAGGCTTAATTAGCAATGTCATAATATAATAGCCATTGAGAAATAGTGAGCAGAATACAATTGAATTCCACATCAAATTTGAAAATAACATACTCCAAACACCAATAAGAACCTTAAATTTAAGCAATACCAATTAAATAGGAATGAGGGGAGGGCTAGCTCTGGATAATTGGTTAAATAGAGTAAAAAGAATGGCAGTAAAATGAACATTAGAAAACATTTAAAGAAATAATCCAAATTATTCAGCAAAAATATATTCCGTTGAAAACCAAAACCTCCTGATAGGTTGGAGAACAACCTCTCCACCCTGTGCCCTGGCGTGGCGGGGGGACCTGTTGGAATTCTTGACTCTTGAGAAGGTTAAGTTTGAACTGAGGGGAAGGATGGAGAGGTTCTAAAATTCATGGGCATTATTCATTATGCACTTTCAAGAACTGGATAACATTGAACATTAGTGGGGTGGGTGAGTGTGAGGGTTGGGGGAAGCGGGGGTGCTGTGTGTGTTAATAGCGACTGTGGGTGTTCCCTAATTCCTTTTTGTCATTTGTTTGTGTGAACATGCGGGCTAATGTTTGGGGTTTGGTGGGAGGATGGGATCATTGTTATTGATATGGGGATTGACATATTTGTTACTGATTATTGTTTATTGTTGGTGGGTGTAAATTTGGGAGAAAATGTGAAAAAGGAGGAGAATAAAAAATATTTTTTAAAAAATAAAACCAAAACCTCAGTGAGAAAGAGCTACAGTGGCTCAGGATAGTATTAGATGAAAAGAATAGACTATAATGTTGCCGATTGGGTATGTTATAAAGTGCGACCAAAATGTTAAGAAAATGGGAGAACAATAGAATATGGGAGTAAACTAGCCAGGAATATAAAACAAATTGTATACTTTTACAAGGATATAAAAAAGAAGTAAGCACGCAGGTACAGCAGGCAGTAAAGAAGGCAAATGGTATGTTAGCCTTCATAGTGAAAGGATTTGAGTACAGGAATAGGGATGTTTTACTGCAATTCTATAGGGCATTGGTGAGGCCACATCTGGAGTATTGTGTGCAGTTTTGGTGTCCTTATCTGAGGAAGGATGTTCTTGCTGAGGGAGTGCAGGGAAGGTTCACCAGGCTGATTCCTGGGATGGCGAGAATGACATATGGAGGAGAGACTAAGTTGGTTAGGATTATATTCATTGGAATTTAGAAGCGTTAGAGAGAATCTCATCGAAACTTATAAAAGTCGAACAGGATTAGACAAGGTAGATTCAGAAAGAATGTTCCTGATGGTGGAGTAGTCCAGAACTAGGGTTATAGTTTGAGGATAAGAGATAAAACTTTTTAAATTGAGCTGAGGAGAAATTTCTTCACCCAGAGAGTAGTGAATTTGTGGAATTCACTCCCACAAAAAGTAGTTGAGGCAAAAGCATTGTGTGATTTCAAGAAGAAAGTAGATATAGCTCTAGGGGTAAAGAGATCAAGGGGTATGGGGGGGAAGGCAGGATTAGGGTATTGAACTTGATGATGATCATTAATGATCATGATGAATGGCGGAGCATGCTCGAAGTCCAAACGGCCTCCTCCTGCTTCTATTTCCTATGGATGTTTCCTATGTAAGTTATCAAATGTAATACGCTGTTCAAGAAAGGAGGGAGAGAGAAACAGGGAACTACCAGGACTTGATGGTCTGAGCTTTCAGGAGAGGCTGGATAGGCTGGGATACTTTTCCCTAGAACGTAGGAGGCTTAGGGGTGATCTTATAAAGGTCTATAAAATAATAAGGGGCATAGATGAGGTAGATAGTCAATATCTTTTCCCAAAGGTAGAGGAGTCTAGAACTAGAGGGCATAGGTTTAAGGTGAGAGAGGAGAGATACAAAAGAGACCAGAGGGAAAATCTTTTCACACAAAGGGTGGTGAGCATCTGGAACGAACTGCCAGAGACAGCGTTAGAGACGGGTACAATTTTATTCTTTAAAAAACTGTTAGACAGTTACACGGTCTGCCAGGCCAAAACGGTGGCTGCGGTTCTTCTGGACACCATGCAACACTCTCCCCCCCGCCCCCGACCCCGGGCCCCGGCGCCAGACCTGCACAACTCTCCGGGCCCTCCCGGTCCCTTCCTGACCGCCGCGCGAATCCCCCCCCCGCCCCCGGGCCCCGGCGCCCGACCTGCACGCCTCTCCGGACCCTCCCGGTCCCTTCCTGACCGCCGCGCAACACTCCCTCCCCCGCCCCCAGGCCCCCGCGCCTGGCCTGCTTGTTACCCTCTCCCCTCCGGGGCCGCTCCTCCTAGCTCGCCGCCCCATGGCCCCCGCGCCTGGCCTGCGCGCCTCACCGCCCCCGCTCGCAGCCGCTCCACTCAGCTCGCCGGCACCGCTAGCCCCGCCCCCAGCAACCACGAGGGGCCCCACGGGCGCCGCCATCTTGGGGCGCCGACTCCACGTGCGGGTCCTGGGCGCCGCCATCTTGGGGCGCCGACTCCACGTGCGGGTCCTGGGCGCCGCCATCTTGGGACGCCGACTCCACGTGCGGGTCCTGGGTGCCGCCATCTTGGGGCCCCGACTACACATGCGGATCCTGGCCACCGCCTTCCGGGACTGGCACGCAAGATTCTTCCAGCATCTACTCGGACGCCGACGACGAATACGGATTTTCTCCACGGCTCGCGGCCATTCAGCTCGACCAGTCACGTCCACGCACGCTCGCCAAAAAGACAACGCTGGTCCACCTCAACGGCCACGAGACGGGCTGCCTGCTGGACTCCGGGAGCACGGAAAGCTTCATTCCCCCTGCCACGGTAAGACGCTGCGCGCTCCCTGTCCATCCGGTAAAACACAAAATCGGATTAGCCTCAGGTTCGGACTCCGTCCACATCACCGGGTGCTGCATCGCGGACCTCACGGTCCAGGGGAAGGTTTTTAAAAAAGATAAATTCCTTGTCCTCCCTGACCTTTGCGCACCGGCACTCCTAGGACTGGATTTCCAATGCAACCTGCAGAACTTGACCTTTCAATTCGGCGGCCCTATACCCCCCCCTCACTGTCTGCAGCCTCGCGACCCTCAAAGTGGACCCCCCCTCCTTGTTTGCTAATCTCACCCCCGATTGCAAACCCGTCGCGACCCGGAGCAGACGGTACAGCGCCCAGGACCGGTCCTTCATCAGGGCCGAGGTCCAGAGGCTGCTGATGGAAGGGGTCATCGAGGCCAGCAACAGTCCCTGGCGAGCCCAAGTGCTGGTGGTCCGGACTGGGGAGAAAAACCGGATGGTCATCAACTTGCCAGACCATCAACCGGTTTACGCAACTGGACGCGTATCCTCTCCCCCGTATTTCCACCATGGTAAACGATATCGCTAAATACAAGGTCTTCTCCACTGTAGACCTTAAGTCCGCTTATCACCAGCTCCCCATCTGCGCGAGTGACCGCAAATACACCGCGTTTGAGGCAGATGGGCGCCTCTACCACTTCCTTAGGGTTCCATTTGGTGTCACAAATGGGGTCTCGGTCTTCCAATGGGAGATGGACTGAATGGTCGACAAGTACGGATTACAGGCTACCTTCCCGTATCTTGATAATGTCACCATCTGCGGCCACGATCAGCAGGACCATGACGCCAACCTCCAGCAATTCCTCCAAACCGCAAAACTCCTTAACCTCACATACAATAAGGATAAGTGCGTGTTTAGCACCGACTGTCTAGCCATCCTCGGCTACGTAGTGCGTAAAGGAGTGATAGGCCCCGACCCCGAATGCATGCGCCCCCTAATGGAACTCCCTCTCCCCAGTACCCCCAAATCCCTCAAACGCTGCCTGGGGTTCTTCGCATACTACGCCCAATGGGTTCCCAACTACGCTGACAAGGCCCGTCCCCTCATTCAAACCACGACCTTCCCGCCGTCGACAGAGGCCTGCCAGGGCTTTAGCTGCATCAAAGCGGACATCGCAAAGCCACGATGCGCGCCATCGACGAGTCCCTCCCCTTCCAGGTCAAGAGCGACGCATCAGAAGTTGCTCTGGCGGCCACCCTGAACCAAGTGAGCAGACCCGTGGCCTTCTTTTCCAGAACTCTCCAGGCTTCCGAACTCCGCCACCCCTCTGTGGAAAAGGAAGCCCAGGCCATAGTCGAAGCGGTGCGTCATTGGAGGCACTATTTGGCCGGCAGGAGGTTTACCCTCCTCACAGACCAACGGTCAGTAGCCTTCATGTTTGATAATGCACAAAGGGGCAAGATCAAGAATGACAAGATCTTACGGTGGCGGATCGAGTTGTCCACGTACAACTATGAGATCTTGTATCATCCTGGGAAGCTCAATGAGCCTCCTGATGCCCTGTCCCGCGGTACCTGCGCCAGCGCGCAGATAGACCGCCTCCGCTCCCTCCACGCGGACCTCTGCCATCCAGGGGTGACCCGCCTCTACCATTTCATTAAGGCCCGCAACCTGCCTTTCTCCATCGCGGAAGTCAGGTCAGTAACCCGTGACTGCCACATCTGCGCAGAGTGCAAACCGCACTTCTACCGCCCCGAGCGCGCACACCTGATCAAAGCATCCCGCCCCTTCGAACGTCTCAGCATTGACTTCAAGGGGCCCCTTCCCTCTAACAACCGCAGCATTTACTTCCTGGCGGTAATTGACGAATTCTCCCGCTTCCCCATCGCCATTCCCTGCCCCGACATGACCACATCGACCGTCATTAAGGCACTCCTCTCCATCTTCTCCCTGTTCGGCTACCCCGCGTACATACACAGCGATCGGGGGTCCTCCTTTATGAGCGACGAGCTGCGTCAATTCCTGCTAAACAGGGGCATTGCCTCTAGCAGGACGACCAGCTATAACCCCGGGGTAACGGACAGGTCGAGCGGGAGAATGGTACCATCTGGAAGACCATAGTACTGGCCCTCCGGTCCAGAGATCTCCCTATTTCCCGATGGCAAGAGGTGATCCCCGATGCCCTACATTCAATCCGCTCACTCCTCTGTACCGCAACTAATCAGACACCTCATGAACGTCTTCTTGTTTTCCCCAGAAAGTCATCCTCCGGATCCCCTCTCCCGACGTGGCTGGTCACCCCCGGACCCATCTTGCTCCGGAAGCATGTGCGGGTGCACAAGTCCGACCCGTTAGTGGAACAAGTCCAGTTACTCCACGCTAACCCGCAGTATGCGTATGCGGAGTACCCCGACGGTCGACAGAACACGGTCTCCCTCCGGGACCTGGCACCCGCCGGCGTGCGGCCTTCCCCCCCTCCACCACAGATCCACCCCCCTGTTTTTTTCCCCCAGCGCCCCTCTCAGGTTCCCCCTTCCCCATCCATGGCATCTCCACAGCTAGCTCGGGTGACGGAGACTTTTCAAGGACCATCGCTCCCGGACTTCAGCGGAACTACCACCATTGGCCGACCTGACGTCACCTCCTCCACTGCGGCGGTCTGCCAGAACGTCACGGGCCACAAAAGACTGATCGAATCATTCTAAATTTCGACAGCTCCATAGACTTTTGTGTAATATCGCTTATTGTCTGGGCCAGTGGGAAGCCCCCAAATTCGATAAAAGAAAGGAGAGAAAATTTTTGTCCTCCCGGCTGCTACTCATATCACCAGTTCTCTCCCCACCCCCCACCCCCACCCTGGCTCTCGTTCATACCCGCCCCCCCCCCCCGGCTTCTTTCTCCGCATGGGATGAATGTGGTGATATGATTTGCATACCTGTCTGCCATTGGGGCAGAACACCGGCTTACCATTGGCCCTGGTGGGTCATGTGCCTCTCGACCGATTGGTCGAGAGGCTGAGTTAACCACGCCTCCTTGCCGAGGTATAAATAGTCAAACGTCCGGCGGTCGTCCATTTTATTGTAGACGACTGCAGGGCTAAGTTCTAGTTTATTAAAGCCTAACTTTTGTAAAGCAACTCGTCTCTCGTACAATTGATGGCACATCAATTGGGTATAGAGGGATATGGGCCAAATGCGGGAAAGTAGTAATAGCTTAGTGATAGATACTGGGCGACATGGACAAGCTGGGCAAAAGGGCCTGTTTCCAGTCTGTAAACATCTGTGACTTTAACTATTACTCTATAGGCCAGTTAGTTTGCTGTTAGCCATAAGCATGTTAAATAAGCATTGACAATGCACTTAGAAAAGCACAGTATGATTAGAACAAGTCAGCATGGTTTTAAGAAAGGGAAATCCTGTTAGACAAAGTTATTAGAGATTTTTGAGGATGTAGCTAGTAGGTTGGTAGATGAAACAGTAGATGTAGTTTCCTTGAATATCCATAAGACATTCAAGAAGGGACCACGCAGAAGGTTAATATACAAGATAAGGACTCAGAGTTGGGCGAGATATTTTCGCACAGACAAAGGATTGGTTAATGCACAGTAATGAAAGAATAGGGATGAATTTGCTTTTTCAAATTGTCAGGCTGTCACTAGTGGAGTGCAGCAAGGCTGGCTGCTGGGGATTCAGCTTTACAATCTATTTTAATGGCATTGATGAAGAGACGGAGTATAATGCATCTAAATTTGTTGATGGCACAAAGCTAGATGGGAATGCAAGCTATGAGGAGGGCCTAAAGAAACTGGGCAGCACGGTGGCCTAGTGGGTAGCCCAACTGCCTCACGGCGCTGAGGTCCCAGGTTCGATCCCGGCTCTGGGTCACTGTCCGTGTGGAGTTTGCACGTTCTCCCCGTGTCTGCGTGGGTTTCGCCCCCACAACCCAAAAATGTGCAGAGTAGGCGGATTAGCCATGCTAAATTGCCCCTTAATTGGAAAAAATAATTGGCTAATCTAAATTTATAAAAAAAAAGAAACTGCAAATAAATATAGGGTGCAAACTACCAGCCTCGTTGCACTCTCGCTTGAGCATGACACGGCTGTTAGATCGCGGGAAAGGACAAATGCGGGAACCGGGCCAGACGCCAATCGGTTTGCTATCTAACCAGCCTGCTCCTGTTGGCGAAATCAGGATCCCACCATGGCACGGTGAGAAACCAATAATCACCAATTAAAGGCAATCTCCACGCCATTAACAGGAACGATCCCCGATCTTTTTAAAAAAATAATTTAGAGTACCCAATTCATTTTTCCCAATTAAGGGGCAATTTAGCGTGTTCAATCCACCTACCCTGCACATCTTTGGGTTGTCGGGGTGAAACCCACGCAAATATGGGGAGAATGTGCAAACTCCACACAGACAGTGACCCAGAGCCGGGATCGAACCTGGGACCTCAGCGCCGTGAGGCAGCAGTACTGACCCACTGCGCCACCGTGCTGCCCCATGATCCCCTATCTAAAGGCCTCCTGTGATCTAACTGCCTCCCCATCGGTTACGCAAGCATCGATTAGTACACCTTTTTAAAAACATGAAGCTGGTGGAGTAGCTGCTGTAGGGATCGGAGAAGGTGAATAGCCATCTTCAAAGTCAGGCAACTAGCCCGGGGGCACTGGGGTTGCTGGCCCAGTGCTTGGTGGAAGGGGGGGAGTCTCTCCTGGTCTGGTGCCCCAGGGCCCAAGGGTCCACCATGCCACACCCTGGATCATCTGCACCCACAACGG
Source organism: Scyliorhinus canicula (assembly GCF_902713615.1). Lineage (NCBI taxonomy): Eukaryota > Metazoa > Chordata > Chondrichthyes > Carcharhiniformes > Scyliorhinidae > Scyliorhinus > Scyliorhinus canicula. Next base: position 40,624,277 of record NC_052159.1, read on the forward strand.
GGGCAGCTCCAGCTGTTGCCTATCTGTCCCACCGATACCCATTACCCCCACTGACCATGGCGGTACTCCAGGTCATGCTCCCCGCGTAGACAGCCATTGCCACTTCCTCCCAGGCGGCACTGGCTGCCCTGTGGCTAACCCACTGAGTCCCTTGGGGGAACAGGGTATCCTGTTGCGACTCCACTGTGTAGAGATGGGCCAGGCCCACATCCCCGAATCCTAGAGCTGGTCTCCTTGGTGGCACGGCTGCATACTGTGTGGGATTACCTCTGCAGGATTGGTTGAAGTGTTGCTTGCCTTCATTTAACGGGGGCTGGCGAGTGTGGTCCCAGCGAATCTGCCGGCAGGACAGTCATTTGCGGCGTGAAGCCCGTGGGGCACGGTTAAGTGGACCAATTAATGTTTGATACTGGTGCCGACCTCATCAGGTTGACCATCGGGAAGCTTGTAACAGTTCCCGCTCGTTACCACACATTTGCGTTAAATCGCACCCACAGACAGGTTAATGGAGTGTGAAACAAGGTGGCAGATGGAGTATTATGTGGGGGAGTGTGAGGTTACTTTGGTCATAAGAATAGAAAAGCAGAATATTTTTCAAAAGGGATGAAACTTGCAAACGTTGATTTTTGAAAAAACTTGGGTCTGTTCATCCAAAGATCACAAATACGTACAATGCAGGCACAACAGGCAATTAGGAAAGCAAATGTCATGCTTTTCTCAATTGCAAGGGGATTAGAGTACGCGAATAATGAAGTTTTGCTACAACTTCGGTGAGACCACACCTGGAATATTGTGTGCAGTTTTGGTCTCGATATTTAAGGAAGGATATACTTGGATTGGAGGCAGTACATCAAAGGTTTGGTTCACTAGATTGGTGCCTGGGATGACAGAATTGTCTTATACTGAGAGGCTGAGTAAGCAGGGTTTATATTCTCTGGAATTTAGAAGAATGAGAAGTTATCTCATTTAAAAATTCAAGATTATGAAGTGGCTTGACAGGGTAGATATTGAGATGTTCTATCCTGTGGCTGAGGAATCTAGAACAAGGGAGCACCGTTTCAGGATAAGGAGCCAATCATTTAGGACTGGGATGAGGAGATATTTTTTCACTCAAAGGGTTGTGAATCTTTGGTAATTCTCTACACCAGTCGGGTGTGAATGCATTATCATTTTTTAAAAATATGTTTTTAATTTTTCTAATTATGGGGTAATTTAGCATAACCAATCCGCATACTCTGAACACCTGTGGGTGTTAGTCCCACACAGACATGGGGAGAATGTGCAGATTCCACACGGACAGTGACCCAGGATCGGAATCGAACCCGGGTCCTCAGTGCCGTGAGACAGCAGTGCTAACTACTGCGCCACCCTGAATGCACCATCATTGAATATATTCAAGGCTTAGATGACTTTTGGTCTCTCAGGGCATCGAAAGATATGGGGACCAAGCAGCAAAGTGGAGTTAAAGCTCAAGAACAGCCATGACCATATTGAATGGTGAAATAGGTTCCAGAGGCCATATTGTCTGCTCCTGCTGCTATTTCTTATGCTGTTTTGTTGAGACAAAAAAATTGCTCAGTTCCATTCCTTGCTCTGTGGGTTAATTAATATTAATCAGTGGTGTGGTATGCGGTTGTGTGTTGACCTCAGTGTCACAGGCAAGAAAGAGTTTTGAGTTTTGCATGCCCTGATGAAAATGAGTGTACCATATGAGCATAGTATCCCTTTGGTTTTGAAGATCAGTATAGATAGATAACTGAGCTGTCACATGGAGATTGACAAGTGGGGTGATTTAAATGGTGAAATTATAGCCGTGAGTCACAACCTTCAGACAAGCAGTAATAAGAGAAGAAAATTAGACAGGAGTGCACAAACACTGCTGACTCAAGCTGTTGGGTTAATTTTCGCAGAATAAATGTTCTTGTATCCATACCTAATATTTATAGTAAGAAGTCTTACAACACCAGGTTAAAGTCCAATCGGTTTGATTTGAATCACTAGCTTTCGGAGCACAGCTCCTTCCTCAGGTGAATGAAACAGGTGGGTTCCAGAAACATATATATAGACAAAGTCAAAGATGCAAGAAGATACTTGAATGCGAGTCTTTGCAGGTAATTATGTCTTTACCGGTCCAGATGGAGCAACTGGAGAGAGGGATAATCACATGTTAAAGAGGTGTGAATTGTCTCAAGCCAGGACAGTTGATAGGATTTTGCAAGCCCAGGCCAGAGTGGGGGGGGCGTAATTCTCCGCAAGGCCCGACGCCGTCGTGAAACCCGGAGAGGTTAACGACGGCGTCGGAGGCCGCTCCTGGCCCCCTATTCTCCCCCCACCGGAGGGGCTAAGAGGGCCGTGCTGTAAATCTCGGCCGCGGGGCCTTGTCGCTGTCGTCAAGGCCCAGCGCGCCGAGAATGACGCGGCCGGCGCGCCTAATGACGTCAGCCGCGCATGCGCAAGTTCGCCGGCTCCAACCCGTGCATGCGCGGCTGACGTCACGACGGCTGACGGCTCAAACCCGCGCATGCGTGGTTGCCGTCTTCCCCTCCGCTGCCCCGCAAGACGTGGCGGCTTGATCTTGCGGGGCGGCGGAGGGGAAAGAGTGCGTCCCTTTGAGACGCCGGGCCGACGATCGGTGGGCACCGATCGCGGGCCAGTCTTCTCCCGAGCACAATCGTGGTGCTCACTCCCCTCTCCGCCCCCCACAAGCCCCATACTCACCTTTGGCGCGCTGTTCACACCGGCAGCGACCAGGTGTGGTTGCCGCTGGCGTGAACCGGTCGGGAACGGCAGGCCGCTCGGCCCATCCGGGTCAGAGAATCGCGGGTCGCCGTGAAAAACGGCAGCCCGCGATTCTCCGAGTGGCGTGTCGCAAAACGCGACACGCCATTTTGGGGGGGTTGGGAGAATTGCAGGGGGTGCCAGAGCGACCCTCCCACCCAGCGTGGGAGCGGAGAATCGCGCCTGGGGTGAATGTATTGCAACATGAATCCAAGGTCCCGGTTGAGACCGTACTCATGTGTGCGGAACGTGGCTATACGTTTCTGCATTGTCGCGCATCCTGAAGGCCTGGGACCCACCTCTTCTTTCACCTGAGGAAGGAGTTGTGCTCCGAAAGCTAGTGTTTGAAACAACCCTGTTGGACTTAAACCTGGTGTTGTAAAACTTCTTGCTGTGCTCACCGCAGGCCAACGCTGGCATCTCCACATCATAATATTTATAGAACTTTGATTGACAATAATGTACGTGATTTCAATGATGGCACGTCTTTTGGTACATGTACTGGTTATTCTTATAACTTTGACTCCAAATTATTATGTGGGAACATGGGTTTGAGCATACAAGAACAAGAGTCCCACCGAATAAAGTTATTGTAACAGGTGGGGACATTTGCTGTTATTTGTTCCTTTAAGTGCAAACATGTTTGGCAACATCATTTATACCTCTATGGATTATCTCCACAAATCAGAGTTGGAGGTAATTAAGACACTGACCTTTTTAGCTTAATTCATACTTAAAGCATGATGCTTTCAATATTTGATGTTTCTTTAATAAAGGCGAAAAGGAGTCAAGACAAGTAACATTAAGAAAATATTTATTTGTAACACGTACTATGTACAAAGGGGCCCGGTCAGACTTTACCGGGTCCTCTCTGTCTGTCGGTTGGTTCCTATCTGACCGACCTTATATGCACATGGTAATAGCCCGTAGTTAGCTCAAACTCCTCAACCCACACGGGGAAAACAGTCAAGCCCGCTGCATGTGCTCTGTGCAGGTTATTACAGTTTCTTTGAGGATATTTGATAGTCTTTATTTACAAAAGTTAAAGTCAGCTGATTAGCGGAAAGTGTAGTTCTCTCAAACACACACAAATATATTCTCATGTGTACCCTGTAATGTTAGAAAATAAGATCTCAATACCTGGATCATCTAAAAATGTACACAATGTACAATAGTGAGGAGATCAAAGAGCTAAACTTGATTTGCCGTCTGAAAGTAGAATTTGTATTTTTATTGGCTTTTTAATTTCAGGTTTGTGGAAAGGAAATGCAAATGGTGATATCAGCAATTCATGCAGTTTAAAGTAAGTTTTTGCAGGGAGAAAACTTAATTTAAACCCATGAATGAACAGAAGTACACGTCACATGAAGCAGAAATCTGATTCCTTGCCATTTGGCAGATCCTATTACAGGCCCTGTGAAAGGTACAGTCCATAATTAAAAGAGGCTTGAATTTACTTGTTTGTGCTGAATACTGCGTATTTTACGAAGTAGAGCTGGAATGAAGGTTGACCACAATTTCTAATTAAAATATTTTTTCTGTTTATTTGGTTGCCAGTTCTATCTGTTATTTACATCCTGAGTGCATTTGAAGTACCTTGCCCTTTTCGCTACATTGACACAGCTATATAAATGCAAGTTCTTGTTCTAGAGGCTGATGGTTGCACAGTTATTTTTACTTAATTACTATTCACAAATAACCTCAGTTGCAGTTAGTAGTTTACAAATCTCCATGTAACCATCCCAGTCTCTCCAATGGGAATTTTCTGTTTTGTTGAAGCTGACTTGAAAAAGCTTGTTGCACTAATATGCACCATGGCCATTTTTTCCCCACAGTTGCAGTTACCAGAAGCATGGGTTATCATCTGAAGTAACCTGATCATCCACTTACTTCTCAGAATAAACATTTGTGACTGTGAAGCATTCAGCTTCTACTTTTCTGAATCTGAAAGCAGAAACTGGGCTATACACTCGATTCTCACTTCCTTTAGGAGCCTGTGGCTCAAACAAAGGAGAGAAATCTAATGAGGTACAATTAAAAACAAAATACATCGTCATAGTGCCGCCATCACCAAGTTAAAAATAGTGACAAATGAGACAAGATAAATCAAGAAGTAATTATCAAGTTAGCTTGGGTTTTAAAAACCTGAAGACTGTAAGGAGTACACACTGAGCTACGTAAGAACTTTTGTGGGTCTTTCAAAAGTGTGAATCACAGAATTCGCAATGAATCCTGATTTCAGCCAAATGATGGCAGAGGGAAATCACACTGCCCAATGTATTTGGGGCTTAGACAGAAATAAGAAGGGTTATGATGGCTAGGTCAATCTACCAGTTAACATATATTCTAATGAGAAACTTGAGAGAGGATTTAGAGATGTTTCCCTCGATACAAAGAAAGTCCCTGCATTTATATAGTGTTATTCACATCCTCAGAATTTTCCAAAACGTCAATGAATATTTTTAAAGTGCTCTGATTGTCACTTGCAGGCAAACACAACAGCCAGTTTGTACACTGGAAAGTGGCAGCAAGATTTTTTACAATGTTGGTTGAAGGCTGAATGTGAACTAGGACACCAGGGCCAGGATTCTCCCGTACCCGGCGGGGCGGGGGGGGTCCCGGCGTACCAGAGTGGCGTGAACCACTCCGGCGTCGGGCCTCCCCTCTAAATGTGTGGAATTCTCCGCACCTTTAGGGGCTAGGCCCGCGCCGGAGTGGTTGGAGCCCCGCCGACCGACTCGAATGGCCTTTGGCGCCCCGCTGACCGGCACCACGGCTGGCCAAAAGGCTTTCGCCGGTCGGCGTGAGTCTGCCCATGCGCCGGAGCATCAGCGGCCGCTGACGTCACCCCAGCGCATGCGGCGTGGAGGGGGTCTCTTCCGCCTCCACCATGGTGGAGGCCGTGGCGGCGGCGGAAGAAAAAGAGTGCCCCCACAGCACAGGCCCGCCCGACGATCGGTGGGCCCCGATCACGGGCCAGGCCACCGTGGGGGCACCCCCCTGGGGCCCCCCCCCCCCAGGACCCCGGGCCCGCTCGCGCCACCTGCTCCTGCCGGCACCACAGCTGGTTCAAACCACTTCGGCGGGAGAGGCCTGACAGCGGCGGGACTTTGGCCCATCGCGGGCCGGAGAATCGCCGTGGGGGGGCTCGCCGACCAGCGCGGGGGGCCCGCCGACCAGCGTGGCGCGACTCCCGCCCCCGCCGATTCCCGGGTGGCGGAGAATTCCGGCCACAGCGGGGGCGAGATTTACGCCGGCCCCGGGTGATTCTCTCCGACCCCCCGGGGGGTCAGAGAGTTCCGCCCCAGGTCAGTACTCCTGCTCTTCTTGGAATGGTGTCAAAGTATTAATGCAAAAATAAAGTAAATTTTACCTTGGTCAGCTAGGTGAGGGACCGCCTTCATCAGGAGCACCTTCTGAGTGTGCCACCCTCCACTTAAAGCCCAGTGACCCCTGGACCTCCATCTCCCTCATCCTGGCCTATCCCCCAAAATCCCAATCGCAGCCCCCTGCCCCTCATGACCACCCAAACATTCCCGACCCTCCCCACCCAGGAACCTCTGCCACTTATCTTTACTTTGGGTCCCAGAACTTGTACCAGGTAGTTCCCTGCAGCTCTGCACTTGATCCAATTGACCAGCAGCTCTTCAAGATGGGACTTCCTCCCGAGTGAGGGGTGGAAGTTCCACCTTATTCCAATCAATGCTCGTTAAGGCACAATATGGCATCGGGGCTGCTAGAGTCGGTGGGGATGAGTTTTGCGCTGACTGTTCGGATGGTGGAGGCCAAGCCTTCACCATCCTGAAGATTTTGGCCATGATCTTTTCAAAGATATTTGGTTTATACACTGTGTAAAACCAGGGCCTGAACTTCAAACACCCCAGCCAGTGGAATTTAGGCAGGGGTAGGAGTGTGAAATAGGATGAATGGACTTCCTGCTGGATTCTTGCCTACCCTGACTTCTCAATGATATTGCGATGGGGCAGAAGAGGCCTCGGATGGGAAGCCCACCCTTGCCCCAGTTTGTCGGCTGATGGGAGGATTTCCCAGGTGTGTGGTGTGATGTTCTCTGTCTTCTTTGTCTGGATATCTTGAATGCATAGTGTTGAACAAAGAACAGCAAGCTAAGTAAATGAACAAAGCTGATTTATTAACGCTACTTATATTAGGTTTGAACGTATTCCCAAGTATAAGGTTGCTAAAATAAACTATGCTATAACTCTAACTACAGAACACTCAAAACACAACTGCTCTTTCTCACATCTAAACATCTTCTCCTCAGATCAAGGGTCATCTCATGATATATATGTGACTGCTCTTGATCATCAACTGGTGAGAAGAAGTATTTACATGCAATTGTTAACCCTTTATCTCCCATACAATATCCATATTATCACATGTGGGAAGCTCAAAAATGATTAGGTTTATACCTCGGCAGAAAGGGTTGGAACCGCTGCCATCAGAAGCCCCTTTCTAACTGCAGGCACCTCCCACTTAAAGTCTGGTGGCTGCTGAACCTGCCTCCCCCCCCCCCCCCCCCCCCCCCCCCCCAATCACCCACAATCCACCTCTCCAGGCCTTCCTTCCCAGCCCTGTCCTGAGACCTTAAAAACTGACCTGTCAGTCCAGTGCCGGGACATAGGCTCCGTCATCTTCATGAATTTCCGCTTCTGTCTCTGGAAGGACTAGATTTGAACAGCAGCTCTCAAAGGTGGGACTTCCTCCACAGTGAGAGGCAGCAATCCTGCCAGCAGCCAATTGATGGTGATTCATGCGTGAAATTTCTGCTGGCAGGTAGAGTGGATAGGATTATGCTCCTCACCAACTCTTCAGAAGGCAGAACAAGAAACCACGTCATCTAAAATATCCTGGCCCAGGAGTTGGGTGTGAAAAAAAGTTTTAAGGGTTAATTTCACTTTGATGTCTAAGCTTTTCTTTAATTCAGCAATTAACTAAAACTACTGTCTACGTTAAGAGTTTATTCTAGACTTAATCACAGATAGCCAATCTTTCTGAGGGCAGCTGTAGCTAGTTAAATAGGGAGCTAGCTTAAACTGGTTTCTGAGCTTCAGTAGAGCTTGAATCATTTGATTTTTCAGAAAGTATAAGTAGAAGGGTTTCTCAACACTGCCTGTCTGCACTGAGTACTGCTTGAGTGCACAGAATTTTGTATTTTGAGGTCCAATCAATTCAATATACTAAAGGAAACAAACTGACGGACAAATTAAAAGAGGTTGCTCCTGGTAGGAGTTCTGCCCAAAGAACAACGGAAACTTGACAACATCAAATCATCATGTGAAAAGAGGGTTTGATAAAGAAATCTAACCCCTGCATGACCCACCCAGCAAGGAATTAGTGCACAGAATGTCAAGCTGGGAGTTTGGTGATGAGGGGAACTATCAATTAATTAAGAAAATAAATGTGATTAACACAATGAAGGTGGCAGGATGGGTGATATGTCACAGCTGCAGCATGTGGGAGTTCCTGGATGCAACTGAAATTCATGGCAGTACATCTCTAGTAAGGGAACTTGTTTGCATGGAGTCAGGAGAGATAGGAAAGGTGTTGAATGAATACTTTTCTTCAGTGGCCCCAAGGATAGGGGCCATGTTTTTGAAGATGAGAGTGTGATACAGGTGGGTAGGCTGGAGGAGGTAGATGTTCTGAGGAAGGATGTATTAGCAATTTTGAAAAACCTTCGGGTCGACAAGTCCCCTGGGCCAGATGGGATATATCCTAGGATTCTTTGGGAGGCAAGGGATGATATTGCAGAGCCTTTGGCTTTGATCTTTGGGTCCTCATTGTCCACGGGGATAGTGCCAGAGGACTGGAGAGTGGTGAATGTTGTTCCTCTGTTCAAGAAAGGGAATAGGAATGATCCTGGTAATTATAGGTCGGTTAGTCTTACTTCGGTGGTCGGTAAATTAATGGGGAAAAGGTCCTGAAGGATAGGATTTATGACGATTTGGAAAGAGGCAGCTTAATCCGGGATGGTCAACATGGAATTCTGAAGGGTAAGTCTTGCCTCACAAATTTGATTGAATTATTTGAGGAGGTAACTAAGTGTGTAGAGCAGTTGATGTCATATACATGGATTTTAGTAAGGCGTTTGATAAGGTTCCCCATGGTCGGCTCATGAAGAAAGTAAGGAGGTGTGGGATAGAGGGAAATTTGGCCAATTGGATAAGTAACTGGCTATCACATAGAAGATGGAAAATGTTCAGACTGGAGACCAGTTACCAGCGGCATACCAAAGGGATCAGTGCTGGGTCCTCTGCTGCTTCTGATTTTTATCAATGATTTGGAGGAGGGGGCTGAAGGGTGGGTCAGTAAATTTGCTGATGACACCAAGATTTGTGGAGCAGTAGATGAGGTGGCAGGCTGTTGTAGGCTGAAAAGAGACATTGATAGGATGCAGAGCTGGGCCGAAAAATGGCAGATGGAGTTTAACCCTGATAAGTGTGAGGTGATTCATTTTGGTAGGAAAAATTTGAATGCGGATTACAGGGTCAACGGCAGGGTTCTGAGGAATATGGAGGGACAGAGAGATCTGGGGTTCGTGTCCACAGATCTCTGAAGGTTGCCACTCAAGTGGATAGAGCCATGAAGAAGGCCTATAGTGTGTTAGCGTTTATTAACAGGGGGCTTGAGTTTAAGAGCCGTGGGGTTATGCTGCAACTGTACATGACCCTGGTGAGACCACATTTGGAGTATTGTGTGCAGTTCTGGTCACCTCATTATAAGAAGGATGTGGAAGCATTGGAAAGGGTGCAAAGGAGATTTACCAGGATGCTGCCTGGTTTGGAGGATAGGTCTTATAAAGAAAGGTTGAGGGAGCTCGGGCTTTTCTCTTTGGAGCGGAGGAGGATGAGAGGCGGCTTAATAGAGGTTTATAAGATGATGAGGGGGATAGATAGAGTGGATGTTCAGAGACTATTTCCTCGGGTGGATGTAGCTGTTACAAGGGGGCATAAGGTTCGGGGTGGGAGATATAGGAGGGATGCCCGAGGTAGGTTCTTTACTCAGAGAGTGGTTAGGGTGTGGAATGGACTGCCTGCTATGATAGTGGAGACAGACACTTCAGGAACTTTCAAGCGGTTATTGAATAGGCACATGGAGAACACCAGAATGCCAGGGAGTGGGATAGCTTGATCTTGGTTTCGGACAAAGCTCGGCACAATATCGAGGGCCGAAGGGCCTGTTCTGTGCTGTATTGTTCTATGTTCTATGTAATTGTCTCGGTGCTGGTTTGGCTCACTTGGCTGCTTGTGCTGTGTGAGGCCAACAGCGAGGGTTCAATTCCCGTACCTACTGAGGTTATTCATAAAGGCCCCGACGTCTCAACCTTGCTCCAAGCCTGAGGTGTGGTGATCCTCGGGTTAAATCAGCACCAGTCAGCTCTCCCGCTTAAAGGAAAAAGCAGCCTATGATCATCTGTGACTTTGGCGACTTTACCTTAAGTGTCTGCAACTTGTTGAGCTATGGCTCAGAGTTAATTAACTCATTCCATTGCGACACATCAGGATGGGTAAAGATTCTTGGACATTTTATTCCAGAACAAGAGTGAAGGTTGCCGTGTAGATGAGCTGCTGACCATGGCATCACATTACAGAAGCCATTCAAGCCAGGGTAGGGAAAATGAATGTAATGGAAGTAGGGGACAGTGTAGTCATGAGCATAGACACTGTTCTCTGCAGCTGAAAGGAAGAATCCAAAAGGCTATGTTGTCTAATCGATACCAGGGTTCGGGATGTCAGCTCAGGGCTGGAATGGAACTCACAATGGGAAGGGAAGGATCCAGTTGTTGTGGCCAATGACAAGGTAGAACTAGGAAAGATGTTCTGCACAGAGAATATGAGAAGCTAGGCACTAAATTAAAAAGCAAAATCTCTAAGTTAATAATCCTGAACCATGTGCAAACTGGCATAGGGTAATTACAATTAGATAGATTAATGCATAGTTCAATAACTGGTATAGAAGAAGTGGGTTTGGTTCATGGGGAACTGGCACCAATTTTGGAGAAAGTAGGGGCACGATCTATTGGCCTCGCCGCGCCCAATTTGGGACACGATGAGGCTGGTACATCTTGAAAGAAGCCTTGTACAATATTTACCTGCCTTGTTACATCTCACGAGATCTCAGGCGGCGCGCGATCTGGATCCCACACATTGAAGTCGGAACGCAGATTTGGATATTCAAATGAGCAGTTAGTCTCACTTGAATATGTCCATACAGGATCTACCCAGCGCCTGGGACTTAACGACCTTGCCTCAGAGACCCCGAGCGGCGACGTTTAGCAATGGTTTCCACAAACGTGGACCAGGCGGACTGGCATTTGGCGAGCGGTCTCCCTGGCAACGGGGGGCCCTTTGTGGTCAAGCTCTAGTGAGGGTGGTACCCTAGCACCTTTGATGCCACCCATGAACAATGGCACTTCCATCTGGGGAGCACCTTGGCAGTGCCAGGGTGCCCAAGTGGCATTGCCAGGCTGACAATGCTATGGTGTCCAGGTGGCATCATGCTCATGCCAGGGATTGGGCCCAGGGGTGCCCTGTCCTTACAAGATGGAATGACCCCTTTATTGGTGAGATTGGGTGTGGGATGGGGGGGGGGGGGGGTAGTGCTGGAGGCCACAGTAGAGGTCTAGAGATTGGGTCGCCATTTAAGAACGGGACTATGTGCGGCCTCGGCAGGGTGTTCCTCACCAAGGTCCCAAAATGAAGCAGAGTTCTGTTCAATAGCGGGGTTGTTCTCAATGCTGCGAATGGCAGGAAACACCCGGATAAACGTGCTCGACACAGGACTCTGTTTTATTTTTGTTAAATCGACCAAGGGTCTGTACTGTTGACATGGACTTCACCTGAACTGTGCTGGGGCCAGTGTTCTACTGAGTTGCATAATTAGGGAAGTAGAGAGGAACTTATGACTACAATTTTTTTTCTAAGTGCTGCATTAAACGACGGAGAAAGCTGTTGTTTCCATGGTGATTTCAATGCATCAATTCCCGCCCATCGTCATACTTTGTCGATGCCAGGAAAATTTTTTTTTTTTTAATTTAGAATATCCAATTATTTTTTTTCTAATTAAGGGGAAATTTAGCATGGCCAACCCACCTAGCCTGCCCAGCTTTGGGTTGTGGGGGTGAGACCCGCGCAGACTGGGGGAGAATGTGCAAAGATGGACAGTGACCCGGGGCCGGGATAGGACCCAGGTCCTCAGCGCCATAAGGCAGCAGTACTAACCACCACGTCGCCTGTCAGTGAAAATTCTGACCACAGTATAAATCAGGAAATTTAAAATATGTTTTGCATTAATCATGGGAGATTTCAAATTTCATGCAAACTGAGCAAACTTAATTTGTTTTGGAGGACACATTCTTGGAATTTATGCAAGATGGTTTTCTATAGCAGTATGTTTAGGAACTAACTAGGGAATGGCCTATTTTAGATCTAGCATTGTGCATTGAAAAAGGGCTAATTAACAATCCCATAATAAAGGAGCCTTTAGGAAATAGTGACCATAATATAATGGAATTTTACATTAAGTGATGTAATTCAATCAGTTATCAAACTGGGGCAAGGTATTACCTCTGTTCTGTTTGATATATATTAATTATCTGGACTTGGACATAACTTCAAAATTTGCAAATGACACAAAACTAAGAAATGCATAGTGGCAAACAATGGGTAGGCACATGATATTTAATGGAGAAAAGTGTGAGTAATACATTTAAATGAGGAGAGCCATTAAACTAAATTCTGCAAGTTTAAAATGAATGCATAAGCAGAGATATCTGGGGCTCTGTATGCTAATATTTGAAGCATGACAAGTTGAAAATACTGCAAACAAGCATATAGAATGATCAATTTCATAAATACAGGGGTAGAGTTCAAAAACAAAACTTTTCCAAAGCACTTGTCAGGCCCCAGCTGGAGCACTGGATTTACTTGAATCATACCAGGGATGTGAAAAGATTGTAGGAACTGGAATCATTCTCCTTAGTGCAGTGAAGAGTTAGAGGAGGTTTGATAGATGTGTTCAAAATCATGAAGGGTTCTGATGGAGTAAATAAAGCTAGCAAAAGGATCAATAACAAGAGAGATTTATTGTAATTGGCAAAAAAAGCAAAGACTAACTGAGATAAAATAAATTAAGCAGCAGGTCGTTATGATCTGAAATGCACTGTCTGCAAGGGTGGTGAAAGCAGATTCAATATCAACCTTCAAAAAGGAATTGGATAAATAGTTGAAAGGGAAACATTTGCAGAGCCACCCAGAAAGTGCAGGGATGTGGAGGTAATTGGATCGCTTTTCCAAAGAGCTGGCACAGTCTGATGAGTTGATTGGCCTTATTCTATACTGTATTACTGTATGATTCTATTACACGAGAGTGACGCTTTTCCATTTCTGACACAAACAATCCTTAAAACTGCCTCGATGGTACCACTAATTAGTTTCAATTCAGGAGTAGTTTTGTTCTTGGGCATTGGAGTGAGATTGCTTAAACCAATTTAATATAGCAGTTTTGTAGACAGCAGCTGAATACACTTTCATACCATTAGGGATTTAAGTCAGGTCTCGAATTTGAAAAGCCAATTTTTACTTGACACCTAAATAGCTTTTGAGAAGATGTGAGAAAAAGTAAGGTGAAAATGTTGATTGCTGAAAAATCACAAATAATTGGGCCTATCATAGCTATTGGGTAGATTTGCAAAGCACATGTAAATGTGTTGACTGCATTTTTGAAGGGCAACGAGCAGAAAATTATAGTAATTTAACCATTATATTGTTAAAGGTGGTAGAATTGAGGACATGCAGTGTGAGGAAAGTTTTGAGTGTTGTGTGTAATTATCAGCAAAAGAATAGATATGCTTGGATGATGAGTGGAAGAAATAGAGCACGAGCTATCAAATACAACATAGATAGCAATTTAAAAGGAAACAATACCACAACAATCGTGGGCGTTCATATGATAACCCTTCAGACGTGCACCAAGTCAGATCTTGTCAAAGCCTTTGAAGATGTTAAGATCGCGATAGATGATTGATTTAATTATTTCCATCTCCAAAGAAAAACACACCATTGGATCTTTCTTTCTCTCTGTTTCATTTACATTCTGTCTTTCTTGTCTCAATCCAAATACTTTAGCTTTTCTCTTCCACATTTCTTACTGCTTTGTTTTTATGTTTCCCTCCTCTTTCACTCAGTTACTTTTGCTTTGTGTCTCAGTGTTCAAATACCTAGGTGACAGGGTTGTGGTGGATAGGAGAAAATAGTGGAAAACCTTTGACAAAGGGAAGGTAGAGACCATGGCGTGTCATGATCCCTGCACCTCTGATGAACCATCAATCGAACGCAAGACGAGTTGCTATACAAAAGTTAGGCTTTAATAAGCTAGAAATTAGCCCTGCGGTCGACTACAGTAAATGGACGACCGCCGGGCATTCTGGGTATTTATACCTCGCTCTGGAGGCGGGGTTAACTCAGCCTCTCGACCAATCGGAGAGCCGTCACATGACTGGTCTCAACCAATCGGTCGAGAGGCACATGACCGACTAGGGTCAATGGTAAACCAGTGTTCTGCACCAATGGCAGACAGCCAAGCAAATCATACAACCACAACCCCACAGTCCACCAAGGAAAAAATGGCTGCCATGCAGTCATTTAACAGTTTCCATTAATATGCTGGAAGTGGGATTTTCACCTCAGAGAGCTGGAGACCTGGCACTCCCAGAGTGCAGTGTTGCAATCAGCTTGCAAGTCTCTAAAAAGTCTCTATACAACAGCAGCTAAACATCTAACAAATGGTAGCAGAGGATGGTTGCTGTGCATACGTGAAGGGTTAAAAGATGCAACTATCATATATCTGGCTGAACCTAGGGTAAAGATGGCCGGATATGACTGCCCCTTCTTATTTTCTGAAAGGGGATCGTACGACCAATGGAGAAGTGCAGTAGTTATGTGGACTAAAGTAACTGCCTTGAGAAAGAGAAAACAAGGTATGGCATTGGCTCTTTCTCTACCTTATGACAGTAAAATCCAAAGCAAAGTGTTTTCTGAGCTGGAATTGGAACAATTAGACTCAGAAGAAAGTCTGGAGACTCTATTACATTATATGGATAAGATTTATAAAAAGGGTGACTTGTTAAGTGCATATGAAGCATGGTCGGATTTTGATAGGTTCCGGAAAATAGAGATTTCTCCATGGAAGACTATATAATGGAATTTGGCAGACTATATAAAAGGCTGCAGAAACACAACCTGGAATTTCCACAGTCTGTGTTGGCCTTTACTGTGCTAGAGTGAGCAACTTGGTAGGCTCCTGGTTTTGACTGAGTTCAGTTTGCAGATAAGGATACCTTATTCGATCAGATGACAGAAGTTTCAAAAAGTTTCTGGGGAAACATTTGATTCCAATGGCTCTGATGATCCAAATAGGTCAGTCTGCAATAAAGCAGAATATGGAAGATACACTACTAACAGGATTGCGAAATTTCACAGCTACAAACAGGTTCCAAGACTATAGAAGGAGATTATGAAGATAGAAACCCAGTTGGAACCTACAATAGGAAAATGAACCCCAGAAATGCCCGGGGTATGATAAATCGATGTTTTTATTGTTACTCTCAATGCCATTATGCTTTCAACTATCCAACACGTTATAATAGCATATTTGAAGTGACACATGACACGGAAGAGTCAGAAGAGGAAAAAGATAGTGACCAGAAAGAAGGCACTGTCCTATTATCAAGCAGTTTTACGCTGGTAATGAGGGTGTTGGTTGCAAAATCCTTCAATTGTGCTGTATTGAACAGTGGCTGCACATCTACTGTGTGTGGGATTGACTGGTTAAAATGTTACCTGGACTCCTTGAATGCTGAAAATCGTAACAAGGTTAAGGAATTTGAAAGTTCCACAAGTTTCAGATTTGGGGATGATAATACTCTGAAGTCACTTAAAAGAGTGGTGATCCCTTGCAATATTGCCGGAGTGAATCATTTCATTAGCACGGATGTTGTATCAAGTGAGATACCTTTGCTTCTGAGCAGACCGTTGATGAAGAAAGCACACATGAAACTGGATAGGGAACAGGATAAGGCAACAGTTTTTGGAAAGACGGTGGACTTACAATTTACACAGTCGGGTCACTATCGTATTCCATTACTGACAAATAACATTTCAAGTACAGTTGTTAAGGATGTGTTCATGGCAGTTGAAAATGGAACTTTAGCTGATAAAAAACTTGTTGTATTAAAGCTGGATAGGCAATTTGTGCATCTGTCTCCTCGGAGGCTGAATTTTTTTTTAAAGGATGCAGGGGTAAGGGATGAAGACTATACTAAACTGATAGAAACTGTGAAGTTTGCAGGAAGTACAGAAGGACACCAGCATGACCGATAGTAACCCTACCTTTGGCCAGAGATTTTAACGACATTGTGACCATGGACCTTAAGATCTGGGATAAAGCCAATAATATATTTATTTTTTTAGATTTAGCAACCAGATTTAGTCAATCAACAATCGTACGAGGTAAAGAAAAGAGAGTAATTCTGGATCAAATCGTGGAAAAATGGATAGGGACAGGAATGGACCCACCGGCAAAATTCCTTGCGGAAAATGGGGGAGATTTTGCTAATGGTGAGTTTAGGGATATGTGTGAAAACGTGGATATCACAGTTATGAATACGGCTGCGGAATGCCCATTTAGTAATGGTGTGTGTGAAAGAAACCATGCGGTAATAGATGACATGCTCTGGAATATTTTGGCAGATAGACCAAACTGCAAGCTAAATTCAGCTTTAGCATGGGTGGTAGAATTCATTGCAGATGGTTGGGGGCTATAATCCCTATCAATTAGTGTTTGGTAGAAATCCTAAAATTCCGTCCATTTTAGATGACCAGTCTCCTGCTTGGTAAGGGACTATAATTAGCTCTGCCTTTGCTGAGCATTTAAATGCATTACATAGCAGTAGAGAAGCTTTTTTGGAAGCAGAAGTTTCTGAAAGAATTCACAGAGTTTTAAGACATAATGTATGGCCATCAAAACCCGTTTTTCAGCAAGGAGACATAGCATACTATAAGGGAGACAATTTTAATGAATGGAAAGGCCCAGGGTAGATCATAGGCATAGATGGCAAAATAATTATTTTGCAACATGGCAATCAAACTGTTAGGGTACATTCATCAAGGATAATGGGTACAGATTACAAATTTTCAAATTTAGTCAGAGCAGACAGACATGACGAGGAACCAGAGTCATCTGGTATGCACGTCTTACAGAACGATGAGGACCAGTTAACTGATATAGACAGGGTTTCTGTAGAGGAACACAACACTTTTGATGAATTAGAACAGGCCAATTTTCCGAAAGGACAACTGCCAAAAGTTGGTACAAAAGTGACATACTTTCCTGAAGGGTCTAGTCAATGGAAGGATGCAACTGTTATTAGTAAATCAGGGAAGGCCACTGGAAATTATAAACATTGATTGAATGTACAGCATTCAGGGGAAGGAGTCAAGACAATGGATTGGGAATACGAAGTTCAAAAATGGAAGGCACATAAATGCAGTGCCAGTTCAGATAGTACATAGATAGTGAACAGGTCCACTGGAAAAGGTTGAGAACTATTGAAAGGACATCCCACAGCAGAAGGGAAAGATCAAGCAGTAGCAGTACAGAATGAGATACCAGGCGGGAGAAGGGACGTAGTTTATCAAGATCTCGGAACATGAGTAAGACTACAAATACTAATAGGAGTAGAAGCCCACATGCACGTGAGATTTTGGTGACTTCCAGTAAATTAGATGAGAAAGTTATCAAAGATGTCAAACAGCAAGAACTGCATAGTTGGAGTGAATTTGGGGTATACACGGAGGTACCAGATAGGGGACAAAGAGCTCTATCCCACAGATGGATTTGCATGGAATAGCTTCTTCCGGATGGAACTTATAAGGCAAAGGCCAGGCTTGTGGCAAGGGGATTTGAAGAAAGCTCAGAAGATCAGGATTTAAGGGTAGATTCACCTCCGGCCACAACGGTTATTTTAAAGATCTTCTTGGCTCTATTAGCCACAAAGGCATGGGAATGCAAATCTATAGATATAAAAGCTGCCTTTTTGCAGAAGCATCAGCTGCAGAGAGACATTTTTCTACATCCTCCTAAAGAAGCAGCTAACACAGAAGGGGTACTCTGGAAGTTGAACAAATGTGTATATGGATTAAATGATGCGTCTAGAGTCCGGTACTTTTTGGTAAGGTCAGTTTTGTTAAAGTTAGGCTGTTGCCAGCTGAAAGCAGATCCGGCAATGTTTTACTGGCACTATAAAGGAATTCTATCTGGCATCTTTATGATGCATGTCGATGATTTTTTGTGGGGTGGGATTAGTGATTTAGATGCTATTGAATTCCCTGGTTTGAGGAAAGAATTCAGGGTTGGAAGTCAGGCTTCCGGTGCATTTAAATATATTGGACTGGAAATCGGACAGACTAAGTTAGGGGCAACTTTACGTCAGCAATCTTATTTGGAAAGCATCAGCCCAATAGCAATTAGTCATGGCCGGGTTTCACAAAAAGATGCAATGATTTCAATGATGGAAAAAGAGCAACTGCGAAGTTTAATTGGACAACTGAATTGGTTAGGTAGACAGACTCGACCGGACGTGAGTTTTGATGTCTTTGAGTTGAGTACAAAAATTAATGATCCCAAAGTGGAAGACGTAATAAGAGCAAATAAAGTGTTGGCCAAACTAAAAATGCAGGAGTGTGTTTTGAGGTTCCTTGTTTTATGTGATCATAGGCACTTGAAACTCATAATTTATAGTGATGCGTCCTATGCAAATTTATGTGATGGGGAACAATCGTAAATGTTGCCCTCTTGTGTGGGAAACAAAGAAAATAAGGAGAGTGGTCAAAAGCACTTTGGCTGCTGAGAAGTTAAGCTTTGTAGAGGCGGTGGATGTGACCTTTTATATATCTCAGATATTGACAGAAATTTTGGGATTAGGGGATTTGGGTAATATACCTATTGAATGCCACATTGACAATAAATCCCTGTGGGAAAATGTGCACTCTACAAAAAAGTGTCAATGAAAAAAGGTTAAGGATAGACATCGCATGTTTGAAGCAAATGTTGGACAGAGGGGAAATAGCAAAAATTAAATGGATCGACAGTAGCTATCAATTGTCAAACCATTTTACAAAAAGAGGGGCTAGCTCACAGAAACTTTTGGATATTGTTAATGAAGGACGCCTGTTTCTGTGACTTTCTTTTCTTCCAAAAAAAAGGAAAAAAAGAAGAAGGGGGTAAATTGCCTGTGTGTTTCTGAGTTTCTTGTAATTTTGTTTTCACCTAATTATCTTTTTTCTCCAAGGAAGGGGAGACTGTTAAGTAATGGGTTAAGAGACTTTCCAATTAGTTGTCTCATTTATGTTAAGTATCCAATAATTGACACTGATTATGTAAAGAGGCTTCAGGTGGCCTTTGTGTCAGGTGATACGAAGATGTAGTTTTGTGCAGAGTCTGTTAAAGTGAAATAAAGTACCCTTGACTCTTTATACAACAGCAGCTAAATGTCTAACACCACTCAGTGTTGCTCTGGCCAGTAGGAGATCAACTGAACACGGCCATTGGAAAACCCTTTGAAATGTAATTTTCCCCTTTGCAGGAATTGGATCAATTACATAGCAGTTTATATAATTCCCTACAGTCACTGGCGGGGCACAAGACAATTAATACCAGTTATGTGCATAAAGTGGTTTGGCTATATTTCCTGATTGGTAATTGCAAATTTATGTTGTTCGACTAATTTTCTATTTTTGTCCCTTAAACACACAACTGTTAGTGCAGTGAGTCCAGTTACTATTAAGTCAAATTACTCGTGTCCATTTCAACCTGAAGCAGATCAAGTGACGGGGCTCTATGTGCAAAGGTCGTGAGTAATCTGGTAACTGATGTGAAACTAATCTTGTGCTACCCTTGTAATATTTGTGATCAGCCACGATTCAGATAATGCCTGCAAACAAAGTTCATGCGGTCTCATTCTATTGACTGGGTTAATGTTGAGTATATTTTGTCAATATGATAGACAAGACATTCTGATAGCAGTAAATTAGGTCTTCCCACACAGGTATTTACAATTCTGAATATTTTAGTTGCCTAAGAGTGTTAATCTGTCATCTGCTGTTTGAACAATAATTCCAGCAGAATGGAATGTGTACGGCATCCAGGCCATGAGCTCAGTGAAACTCAGAGAAAGAGAGAGATACTCTTTGAGAAAATTAGTCCTGCTGAATCCCTGGCATGATTGCACTTGATACTGTTATTTCACCAATATAGGGAAATCTGTTCATTGATTGCTGTAGATACCAGCATGAAAATGTCTTGACTCTGTGGATGTTATTTTCTAGAAATTTAAATGTAAGAACATAAAAACATACAAATCATAATAATAAAGCAAAATAATAATAAATACTATTATTAAGGGTATGAGGAGCAGGAGGTCCCTCAAATCCCATTCAATAAGAGCATGGTTGATTTGATCATGACCATCATAGGATATAAATAGATTGGAGACTTGGGCACAGAAATGGCAGATGGAGTTTACTCCAGACAAATGCAAGGTGATGCATTTTGGAGGATCAAATCTAGCTATGAAATATACTGTAAATGATAGAACCCTTAGGAACATTAACATAGAGGGATCTGGGTGGCAGGTCCACAGTTCCTTAAAAGTGGCAACACAGGTGGCCAAAGTGATTAAGAAGGCATATGGCATGCTTGCCTTCATCAGCTGGGGCACTGAGTACAAGAGTTGGGAAATCATGCTGCAGCTATATAAAACCTTGGTTAGGCCACATTTAGAGTATTGCATGCAGTTTTGGTCACCACATTATCAGAAGGATGAAGAAGCTTTGGAGAGAGTGCAAAGTATGTTGCACCAGGATGTTTCATGGTCTCGAGGGCGTTGGCTATGAGGAGAGGTTGCGTAAACTAGGATTGTTTTCACTGGAACGAGGGAGGCTGAGGGGAGACCTGATAGAGGTCTACAAAATTATCAGAGGCATAGACAGGGTGGAGAGTCAAAAGCATTTTCCAAGCATGGAAGTGTCAATTACAAGGGAACACAGGTTCAACGTGAGAGGGGGAAAGTTTAAGGGAGATGTGTGGGGTACGTTTTTCACACAGAGAGTGGTGGGTGCCTGGATAACTCTGCCAGAGGATGTGAAGGAAGCAGGCACATGAGCAACATTTAAGAGGCATCTGGATGGTTACATGAATAGGGAGGAAGTAAGGACCGAGTAAGGGCAGAAAGTTTTTATTTTAGTTAGGGCATCATGATCGGTACAGGCTTGGGGGGCCAAAAGGCCTGTTCCTGTGCTGTACTTTTCTTTGTTCTTTGACTTCAAATGCACTTTCCTTTCTGCCCTCTAAAATCCATAACTCCCTTGTCAATCAAGCTCAGCCTTGAACGCATTCAATGACCCAGCTTCAACTGAACTCTGGTGAAGCTAATTCTAAAATTTAACAACCTTCTGAGAGAAGAAATTTCTCCTCATCTCCATCTTAAAATGGGAGACAAATATTCTGTAACTATGCCCCGTTCGAGATTTCCCAAAAAGGGAAAACAGTGGGTTGGAGTTTTGTCAAGGAGATAGATATTGGGAGTCAGGAAAGTTCCTGACCCTGAAAATTCATCTCTGTTACAGAGGCCCTTACCCACCCTATTTTCATTCCGAGGTGCTGGGGGTGAGCAGGAGATCAGCCCACCATCCCTAGATGTAAGCCTGAAGTAGCCGAAGATGGCAAGGTCAGAGGCTAGAAGGCCCAGTTGTGATATCACCCCAGTTGTAATTGTGTCTGTCAGGTCCTCAGCCCCTCACCCTTGACCCTCCAACCCACTTCACATGCCCGCTCATATCTCCCGTCCCCTCCCTGCCCCATATGTTCCATGCTTCCTTATCTCCCATGTCTTCAAACTCCTTTGCCTCCATGCCCCGTATCTCCCATGACCCTCCATACTCCCATATCTTCCATGCCCTTCCAAACCCCCATATCTCACTCGACCCTCTCATTATTCCCATGCCATTCCATGCTCCTCATGCACCTTCCATAACCACTTTCCTAATATACACATGTACAGACCCAATGAACCATTGGGATCTCTGACAGGCCTTTGAAATGATACTGAAACGACAACATAAACAGACACTTTGAAGATTTTGAAAAAACTACTCAGCTTGCAACCTCTTAAAAGTGTCAGTCAACGATGGCCATTCACAATGCAATGGTAGAAGCTTTTCCCCACTTCATAGAACATAGAACATAGAACAGTACAGCACAGAACAGGCCCTTCGGCCCTCAATGTTGTGCCGAGCCATGATCACCCTACTCAAACCCACGTATCCACCCTATACCCGTATCCCAACAACCCCCCCCTTAACCTTACTTTTTTATTAGGACACTACGGGCAATTTAGCATAGCCAGTCCACCTAACCCGCACATCTTTGGACTGTGGGAGGAAACCGGAGCACCCGGAGGAAACCCACGCACACAGGGGGAGGACGTGCAGACTCCGTACAGACAGTGACCCAGCCTCTTCACACCTCTTAATTATATATGAATAAATACACAAACAGCAGGTACTGAAAAAATAACTTATGACAAGGTATTAAAGATGTCAAACAAACCAAGCTACCCCATCCCTGCAAGCTGTCTAATAATTGGCTGAATGACAACTGTGTCAAAAGAACCAGTAAAAACAGATGACCTCACAACAAATTTTTGACTGAGCTCCAAGAATTATTACGATCCCAGACCAGGCCCCGACAGTTGCTAGGATACTGCACAGAAACTCCAATATTTTACTTTAATTTTGTAAGACTGTGAGGAAAGGATATCTCATTCCAGGAGTGATTTCATGCAAAATATGGATATGGCATATTAAAAAAAACTTTATTACTAATACAATATGAGAATATCTTTAACTTCACACAAGAAAATAGTTACAATTACCCGTTAAACAATTCTAATCATTACAGTGGCACAATAACCTTTAACTGTTACCTTTATTCCCACTCAAACAACAAAACCATCTCAGCTCTCAATCCACTTATAAATACAGTTAGCAGACCTAGGTATACTTTCTTAACAGGGGGCCAGTTTAGCTCAGTTGACTGAACAGCTGGTTCATGATGCAGAGCAAGGAAAATCTAGTCTAATATCTCTAAAATGCAACATTTCCCCAAAGCCAACAGTGCAGGTTCAATTCCCATACCGTTTGAGGTAATTCATGAAAGTCTTGCCCCTCATCTGAAACTCACCACCAGTAGCTCTATCCCTCAAAGGTGAAAGCAGCCTATAATCAATGGGACGATGACGACTTTTCTTTTTACTTTCTTAAGAGTTGTAATTTGAGACTGTTTTAAGAGATATACTTGAATCCTGTTAGAAAAATGCAGGATTTTGAGCTGAAGTCTTTAGAAACTATCTTCCTCGGGGAAAGCTGCAGCAGAGCGGGCAACAGCAGAGCGGACAGCAGCGGAATGGCTAGCAGAGAATCGGGCTGCAGAGGAGTGGGCTGCAGAGGGGCAGGTGGCGGCCGCACAGGCTAAGGAGGAGCAGGTGCCAAGGAGGCGCCGCATGAGGCCTCGTGTGTACCGGCATCGCCTGCCATTCGAGGATCTGCCGACCAGGCATGCCTGGCACCGCAGGGATAAGGGGGAGGACACCCACTCCTGGTGACCGTCAAGGTGACAGTCGCCCTGGACTTCTACGTGACGGAGACTCTGGCTCAGCAGATGGCACATCTGGCACCTACGGATAACAGGCCGCTCTACACTAACCGAAGGGGGTACCACTCAATGAACAGATGCTGGTCTGTGACCATCAGTTGTACATCGTGCACCCCTGTGCCTGATACACGGGCAGTGTGCACGACTCCTTCACCCTGGCACACTTCGTGATTGCTGATATGCTCGATGGGTGCCCCCCCTGGGCTTCAGGTGCCTGGACCACTCTGGAACAGCCCTCCAGTATGATGCTGTGAGAGTCTCCCGCATCGTGGTGGCCTGCTGCATCCTCCACAACATCATGCAGCAGAGGGGCGATGTGCTGGAGGAGGAGGGTGAGAAGCAACGGCAGGCCTTGTCCGACGAGGAGGATGCGGGGAGGGGGACGATGAGCACCATTGGACCCGGGCAGACAGGGGAGGCCGCACGACGTTGTCACCAGGGCCAATGTGCACGGGACACTCTGATCACCTCCAGGTTCACTGACTAGGAGGGAGAGGGTAGGTAGGGAGGGGGGTGGTGCTGGCCAGGGGCATGGACACCACATCCCAGACCCACACCGCCAAGCTGCCCGCTTGCACACCCCTCCATTATACATACCTGTGGCGCTCGAGCTGGGGGCCCTGGGTTGGCAGTGACAGCGGGTCAGGTCCATGGGATGGAGGATGATGACAACCTGCTCTGCGATTGAGCTTTGGTGCTCCACATCGTATGACAATGTCTGACTCATGCCGACAGCAGCATCTTCTATCTGGGTGATCTCATGCATGCAAGCTGGTCAGTCCATCACACGGTCCCGTCGAATCCCTGGGGTGGGGTTGCTGGGGACAGTCGGGGCACGGGTGTGGGAGTGGGCCGGGGGGGGGAGGGGGGAGGGGGGGGGGAGCACTTCCTCCCGCACGGCCTGCACTGATTCTCCCCCGCCACCCCATCCCCTTTCACAGGTGTTTATTATACAGAAATATATACACAGTCTGTGCCCTAGCTCCTATAACCAAGCTGTGCCCTGCACCCATGCCAACTTAACTGGTAGCCATGATGTGAAGATGCCGACATTGGACTGGGGTGGGCACAGTAAGAACTCTTACAACAGATTTGTTTCGAGTCATAAGCTTTCGGAGCGCAGGATTCACCTTAGGAAGGAGCTTCGCTTCAAAAGCTAGTGATTGCTATAACTTAACTGGTGTCTAACTTTGTGGCCTTACGGGCCCTAACACTACACCTCAGTGAAAATCGCTTGTTGTCAAAAGTAGGCTTCAAATGAAGTTACTGTGAAAAGCCCCTAGTCGACAAATTCCGGTGCCTGGTCGGGGAGGCTTGTACGGGAATTGAACCCGTGCTGCTGGCTTGCCTTGGACCGCTTTAAAAGCCAGCTAAACCAGCCCCAGACAGTCAGCAGGGTTGGAGGCGGTTGGTGCCCGTCTCCTGGGGGGCTGCTCGGGTCTCCTGAGTGTCATGGTGCCGCCCTGTTCTGCCCACCAAATGCACCAGTGACAGGAGGGGGAAGTCCGAGATGCAGCGGTGTTCCGGCACCTCCCCTGTGGAAGACACCGGCATGAGCCCCAACACCTCCTCCTCCCTCAGGGTGTCCAATGGACGCTCAATGCCCAGCGCTACTGCATTGGACACGGGTGGGAGTGGAGCCATTCCCTGAGGCCTCAATGCCACTCTATACCGTCAGTCCTGGAGGCCCGCTCTGGTCTCAACCAGTGTCTGCACGCTCGTGGCCGTGGAACAGAGGAAGTGGACCACTGCCGTCTGGGACTGCACCACATCACGCTACGACTGTGCCACATCAGCTAGTGACTGTGCCACCTCTCTCTGGGACTGAGCCACGCCGCCCTGTGTCTGCCCAACGCCAGCCAGTGCCTGGGCAATGGGTGGCTTGGTATGGCAGTGGTTAGTACTGTTGCTCCAGGGTCCCAAGTTCGATTCCCAGCTTGGGTCACTGTCTGTGCGGAGTCTGGATGTTCTCCCCGTGTGTGCGTGGGTATCCTCAGGGTGCTCCGGTTTCCTCCCACAGACCAAAGATGTACAGGTTAGGTGGGTTGGCCATGATAAATTGCCCTTAGAGTCCAAAAAAAAAGGTATAGCATGGAGTTGCAAGCTTAAGTAGGGTGCTCTTTCCAGGTGCAGACTCGATGGGCCTATTGGCCTCCTTCTGCACTGTAAATTCTATGATTCTATGAATGCCGCCAACGTTCCCAGCCATGGCCTGCTGTGACTGGGCCATGCTAAGGAGCATTGCCACTGTAATGTCCATGTGGCTCTGGCACATGGCTGCCTGTGAGAGGGCAGCCCTGTCCTGGGCCTCGGCCATAGCCTGCACGGAATGCCCCAGGCTTTGGACATGCTGGTCCATAGTCGAGACTGTCGCCCCTAATGCCGCCATCACAGATGCCACCCATACGGTGTCGGTCTGTTTGGCACACATGACCGGTACCAGCCCCTTCAACTGTGCCTGCGGGTGCTGGATGCCCTCCGTCATCCCTCCTTGTCGTCCCTGGGTCTCTGACTGCATCTGCACGGTGGCAGGGACTGGATGTTCCAGAAGCCCGGGACCCATCTGGAAGGCAGCTGGTTCCTGGTGCCGGCCAGCCCTCCGACCATCCGGCCCCTCGTCTGCTCCAACCTCCACCTGCTGTACTGGATCTGATATGCGGTGCGCACCAGACAGTGTTCCAGGAGCCTCTTCACTAATGTGCCCAACCGAGAAGATAGTCTCTGGGATGGTGGAGGGTGCAGGAGACAGGTGTGATGGAAAGTTAGTGTCATCCTCCGACCGGAGCTCCGGGGTGTCCTGTGTCTCGGGCGGAAGTCTGTTTGCCTGCTGCTCTCCCCAACCATGCTTGGCTGTCTGGGGGGCACTGGCTCTGGCACTAGCTGGGGGCAGGAGGCTCTGGATGAACCGGCCCCATCGCCGGTTGAGTAGGGTGAGGGGGATGAGGGGGATATGGGCTGAGGGGGGGGGGGGGGGGGGTGATGTGGGTGTAGGAGGGAAGGTTCCCTGAACCATGGCGCTGCTCTCCTTTTCGCCTCTTGTTGACTCGGACGGTGTGTGTGGGGGTGGGGGGTGGGAAGGACCATTTAAGTGTGGCTGCAGTGTGTGAGCCTCATGTGTATGGAAAACGGACCTGGCGAATCCGGCACCGTTTTGCATGGAATTGATTGCTTCCACATGGCGATGGTGCTAGCCCACTTAAAGTAGCTGAATTGGTGCAGCTGTGGCACCGTTATTTCTGTCGTAAACGCCACGGTTCCCACGCCGGCACTTGGTCTCAAAATCAGAGAATCCGGCCCAGTGACTCACAAACGGTGAATCCCGCACCCCCCCCCCCCCCTTATTTTTCAATTTTTAAGCACCCTTGACTTCATTAATTAGCAATGGATTGTTTATCCTTCTTGTTGAGTTTTTCTTTTCTAATAGAATATGGGTGAGATTTTCCCCTACCCGGCGGGGCGAGGGGTCCCGGCGCCGATGAGTGGCGGAATCCTCCGCACCTTCAGGGGCTAGGTCAGCATGGAGTGGTTTGCGCTGCGCCGGCCGGCGGGGAAGGGGCTTGGCACCACGCCAACCGGTGCCGAAGGGCCTATGCCGGCCGGTGCGAGTTGGCGCATGTGCGGGAGCACCAGCGTGTCCTGGCGTCCAGGGGGGGGGTTCATCTCCGTGTCGGCCATCGCGGAGGAATAGCAGCCAACACGGAGGAATAGAGTGCCCCCACGGCACAGGCCCACCCGCGGATCGGTGGGCCCCGATCACGGGCCAGGCCACCGTGGGAGCACCCCCGAGGCCAGATCACTCCCGCTGCCCCCCGAGGACTCCAGAGGCCCCTCGCGCTGCCAGGTCCCGCCGGTAAGGATCTACTATAATTTACGCCGGCGGGACTGTCAAAAAACGGGCGGCCACTCAGCCCATCGCGGACCCGAGAATTGCCGGGGGGGGGGGGTTGCCGCCCGGCGTGGCGTGATTCCTGCCCCCGCCAAATCTCCGGCGCCAGAGAATTCGGCAGCCAGCATGGATGAGATTCACGCCGTCCCCCGGCGATTCTCCAACCCGGGGGTGTTCGGAGAATCCCGTCCTATATCTTTGTTGAGAGAAATGAAATATCTCCTTAAATGTCTGCCACATAAACAATAAAATTAAAAGATGATGGAAATTCTAGTACTATATTTTTAAAAGGTGCAGAAGAAATACAGCAATGATAGGGTTAACATAATGGCATGTGAGCTTTATCTTATTGGTACTTGTATACCAGTTTTGAACTTCAAATGGAGGTGACCTTCACCTTCTGAGTCTTTGACTATCTACATTTATTAGTGACCAGCTGTTAGTTATTATGCAGTAACCCACTGTAGGTCACCCTTTAAACTAGCAAATGGATTTTGATTCAGGTTTAAATCATGGACTTTAAAAAATGACGTGCAGCGGGGACAGAGTTATAAATTGGTGTTCCTGTTTATGTGAATGCTGAAGCTGCTGTAAGTACTTATTAACGGTCTAGCTGTGCTACTGTGTTGATCTGATATAACCCTTACATTATTTTTCAGTTACATTCAGTGGCTACATTCAAAACTTGAAGTGATTTCCAAGTGGAATTTTGCGTTAAACACAATATTTGTGAGAAAGGATAGAGTACTTGCACCCTTCAAAGAGGCAACCTCGCAGAACATTCAGTGTAGATTTGTTTGCAAATGTTTGTTTCCAACATAGTGAACTACTAGTGAACGTTAATTTTTACTACAGTATTTTACAAGGAGCTTAAAATGAATTTTTGTGTGCAGTATCTGGAATGATCATAGATTTAGAATTTATGCTTTTAAGTCTGAAACCTGCTTTAACTTGGGAATTGTTGAAATAAACAAAGGTAATTGCATATATTTTGGGCTGAAAAATATGGTAGATGTGTAAGTCAGGCGGAAATGTATTTATTTAATAGGTGCACATATCTGAAATTATTCTGTTAATGGGGGGAACCGTTGGCTATGGATAGTAGTGGAATTGTGTGACCTAAGGTATTTAAACGGTGGCTATAAAAAAGGGGGAAGCAGTTTTGTAAATGACTACTGTGAGCATTGATACACAGCTGGTTCATAAAGCCTCCCTCAGGGTTACCTCTTATCATTCCCCCCATAAGTTATCAGGACTAACTGGCTTTACAATGGACCGACATAATTTGGCAGTGCTTGATCTGTGAAGTACTCCAATTGCACAAGCAGCTTGCTGATGGAACGGTACTGAGGCACAACTGTGAGAACTGGGCTGGACTTGGAGGTTTCCATTGAATAGGCAAAGAACTCTCTCTGCTCACCTTTTGTCTGATGCAATTGGTCACGTGAATACCTACCCAAAATTCCGAGACCCAAATGTCTTTAACCAGCCTTTCTATAATATAAAACAGAGTAACTATTGGTAACTATGTACTAAATCCTAAAACAGTTCAAGGGAGTGATTCCCTGAGCCAGTAGTTGTCATAATATACACACAAGTATATGATGGTGCATAGACAGACACTGACTGACACACTGAATGACCAATCAACACACAGAACACAGCAGCCAATCACCAGACAGGACACGGCCACTATAAAACCAGAGGGCACTAGTTCTCCCGCTCTCTCGGGATGCAGCCTCTGAGACAGCCAGAGTCTGTGATCAGCAACACGAACATCTACCATGTGCTAGCAGTATAGTCTGGTCAGGTTAGCCTCAGGTCTCCGGTCAACTTAATGTAGTGTCAGCCCACAGTGAAAGTATGTTTAACAGCTCATAGTTAAATAAAATAAAGTTGGTCTTCTACAAGTGTTGGTAGCCTGTCTCAATCACTGCTATGGTAAATGCAGTCCTCACAGACCCAGCATACCCAACACATCAGTAGTTGCCACTACTCAGACTAACAAGCCAGTGTAGTAATGGTGGCTGGTAGACTGACATGGGCATATGAACATCAGAGTTTTTTGTTACTCCTCAAAGGGATATGGGCTTCACTGGCCAGGCCAGCACTTCTGTACATCCCTAATTGCTCTTCAGAAGGTTGTATGAATTGTCTTCTTGATTTGTTTCAGTCCATGTGGTCCAGATACACCACAGTGCTATTATGAAGGGAATTCCAGGATTTTGACCCAGCGACAGTGAAGAAACGGCAATATATTTCCAAATCAGGATGAAGAGGGGCTCAGATGTGTCTAATTGTGACAGATTAACCTGTACAAGTGAGATGTTCTTGCACAGACTCATCCTCTTCATTGTATGATATTAGGTAGAAAATCTTAATTTGCCTTGGAAGAAGTTGGCAATCACCTGTCAAGCAGTGAAAGAGCATCTGAGAAATGAAGTTCTTTGACCAGCAGTCTCCCAAAGGCTATGTCTGGAGCTCTTCTGTACAATTAATCAAAGACTTCACAGCTTGTCAGTTCCACTGAAGATGCTTTTTCCACTGTGCACTCCCTCAGTGATGCTTACTGACAAGTCAGGAACACTGTTCCCTGGCAGGAAATCCAGGATTCCAGACCAAAGTAGCTCATTATTGGCTTGAGCCAACTACTTCTTAATTAGTTATGTGATAGATACATGGGTGTTCATCAATCTTCTTCAATGCTGCCTGATGAAAGCCAAAGACACTGAGATCATATGTTATCCCGACTCAACATCAATTTCTGGGACTTCCCCATCTCTTTCACCCACCTCTAAACTCGCCTACAAAGGTGCAGGAAACCTCTGCCCTTGGTCTCAACATGAACAGGCTATAAATCCCGAAACCAGTGTTATTGAAATTGCGCGACATTTGCTCAATGATTTCCAAAACCAATTGAGGAGTAGGCCCAGGATTTTCAAATATTCCTGACATCCATAGAGTGATAGCCATTGGCCAGGATTTTATCAGGACACAGTTTTGGAAGCTATGGCGCCAGTAAAATTGCAAGCAGTCATGTTGGACTGGCTCCCTGACGCAATCCTGCAGTCAGGGCATTTTACTAATGGTGGAACCAGCTGCCGGCCCCAATGGGCAGATTTCCATATTTAATGTCAGTTTTGCTGATGGCATGAGGGCAGTTGTGGTGGCTGTTAACTAAGTTGACGTGACCTTCCAGTGACGGCCCAGGACGTTAGGTCTCATGGCCCAACGCAGGACTTTGGGCAGGTGTAAAGTCTTAAGCAAGTGACTACTCAGAAGCGATATCTGTAGCAAACAAATTTGGTTTTATTCAGGTTATTATGCACTCCTCCTACTCCCTGAAGGGACTCCCACCCCCTGCCCTCATCTGGGCCGGAGTATTGATATCCCAGCAGTCCTTTGAACAGAGGGTTAACCCTACCCCTCATCTGGGTATATCATATTCAGATGAGGACGCAGGGACTCTGATGTTGCAGATCCCTGGGCCTCCTGCAGGATTATAACAGCAGGGAAGACATCATTTGTGGATCCGAGGACCTCCCTGGAGGGTTTCCCTTTGATACTCATCACAGAAACATATTTTACTTACCTTTACTTTATTTACCATATTTTACGAGCTGCTGAGGTCCTTTGCATTCACCGCCTCTCCAGTCACACTGTTGAGGTTTCAGAGCTGCCAATCCTGTGATTGGGGCAGGAGTATCAGGAGTTTATCTTTCTGTCATATTTACTTGGATGGTGGGCTGACAGGTGGCCAATTAGGAGGCAACTTGTGGTAAAATTGTCAAGCAGTGCCTCTGCTATCAAGTATGGGCTTGAAATATCCTCACAACAGTGCCCCAGTGCCCCTCATAAAACTCAGACCATTATTTTCTGACACAATAGTCAATTTGAGTGTGCACTAATTCATTTTTGTAGCTGGTAAAAATGTTTGTAGGTTGTCGCTCTATTCTCCTTGACTAGAATTTGCTGCGACCATCAATTCACGCGAAACAGAGAGTAGATGTAAACTGTGTCTTTAATCGACTAGAACAGAGCCTGCCTGTGACTGATCTGCTAGAGAGTGCCGCCTACAGAGCTGCTGCTCTTTATACCTCCCCTCAAGGGGCGGAGCCAGGGGCGGAGCCCACAAGGGCACCAACATGATACATTCTATGTAATATCGTACAATGGTCCACAGGTGGAGCCTACATGGGCAACAGCATGATACAGAGTAATACATGGTGAATGGTTAATACAATACGTTCACCACAGAACTTTGAAACTAGCAATGGTTAATTAATGAAACAAATTCAGTAAATTTCAGTAATTTTGGCACATGGAAGCCAAAAGACACTTTTACGCCGCAGATCAGTGCGTAGAGGGCAGGGTCAGTCCATTTTCCTCCCTATTTATATTTCGAGCCTTGTCATAATGATGGCAGCAAATCTAGAAGTAACTTATATGATCTCCAGAAATTGTAGTTCATCATTTCTACCAGAAAAAGGCATGTTAAGCAGTTTTCTGGGTGAGAAAACAGTATAATAAGTGACTTCTGTTTATAAATGCATAAATGGGAACTTTTTAAAGTGTTTTTACCCTTCCATTGTTAAGAAATCCTACTTTAATCTTCACATAAACTGAAATATTTCAAAATCTTGATCCCATGAGGGGATAAATAGTTACATAAAATCTTTTGAATCACCGATTGTATCATTTGAGAAAGTGATTGTAGAACTTCTGAAATGAGAAAAGTAGAGAGAAACGAGGAATTAAAATCCTACCCCACTCCAAAATATGTCGTCAAGTTCAAAATTCACGAATGTGTTGGCAAATTTGTCTGGTGTTAAATTGTGACCTTTTAAGTAGATCTTCTGTACATGGTAGAGGGAGGACAGAAGGCACTGTCTGTGCATATTCTATTGACTCAAAAAGATGCAATCTTTGAAATCTCAATACAAATAAAAGCAGAACAAAAGATCTTCTCTGATTCAGTGAATTTATGATTAGCCATTTATTTATCTTCTCAGACCTCGAGCCAAATTTTAGATTCCTGTTTAAGGTGGGAAGGCTCAGAAGGCAGGAGAGAGGCATATTCCTGCCTTTGGGCCATTTTTATTCCTGGTCGAGCTGGGGGTGCGACCAGCAGCGAGTAGTGTATTCGATAAAGTAAGCCTATTAAGGACACACAGCAGATGCCAACTGGAATTTCTCAGTCAGCTTGCAGGTCCCAAACTGAAGCTGAAGCACGGTCAAGTAATGGAGCTGTCATCCTAGTGCCAGACCAGTGGCACTCCATCCTGTTAGAGGACCATTCCCTGTCCCCCTCACCGGTCATGGCTACCGAGCCACAGCTGCGACCACTTGCTATCCAGTGGAGGGTTAAATTTAAAACTTTAAAATTCATCGCTCAGAGGGCGTCTCCATCGTGAGGCATCGGGCACGATTCTCTGGCCTTATTTCACTCTCGCTCAAGTGAAACAAGGCCGGTGAGATCTGTGGCAGGTGCCAAACAGTGTGCGATGCAACCGGCCATGGGCGAAATCGGGATCTCGCCGTAGCATGGCGAGAAACCAATCATCACCACTTAAGCCCCATTCCATACAATTAATGAGAGCAACCCCATATCCAATGGCCTCCCGTCATTTAGCCATCTCACAGCAAGTGGTCACACTGGCGCCGATTAGCACTCCTTTGGAAAAACATGAACCTGGCGGAAGGGCTTCTGTGGGGAGCCGAGGAGGGGAGTCGCCATCTTTGCTGACAGGCAATGAGCCCGGGTGTGCTGGGCTTGCCACCCAAGGGCTCAGTGGGGGGTGGGAGCCCTCTGCAGGGGTGGGCTGCCATGGGAGGATGGGGGGGGGGGGGGTGCTCGGGGGGTGGGGGCAACCGGAGGGGTAACCGCTTGCGGCACCACCATGCCAACCCGTGGATTGTGTTTACCAATTCGGGGGGCAACCATGTCCCTGCCTGTCTGTTCCAATGACCACTTATAACCCCCACCGACTGCTGAGACCACTGGCCACGTGGCTGAAGGCTATTGTTTTTTTTTTTTAAATGTTTTTTTATTGAGTTTTCATATTTTATATATGACAAATTACAAGTTATTAGAGAGAGAGAAAAAAAAAAGGAAAACACAAAAATTTAACATGAATATTTACAGGTAAGCATCTTCATAACAATAATTGTGGCCGCCCCCTTTAGCCAGCATACATATTTTACATTCCCCAATATGGCCGAGGCACATGTTTATAGGCATTTATTTATAGTTTGGTTTTGGGCCTTGGCTTGCCATCAAACCCCCATACCGAGCCCGTAGCCCCCCCCCCCCCCCCTCCCTCCCCCCGGCTACCTTCCCCCGATTCCCGTCCATTTTCCCCTGGTTCTTGGCCACCCGACTATTCTTCCTCCTGTACGTTGGCCACAAACAGGTCCCGGAACAGTTGCATGAATGGCTCCCACGTTCTGTGGAAGCCGTCGTCCGACCCTCGGATGGCGAATTTGATTTTCTCCATTTGGAGAGATTCCGAGAGGTCGGACAGCCAGTCTGCAGCTCTGGGTGGTGCTGCTGACCGCCAGCCAAACAGGATTCTACGGCAGGCAATCAGGGAGGCAAAGGCAAGGGCGTCCGCCCTCCTCCCCAGGAATAGATCTGGCTGGTCTGAAACCCCGAAGACCGCCACTATCGGGCATGGCTCCACCCTCACCCCCACCACTTTGGACATAGCCTCGAAGAAGGCTGTCCAGTACTCCACAAGTCTGGGGCAAGACCAGAACATGTGGGCGTGGTTGGCCGGGCCTCTCTGGCACCGCTCACATTTGTCCTCCACCTCCGGGAAGAACCTACTCATACGGTTTCTCGTTAAGTGGGCTCTATGTACCACTTTAGTTGCGTCAGGCTGAGCCTTGCGCACGTGGAGGTGGAGTTGACCCTATGCAGTGCTTCGCTCCAGAGTCCCCACCCTATCTCCATCCCCAGGTCGTCCTCCCATTTCCTTCTTGTTGCGTCCAGTACGGTGTCGTCCCTATCTACCAGTCGGTCATACATGTCACTACAGTTCCCTTTCTGTAGGATACTTGCGTCCAGTAGGTCTTCCAGTAGTGTCTGTCGTGGCGGTTGTGGGTATGTCCTTGTCTCCTTTCGTAGGAAGTTTTTGAGCTGCAGGTACCGTAGCTCGTTCCCCCCAGCTAGCTGAAATTTCTCTGTCAGTTCGTCCAGTGTTGCGATCCTGTCGTCCGTGTATAGGTCCTTGACTGTCAGTGTCCCCCCCGTCCTGCCTCCACCTTTTGAAGGTGGCGTCAGTCAGTGCTGGTGTGAACCTATGGTTGTTGCAGATGGGAGCCTTGTCCGACATTTTGTACAGGCCAAATTGCTGCCGCAGTTGGTTCCAGGATTGGAGGGTGGCCGTCACCACTGGGCTGGTGGAGTGTTTTTTGGGTGGGGATGGGAGTGCTGCCGTGGCGAGGGCCCGGAGGGAGGTTCCCATGCAGGAGGCCTCCTCCGCACGCACCCACTCGGCTTCTGGCTCCTGGATCCATCCCCTTACTCGCTCGGCTGTAGCCGCCCAGTGGTAGAATTGTAGATTCGGGAGGGCTAGCCCCCCCCTGGATTTTGTTTTTTGTATGACCTTCTTTGGGATCCTAGCATTTTTACCCCCCCATACGAACGCCATGATATGTTTGTCCAGCGCTTTGAAAAAGGCCTTGGGGATGTAGATCGGAATGGATCTAAACAGGAAAAGGAACCTGGGCAGTACGTTCATTTTGATCGTCTGGACTCTCCCCGCGAGGGAGAGCGGGAGTGTGTTCCATCTTTGTAGGTCCTTTTTTACTTCCTCCGTCAGGCTGGTGAGGTTCCATTTGTGGATCCCTTTCCAGTCATGGGCTATTTGGATCCCCAGGTAGCGGAATTTATTTCGGGCTTGTTTGAACGGCAGGCCCTTTAGTGCTGCCCCCCCCCCCCCCCCCCCCCCCCCCCCCCCTTGCGGGTGTACTGGGAAGATCTCACTTTTGCTCATGTTGAGTTTGTCACCCGAGAAGGCTCCAAACTCTTTCAGGAGCGCTATGATTCCGTCCATGCTGCTTTGTGGGTCCGAGATATAGAGGAGCAGATCATCCGCATAGAGTGAGACTCTGTGCTCTCTACCTCCCCTTCGGATCCCCCTCCAATTTTTTGCTGCCCTGAGCGCGATTGCTAGCGGTTCGATTGCTAGTGCGAACAGCAGCGGGGACAGTGGGCATCCTTGTCTGGTGCCCCTGTGCAGCTGGAAGTATTGGGAGTTGGTATTGTTGGTCCGTACACTCGCCATGGGGGCGTTGTATAGGAGCTTTACCCAAGCGGTGAACCCTGTTCCAAGCCCGAACCGCTCCAGTACCTCTATGAGGTATTTCCATTCGACTCTGTCGAAGGCCTTTTCTGCATCCAGGGAGACGATCACCTCTTGTGTTCTCTCCCCGGAGGGGGTCATTATCACGTTCAGCAGGCGCCTGATGTTCGCGGTAAGCTGTCTACCTTTGACGAAGCCCGTCTGGTCCTCTGTGACCACCTCAGGTACACAGTCTTCTAGCCTTTTGGCTAGGATTTTGGCCAGTATTTTGGCGTCTGCGTTCAGCAGAGATATGGGTCTGTATGACCCACATTCCATTGGGTCTTTGTCTTTCTTAGGTATCAGCGAGATTGAGGCCTGTGCTAACGTGGGTGGCAGTGTGCCCCTAGCTAGCGAGTCTGTGAACATCTCCCGCAGGTGCGGGGCCAGCGCTGTCGCGAATTTTTTGTAGAAGTCCGCCGGGAATCCGTCCGGTCCCGGCGCCTTCCCCGTCTGCATGGAGCTAATGCTCTCCATGATCTCTCCCAGTGCTAGTGGTGCTTCCAGATCCCGTTTTCTGCCCTCTCCCACGACTGGTATGTCCAGTCCATCAAGAAACCGGTTCATCCCAGCCACCCCCGTTGGGGGCTCCGAGGTGTATAGCTCTTGGTAGAAGGCCTTGAAGGTTTCGTTAATCCTCTCTGGTTCTGTTTCCCACGTGCCTCTGGTATCTCTGATTTGCGCAATTTCCCTGCTGGCTGCCTGCTTTCTCAGCTGGTGTGCCAACAGGCGGCTGGCTTTGTCTCCGTGTTCGTACAGGGCCCCGCGTGCCTGGCGGAGTTGGTGTACTGCTTTCCTGGTGGAGAGCAGGTCAAAGTTCCTTTGTAATTCTTTTCTCTCCGCCAGGAGCTCTACGGTCGGGGCCTCGGAGTATTTACGGTCTACCTCCAGTATGGAGTCGACCAGCTTCTGCCTAGCCACCCTTTCCTCCCTATCTCTTTGCGCTTTGTAGGCAATGATTTCCCCAAGGCTATTGTTAATAGGGAATTGGCAATCGTGGTTAAGTGAGAACGTCGCACAACCCAAGGGGATTCCCGTGGGTGGGCAGGCCATGCAGCATATGGGAGTCATTGCCTAGCATTCCAATCACACCTTGATGCCTGGACACTGTGCCTGAACACTGCGGGAGGCAACACCACACACGCAGCAACTAACATACAAACATCCAGGGGATGAGGCACAGCTCCGGGGACATGCCCATGACCGGAGGGTGGGTGGGTGCCCATGGGGAAGGGGAGATACCTGGAGAGATGGGCCAAGGATTCGGAGGTTGGCCCGCATTGTGGAAGAAAGTGGCACAGGCATACTGGTTGTGCACAAAGTTGTTTATTGTGTTTGACAATTCCCCACCCTCCCAATAACACCCCCACCCTCATCCCCAGCCCTCTCATCCATACCTACCACTCCCTCTTCCTCAGTGGTCCTCAACGTAGTTTGCCGTCCTAGCTTTACCACTACATCTAGGTGTGTCCCCAAGATGCACATCAGAGGTGGAGGCAGCCAGCTGCTTACCTCATCCCATGCCATTCAATGCCCTGGGTGGGTGTCCTCTGGGACTCTGGGATTGGAGAGCCCAGGCTCACTTGTTGGTGGCACATGCATAGCTTTGCTGCCCTGTCCCGTGTTCTGGCTGCAAGACGCGGTCTCATCACAGGTGTGGAACTCAGGGGAGCTGGTGACCACTGTCTCCACTCCATGGGACTGGTCTGGGTTGGCACCTAGCACCCCCCTCCCCTCGGTACCCTTAGGGCCCTGGGATTCACTTTGGGATGGAGGAGGAGCTGGTTCAAACCCCAGCTGCCCCTGCATCATCTGGCTCTGCCAGCCCTGGAAGCTCCCCATGGTCTGCACCATTGTGTCGACACCTCACCGATACTCCTCAGTGACTGGGATATGCTCTGAAGTGCCTCGGTAATGCCCACCTGCGACTCGGACGTGCTCTGCAGTGCCTCACCATGCCCATCTGAGAGCGGGACATGTCCTGCAGAACCTCATCAAGGTCAGCCTGGTACTGGGTGACATCCCCCAGCGAGTTGGACATTCTGCCGAGACCCTCAGCAATGGCCATCATCGACTGCACAACGTCTTGGTCATCTTCACTAATGGTGCTGACGTCATGCACCAAGCTCTCCTTTGCGGTCGCCACCCTAGCAGTGTTGGCCACATATTGTCGACGAAATCTCCTGCACCCATAACCTCCGGGACTCCTCCAAACAGCCAAGGACCTGCTGCAGTGTCGCTAACATCTCCCTCTGAATATCCCGGGTACTCGCTAACGTCTCCATCAACTCCACGTAACTTTGTTCCACAGGTTCAGAATCAGGCTGGGATCCAGCTGAATCCTGGGATCCAGCAGACCTCCGACTGTTGTCTCGCCTGGGGGTTTCTGCCTCTACCTGATGTACATCAGCAGCAATGTGGTGCTCACCATTGTGCCCCAGAAACCTGCCCACCAACATTTCCCCCTGAGGTGTGAGTATCTGTGCTGGTGGAGGGTGGAGTTGACAGTCGTGCCGTGACTATTACGGAGGCATCCTCAGAGTTGTCCTCCGAGGTGGTCTCCAGGAAAGCTGGAGAGCATGCGCTCGGGATGTGCTGGTGCCGTCGGCTGGATGACCTGCGGGAGAATGGACATGTGGTCAGTGGGAGGGATGGGTCAGTCAGTAAGGCTATCACAACTCATGTTTGATTGGTCCTCTGGGTAGAGCCTGGTGCTTCCTCACCTCTACACCTTCCACCAGCCTCTGCGTTGGTGACCACTGTGTCCTCGGGCATACCGGTCACCTTCAAGGCATGCCCTTCGAGGGTGATGAGGAATCATGGGCGCGATTCTCCCAAAGGGAGACAAAGTGCCGACGCCGGAGTGAAAACCGGAGTGTTTCACTCCGGCGTCGGAGGCCGCTCCTCGCCCCCTATTCTCAAGCACTATAACTTTAGTAATAAATGCCT
Source organism: Scyliorhinus canicula (assembly GCF_902713615.1). Taxonomy (NCBI): domain Eukaryota; kingdom Metazoa; phylum Chordata; class Chondrichthyes; order Carcharhiniformes; family Scyliorhinidae; genus Scyliorhinus; species Scyliorhinus canicula. Next base: position 40,663,028 of record NC_052159.1, read on the forward strand.
TATATTACTGCTGATTTTCATCCTTTATCAAAGTAAATATTGCAATGTTAATGATTGTTGGAATAAAAGGGCTTTCAGTTTGTAGAGTGTTTTACGTGACTCACAGTATGATCTTTCTCTTTAAGAATGGGATTGTTTAAGATAATTACAATCTTAAGGCTTGTGGCTAAAGCAGCAGCGGGTAAAGCAGACTAACTTCCCTCTATTTTGAGGATGTTCTGGAAAAAGAAATAGCAAGTTAAAAGTGAGAATGCCTTTGCAGTTCACAAAAGAGTAAATAAGGAAGGACTGTTCCTATACCAGAAAGATTAGTAACCAGAAGACACAAGATAAGGCAGAAGAACCGGAGATGGACGAAATTGAAGAAAACATATTTTACACAGTGAGTTGCTTTTATCTCGAATGCACAGCTGAAAAGGGTGGTGTTAGCAGATTCAATAATAACTTTTAAAGAGGAATTGGATAAATGCTTGGAAAGGAAATATCTGTTGAGCTATGGGGAAAGAGCAGTGGAGTATGACTGATTACACAGCACTTTCCAAGAGTCAGCACATGCACAATGGGCCAAATGGGTGGTTGGGGTTGGTTGCTCTTGATGGTATTGACATTATTGACCAGGTAATATTACTTTATGGAACACAAAGTGCTGGATTTGCTCAGCAAGTCTGGCAGTATCTGTGGAGAGAGAAATAAGATTAACATATCAAGTTTAATATGACTACTTCAGAACTGAAAATGAAGTTAGAAAAGGTTTTATGCCACTGAAAGGGGAGGGAGGAAGAGCAAAAAGGAAGGTCTGATATGTGGTAGAGGGTAGGAGAGATTAAAAAACAAAGAGGCCATGGAACAAAAGACAAAGGGTGTGGTAATGGTGGCAGTAAAGAAACAAAGCATTTGTCCCATGTGAATGTAAATTGCAGAATAATGAGCAGCTCTATTCAAAAGCAAAAACATGAAAAATAAAATTCAGACTGGCACATGGGGAAAACAAAACAGAATCAAACTAGGAGACAGAATTCGCAGTCAGAAATTGCTGTAGTCAATGAAGGCTGTAAAGTGCCTATCTGGAAGATGAGGAGCGTGATTCGTTAACGCCGGAGCGTTTAATGATGGCGTCATCTGGCCGCTAGGAACAGTAATCCTACGCCGCACAGGGGGGGAAGCATGGCACTGGAGCGCTTCACGCAGTTCCAGATGTCGATAGGGGTGGCGCGTGTCCATGCATGCGCGCCACGGCCGGTGCGGGTCTACGCATGGGGTTGCCGCGCTGGTCCCGGGCAATGTGGCGGAGCCCTACAGGAGCACGGCGCGGAGGAACATAGGCCCCGCCCCAGATTTAGTCCGCCCGCCGATCGGTAGCCCCCGATCGCGAGGACGGCCCCCTCAGCCAGAACGTGAGGTTCTGCCGGGTAGGACCACACGCGAACGACGCTGGCGGGACTCACCGAACTCGGTGGGCATTTGGCCCATCGAGCGGGGAGAACCACCGGGGGGCGCCATGTCGAGCGGCCCTCGACTGGCGCTGCGGTGACCGGGCCGCACCATTGGCACCGATTCATCGGTCAGAATCGCTGGCCCGGCATTGGAGCGGCGCTACGAGATTTGCTCCCCCCCCCCCCCCCCCCCCCGGCTATTCTCCCACCCAGCGCGGGATCAGAGAATCCCGCCCAAAGTGCTGGTCCTTGAGCTTGCATTGCACTTCACTGGAACACTGCAGCAGGCCGAGTCAGTGCAAGTTGGTGAATTAGAATGGCAAACGTCTAGAAACCTGGAGTCTTCCTTGTCGGCTGAATGGAGTTGTTCTGTTAAGCGGTCAGCCAACCAGTGTTGATCTCCTCAATGTAGACGAGACTGATTTGTGAGCAGTGAATACAGTATACTGAATTGAAAGAAGCAAAGTCTCCTGGAAAAACACTTTAGGACCTTGGACAATGAGGAGGAAGGAGATGAAAGGACAAGCATTGAACATCTGGGCCACCAATTACCTGGGGGACCCCCTCCCCACCTCCCCCAAGTGCTGTTCCACCTGGTTCCCATTTGTGCTATACGGAGCTCAGGTGGGGTCTCCACGGCGAGGCCGGTAGATGCTGGATGGCCGTTTGATGTGGCATAGACATAGTTAATTGGACTTTTAAGATCACCTAACCCTGCAAGTCTGGATCCCGCCTGTTGTGGGACCCAGTTGAGCTTCCTTCGACGGCGGCCATCGCAGGTTATGCTCATGCAAATCAGTCTTCCAGAAGGCAAGAAGGTTGTTACTTATTAATGTGGAGATTGGAGGAGCACTCCCTCTGCAATAGCAATGGCTGTGATTTAGAGGCCCTACTAGCCATGGCCGCAAATCCTGCGATGACCCTTAAATCTCATGACAGGCCATAAATACGATTTGCGTTGGTCAGATTTTGGTTTGGGATTTTCACCTAGAATGGACGTGAGCCTGATTTGCAAACATTATAATATAACTAGCAGGCTTCATGCCATTACATCCGCTCTCAACGTGTCTTACCACACGTCCGGCATGATGTCATGCCAGTGCTAATCACTATTGGTTTACAAGAATGAAAATCAGTTGTGATGACCATGCCACGAGTGGACAGGTAAGTATAGGCCCTGGGTGGTGAAGGAAAAGCCCGGGCACTGCCCTGGTGTTGCCAACCTGCCAGTTCCAGGGTGGCAATGACGGGGCGAGCCTTCGTTCGGCGGAGCTCCATCAAGGGGGCTCCCCTTATTTGTGGTGGGGGGGGGAACACTCCAGTGCTTGTGGTGGGGTGCCCCGATTTCTGTTGGTGTGGGGAGTTTCCCGATGTCTGATGATATGGGGGTGCCCCGATGCCTGTTGGTGTGGAGGTGGCCCGATAACTGTGGTAAGGGGAGTGTCCCAATGCCTGATGATATGGGGGTGGCCTGATGCGTGTTGGGGTGCAGGTGGACCGATGTCTATGTGGCTGGGCCGCCACGATGCTTGTCGGGGGTCCTCCGTGTCTGTGAGCGGGTGGGGGGAGTTTAATTATTGCGCAGTTCAGGGCACCCTGTAAAGATGGCACCCCAATTAGGCCCCGCCCCGTCAGAGTGATAGTGCAAACCGCGCCCCCAGATTTTCTGTGCACAGAGTGCCATCCAGGGCTTTGGATTAAATCATTATTGTTTCACTCAACTTGGTGTGGACTCCCCCTTCTTGCAGATACAAAATGGCGATGAGGAGTAAACTTGTCCACTGTCAAAGCTGAGGCCTTGCAGCTCCGCCATCTCCTGGGGTTCGTGTTGCAAGTATGAGCCAGCATTTCATCGCTATACCACTGTACTGATGTCTGAATGCTTTTGACATGGGAGTCAAGGATTGGGCCCAGTATGCATGGCGCATGCACTATTATTTTCGCGCCAACAATATTCGCAGAAGGTGAGCACCACACAGTGATTTTGCTCACCACTTGTTAGCATTTTAGCCCACCACTGTCCGTGATCTTCCAGCGGTTTCGGTTTAACATGAAAGAGCGAACACTGGGTGAGTTGGTCACTGAGTTTGTGACCTGATTGAGGAAGCTCGCTGAATTGTGTGAATACAGGACTTCCTTATCCAAGATGATGTGCCTGGTGCAGGATCAGGGATTACCTTGACTGCAGCATCGGCGATGCAAAGGTGGCTCTTGGCCATGCCTTCTCTGATCCTGCACCAGGCACTACAGATCACCTTGTCTCGGGAGAGCGTGGAGTGTAGAGTTCAGGAACTCCAGGGCATGGAGGTAAATACCCTGTGTTGAGGACCCTCACATGGTAAACCCCCACCCGGTCGGAATGACAACGGAGACCTGGTCCATTGGCACTGGGGGGACCAATTGCGACGGCAATTTAGCTTTGTGCATGACTTGCGACCACCGGCTCTGGCGCAACCACAGACAACGAGAGTCCCAGCGGTATAGGCATCTTGGCTGGTATAGACGTCGGCCTAGAGATAAGGGGCTTGATTATCTGATCATCAACGCTGAATTTGCATTTGGTGATTGGTCGGAGAATCCCCGTTTACGCCGGAATCGGAGGCGGTGCCGTTTTTGCAATGCTCCGCCTCCTCAAAAACAGCCTTCTTGGGGAGTACGCCGCACACCGTATGGACGGCCTCAGCATATCACCTGAGGCCCTCCCCCGATGATCTGCTCCTGATGGCCATTCCTCTGGCGGGGAGGGCTTCGGCGAGAGCTGGTGGGGGTTGGTCTGGGGGTGTCGAGGCTGTTTACAGGGGGACAGTTTTTTGTCAGGCCGGGTCCGCCGCGGCCAGTGCCATGTTGTGTGGCGTAGCCTCTGCAGGATGCTGCTGTGCACATGCGTGGCCATGAATCTGCTCATTCTGCGGCACATCCACAGGTAAGGCTTTACGCTCCACACTGCAAGCCCCACACCAGACAGATGATCGGTGCGGGGGCCGCACCAACTTTCTGGCCGTAAGACCGGATAGATCCTGCGGACATTGCCGCAGGATTGGCGAATCCAGACCAGGAACTTTCATTTCGATGATTCGGGCAGGGTCTTTCCCTTGGATGAGCTGAACAAAGAGACCTCCATTGAATTGCATTACCTGACGGCTCCCCGCGTATCCCCATTCATGTACCCGTTCAGGTGATTGGCATATGCTACAAATGGAGTTGGACACGATGGCAGCAGTGACCGTCTTGGCCCAGACCACAGACCGCATCCGGTGGGAAGTCCAGACTTTGGTTTTGGTGGACACAACGGCTCATTTAGCTACATATATGGGAGAGCAACTGCACATTATAGGGATGGTGTTGGCTCCCATTGTTTATGGCCGTCAAGTGACCCGACTACCCCTTATTGTGGTTCACTGGGATGGCCCCATCTTACTAGAGCGTGACTGGTTGCGCCGCTTATGACTCGATTGGAAACGCGTTCTGCAAGTCGGGTCCGGTAGTTTGTGCGAAGTGTTCGAGAAGTTTCCAGAGGTTTTCCATTCCTGGTTGGGGACTATCTGAGGGGACGTAGCGATTAATCCGAGTAGACCTGGCGGCTCAGCTGTGCTATTTTGGGGCGTGTCCCGTTCTCTATGCCTTGTCGAACAAAATGGCCACCGCGTTCGACTGATTGGAGAGTCTGGGCATCACTCAACTGGGCAGCACCGGTGGTACCTGTCCTGAAACCGGATGGGGCGGTTCACTTTTGCGATGATTACAAGCTGATGGTCAATACCACATCGCAGCTCGACCGTTATCCCGTGCTTCGTACTGAGGACCTGTTTTCCAAGCTGGACATGAGCAACGCAAACTTACAAACAGAACTCTCGGCAATATGTCATAATAAATATGCAGCAGGACCTCTATGAACATACCTGATTGCCTTTTGGGGTCTGGTTGGCATGTGCCATTTTCAACGCATTACGGAAAATATTTTGCGCGGGTTGCCACGTGTCACGATATACCTCGATGATGTCCTAGTCACAGGAGCTACCAACCAGGAGCGCTTAATGATCCCGGCAGCAGTGCTCCAAATGTTTTTGGTGTTTGGCATCCGCTTACGTTGGTCGAAGTGCCTGTTCCATGCCAAAGAGTTTGTCTACTTAGGGTATTGTGGGGACCGCGACGGATTACATCTAGTTGCCGAGGTGGTACATACTATTCATTTGGCCCCGCTCCATTAATTTCTCAGCTTGGTGAACTATTACGGTAAGTTTGTCCCAAACCTTGCAGATGCACTGGCCCCTCTGCATCTGCTCGTAGAGAAGCACCAGGACTGGGTCTGGCGCATCAAAAGATGTTTGCCATCCTCCGGTGTATTGCCACACTACAACTCAGGCAAGCCTTTGGTCGTCACCTTTGATGCGCCCCCTTGTGGTATTGGGGCCATTAAGCCCGTCGGATGTCAGAAGGTAGAGAACGGCTGATTGCTTTTGTATCCCGCACACTGACCGTGGTCGAGTGTAAATATGCTCAGATCAAGGGTCAGGTGGTGGTGTTTGGGGTATTGGAATTCCACCAGTGCGCCACTTTAACATCATTATGGACCATATGCCTCTACCAGGCCTCTTCCGTGAGGACAGAGGGATCCGGCCCATTGCATTGGCACATATCCAGTGCTGGGCACTACTACTGGCCGTGTATGAGTACAGTTTTGAGCATCAGCCGGGGACCCACGTAGCATATGCACTGAGCTACTTGCCCCTTCTGACTGAGGCCTCGCCTCCCAGTCTGGTGGATGAGTTTGTGGTCATATTGAACTTCAAGGACTCCCTGCCAGTCCGCATCCGCGAATGGACCCAGATCAACCCCATCCTTGTCACGGTATGGCATCTAGTCTTTTAAAAAATTGTATTTATTCCAAACATATTCAAAAGTACAAAGACATAAATCAAAAAACATGATCTACACCACACAGTTCACAGTTTGTGCAAGTTTTTCCCCTTTTCACCCCCCACCCCCCGAGTCATATACACCCTATGCACCACCTTAAATTGAATCAAACTCATCCTCGCACACATGGAAGTCGAATTTACCCTGTGCATCGCCTCACTCCACACTCCCCATCCTATCTCTCCCTCCAGCTCCTCCTATTTTTCCTCACCACCTGCGTTGCCGCCTGCTCCCCAGCCACCCATATATATCCCAATCCTACACTCCCCTTCCACATCCGGGAGCAGCAACCTCTCCAACAAGGTATACTCCAGCACCTTGGGAAACCCTCTCCATTCCTTCTGCGCAAAGTCCCTCACTAGCATATACCTGAACTCGCTTTCCCTTGGCAGCTCCACCCTCTCCAGGTTCTTCCAGACCTGCAAACCTCTCCTCCAGTTATAGACCCCTCGCCCTCACCAGCCCCACCACCCTCTACTTCCTATACATGCCATCCAACTCCCCCGGCTTAAACCCATGATTCCCAAAAACAGTGTCAGCACCGACATTCCCTCCATCCTTAAGCGTTTCCCCAACTGGTTCCACACCCTAATCATGGACTGCACCACTGGGCTCACTGTGTATCTCCCCGGTGCCAGCCGAAGCGATGCTGTCACCATGGTCCTCCGGTTAGACCCTCAAGAGGACTCTTCCATCCTAACCCACTCTAACCCCTCTTCTTTCCACCACTGCCTCACCTTCCCCATATTTCCCACCCAATGGTAATGCAGCAGGTTTGGTAGTGCCAGTCCCCCTTTCTGCCTCTTCCTCTGTAACAGGACCCTCTTTACCCTAGGTCCTTTCCCTGGCCATATTAACTCCAGAATCGCTGAATCCCGTTTCCGGAAAAAGGCCTTTGAGAATATAAACAGAAATCTTGGTAAAATGTTTATTTTAATCATTTGGACCCTCCCCGTCAATGTCAGATGTAGCGTATCCAATCTCCTAAAATCCCCCGAACCTCCTCCATCAACGTTGTCAGGTTCCACTTGTGCATCGTCGACCACTCCCCTGTCACCTAGACCCCCAGATACCTGAACCAGTCCCTGGCTACCCTAAATGGCAAAGCCCCAAGATTGGCTCCCCGACCTGCGCATTCACCAGAAACACCTCACTTTTTTTCCAACATTCAACTTCTAACCCAAGCAGGCCCTGAACCTCTCTAAGATGTCCATAATTCTCTCCACGCTCTCCAATGGGTCTGACACGAACAGCAGTATGTCATCTGTGTATAACTACACCCAGTGTTCCCTACTCCCCTCACAATACCCTGCCACTCTACTGACCCCCTAAGGACCATCGCCAAGGGGTCTATCACAAGCGCGAACAACAACGGTGATAGCGTTCATTCCCCTGTGTAACCCGAAACTCTGTGAACTCAATTCTTTTGTCTGTACGCTCACCACTGGGGCCACATACAACAGACACAGCCATGCCACAAACTTCAGACAATACCCGAACCTTCCCAGAATTCCAAACAGGTACCACCACACCATCCGGTTGAAAGTCTTCTCCGCATCCATAGAGACCACCATCTCTGGTACCCGTCCCTTTGATGGGGTCATGATCATGTTTAATAGCCACCTGATGTTACTGGAAAGCTGCCTGACCTTTACAAAACCTGTTTGGTCTTCTGCGACCACTCCCGGAGCGCATCCTTCCATCCTCTCCGCCACTAACTTAGCCAACTCTGTCACATCCATGCTTAGCAGTGAAATGGGCCAAATGACCAACTCTCCCAAAGGTCGTTTCCCTTCTTCAGGATTAGCGTGATCAATGCCTGGGTCAGTGTCTCTGGTAGCTCCCCCTTCTCTAGCGCCTCACTAACCATCCCCAGCAAATGTGATGCCAACTCTATCGTGAACTCCTTACAGAACTCTGCCAGGTAGCTGTCTGGCACCGGGGCCTTCCCCAACTTCATCCCTTTTATACTATCCACCCCTCTCTCAGCCCTAGAGGTTCCTGCAGCACCTGTCTCCTCTCCTCGCCCAACCTTGGGAATTCCAGCTCATCCAAAAACCGGTCCATATTCCCTTCCTCAACACCCAGCTTGGCCCTATGTAACTTCTCGTAATACTCCCTAAATGCCTCATTAATCTTCCCCAGTTCTGACACGATCTCCCCCTTGCCTGTCCACACCCTCAGAATTTCCATGGACGCGGCCTGCCTCTGTAACTGATGGGCTAGCATAGGGCTCGCATTCTTCTCTCCATATTCATACTGCACTCCCCTCGCCCTCCATAGCTGCCCTATTGCCTTCCCCATCGTCAACCTATCAAACTGCTCCTCTAACTGCTTTCTCTCCACCAACCCTCCTTGGTGGGGACACTCGAATGCTTCCTGTCCACCTCGACTATCTCGTCCATACCCCTCCCTCCTCCTCCTGTCCATGTGCGTCTTGAATGAGATAACCTCCCCTCGAACCACCTCCTTCAACCTTCAACGCCTCCCAAAATGTAAAATGTTGCCGCCGATACCTCCCCATTCTGATTCAACTCCACATAGTCTCTGATCACCAACCGCATCTTCTCACAGAACGCCTTGTCCGCTAAAAGCCCCGAATGCAGCCTCCATCCTGGCCTCTGCTCCTGCCTTGAGCTAAGTCTAACCTCCAACCAGAGCGGCACATGGTCTGAGATCACGATTCCGCATACTCCGTCCCCACCAGCCCCACGAACATCGCTCGGCTCATTACAAAAAAGCATACCTTGTACTCGTGCAAGGAGTACTCCCTCTCCCCAGGTTCCTAAACCTCCACAGAACCACCATTTCCATCCTTTCCATAAACCCTCCCAATTCCTTCACCATTCTCAACCTTCCCATTGACTTAGGGCTCAACCTTGGTTCTAGTACGCAGTTAAAATTGCCCCCCCATAATCAACTGATGAGTGTCTCGGTTTGGAATCGTTCCCAGAAACCGCTTCACAAACCCACGTTGTCCCGATTCAGCACATAAACATTCACCAGCACCACCAGCATCACCTCCAACATCCCGCTTGTTATCACATACCTCCCACCCAGGTCCCGCACTTCCTTTGCCCATACAAACCCTAACCTTTTGCTCAGCAAGGTGGCCACCCCACGTGACTTTGAATCAAATCCGCGTGAAATACCTGACCCACCCATCCCTTTCTTAACCTGACCTGGGGCGGAATTTTCCGAACCCCCGCAGGGTCGGGGAATCGCCCGGGGCCTTCGTAAATCCCGCCCCCGACGTGGCCAGAATTCTCCGTCACCCGGGATTCAGCGGGGGCGGGAATCACGCCGCGCCGGTCGGCGGGTCCCCCACGGCGATTCCCAGGCCCGCGATGGGCCGAAGTCCCGCCGCTGTCAGGCCTCTCCTTCCGATGTGGTTTAAACTACCTCTGGTGCCGGCGGGAGCAGGCGGCGGGAGCGGGCCCCGGGGTCCTGGGGGGGCGCGGGGCGATCTGACCCCGGGGGGTGCCCCCATGGTGGCCTGGCCCGCGATCGGGGCCCACCAATCGGCGGGCGGGCCTGTGCCATGGGGGCACTCTTTTTCTTCCACCACGGCCTCCACCATGGCGGAGGCGGAAGAGACCCCCTCCACCGCGCATGCGCCGGGGTGATGTCAGCGGCCGGTCGGCGGGGTGCCAAAGGCCGTTGGCGCTGGTCGGCGGAGCGGGAGCCACTCCGGCGCGGGCCTAGACCCTAAAGGTGCGGAGAATTCCGCACCTTTGGGGAGGCCCGACGCCGGAGTGGTTCTCGCCACTCCGGTACGCCGACACCCCCGCCCCGCCGGGTAGGGGAGAATCCCGGCCCTGATCCTTCACCCAGAGGTCCTGCAGAAACACCACCCCCGCCTTCAAGCTCCCCACCTTCACCGGCCCGTTCAGTCCCCGTACTTTCAATGTTTGAGCCCTACCTGAGGCTTGCGCCTCCACTCCCCTCTACCGGGGCGGGGGTCGGAAGGCGGGCGGGGGGGGGTGGGGCATGGGGGCGGGGGCGGGCGGGGGGTCGGGGGGGGCGGGGGCGGGTGGGGGGGGGGGTGGGGGGGACAGTTGCGCCCTTACAAACTTATTGCCCCTTAACAAACAATCACAACAACAAAATCACCCCACCCGAAACAACCCCCCTGTGGTGATATGCATCACTGTAAATACACAAGGGGTTAATGTAAATACATGTTGACTAGCTAGACACTAGAGGGTGCACCAGAGAGATGACACACAGACACTCAACCAATAGATCAGTTAGATAGGACATGTCCAATGGGCATTCACGATACACACAGAGGTGACATGACCATAGGAGGGCATTACATCAACCCATATATAAAGGACACCACACACATGATCTGCCTTTTTCCAGTGGAGACAGTCAGTGAGTAGAGACACAGGGTTAATTCAATAACACTCCCACAAAGTGGATTGTAGCAGACTGGTTCGTCAGTCTGAGTAGCTATGGAAGGAAGATCAGTAGTGGCGAACCTGAGTAATAGAAGTGTAAATAGTTTAATAAACGTGTTGAAATTATCTCCACGTCTGAACCTTCCTTTGTCAAGTGCACCACAAGGAAGCCGCTTATGTTACACTTAGAGCATAACGAGACACCCCCCCACCTTTGGCCCCCACAATACCCGCATCTTCCAATCTCTTGTTCCAGCTCCTCTCCCATCAACACTCAGTTCTCCCCCAATTTATGGTCTCTGATTAAGCCAGTGGCTTCTTCTGGGGTTTCAACATAGTATTCCCAGCCTTCAAAAGTCACCCACAGTTTTGCCAGATACAGTACCCCAAACCGGATATTCCCTCGGTATAAAACCCCTTTGGCCTTGTTAAACTTGGTGCTCCTCTTTGCCAGCTTCGCTCCAATAGTTTGATAGATTCAGACCCTGTTCCCCTCCCATTCGCAGTTCCGCATCTCCCTGGCCCAGTGCAGGATCTTTTCCTTCTCCACAAACCTCACAATCAGAGTGGCTCCCCTGCTCTCGGCTTCTGCCTTCAGGACCAGTGCACCCTGTCCACCTCCGGGGTCTTGTCCAGCACATCCTCTGCCACCAGCCCCACCAGCATCCTCAAGATGTATCTCTTTGGAAGGCACTTGTACCTTCCAAACTCTCAGGCAGACCCATGATAAGCAGGTTATGCCTTCTGGATCTGTTTTCCTGCTCTTCTACTTTTGCCCTTAGCAACGTGCAAAGGTCCCCCAGGAGCCCCATCTCTGTCTCCAATGCCACGGTGATCGGATATCACCTTTTCCATCTCCCGAATCTGCTACCCCGTGCCTCCGGACACTTCTCAACTATCTCCATCAATCCTTTCAGGTCCTACCACTCCCTCAATGGCCCTTTGACTGATCCTCATGCATCTTCTTTCCCTGCTGGCAGAACTCTTCTCTAATAAACACCATCAACTGCTCCATCTGGGGTTTTCCAACTTGCAACAACACTTCGCCATCTGCCATCTTCCCAAATGCTTCTGTGCCACAGGTCTCCTCCAATTCTTTGGCCAGGTCTTTAACTTTTTTCTGCCAGATCTGGTAACCAACAGATATGTCACACATGGGGGGATGTTCTCCCTCACACCTTCAGCTATTCTTTCTTGTCAAAATTACCCCCCTTCCAGGTAAAAAGAACTCAAACCAATGCCTTTCAGCTGGAGTTGCCCTGCATCCGACCACTCACTCCATGGCTGCCACTTGAAGTCGGCATATGGCGTCTAGTCTTTATTGGAGGGCAGCTCTCAGGATGTCTGAGCTCAATGTTGAGGATGGTATCCTCCTCTGGGGCACACTGGTTGTGACCCCGGAAAAAGGCTGGTGGCTCATATTGAAGGACCCAGGGGTGTCTAAAATGAAGATATTGGCAAGGAGTTATGTTTGGTGGCTGGGGCTCAATTCTGACCTTGAGCAGGTGGCTAAGCAATGCCCCACCTGCCAGGAACACTAGAAGCTCCCTGCTGCTGTGCCTCTTCATCCCTGGGAATGACTGGGCCACCCCTGGGTCCGTGTTCATGCTGACTTTGTTGGCCCCTTCGTGGGATCCATGTTTCTTCTACTGGTGGGCGCCTATTCAAAATGGTTAGAGATCCACAGGATGATGATGATCATCTTTCGCATTACCATCGACAAACTGCGTCTCCCTTTTCCCACACATGGCATCCCCAAAGACAATGGGGTTTCTTTCACCAGCGAGTAGTTTGCGGCATTCATTAAAGCCAATGGAATTTAGCATGTAAGGATGGCTCCTTACCACCCGGCGTCTAACGGTTTGGCTGAGTGGGCTATCCTGATGTTCAAGCGGGGGCTCCGCAAGCAGACGTCAGGCTCAATGGACACGCGATTGGCTCGGTTTTTGTTTGTCTACCAGACCACGGCGCACGCAGTGATGGGAATGGCCACAGCAGAGTTGCTCATGGGCCAGCTGCTCTGTAGCCGCCTGAATTTATTGTTCCCGGATATCGGGGCAAAAGTACGCCAAACTCAGGAACAGCAGGGACATCTTCCACCCTGACGGTTTTCTCCGGGGGATGCTGTCTTCATCTGGAATTTTGCCATTGACTCCCGGGGACTGTTGTCCACCAGACTGCTCCTGTTTCCTACTGGGTTCTGGTCGGAAGCCAACAACTATGGCGCCATTTGGATCACCTTCGGTCACACAGACCACCCTCCCCCCTGACATGCACCCTGTCAGGTGGATCTGATCCCAGAGTCTGACACCCCCACTGTGGCACCCGTGCCGACTTTGCTATGCATCCGCGGGACCTATCCTTTACTGATTCCGCCATGGACATGCAGCCTTCTGTGGCCTCCAAGATGGACTCTGCTGCTCACCAGCCTCCTGCCACTGCCCAGTAGAAAGCATCATTCTCCGGCATGGTATTTGCCATCGGACCCAATGCCTCAGGCAAATGATGTTCCACTGGAGCCGAAACGAGTCCATCACCCCTCCTCTTCTTCTGTTTATCCTCCTCCCCCTTTGCATCTACGGCCAGTGGAGGGTCCTTCGGACTTTAGGGGTGAGGATGTCATAACCTCTATTCACATTATACTATTGGTGTTGTGGAGCGAGTATTCCCAGAAACCTTGAGGTAATATGTGCTCCCCACTAAAGGGACAGGGCAATTGTCCCCTTACAGGACATACAGGGCATACTTCCGCTATAAAGCTGGTCAGTCAAGGACCGACCGGCATTCACTCAGTTGGGTAGCGCCAAGTGACGTATATCCAGGGCTTTGGAATAAATTGTTACTGTTTCGCTCAACTTGGTGTGGAAACCCCCTTCTTGCAGATGCAAAACTGACAAATTTTGGAATGATTCCGCCCAATGTGCGTGTCTGTTAAATGCCCTCTGAAATTTCTTAGCAAGCCACTCAGTTCAAGGACAATTAGGGATGGGCAATAAATGCTGGCCCAGCTAGCGATGCTCATATCCTATGGATGAATTTTTTAAAAAACCCTCCACCCTCCTCAACTACCTCTCCTCAGTCTCTATTCCTCCCTGCCGGCCTTTACATATCTGAGGGCCATTGTACAATCTTCTCCAGTGGGCTCAACCCACAATAGTGCAATACCGAGCATTCCTGAGGCTTCTCAATTCCTGAGGGCTCCTTTCAAATGTAGCAGTGCCTTTGTAAATATGTTGTGGTGATGAGTAAACAGTCAGTTTTAGCATTATGTATGAGCCAAATGTCTCCTTTTGGTCTCATGTCAGTCGCACCTGAATTTGGTCAATGACTGTGGAACAGATGGTATAGTAGCTGTAAATAATGATTTCCTTCTGGGATACTTAAGAGTTCTCTGACAGTCTGAGGATGAGCATTCATGCTGCATGATGACTAATGTGTGGATGCCTCTGTGTTTCACAGATGTAAAAACTTGGCAAATTATCTATCTAGCCTAGTAACCGGTCACAAATGGTATGATAAATGTAAAAAATAGTGTCGTGAGGCAATCTCTAGGTGAGTTCTACAGATATATTTCTTTTTAAATACCTGAGGAATAGCAAGTAGATTTTAATGAAGATATATTAAAACAAATTGCGAAGAACAAGAAACATTAAACGGGATTTAGGCAGAAACAGATGGCAGATGAAATTCAGTTTGGAGAAATGCGAACTGCTTCAAAAATTCCAGAAAAGACTATTGTGTAAATGTAAAGAAAATAATATGCATGGAGAATGAAAAATATCTGGGGGATCTTGGTTGATTTTAAAAAAATGAAGGAATCACTATTATGCAGGGCCACTGTGAGTAAAACAGATCAGGTGTTGGGATGTATTGAAAGGTAATACTGCTGACAGAAACAAGTATTAAGCCCTTTACATATGTCAATGACTGACCTAATGCCTGTTTTAGGCCCTCTGGCAGAAATTGCTTTAGGATGAGCAGAGCAACATTCTTGAGCCTAAGTGGTGACTGCCAATAAAAGGTAAAGTTAGTCACTCCTGTGGAGTCAGGGCGAGCAAGGAGTCCTCCTCCAACAACACAATATTCTCTCATTGTATCCTGGATTCCTCTATTTGTGAGATAATAGAGTTGTCTTTCAAAGTATGTGCGGAATTTGTAGAGAGCAAACTGGAGCCTTTAGCGTTATCAGTGTCTGTGATTAAACAGAGCTTTGGAAAGAAAAGTGTGTAGGTTGAAGCTTAATTGGCACAAGAGAAAGGATCCTTTTTTAGGGAATGCATTAAAATATGTACGCACCAATGTATTATTGACACAAAGATGTTTGGTCACATTCCCAGAGTCATCACACTAGTCTGGGATACTTCAGTTAGCATCCAGGTTTGGATATTGGGAGCCCTCCCATGTTATGCAAATTGAAAGGTAATAGGCTAATTGTGCTCATTAAAAAGGTAATCGATTGTCAAAATGTGTGCAAAATGGAATAAAATACTTTCAGAGTGTGTTGTTCGAGGGCAGAGTTAAATCTTGGCTATTCAATGTTCTTTGGCTGCTGGCAGTTCTTTGTCAAAGACGGAGATAGGGAGGCGGTGGCATAAGAACTAGGAGCAGGAGTAGGCCATCTGGCCCCTCGAGCCTGCTCTGTCATTCAATGAGATCATGGCTGATCTTTTGTGGACTCAGCTCCACTTTCCTGCCCGAACACCATAACCCTTCATTCTTCAAAAAGCTATCTATCTTTAAACATTCAATGAAGGAGCCTCAACTGCTTCACTGGGCAGGGAATTCCATGCACTCACAACCCTTTGTGTGAAGAAGTTCCTCCTGGATTACTAGTCGCTGGACCCAGGATAATGATCTGGGGATCTGGGTTTGAATCCCACCACGCCAGGTGATGGAATTTAAACTCAAGAAAATATCTGGAATTAAAAAGTCTAATGTTGACTTTGAAACCATTGTCGATTGTCAGAAAAACCCATCTGGTTCATTAATGTCCTTTAGGGAAGGGAATCAAATCTGACATCCTTACCTGGTCCGGCTTACATGTGACTCCAGACCCACAGCAATGCGCTTGACTCTTAACTGCCCCTCAAGGGAAATTAGGGATGGACAATAAATGCTGGCACAGCCCATGAACGAATGAAAAATAAAAACTGACTTAAATTCATGATTTAAGAACCTGACACCTCATTCAGATAGGTCCATTTCTGCCTTACACTGCTGAAGATACCAGAGTGGCCCTTTAAATTATCCAGGTCACAACTAATGAGCTCCAATGTCCAATATTGAACCCTACGGCTCTAATTGGGGGGGGGGGGGGGGGGGATACTCTCAGTCTGCAGCCTGGAACCCACTCAGCTTTCTTAGTTGGCCCAATTGCCACTTTACTTGGCAGGTTTGGACAGTGAACTCGGAATGCTGGCAGTTTTCAGGTACATGCCTTGCATGCCAGACCAATGCATATTACTCAGCTCTATATCTCATTTCAACTTATCTCTGTCCTCCCCACAGCTTATCTTTCCACCTAGCCTGGTATCATCAGAAAATTTTCTCCGCCTCTTCATCTGAATCATGAATATAGGTTGTACTGATTATATTGCCCCAGCATGGATACTTGTGGCATTCTATTACTCACTGCCTGCCAAATTGAAAAAGCCCTGTTTATGCTAATTCTCTGATTTCTATCCATTAACCAACCTGTTTCCATGCTAATATATTACCCCCAAAACCGTGAATCCTTATCGTGCCTATTGACCTTTAATGCGGCACCTTACCAATGCCTTTAGGAAATCCAGGTGTACTCTACGTATTGGTTCCTCTTTATCAACCCTCCGGGTGGGTGGCATGGCAGCACATTGGTTAGCACTATTGCTTCACAGCGCCAGGGTCCCAGGTTTGATTCTCAGCTTGGGTCACTGTCTGTGCGGAGTCTGCACGTTCTCTGTCTGTCTGCGTGGGTTTCCTCCGGGTGCTCCGGTTTCCAACCACAAGTCCCGAAAGACGTCCTGTCAGGTAATTTGGACATTCTGAATTCTCCCTCTGTGTACCCGAACAAGCGCTGGAATGTGGCGACTAGGGGCTTTTCACAGTAACTTTATTGCAGTGTTAATGTAAGCCTATTTGTGATAATAAAGATTATTAAAAAAGAGTTACATCCTCAAAAAGCACGATTTCCCATGTTGACTTGTTCTAATCATACTGTGCTTTTCTAAGTGCAATGTTAAGATTTCCTTAAGATTGGCTGAAGTAGGGTGCTCTTTCCAAGGGCTGAGACAGACTTGACGGGCTGAATGGCCTCCTTTGGCCTCCAATGGCACTGTAGGGATTCTATGATTGATGGATCCCAGCACTTTCCTAGCAGCGGATAGTAGGCTAACTGGCCTGTAGTTCATTGTTTTCTCTCTTCCCCCTTTTTCAAAATTGGTGGATCATTTGCCAACTTCCAATCTAGTGGGATCACTCCCAAATCTTTGGAATTTAAAAAAATAAATCAGTGATAGCACATCCACTATTTGTGCAGCTATTTCTTTTAGAACTGTAGGATGTAGGCCATCAGGACGCAGGGATTTGTTGGATTTTAGTCCCTTAAGATTTTCCAATACTTTATCTCTGCTGAATTAATTTCCCTAATTTCCTTTTAGCCCCTAAGTTATTGTCTATTTCTGGTATGAAACATGTCTTCCACCATGAAGACAAGCATAACATATTTGTTCAATGCCTCTGCCATGTCATCATTCTCCATGATTTCTCCAGCATATGCTTCTAAGGGCCAATGTTTACGTGAGCCACACTCTTCCTTTTAAATCTTTATAAAAGCTCTTACGATCAGTTTTTATAATTCTCGATAATTTACACTCATGTTCTTTTTTTTAACCTTCTTATTTTTCGTGGTTGTCTTCTGGTTTTTAAAATACTCCAAATCCTCAGACTTGCTACCATTTTGGCAACATTTTAAGTTTCTTCTTTTACTCCAATACTATCCCTAACTTCCTGAGTGAACCAAGGGTGGCCCTTCTTGCTGGGTTTTAGCGGTGTTTGGGATGTCGCCCAGGATTGTGGGGTGTGAGGTCAGACCGGACCCTATGGTGATGATCTTTTGAGGTTTCAGAGGAGCCAAAGCTGCTGGAGGGGAAGGGGGGCCAATGTAGTGGTCTTTGCCTCTCTGATTGCCTGGTGAATCGGAGGTCGGATACTCTGCAGGGGGTGACGGCCTGGCTGGGGGACTTGTACGACTTTCTTGACTGGAGAAGATTAAGTTTGAGTTGAGGCAATTGTCCTTGACCCCCTGTCAGTGGCATAACAGGAATTCCGATGTTCAGCATCAGGATCCCCAGTGGAATAAATTAAAATCTGATTATCAGACCTCTATGTCTGATAATCCCCGTTACATTATCCATTACGACGGGTCTCCCACAGTGTGCCCTGCCAAGCAAAACCCGTCAGAAGAGTTCAGGTGAGTGCATAACTCAGGGGGGAGAGGGCCACGCCTAGTCAGTGCCAAGGGTCAGTGCCAGGGTGCAGTGCCAGAGTGCAGTGCTGGAGCATTGTCGGGGAGGGGATGGGTTACATTATGGGTGGAGGGGTGCATTGGGGCGGAGGGTTGTTTCATGAGGCGCTGTTCTATTTTTAATCAATCAGGACCCACCCCGCCAGCATGACGTTGTGGGGCCTACCCTTGCAGTTTTTTTTCCAATTAGCTGAACAATACAGTGGGGAAAGCCACCAGCCAATGCCTCTTTTCCTGCCTGGGAAATGTTGATGTACAAAAGGACCTGGGTGTCCTCGTACACCAATCACTGAAAGCAAGCATGCATGTCCAGCAACCAATTACGAAGGCAAATGGTATGTTGACCTTTCTGAGGACTGGAGTACCGGAGCAAGGATGTCTTGCTGCAGCTGTGCAGGGCATTGGTGAGACCACACCTAGAATATTGTGTGCAGTTTTGATCTCCTTACCAAAGCAAGAATGTTCTTGCCAAAGAGAGAGTGCAGTGAAGGTTTACCAGACTGATTTCTGGGATGGCAGGATTTTCATATGAAGCGAGATGGATCGACTCGGCCTGTATTTAGATCCCAGGGCTGGGATCTAAATATACAAGGATATGTGTCCTATCGAAAGAATGGGCAGATGGGCAAAGGAGGTGGGGTTGCATTGCTAGTAAGGAATGAAGTTAAATAGATAGCAAAGAGCGATATAGAATCAGGAGGCATAGAATATCTGTGGGTAGAGTTGAGGAATCACAAGGGTAAAAAGACCCTGATGGGAGTTATGTACAGGCCCCCGAGCAGTAGTCAGGATGTCGGGCAGAAAATAAATCAGGAGATAGAAAAGGCATGTAAAAAAGGCAATGTACAATAATGATGGGGGACTGGGTAGATTAGGTTGGTAGTGGAACCCAAGAAAAGGAATTTGTGGTCTATCTAAGAGATGTTTTTTTTTGGAGCAGCTTGTGACAGAGCCTACAAGGGAACAGGCAATTCTGGATTTGGTGATGTGTAATGAGGCAGATTTGATTAGCGAATTTAAGGTGAAGAAACCCTTAGGGAGCAGTGACCACAATATGATAGAATTTACCCTGCAGTTTGAGAGGGAGAAGTTGTATCAGATGTAATGGTATTACAATAAAATAAGGGTAACTACAAAGATGAGGGAGGAGCTGGCCAGAGTTGATTGGAAAAGGAGCCTAGCAGGAAAGATAGTGGAACAGCAATGGCGGGAGTTTTTGGGGGTTATTTGGGAGGCACAACAGAAATTCATCCCAAGGAGGATGAAACATGCGAAGTGGCAGACAAGGCATCCATGGCTGACGAGGGAAGTCCAGGACAATATAAAAGCAAAAGAAAAAGCATACAAAGTGGTGAAGATTAGTGGGAAGCCAGAGGATTGGGAAGCCTTTAAAAATGAGTAGAGGACAACTAAAAATGCAACAAGGGGAGAGAAGATGAAAGATGAGTGAAAGCTAGCTAGTAATATAAAACAAGACAGGAAGAGTTTTTTTCAGGTAAGAGAGAGGCAAAAATAGAATGATTACCTTTTTTGGAAAACAGTCCGCAGTTGCTCTTAGCTTCCAAAGGGGTCCCAAATCCTCATTTCACCAAGTAGTAACTTCAAGTGACCGCTCCAGGCAATTTCCTCAGCTTTCAGAGAGATTTTTAAATCCGCCAGCAGCAGTAAAGCCTGTGCTTGGATGATTCTTCTATCCCCAGTCATGCTAGGAAGAATCACCAAGAATCCTTTGATAGCTGCAAGGTACATCTCTTTGGCTAAAGATCATGGCCAGGATTCTCAAAAAAGGGGGCTAAGTGTTGACGCCAGCGTAAGCACCGGAGTGTTTCACGCTGGTTTCAACGGGCCTCTTGGCCCAGCGATTCTATAGCCCACAGGGGGCCAGCATGGTGCCTGAGTTCTCCGCGCTGCTCCAGCTGCCGTACGCGGCCCTGGACTGCTCGCCACGGGTCTGCTGAGGGGAAGATGGCCACCGCGCATGCGCGGGTTTGAGCTGTCAGGCCCGGCGGCCGAGAATAATGGAGCGCCCCAGGTGGGAGTGAATTCGGTGAGAGGAGCGGGTTCCGAGGCCATCGTGAAACTCGGCCGAGTTCACGACGGCCTTCACGATTTTTCCCGGGAGCGGAGAATCGCTCCCATTGGGTGGGATTCTCCAATAATGAGGCTATGTCCCCACGCTGGCGTGAAAAGCGATGGCAACCACTCCAGCGTCAGCGATCCCCGATAATGGGGAATGCTCCCCTTCCCAGGGGGCTAAGTCAGCACCGGAGTGGTCACCGCAGCTCCAGCCGGCGCGGAACAGCCGGCGCAAGTTGCGCATGCGCGGAATGGCTGACGTGATTCTGTGCATGCGCACTACAGCTGTTGTGATTCCACGCATCCGCACGTGGGCCCCCCCGGGGTCAGATTCCCCCCCCCCCGCCTCCCTTCCAGGATGGTCCCCACAGACACACCTTCCAGGTCCTGTCGTGCGGGACCTGAGTAACCCACGCCAGCGGGACGCTGCTGAACTCAGCAGCCACTCGGCCCGTCGAGGCCAGGAGAATTGCCGGGGGTGAACCGCCCCCGATCGCGCAGCGGGAATCCCTCACGTGCCCGAGAATCAGCAGGGGAGAATCGGGAAGTCGGCGGCGGGGTGCGATTCTCGTGTCCCCCCAGGGATTCTCCGACCTGGCGCAGGGTCAGAGAATCCTGGCCATTAACCTTGCATTCAAATAGAAATATCAATTAGCTACCCTTCAACCCAACTCTCAGCTCAGAAGTGAATGGACAATTTACCACACAACTCTTTACAACCTGGTTCCTTCAACATCTTTCAGGATCTTTGGGAGACTTAGAGTAAGTCTAAGACTGCTACCATTGTCTCCAAGTGCAAATGACTTGCACCTTCCTCTCTTCCTCTCAGTAAAACAACCTAAGCCTTTCTTTGATCACTGTAAGTCAAACAACTCAGGCTTACTAGCAGGCAGACTTTAGAATAGGTCACAAGGCCTAAATTACTTTAAATTTAAAGCTAATGGCTGTCATAATATACACCAATTTATCATGGTGCAGACACACACTGATAGACACACACAGGGACCAATCAACATGTACAAACACCGCAGCCAATCACCAGTTAGAATACACACACTATAAAGGCAGAGGGCACCACGGTTCCCGCTCATTCTGGGTGCTGCCTCTGAGTGTAACAGGAACTCACCCAGCCCAGCACAGACTTACAACACGTGCTGAGAGAATCAACTGGTTCAGACAAGGCTTAGGTCTCTAGTTTAAGTTAGCATCATTTAGACCCACAGTCATCGTGTGTTAGTTAGTTAGAAGTAGTTAATAAAATTGAGTTGAACCTTCATCAGTGTTAGAAGTGTCTGTTCATCTCACAAGTCTACACTAGCCAACACTTCAATGGCTGCAAATTTGCACCCACATCTGCTGCAATTGCGAATTGCGATGCAGGTGCAAAATCTCACAAGAATCGTACAATGAGATTCTTGCCAGAGAGACCTTGTTTTCTGATTTTCCTTGCCAGTGATTGAGCAAGGTTCATAATAGCTTAACCTCATTTCAATACATTTTAATGGGATTAGTGGGCTTCTGCGCCATATCGTTTCCCTTACCCTTGCTGTTTAAAAATATGATGCAGTCGAAGGGTATCCACCAGGGACACACAGGTAAGTGTCACCCCTGGGGTAAGGGAGGGGTGGAGTGGGGGGAGAAACTTTAAAAATGGCATCCCGCTATCAGGATTCCTGGCTGCCAGCTTTTCCGCCACTAACCCAGCAATGTAATGGCGTGAAGCGTGCCTGCAGCATTTTTATTTTCAGAGGACACAATCCACGCTGTCCCTGAAAGGCAGCTCACCACGTCAGAGCATAAGACCATAAGACCATAAGACATAGGAGTGGAAGTAAGGCCATTCGGCCCATCGAGTCCACTCCACCATTCAATCATGGTTGATTTCAACTCCATTTACCCGCTCTCTCCCCATAGCCCTTAATTCCTCGAGAAATCAAGAATTTATCAATTTCTGTCTTAAAGACACTCAATGTCCCAGCCTCCACCGCCCTCTGTGGCAATGAATTCCACAGACCTACCACTCTCTGGCTGAAGAAATTTCTCCTCATCTCTGTTCTAAAGTGACTCCCTTTTATTCTAAGGCTGTGCCCCCGCGTCCTAGTCTCCCCTGCTAATGGAAACAACTTCCCTACGTCCATCCTATCCAAGCCATTCATTATCTTGTACGTTTCTATTAGATCTCCCCTCAACCTCCTAAACTCCAATGAATATAATCCCACGATCCTCAGACGTTCATCGTATGTTAGGCCTACCATTCCTGGGATCATCCGTGTGAATCTCCGCTGGACCCGCTCCAGTGCCAGTATGTCCTTCCTGAGGTATGGGGCCCAAAATTGCTCACAGTATTCTAAATGGGGCCTAACTAGTGCTTTATAAAGCCTCAGAAGTACATCCCTGCTTTTATATTCCAAGCCTCTTGAGATAAATGACAACATTACATTTGCTTTCTTAATTACGGACTCAACCTGCAAGTTTACCTTTAGAGAATCCTGGACTAGGACTCCCAAGTCCCTTTGCACTTTAGCATTATGAATTTTGTCACCATTTAGAAAATAGTCCATGCCTCTATTCTTTTTTCCAAAGTGCAAGACCTCGCACTTGCCCACGTTGAATTTCATCAGCCACTTCTTGGACCATTCTCCTAAACTGTCTAAATCTTTCTGCAGCCTCCCCACCTCCTCAATACTACCTGCCCCTCCACCTATCTTTGTATCATCGGCAAACTTGGCCAGAATGCCCCCAGTCCTGTCATCTAGATCGTTAATATATAAAGAGAACAGCTGAGGCCCCAACACTGAACCCTGCGGGACACCACTTGTCACTGGTTGCCATTCCGAAAAAGAACCTTTTATCCCAACTCTCTGCCTTCTGTCTGACAGCCAATCGTCAATCCATGTTAGTACCTTGCCTCGAATACCATGGGCCCTTATGAAAGCATGCCCAATGAAAGCTGGGGGAACCCACTCCTGGTATCTCCCCAGCTCGCCATGCCTCGTGAGATCCAATTTGAGATGTTGCGTTGTAAATCCTGTCCATAATAGGTGCGATCACCTTTTGGCAAATCTGCATATTAAGGCGAGCCAGTTAGCCTCACTCTAATGTGCAGATTCCCGAGATAACTGAGGCTTTGGATTCAACCCCTTCACCTTGGAG
This sequence comes from Scyliorhinus canicula, assembly GCF_902713615.1. Taxonomy (NCBI): domain Eukaryota; kingdom Metazoa; phylum Chordata; class Chondrichthyes; order Carcharhiniformes; family Scyliorhinidae; genus Scyliorhinus; species Scyliorhinus canicula. The sequence goes on from NC_052159.1 coordinate 40,686,517, forward strand.
ACCTCAGGTGAGCGCCGGTCAGCACTGGTCCCCACAAACGGGGACCAGATGAAATAGCACTTGTGGGGGCCTCCCAAGGGATCTAAGGACCCCAGCTGCATGTCCTTTGGGCAGGGTGGTTCCCTGGCACTGTTGGTACCACTTGGGTACCCTGGCGATGCCAGCGCCACCTGGATGCCATCCTGGCACTACCATGGTGCCCAGGTGGCACTGCCCACTGGCATGGGCACTGCCAGAGTGCCAGGTTGGCACTGCCAGGGTGCCAAGCTGGAGTTTTTTTTGCACGATCGGGTCAGGGTTGCCTGACGTGGGTGATGGGGGTTTGTGGGGGACGGGAGGGGAGGGGAACCTTCCCAGAATTGCGGGGAGGTCTGAGATTATTTTGAGGGCCTTTGGGATCCTAGCATCCTGATCTCTCGTTCCAGTGAATGGAACTCCCCACTATACAAAACCGGGCACTGCAAGTGTTGGGAAACACTCGGCTAAAAACGCTCACTGGGGACATTGTTTCCTTTTGGGAGAATCGCACCCAAAGTGTTTTCAAATATAGCAAGTATGATAGCTCTCACAAGGACGATGATGGACCAGTCACTACTCTCCTCGTGAGGTTTTTGGAGTACAGGATCCCATGATAATGGGCAGAGGCTGGGACTTTGAGTCTATTAAATACCATCGCAGACCCGGTCTGGGAGCTCCTGTCAGCACTGGACTGGGACACGAGTGTTGTATGCCGCGGATGCAGCTTTACTTTTGAGTTGCAATAAATTTGGTTTCACCTTTATCTTTGTGTCTCCTGGATTACTACAGCAGGAAAAGCCGCAGTGCAGCTATACAAGGACAGCGGTAGGGGGGAGCTCTCCTGGGTGGTTCATCTCAGTAGACCACAGTGCACACAACCTCCAGATGGAGTGGCTAGAGGTTCAAATGAGACATGGGCACTTTACAGGTGATGGACTTGGGGGGTGGGGGGGAGCATGGTAGGAATGTCCACCATAACAATGGGATGGAGTATTATATGGGGGAGGCTGGAGATCAACAGGAGGAAGCTCTACCTTCATATCGTGAGGATTGAGGTCTGCACATTGAGAGAGGGAGCATCGAATTCCACCTGGAAATAAATGTAGAGAGCTACTATTTTTCTGTACCGGAGTAATGGTGTTGGGTGAAAATGAAAGTAACAGTGAATCTACTCGGGAGGATTCTGAGGCAGTATTGTAGGCGCGTAACACTGGGTTACGGGTATCACTCTCACTTGCTGCTGCAAAAGGGAACAGGATTCAGCTTAGAAAGGAGGAAGATCTCCTTAGGAAAAATGCCAATGCTTTCATTAATGCGTTAAAGGTTGCTGCATCTCAACAGTAATGGCTTCACATTAAGTTGCTGAATCTCAACAGTCATACCTAGGAATACAGACGTTATGAATGTAGGAAATAGCAAAGAAGGCAAAGCTGCATAATATTTGCCATTTCACCAATGAAGGCCAGTCATGTGTTCATCAGAATTGGCATTCATAACTGGCCGAAGGGCTTCTACTAATAGAATCCCTACATTACAGAAAGAGGACATTCAGCCCATCAAGTCTGCACCAACCCCTTGAAAGAACACCCTGCCTCGGCCCAATCCCCTGCCCTGTAACCTCACCCTAAGGGACAATTTATCATAGCCAATCTACCTAATCTGCAGGAGGAAACCGGAGCACCTGAAAGAAACCCACGCATACACGAGGAGAAAATGTAAACTCCACACAGTCACCCGTTGGGAATCGAACCCCGGTCCCGGGCACTGTGAGGCAGCAGTGCTCACCACTGCGCCACCGTGCCACCCACCTATTGGCCTTGAGTAACTGATTGACCATGAGTATGCCACATCAGAGATTGGAGTGCCCAGCTTCTTTGGGCCACTGCACAGCTCTAGCAGGAGGCCCACCTGGGGGATATGGTCAGTGGAGCTCAATCATGAGCAGGGAGACAAGGAGGAGAGACCCAAATAATGGAGGAGACTTGCCATACTTAGGATTTATTGTAGAAGATTCTCCTATTTACAAAATAGTGAGAAGCAGTGCTGGGCACGTCTGCGATTCTCCCGAGGTCTAGTACGTCACGTATGCCACATTCCTTTTGAAGACCTGACGCTACTTGGGATTGGAGGCTTCTCCCTGCCAGTGGCTTTAAGGTGACAGCATTGTTCAATTTCATTATCTCTGAATCTTTCCAGTGAGCAATAGAGGAGCTGTGCAGCATCTCTCAGTCCGCAATGCTTGATGCATAAAGGAGTCTATCGATGCCCTTCACGGGAAGGGACGTCATTATGGTTTGCTCTGGATAAAGATAGGCAGGCTTTGAGATTCACTGATTTCACTGCCATCTCAGGTTTCCCAAGAGTTCAGGGTGCAATAGACTGTACTGTTTTTCTGACTGGAAGTCTGTGTCCAATGGGGTCCCGCAGGGGTCAATGTTGGGGTCCTTGCTGTTTTTGGTTTATATAAATTATTTATACTTGAATGCAGGAGTTTGCAGATGATACAAAAACTGGCAGGGTGGTAAATAGAGAGGAGGATAGCCTTAGGTTACAGGAGGATATAGATGGGCATATAAGTGGCAAATGGAATTCAAGCGGGATAAATGTGAGGTGATGCACTTGGGCAGGACATACAAGGAAAGGGAATACATGGTAAACGGCAGAACCCGCGGAAGCACAGAGGATCAGAGGGACCTTGGTGTGTACACTGGTCCCTTAAGGTAGCAGGGCAGGTAGATAAAGTGGTTAAGAAGGCATATGGTATACTTGCCTTTTAGTTAAGGCATAGAGTTTAAGAGTAGGGAGGTTGTGATGGAACTATATAAAATGTTGGTTAGGCCATAGCGAGAGTATTGTGCGCAGTACTGAAATCCATATTATAGGAGGGATGTGAGAAAGGGTGAAGAGGAGATTTACCAGAATGTTGCCTGGGCTGGAATGTTTTAGTTATGAAGAGAGATTGGATTGGGGTTGTTTTCCTTGGAGCAGAGGAGACTGAGGGTGTTTTGCACTGAGTGCTGAATTTGGGTGCATTTGAGTGCTATAGTGAGAGTTTGGTGACTGAGGGATATTAAGGATTTATTTTTTATTTGTATCTGAAGTCTAGTCTTTCTTTTATTTAGTTAATTAACTTAAAAGTTGCTGTTTGGTTGAGAAGAAGGTGAATTTTCAATCAACTTTAAAGACAGGTTCTACTGGTAACTACTTGCAGCTGGAGCTTGTTAATTAGTTAATTGGATTAGGCCAGTTTTCAGAGGCTGGAGTCACAGTATAAATCTGAGCTAGTTACACTGCAGACTTTGCACTGAGTGCTGAATTTGGGTGCATTTGAGTGCTATAGTGAGAGTTTGGTGACTGAGGGAGTGCTGAATTTGGGTGCATTTGAGTGCTATAGTGAGAGTTTGGTGACTGAGGGAGTGCTGAATTTGGGTGCATTTGAGTGCTATAGTGAGAGTTCGGTGGCTGAGGGAGTTAGGTGAGGAGGGAGTAAGGTGCTCCTTTTCATTTCATTTCCTACATTTCCTCAAAGAGCGTGAAGGGAGCCGGGGGTTTACAGAGAGTACAGCTGACTGGGAGCAGAGTCGGAGGACAGAGTTCCAGTTGGTCCACATGCAGCTGTATTCTGTAAGGTAAGAGGGGATGGAGGCTAGGGCAGTTGCATGCTACTCCTGTAGGATGTGGGTGGTGAGGGATATCACCGGTGTCCCCGCTGACTATACCTGCGGGAAGTGCACCCAACTCCAGCTCCTCAGAGACCGTGTTAGGGAACTGGAGCTGGAGCTGGATGAACTTCAGATCATCCGGGAGGCAGAGGGAGTAATATAGAAGAGTTACAGGGAGGTAGCCACACCCAAGGTACAGGACAAGAGTACCTGGGTTACAGTCAGGGGAAAGAAAACGAATGGGCAGACAGTGCAGGGATCCCTCGTGGCTGTTCCCCTTCAAAAAAAGTATTTGGATGCTGTTGGGGGGATGACCTACTGGGGAAAGGCCCTAGCGGCCAGGTCTCTGGCACTGAGTCTGGCTCTGGGGCTCAGAAGGGAAGGGGGGAGAATAGAAAAGCAATAGTGATAGGAGACTCAATGGTTAGGGGAATAGCTAGGAGATTCTATGGTCACGAGCGAGACCCCGGAAGGTATGTTGCCTCCCGGGTGCCAGGGCCAGGGATGTCTCGGATCGTGTCTTCAGGATCCTTAAGGGGGAGGGTGAGCAGCCAGAAGTCGTGGTGCACATTGGTACCAACGACGTAGGTAGGAAAAGGGGTGTGGATGTAATAAACGAGTTTAGGGAGTTAGGCTGGAAGTTAAAAGCCAGGACAGACAGAGTTGTCATCTCTGGTTTGTTGCCGGTGCCACGTAATAGCGAGGCTAGGAATAGGGAGAGAGTGCAGTTGAACACGTGGCTGCAAGAATGGTGTAGGAGGGAGGGCTTCAGGTATTTGGATAATTGGAGTGAATTCTGGGGAAGGTGGCACCTGTACAAGCAGGACATGTTGCATCCGAACCAGAGGGGCACCAATATCTTGGGAGGGAGGTTGTCTAGTACTCTTTCGAGGGTTTAAACTAATTTGGCAGGGGAATGGAAACCGGACTTGTTGTCCAGCAACTAAGGTGGCCGATGTTCAGGACATCAAAGCGTGTAGTGAGGCAGTGGGGAAGGTAACACTGACAAAGGAGAGTGCTTGCAGGCACAGAGATGGGTTAAAGAGTGTATACTTCAATGCAAGAAACACCAGGAATAAGGTGGGTGAACTTAAGGCGTGGATCAGTACTTGGGACTACGATGTGGTGGCTATCATGGAAACTTGGATAGAAGAGGGTCAGAAATGGTTGTTGGAGGTTCATGGTTATAGATATCAATAAGATTAGGGAGGGTGGTAAAAGAGGTGGGGGTGTTGCATTATTAATTAGAGATAGTGTAACAGCTGCAGAAAGGCAGTTCGAAGAGGATCTGCCTACAGAGGTAGTATGGGTTGAAGTCAGAAATAGGAAAGGAGCAGTCACCTTGTTGGGAGTTTTCTAAAGGCCCCCCAATAGCAGCAGAGATGTGGAGGAACAGATTGGGAAACAGATTTTGGAAAGGTGCAGAAGTCACAGAGTAGTAGTCATGGGTGACTTCAACTTCCCAAATATTGAGTGGAAACACTTTAGATCAAATAGTTTGGATGGGGTGGTGTTTGTGCAGTGTCCAGGAAGCTTTTCTAACACAGTATGTAGATTGTCCGGCCAGAGGGGTGGCCATATTGGATTTGGTACTTGGTTATGAACCAGGGCAGGTGATAGATTTGTTAGCATTTTGGAGATAGTGACCACAATTCTGTGACTTCCACTTTAACAATGGAGAGGGATAGGTGCGTGCAACAGGGCAAGGTTTACAATTGGGGGAAGGGTAAATACGATGCTGTCAGACAAGAACTGAAGTGCATAAGTTGGGAACATAGGATGTCAGGGAAGGACACAATTGAAATGTGGAACTTGTTCAAGGAAGAGATACTACGTGTCCTTGATATGTATGTCCCTGTCAGGGAAGAGATGGTCGAGTGAGGGAACCATGGTTGACAAGAGAGGTTGAATGTCTTGTTAAGAGGAAGAAGGAGACTTGTGTAAGGCTGAAGAAACAAGGTTCAGACAAGGCGCTGGAGGGATACAAGATAGCCAGGAGGGAACTGAAGAAAGGGATTAGGAGAGCTAAGAGAGGGCATGAAACATTTTTGTCGGGTAGAATCAAGGAAAACCCCAAGGGCTTTTACACATATGTGAGAAATATGAGAATGACTAGAGCGAGGGTGGGTCCGATCAAGGACAGTAGCGGGAGATTGTGTATTGAGTCAGAAGAGATAGGAGAGGTATTGAATGAGTACTTTTCTTCAGTATTTATGAATGAGAGGGGCCATATTGTTGGAGAGGACTGTTTGAAACAGACTGGTAAGCTCGAGGAGATACTTGTTAGGAAGGAAGATGTGTTGGGCATTTTGAAAAACTTGAGGCTAGACAAGTCCCCTGGGCCTGACGGGATATATCCAAGGATTCTATGGGAAGCAAAAGATGAAATTGCAGAGCCATTGGCAATGATCTATTCATCTTCACTGTCAACAGGGGTGGTACCAGGGGATTGGAGAGTGGAGAATGTCGTGCCCCTGTTCAAAAAAGGGAAGAGGGATAACCCTGGGAATTACAGGCCAGTTAGTCTTACTTCGGTGGTAGGCAAAGAAATGGAAAGTGTACTGAGGGATAGGATTTCTGAGCATCTGAAAAGACACTGCTTGATTAGGGATAGTCAGCACAGATTTGTGAGGGGTAGGTCTTGCCTCACAAGTCTTATTAAATTCTTTGAGGAGGTGACCAAGCATGTGGATGAAGGTAAAGCAGTGGATGTGGTGTACATGGATTTTAGTAAGGCATTTGATAAGGTTCCCCATGGTAGGCTTATGCAGAAAGTAAGGAGGCATGGGATAGTGGGAAATTTGGCCAGTTGGATAACGAACTGGCTAACCGATAGAACAGTAAGAAGTCTTACAACACCAGGTTAAAGTCCAACATGTTTGTTTCAAACACTACCTTTCAGAGCACTGCTCCTTCCTGAGATACAGTGCTCCGAAAGCCAGTGTTTGAAACAAACATGTTGGACTTTAACCTGGTGTTGTGAGACTTCTTACTGTCCCAGTCCAACGCCGGCATCTCCACATCATGGCTAACCGATAGAAGTCAGAGAGTGGTGGTGGATGGCAAATATTCAGCCTGGAGCCCAGTTACCAGTGGCGTACTGCAGGGATCAGTTCTGGGTCCTCTGCTGTTTCTGATTTTCATTAATGACTTGGATGAGGGAGTTGAAGAGTGGGTCAGTAAATTTGCGGATGATACGAAGATTGGTGGCATTGTAGATAGTGAGGAGGGCTGTTGTCGGATGCAAAGAGACATAGATAGGATGCAGAGCTGGGCTGAGAAGTGGCAGATGGAGTTTAACCCTGACAAGTGTGAGGTTGTCCATTTTGGAAGGACAAATATGAATGTGGAATACAGGGTTAATGGTAGGGTTCTTGGCAATGTGGAGGAGCAGAGAGATCTTGGGGTCTATGTTCATAGATCTTTGAAAGTTGCCACTAAAGTGGTTAGAGCTGTGCTAGCATTCATTAGCAGAGGGATTGAATAACAGCCATGAGGTGATGATGCAGCTGTATGAAACCTTGGTAAGGCCACATTTGGAGTACTCTGTGCAGTTCTGGTCGCCTCATTTTAGGAAGGATGTGGAAGCTTTGGAATAGGTGCAAAGGAGATTTACCAGGATGTTGCCTGGAATGGAGAGTACGTCTTGCGAGGAACGGTTGAGGATGCTACGCCTTTTCTCATTAGAACGGAGAAGGATGAGGGGCGACTTGATAGAGGTTTATAAGATGATCAGGGGAATAGATAGAGTAGACAGTCGGAGACTTTTTCCCCGGGTGGAACAAACCATTACAAGGGGACATAAATTTAAGATGAATGGTGGAAGATATAGGGGGATTTCAGAGGTAGGTTCTTTACCCAGAGAGTAGTGGGGGCATGGAATGCACTGCCTGTGGAAGTAGTTGAGTCAGAAACATTAGGGACCTTCAAGTGGCTATGGATAGGTACATGGATTACGGTAGAATGATGGGGTGTAAATTAATTTGTTCTTAATCTAGGACAAAAGTTCAGCACAACATTGTGGGCCGAAGGGCCTGTTCTGTGCTGTATTTTTATATGTTCTATATCATAGAATCTACAGTGCAGAAGGAGACCATTTGTCCCATCGAGTCTGCACCAGCCCTTGGAAAGAGCACCACTTAAACCCACACTCCATCCTATCCCAGTAACCCTACTTAATATTTTTGGGCACTAAGGGGAATTTATCATGGCCAATCCACCTAACATGCAGATCTTTGGACTGTAGGAGGAAACCGGAGCACCTGAAGGAAACCCACGCAGACACTGGGAGAAGGTGCAGACTCCGCACAGACAGTGACACAAGCCGGGAATCGACCCTGGCGCTGTAAAGCAATTGTGCTAACCACTGTGCTACCGTGCTGCCCAATATGATTGAAATGTATAAAATTATGAGCGGCATAGATAGAGTAGGTAGTACATACCTTCCCCTGGTGAAGAGATCAATGTCCAGGGGGCATAGATTTAAGGTAAGGTACAGGAGGTTTAGAAGGGATGTGAGTGAGAGTTTTTTGACCCAGAGGATGGTGCGAGTCTGGAACTCACTGCCGAGGCATAGACCCTCATAGCATTTAAGTATTTAGATGCAGCGCCGGCCCTAGGGTTGCTGGCGCCCCGGGCAAGCTGAACTTCGGCGCCCTTTGGGGGGGGGCGGCCGAGGGGCGGGGCGGGGCCGAGGGGGGCGGGGCCGAGGGGGGGGGCGGGGGCGGGGGGGGCGGACCCGAGGGGGAGGGCGGCCACCGCGCATGCGCTGGTTGGCACCGGCCCAACTGCGCATGCGCGGGACCCGAGTCTCTGGCGCCCCCTAGCACATGGCGCCCCGGGCGACTGCCCGTGTTGCCGGTGCCTTGAGCCGGCCCTGTTTAGATGTGCACTTGCGATGTCAAGGCATACAAGGCTATGGGCAAGTACTGGAAAATAGGATTAGAATAGTTAGGTGGCTATTTTTGACTGGCGCAGACGTGATGGGCCAAGGGGCCTTTTGTGCGCTGTCAACCTTTTATTACCACAGCTGCACCCATATGGCTGTACAGTCTTCTTGGCAGCATGCCCTAATGTTTATAAACCAGAAAGGCTATTATTGCATAATGCACAACTGGTGTGTAAACATTGAAAGCACATACTGCATGCACAACAGGAGTTGTCATGATTCCTGCATCCTGAGATACTCCTAGATGCCAGAGATTTCTGAGGGGTCACTGAAACAATACGCTTCATTTCCTAACTGAGAGTTGGAAATAAACCACTTTGACTCTCCTTTTCCGGGCCCCTTCTTGACTACAATACTGGTGATGAGGATAAAATGGAAGTACAGTTGATGCTGCTGGCACTTCAGACGGGGACCTCACCAGGGATTAATCACCGACGGTACACCCCAGATGGTCATCACAGAAATGATGTTCCCCGAATTGCTACACGGCCTTGACCGAGCCCCGCAGCTGCCAGCAGTGCAACCATTGGCAAAGAGGAGAAGACAACCTCTTCCAGTCCCTACCTCAGAGGGACCTACGGACTTTGGGGGGGGAGGGATGTTATAACCCGCATAAGACCTACGGTGATGACCCGATTGATCTCCCCGTTGGCTCATGGAGAATGAGCTCCCCCACCAAGGGCTGGAGGCCCATCAGCGGGTTGGTTAATTCCATGAGATAAAAGCCAGCCCAGGTAGGAGCCGGGATCTCAATGGTCCTGGCTGGGACTTGGACTGTTACTTTGTAGGTACCTTTCCTAACAGAGAATTGGAAAAAAACTTTTCCAGGTTCCTCCTTGACTTCAATAAAGGCTGAACTAGTTAGATTCTTAATTAACAAATGGGTGAAAGGTCCTCAGGGTAGATAGGAATGTGGGATTGAAGTTGCAATCAGATCAGCCAAGATCTTATCAAATGGCAGAGCAGGCTCGAGGGGCTGAGTGGCTGACTCCTGCTCCTAATCCATATGTTTGTATGTAAAGTATTAGGTTTACTGGAAAACAATTGTTAAAAAGTATTGACAAACAATTAATGCCGTGCACACATTTTATATCCACTGAAGTTATTTTTATGAAGACATAAGTGTTCAGACTGAACAGTGCATTCACAATAGAAATGTCTTACTTTATGCAATTATTTGATTGCACAGTTTTAAAAAACACATACAAAATACGATACAAAGTCAGTGTGCAGCACCATCATAGGTTTGCACATGACACTTAATACGGTTAAAGTTTATAACCCAAAGGCAATCATTTGTGTAAAGTAATTGCCTCCCTTCAGAAGTTTAGTCGTTTTTTTTTCTTGAAATGAAAAAAGGAGGCGGGAGCACATTAATCAGAAATATGCAAATACAGACAAATATCCTGTTCTCTCACACTCGTAAGCTTTAACTTGTTCTGCATGCTTCTTGCTGCACATCAGATCCAAAAGGAGATATTGTTCACACATAGAAAGGCATAAGATGAAATAAAAGTCACTGGTTGAGTTGATGGACTAACGGGAAGTGTTCTCTTTTAACCGTGAGTGGCTTCTGTTATATTTCCTTTTGTTTCTGCTCTAACTAGTTTCTGCATTTGGAGTCTTTTTTTTTGTTGTCTCTCAAAATGCAGCTGGAATGTAATGTTTTGGCAGGCACAGTCAACCCGTTTTGATTAAATAAATGTGGAGTGCTGTGAAAACATATGTTTTCTTGGCTTTTAGCTCTAACTGTAGTAGCTGTGGCAGAAGAAGGATTATGGTATAGAGCGGCAAAATTAATTGAATACAACAGTGACTCATGTGTTGAAACAGATACAGAGTAACCGATATTTATGTTTGATCGGGATTATCATTTTCAATGAGTTGTATGTAGCATGATTCAGTAAAAAATGTGGTTCTTCCTTTTTGAATTAAAAAAAAAGCCAGTATCTTAAAAGATTGAGTCAGAATGTGCCCTAGAATTTTAATTTGCATTTTTCCCCCTTTTAATGTTTAATGTCATACTCAGCCTCTCATCCACACATATTGGTCATAAATCACAGCGTTGTGTTTGCCTTTGTAATACTATACACACCATTCTTATTTGAATAGGTGGTTTTATAAAATATATTGAGTAAAAGAATGCTCACTGGCATTGGTTGCTAATTTTATATTCTTCAGGGCAGCACGGTAGCATAGTGGTTAGCACTGTGGCTTCACAGCACCAGGGTGTCAGGTTTGATTCCCTGCTGCATCACTATCTGTGCGGAGCCTGTACATTCTCCCCGTGTGTGCGTGGGTTTCCTCCGGGTACTCCGGTTTCCTCCCACAGTCCAAAGACGTGTAGGTGGATTGGCCATGCTAAATTGCCCCTAGTGTCCAAAAAGGTTAGATGGGGCTATTGGGTAACAGGGATAGGGTGGAAGTGAGGGCTTAAGTGGGTCGGTGCGGACTCGATGGGCTCAATGGCCTCCTTCTGCACTGTATGTTCTATGTTCTATAACACATAAAATTACATTGAAATAATAACATAAAAAACAGACCATTTAACTCAAGCAATTTATTCCCCAGAAGGGCAGTCAATTATAAGCTCATATGCTTGCCCTGTACTTATATTCTTTATATCACTATCCTTCAATCACCCATCTCACCTATTCTTAAGGGTGGTCTTTGCTTCAACTGCAATAGTTCAATATTCAAGGAATTATGTTTCTCAGAAGGGGATCCAAACTGCATTCTGTCACACTTGATTCAGAAACGTGCCTTGTAGTTTATGAAGTTTACTCTTTCCTATTTGCATTGGAGTCCAGTGAGTTCAGCAAAGCTTCCAAAGACCAACGTACATACACCCCCCCCCCCCCCCCCCCCCCCACAGACGCACACACCCTCTTCCCCATGCAGCAATTGGTCTGCAATTTTAAGTTGCTTTTTAATTTAACAAGCACAGTTAGGATGTCATGATTCTTCATTTAGAATGAAAGTTGAACTCAAGTTAATAAATATAAACTAATACCATCAATCACCAATCATTTTTCAAAACTTGATCGAAATGTTAATTTTGATTTGGTTAAGCAGGTTATCTGTTTGATATTTCCTAAAATTATAAACTCTGAAATGCTTTTGCAAACAACCATTCATAAGTCCACTTGTAAGAAGGTTGTTTAATAAATAAAAATGTTGTAAATGGTTCCTATTTTCTTATTATTGCAACAGTTACTTGTCCCGGAACCTAACCAAATGTGGAAAGACTCCTATCAAAACCAATCGTGCTATTCAAATAAATGACTTTTAAAAAGATTAAAAATAATGGTGTCTGTAAAGATAGCTATAGATAGATGACCAAACTATCTATGGATTACTGGGATTTCAGCCTAGTTGAGATTATTGAAATACCATCTGGGCAATGTATCTGGTCAGCAATGAATAATATTGATTCTAATGTTGGACTAGTATCTGAAGCCTTTATTTGATTAAGTTTGTGAGTCAGGGAGACATTTTAAAAACTGGTATCTGCTTGTGTGCCTTAATTTCATTTTCATCAGGAATTTCAAGGAATACTTTTCTGAGACTGCTGCTGGTCGGAGCCTTGTTAGAAACCAATTGTCATCCCAAATCTCTGACACACGCTTGATGTTAGTGAGGCTCCTTGCCAACAGGAGAGCCTTTCAAAATTACTCTGTCAGGTAAAGTTAGTGACAACATAAATTGCATATAGGCTATTGGGATTAATGAACTTAATAGGACAATGTCTATTTCCTTTCAATGCTCTCACATATTTTCTCTCTCCCCTCCCTCTCCTCTTTCCCTCCCACTCTTTTCAAATAAGTTCTGCCATGTTTTGTTTGAATTCGTTTTCAGTGTTGTTCAAATTCCTTGAGATCACTTGCTGATTACGAAAGCAATCAACCTGCATTTTTTGAAAAGGTGAAATATATCCCAGGCATTGATAGATGTGAGGTGATGGAAAATATTAAATTATGTCTTGCGCTTACTGGTTTCCTAGGGGAAAAGTAAAGTAAAAGTAAAAGCACAACATAACAATTTTGTTTTGAAGTTTATATTTTATCTGCACTTTTCTGAAAAAAAATCCGTGAGAAGATGTAGATCACTTATGCCTCTTGTAAAGTGACAAAGCTGATGAGCAAGATCTTCCGCAATCATGAAATTAGCAGTGAATTCTATATCGTTCCACAAGCTTTCTTTAATCAATGTACAAAGGCTGTCACCTAGCCTGATGAATCTCTTACATGTGTTCTACTTGGTTAAAAGACAAGCCTAATTAGGTGTGCTGGGAAAACTTGGAGTTCTACAGTAAATGTTCATTTTTTAAAAAATTATTCAAACATTACTGTTTTCTTTTCTACCTCCATTATTTAAATGAGTCAGGCACTTGATTATTTATCTTTTGTGACACCTCAGAAACTCTACTGTGATTAATTAGTGTATTGAAGAAGTTGTTATCACTCAAAGAGTCAGACCGTTACTGTAAAACATGCTCTATCTGAATTACTTCAATAACTACCACAACAAAGAGTACAAGGTAGCTTTTATCATGATGCCAAAATAAACAGATTGCCACAGTGAAGGTGCAGCCATTTACTTGACCATGTCAAAATCCTGGTGAGTGACACAAAGTCTTTGGATGTCTACACTGGTTAAGAAAGGTTGCACGGCCTAAGTCAACATTTTCCATGACATGAGTGTTTTCCTTGCAGTTAACAATTATGCAGAAAAGGAAGGAAAAAGGAAGCTTGTATAATATTCATGAAAACACAAATGCTACAAGTTTTCATTAACAGCACTTAACCTGCCTTTGCCATGTCCAAAATTCATTTATCTTTACTCCTGGCAGTCAGACCATCTGGGTCTCATTTGGTTTGGCTCAGTTCCCAGCATTTTAGCTTAGCTGTTAACTTAACAATCTGAATTTTACTCTGATGAGAGGAAACACGCACTCCTATAACAAACCCTATCAAGTTGCACAGTTAGGATATTTATTAACTTCTAACAAATTTAATGCGGACGTTTCTCACTGATCTGGGATGTATTTCCATCATCGTCAGTTTTAGTGCAAACGTTGAAAATATCTCATGGGACTCCCACACTTTCATACCAGTGCACCTGAGTGAGAGAAAAGATCAAAACTTTTTTTTATTTTGAAAATGCTTATTTCATTCACATATACAGCAACCTCTACCAATAAGTGAAGAGGTGTAGCAGAGCGCAGGTTAATAAATTTTTGAATATATACACCGTAAGCAATAGGAAGGGCTTGAATATCCCAAGGGCAGTGACAATTTTATGTCAGACTCAAACCTTGTTACAATACTTGGAACACAGCCTAGGCTGATATTCAAGGTGGTTCTGAGGTACCATCTTTTTAATGAGATGCTAAATCTAGATCCCAAATGTATAGTCAAGGAAATGTTAAAGATCCAACATATGTTTTCTTGCTACTCTGACCGACAAGCGGTAACGGAAGCACAGTGGTTAGCACCGTTGTTTCACAGCACCAGGGTCCCAGGTTTCATTCCTGCTTGAGTCACTGTCTGTGCTCAATCTGCACGTTTTCCCTGTATCTGCATGATTTGCTCCCACAAGTCCCGAAAGATGGTCTGTTAGGTCATTTGGACATTCTAAATTCTCCCAGTGTACCCGAACTGGCGCTGGAATGTGGCGACTCGGAGCTTTTCACAGTAACTTCATTGCAATGTTAATGTAAGCCTACTTGTGACAATAAAGATTATTATTATTAATATTCATCACTTAACCAACAGATTAATTATACATTTATCTAGGGATTTCATCATGTGCAAACTGCCTGTGCCTTTGCCTACATAACAACGATGTTATTTCAAAATTAATCCATTATTTGGGACATGCTGAAGACTTAGGATAATTGAGAAGTAATAGCATTCTTTTGACTAGGTAATATTGATGGCATTTCACCATGGACTGTCCAACTGCAAAACAACCTCAATATAAGCGAAATGGTTATATATTTTTCAACAATAGACTGATTTCCAAAACAACAGTACCAGCAGCCAACACTGCGGCTGAACATTTTCTGATTGCCCCCCCCCCCCCCCCCCCCCCCCCCGCCCCACCCCCTGTATAATACATATGTTCAGTTAAATAAATGATTCCACCAACTCAGGTTTTTGATGTACATTTCACCACTGGAGCTGCTTACCAGTATGGAAGGAAGAAAGACATTGCTCTAGTTTCATCAACTGTGATTGGAGTACATGACTGGAATGCCAGTGCACCAAGGCCAGAGTCTTCTGACTGCGATTCATGGTGCCCTTTACATTAAAAATAATATATGATGAAGAACCCATGAGTGGGGTGTAGATGATTTAATCGATGCAACTGATCATTTTTGTCAAGTTTAGCACTGGTGCAACTATCTTAATGGGCACAACAATAAATAATTTAGCAAGATAATGGTAATCACCAAGCTGCATTGTCGTTTGGCCACCCCTCAGTTGGTAAGACCTATTTCTGAGTGGTCCTGGTGACAGCTTGAACTTAACAAGGTCCATTTCAGACCCTGACCCTAAGATTCATTTAGATTATTTGAAACATGTGATATTGGATTTGATTGGATTGGATTTGTTTATTGTGACGTGTACCAAGGTACAGTGAAAAGTATTTTTCTGTGAACAGCTCAACAGATCATTAAGCACATGGGAAGAAAAGGGAATAAAAGAAAATACATAATAGGGCAACACAAGGTATACAATGTAACTACATAAGCACCAGCATCGGATGAAGCATACAGGGTATAGTGTGACTGAAGTCAGTCCATAAGAGGGTCATTTAGGAGTCTGGTGACAGCGGGGAAGAAGCTGTTTTTGAGTCTGTTTGTGCGTGTTCTCAGATTTCTGTATCTCCTGCCCGATGGAAGAAGATATGGAAGCTCTTACAAATAATTCTGGGTGTTGAGTGACTTAATGTTAAAGAAACCATTAGGAAGACAACAAAAAGGCCAGAAGACTTTGTTTTTTGTGCCGTTCTGTTCCTCCTAGCTTTGCCAACTGCTGCCTGGCCTGCCTCCCCGTGGCCTCCACTGAAATGCTTTCCTGTTACTAAAACAAAGGTAGTATTAAGGAATATATATTTGTATTGCTAAGCAAAAGGTATAGTTTTAAGTGGGTTTAATTTAATGTTTCTTTGCCTGGAGGGGTAAAACCTATAGTTAGCTTCATGCTGGACAATGGTGTTTGTATGTGTGGGGATTGATTAAGTTCCAAATGTGTTTCTATTGTGCTTGAGAGGCTACAGTATGAAGAATAAATAGGCCTGCAAAGATATGAGGGCATTGCCTATCAACTGGGATATTGTACAGTAGTGAAGCTTTTAAAATTTATTTTAGCTAATTTGATTGCAGTTGGAGATAGGTAGCGAGAGAGAAGGAAGCTCTTGCATCTCTGTAATTGGTTTTAGAAGGCCAAAGCGGAACATCTCTCTCAGCGAGGCGAAACCCACAGACATTCACTTGAGTTCAGAGAGGAAGGTGTCTTACCACAATCATCGTCTGTGCTTAAAAGGGACTTTTTGTGTTAATGAGACCATTGTAGCTTAAGATGTACTTTGCAATCCATGTTAATCTATAAATCTGTGTTTTTTTGTTGATTTAAGGTGGGATAAAGGAGTATTATATTATAATCCAATTTTTCCATGTTTATTATATTTTTTCCCTTGTTGCTAAAACTAGTTAGTGGTCCTGTGATTCTGTTCCTCCACATTTTATTTTAAAAAGTTATGGTCTATTGAGCCAGTGTTTCATTCTCGGATCTTCTTGTTCAGTCATCATATCAACTTGGATTGTAACAATTCCCCCTTCTCAGAGTTACCTGTAGGCCTAGGGCCCAGAGAAAAATGGTGAGCTCCCCAAATGGTGAACTGAGGCGGTGTGGTAGTCGGTATTAGAGGTATTACGGTACCTCTGAATAATGCTGTGAGACCATTGGTGTGGGAGGTACCTGAGACTGTTGTTTCATTGGTTAAGCCTGCCTGCTGGTTCTGCCCAGTAAGGCGGAGTATAAGAGTCCGTGGCACCCCAGCAGCTGCCTTCTGTACCTGCGCTGCTGAGGGAAACATCTAGTGCAATAAAGCCTTCAATTATCTCCAATCTCGCTTCTGGAGTTATTGATCGTGCATCAGGCAGTGTGCCTATAACACAACTAAATTATGATGATGAGGCCTAAGAATATGATTTTTCTGCTTTGTGTCCCTCCATTCTGGTGTGATCATTGTCTGCCATTGGAATTGCGTTTGGGGCTGCCGAATATAGGCCTCAGGCCTCCAGATGATGGGAAGATAGTTCTATAATCCTAACTTGTTTGGAGACTGGTCATTCTCTTCTTGAGCCATGACAAGACTTCCCTGATACCAGCAGAAGAAAGCAGGGAATTCAAACTTGATGCTTTAACCATAGCAGGAACCCTGTGCCTATTCTAACAACATCTTTCTAACAGGAACTAATAGCAACAAAATCCAAATTATTACTGGCTTTCTGGAAGATATTTAGCACAGTATGTATTAAAATACATCCATTCAATGTAGCTTTCCAAATAAAAATAGTATTAATGGAAGTGAGCAATATATGTTATGGAAAATAATATTTAAAAATCAAGGAAAGTACATACATATTCACTCTGGATTGAAATTGATTTTAATAAGACCATCTGCCCTACAATTCCATTTGCCAGTTATTTAAGTCAATGTGTTATAACTCATGATTGTATTTAATGCAGTTGCTGTAACAATATATTGAAACAGATCTAACAAACTAGACCATTTCAGTTGATCGGTCATCAAAAACCTTGCCATGCTAAATGGCATAAAATGTGGAATCTATATTTAGATACATTGATGGCAAATTGCTGAGCGATACTGACAGTCTGAGGAAACATCAGAGCGAAATAGAGAAAATTTTAGAAATCATTTTGAGACTACAACCTTTGATGTAATAAGACGAGTGATTCAGAGATAGAATTTGGAAGAGGTAATGGACTGGATTCTCAGTCTGTTCCCCGTAGTGGGATTATCCAGTCCCACTGTAGTTAAGAGGAGATTTGGCTGAACACCAAATTCTCTGTCCTCGCTAGTGACAGTAGCGGGGCGGACTTGCAACGAGGAATCCCGGTCAATGTTTCATGTGAATGGGCTCGGGTCTGGCAGATGGAATACAATGTTGACAAATGTGAGGTTATCCATTTTGGTAGGAATAACAGCAAACGGGATTATTATTTAAACGATAAAATATTAAAGCATGCCGCTGTTCAGAGAGACTTGGGTGTGCTAGTGCATGAGTCATAGAAGGTTGGTTTACAAGTGCAACAGGTGATTAAGAAGGCAAATGGAATTTTGTCCTTCATTGCTAGAGGGATGGAGTTTAAGACTAGGGAGGCTATGTTGCAATTGTATAAGGTGTTACTGCGGCCACACCTGGAGTATTGTGTTCAGTTTTGGTCTCCTTACTTGAGAAAGGACGTACTGGTGCTGGAGGGTGTGCAGAGGAGATTCACTAGGTTAATCCCAGAGCTGAAGGGGTTGGATTATGAGGAGAGGTTGAGTAGACTGGGACTGTACTCGTTGGAATTTAGAAGGATGAGGGGGGATCTTATAGAAACATTTAAAATTATGAAGGGAATAGATAGGATAGATGCGGGCAGGTTGTTTCCACTGGCGGGTGACAGCAGAACTAGGGGACATAGCCTCAAAATAAGGGGAAGTAGATTTAGAACTGAGTTTAGGAGGAACTTCTTCACCCAAAGGGTTGTGAATCTATGGAATTCCTTGCCCAGTGAAGCAGTAGAGGCTCCTTCATTGAATGTTTTTAAGATAAAGATAGATCATTTTTGAAGAATAAAGGAATTAAGGGTTATGGTGCTTGGGCTGGAAAGTGGAGCTGAGTCCACAAAAGATCAGCCATGATCTAATTGAATGGCGGAGCAGGCTCGAGGGGCCAGATGGCCTACTCCTGCTCCTAGTTCTTATGTTCTTATGTTTCTTGATTCAACAGAGTTGTGTGGTGCGAACGTGTGGAAAGGAAAAATCACATTGGCCAGGATTTCTAAGCCCCGCCGTGGCTGGACCCACCACAGGGGTGCGACAGAACAGCCACAGGTCCATTGCATTTTGGCAGGACTGGGAGATCCTGGTGGCAGGTAGGCCTGGAAAGTCCCAGCCATTGGGCAGTACTCTCCAATGCCCCCATTGTTAGGATAAGTAGTGGGGGGAGAAGGGGGAAGAATTTAGTGGGAGATCCAAACATCAATTTCGCACCAGCTTGAAATGATAGTGGGATCTTCCGATAGTGCCCGTCATGGTGGATCATGATTCCTGCTAGATGCCAGTTTGAAACAATTTGTATCCCACTGATGGGATACAGATGAAGGCCCAATCAGAATCTTTCCCCATGACTCATTCTCCGTAGTGCTAGTGAGAAAACACACCGTCCAGAACACGTCTGGACCAACATGGTGTGCAAAAGTAGCAACTTACCTTATAAGGCTTTGGACAGCTCGTGAAGATCAGAGGAGATGATGGAAGCCTCCAGCAACCGGATCCTGGAACACCATGTACACCATAGCATGGGTGGAGCTTCATCCATGTAGATAGTCTGTGAATCATTAGACTTAACTTAGTTATCTCTATTCGCTACTCGCAGGGAACCAGGGAGAGATGGATAAGGCCATGAAAACATAGTAAAATGGTGCACACCTTCCCACATGAAGATTGCTCGAAATTCAGGATAAGATCTTGACATCATGTTCGGGCATGCACCAAAATAAATCTCCCTTATCTCCAACAACACCAGAGGCACCAATAGCACACTGTAACATCCTCCGCTTGGATATCAGACCCATCTGTACCCTTGCAGGAGCCAATCACGGATTCTTTACGACAAAAATAAAAAGTGCAAAGAAAGGTTGCGACAAAACCAGATCTAAAAGGATATTATACATATAATACAAGATGCACCAAAACCCAATCTCAGGCACAGAATACAATGATCATCATTCCACATATTTATACAGGGAGGACCAATAAATATTCATACTGTATATTCTGATTATAATCAGTGTGGTCAGCCCCTCCCACCAAACTAACCAGGATAAAAAAGGGAAACTACCAGGAGCAGAGCGTCTCAGGATAAAAAGAAGCATGACACAGCCATAAGCCTGTGTTTCTCAGGCCCACGCCCTCCACCATATGACGAGGAAGAGAGAAAGCTTCTGATTCAGATAAAGGAACAACCCAACCATAAGGGGGGGGCAACAGGATATCAATCACAGTACAGGTCCCAGCCTAGGCCCACATCCATGTGCACTTCGGAATCAGTAGACCAAGATTACTCAAACACATTAAGCCTCAGCCTCTCAGCACAACCCTAATAAGTGCCTGCAAGAAGGGACATCCTTAGCATAAGGGGTCAACAGAATACCTTCCAGAGTACTGGACCTGGACTAGTCCAACACATTCTTGCACATAGGGGTCAGTATTCCCAAGATACCCAACACATGCCAAAATGTATTACCCAGCTGTCCCGCTCATTACTAGCCACACCTGGGGCAGTGTACAGGCCCACCGACTCCAGAAAAATCATATCAACCTCAACGAAGGTGACCCCACCACTGAAGAGAAGAAGAACCGTCAAGAGACCCATTATTTGGGTGTCTTTGGGGCAGCACGCTGGTGCAGTGTATTAGCCCTGCAGCCACACGGCACTGAGGACCCAGGTTCGGTCCCGGCTCTGGGTCGCTGTCCGTGTGGAGTTTGCACATGCTCCCCGTGTTTGCATGGGTTTCGCCTCCAGAACCCAAAGATGCAGCATAGGTGGATTGTCCCTGAATTGGAAAAAATGAATTGGGTACTCTAAATTTTTTTTTTTTTAAATTAGGTGTCTCTGGAGGGGGGGCAATTCCCTCTTCCCCGATATGATAAGGGAAACCCCCCTTAATCCAACAGACCAAATCAATATCCGTAACATTGTTCTGCTCGCCCAGATAAAGAGAAGAAATCCCCTTCGAGAAGGAACACCCTAACTAACCAAGGAACATTGGACACAACCCAGTACTGTATGCCATTAAAAAGAGGATACTAGGGGACAGAATAGCACTGCCTTATCAGAGATAAAGATACTGCCTTCCTATGGAATGGCCGCTGCACTGAGGAGAGCACTCAGGAAATCACTATATAAGACCACTTGGAGTAGGGTTGCTAACTCCCCCATCAAGCCTACCTCCAAACCAAAGAAGGGCTCCAACAACACAAAGACGTAGCATACAGACTCTCACTTCAATAACTTAAGTGAAGATTAACCAACCACATCCAGGCGCACGCCATACTCATTACACCTTTCTCCAACAGCTCTGGTCCTCTCCAGGTTACCTGACCTGTCCGGATCTTCAAAAGAAATAAGCATGGATTCTCCGGATTCAAAGTAACAAAAAAGAAGCAACATAAAAACTCAATACAATTAGCTGGAACCAACAGGAGGCTTTCCTCAACCCATGTGTGGACTTATCTAACAGTACCACCCACCACCACACCAAACATTCACCCATCATCCCGCTGTGGCTCCACTCATCGTTTCTATAAACAAGGCAAAGGGCGTCCAAAATACTCTCCCTCCTCATAAATGTAAGGATTACAGCACATTAAAAAAAGAGCAAGACTGTGCTCAAACCACATATCACATTACCGACTCAATATAGTTTTTGTCAAAACAGGGTAATAGGCTACCCTCGTGCTCAAACATTGTACACCCTTGTCAGGGAAAAGACAATAACATGCAATCAGCAGCATAACCTAAATGGGATAAAGTCCAGGATTATTGATGAACCTCAGGATAATAACACCATCCATGAGACATGGAAACGCCAAAGCCATGACAGGATCGTCGAGCAACTCTCAGGATCCCTCCAAAATTCCATCAAGTGAAGTGCATTCACCTCCGCAACGGGGTCACCCCATGGCAGGCAGCAAGGAACCTAGGCCCTGGTCGGGTGTGGGGTGGGGAGAGGGATGACATGATTAGCCGCCTCCAATCCCTCTCTTGGAGTTCAAGGACAGGACAACACAAGACCAGCGGTTGGGGCCATCAAAAAATAGGATTTTCTCCTGCACTTCCATTATTTTCTGAGGATATTTTGCAGTTCACCAAGGTCAGCACCAGAAGCCTGCAGCATGGAGAGGAGATCATTGTCCAAAACATGTTTTGCAATGGCAACCATAATTCCAATGCTGACAGCACCGCTGAGGCATAGGCCCGCTCACCAGCAAAATCACCACTACAAGCTGGGGCCCAGCCCAGCCACCTCCGACCACCGCAATCACATGAAGATTTTCTCTGATTTAACTTGGCTCCTAGTTGCCAAAATCCAGCCAAGATAATCCAGGGACATAGAGCAAGATATACATCCCAAAAGTAAGTAATTATGGGACGTGCATTAGAATAAAATAAAGGATTAAAAGACAAGCAGAGCCACAGTTCATGAAAATACAGACGTTCCTGTGAAAATACAGACTTGGACGGGAACCTCCAAGTGGTGGTGTTCCCATGTATCTGCTGCCCTTGTACTTCTAGGTGGTAGTGGTTATGGGTTTGAAAGGTGCTGCCTAACTAAGGAGCCTTGGTGAGTTCCTACAGTGTATCTTGTAGGTGGTTCACACTGCTACTACTGATCGTCAATGGTGGAGGGAATGAATGTTTGTGGAATGGGTGCCAATCAAGCGGGCTGCTTTATCCTGGTAAGTGTCCATGACCTTACGAGGGGTGCCAGGGTAAGTACCCCGAGGGTTCCCCCAGGCCACACCCCCCATCCCCCCCCCCCCCCCCAACGCCCCCCCATCATGTATTGTGCCCCCCCTCTGCCTACGCAAGGGGGTGGGGGGTTGGGGATACCATGTTGTACCCGACCCACATGGGCAACACACCCCCTGAGAGCTGCAATGGCATGGTGCCAAGGGCCCCCCACCCAGTCATAATGGTGACCACATCTGTGCGACTTGATGGTGACTGCCTAACTCTGATGCTTTCTCCCCCCCGCAGGAGGAGACTGCTTACAACCTCGCCCCAGGAAACGCACGGTACCGTTGCTCCCAAGTCCCCCCTTTCAACCCACCCCGTGACACATATCCCCCTCACCCCCTAACCCCCCGATACTGCACCAACTCACAATGCCCCCACCCCCTGACCCCCCCGACACTGCACCCACTCACAATGCCTCCCACCCTCTAACCCCCCCCCCGACACTGCACCCACTCACAATGTTCCCCCCACACCCTAACCCCCCCGATATTGCACCAACTCACAATGCCCCCACCCCCGACCCCCCCCTGACACTGCACCCACTCACAATGACCCCCCCACCCCAACCCCCCCTGATACTGCACCCACTCACAATGCCCCCACCCCCTGACCCCCCTGACACTGCACCCAGTCACAATGCCTCCCACCCTCTAACCCCCCCCCGACACTGCACCCACTCATAATGTTCCCCCCACACCCTACCCCCCCGATACTGCACCAACTCACAATGCCCCCACTCCCGACCCCCCCTGACACTGCACCCACTCACAATGACCCCCCCCACCCCAACCCCCCCTGATACTGCACCCACTCACAATGCCCCCCCACACCCGACTCCAAGTGTCTCACGATACATGCCTCATTGTACATGCAGGGCCAGGAGCTGACCATCCAGGGACATCGCGGAGAAGCCCCCGCCGTCCAGATGAAAGCAAGCACATCCGCCCCCACGGACGCACAGCAGAGGGGGCAAGGAAGACTGACAGGAGGGCCCTCCCCTGAGGCCCTGGCACTGGAGGGGGACGCACAGAGGATGGACAGACACGACAGGGACAAAGAAACGACAGACATTGAGGATACTAATGGCCATGAGTTGGACGAGGAGAAGGCTGCTTGCCGGGACAGTGACGGAGAGAGGACTAGGACTGTGGACAGTGGCGCACAGAGGACAGCCAGACAGTCGACGCACATATCGGACACGGCACTAATGTGGGCCGCGGACTAGTAGCGCCAGTCCAAAGATCGACCCAGGAGCCCCCAGACCTGGGGACAGATGATGACCTTGAGTTTGCGGCACTGCTGTCACCCACAATGCCCACCATCGCAGATACACTCAGCCTCGGTTGGGCACATAAGTGATGAGGCTTCGGGCTCACTTACTGGTGCGCACCATACAGCCGAACAGGTACAGCAGATGGAGGTAGGAACAGCCGAGGGGTTGGATGGTCGGAGGGCAGGCCGGGCCCAGCACACAGCTGCCGCCCAGAAAGTTCCCGGGTTCCTGGACAAATTAGACCCACCCACAGAGCAGATGCATTTGGAAACCATGGGAGTGGACAACGGGATGACGGCCGTCTTCCAGCAACTGCAGACGCAGTTGGAGGAGTCCATCCATGTCCAGGAGCAGGGACTGGTGCCGGTGGTGGCTGCCACCCAGGCCGACACCGCACGGATGGTGTCTGCAGTGGAGGCAATGGGTGCAACGGTTTTGGCCATGGGTCAGGATCAGCAAGGCGTGGGTCTTGATGTGCACACGTCATCCGTAGCCCAGGACAGGGCTGCCCTCTCACAAGCAGCCATGCACCAGAGCCAACTGGACATTGCTACCGCGCTCTGGGGTCTGGCCCAGTCTCAGCAGGCCATCGCTGAGAGCATCGGCGGCCTTGGCCACGTACTGGGTGGCGTCGCAGAATCCCAGTGGGAGGTTGCGCAATACCTCACAGCGATTGTGCACTCCCTGAGCTCCATCGCTGGGAACGTTCAGACCCTGGTCAATTCCACAGCAGGCCTCCAGGACTGGCAGAGCCAGGTGTCGGTGGTGCCACGGTGTATGTCTCTGTGGGCACCACTGTCCCATAGTGAGGCCCGGGGGTCACCGGGCTCCCCGAGGAAGGAGGAGGTTCTGGTGGCCATCCCGGTTATCCCAGCAAGGAAGGTCCCGGAACACTCGGACTCCCCCCGTTCCATCCCTGGTGCATCTGGTGGGCTGCGGGCAGAGCAGGGTAGCACCACGCTATCCAGCATGCCCGCTGAGCAGCCTGGCCCATCCAAACCGGGTCGCCCCAGGAAACGCACACCAAAGTGGACCAACGTCGCAGTGCAGGAGTCTTAGCAGTCCGCCTCCACTCCTGCTGTACCGTCTGGGGAAACACCAAGACGGGGCTAGGGCACTTGTATGTGACTGTGATGATTAAATTCACTGTAATACCAAACCTAGGTGCCTCTGTGCTCTGTCCGGTGCCTGAGGGGCCATATGTTGGCCGTCTGAACAGACAAGGAAATGGTAGACGAACACCTTTATTTCGCCATGAGATTTGGAACCTTTATCAGAGAACATTAAACGGGGAAGACCGCACAAACAATAATGCGGAGGCAGCCCACCGTCGATTGAAATACGAACTTGGCATGCATCATCCCACCATATGGAAACTAATTGATGGCCTGCGTAAAGTACAGAAAGGTAGAGATGCATATTATGAAAGGTTACTAGCCGGCCATGAACCGCCACAAAAACTAAAAAAGTATAGAGATGCAGATAAAAGAATACATGAAACTGTTCTTAAATTTGAAAACATGGATGCTATCGAGTACTTGAGGATCCTTGCTCATAATTACCAAATGAACTAAACTAAATGAACTAATTTAAGGTTTTTAACTAAATTAACTAATTTAAGGTTTTTAATTTACAATAAAGTTAGTTTAAAAACTTTTTAAAGCTCATCTTTTAATTTACAGTTTTAAGCTTGCTTTTAAGTCCTTCCTTCGAATGATACTGAACCTTGCAACAATTTACTTGCAACAATTTACTAGCCACAAAAACGAAAAAAAATTCTGTCGTCTGCGCCCAAACGGCCGCGCCAAATTGGCTGCGCCCAATTGTCCCATGGCACCCAAATGGCTGCGTCCAAACGGCCGCGCCAAAACGGCCGCGCCCAATTGTCCCATACCGATAAAGAGCAGGATGGAGAGTATGGAGTGTGCATGGGAATATGGAGGGAATGGGGGCACAGTCTATGGAGTGGGTGGGGGTATGAACAGCGCAGGAAAGTGGGTTTCGGTGAGGGAATATTGGGTATCTGAGGGTGAGATGAGAGTGAGGGGTGAGGACAGTGGTGCCCAGCACTCATGTACAAAATTGGGCTGCTTGCAGTGAACAAAGTCAGGCCATCTGACCTGCCTGTCTTGACATCCATTCCTCTCTCAGGCATGCTTTAGGAGAGTGTTCATCAAACTGTTTTTCCGGGAACCCATCTTTACCAACCAGCCAACCTTTGGGACCCAACCCGGATGACCTATGCGGCTCACGCCGGCCGACCTTCGCGTCCCATGCCAGCCGACCTGCGCTATCCACAATTTTCTCTTACCTTGTTTGCTGCTGACAAAAATGGAGGAAATGGTTTTGGGTCCCTTTGGCCCTCGTACCCCCTCCTCCAATGGAACCTGTTGGATGAAGGTGAAGCCTTCCGATGTTGGAAAGTATGGAGTCTCCATCTGTCCAAAGTTCTGCATTTTTTTCCTGTAAAATTTTATCAAATAAAACCTCCCTGAACTTGTATAAAAAAATGAATAAAATAAATGAAAAAAATAAAAATTAAATGAATAAAATGAATGAATAAACCCCCCCCCCCCCCCCCGAACTTGTAAAACAAAAAGCATTTTACTCCATCTGTCAAATTTTTGCCACTCATTCAATCTATTTATATCCATCTGTATATATCTATCTATATAAATTGTATAATGTTCAGGTCCTAGCATAGACCCCCATGGGTGTCCACTCATTATACTCTGCCAATCAGAAGAAGTCCCATTTATGCATACTCTCTGTTTCCTGTCAGCCAACCAATCTTCTATTTGTGCTAATATGTTGTCCCCCGACATCAAGAGATTTTATTCTTCGCAATAACCTTTTATGTGACAACTAATCAAATGTCTTCTGAAAATCCAAATAACATATGTCTATAGGCTCTCCCTTAGTTTGAGTTTTTACCTTGACTTTGTCTAAGAGCCCAGCTATGATCTCCTTAATGATCAATTCTAACATCTTCCCCACAAGTTACATCAAGCTAACTGGCCTATAATTTCCTGTTTCATGCCTCCCTCCCTTCTTGAGCAGATGGGTTATATTTGCTACTTGCCAGTCTGGTGGAACCTTTTGCAGATTCTATTGAATTTTGTGAAATTAACACTAATGCATCAAATACCTCATTTGCTACTTCTTCTAAGATCCTTGTATTACAATCCCAGACCAGACCCCAGCAATGGCTAGGATACTGAACCAAAACCCCAATAATTTAGTTTATTTTGTAAGACTATGCAGGAAGAATAATTTTCTCCAGGAGTGATAGCATGAAAAAATAGGACTTTGGTATTTTACAACAAAACTTTAATGTCAATAAAATATTAAACTCTAACTTTGCAACCTAAAATAACAGCTTTCAATTATCCTTTAAACATTATTACTCAATTAAACAACAAGAAAAAAATACAGCTCTCAATCCAGTTTGAAATCAGGATGGCACAGAGTAATACTTGCTTTACAGAACAGATTTGGACTCCGGTTAGAAACCTTGCAGACTGCTTGGAAGTCTTCAAGAGGCTGTTGCAACTGGCTTGTTTCAGCTTCTTCCTTGGCCGTAGACAAGATTGCTCTACTTTAAAGTATTATTACTTTTTTTTAAACTATCCTCCTGGGAGAGAAAACTGCTTATACTTGTGGTCAAAACAAGAGTTGCCGGATCAGACTTCAACTCTTTTCCAAATATTTCTCAAAATGTCTCTCTGAATCTCTTAGCTCCACGTAGCAAATGACAAAATCTTCCCAAGCTGAAAAACAAATTAACTCTCCAGTGACTTCCCCAGTCAAATCACAGTGCATTAGCCCAGACTGAAAACACATTCTCTTAGTCAATTTTACCTTCTGATTCCTATAAGCTCCCAGGCCTTGCAACACAGAATTGATGTTTTCTTTTAAAAAGCATGACCACTGCAGTGAAACACACTCAAACCCCATGTTTTTAACCCTTATATTTCCCAATACTTAGAATCCTATTTTTCTAAAATCTTCCAGTCGTCACACTTGGATGAAATCAATCTGGAATTGGAGACTTGTCGGCCCGCATCTTCATTAGTTTACTCACTACCTCTTCCCTAGTGATTGTAATTTCATCAAATTCTTCTCTCCTTTTCACCTCCTGATCTACAACTAATACTGGATTTCTTTTGTATATTCTATAGTGAAGATGGAAGCAAAATATTTGTTTATTTCATCCGCCATTTCCTTATTTTCTGCTATTAATTCCCCATGCTCACTGTCTAGCAGACCAGCACTGACTTTAGTTACTCCTTTCCCTTTTAAATATCTGTAGAAAAACTTGCTCTCCATTCTTTCTCCTGATTAACCTTCAAGTTATTCTCTACTGTTCTTTACATTCTGACCAATCTTCTGACCTGCCACTTATATTTGCAGTTATATGCTATTTCCTTCAATTCAATGATTTCCTTAACCTCTTTAGTCAACCCATGGATTGTGGGTCCTCCCTTTAGGTATTTTTACTTTATAATAGAAATATATACTTATTCGGAGTATTATGAAATATCCCCTTAAATGTCTACCACTACTTCTCTATTGATCCATCCACTAGCCTAGTATCCCAGTTCACTTCAACTAGCTCAGCTTTCATGTTATTGCCTTTACATACATTTAAATTACTACTCTTAGACCCACTCTGCTCCCTTTCAAATTGGATGTAAAATTCAATCATGTTGTGGCCGCTGCTATCTGAGGTAATTAATTAATCCTGTCAGAGAAGGCAGAGATGGTAGATGCTCAGAGGCTACTTCCTCTGGCTGCAGCGGCTATAATGAGGGTCCATAGTATTGGGATAAGAGGATGGCCATTTTGGATTTAAGAGAAACGTATACCCAGAGAGTTAAGAAACTTGGAATTCTCTATCCCAGGGGTCTTTGGGTTCTTCGTCATTGAGTATATTCCAGGCTGAGATCAATAGAACTTTGCACTCTAAGGGAGTCATGGGGATGAATGGGAAAGCATTGTTGAGATTAAGAATTAGTTATAATCTTATTAAATGGTGGAGTAGGCTTGATGGACAGAATGGTTTATTGCTACTCCAATTTATTATGTTCTTATGAAGGGGTTGGGATGATGCACTTGTCAATATATTGGTGAATGTGGCATTACTGTCGCCGTTTCTACCCTTCTTACATTATTGAATCACTTCCTGCCATGCTCTTACTTCTGCCTTCTTTTACTACTTTCAATCATCCCTAGAATGTGCACATTAATTCAATCATTGCCACACAATAGTGATAACAACTGAGCTCACTCTTTCTACTGTTTCTCATTACATAGAACGTGAGCTCACATATAAGAATGGCCACATGAATGACGGAATTCAATTTTGTATTAAATATATAAATGATCAGAAACTACTCTGCGTACGTTGGCAGATGTGTATCAGTGTTGAATCAACTTGGAGTATATTAAATGTAAAATGTTGCTTTATGTTTATCAAATTATAGCTGTCCAATGCAGCCAATACAAAATGAGCAAATAAGTTTTCTTTGCAGTTAGGTTTTATCCTCTTTGATATAATTTTATATAAAACTTATTTAACTACTTGCATCACTGTTCTACGCGGCATCATAATAACAAATGCATCTAAATTACCAGGTGTGGCAAACCTCCTGGGGAGGCTGAGTGTTAGATCTTAGTACAGCACAATAAAGGCAGTTATAAGGACAAATGAAGGATTGTACAATTCTTTTCAGGAGTGAAAGATGAGAAAATCTGAAGGATTTTTCTGAAAAGTACTTTGGAATAAAACAAGTCGTGACATTATCATGTTACAGATAGAATAATAGATTCCTGCAAGGAGTTAATAACTATCATCCAACAAAGAATTCAAATGACGTAACAACCCGTGAGAACTTAGCTCAAGTGGTTCATCTACATAAGCTGAACCCCAAGATTGAGTTACAGTCTTCAGGTTGCTTGTGAATATCTGTTATTGTTGTAAAACCCACTTCTTGCATTGTTCAAGAGGGGAAAAACACTATTTTAAAAATATCTTGCATATCCTTAGCTTCACAAGTGGCTGAGACCTACATGAAAAGCATTGTTAGCAGAATTAAAACATTGCATGCCAAGTAGAGGGGCATTATTATTTCAGTAATGTATTGGATTATTTACTTTGAAGTATGCTCTATAGATAATAGGCATCTTGGATGTATTGCAATATATTGACTTTTCAAGAGGTTCAAATGACACAAACCGTGAGAGTGGAGCTTAAGCACCTACTGAATGTATCCAAACTAAAAGACGGGTTACTACCCAGAAAGATGCTGATTTATTTCTTACTCTCCAAGTCTTTTTCAGCTGAGAATCCAAGGTGATTGACCAGGATTGCAAGTATATATGCTGGTTGGGTTGAAAATAATGGGTGTTAAGAGTAGGTAGTTTTAAAAAAACTGGATTTATTTGTGTTTTTAAAATGCTGTGCATTGTGGGAAGAAGTGTTTATTGAGATAGGTGAGGAGTTCTTTCGTTTCATGTGACTGGAAGAATCAGAGATTGCAATTTCGATTGAACATGGTGAAGATGGAATATATGAAGGTTTTAAAACTTAGGAACCTAATAGCAGTAACACAGGAGGGTTCAAAGTCACAGTGACAATATCAGCAATGTCACTAATTAAAGTGAACCAAATAAGGTTGAAATGGAAAGAGGTATCAGAATAGGGTTAAGAGAATTGCCTATCAGGTCTGTTATTGGCCAGGGTTTAGAGAACACCAAAGTATATCATAGAGTTCACCTGATCCACAGCTTTTAATAGATTTTGGTTATGGGGAGCTAAAGGGCCCACTTTAAATGTGTGTTGCAACAGAGATCTAAAGTATATTTAAACAAAAACAATGTTTATTCTATGAATCCAGTTAACATTTTATAAACCCACAGTAAACATCTTGTCAACTACTAACACTGATAACCCGCCAAAAAGATACAATACTCTATAGATAACCCATAGTAACTTTCCTAACATCCCTAAGCCAAAACACTTTTTAACAACAGTAGGTTTGAATTCTCTACAGAGAATAGTTATCACTTTTAAATTATCAAGTGATCTAAACACCTTTTTTAACATATATATATATATATAGAGAGAGAGAGAGAGACCAGTATACATCTGCTTGGTTTGAATGCAGCTCTCCAACTGAAAGCGAAACTAAAACTCAGAGCCAAAACAGCTTCCAGCTCAAAACAAAAGTTTAAAAAAAACAGAGACAGAGCTCAGCTCCACCCACACATTAACATCACTGCAGCCACTTAAGAAGACAAACATTTCTTAAAGTGACATTCACATGACAGATCACAAAGCATTATTAAAAATGCATTGATTAGGATAATTGAAGGAAGAAAGGCTTTAGCAATTGGATTTATCAGGTCCCTCTTACTACCTCAGGATATTCCAAGGTTCTTTACAACCAAAGGATTCAGAGGTGGACTTACACTTTTGAGGGCCCGATGCACTTGATTTTTGCGGGGGCCCCATGTCACGTCCCGCCCCTGGTGATGTGGCAACCCGCCCCCAAAGACGTTGAGCCCTACCCCCAAAGACTTCAATGCCCTCCCTGCCTGCCCACTCTCAGCTCACATAATGCTAGACACTGAAACCCAAAATCACTGCTTGACCAACTGGTGTAGTGCTCTCTAACATATCACAATAAAAAGCCTGTACCAATTGATAAATTATTTGAAATGCACAATCTGCAAGGCACAGTAATCACTGTTTAACAGGCTGCTGTAGTATTCTTTAACTTATGACAACAACACGCCCATAACAATCAATAAATAGAAACCACAAGCCTTCCTATTGTCAGCATGATGATAGAGATGGTCAATATTGCAATCATTGTGTCATGAGGCGAGCAAACATGAATTGACTGACGAACAGTGGGATGGAGAAATCAGTCGATGATATAAGTGCAAGACATAGGCCAGTGCATGAAAAAAATGAGTCAGATAAAGTCTCATGCAGAAGCAAATACTCCAATGAAGTGGAATGTCCAGTCCAAGTGGCTTTTCTGGTAACCATCTAGTAGGATTCTGTTCTTTAATTGTGCAGAAGAGACTTTCTGAAAGCCAGTAAAGAATGAATGGGGGGTGGTGGTTACTCACCGGTTACAACTGTCTGCATGTGACCACCAGCCATTATATCAGGCCAGCATACGTTCCCGCTTGAAGAACAGAATTTAGACTGGAGAACATAGAACATAGAACAAAGAACATAGAAAAATACAGCACAGAACAGGCCCTTCAGCCCACGATGTTGTGCCAAACTTTTGTTCTAGATTAAGAACAAATTAATCTACACCCCATCATTCTACTGTAATCCATGTACCTATCCAATAGCTGCTTGAAGTTCCCTAATGTTTCCGACTCAATTACTTCCACAGAAGGGCAGCACGGTGGCCTAGTGGTTAGCACAACTGCCTCACGGCGCTGAGGTCCCAGGTTCGATCCCGGCTCTGGGTCACTGTCCATGGGGAGTTTGCACATTCTCCCCGTGTCTACGTGGGTTTAGCCCCCACAACCCAAAAATGTTCAGAGTAGGTGGATTGGCCACACTAAATTGCCCCTTAATTGGAAAAAATAATTGGGTAATCTAAATTTATAAACAAAAAATAAAAAAAATTAAAAAAATTACTTCCACAGGCAGTGCATTCCATTCCCCCACTACCCCCTGCGTAAGGAACCTACCTCTGACATCCCCCCTATATCTTCCACCATTCACCTTAAGTTTATGTCCCCTTGTAGTGGTTCGTTCCACCCAGGGAAAAAGTCTCTGACTGTCTACTGTATCCATTCCCCTGATCATCTTATAAACCTCTATCAAGTCTCCCCTCATCCTTCTCCGTTCTAATGAGAAAAGACCTGGCACCCTCAACCTTTCCTCGTAAGACCTACTCTCCATTCCAGGCAACATTCTGGTAAATCTCCTTTGCACCTTTTCCAAAGCTTCCACATCCTTCCTAAAATGAGGCGACCAGAACTGCACACAGTACTCCAAATATGGCCTTACCAAGGTTTTGTACAGCTCCATCATCACCTCACGGCTCTTAAATTCAATCCCTCTGCTAATGAACGCTAGAACACCATAGGCCTTCTTCACAGCTCTATCCACTTGAGTGGCAACTTTCAAAGATAAATGAACATCGACCCCAAGATTTCTCTGCTCCTCCACATTGCCAAGAACCTTACTGTTAACCCTGTATTCTGCATTCATATTTGTCCTTCCAAAATGGACAACCTCACACTTTTCAGGGTTAAACTCCATCTGCCACTTCTCAACCCAGCTCTGCATCCTATCTATGTCTCTTTGCAGCCGACAACAGCGCTCCTCACTATCCACAACTCCACCAATCTTTGTATCGTCTGCAAATTTACCTACCCACCCTTCAACTCCCTCATCCAAGTCATTAATGAAAATCACAAACAGCAGAGGACCCAGAACTGATCCCTGCGGTACACCACTGGTAACTGGGCTCCAGGCTAAATATTTGCCATCCACCGCCACTCTCTGACTTCTATCGGTTAACCAGTTCGTTATCCAACTGGCCAAATTTTCCACTATCCCATGCCTCCTTACTTTCTGCATAAGCCTGCCATCGGGAACTTTATCAAATGCCTTACTAAAATCCATGTACACTACATCCACTGCTTTACTTTCATCCACATGCTTGGTCACCTCCTCAAAGAATTCAATAACTTGTGAGACAAGACCTACCCCTCACAAATCCGTGCTGACTATCCCTAATCAAGCAGTGTCTTTCCAGATGCTCAGAAATCCTATCCCTCAGTCCCCTTTCCATTACTTTGCCTACCACCGAAGTAAGACTAACTGGCCTGTAATTCCCAGGGTTATCCCTATTCCCTTTTTTGAACAGGGGCACGACATTCGGCACTCTCCATTCCCCTGGTACCACCCCTGTTGACAGTGAGGACGAAAAGATCATCGCTAACCGCTCTGCAATTTCATCTCTTGCTTCCCATAGAATCCTAACCCTAATCCTAACCCTAACATGGTAGAGGCACCATTACTATGTCACAAATAACATTGACAATCTCAATGATGACCTTCTCTTTCCCTTTTAAAGTGATTTTATTGTTGTTAGTTTCAGCAAAAAATAACTTCCTGTGTCTTATACACTCCCCATAATCAGAGGGACATGTGTTCTTTGTTAATGTTAGTGCCTTTTCTTCCTCTGAGATAGAGTAATTTTGAACTTCCATGAAAAGAAAATCAAACTGAGGCTCACAATTGTTAACCATTCAATAAAGTTGTATCAACATTTTGCTGCGATTTGATGACATCATTAATTCCTTGAAGTAAATGCTTCCACAAATACTGCAGTTTCATACTTTTCAAACTTCTCTGCTCAGGACTTTGCTTCAGCTTTCACCTGTGGTTTCTCTGAATTTGACGAGGCTATGTCTGATAAACATTTCTTTATATTGACAAATATCAGTCCCAATGTCAGAAAGCATCTGCATGGGCGGACCACCTGGTATCACACATTTTTTTGACCATCAAATGTTTTCTATGTGCCTGCTCCAAGTGTGATTGCAGCATATTCCACCGATGTGTGGAAACCAAAAAGAAGGTATAAGTTTTGAACAAAGCCAAAACAATTTACGGCTGCTTCACATGGTCCAACTGCTGCATTTCAGGTTAAATTCAATGAGTGACCGGAACATGGGATGAATAATGCACAGGGGCTTGCATTATTCAGTCTTGCTTGTTGGCCTAAATACTTTCCTTCCATATTTGTGGCATTATCGAAGATCTGAAAGTTCTGCCCACCACAATGTTTGATGTCTAAACCTACATTTAAATGATATCCAAAACCATTTTCTATAGGCATTCAGAAGTGCAGGATTATAGTTGGACAAAACAGAGTATTAACACTCCACAACTTCACCGTTGCTGGTCACATATCTTAAAATTAGTGTTGATTGGTCCACATGACTAACATTTGGTGTTGAATCAACTATCATGGAATAGTATTTGGCATGTTTGGCATCATTAGTGAGTTGCTTTTTGAGCCGTTCTGCCATTATAGACCAGGGCCAGGATTCTCCCCTACCCGGCGGGGCGGGGGGTGATGGAGTGGCATGAACCACTCCAGCGTCGGGCCGCCCAAAAGGTGGCGAAGTCTCTGCACCTTTAGGGGCCAAGCCCTCACCTTGAGGAGCTAGGCCCACGCCGGAGTGGTTTGCGCTCCACCGGCTGGTGTAGACGGCCGAAGAAACTTCGCCGGCTGGCGTAAGTCCGCTTATGCGCCGGAGCGTCAGCGGCTGCTGACTTCATCCCCGCACATGCGCAGGGGAGGGGGTCACTTCCACCTCCACCATGGTGAAGGCGGAAGGAAAAGACTTCCCCCATGGCACAGGCCCGTCTGCCGATCGGTGGGATCCGATCGCGGGCCAGGCCACCGTGGGGGCACTCCCCGGGGCCAGATCGCCCCGCGCCCCAGGACCCCGGAGCCCGCCCGCTCCGCCTGCTCCCGCCGGTAAGGTAGGTGGTTTGATCCCGCTGGCGGGAGAGGCTTGACAGCAGCAAGTCTTCGGCCCATCACGGGTCGGAGTATCGCCGGGGGGAGGGGGGGGGGGGGCGCCGACCGGCGCGGAGCGATTCCCGCCCCCGCCGAATCTCTGGTGGGGGAGAATTTGGGACATGACAGAGGCGAGATTGACGCCGGCCCACGGTGATTCTCCAACCCGGCGGGGTTTCGGAGAATCCTGCCCCTGAATTTACCATAGCTTCGATGCATTAAAAGGTTGGCTACCTTGAGAAGATCGTAAAATTCAGTGAGATATTCAAGGCAGGCTAAAACACTTCGACTTGACCATGATGACTTATCATGTCCTCTTAGAGATAGTTCCAAGGAAAACAGCAATTTGACTGTGGCAACAACACATCTCAACACTTTCCCCCAGTAAGAACAGTCCATTTCAAACTGAGCTGATAACGTGAAAACAATTCTTCCAAACAATTTACATCTTTGAACGAATACACACATAACCTCAATGTGACATTTGGAAGTTTCATGATTAGCAATATCTCTTCCAACACTTCTTCAATTAGAGTTCCATCAACAAATTATTGTTTCCCTTTATAGGTACAAGGAATAATTTGCAAACATAACAGTAGACTACCTTAAATGTTTCTGAAAAAAATCATCCAATTTTTTCTTTCTAACATGCCAGTTCTCTTCACCCTCAGAAAATGGGCTTCATGAAGACTTCTGAACTGTTTTCTGCCTCCAACCTCAAACTTGTTTCTCAAATTTTCTATGTTACCCATGTTCTTGATTTAGTTGTTGCGGAAATATTCAATCATACCCAGTGGAACAGATTTTGGCAATAAGGTAATGTCTTCAGGGTAGACTTCTTTCCTCACTGCAGCAGCAGAAGAACAATGAGCTTGAGCAGTATCTTGTAGTTTCATTCCCATTTCAGAGTCCACATCTTGTTCAACTTTTTCAAGCAATGTTTTTAAAGTGCCTAAAAGGAAGATGAAGTGTTGTTCCTCCAATTTGCCTGGGCTTCACTGGAACATTGCAGCAGGCCAAGGTTGGAAATGTGGATATGTGAACAAGGTGGTGAATTGATATGGCAAGCAACAGGAAGGTTGCGGCTATGCTTGAGGACTGAACTAAGGTGTTCAGCAAAGCGATCACCCAGTCTGCATTTAGTCTTCTCAATGTAGAGGAGACCACATTGTGTGTTTCAAGTACAATAGACTAAATTGAAGGAGATGAAAGTGAATTGTTGCTTCACCTGAAAGGAGTGTTTGGGGCCTTGGACAATGCATAGGGAGGAGGAAAAAGGGACAGTGTTACACCTTCTGCGATTGCATGTAAAGGTGCTGTGGGAGGGGGATGATGAGTTGGGCCTGATGGAAGAATGGATCAGTGTGTCATGGAGGGAACAGTTCCAACTGGAATGCTGAAAGTGGGATGTGAGGGGAAGTATGTGTTTGGTGGTGGTATTATGTTGGAATTGTCAGAAATAGCAGAGGTTGATCCTTTGAATGTGGAGGCTGGTGGGGTGAAAGGTGAGGACAAGGAAATCACATCATGAGGGTTGAAGGAAGGGGAAGAGGTGAGGGCAGAGATGCGGATAATGCATTGAACATGATTGAGGGCCCGGTCAACCAAAGTACGGGAAGGAAACCTTGGCTGAGGACAAAGGATGACACGTGAGAACTGCCATTTTGGAAGGTAGCATCTTCAAACAGATTCCAGAGGTGGAGGAACTGGGAAAATGGGATAATGTTCCATTATCTTTGAAATGTAGTTACTGTTTTAACATAGCCAATGCAGTGACCATGGGATCTTCCTTTCAACTGAGAGGGCTGACATTTACCATTTCATTGGTTTGACGTTTCTTTTGAAATATTAGGCCAATTGGTGAATGCTCCTTCAACACTGGAGGGGAATGTTGTCTCGATCAGTGCTCTTCAAACATTTTTTCCGGGGATCCATTTTTATCAACTGGCCAACCTTCGGGACCCAACCCGGACGGCCTTCGCGACCCACGCTGGCCGACGTTTGCGACCCATGTCGGCTGACCTGTGCTACCCACCATTCTCTCTTAGCTTGTTTGCTGCTGACAAAAATGGAGGAAATAGTTTTGGGTCCCTTTGCCCTTGTACACGCTTCTCCAATGGAACCTGGTGGATGAAGGTGAAGCCTTCCGGTGGCGGAAAGTATGGAGTCTCTATCTGTCCAAAGTTCTGCATTTTTCCTGTACAATTTTATCAAATAAAACATCCCCGAACTTGTAAAACAAAATGAATAAAATAAATGAAAAAATAAAAATTAAATGAATAAAACCCCACCGAACTTGTAAAACAAAAAACTGCGACCGTTTAATAAAAGGCGGCTGCTCTGCGCATGCGTACCCAATCATTGGCGCGCATGCGCATAGTTTTGCGCATGCGCGTCGATGATCTGGCATGCATGCGCAATGCGGCCACATTTTTTTTACATGTTCGTGGCCATTTTGAAGGCTGACTGCAGCCACCGTTATTAACAACCGGCTGCTTCGGCTGTTGGGGGCAGATTTGCGCGATCGGGAGCGCCGCAACGGATGGCTCCGCATCCCTCCCGACACTCGCCCATGACCCACCCGCGGATCGTGCCCCCAAGTTTGACAATGCCTGATCCAGATTTTGCGTCAAAGTCTCTAAGGAAAATATAAAAGTGAAAGAGGAGGTAAAAACTAAAGAGGGGATAAAAGTTAAATGATAAAGACAAAGCTCTGGAACATGTGACTTAAATTTAATTAATATGCATATTTGCTTGGCTGATACCAGGAAATGCTTGGCAATCTACAATATGTTTTATACAAAGAATACCAGATAATTTTCACTAAACTGTAAAATAATAAACCAAATCAGGTATTCAAATAGTGTCAAAAAAACACGATAACGAAATCCATATGAATTGTTTTTGCAAAAATCAGAATTAATTATATTTAATATTTTAAAATCTGCATTTTGGAATTTCATTGTGTTTATTAACTGCAATAGGTTATTAACTGCCTAAAGAAATAGGTAGCTGTCCTCCTATTTGAAGTCTTGTAGAGTCTTATTTACATCTTAGAAATGTCTAGACAGCTGCTCAAAACCTGAAGGTGTCTGAATGAGCATTATTGTCCAGGAAGCTAAATATAAAGAAAAAGCTATATTATGCACCTGTACTGGAATTAATTTTA
The DNA here is from genome assembly GCF_902713615.1 of Scyliorhinus canicula. Taxonomy (NCBI): domain Eukaryota; kingdom Metazoa; phylum Chordata; class Chondrichthyes; order Carcharhiniformes; family Scyliorhinidae; genus Scyliorhinus; species Scyliorhinus canicula. The sequence goes on from NC_052159.1 coordinate 40,724,994, forward strand.
AAGAATATAATGAGAAAATCTTGGGAAGTTAACTTGATAAATCCTGTTACAGTTTTCAAATCCCTGATGAAACCTGGAATGACTACAGTAGCTACATTGTCTCATAGCTGCTTGGTGGATCAGAACTTGAGTAGTGCTAAAAAAAAGAGACATGCTGTTGGAGCTTTTCATCTTGTACTCATCATGCAGTCTGACTTGTTGTTCCTTTTGAGATTGGGTATTATTGTGATTCTGTCCTGGTGAGTTATATATTGGGTGCAATTTAATGGGACAACTTCTAAGTGCGGTGGCGGGTGAGGTTTCTCTGAGCTCCTCAACTATCACGTTGGCGAGCTTCTGGCTGTTATCGCACGGCACTTAGTCATTTTTCTGGGTCGTAGCAAGTTCCTCTCTGGGTGAACCCACACTTGAAATTATTTTCAGCATTTGGGAGCAGAGCCTGCTGGCCAGACCGGCTCCTCAGAAATCGGGCAGCCATTTCGGAAGGGTGATCTCTGAGTGAGCTTGAGGGTCTCCCACACTCCCCACCCAAAGGCAGTGCCACCCTCATACATATGGGGATTACCCAACCCCCGCCATGGGGTCACTGAGGGCCCCCATTTTCAGGCCATCCCGCACTCTGTTCGGTCTCCCCCTTTCTGGGGCCCCCACAGCACGGTAGCATTGTGGTTAGCACAATTGCTTCACATCTCCAGGGTCCCAGGTTCGATTCCCGGCTTGGGTCACTGTCTGTGCGGAGTCTGCACATCCTCCCCGTGTGTGCGTGGGTTTCCTCCGGGTGCTCCGGTTTCCTCCCACAGTCCAAGGATATGCAGGTTAGGTGGATTGGCCATGCTAAATTGCCCTTAGTGTCCAAAATTGGCCTTAGTGTTGGGTGGGGTTACTGGGTTATGGGGATAGGGTGGAGGTGTGGACCTTGGGTAGGGTGCTCCTTCAAAGAGCCGGTGCAGACTAGATGGGCTGAACAGCCTCCTTCTGCACTGTAAATTCTATATCTATATCTATACCCTGCAGCCCTGCAAAATTCCAGAGACTTCCCCTGCCCTCCATACTCCCCCTCATCCCTTTTCATCGATCCCCTCAGGCCCGGACCCTTGGCAGTGCCACCCTGGTGCCTGGGCTCCCTGGCACTGACACCCTGGCATCCTGTCAGTGCTCCTTCCAGCCCAGGAGTGCTGCCTTGGCACCTTGGCAGTGCCAAGGTGCCCGGGTGCCAGGGGAGAGCCAGGGTCACTTGTGGCACCTCTTGCTTGCGAGCCGGTTTAATCTCTGGAGGCCATTGGATTGGGTGAGCATCTCATTAATGAGATCGAGTCGGACTTCATTGGTGATTATTGTTTTCTCGCCGCAATTAGGTGAGCTCTTGAATCTGTCAATGGGAGAGAGGCTGGTTCAATCGCAAACTGCTTGGTGTCTGGTGAGATTCCCGATTTAAGCCGCTCCCACAATCAAACCGGCTCACACGGATTCTCACCAGGTACGACAAGGCCGTTAAATCGCGCCCATTACCTTACAGATGTAAGGAAAATGTGTAAAAATGATTCATTCACGGTTGGTGTGGCACGTGTAGACGCAAAGTAGGTATATGCGATTTCTTCTTCACATAATGAGCTCCTAATATGGGATGTTCAGACCACAATTGTGACTGTCAAGTGGCTTTGTTGAAGGCTGGCTAAAGTTCTTCTTATATTTCCAGTAGTTACAGACGTCTATTGGTTGGGAATTGTCATATCCTCTTGGTCAGGAAATGACACATCTGATTCTAAACACAGGCAAAGAAAACTAAAAATAGCGGAAAAATATATTGCAAGGAATTAATTCCAATACGCGGTTTAATAATCAAGGTTACAATGACATTCATGCGTTTATGTATGTGGCTGGCTTACTTGATTAACTTGAGGGCAATTGGCTTGGACTACAAACAGACCTATACAATAATTTGTTCCCACAATGGATTTAATTGGCAACATTCCCAAGTTATTTTGTTCTTTCTTTACTGCATCCCTGCCATATCGTATAGTTAAAGTTAGACAGAGCGTCCATTCTGATCCCAAAGGATACATTGTGTTTGAAGAATGCCACTGTTAAAATCAACAGAACCACTTCAGATACCATGGCAGATTCTCAGATAACCTAAATGACTTAAGAGGAGCAGGGCCGTGAGCCAAAAACAACAGATTTCCAATATCTGGACAATATGCCATTAAAATTATAATTCCACTGCAGATGTCTTTGCCAGGAACTTCCTGAGGACTTTTTCCATTCACTTCTGTAACTTTGGCAGCAGTTCAGTGGATACTCTGTTTACGCGTGCAAATGGGGTTTCCGCTATGGTTATTTCAATGTAGCCGGAAATACAAAGGGATACACTGCACAAAAATACTAGAACTGGAAATCTATGGATGGCTAAATTAGTTTATCTTCTGAGCAGCTGAACAACAAAGGCCCATGAAGGTCTTAGATTTTCTGCTTGATGAATGCTGAGTTAGTTGATTACCAGCTTGTGTTGTCAGTTCATGGATGGGAATGAAGATATTTCATATTCTATATTTGTGCAACTGAATGAATTTAAAACAGTATTATTGGCTTTCCCTCCAACCTATCCTCCTGCGAATTTGAGTACTTAATCCCAGGTGATATTCCAGTGCAACACTGTATAAGTAGTGATGCAATGTCAGAGATACCTGGTGGGATTCTGCGAGCCTCGCCAGAACGGTCGCTGTGATGCCGGTCGGCGGCCATTGAAAGCGCCCCCCCCACCCCGGCGATTCTCTGCGCTCAACGGGCCAAGTGCCCGCCGAGTCCCGCCGGCATCGTTTGCGTATGATCCTACCCAGCGGGACCTCAGCATTCTGGCTACGGGGGACATCCTGGTGGGGGAACCGACTCTGGGGGGGGGGGTCTCCACAATGGCCAGGCCCGCGATCGGGGGAACACATCGGTGGGCGCGCTCATTCCGGGGGCTATGTTCCTCTGCGTCGGGCCACTGTAGAGCTCCGCCATGTTGCTCTACGGGTCGGCGCAGAGATGGTCGTGACGCGCATGCGCGGGCACATGCCAGCCGTGGTGCACATGCGCAGACTCGTGCCAGCCATGTAGGGTCGGCTTTGGGCACCGGAGCAGCGCACAGCTCTCCGCGCATGCTAGCCCCGAGGATGGGGAGAATGACTGGGCCTGGAAGCCCGTTAACGCCGGCGTCGTTCGCTCCAGTTTTGATGCCGGTGTCAACACTTGGCCCGGATTTTGGAGAATCCCGGCCAGCGTCTTTCACGTTAAACCCAGTTCTACCTGCCGTCCTGGGTGGGTATATTCAAAGAACAAAGGGCGAAATTCTCCGCCCCCCACGACGGGTGGGAGAATAGCGGGAGGGCCTTCCCGACATTTTTGCCGCCCTCCCGCTATTCTCCCCCCCCCCCCCGCCGAAGTCCCGACCCGAATCGCTGCCGCCGTTTCTTTACGGCCGGCAGCGATTCTCAGCTGTTAGATGGGCCGAAGTCCCAGCCCTTTCCGCCGTTTTTACGAACAGCAAACACACCTGGTCTTGCCGTTCGTAAAACCGGCGTCACAAACTCGCTATTAATAACCATGGCACCGATTGGCACGGCCGTACCACGGCCGTGCCAAGGGCGCCATGGGCCCGCGATCGGTGGGCACCGATCGCGGGCAGCGGCCTCGATGCCCGCGCACTACTTGTCCTTCCGCCGCCCCGCAGTATCCATTCACGGGGCGGCTGAGGGGCAACCCGGCCCGCACATGCGCGGGTTTCGCGCAAAAACGCGATGACGTCACCCGCGCATGCGCGGGTTGGAGTCTTCCAAACTGCGCATGCGCGGCTGACGTCATATGATGCGTCAGCCGGCGCTAACTCCGGCAAGCGGGCTTAACGATTTTCGTTAAGCCCGTCTGGCCGGAGCCTACGGCGTCGGGCTGCTAGCCCCGACCGGGGACCAGAATCGGTCCCCCGTCGGGAAGGGGCGCGCTGCCGTAAAACCCGCCCGGGTTTTACGGCAGCTTTACGATTTCTCCCGTTTTGGGAGAATCTCGCCCAAAGGGTTTCCCAATATGCTGGCCAATATGTATCCTTCAATCGACTCCATAAAACCAGAACGCAGACGGTAGATCCAACAAAATGAAAATGAAAATGAAAATTGCTTGTTGTCACGAGTAGGCTTCAAATGATGTTACTGTGAAAAGCCCCTCGCCACATTCCGCTGCCTGTTCGGGAAGGCTGTTACGGGAATCGAACCGTGCTGCTGGCCTGGTTGGTCTGCTTTCAAGCCAGCGATTTAGCCCTGTGCTAAACAGGCTTCCAGGATTCCCGACAGTCGTTCCTCCCCGAGATATCTAACGAGATCACACAAGATGTCACGATCTGGATCCTGACCACAATGGGCAGGATCCAGACTTGCATAGTTAAGTGAGCTTAACAGCTCACTTAATTATGCCAATGCCGGGTCTAACCGGCACCCAGGATCTACTGGCTTTGCTGATGAGATCCCAGGCGTGCACCGTTTAATATTGGTCCCCACAAACGGGGACCAGGTGGAACGGCACTTGGTGGGGGGGGTGGGGGGGGGGGTCTCCCAGGCGACCATAGACCCCCGGGTGGTTGGCGTCTGTGCAGGTTGGCACCCTGGCATGGCAGATGCCACCCAGGTGCCTGGCACTGTCAGCCTGGCAACCTGCAGTGCCACCCAGGCACTGCTAGGGTGCCCAGGTGACACTGTCGAGGTGGCAGGGGCATTGCCAGAGTGCAAAGCTGGCAGCGCAATGGTGCCTGTGTAGCATTTTTCCCATGCTGGGAATTGGGCCTGGGGTGCCCTGTCCACATGAGCGGGGGGGGGGCCTGAGGTGTGAGGTCCACCCAAAAGGTGGGTTGGGGCATTGGGGGGATCGGTGGGGGGGTCCAGCCTCACTTCCTGGCACACACTGGGGGTAGCGCCAACCCACGCATGCGCAGTGGCGACGCGCCAACACGCACATACGCGGTGGCTTTACGGAATGCGTTGGCCCCGACGCAACATGGCACAGGGGTTCTGGGGCCGGATGCGCAACAAAGTAGACTCGTGGGGCCGGGGAGAGGCTGGCCTGCTGATTGCGGGCCAGACCCCATCGGAGGCTCCCCGCCAGGGAAAGAGCCCCCTTCTCCCCCCCCCCCCCCCCGCCCACTCCCCCACAGGCTGCTTCCCCGACCCTTTGTGCAGAGTTCCCACCGGCAGCGACCAGGTGTGGACGGCGCCGGCAGGACTCTGCTTTTCCCGGGCGGCTGCTCGGCCCATCCAGGCCGGAGAATCGGCGGTCCGGTCTCGTACAGCGGCCAGCGACCGCTGCCAAGCCAAACGCGCAGGTGCAAATGGCGCTGATTATCCGCACCACAGAGAATCGCGCGCCGGCGTCGGGGCGGCGTGGCGCGGTTGCGGCGATTCTCCGGCCCGACCCGGGGCTGGGAGAATCACGCCCAACAAATCGGTTAAAGCTCATCCGAGGCCTTTCGTAATATCAATGGCACTCGGGACGCCTTGTGATATCTAATGAGATCTTGCGAGACGTTGCAATCTGGATATGATCCCTATTGTGTGGGATCCAGATTTGCATATTTAAGTATGCAGTTAGCTTCACTTAAATATGTCTATACCGGAGTATCCCAAGACCCAGGATCAAACGCCCGTCTGGGAGACCCTACCATGGTGCTGTCTAGCACTGATTTCCACAAATGTAGACCAGGCCTAATGACATCTGCGGGGTGTCCCAGGTGATCTGAGATCTGGGTGGTCAGGATCTGGTCGGGTGATACCCTGGCACCCCTGATTTATCCTGGGCATCTTGGGACTGCCAGCCTGCCACCTTGGCACCAGCACCTGGGCATCCTGGCAGTGCGACATGGGCACTCTGGCACTTCCACCATGGCACCACCTGGGTACCAAGGTGGCATTGCCAGGGTGCCAGACTGGCACTGCCAAGGAGCGCAAGTGCCAGTCTTATCATGCTGGCGATTGGGTTCGGTGGTACCGAGCCCTTATGAGGTGGGGTGCGCAAGTCGAGGAGACACAGCTAGAGTGAGACACATCCAGAGTGGGAATTCAGTGCAGAATGGGAGAAGGTGCTTTTTCCCGACTGTTTTGTTCTCTCTCTTTCTTCTGGCCTGTAACTTTTAATCTGCAGGGAGAGAACCAGAGAGCATCTGAGAACCTGGGATTTTAATTTATTTTTATTACCTTTTCAAATTGTGTGGGGGGGAGGGGTTGAAGTGACATCACAGTAAAACTGTGACCTGATTGGCTGGTTGGGAATCTACACTAAATTTAAAAATTAAGCATTGTTAAACTAATTAAACATAATTACTTATTACTTCATTATAATTTAGAGGGGTATCTAAGCAAGAGATTGGAGAGTACTGTATTCAGCTTTCACATTTATAGTAGTAATCTAGTGCCAGGAAACATATAGACAACAGTAACTTTTTTTTTTACTTTTAAATTTAATTTACTAATTAATTGACGCAATGTCAATTAGAGGAATGCAGTGCTCTGACTGTGAGATGTGGCAGGTCCGGGAGGCTTCCAGCTTTTCCGCGTGATATTCCAGAAGAATATCAAAGCTGTACTACGGGAACACAGTGGGTCTGGTGGCCTGAAGTGAATCAGGATTCACCTGAGGAAGGAGCAGTGCTCCGAAAGTTAGTGATTCGAAACAAACCTGTTGGACTTTAACCTGGTGTTGTAAGACTTCTTCCTGTGCTCACCCCAGTCCAACGCCGGCATCTCCACATCATCTCATTTATGTCGGCAGAGGTCAAAATTAGCCCTTCACAATGGGAAAAGTAATATATTCATGAAAGAGAATCCCAATTTTGTGGGCCTTAAAAGACAAACTTGTATTTATTTAGCACCTACAAAGATGGCAAGATGTCCTGAAGCATATTACTGTGGTCTACGTTCATGTCATACTTGAAGTGTAGCCCTGTTGTAATATTATAAAACCCAAACGTTATCAAGAAGAATGTTCTGGTTGATGGATCTACTTCATTTGTCATAGTTTCCATGTTGCTGCTGGAAGGCTACATTTCAGGGTTATATATGACAACATATGATTTACACTGTAATTCTGAAGGTCACCACCCGAAACATTTCCTCCACAAGTCCTCTAAACCTTCAATATTCTTCCAAGCAAAATGTGTACATTTCTGTTCCATTTACAATCTTAATGGTTTCATTTGGACCTCATGATTAGGGCCGCACAAACATTTGGATTTCCCAACAAAAACACATAGGTAGATACAGATCTGTTTTTTTTTGCTGTGACCTCTTTACATTCAAATTAAAGGAGCATGTTGACAAATTAACGAGTCTAATCCTTGGAACAGCTTGGTCCTGTAAATAACAGCCTGTAGTAAACATTAGATGGAAGACTAATAAAAAAAAATGTAAACAGATTTTGTAATTGTTACTGAAAAGATTAAATTCAATGGGTGGGATTTTCTGGCCGATCATGCTGGTGGGATCTTACGGTGCCACTGACGGCGCACCCCTGCCGTGGGTTTTGTGGCTGCAAAGGGTACGTTGAACAGGAAACCCCATTGGGGGGGGGCAGACGACCCCACCGCGTGCCATTGGTGAGCTGCCCTCTGATCTTGGCAGCTCTCCAGTACAGGGAGCACCTTTGGAGGAGTAGTCACTCTGGTACTGCACTCGGGGCATGAGGTGGTGAGCTGCACTGGATCGGGATTTGGGAAGTGTTTGCGGGTCTTGCTGACAGGCCCCAATGAAAGGTGTGAGGGGCTGAGTTTTGAGAGGTCCTGGGAGGAGGGGGGGCAGTACCTGGACGGGCGGGTACCTGGGAGGGCGGGAGAGGTTTATCTCCCTAGGGAGACCAGTTCAGGAGGAACCCCTGTTTTCCACCAGTCTGCACAGGGAAACCTGCGAGGCTGGTTGCTTGGTGAAGGCCTGCCACCTGTAAATCCCAGAAAGAGTTGCATTTATACAATGCATTTCATGTTCTCAAGAAGGCACAAAACACTTTACAGCCAATTTATGTACTTTTGAAATCACTCTGTTAATGTAAGAAATACAACAGCCAATTTAAACGCAGAAAGCTCTCACAACCACCAATATTAATGACCAGACAATATTTTGTGTTAGTCTAGAAATCCAGAGATCTCGGTGAATCATCCAGAGAATGTGAACTGATATCTCTCATGGCAGTTTGAGAATTTAAATTCTGGTTTAATGATCGAAAAGTACAAAGCTGGTAACAGTAAAGGTGAACACAAAGCTGTTGGATTGTCATAAAAAGCGAACTGGTTCAAACTTACAAAAGGAAAACCTGCCTTCCTGATCCAGTCTGGCCTAAATGTGATGCCAGTGTTCACAAATGTGGTTGACTCTTACTTGCCCTGTGATGTGCCCGAACAATTCAATCAGTTCAAACCAAAGAAATAATTTTATTCGACTGCGGCAGTTCAGTAACAAGGCTCAATACCACCTTCTCGGGACAATTATGGATAGGTAAGTGCAGCACGGTGGGGCAAGTGGTTAGGACGGTTGCCTCACGGCGCCAAGGTCCCAGGTTCGATCCCGGCTGTGGATCACTGTCCGTGTGGAGCTTGCACATTCTACCCCTGTGGGTTTTGCCTCCACAACCCAAAAAGATGTGCAGGGTAGATGGATTGGCCATGCTAAATTGCCCCTTAATTGGAAAAAATGAATTGGATCCTCTAAATTTCTTTTAAAAAGGATAGGTAAGAAAGATCAGCAACGCAATGATGCCCACATCCTCAGAATAAATCATGGAATCTTCCCAGCATGGAAGGAGGTCATTCAGCCCATTGTGCTTTTTCTGGTTGTTTGAAAGAGTTATTTAATTGGTGTGGGGCTGGTTTGTTCAGGCAGTTGGAGTGATGCTTAATAACGCTGATGGTATGGGTTCAATCTCTGTACCAACTGAGTTAGTCCTTGGGTTCTGCCCCTCCTACTTGCTCCATGGTGATATCATAGCATAGTTGATCCAAGATAAGCAAACCGTGAACAACGAGGACACTGCATGAAGAGAGAGAGAGATCTAATTAGTAAACATAGAACACAGAACAGTACAGCACAGAAGAGGCCCTTCGGCCCTCGATGTTGTGCCGAGCTTTGTCCGAAACCAAGATCAAGCTATCCCACTCCCTGCCATTCTGGTGTGCTCCATGTGCCAATCCAATAACCAATTGAAAGTTCCTAAAGTGTCCGACTCCACTATCACAGCAGGCAGTCCATTCCACACCCTAACCACTCTCTGAGTAAAGAACCTACCTCAGACATCCCTCTCTGCTGTTTGTGATTTTTATTAATGACTTAGATGAGGGAGTTGAAGGGTGGGTCAGTAAATTTGCAGATGATAGGAAGATTGGTGGAGTTGTGGATAGTGAGGAGGGCTGTTGTCGGCTGCAAAGAGACATAGATAGGATGCAGAGCTGGGCTGAGAAGTGGCAGATGGAGTTTAACCCTGAAAAGTGTGAGGTTGTCCATTTTGGAAGGAAAAATATGAATGCGGAATACAGGGTTAACGGTAGGGCTCTTGGCAATGTGGAGGAACAGAGAGATCTTGGGGTCTATGTTCGTAGATCTTTGAAAGTTGCCACTCAAATGGATAGAGCTGTGAAGAAGGCCTATGGTGTGCTAGTGTTCATTAGCAGAGCGATTGAATTTAAGAGCCATGAGGTGATGATGCAGCTGTACAAAACCTTGGTAAGGCCACATTTGGAGTACTGTGTGCAGTTCTGGTCACCTCATTTTAGGAAGGATGTGGAAGCTTTGGAAAAGGTGCAAAGGAGATTTACCAGGATGTTGCCTGGAATGGAGAGTAGGTCGTACGGGGAAAGATTGAGGATGCTAGGCCTTTTCTCATTAGAACGGAGAAGGATGAGTGGTGACTTGATAGAGGTTTATAAGATGATCAGGGGAATAGATAGACAGTCAGAGACTTTTTCTCCGGGTGGAACAAACCATTACAAGGGGACATAAATTTAAGGTGAATGGTGGAAGATATAGGGGGGATGTCAGAGGTAGGCTCTTTACCCAGAGAGTAGTGGGGGCATGGAATGCACTGCCTGTGGAAGTAGTTGAGTCGGAAACATTAGGGACCTTCAAGCGGCTATTGGGTAGGTACATGGATTATGGTAGAATAATGGATTGTAGATTAATTTGTTCTTGAGGGCAGCACAGTGGCATTGTGGATAGCACAATTGCTTCACAGCTCCAGGGTCCCAGGTTTGATTCCGGCTTGGGTCACTGTCTGTGAGGAGTCTGCACATCCTCACCTTTTGTGCGTGGGTTTCCTCCGGGTGCTCCTGTTTCCTCCCACAGTCCAAAGATGTGCAGGTTAGGTGGATTGGCCATGATAAATTGCCCTTAGTGTCCAAAATTGCCCTTAGTGTTGGGTGGGGTTGCTGGGTTATGGGGATAGGGTGGAGGTGTTGACCTCTGGTAGGGTGCTCTTTCCAAGAGCCGGTGCAGACTCGATGGGCCGAGTGGTCTCCTTCTGCAATGTAAATTCTATGATAATCTATGATTAATCTAGGACAAAGGTTCGGCACAACATCGTGGGCCGAAGGGCCTGTTCTGTGCTGTATTTTTCTATGTTCCTATATCTCCCACCCCGAACCTTATGCCCCCTTGTAGCAGCTACATCCAACCGAGGAAATGGTCTCTGAACGTCCACTCTACCTATCCCCCTCATCATCTTATAAACCTCTATTAAGCCGTCTCTCATCCTCCTTTGCTCCAATGAGAAAAGCCCTAGCTCCCTCAACCTTTCCTCATAAGATCTACCCTCCAATCCAGGCAGCATCCTGGTAAATCTCCTTTGCTTCCACATCCTTCCTATAATGAGGTGACCAGAACTGCACACAATACTCCAAATGTGGTCTCACCAGGGTCCTGTCCAGTTGTAGCATAACCCCATGGCTCTTAAACTCAAGCCCCCCCTGTTAATAAACGCTAACATACTTCTTCACGGCACTATCCACTTGAGTGGCAACCTTCAGAGATCTGTGGACATGAACCCCAAGATCTCTCTGTTCCTCCACATTCCTGCCGTTGACCCTGTAATCCGCATTCAAATTTGTCCCACCAAAATGAATCACCTCGCACTTATCAGGGTTAAACTCCATCTGCCATTTTTCGGCCCAGCTCTGCATCCTATCAATGTCTCTTTGCAGCCTACAACAGCCCTCCACCTCATCCACTACTCCACCAATCTTGGTGTCATCAGCAAATTTACTGACCCACCCTTCAGTCCCCTCCTCCAAGTCATTTATAAAAATCACAAATAGCAGAGGACCCAGCACTGATCCCTGTGGTATGCCGCTGGTAACTGGTCTCCAGTCTAAAAAATTTCCATCCACCACCACCCTCTGTCTTCTATGTGATAGTAAGAAGTCTTACAACACCAGGTTAAAGTCCAACAGGTTTGTTTCAAACACGAGCTTTCGGAGCACGGCTCCTTCTTCAGGTGAATAACTGGCTATGTGATAGCCAGTTACTTATCTAACTGGCCAAATTTCCCTCTATCCCATACCTCCTTACTTTCTTCATGAGCCGACCATGGGGAACCTTATCAAACGCCTTACTGAAATCCATGTAGACAACATCAACTACTCCACCTTCATCTACACACTTAGTTACCTTCAATCAAATTTGTGAGGCAAGACTTACCCTTCACGAGTCCGCGTTGACTATCCCGGATTAAGCTGTATCTTTCCAAATGGTCATTAATCCTATCCCTCAGGATCCTTTCCATTAACTTACCGACCACTGAAGTAACTCTAACCGACCTATAATTACCAGGGTCATTCCTATTCCCTTTCTTGAACAGAGAAACAACATTCGCCACTTTTCAGTGGACTATTCCTGTGGACAGTGAGGACCCAAAGATCAAAGTCAAAGGCTCTGCAATCTCATCCTTTGCCTCCCAAAGAATCCTAGGATATATCCCATCTGGCCCAGGGGACTTGTCGGCCCTCAGGTTTTTCAAATTTGCTAATACATCTTCCCTCAGAACATCTACCTCCTCCAGCCTACCCGCCTGTATCACACGCTCATTCTCAAAAACATGGCCCCTCTCCTTGGTGAACAGTGAAGAAACAATCATTCAACGCCTCTCCTCTCTCTTCTGACTCCACTACTGTCCTTGACCGACCCAAACCTCAACCTGATCATTCTTTTACTTCTCATATAAGAGTAAAAAGCCTTGGGGGTTTTCCTATATCCGACCCGCCAAGGACTTCTCATCCCCCTCCTAGCCCTCCTAAGCCCTTTTTTTAGCTCGTTCCTTGCTACCTTGTAAGCCTCAAGCGACCCAACTGAACCTTGTTTTCTCATCCTTACATACGCTTCCTTTTTCCTCTGGACAAGACGTTCAACCTCTTTTGTGAACCATGGTTCCCTCACACGGCCATTTCCTCCCTGCCTGACAGGAACATACATATCAAGGACACGCAGTATTTGTTCCTTGAACAAGCTCAACTTTTCATTTGTGCCTTTCCCTGACAGTTTCTGTTCCCATCTTATGCTCCCTAATTCTTGCCTAATCGCATCATAATTACCCCTCCCCCAATTATAAACCTTGCCCTGCCGTATGGCCCTATCCCTCTCCATTGCAATAGTGAAAGACACCGAATTGTGGTCACTATCTCCAAAGTGCTCGCCCACAAACAAATCTAACACTTGGCCTGGTTCATTACCCAGTACCAAATCCAATGTGGCCCCACCTCTTGTCGGCCTATCCACAAATTGTGTCAGGAAACCCTCCTGCACACACTGTACAAAAACTGCCCCATCCAAACTGTTTGACCTATAGAGGTTCCAATCAATATTTGGAAAGTTAAAGTCACCCATGACAACTACCCTGAGACCGCCACACCTATCCATAATCTGCTTTGCAATTTCTTCCTCCAAATCTCTATTACTATTTGGGGACCTAGAGAAAACTCCTAACAATGTGACCGCTCCTTTCCTATTTCTAACTTCGGCCCATATTACCTCAGTAGGCAGATCCCCCTCAAACTGCCTTTCTGCAGCCGTTAAACTATCCTTGATTAAGAAATGGACTCCTCCACCTCTTTTACCACTTTCCCTACTTCCAACGGAAGTACTTTCCCCGGAGCTTCCAACAACCATTCCTGTCCCTGTTCTAACCATGTCACCGTAATGGCCACAACATTGTAGTCCCAGGTAGCAATCCAAGCTCCAAGTTCACCTACCATATTCTGGATGCTCCTTGCATTAAAGTAGACACACTTCAACCCACCTTCCTGCCTGCCGGTACACTCCTGCGACCTTGATACCCTCCTCAGTACCTCACTAATCTCAACACTGGCTTCTGGACTACAGCTCGTTTTCCCAATCCCCTGACAAATTAGTTTAAACCACCCCCCCCCCCCCCCCCCCCCCTTCAATGCTCCAGGTATTTTAAGAAAAGGCACAAGGTTTGAACATATTCCATTTGCTTGCAGAGTACAGGTCACTGTATATGAATAAATTTCACTTCTAACAAGTGTAAATGAGTCATAAGAACATAAGAACGAGGAGCAGGAGTAGGCCATCTAGCCACTCGAGCCTGCTCCGCCATTTAATGAGATCATGGCTGATCTTTTGTGGACTCAGCTCCACTTTCCGGCCCGAACACCATAACCCTTAATCCCTTTATTCTTCAAAAAACTATCTATCTTTACCTTAAAAACATTTAATGAAGGAGCCTCAACTGCTTCACTGGGCAAGGAATTCCATAGATTCATAGACCCCCCGCGGGGTCGGAGAATCGCTCGGGGCCGGCGTCAATCCCGCCCCCACCATGTCCCGAATTCTCCGACCCCCGAGATTCGGCAGGGACGGGAATTACGCCGTTCCGGTCACGGGCCCCCCGCGGTGATTCTCCGGCCCTCTATTGGCCAAAGTCCTACTGCTGACAGGCCTTTCCTGCCGACGTGGTTTAAACCACATCTGGTGCCGGCGGGATTGGCGGTGTGGGCGGGCTCCGGTGTCCTGGGATGATCGCGGGCCGATCTGACCCTGGGGGGTGCCCCCACGGTGGCCTGGCCTGCGATCGGGGCCCACCAATGGGCGGGCGGGCCTGTGCCGTGGGGGGCACTCTTTTTCTTCTACCCCGCCATGGGCTTCACCATGGCGGAGGCGGAAGTGATCCCCTCCCCTGTGCATGCGCCGGTTTGACGTCAGCAGGCGCTGACGCACCGGTGCATGCGTGGACTTCCGCCAGCCGGCGAAGGCCTTTTGGCCCCGGCTGCCACTCCGGCGCGGGCCTAGCCCCTCAATGTGAGGGCTTGGCCCCTAAAGGTGTGGAGAATTCCGCACCTTTGGGGTGGCCCGACGCCTGAGTGGTTCACGCCACTCCGTCCTGCTGGGACATCCCGCCCCGCCGGGTAGGGGAAAATCCCGGCCCATATAATTGATGAAGCAGTTGAAGATTCCTGGACCTAGGACTGAGGAGCTCCTGCAGTGATGTCCTGGAACTGAGATGATTGAGCTCCAATAATCACAAAGATCATCGCTTGTGCTCCTTCCAGCCAAGAGTTTGCTCCCAGATTCCCATTGACTGCAGTTTTGCTAGGGCCCTTTGATGCTTCACTCTGTCAAATGTTGCCTTGATATAAACGGCAGTCATTCTCACCTCACCTCTTGAGTGCAGCTCTTTTGCCCATGTTTGAACCAAGGCTGTAATGAGATCACAAGCTGAGTGACCCTGACACAGCCCAAACTGATTTTCAGTGAGCAGTTATTGCTGAGCAAGTGCTGCTCAATTACACTATTAATGATCCCTTCCATCACTTTGCTGAGAGATCTGTGGACAGAAACAGAGTTAACGTTTCAGGTTGAAACCTTTAATCTGAATGTGGTCAGCGGACCCAACTCCAGTTCTCCCCACCTCCCTATTAAATTGAGGTGGCTCTGACAAGTTAGGAAATCTCCTGAGTCAAGCTACCCACGTCAATTCAAGCTGCCATCTGGTAGCAAAAACCCAACCACAACAGTGTCTGGGATTCTCCGTTCTGGAGACGAAGTGCTCCCGCCAACAGAGAATCGGGACTCATCTCCACTGGCACTGGGAGTGCGTCTCTCTCCTTAACTATGCAAAAATATGCATGGGGGAGAGCTCACCGGATTTCATCGGAATCCCAGTATTGGGCTTTCTGCTGTGAAATAGAGGAAGCAAAACCACTTAGCTGCTTTTGATGTGGTGAGGAGCTGTCAATCCTAACTGATTTGCATCCTCCCGCCAGTGCAGGATGGGTAGTGCGCTCAGGCCACTGGCGGAGATGGAAGCATCGTAACACGGGTGGCAAACCTGTTTTTCGGTGGTCGCTTCATTCCCTGCCCGTTTGGAATACCCGATCACAACAGCGTGAATCATAGAATCCCGGCCACTACATTCCACTGATGATATAGAATCATTGATGAATTATAAAATCCCTACAGTACAGAAGAAAGCCATAAGGCCCATCATGTCTGCACCGACCCTTGGAAAGAGCACCCTAGCCAGCCCGATGCCCCCACCCTATCTCCATAACCCAGTAACCCACTTAACCTATTGGACGCCAAGGGGCAATTTAGCATGGCGATCTTAACCTGCACATCTTTGGACTGTGGGAGGAAACAGGAGCACCTGGAGGAAATTTACGCAGACACTGGGAGAACGTGCAAACTCTACACAGTCGCCCGAGGCCAGAATTGAACCCGGGTCCCGGGCACTGTTTGGCAGCAGTGCTAACCACTGTGCCACCGTGCTACCCTCAGGATATAGTTCGAGTAGGTTTTCAACTTTCCATCCAGATGTAGAAATACTGACATTTTGGATCGTGGCCTGTTTTCGAAGTGATCCGATTTTTATCTCCATCGGTTCCTTACTTGCTGCCAGCTTGGATGCCCACCAGGCATTGGAGTTTCATAGCCAGAAATAAACATCAGGATTGACATCTGTCAAAGGTCAGCAGGTGTGGTAAAATCTGTCCCAAGTGTAAACCAGGTGGTACCCGCCCACCACCCCCTCAATACAGTCAGTCTGGACTATTACAGAATCAATTCAAGTGGCAGTATTTCTACGATTAAAATCTTGTACTGGTTCTAAAATGCAGGACAAAACTTAGTTGTTGCTCATCTTGAACTGAATAAGGGAGCTGAGAGAGGGAACAAATGCTGCAGAGTTTCTAGTTCAAATGTCAGAATAAACAATGTTTGGAATTCATCTTTGTTGAGAAGGTTATGAGACAGTGACCAACATGAAATCTATCCAGGGGAAGCTCCAGGCCAATGAATCCTGAAGTATACTTTGTTTCCCACTGTGTGCCTGTATCAGCAATCTGTGAGCTGCCTGTTATTGACTGCATTTTTGCTACACGGTACATTGTACTCATTTTGAAATATTTTTCCACATCGTGCTCGTATTTATTTACTTTTCTGCAAATACATCCCTGTGTAAGAAATGAGAGCCTGCAGTAATTGTGACAAATGAGTTGGTGTGCTCCACGTCATAAAGTCTAATAACTGTTAGGCAAGAGAACTAATGAAAATCACATGATTACTGTAACTTTACCAAAGTATTTTCTGCGGTCAGGTAAATTCTGTACCCAGTATAAGCATTTCTTGGTCAGTGCAGTGTGCTTTTGCCCAAACATGTTTTAAAAGAACAAAGAAAAGTACAGCACAGGAGCAGGCCCTTCGGCCCTCCAAGCCTGTGCCGACCATGCTGCCCGTCTAAACTAAAATCTTCTGCAGTCCGTATCCCTCTATTCCCATCCTATTCATGTATTTGTCAAGATGCCCCTTAAATGTCACTATCATCCCTGCTTCCACCACCTCCTCCGGCAGCGAGTTCCAGGCACCCACTACCCTCTGTGTAAAAACACAGTAGGACAAGGAGATAAGATTCTTTGCCCACTGAACAGCACTGAGAATCAGTGCCAGAGAGACAGAAAGATTGTGACTTAAAGCTTCATTTCTTTTTTCCACAGTGACCGAATTTTAGAGCAAATCAGTTGGCAAAATTCACCATGGATCCATGTTTTCTTTGTGCTTCTAATTTCTCCTTAGTTACACACCGTCCATGTGATTTCACTCTCTGCTCATAACCCCTGTCCTTTCTTCGTTTTTTCTTAAACTTCCATTATGTCTTGAATTTTACACAGTGGGACTTCTCAGTTCTCGCCATCATATTACAGGATTTGACAACATATTGTAGCAATTGTATGATGCATCTTGCTTTTCTACATATCAAAAGAATTGGTGTCTTTCTAAGAGTTTGTTTTCTAAGATGTTATTTGTAAGTTGATTTGGATGGTGGTTTAGACAGGACAACATGGTCTGACGGTACAATCTTTTCCATTGTTTATTCTATGGATAACAAGTGAATGTTTATCTTTACTCCAATATACAATTTACCACAATTGGCATTCATGGTCATACCAGAGCTACACTAACTTAGAATAACCATGCATAACTGACTCATGGTTCAGGTTTTAAATGATGGTTTCTATAAGTGGCATTGTCATTGACCTACTTGCACAAGAAAGCCTGAACTGTCCCAGATATTTAAGGGAAAGCTGCATTTGCACATGAGGGTTAAAGGAATAGAAGGTTATGCTTAAAGACTTAAGTTAAGAGGGTTGGAGGAGGGTGTGGAGCACAAAAACAAGCATGACCAGTTTGGCTGAATGACCTGCTTCACATTCTATGAATCTTGTATCTAAAATTCCTCAGTGAATTTATAATGAAATCTTTAAAAAGAATACATAAATAAACTTAAAGAAAGTCAAATTAATTTTGTACCTGGGCAACTGATTCCAAGGTCAATTAACTTATAAGTTACCAATCTGTTGTCGGGCTCTGAAGAACATTTAACTCCTATTGAAGTTCTATTTTAAAGTACTGTTGGGTACTTTGCCAAAGTGCATGCTGTACTATGCCTAATGGCTGTTTAATTGGCTGCCACAGTCTCCAGATCTTCCAGTCACAAACATTTAGGATTCTTGGAATAGACAGTAGTAATGATTATTATAAAGGAGCAAAGACCAAGGTTATATTCTTATGTGCTAGTATATCCTGCAGGATCTAAGAAACATTTTTTTTGAATTTGTCTGATTAAGGGGCAGTTTAGCCAATCCACCTATCCTGCACATCTTTTAGGTTGAGGGGGTGAGACCCACACAGACACGGGGAGAATTTGCAAACTCCACACGGACAGTGACCCGGGGCCGGGATTGAACCCAGGTCCTCGCCGCCATGAGGCAGTAGTGCTAACCACTATGCCACCGACCACCTCGGATGTACGAAACTTAACATGAATGCTTCCAAGTGAATTTAATCCTGGGACAAGGAACATGGTGCCATGCAATACCTGAAAAAGCAATGCTTGATTATTGTCCAAAGAAATACCCATGTGCGTTACTGTGATCTAGATATCTACCCCATCATTCACTGAAAAATGCTCTTATCTTTGCTGACCTAATGATGCCATTCGACATCTTTTGACAGGGTTTGGGAATTGTTGTCCATTTCAAAGCCCACAGCCAATTCCACCGCCTAGGGTTGAGTAGTGCAGGGTCCTTCTGCTCCTGGCGGTTCACAAGACACCACTGTGCAATGGTTCTCAGCAGAACTCCACTTTCACAATTCAGCATTTTGACTGGAGGGGAGGGTGGGGATGACAAACACAAAGGAGGCAAAGGGGAAGGAAGGTGATGGAAGGGCCGCAAGGAGGAAAGGGGGCACCATGGAAGGCAGAGGAGCGAGGTGTTGTGGGAGGATGAGGAACATTGGAAGGCAGAGGGTATTCCGAGATATGAGGAAGCTGGAACCCGTCAAGGGTTCATGGAAGGTTGACAAACAATGGGAGGACACCTTTTTTACTGGAAAGGGATGCATGCGGACTCCAGAATGGGAGGGGGGGATGGTACATGAGGAATGGGTTATACGGAAGCTCAGAAAGTGGGGTGGAGGTGGTTTAGGAGGGCTCACTAGTCTCTAGGAGAACTCTGTGAAAGTCCAAGTCCTTGGTCTGCAACTTGCAGTCAGGTGTTATGGAGGGCTGATACTTCTATAGTGATGTTGGAAGGACTCACAGATTATAGCCAGTTGAGAGGTTATGTGGTCCTCATAGTCAAAGATAGGAGACAGTCCAGGGGTGCACAGCATGCAGCAGGAGGAATCATTGGGAGCATGGTGTATTCCAGCAGCAGGAAGGGGCAAGGGCTGTGTGTCCCATAGGTGTTGCATGGCTTTCTCTCTCTCGCCGATGGTAACTGCAGGTATCTGCAGCTTGTAGATTGGAAATATATGATAAAGCTGCCGCAGGGGTTGGGGGAGGCGGGTAGTGGGGTAGGAAGGGAGGGAACTGGGAGCAGGGGAATGTGAAACTCTCCTGGGGAGGGTTCACCTCAGTAGATGATCATCCACTCAGCTTTTAGATGGGTTGGATAGAGTTCCACCTGGAGCATGGGCACTTCACAAGTAATGGGATCGAGCAGCATAACATCAATGGGATCCAATATTATTGGCAGGGGCTGGAGAATAACGGAGAGTAGCTTTACCTTCACACAGTGAGGTTCGAGGTATATACCTGGCACACGGACATGAGAGAGGGAGCGGCGAATTGCGTCTGGAATTAAAAGTGAAACACCACCATCTTACTATACCAGAGTAATGACGCTGCTCAAAATGTGGGAGGAGCACACTGCTGGACTAAGAAACCCCTTATAGAGGTGCCCGCTATCTTCTTGGAGTCAGCTTAGTTAAGATGAAGGAAGACCTCCTTGGGAAGAAAGTCACTGAAAGCTAATGGGTGGGTTTCTCCATAGCCCGACATCGAAATCGTATTCAGCGATCGGGCGGAGTATAAGCTCCAAAATCAAAATTGGGACCGGCGCTGGTTTAATGCTGGTCTGCCATGCTCCACCCCTCCAAAATGGCGTGATTATGACGTGCGCCACGCGCCGCGTGCCACACGCCGTTTCAGCACCGTTGGTGCGTCATTTGCCGGCCCACCTGCGATGCTCTGCCCCCAATGGGCTGAGTTCCTGATGGTGCGTGACTCGTGGTCTGAGCTGGTGAGCCGGCTGCGGACTGTGTCCAGCGGTGCCATACTCAACCGTTTCGCTGGCTGTGGGGGGGGTCGACATCTGCTAGGGCTGGGGGAAAGGTGGGGGGTGGCCGGGGGGTGGGCTGTGGGGTCATGGTTTGTGCATTAGGTTACATGCACAGCCGGCACAATGTTGAATGGCATGACCTGTGCAGGTCACCAGCCGTGCACATGCACAGCTCGGGGACTCGACCATTCTCTGGCTGTTTTCGGCGCAGGAGGCGAGGGTTTCAGTCAGTACTGGTGCTAGCCCCTCAACGGTATCAGTGAAGGGGCGCCGCCAAATTTCCTGTCGTGAAAGTCGACGCATTCTACACTGGCGTCAGCACGGGTTTCTGGTGTGGCACACCGGCGGGATTCTCCGTTTGGTCGGCTGCTCAATGGGGTTTCCCATTGTGGGGCAGCCCCACGCCATTGGGAAATCCCCAGGCTGCCGGCAAAATGGAGAATCCCGATGGCGGACAATTTAGCCCTTAGTCTCCAGAACGGAGAATCCAGCCC
Organism: Scyliorhinus canicula; assembly: GCF_902713615.1. Classification (NCBI taxonomy): domain Eukaryota; kingdom Metazoa; phylum Chordata; class Chondrichthyes; order Carcharhiniformes; family Scyliorhinidae; genus Scyliorhinus; species Scyliorhinus canicula. The sequence continues at coordinate 40,745,619 of NC_052159.1, forward strand.
AACGCTTTTGTTAAGGCTGTTAAACGGATAATCGAAACTCAGTGGCTTCACATCATAGTTGCTGCATCTCAAGTGTAACACTTAGGAATGTAGACTTTATGAATGCAGGCAATAGTGAAGGAGACACATATATGTCATTTCGTCAATGGAGGCCAGTCACGTGCTCATCAGAATTGGCATTCATAAATGGCCCAAAGGGCATCCACTTATTGACCATGAGTGATTTGTCATTAGTATGCCACATCAAATATTGGAGCACCAATCACTATCTCATTCACACCTATGTGTGCAGGGCTCCAGATATCACATTCCTGGGATGCCACTTTAGTATCTTCATTCTGTGTGTGCTAGCGTCTCAGGGACAAGGCTGTGCAGCCATCCTGCAAGTAGGGCGGGAAAAGTTTTGGATCGTTACATTTCCATGGGTTTCATATTCAGAGGTTCACTTTCTTGATCCTTTAATCATTCTTGTCTTCAGTGTTTCATTTCAGAGACAAGGCAAAAAGACAAATGGATCCAGGGCTCAATGATTTCTTTGTCAGAGTCCTAATGCATTGGAGGAGGTGAAAGAGGGAGGGGTGACACTGAGTGCAGCTCCAGCAGGAGACCTCTCCTAAGGGACATGGCCAAGTGGAGCGAGAGCAGGAGCAGAAAAGACAGGACGAATGACCAGACAATGTAGGTGGCTCATCAGACTGAGGATTTATCATAGAAGAATCTCCGATTTACAAATTGGTGAGAGGCAATACTTGGCACGTCTGCACTTGTCCCTTGAATCACCGGAGAATGGTCGGAAAATCCCCGGGGCAGGGCCGCATGAATCCCATCCCGCCACTCCGACACCGGCTGCCGTATTCTCCGGCACCGGTTTTCGGGCAGCGCCCCCCCCCGGCAATTCTCTGGGCCCGATGGGCCGAGGAGGCGTCAGTTCGTGGCCAGTCCTGCCGGCGTGAAATGGACGTGGTCCCACATGGCGGGACCTGGCTGGTAGGCCGGCTGGTACGGTCCTCGGGGGGAGTGGGGGGATACGGCCCCGGGGATGGGGGCCCCCACGGTAGCTTGGCCCACAGAATCGGGGCCCACCGAACTGCGAGCGGGCCTGTGCCATTGTGGCACTCCTTCCGTCCGCGCCGGCCTCTGCAGGGCTCCGCCATGGCCAGCGCGGAGAAGAACCCCCCCTGCGCATTTGCAGGAACACGCCGGCCGGTCTGCGTATGCACGGAACCACGCAGGCAGTTCTGTGCATGTGCCAACTCGCGCAGACCCCTCGCGCCGGTTGGAACGGCGCTAACCCCTCCGGCGTCAGCCTAGCCCTAGGACGTGCGGAGAATTCAGCAACTTCCGGTTGCCCTGACGTCGGAGATGTTCGTGCCATTCTTGGTGCCGGCGTCGGGCCATCCCGCCAATTGCAGGAGAATCCCGCCCAGGGGGTGGGATTCTCTCAGCTCGGGGCCGGTCCGGAGAATCCCCGCGACCGGTGCGAATCGCGCCACGCTGCCCCGACGCCGGCACACGATTTTCCGCAGAGCGGAGAATCGGGGCCATTGGCATCAGCGTGGTTGGCGCGCCGCCGGTCTGGGCCCGCTCTATGCCCCCCCCCCCCCTCCCCCCCCCACTGATTCTCGGCCTGGGGTGGGCCGAGCAGCTGTTGTGAAAACGCAGAGTCCCGCCGGCGCCATCCATACCTGCTCTCAGCCGACGGGACCTCAGCGTGGAAGGGTCGGGGACGGCTTGTGGGGTGGGGGTGGAGGGGGGTCCAAGCCCGGTGGATGGGGGGGCCTCCGATGTGGCCTGGTCCACGATGGGGCCCACCGATAGGCGGTCCGGCCTCTCTGGCTGGGGGCCTCTTTTCCTACATGCCGGACCCTGTAGTCCTGCGCCATGTTGTGTCAGGGCCGGCGTGTGGAAGGAAGCCACTGGGCATGCACAGATCCCGTGGTGCCCAGTTCATGCCGGGATCAGCAGCTGGAGCGGCATGAACCACTCCAGTGCCATGCTGGCCCCTTGTAGGGGCCAGAATTAGTCGTCAGGTCAGCCCGTTCATGCCGTTGTAAAACGCGATGGCATGGACACTCGGCCGCGGGATTAGAGAATCCCACCCAGGGCTTCTGAAGATGCGCATCAAATGCTTGAATCACGCAGGTGGCTCACCATAATACACTTCTGATAGGGTTACTCACATCATCGCTGTATTTAGCAATTCACAGAGCTGATACTCTGTCAGAAGGTGAAGTGGGGGAGGGTGATTGTCAGAAGGTGAAGGTCCATCCACTCAGGAAGCTGATGAGGGTTAGTATGAACGTGATGAAGTCATGAAGGAAGGAAGATGTGGGAGATATGCTTGTGGTACTTTAATTGTTGACAGGCTCTAGGAAGAGTAAAGTTAAGTAAGGGTATATTGGCACAACTTTAATGCCATTCCCATTTATCTCAGTGAATTTCCAACCACTAACACCGAGAACAAGTCCTGTATTCACACTTGCATATTTTGGCCTCATGAATCGCCAGGTCATTATCTCTGCTTTGGACTATGGTGCCCTGTGTACTGTGCTCACTCTGGCAACTGAAAGTCCACTGAAGAACAAGAGTGATCTAGAGAATACGGGAGGCATTTGCCGTCATCTAAAGATATGAACATTGTGGTGAATGAGAAGAACGGCAGCACGGTGGGACAGTGGTTAGCACTGCTGCCTCACAACTCCAGGGCCCCTGGTTCAATTCCAGCCAAGGGTGACTGTCTGTGTGGAGTTTTCACTTCCTCCCTGTATCTGCGTGGGTTTCCTCCTCGTACTCTGGTTTCCTCCCTCAGTCCAAAGATGTGCAGGTTAGGTGGATTGGCCCCTTAGTGCCAAAATTGCCCCTTAGTGTCAGAAAGATTAGTTGGGGATATTGGGTTGCGGGGAAAAGGTGGAGACATGGGCTTACGCATGGTGCTTTTTCCAAGGGCTGGGGTGGACTCGATGGGCCGAATGGCCTCCTTCTGTGCTGTAAATTCTATGAAGGCATATGCCTCGGGATCTCCTTCTCTCACGCACGCCTTGTTCTCTGTTGCCACCATTGAGGAGACACAATGTCACTAGAATAACAATGCTGATGAGCTGCCCTCGCTCAATGGTGTTCCTTGAGGAAGAAGGGTTAGAAATGATTACATCACACATTCAAATAAAGATTTAAACATATTTCCTGACACCACACAATGGTGCGAAGACTAAACTTTCAAATAACCATCAAATGTGTTCATAGAAATCCAATTTTTTACATTGATAGCAGATCTAGGATCCAAAGGTCACATCAAAATTTCCGAACCCTACTGGTACGTCTGGGCACAACCCTAACATTCACAGCAGATGTGGAGGCAGCCTGCTGACTGCTAGGTTCTGGTACCTGTGATGACATTTGCAGATGTCCACTGATGTCCCGAAGCCTGGAGGGCCCCAGCATGATAAGGGTCTCCTGCTCAGTGGCAGAACTGCCCCTGGTGGTCTGAGTAGCTGGAGTTGTTGGGGTCAGAGGCAGAGGGCCCATGAGCAGCTGCACACCCTTGGAGTGTCCTGAGAGGAGACCCCTGTGTGTTCAGCTGATGCTCCTCCTCCCTGTGAGTGCCTGATTCCTGCACAATGGGGTGCACCTGGAGAGTGGCTAACATGCCTCGACCCCATGTCGCCTACGTCTTGAAAATGTCTACCAGGGCTTCTGGCCATAGAGTACAGGGCCGAGTGCAAATCAGGTAAAATCTGCTGAACCAAAGTCTCCATGATGGTCGCCAACCTTCCCATGGTGACTCCGAAACACTCATTTGTCAGAACCACAATATTAGACAGAACACGCGGGCACTCCTCCATCATTTCTTCTAGTCTGCTAAGTGACTTTTAAATCTCTGCCTGATGTTCCACTCTCTGACGTTGCATCCCCGTTGAGTTGGCAGCTGCTTTCAGAGGTTCATTACCTGACTTGGACTGAGTGGGTGGCTGGTCTCCAGCAGCCCTCCGAGTGCCAGAGATCAGGGCTGTCCCTGCCTCCCACTGCTCTGGGGACATGTCAGTAAGGTGTTCTCCAGAAAGTTAGCCCGTGTCTAATCTAGAATTATGCACGACTGATGTGTGTGCTTGTGCTGATGGAGGATTCAGATGAATGCTGTGAGGGTTCTTCCAGCTCCTCCTCTTCAGGCGTGGCTTGGGGTCTCGGATTGGTGCTCTGCTTTGTCGATTCGCTGGTGCCGAGAAAATAGAGAATAGAGGCCGGAATTCTCATATCATAGCGGTTCACTTTTCCCACTGGCAGTGCAGCCCTGCCAGTGAGTTTCCCAGCGATGTGGGGTGGCTTCAATGGGAAATCCCGTTGACAAGTGGCGGGAATTTAGAATCCCGCTGAAAGCGAATGCTGCATCGCCGAGAAGCGTGTGGCTGGTAGACCAGAGAATCCCCGAGTTTCAGTCAGTCGGCATGAGCTATATATAGAACATAGAACATAGAACGATACAGCGCAGTACAGGCCCTTCGGCCCTCGATGTTGCACCGACATGGAAAAAATCTAAAGGCCATCTAACCTACACTATGCCCTTATCATCCATATGCTTATCCAATAAACTTTTAAATGCCCTCAATGTTGGCGAGTTCACTACTGTTGCAGGTAGGGCATTCCACGGCCTCACCACTCTTTGCGTAAAAAACCCACCTCTGACCTCTGTCCTATATCTATTACCCCTCAATTTAAGGCTATGTCCCCTCGTGCTAGCCACCTCCATCCTCGGGAGAAGGCTCTCGCTGTCCACCCTATCTAACCCTCTGATCATTTTGTATGCCTCTATTAAGTCACCTCTTAACCTTCTTCTCTCTAACGAAAACAACCTCAAGTCCATCAGCCTTTCCTCATAAGATTTTCCCTCCATACCAGGCAACATCCTGGTAAATCTCCTCTGCACCCGTTCCAAAGCTTCCACGTCCTTCCTATAATGAGGCGACCAGAACTGTACGCAATACTCCAAATGCGGCCGTACTAGAGTTTTGTACAACTGCAACATGACCTCATGGCTCCGGAACTCAATCCCTCTACCAATAAAGGCCAACACACCATAGGCCTTCTTCACAACCCTATCAACCTGGGTGGCAACTTTCAGGGATCTATGTACATGGACACTGAGATCCCTCTGCTCATCCGCACTACCAAGAATTTTACCATTAGCCAAATATTCCGCATTTCTGTTATTCTTTCCAAAGTGAATCACCTCACACTTCTCTACTCTATGACTGCATGTAACTCACTATGACTGTCAGGATTTGATGAAACGACGGAGCTGTGATCTGCATGAGGTTGCTAGGAGAGCCTAATCTGCCCTTCCCCACAGGAGCAACCCCTGACTTCCACAGCCAGCTCGGCTGCAGCCTTCATAAATTCAGTGAGGCCAATGAAGACACCACCCACCCAAGGTCTGCACTCTTTTGCTCCTATTGTGTGCCAGCTTAGCCTGTCTGAAGATGAAGGAAAGGCATGTTATCAGATAATCTGACTCTATGTTCCTTGGAGGATGATGCCTGAAACCGTGTTCTTACTGGTCAGGAATCCATTATTCGTATTTCACCAGGCCCTGTAAAGTTTGCAACAATTATAAGGAGGACCCAGCAATGTACCTTTTCACAATATAACTTCAAAGGGTCTTGAGGACAATTAATCATAAACTCGTTATCATAGATCATAGAACATACAGTGCAGAAGGAGGCTATTCGGCCCATCGAGTCTGCACCGACCCACTGAAGCCCTCACTTCCACCCTATCCCCGTAACCCAATAACGCCTCCTAACCTTTTTAGTCACTAAGGGCAATTTAGCATGGCCAATCCACCTATACTGCACGTCTTTGGACTGTGGGAGGAAACCGGAGCACCCGGGGGGGAACCCACGCAGACACGGGGAGAACGTGCAGACTCCGAACAGGCAGTGACCCAGTGGGGAATCGAACCGGGGACCCTGGCGCTGTGAAGCCACAGTGCTATCCACTTGTGCTGCCCACGGTATTATTTGAAAAGTTAAAAGAAAGATCAGAGTAACTTCACTGTAACTTCATTGCAGTGTTAATGTAAACCTACTTGTGACACTAATAATAAAGATTATTAGACTGGGGCTATTGGTTTGAGATTGAAAACAAGAAAATTTACATAATTTGTAAATTATGTAAAAAAGCTGACACCAGGTGCTACAGGTGATGAAGTGAACCACAGTCCCGAGGCCTAGCATAGCATGAGGAATAGCTCACAATGTATTTAAAGAAGAGATTCATGCTCTCTATGCATGACTTGGCGAGTGCTTGCAGAAGGCTGTTTTGCCCCAGGGATTCTTGCACATAGTTTTGATGACAATTTTTTAGGCAGCAAGCTGGAACATTTGGCACTGGGATGTCGGGGGGAGGGAGGATTTTATTCTAGTCTTCAGATATAGCCTCATTGTACTGTCTTGTCAGCTCGAGTTGCGAATGAATATTTTTGACCATGTTCACAATCATTTTGAATTAGGATCAGAAACGGAGCTAAGAGAATGTGGAATAATCTTATTAAACAGGTAATGTGCTTGTCACAGGGGGAGCCATAAACATTGGCTCATTTAAATATCTTCAATGAGTTTCCTTTGCAAAACTGGCTGGGTTACAAATACTATGGGTTCTATGGGAGTTAATAAGAGCATGAGATTTAATGAGGTTTCACTTTCAAGCATTGCATTAGAGATTTACCGCAAGCAAATCCCCAGTCCACATCACTATTGTTATGTTGTCATTGTAAAAAGGTGCTTTCGTGGCAAATGTTCCTAAGGTATGTTTCAGACATCTAAACATTTTGCAAAGGACGTTTCCAGCCATTTAATAATTTTTGCTCTTTAAAAAGAATAGCCTGAAGACAAAGGTTTGAGTGAGCAGGTTAAATTTTAATTATCACAGGTTTAAATGAACATTTTATGGAATAATAGTCTCCAGCTGATCTTAAAACAGTAAAAATGATATTAAAATCCAGAAGTTGTAAATCAATAACAACTTTGTATCTTTTTTTGACCATCTCTATTGTTAAATTTGAAAACAGGTTATAGTCCTAAATGTGGACAATAGAGGCATTTTTTTCAAAATTGTGTTCCATCTAATCATCTGAATGAAGTTTGAATATTATAATGATTGCTGTTTGCAATTATCCCGTATATCAAAGATAGAGAGTTAATTATTCATTGATTTATCGAAAACAAACAGTGAAATTGTTGCTATTTTCCATCTCAACTCTTCAAACTGCTGAAATGAATTGATACTGCAGTGCCCAGTTACTGAGTCCTTGGGCTGCTATCAGCAGCATTTATCTGCAAAATTGCTGCAATGCAAAATCTCTTCTCTTCTTTTTGTATAGTTCACATGAATTAAATTCTGCACGAAGCTTGCTATCCATGCTTTAATTACTCAATATGCCATTTCCTTCCAAATATATTGGATTTTCTTTTAAAGTTTATTGCAACATTCGGTTAAAAAGCTGTCCATGGCCAGAATTTTATCTGCCCTCCCACCTGGCCGGATATTACAGCCTCGCTGAAGTAAACAGCAATTTAAATAGCCCACCACATCCGCCGATGGGAAACACACCATGATAGGGCCGGGAAATCATGGCCCTATTTCTCAGATATGTCTAAATGGAATTTTGCACACTGGCAGCGGACCATTGCATGTTTTGTGTATTATCATAGAATCGTAGAATTTACAGTGCAGAAGGAGGCCATTCGGCCCATCGAGTCTGCACCGGCTCTTGGAAAGAGCACCCTACCCAAGGTCAACACCTCCACCCTATTCCCATAACCCAGTAACCCCACCCAACACTAAGGGCAATTTTGGACACTAAGGGCAATTTATCATGGCCAATCCACCTAACCTGCACATCTTTGGACTGTGGGAGGAAACCGGAGCACCCGGAGGAAACCCACGCACACACGGGGTGGATGTGCAGACTCCGCACAGACAGCGACCCAAGCCGGAATCGAACCTGGGACCCTGGAGCTGTGAAGCATTTGTGCTATCCACAATGCTGCCGTGCTGCCCACATTGCATTGCTCTCTTGCATGAAACCTGAATTTTAAGCATATAATAAGTCTAGTGGTAGCCATGTTGTGGAGATGCCAGCGTTGGACTGGGATGGGCACAGTAAGAAGTCTTACAACAACAGGTTAGAGTCCAACAAGTCCAACAGGTTTGTTTCGAATCACTACCTTTCGGAGCGCATCTCTTTCATCAGGCGACTCACCTGATGAAGGAGTTACGCTCCGAAAGCTAGTGATTCAAAATAAACCTGTTGGACTTTAACCTGGTGTTGTGAGACATCTTCATAAGTTTAGTGATATACTCTGGGTTTTAGTGACTTTTCTACAGTTCGCATTGGCTGAAAATTTTCAGCCCTCCCAATCAGCGGGATTTTCTGCTTCCGCTGATGGCGATTCCCCAAAGCAGGTGGCGGAGGTTGTGGGGCACACAAACTTAGGAACATAGGAACAGGAGAAGGCCTGTCCCGTCATTCACTAAGATCATGGCTGATATGAGGCTTAACTACATCTACTTGTCTTTGCCCATATCCCTTAATTTCTTTGCTTAACAAAAACCTATCTATCTCAGATTTAAAATTAACAACTGATCTCGCTTCAATTACAATTTGTGGGAGACAGTTCAAAACCTCTAACACCCTTTGAGTGAAGAAATTCTTCCGAACACCTCCCCTAATTTCTAGACTATGCCCCCTGGTTTTAGAATCTCCAACCAGTGGAAATAGTTTATCTTTATCTACCCTGTCTTTCCCAGTTAATATCTTGAATATTTCGATCAGATCACCCCTTAACCTTCTAAATTCTAGTGAAAACCTCTCCTCATAGCTCAACCCCTGTAATCCAGGTCTCATTTTTGAAAACCAGCTCACTACTTTCCATTTAGAAAGTCTCTACACAATCCTCTTTTGGTCCAAAATGGATAACCTCACACTTGTTTTCATTAAATTCCATCCCCCACAATTTTGCTCATTCACCTAGTCTGTCAATATCTCCTTGCAATGTTATGCTCTCATCTAGACTGTCTAAAACACCATCTAACTTTGTTTCATTCGTAAATTTGGATATATGACTTTCTACGTCACTATCTAAATCATTAATGAATAATTGAGGCCGCAACACATGTCCCTGTGGTGCACCACTAGTCACCTTCTGCCAATTAGAGTAATTAACCATTATTCCCACTATGTGTTGCCTGCCACTCAACCAATTGCCTAACCATGTCAATAATTTGCCCTCAACTCCATGGGCTTCCACCTTAATTAACAGTTCTTGTGTGTGACTTTATCAAATACCATCTGGGAGTCCATATAAATAACATTCATTGACAGTGCCCTGTCCACCACCTTAGTCACCTCTTCAAAAAATTCAATAAGTTTAGTCAGGCGTGACCTTTCCTTCATGAATCCATGCTGGCTCTCCCGGATTAACCGAAAATTTTCAAGGTTTTCAGTTACGCCATCCCTGAATATAGACTCCAGCAATTCCCCCACCACAGATGTTCGGCTAACTGGTTTGTGATTCCCTGGTTTCCCCCTTTCACCCTTCTTAAAAACTGGAGTGACATGTGCAATTTTCCAATCTAGAGGGTCTACTCCTTAATCTAAAGAATTCTGGAAGATTATAATAAGGACATTTACAGTGTGCTCCCCTACTTCCTTTAACACCCTTGGATGTAAGCTGTCAAGTCCTGGGGATTTGTCACTCTTTAGTTCCAATAATTTCCAAGTTACTGATGCTGCACTTACGATAATTGTATGAAGTCCCTGTCCCCTATCGACTATTAATTTGTTTGGGACTGCCGGAAAGTTATCCTCCCTTCCAACTGTAAATGTGAGGCAAAGTAATTGTTGAACATGTCTGTTATTTCCCCATTATCACTGACAAAATCTCCATTTTCAGCTTTTAGTGGGCCTACATTGCTCTTCACCACTAGCTTTCCCTTTATATAGTTGCTTAATTAGTTATAGTGTAATATAGTTATTTATTTTGATGTCCCTTGCAAGTTGCCTTTCATAATCCCTTTCAAGGGATAATCCCTATGCCAAGCTACCGTAAACCTCGGCAGGACCAGAATTTCCTGTTGCCGGCAAATAACCGGTCTTTGCCGCCAGAAAGTACTCTGTGGATGGATAGGGGGGGGGACCTTTCCCACTGTTTAGTCAATGCTGGGAAGAACCTCTTTTCTTTATTGATTCCATGAGACTGTGGTAATTTATGGGGGTTGGAGTGGAGAGCTTTAAACCAGCAAGAGAGTGGGGAGAGGGTGGATCTACAAGCAAGGTAAGCAACCTAAATGTAGACAGAATGGGGTAGGAGAACCTGAGAAAGAATAAAGTAAGAGAAGACATTGATGGCAAGGAAATGAAGAGTGTTATAGAATAGAACTCTAAAAAGATGGTTAATCATTAAGTAAGAGGAAATTTCATTAAAAAATAGTGAAATGACTGTGCAGCAATTAGCACAATGTCCATAATAAAAGAGGGGAGCTGAAGGCAATCATATGTTAGAAGAAATCAGACAAAGTAGGGATTACTGAGACATGGAGCCTGACTTTTGTCCTGGGCTTGGCAAACACGAGTTGGACTATATCCCAATTTGTGAAACATGAGCCCGTCATCTTTGCTCCTTACCTGCCATGTTTTTGTCTCCCAGCAATCTGAGTGGACAAGTTTCTGCCCCTCCATGTTCTCTCATGTTTCCCATGCCTTTGCATGTTCCAGATGTTCCCTCCATGCATTCCATGAATTCCTCCATTACCACTCACTCAGTATTCACTATGTATTCACAGTCTTCAAGAGCCATGTAATAGTAATGGGAATCCTTTGAAATGGACATTAAAAACGTACATCGCTAAGAATCTCATAGAGCTGGCAGTGAAAAATACAACCATTTAGATTTTTTTTTAAATCTTGACCCAATGAAAAAAATCAAAATCCCCTCGAATTGTCAATCTGTTGAAAAAAAAACCTTCTGTTCAGGTGTCAGTAAACAGAAGAGTTGCAAACAAAAGGAATGAGGATGAAGTATTTTTTATCAGATCTGGCAGATTACGGGGGTGATTGTCCAAAATGGAGATGAAGTGTTCGCGCCGTCGTGAATGCTGTCGTGTTTCACGACGGCGCGAAACGGGCACGGGGATGACCATTTCTGTCCCCCACAGGGGTCCAGCATGGCGCTGGAGTGGTTCACGCCGCTCCAGCCTCCCTTCCTGGCGCCAAATGGGCACTGCGCAAACTCGCACATGAGTAGTGCGGGGGACTTCTTCAGCGCGCTGGCCCCGACTCAACATGGCGTCGGGGTTCAGAGATCGACCGCGCAATAAAGTAGGCCCGGGGGGGGGGGGGGGGTAGAAGCCAGCCCGCCGATCGGTGGGCTCCGATCACGGGCGAGACCCCATCGGAGGCCCCCCTCAGTGAAGGAGTGCTTTTCCCCGCCCCACAGGTCACCCCGCGACCCTTCGCACAGAGTTCCCGCTAGCAGCGGCCAGGGGTGAACGGCGCCGGCGGGACTCTGTCGTATCCGCGCAGCCGCTCGGCCCATCCGGGCCGGAGAATCGGCAGCCCTACCTGTGGCAGGCGCCGATTCTCTGCACCTCGAAGAATTGCGCGCCGGCGTCGGGGCGTCACAGCGCGGTTGTGACGATTCTCTGGCCCAGGGCTCGGAGAATCCCGCCCTACAAGTTTGGAGTAGTGATAAATGAACCCCAGAAATGCTCGGGGAATTATTAACAGGTGCTTCAGATATGACTCAAAATATTATTATGCAATTGATTGCCCAGAGGGGGCGCGAGAATACCCTTGCCCATCATCTTCCCAAACATCGGCGATAGATATGGGTCCCCCACCCTTTCCGGCAATCCTACAACTCTGAGGTTCTGCCTCCCTGACCGATTTTTAGATCATAGACTGAAGCCTTCAATCTATTATTCTCCTCTGCCACCACCGCCATTTCGGCATTCAACGACGCAAGCTGCTCACCTTGCCTAGTCAGCGCTTTCTCCACAGCCTCTAGCACCTTGCCATGCTTCTTTACTGCCTCGGCGGTCTTATCAAGTTTCACCTGGATGGGGCCCAGTGCTTCCTCAATCGATTTTCATAGACTCCCCGACACCAACTTCCATTGCGTGTCAAAGTGTTTGTCAAACTCCTTTGTGAGCACACCAGAGAGCAGGTCCGCTATTATCAGGGTGGCCATCGTCGACAACGCTGCCGCTGCCATTTTCTCTGATGATGAACTGCATGAAACCTCCTAGTCTGCTGAAGAATGATCTTCCGTGGGTCTTTTGTTTCCTTTTCTTTTTGGCATGTGTTCTGTGCAGGAACCCTTTATTGCCAATCCAGAATGCTTTCCTACAAAAATATCCCGACATATCAGGCAAAAATGCCTAAAGAACACGGATCCTGGTTGGAGCTACATAGTGAATGACCACCCCTCACATGCCGCCACTGGAAATCCCGGCAGAAAAGGTACTCAAAAAAGTTTGCGCTTTGAAAGATCTCTGAGGAGCTAATATGTGCCCCAGGAACAACATAATGAGTTAAAAAGAAAATTGAATGCTACTTAAGAAAAGGCTATATTGGAGCTATCAGTAGCACCAAAGCAATGCAATGAAGTACAAAGTGAGAAGGCAAGAGTTGATCACGAAAATGAACAGTTGAAAGAACAGCTAATTGTCCTTCAAGATCAAATTCAAAAACAATGCATAACGCGACAGTAGCTTGAAGAAATGAAGGCTGCTTTGGACAACAGAATGGAAAAACAGCAGAACAAAGTTAAGGACACTCTGATGAAATACAATAAAACTAAAAAAATCAATTGGTCTTCACAAAGGAATGATCTTCACACACTCTGGTCGCAGTTTGCTCCTCTGGAAAATTACGAAGAGAAACAAAATGTTCAATGTCACTCTGAATAAACTGAAGAAACAGTTGACAGTGAAGACGTAGCAACGTTCAATATTCCAGGAGAGTAGAAGAAAGAGAATGCAGAGCTGAAAACAAATGTTTGGATATTTGGAAAGAAACATGAGAAAACATTATAGTCGGGATTCTCTGCTTCCCCAGCCGTGTGTTTCTCAGCGACAATCTGCTCGCTGGCTGCAGATCCTATCTTCCCGCTGCTTGTCAATGAGATTTCCCATTCAAACCACCCCACAATGCCGGGAGATTCATGGGAGGGGCTGCGCTGCTGGCAGGAAAAATGAATCGCAACGACCAGAGAATTCCAGCCTAAATATCCAAAGAAATATAGTAAATGAATGGAAACCAATTTTGTTAATGCTGGATCAGCATGTGGAAAAAGTGATGAAGTAAAACGCAAACGGCAAACTGCTAAATGAAAGACTGCAGAAGGAAAAGGAAAACATGAAGAATTCTTCTGTAAGTAGCAACAAAAAGTAGAAATTTGTGGCTCCAATTCCACAGTGTATGTAGAATACTTCATTGAAAGCGAAGATGAACATGGATATTGTTAGTTAGAAGAACCAGCTGAATGAAAGGAAGGAGGAATCAAAATGAAACGCTGCAGAGCTTTCCAAGCTGCGAGCGGATACTGAAGCTATGAGAAGCATGATGACAGAACTGAAACAAGTTGAGACTTCACCAGAGACAGACCTGTCCTACAATGAAACCAAAGTAAAGGACAAGGATAAAGGATGAACTTCAAGTATCAGAAGTATATGTTAAGCATTGTGAAAAATGCCTGAAACAGGAAAAGGAATTGCTGATGTATTAGAACACTTGGCTGAATGCAGAATTCTGTTGTAACTTTGGTCCGGTCTGAAGAAGTTGAAAAATGAGATGTGCAGCATGGAAGACCAAATCCAGACTTTAAAAGCAGATAAATAAAATTGTAATAATCAGATTCAGTGAATTGAGAGCATCTAAGGAGCAGTTTGTACCCATGGGAGAAAGATTCTGAGAGGAGCTGAATGCCCAGGTGAACTTGTTACATTTGTATAAGGGTTCTGCAGATAACTCTGAAATGAAGACAACTGAACTCACCAGAGTAGTTGCTGAGCTGAATAAAGAGATTAATAGGCTTGGACAATAACTGGAAAATGAAGGAATAGACAAATATTTGGGTAAAATTGTGAAGCAAGTGGTCATGAAGGTTTAATTTTTGAAATGTCAAGTTCCAGGAAGGTCATGGTGGACCCCATGGAAAAAGAAAACTATGGGTGATATGACTGAACATGCCCTCCGGAAGGAACAAGATAAGGCCATGGTATCAGATCAAAGCTGACTGATTGGCAACAAAGAAAACCATAACATAAAGAGTGCAAGACGTGAACCACATATTGAAGCTTGGGTATTTGAAACGCTAAGTACAACAATTTCAACTCAGAAAAATTTGCCTGGAACAACAGAGATTACCACTCCTCCGGATGGTAAGAAAATGATAACTGGAAGGGTCATAGAGCCTCCAGGCCATTCGAATTTGTAAAGTCAGAGACTTCAGGTGAGAAGATGTAGCTAAAAAAATATATATTGCCATTATATTTGGGTAAGGAATTGAGGAGAGATATAGTAGAAGGGTGTTTGGGTTAGTAAGGATGAATGTCGGACTAGGGAAACAGTAGCACCCACATTAGGGTGTCGAGACTCACATGATGGTGGCTCTGTGTAGAGAAAGTCTGAGAGAAGTTGGTATGAAGATAGCAGCTCGTTAAGACTATATGTTGAAGATATATATTTAGTTGCATGCTGACAATGAACAGTTTGAGCGGGATTCTCCCGAATCCCCCGATGGTCCGACGTCGGCGTAAAAAAATGGCGCGAACCACTCCGGCGTCGGGCCAACCAGACATTGCGGAATCCTCTGCACTTCCGGGGACTAGGCCAGCGCCGGAGGGGTTGGTACCATGCCAACCGGCGCTGAAGGGCTGGCAGAGTTAGCGCATGCGCAGAACCACCAGCGTGGTTCCCCGCATGCGCAGACCGGCTGGCGTATTCTTGTGCATGCACAGGGGGGTGTCTTCTCCATGTCGGCCATGGCGGAGCCCTACAAGGGCCGGTGTGGAAGGAAAAAGTGCCACCATGGCACAGGCCCCCCTGCAGACCCGTGGGTCCCAATCGCGGGCCAGGCCACAATGGCCTCCCCCCCTCCCCCGGGGCCGGATCGCCCCGCATCCCCCCAAGAATCACACCAGCCGGCCTACCAGCCAGGTGTGGACCATGCCCATTTCACGCCGGTGGGACTGGCCAGAAACCGACGGCCTCTGCCCATCGGGGCCTGGAAAATTGCCGTGGGTGCCACTGCCAACGGCTCCCGACCAGCGTGGCGTGATCCCGCCCCCGTCTGAAAACTGGTGCCAGAGAATACAGCAGCCGTCGGAGAGGTAGGGTGGGATTCACACCGCCCGCCCCCCCCCCCCCCCCCCCCCCCCCCCCGGGATTCTCTGACCCGGCGGGGTGTCGGATAATCCTGCCCCTGTATGTTCAACCACACAGCCTCCAGTCCTCTTAGAACAATCAGTGGTAAGAATAGTTGCCCCCTATTATCCTTGAGGGTTCACAACTGACACGTCACATAAACTACACAAGACTGATGGGATTCACTTAAAGATTCTGGGCGGGATTCTCAGTCCCTTGGATACCCGAAATGTATTCCCTGATCGGACGGAGAATCAGGTGTCGAGGCAAAATCGGGATCGGTACCAGGCGCCGAAACAAATGGCATGTTCTGACCGCCTGCTAGCAGCGTGAACAAGTTCCACTCCGCACACCAGTGGAAGCATGGAAATAATTGCAAATGGTCGTAATGACCCAAGTGCATTTATTTAGCTGGCCCGACATCCTATGCTCTGCCCTCCTGTGATTCTCCGGTTCCCGTGACCAGGAATCATGTGGCCGAGGTTCTCTTATGGTCTCTACAATTGTGAACCTGACTTGGTGGACCTCGCAGTGGGCCGACAGGGCAAAAGTTTCCTCCTTGGTCCACCACAAGGTCCTCCATGCCAGGGCCATGATGGTAAAGACCATCCAAACCCATCCGCCCCCCACATCACAAATCAGCCCCGAACACCCTCCACCCCCACCCCCCCTCCGCACTGTGCAGCAGCCCCCAACCCTGGATAGCCTGGGTGCCCACCACACACGCAAGTACAGAAGTGACCCAAACCAGCCCCCCCCCACCCCTCTGGGACCCCTGTAATACGGGGAAGCCCAAAGGGACCCCTGTAATAGTGATAGCCCCCTACAGGGACCCCTGTAATAGGGAGACACCCACAGGGACCCCCTGACTAAATTGACTCCCCCCCCCCCCCAGCAACCCCTGACTAAAGGGATCCTCCCAGGATCTGACTAAGGCAATCCCCCCGCAACAGACTCCCCCTCAAGAAAAGAGACCCTTTTTTGGGAGCTATAGAGCAGTCCAGACAGGGTCTGTGGGAAGTATTTTAGCTGTAATACTTGCCTTGCAGTTCCACATGTCCATTCCTTGAAGGAGAGGAGCAGTGCCTACGTCTGGTTCCCACAGACCCACTGTCTGCAATCCATTCATGGCTTTGGAGTAGTGGTTTGTGATTGAAAGCTACTAAAAACCATCTGCAGCTTTGATCCATTCATATCCCTTCACACTTCAGTTGCCTAAATGTGATACCCCAATGTTTGTAAACATTGACCACACTAAAGAGATGAAAGTGGTGAAACCTCAATGTTTGTAAACAGGGGCCACATCAAAGAGATGAAAGTACATTAAGTGCACACCAATTACTCAAGCGTCTGATCTCTCTGCACTTAGCTCTATTTGATGTGGGGTGTGCCCCGATTACAGGGGTCCCTGTGGGGTTCCTCCTATTACAGGGGTCCATGGGGGTGCCCCTATTACAGGGGTCCCAGGGTCACCCTTTTAGAGGGGGTCATTGGGCACTAGGGCAGCTTGGCACTGCCAGTCTGGCACCCTGGCTGTGCCACCTGGACAACCTGCCGGATCAACCATAATTATTGTTCTATTCTTTTTACATGCTCCTATTATTTGTTGATTTATACCCTTTTCTACAATGTGGCTACTGTTTGGGGGTCTATATACAACACCTACCAATGTCTTCTTTCCCTTTCTGTTTTTTTACTTTCACCCAAATGGACTCTACATTATCTGAGTCTAGATCAAAACTGTCATTTAATCTATTATTAACAGTGCTACCCCAACACCTTTTCCTTTCCTCTGATTCTTCCGAAAGGTCAAGTATCCTGAATATTAATTTCCCAGTTTTGATCTCCTTGTAACCATCTATCTGTATAATCCTTTGTAAAGTAATTGCTGACCTGAGAAAACTGCTGATTGGGCAACTGGCTTCTTCCCAAGATAAGCACTCAAGGGTACACCAATTGGAGTTGTTTTAACCTTTTAACATTAAAGCTTAAGAAGATGGTTCTGCCAATGCCATTTATACTAACGGCTGTGAAGCTGAAGCATCAGTGACTACCTTGACTTCATGATGCCACATATAACAAAATGTTTAACTGAAAGCTCTTGATGTCCACACTGGGGATAATTTCCTCTTTGCACATTAGCTTTCCCTGCGTTATAATGCCCGTTTACTTTGTTACTAATAATAACCAGAGGAAAATATACCCACTTCAACCTGCAACAGCTTATCTGCATTTAACTGCAGTGTTCTGTAACATTCACTCTTCTCTGGTCAGCACAGTTTGATTACTCATCTTCTCTCCCTTTACAAAACATAAAATGTGAGTTGGTCCATAATTGCAAGTAATTCTAAAGGAATTATATCAATTTTAAAATGAAGCATTTCATTTTGGCAAGTCACAGTTACATGTTTACTATTTAGTTCTGTTATCTTAATCTAACTGAATTTATTATTTTGTTTACTGAAAGCATTAATATACCCAACACCCATAACAACCCGAAATGACATTGTTAAGTTAAAGAAAATGCCAATTTGATGATATTCTATTGTGGGTAGATGAATGACTTTCCCCGTAAATTAGAAGTAAACCCATTTTAGACAGCCCCCTCTATTAAAAATATTTCAGTGAAATTAATGCTATATTTTTTCATCTTCTTGTGTAGGTGTATGGCTGATGTGTTGACATTTGGGCTAAGACCATTGACTCTTAATGGTTTGTGCATCAACAAGACTCTTAGCAACACGGAAAGGTCAAGCAGAAAGCCCTTGGTTTAATATAAAATGCAATGCTGCTCATGGTTCCTGCACACTTGTGGATGCTTCTAATAAAGAAACTGGAATGGAATCAACATACAGTGCAAATCATCAGAAGTTACCAATTTCTGCAGCAGTCATGTGTTTGGAGGAGTTGACATATGACCCAGAAGATGAGCATTTGATTGGTTGTGAACAAGAATGGCCATACAAGATGAACAAAACTGAAAGTAATGATCCCACAGGAGATGGTGTTAAAAGTTTAGAGAATAAGAGTCCCCTCACTCTGGTCTCTGTCGAGGAACCTTTGGAATTGTGCAGGGTGTCCGAACAGCCCATTAGGAATAGAGAGCTTGATGGAGGTTGTCGATATGGAGTCTTGTTGCACCCAGCAGAATGGAATTTGGAAAGTGATGGTGAGGAGTTAGATTATGCCTCAATTCCTGAGGTAGCATCTTCCAATTCTTCTCCATATAAAAATGCAAACAATGCAGTAAGTTCACCAAGTCAGCTAAAAGTCAAAAAACTCAGATCGATTACTGCATTTCCTGACTATGGGTCTCAAACTGAACATACGCCTAACAAGATCACTGAACTCTATATCTGTGAAGCATCAGATGAGTTATATGGACCTATGCCTTCTGAAGATAATGTCACAGTGTTACCCCACAGCATGGCATATTTGATGAGAAAAAGAAAGCGTGCTGCCTGTGGAAATCAGAATAGCAGCCTTTCTAGTGAGAATACACCCTTCTGCCAACTTGGGAAACATATAGAAAAGCTTGCGATCCCTGAAAAAGACCATCCGCAGAAGCAAGAAGAAACAGAAAAAGAGGTGCGAATTACAATAAGTGCTATTGTACTTTGTTTTAAATTGTGAGCAATATCATTAATGTTGATGAATTAGAGTGTGTTTTAAAAATTATGTAAGTTGAAACGCATTAGCATGTGTCATTCTATAGAAAGGGGTGCATGGGCACAAAGCTATGCCTGAGTGAGGAGTTCAGAATTTGGTTCAGGTGCTAATTCAGGGCAGAGGGGCAGAGAGCTGCTCCTATTTCTACTTTATTTCAGCCTCCAGTGGTTGGTGAATTTCCTTCCTTGTCTTCAAACTAGGTGAGTGCAAATTCCTGTTAATTTATCTGTGTAAATGATGAACTAATTGACTAATTAAATAAATCATGTCGGACAGATATGCAGAGCTGGTGATGTACCGTGACTGCAGCATGTTGGAATCTGTGGCATGCACTGCAATCCGGGACAAATATCTGCAGAAAGTGTCTGCAGCTTATGCAACTTAGGCTCCAAGTCTGAGTTATGGACATTGTGGGTATCAGGGGAGAGTTACCGAGACATCTTTTTTCAGGAGGAGGTCACTCCCCTTAGAGTCCCCTTAGGCAGAACCTTAGAGTTGATCAATGGTCAGGGAGAGGAAGGCATGACTGCAAGTCAGGCAAGTAAGGGGAACCAGCATGGACTGATGGAGGAGCCTCAGCCTCTGCCTTTTTCCAGGAGGTATGAAGTGCTTGCTACCGCTGTCGGTTCCCGACTGCCCTGATCTCACAGTGATTTTAATCTGAGGCAGGCAAGGCATCAGACAGGCCAGCCACCATTGCCCCAATAGTGGCCCGTAATTGACTACTTAATGGGCTGGATTCTCCGGTCCCCTAGCAGTATGTTTCTTGGCGGCGCACCATTCGGGATTCACTAGTCCCGCTACTTGTCAATGGGATTTCCCATTGAAGCCACTTCACATCGCCGGGAGACCTGCGGGCAGTGGGAACAAAGAATCCCAATGACTGGAGAATTCCGGCCAATATGTTGGCCCCAAAACATAGCTGGTCAGAATAGTTGCTATGTAACCTGTGTTTTAGCCAATCAATCATGTTCTTTCCTTATTGGGTCTAGTGATTAGCTGGAGAGTAAAAAGTGAGCCCAAGCAAGAGATGCCGTGATTTGTGGTACGGTTGCCAGGACTTTGAAATTCATGGACTGAGAATAATGTGTGTTACTAGATGTCAGGTGTTGGCCACAGCTGTAGCTAACTGTAAAGCTTGTCCAGCTCTGGGGATTTAATTAGTAGTCAGAATGTGGTTTAATGAATCCCACAGCACAGATCCACAGCATGCTGATGGTACATTGTGCTTGCTCTCTCTTCCAAATTGTGTTGACCCCCAAACCACCAAATGCAATTCTTAGTGTGGAGTGTGAATTTTCACAGGACGCTGTTTCAAAAGGCACCTTCAAATTTATACGGTGGTATTTTAAAAAGTAATAAGGATAAAAGTTGAGCATGTGCTTCGGTGAACCAGTTTTATTCTTATTGCAAAGAATTAAAATGTATCAGCTATGGAATTTGTTCCACATAATCTTAATTAGTTCAATGATTTTATAAGGCTAAGATGCAATGGTTGAAAAATTCTAAGTTATAAATAACTGGGAAAAGGATATGTGACTCTGAGATGGTGTCACTGTGGATGCAATCTCAAGCATTCAGTTAGATTCATTCTCCGGATGGTGTTGTTGGAGTGTTGTCATTTCACATCACTTAAGAAATAACAATCCTCTAATCTGGATCTGTTACACATGCCAGTAATAAAGAAAACTCACAAATACTGAAGGAATTTTGTCCTTCAGATGAAAATAAATTGAAAATCTATTTAAAAGAAGGCAATAGTGATTTTCTTTTGAATGTCCAACCCACTGCAGCAAGACATATGTAAGTTATTTTCACATTGCAGCAAAAACAACTAGATATGCGCCTGCTCATGGAATGTTGTGTGGTCACTCCACCTTATGCCGTTAATTTGATGAATACAGTCAAAGGCAGTTGGATAGAGTTAATGGTCTCGGCTACATTTTTCATGATTCACTATTATAAATAGAGGAGGAAGAACTGATAAACTTATTTGTTTCATAAATGAAATTTTGCCTCAATGCAGATTGAGTCAAATCCTGCCCAAAAGTTTTCATAAAATTTAATTAGGGGCTGCCTTCTCTTAATAGTTTGCGGTTTCATTATGTTGAGGTCTGAAACTATTCGACTGCGTTATCATTATTCAGTCAACCTGAGACTTGACTTCTCCACACACGTTGGCATTCCTCTGACTGCATAACTACTCTATCCTGACCGTCACTGAGACTGTTCAGAGCATGGCTGCGAGGGAATTCTTTCTTCATACTGATGTTTAGTTAAACAAATGTGGCTGGCACAAATTATTATTTTTAGTGCACTGCATTTTCCACAACAGTTGTTTCAGTATCTTCACAGGTTTAAAATAGAAGCAAATTAACGTGCTCCAAATGCTGAGAGAATCAGAATGCTGTGTGTTGTTAGCACAAATTAGTACTTGTTCAGTTGCAGTGCATTCAGCGATGAAACATTTCCAGATCCATTGTTCATAGTGCCGTAATATACCTTCACACTGCTACACTGCTTCAGTGGTGGCTTGTTCGATTCTGTGAGTTCAAAGGAAACTTATTGAACCAAATTTAATTCAAATCACCAGAAATATTTAACAGATTGGGCCAGTAAACATATTTGGTCAGATATTTCCCAATAAATGCTGGCTTCGAAAAGAAGCAAAAGGTGGCTAGTTGTTTGAAAAGGACTGAGTCATGGAACGGTTACAGCACAGAAGAAGACCCGTTGTGTCTGTGTCATTCTCTGCAAGAGCAAATCACCGAACCCACCTTTTCCCAGTAACCCTGCAATCATTCCTTTTTGGGGAATTATCCAATACCCTTTTGAAAGCCACAATTGAATCTGCTCCCACTGCTCACTGGATCACAGTGCGATTCAGATCCTAATCACTCGCTGCATACAAAGGTTTTCCTCATGCTATCTTTGGTTCTTTTGCCATTCGCCTTAAATCAATGCCCCCCAGTTTGCTACCCTTCCACCAATAGGAACAGTTTCTCTCTGCCCACTCTATCCAGGCCCCTCATGATACTGAACACCTCTACCCAATCTCCTCTCAACCGCCTCATTTCTGGGGGAAAAGCCCCAGCTTCCTGAATCTATCCTTACAGCTGAAATCATTCATCCCTGGAACCATTTTTGTAAATCTTTCCATACTTTCTCGAATGCTTTTGCATCATTCATGAAGTCTGATGCCCAGAATTGGACGTAATTCAGATGAAGCTGAATCGGTGTTTTATAAAGGTATATGACTTGGAGGGGAATCTACAGGTGGTTAAATCCCCATATGTCTGCTTCCCTTGTTCTTCTGAGTGGTAGAGGTCATGGGTTTAGAAGAACATACATATATGAACATACAAATTGGGAACAGGAGTAGGTAACTCGACCACTCAAACCTGCTCCTAACCCTATAACCTTTCACCCTCCTGCTTACCAAGAATCTATCTATCTTTGCCTTAAAAATATTTAAAAACTCTGCTTCTACTGTCTTTTGAGGAAGAGAGTTCCAAAGACTCAGGATCCTATGAGAGAAAAAAATCCCCGTCATCTCAGTCAGGGAGAGATAGAAAAGCAGATATGTCGGCAAATCTCAAAGAAGTATAAGAACAATAGGGTAATGATAGTAGGGGATTTCAACTTCCCCAATATTATTGGGGTAGGTAGAGTGTGAAAGGCTTAGAGGGGTGGAATTTCTAAGTGCATCCAGAAGACTTTTAGAGCAGGCATGTAGAAAGTCCTACAAGAGAGACAGTAGTACTTGACCACCCAATTTTAGGGAATGAAGCCAGGAAGGCGGTAGAAGTGTCAGTGGAGGAGCATTTTGATGAAAGTGACAATAACTCAGTAAAATTTATGGTTGTATAGAAAAGGACAAAGGTACTTAATTGGGTAATATAGGGTAAGGCAAGGTCTGACCAAAGTGGACTGGGAGGAAGAAAATCCATGCTAGAGCAGTGGAAATCATTCAAAAAGGAAATAGAGAGAGTACAATGCCAACATGTTCACGTTGAGGGAAAGTGTGGGGCCAGAAGGTCCAGAGAACCTTGATGTCAAGGAAATACAGGATTATGTCATGTGAGAGTATCTTTACGAAATGGGTGTTTATCAAATAGCTGTAGTGTATGTACCTTCAAGAAATGGGTGTTTAGCAAATAGCTGCAGTGATGTTAATGTGTAAGTGGAGCTGAGCTGTGACTCTGATTTTACTTCTGTTTTGAGCAAAAAGCTGGTGTGTGTCTGTGTGTTTTAGTTTCATTTTCAGAGTGGAGAGCTGCAGTGAAAGCAAGCAGATGTGTATTGATATCTCTACAAGCTAAATAATGTTCATTTAATAATAATAATCACTTATTGTCAAACATGGGCTTCAATGAACTTACTGTGAAAAGCCCCTAGTCGCCATATCTTGGTGCCTGTTCGGGGAGGCCATTATGGGAATTGAACCGTGCTGCTGCCTTAGAACATAGAACAGTACAGCACAGAACAGGCCCTTCGGCCCTCAATGTTGTGCTGAGCCATGATCACCCTACTCAAACCCACGTATCCACCCTATACCCACAACCCAACAACCCCCCCCCTTAACCTTACTTTTATTAGGACACTACGGGCAATTTAGCATGGCCAATCCACCTAACCCGCACATCTTTGGACTGTGGGAGGAAACCGGAGCACCCGGAGGAAACTCACGCACACAGGGGGAGGACGTGCAGACTCCACACAGACAGTGACCCAGCCGGGAATCGAACCTGGGACCCTGGAGCTGTGAAGCATTTATGCTAACCACCATGCTACCCTGCTGCCCCTTGTTCTGCAATACAAATCAGCTATTTAGCCCACTGTGCTAAACCGGCCCACTTTGATTTCAAAGTAATACCTGTATCTGTAGATAATTTAAACCTGCTGTCATTCTGTAAAAAGGGTCTTTTGGAGGTATGGATGTTGTTAGGAAAGTTATGAAGGGTTACTTGTAGAATATTGTATCTTTGGGGATTATTGGTGTTGTTAAGATGTTTACTGTGTGTTTATAAAGTGTTAACTGGATTCATAAATAAACATGGTTTGCTTTTAAAGTACTTTAGATCTCTGTTGCATCACACCTGTAAAGTGGGCCCTTGTGCTCTCCATGACCACAATCTATTAAAAGTCGTGGGTCAGGTGAACTCCATGATATACTTTGGAGTTTTCTAAACCCTGGCCCATGACAAATAGATGAAGAAAAAAAGGGAAGCTTATGACAGATACAGGGGGCTGAAAACCTGTGGAGGCCCGAGAGGAATATAGAATGTCCAGGGGGTAC
This sequence comes from Scyliorhinus canicula, assembly GCF_902713615.1. Classification (NCBI taxonomy): domain Eukaryota; kingdom Metazoa; phylum Chordata; class Chondrichthyes; order Carcharhiniformes; family Scyliorhinidae; genus Scyliorhinus; species Scyliorhinus canicula. Next base: position 40,770,011 of record NC_052159.1, read on the forward strand.
TTCAAAAGAAATCAGGAGAGTGAAGGGGGCATTAAAAATTACTAGCAGGCAAAATAAAGGAAAATCGCAGGCGGCACAGTGGTTACCACTGCTGACTACAGCGCTGAGGACCCAGGTTCGATCTCAACCCCGGATCACTGTCTGTGTGGAGTTTTCATATTCTCCCCGTGTCTGCGTGGGTTTCAACCCCACAACCCAACGATGTGCAGGTTAGGTGGATTGGCCATTGTAAATTGCCCCTTAATTGGAAAAGAAATTATTGGGTACTCTAAATTTATTTTTTTTAAAAGCAAAAGAAAGGAAAATCCTAACGTATTTTATAAGTATATTAAGGGCAAGAGAGTAATCAGGGAAAGAGTACGGCCATTTAGGGACCAAAATGACAACTGATGTGTAGAGCTGAAAGATGTGGATTAAGTATTAACATTAATCTTTTACATTTCTGTTCACTACGGAGACGGACAATGCAGGATGGAGGGCTGTGATATAATTGAACAGATTATTATTGAGAGGGTGGAGGTGTTAGCAGTTTTATCAGGCCTACAAGTGGATAAATCCCCAGGCCTAGATGAGAGTTATCTTGCGCTGCTATGTGAGACAAGGGAGTAGATTTCAGGGTTAATTTTCAAATCTTCTCTGATCAGATGCCGGAGGACTGGAGGACAACTAAGATGGTACCATGTTATAGACATAGAAGGGCAATAGGGCAAATCCAGTTAATTCCAGACCACTGATTCGAACATCAGTGGTAGGTAACTTTTGGAAAAGATTCTGAGTGACTGAATTAATCTCCACTTGGAGAGGCAAGGATTAATCAAGAATAGTCAGCATGGCTTTATCAAGGGGAGATAATGTCGAATAAATTTGATTGAATTTTTTGAGAAGGTGTTGAGGTGTGTAGATGAGGGTAGTGCAGTTTATGTAGTCTACATGGACTTCAGTAAAGCTTTTGACAAGGTCCCACGTGGGAGACTGATCAAGAAGATAAAAAGTCCATGGGATCCAGGGCAATTTGGCAGGTTGGATCCAAAATTGGCTCAGTGGCAGGAGGTTCACGGTTGTTTATGTGACTAAACCTGTGTCCAGTGGTGTACTGCAGGGATCAGTGCTGGGTCCCTTGCTGTTTGTAGAGTACATTCTTGATCTAGATGTGAATGTGTGGTGTATCATCAATAAATTTGCAGATTACACAAACATTGGTGATGTGGTATATTGTGAGAAAGAAATCCTTAGATTACAGGGTGATATGTGGATTTAGATTTATTGTCACATGTACCGAGGGACAGTGAAAAGTATTGTTCTGCGGACAGTCCAGGCAAGTTGCTCCATACTGGCCACACATGAAAAACATAGGACAATAGATAAATACACTATGCAAATACATAGGCATCAGCTGAAGCATACGGAATTTAGTGCTGTAGAGAAGATGTGTAAAGATCAGTTCAGTCCATATGAGGGCCATTGAGGAGTCTGGTAACAGTGGGGAAGAAGCTGTTTTTGAATCTGTTGGTGCATCTTCTCAAATTTTTGTATCTTCTGCCCAATGGAAGATGCTGGAAGAGAGAATAATCCAGGTGGGAGGGGTTTTTGGGTGTGTTGCCTGCTTTCCTGAGACAGCGGGAGGTGTAGACAGTGTAGACAGAGTCAATGGATGGGAGATGGGTCCACGTGATGGACTGGTCTGTGTTCACGATTCTCTGCAGTTTCTTACGGTCTTGGGCCAAGCAGTTGCCATGCCAGGCTGTGATGCTGCCAGGTAGGATGCTTTCTATGGTGCATCTATAAAAATTGGTAAGAGTCATTGTGGATATGCCAAATTTCCTTAATTTCCTGAGGAAGTGTAGGCGTTGTTGTGCTTTCCTGGCCGTAGCGTCAATGTGGGTGGAACAGGACAGATGGTTGGTGATGTTTACACCTAGGAATTTGAAGCTGTCAACCATTTCCACCACGGCACCATTGATGCAGACAGTGGTGTGCATGATGGTTTGCTTCCTAAAATTGATGACCAGCTCCTTAGCAATGACAACAATGTCTCCCTCAATGTCAGCAAACCATTAAGAAATGGGTGTTTATCAAATAACTGCAGTGATATCAGTGTGTAAGTGGAGCTGAGCTATGACTCTGCTTTTACTTTCGTTTTGAGCAAAAAGCTGGTGTGTATCTGTGTGTTTTAGTTTTGGTTTCAGAGTGGAGAGCTGCAGTGAAAGCAAGCAGATGTGTATGGATATCTCAACAAGCTAAAGAATGTTCATTTAATAATAATAATCACTTATTGTCAAACGTAGGCTTCAATGAAGTTACTGTGAAAAGCCCCTAGTCGCCACATTCTGGCTCCTGTTCGGGAATTGAACCTGTACTGCTGGCATTGTTCGGCATTACAAGCCAGCTGTTTAGCCCACTGTGCTAATGAGCCATGTCTCTGTGAAACACAACACACAGCGGTCTCTCACTTCCCTCTGAGAGGTAAGTTTAGCGTTAAGCTCATCCAGTTTGTTTTTGATCGCTTGGACATTTTCCAGGAGTTCACTGAGGAGAGGAGACTTGAAACCATGTTGCTGTAGTCTCACCTGAAGATCGCGCATTTCCCTCGCTTCCTAGGTTGGCAGCTACTTATAGGTGGTCCTGGGATCCAATGAGAGAAGTCTAACCTTGTGGAAAGTAAATGGTTGGGTCTGGAGGGGTCTTGGGCTCTGGTTGTGATTTCAGGGTCAATGGGGGCAGGGGAGCGCGGGGGGGGTGGGGGGGTTTCTGTGAGGACGAGCCTCCCTTTTGCCATGTTCGGGTCCTTGCATGGGGTCTCTGCTGTTTTTGGCGTGTTTAAGCCATGTTTGGATCACTGGCAGGGTCTTTCTGGGTTGGGTTGGGCCGGGTCACGTAGTCGGATCGGGCGCCAGTGGTCGGGTCAGGCACTCCTGAAATCGGGCCTCATTCTACGCCTGGTCGGGCCTACTCGTCGATCCTCTTCTTTTCCTCCTTCAGGTGAGTTGGCATTCTGGGTGGGCCTCTCTGGGTTGGGCTGGGCCACATGGCTGACGGCGGGGTCGGGCACTTCGGAAGCCAGGTCAGGCGCTTCGGGAGCAGAGTCAGGAGCTTTGGAAGCCGGGTCGGATGCTATGGATGCTAGGTTGAGTTACAGCCAAGGTCAGGGTCGGCCCTCTTTGTCGGGCCTCTTCCGCTTCCAGGTCGAAGTTGGGGTCGGGTCGCTGGACGAGTCCTGCCAGGTTGGGTCGTGTCGGGAAGTCAGAGGATCTCCAGATCTGTACGTAAACGTAAAACAACATGGCTAGAGATAACGGGCGGGATTCTCCCGAATCCCCCGATGGCCTGACGCCGGCGTAAAGAAATGGCGCGAACCATTCCGGCGTCGTGCTAACCGGAAGTTGTGGAATCCTCCACACTTCCAGGGGCTAGGCCGGCACTGGAGGGGTTGGCTCCGCGCCAACCGGCGCCGAAGGGCTGGTGTGAGCTAGCGCATGCGCAGAACCGCGGGCGTGGTTCCGCGCATGCACAGACCGGCTGGCGTATTCTTGCGCATGAGCAGGTGTGTGTCTTCTCTGCGCCGGCCATGGCGGAGTCCTACAGAGACCGGCACGAAAGGAATGGGTGCCCCCACGGTACAGGCCTGCCTGCAGATCGGTGGACCCCGATCCCAGGCCAGGCCGCCGCAAGGACCCGCGAGGACCGCACCAATCGGCCTACCAGCCAGGTCCTGCCATGTGGGACCATATCCATTTCACGCCGGCGGAACTGGCCACTCGGCGCATCGGGGCTTGGAGAATTGCCGGGGGGGGGGGGGGGGGGGGCGCTACCAACGGCCCCCGACCAGCGTGGCATGATCCACGCCCCCACCTGAAAACCAGCGCCGGAGAATACAGCAGTCGGCGTCGGAGCAGAGGGGCGGGATTCACACCGCCCGCGGGATTCTCCGACCCGGCGGGGGGTCGGAGAATCCCGCTCTATATTTGTGTTTGAAATAAGATTTAAAAGGTTAGAATGGTTCTAAGTGATACAGAAAGAGGGTCTGTGCGGGAGAGTTTGCAGAGTGTTGCCACGCTCTAGTGCATCTTGAAATTTTTGTTAAAATAGTTTGTTAAAACCGGAGAATCGCGGGAGCGGCGTCCATCGGATTCCGGTGGCAATGTCCATTCTCCACCCCCACGCCAATCGCGATTTTGGCGCGGAGGCTCGGAGAATCTCCCCCAGGGTTCCTGCCAGTGGTGGGGTAGGGGGAACCGACAAAGCTGGAACAAAATTCCCCAAACCAAGTGTGAAAGCATTAAAGCTAATGGGCGGGATTCTCCGCCGGCGGGATGCTCCGCTTTGCCGGTGCCTGGGGGTTTCCCGACGGTGTGGGGCGTCCCCACAATGGGGAACTCCATTGACTGGCCGGTGTAACGGAGAATCCCGCTGCCGTGGTGAGGCAGAAATGTGGCGTGCCGGAACAGAGCATCCTACCCCCTGTCTCTGGTTGCCTAACTTCATTTTTGCATCACACTTATCTAAGTTCAGAAATCCGAGGTGGAGGTTCAAGATTCAAGCCTTTGAGAACCCAAATAAGAATTGGAGTACTGTTTCACCACCTAAAAGTATGTACATTATTAGCACAGAGCAATGGCAAACTTCCCATTGCTTGTCATTCAAAATCCATTAAGCTTTGATTTGAAGGGCTCTGGCTTGTAAGGGTATTTGGAGCTGAGTGAGAAGAATGCCTCCCTCCACCCCACCCCAATCCCCCCAATCCATCCCTGCAGTGACAGGTCTACCCTTCCACATACTACTAATGACCTAGGCTGTCTAGATAATCACAGTGGAGTGCTGCAAACCTGTCTTCCTCAATTAGTTTGACCTCTTTCCAATCATGGGATAAATTATTTCAATTAGTTTGCTGAATTACGGTTATGAGCAAATGAATTGTGTTTTTGCTGCAGGGGGGAGATATGAAATTGCATTCAGCAACAGCACAAGAGACAGACACAACATAAAAAGGGGTATGGTACTTGTTCTCAACACTTCCTTCTTCCTATGTATATATTTTAACAAAAATAACTTCAGTGTTTACCTATTTAAATTTTCTTGGCCCTCTTCTAGTTTTATTGGCAGGAGAATTCAAAACAAAATGTGATTTGGAGAAGGTAAAGAACTGTACAGAATTGATGTGCTGCTGATGAGTACTTTCACGTCATCAATTCAATTACAGGAACATTGGCTGCAAAAGCAAAAATGAAGTGATGAAGCTGTGTTAATTGGCAACAGTGTACATGCCTGTTTTGTACAAACAAATATTGCAGGGCTTTGAAGCTTTTATCAAAGCTTTACTAAAGTATTTTGCTGATGAATACATCCAAGAAAAATGTTAATGTTAATGAAACTTTTCATTAGGTGAACATTGATATGAATTTATTTAATCCGACTCTATTATTTTTGACTAGACACTAGACACAAACATATTTAATCACATATTTTGTTCTTTGTTTCTAAGAAGAGTACAGTTGGGGTCCATTTCAAAAATGGCACATATAAAGTTCTGAATTGTGGGCTAAACCTGAATTTAGCTACAATGTTTCCAGGGCTTGAAAAGATTTAATCCCACACACAACGTTCATGTCACAATGCCTTACTGAACTTTATGGGAGTGTACTATTCTGCTAACTGAGCAATATCCTGTCACCATTTAGAATACTGTCATGGTCACGGTACATGTGCAACGTCACACATTGTTATAATATAGGTGCTGTTTGATGCCACCGTATATTGTGTAATGGGTTCTTTAGATGTCTCAATGAGGAGAGCTTGAGATTTGTATGTTTAAACATGAACTGTTTATTGCTCGTAGTCTTTTACCATGTGTCTCTGTACATCATGCCTATTCTCCAGTCCCACGTTAGCCCAGATTCTGATGAACCCCCTGAGGCTGACAGATTTAGATCCAGTGCTCCTCTGATCAAAGATGGAACACCAATGGGAAATCAGTCAATTGGTTTGGCATCAAGATACCTCTGAGGAGGGAACACTGCTGAGTGATTAATGTGTGGGGAGTGGGAATTTTCTTTTAACAAGTCCCCTTGAGGAGAAGCACATGTCGGTAACATATCACTGCAATTTGATTGTCCCAAACGCAAATCCCTTGATTTGAGAAACCTGAATCACATGGTCCGCAGTTTGGATATGGAACTTCAGAGGTGCCAAAGGATCCTTGTGAAGGGAATAACAATGTTCTTGAAATCTATAAATGACGTACTTGGTGAAAATCAACATAATGCTCTGTTCACCAATGTCAACTTTGAGCTGAAATCAGCTCTGAAAAGACCTAATAAGCCTGATCTCAGCAAGAGATACACATACCTGTGGAAAATGTGTGTAAAGGCAACACAGTAGTTGTTCAGAGATGTCCAGCAGGCTGTGAAAGAAAAGGACAGGGGAGACTGTGGAGCAGTGGTAACGTCACTGGATTGATAATCTAGAGGCCAAGATAATGCTCTGGAGACATGTGTTCAAACCCCACCATGGCAGCTGGTGGAATTTAATATTTGGGGTGGCATGGTGGCACAGTGGATAGCACTGCTGCCCTACAGTACCAGGTACCCGGGTTTAATTCCAGCCTTCGGTGACTGTGTAGAGTTTGCAGGTTCTCCCCCGTGTCTGTGTGGATTTCCTCCCATTGTCCAAAGATGTGCAGTTTAGGTGGATTGACCATGCCAAATTGCCCTTCAGTGTCCAGGAATGTACAGTTTAAGTTACGGGTTTACGGGGATAGGCGGGGATGTGGACCTGGGTAGTGGGCTCTTTTAGAGGGTCGGAGCAGAATTGATGGGCTGAATGGCCTTCTTCTGCATTGTAGGGATTCTATGATTCTAAAAGAAAGCAGGTGTGATGAGAAACTGCACTCAGTTTAGAGAAAGCTACAATCAATATGTCCTATGACAGGCAGTGAAAGTAGGCTTTTTCCTCATCAGAAATACCAGGATACTGTCTAGTTGCCATCCAAAGGGAAAGTACCTCAGTCTTTTTTGGGAATCAAGTACCACCTCAACCACCCATAGTACCTGCAGAACAGGCACGGATCGGGACAAGACTCTCAATGCATAAGTAGGGGAAACTGCTCGTCACCCATCAGCTGTCAGACAGATGTCATTGAGCCAGATTAGGAAACATTTCAGCCTCAACACCCTGTACTGATGCATCACAAGTAAGTGAAAGTGTGCAGGCTTTTTTTACTACTGCAACTGAAATTGAGCATATCGGAGGTCAATTGAGCAGCAATAAAGGTGTTAAGGAAGCTTAACATCGGTTCAAACCATCTTGAACATTGTTTCTGGTTAGGGATTGGAATTTGAATTTAATTCCCCAACTAGGCAATTTTTATACCTCAGTCATACTCAATTGAGCAGTGACGAGATTAAAGCCGCTGACGAGTATTTTTCAGACTAAGTGTGATTGAAAAGACAATGCCCAAGCATAGAGACTCTAGTTGAGATTTTCCAGCCGTTCAAGCCGGCGGGATCTTCTGGTGCCTCAGACAGCCACCCACCCCGGTCTCGGGGTTCCCAGTGGCAAAGGGTGCTTTCAACGAGAAACCCCATTGACAATGGCGAGACCAGAAGACTCTGCCGGTGGCCAATGGCTTGGTGAATCCCACCCAATGTCTCAAATATTAACAGAAGTAGGATGATGGCTATCACATGGTTCTAGCTCTAGCAAATCTCAAATGGGCACTTTTGACATTGCTGTACAATCTTCATCAAGTCCTGTATTATGGACTCAATCAACATCAAAGATGCACACTAAATGCTACCAGTTGGCAGACAACATAGCGAAACCTAAAATTCAGGTTTGACAGTGTAGAGCGTTACCAAATGGGTTGAGCTCAGGACTGGGTGTTTTCACAAAATTGTTGAAACCACCATTTGCAACCATAGGACCGATGGTCATATTGTTGTGGTATATATAGATGATACCTCACAAAACAGGGAACAAAATTGAAGCCAGAGAAACTGCCTAAATATATCTGACCAAGGTTTTGTTTCATATGCGCACAAATAGGGGCGGGATTCTCCGCTAGCCGACGCCGAAATCGGGAAATGTGATTGGGCGGAGAATAGCTTCCGGCACTAAAATCGCGGCAGGCGGCGATTTGATGCCAAATCGCGATTCTTCACCATCTCGAAAACGGAGTCAATGTGTTTCATTCCGCACGTACAATAGACAGAGTTTGCACAGAGTATTCTCCAGGGCCTCCATGATTCTCCGCCTCCGATAGGGCCGATTCCCGACAGCGCGGTTCACTTGTGCTTTTAAAAATCGTGAAGCCGGCGTGTCGGCTGCTGAGGGAGAGAGAAGGAGTACGGTAGGTGTCCAACCTCGCCATAGTTTGCTGACAGTTGTACCGCTGGCCAGGGGGCTCCTGCCAGGACTGCGGGGAGTAGAGGGGTGCTGCCAGGAGGTGGGCTGTGGGGTCAGGGTGGATGGGCACAGAGAACCATTGCTACAGCCGGCAAGGCAGCAATGCAGCTGCGCACGACACTAACAGCCCACTTGGAATCTGGTTCCACAGGTCATAAAGGTGACCCCCAGGGCACCCCCCTGGGTGCCCTCTGGCCCCAGACGACCCATCAGTTATATGGGTGCACACCAGCACAATCAGAACCATTTTTTTGGCTGGGCTAAGTGTAATGTGTATGTACGGCTGCAGCTTGTCAACCTCCCGAGTGTCAATAACGGACCCGGCGAATCCCACAGTGTTTTCCATTAGAATTGATTGTGTTCCACGCGGCATTGGTGCTAGCCCCTTAATACTAGCAGAATCGGTGCACGGCGGTGCCGATTTTTATGTTGTGGAAGTCCACAGTTTCTCTATTGGCGTCAACACTTAGAAACGGAGAATCCAGCCCAGGGAATTTAACCCAGTACACAAAATTACCTTTCTGTGATTTATACTGAACTGCTCCACAATGCAAGTCGGTCTCGCTGAAGCAAAATCAATGTAATTATGTTTTCTCTGCACATATTTGTTGGCCTCTTCATCGCCATCAATATGATCTGTTTCCTCTGTGATTGGTAATTTAGTGGCTGCTTTCTCTGTAAAATAAGGGCTATTGCATTACAGCAAGATTGGAAATGAAAAAGCATGGGCTTTGAAAGGAAACAAAAGGCAAATGATTTTTTCACCTGCAACTCACAATGATGTAACTTGGTGGCTTGACAATGTGTCAGCTGCAGTCAGTAACATTGATAAGGGGATACCAACAAGCGATGCCTCAGGCTTACAATGGGCTGCATCCAATGGTACTGCACACATTGCAGGAAAGTGGAATGCTGAAAGCTGCTTTCTTTGCCCTGCAAGCATTTTGTACACTTAACAGCCAAGTATATATTGCTGTATGCAACTAAACAGCGCAACTACAGTGGCATAAATAAACATTATGGGAAGAAGAAAATCATAGGCATGTAATGAACAAGTCAAGACTTTCTGGAAATGGTGTCTGTCTAGAGACATTCAAGTCACCACAAAACATTTGCCTGGTGTCTTGAATCAAATGGCTCATGATAAATCAAGGAAATTCAATGACTAGCTTGAATAGAAGTTAGATGGGAATGTTTTCCAACAGCTGTGTAATTTGTATGGAAAGCCAGATGTGATTTTTTTCATCATGTTTAAATGCACAGGTCGAATGCTATGTTACTTGGTTACCAGAACGTGGTGCCATGGCAACAGATACCTTTACAATCACATGGTAAAGCTATTTTTTCAATGCATTTTCCCCGTTCAGCCTGATAAGTGGATGCTTACAGAAGATTGAAAGGGAGGCAGCTGATGGTTTCATGATTGCACCGAGATAGCCAACACTGCGTAGTTTACAAGGTTGTTAAATTCACCAGGACAAGAACCAATGATACTCCCAACAATGAAGCATTTGATTTCTCAACCTACTTCACCAGTATGCCTTCTGCTTTATGAATTTCTTAACCTTATGCCCCACAAGTTATCAGGAAAACCTACAAGGTGAGCACTTTTCAGCAGAAACTGCCAACATCATCCTATCTGCCTTGAGGCCATTGACGAGGAAGCAGTACAGGACTTATATCAAACAAGAATGTTTTTTTGCAGCAGATGACAAATTAATCCACTGCAAACATCTGTGAAAAATGTTTTGGAATTTTTAACCTCATTATTTCACAAACTGGGCTATAGGGCTATGAACATAACAACATCAGCTTTTTCTGTCTTTGTTGTGTTGCCAGATGGGCACACATTGGGCTCACATCCACGAGCCGTTTATTTTATGCGAGGTGTATAGAATCAGAAAGTTCATGGCCCATTGCGTCTCTGCACTTCAGGTGCATATCAAGACATCTTTTAAATGAATAGAGGGGTTCTGCCTGTACTACCCTTTCAGGCAGTGAGTTTCAGACCCCTACCACCAACTGGGTGAAAATAAATGTCTCCATCTCCCCTCTGATCCTTCATCCAATTACTTTAAATCTATGTCTCCTCATCACTGACCTCTCTGCTCAAGTAAATAGGCCCTTAACGTCCACTCTCGGCAAGCCTCTGACAATTTTGTACATTTCAATCAATTTAACTCTTAGCTCCTCTGTTCCAAAGTAAACATTCCCAGCCTATCTACTCTTTCTTCATAGCTGTAATTTCCCAGTCCTGGCAACATCCTCATAACCTCAAACCACTCGTGCCAAGATTTTGTTTTCCCATTCATTCATGGAATGTGGGTGTCACTGGCTAGGCTAGTATTTATTGCCATTCCAAATTGCCCTTGGGAAGGTGGTGGTGAGCTGCCTTTTTGAACCGCTGCTGTCCATGTGGTGTAGGTACACCCACAGTCCCATGTGTCTGCTGTCCTTGGCCTTCTAGATGATAGTGATCATAGGTTTGGAAGGTACTGCTGTTACTGCTGAAGGAAGCTTTGCGAGTTCCTGCAGTGCATCTTGTAGCTGGTACACATTGCTGCAACTGTATATCAGCGGTGGCATGAGTGAGTGGATGGGGTGCCAATCAAGCGTGTTGTTTTGTGCTGTGTGGTGTTGAGCTTCTCGAGTGTTATATGGCTAGCTCGGTTCAGTTTCTGGCCAATGTTAACCCCCAGGATGCTGGAAGATTCAGCGATGGCAATGCCATTGAATTTGGATTGGATTTGTTTATTGTCATGTGTACCGAGGTACAGTGAAAAGTATTTTTCTGTGAGCAGCTCAACAGATCATTAAGTACATGGGAAGAAAAGGGAATTTAAAAAAATACATAATAGGGCAACACAAGATATTCAATGTAACTACATAAGCACTGGCATCGGATGAAGCATACAGGGGTGTAGTGTTAATGAGGTCAGTCCATAAGAGTGTTATTTAGGAGTCTGGTAGCAGCGGGGAAGAAGCTGTTTTTGAGTCTGTTCGTGCGTGTTCTCAGACTTCTGTATCTCCTGCCCGATGGAAGAATGTCAACGGGCAATGGTTAGATTCTCTCTTGTTGGAGATGGTTATTGCATGGCACCTAGGTTACTTGCCACTTGCCAGCCCAAGCCTGGATATTGTTCAGGTCTTGCTGCATTTGGGCATGGACTGCTTCAGTATCAGAGGAGTTGTGAATGATGCTGAACGGTACAATTATCAGCAAACATCCACTCTTCTGATTTTATGATGGAAGGAAGATCATTGGTGAAGCCGCTTGTAGTAATCCACGGGAGGCAGGAGTTCCGTCACCACACCAATATTTATTTACAATAACGATATTACAGGAGCAGCTACAAACAGTGCTGCTAGCAGTCCAGTCAACTTAAGACTGGCTCACAAAGTCTACACAGGTGCTTATATGGGCCCCCTCAATGAGCTATCATTGCGGGAGCTCATACTCCAATTGGCCAACCAATAAAGCCAATTGGCGTTCATTACACCGCTGAAGATGATTGGACACTACCCTAAGGAACTCCTGCGTGATGTCCTGGAGCTGAGATGATGGAACTCCAACAAACCACAATCATCATCCTTTTCTGCTGGGTATGACTCCAACCAGGGGTGAGTTTCCCCCCTGATTCCCAGTGACTTCAGTTTCACCAGCACTACCTGATGCCATACTCAGTCAAATTCTGCCTTGGTGTTAAGGCAGTGACCCTCACTTCACCTCTGGAGTTTCGCTCATTTATCCGTGTTTGAAGGAAGGCTGTAATGAGGTCAGGAGCTGCATGACCCTGGTGGACACAAACAGAGCACCAGTGAACAGGTTATTGCTAAGAAGTACCGCTTGATTACAGTGTTGATGACCACTTCCATCACTTTATTTATGAACAAGAGTAAACTGATGGGGCAGTAATTTGGCGGTTGGATTTGTCTGGCTTTTTGTGTGCAAAACATTCCTGGAAATTTTCCACATTGCCAGGTAGATGCCAATGTTGTAGCTATACTGGAACAACTTGGCCAGGGGTGAGGCAAGTCCTGGAGCACAAGTCTATTGTCAGGGCCCATAGCCCACAGCAAAGAAAGTATCTAGTGCCTTCAGCGGCATGGTGGCACAATCTTTAGCGCTGCTACCTTACAGCATCAGGAACCTGGGTTCAATTCCAGCCTTGGGTGACTGTCAGTGTGAAGTTTGCACTTTCTCTCTGCGTCTGTGTGTATTGTCTCCAGGTGCTCCGGTTTCCTCCCACAGTCCAAAGATGTGCAGGTTAGATGGATTGGTCATGCTAAATTGCCCCTCAGTATCCAAAGGTTAAGTGGGGTTACGGGGATAAGGCAGGGGAGTGGGCCTGGGCACTGTCAGGGTGCCAGCCTGGCATCGAGATGGCAATGCCAGAAATGCAGCTGGTAGATCAAGCCCAAAGTGAGGGTTGTCGTGTCTGACCTCAAAGATGAAAGCATCTTTCTCAAACCGCTTCTATATGCTCCAAAGCATTTGCAAAGGATGCCACTCTATTTGCAGAGGTATCATTTAGAACTGAACTACAAGTAAGGAAATCAGATACATGGCTGGCATGCTGCTGAGAGCTGCATTCTCTTTGAAGGAAGTTGATGGTGCTTATACCCAGTACAAAATCTTCCAGATTCAATGAGAACAGTGTGATATCCTGTAGAAGCGGTCGCGCCGTACAACATTGCGCCGACCACACACGGACCTTGCCTGCCAGATAGTGCCCCCCTGTAACCTCCCTCTCCACCCCCGGAACACCCCATACCAGTTCCCCCAACCCCACCGAATCCCCCCCCCCCCCCCGCCTTCCCAGCCAGCGCAACGGCTCCCCCCCATGCCCCAACTGTGGCGGTGCTGGACACATTCCGCAGCCGCCATGCAAGGTTGGCGAAAACTCAGAGCACAAGTGATCCATGCCGTCGGGACGTTGGTCCATCGGGGGCGGAGCATCGGGGGAGGACCTTCAGGTGACGTCCTGAGGTCGTCCCAACAGCATGCATCTTAATCAGTAATGACGCCATTTTGGAGGAGGCGGAGCATCTGAAAAACGGCGCCGCCCCTGCTTCCAGTGTCAAATGGGATTCTCCAGCCAATCGCCGAATGCAATTTCGGCGTTGGTAATCAAAGAATCCCGCCCATTGAATCTGACAGACAAGCATCTTGATCAGATCAATCAAACTACATGATGAGATGCAACTCTTCAAATGTTATAGGAAGTTGTGACAAAAGGATGGCCAGAATCCAGCAATGATGTATCTATTGCTATAAAAGAGTATTGGGCAAACAGAGATGAAGTGAGGAAATCTGAGGAAGGCAAGAGAAGTCCTCTAACTGGCCACACAAGACAAATAGGATTAAGGGCCACATGAGCTAGTGCTATGCTTGTAATGAGCATCAAACTAAGCAAGTGGAAGGGCCACTTATGAGTCATGACATGCCAGACAGACCATGGTTGAAGCTTGGTAGTAGACCTCTTCACTCTCACTGGTATTTGCTTCTCACAGTTGACCACTATTCAGACTATATGGAGTTGACGTGAAGTACATTTCAGTCATCTTGGCATTCCCGACACTGTAATGAGCGACAATGGCCCTCAATTGATGAGTGAAAAATTCAGGCACTTCATGAAGGATTTGGAAATTCAACATTACACGTCATTTTCACACTACCCTCAATCAAACAGAAGTACTGAGGCTATGGTGAAAATTGCCAAAGAGATCACCACAAAATCATTAGATCCAGTTCAGTGTGTAGAAGGAAATCTTAGGGTGGAGAAACACACCTACTGAAGGCATAGAAAGTATTGCTAAAAAAAGACATGCTGTTGTAGCTTGTCATTTTACACACATCAGGACAGACACAAGAATGACAAATTTCAAAAGGAACAACAACTTATAGTGCATGAGAAAAGGGTGCTGATTGTTTGGCAAGCCTGCTCTGATTGGTCAAAGTATTGCCTTGACAAATACACAAGGGAGCTATTTCCCCATGCTTTAGTTTAAGTCAAAAGAGAAGCAATGTCTGGTGATACTCCTTTTGCCTGCAGAGAGGTCCCTGCATATGCATTTATGCAGCTATGGCAAGCATAAGTGAGCTACATTGGAAACCCGTTAATTTGATTGTTAGTGTAATTCTTGGAATCACTTGAGATTGTTCAGCAAGTGTTACTTAATCACAGAATCAAATCTTGAGTTTTGCAGTTGAGTCAGTTGAGTACAATCAGAAGCACTGGTTACAGAGTTCTGTAAACTCTCACAGCATGATCAATAGCCAGTCGCCAAGGCCACACAGCAGTGCCTGTTGCAGTGAAACTCACTGCTGCCCCAAGTCAACTTCTTATACTTTGGCTCACATGTACAAACATACGAAATAGGAGCTAAAGTAGGCCATTCAACCCATTAAACCTGCTCCATCATTCAATCATATCATGGCTGATCTATTTCTGTTTCAAATTCAACATTCCATTTTCCCCCAATGACCTTTGATTCCCTTGTCTAATAAAAACCTTTCTACCTCCACCTTAAAAATATGAAATGGTCCGTCTCTACCGCCTTCTGGGTGAGGGAGTTCCAAGTCGCACAACGCTCCGAGAGAAAAAAATGTTCTCGTCTCTGTCCGAAAAGACAACACCTAATTTTAAAGCAATGCCTCCTCATTCTCAAGTCACCTATAAGAGGAAACATCCTTTCCACGTCCACCTTGTCAAGACCATGCAGTATCTTAGATACTTCAATCTTATAAATTCCAGTGGAAACAAGCCCAGTCGGTCTAACCTTTCCTCATAAAACAGTCCACTCATTCACTCCTCATGCACTCTCAGTGCTCATCTTGTCCATAAGACCACCTCCTGCTCCATTCACCCTATTCTGACCAAACTGCTGATCA
This sequence comes from Scyliorhinus canicula, assembly GCF_902713615.1. Taxonomy (NCBI): domain Eukaryota; kingdom Metazoa; phylum Chordata; class Chondrichthyes; order Carcharhiniformes; family Scyliorhinidae; genus Scyliorhinus; species Scyliorhinus canicula. Next base: position 40,785,306 of record NC_052159.1, read on the forward strand.
GCCAACTTTACCATGTTCAGTGATATTGTTAGCAGTTCTCTCTTCAAGTACGTCTATCCCTCAGATCAGCATTCATTATACCCCACTCAAATACTAAACTTTGACCTGATTACCCTTGCAAAATACAGCCCACTCCTTCCTGGTAAAAATCTAATAAACCTCCTAACAGGATAAACCGGGGATATCTGTAACATCAGTTCATCTGAATTACGTGCATGCATTAAACAGGCAACTGATGCATGTTTGCCAGAGAAAGAACTTTTATCACTTACTCTGTGGGTAATTGAAATTTGCAAGATAAGGCTGTGGATTTACACAGATTGCAGTCTGTCAGCCCACTGTACAGTCAGAAGTCCCTGGTATCGTGACACAATTGGAAAATAAATCAGAGTGTAAAATGTTCTGTTGATTCATTGTCACCTTTCTCTTGTGATTTTCTAACAGATATATCATCCCCTGATCTACCCTGCCTCACCCCCCATTGTCACCAAGCTGCTTTTAATGCATAAATATTTGTAGTATACTGAGCATAGGGTTACCAACTCTGGGTCGACATATTGCAGGAGATGTTGGTGGAAGTGACGTCACGGAAAGCTCCCACACGGAAAGCTCTTTAAAGTTCTATCATGCTCCAATGCAGTTTCCTTGAAATTTTTCTGATAATTCAATGCAGCCATTGCTACCTTACCCACCCCCCCCCCCCCCCCCCCCCCCCCCAGCCCCATTTCCACCCACCCAGGATCTGTGTCACATCACTCCAGGTTGCTGGGACTGTGTCGGCACTGTCAGTGGGTCACTGTCGAGGGCAGGGGGGTGATGATAAGTTACAGAGAGTGAGCGCCGATGCTCCTCAATCTATGCCATAGTCTGACACCTGCTTGTCTGCTAAGTGCTCGCTCACACCCATCACCTGCATGCAGTGTGTCTGGGAGGGAGAGATGCTTGCAGAGATGAGCCAAGGATTCGGAGGTCAGGCCATATTGCAGAAGAAAGTGACAGAGGCGTTATACTGCTTGTGGTCAAGGGTTTCTAATATGTTACAAATGTCTAACAATTCCCCACTCTCCTGATGGAGCCGCCCCACTCTACACACCATGCCCTCACCCACCCCTCACCCCCACATCCTCGCGCCCCGTTTCCCAGTGCCCTCAATGATCCTCAGCATGCTTAACCTTCCTTGCTCTACCGCTACGCCTAGGTGTATCCCCAGGATGCACATCTGAGGTGGAGGTATCCAGATGCTTTCACGTCCCGTGGCAGGTGTCCTGTGGGGCTATGGGGCTGGAAAGCCCTGGCGCTCTTGTCGATGGCACATGCACAGCCATGCCAGCCTGTTCCATATGCTGACTTCAAGATGTGGCCTCATCGAGGGGTGGAACCCAGGAGAGCTGGTGGCCACCATCCCCACTCCATGGGACGGGTCCAGGTTGACACCCTGCACCCTCTCCTCTTGCCCGGTGCTTATAGGGCCCAGGGGTTTACCTCGGGACAGAGGGGAAGCTAGTTCAAGCCCTGCTACCCCTGCATCATCTGGGTCTGGCGGCACCCCAATGTCTGCACCATCGTGTCAATGCCCTCGGTGATGCACCTCAATGATTGGGCCATGCTCTGCAGTGTCTCGGTGACTGGGACAAGCCCACAGCATCTCGGCTACTCCCATTTGAGAGCAGGACAAGTCCTGTAGCACCTCATCAAGGTCAGCCTGGTACTGGGCCACGTCACCTAGCGAATCAGACATTCTCCCGAGGCCCTCAACCATGGCCACCATCGACTGTGCCACGCCTTGGAAACCTCCATTAATGGCTCTCCACTGCGGTCGCCATCCTAGCAGAGTTGGACTCAGTGCCACGCATTGCTGGCAACATCTCAAATGCCATAGCCTCTGGGACTCCTCCAATAGGCTATGGACCTGCTGGAGTGTCGCTGACATCTCCCTCTGAATGTCCTGGCAGCTCGCTAATGTCTCCATCTGTTCCGGGTATACCTGTTACATAGGCTCAGCATCAAGCTGGGACCTAGCTGGATCCTGGGATTCAGCAGACCTCTGACTGCTGTCTCACCTGGCCGTTCCTGCCTCAATCTGATGTGCAGCAGGAACTCTGTGGTGCTCACCAGATTGTACCCCAGAAGCCTCTCCACTAACATTTCTCATCGAGTGAATGTATCTGTGCTGGTGGAGAGTGGGGGCGACTGCTGTAACTCACTGACTGTGGCATCCTCCGAGCACTCCTCCGAGGTGATCTCATGGGAGACGGGGAGGGGGCCACCACGGATGGGCCCATGCCGCAGGCTGGAGGTCCTGCGGGAGAATGAACATGTGGTCAGTGGGAGGGATGGGTCAGGATGAATGGCAATAGCAACTCACGTTTGATAAGTGTTCCGCCTGTGGCCCAATGGATCCTCACCTCTGCGACGTGCGTCAATCTACACATTGGAGTCCGCTCTGTCCTCGGCCACCCCAGTCACCTCCAGGGCCCATTTCTAGAAGGTGGTGAGGATTTGTATGCCCGACACCCCTCCATCAGCCTGGGCCCTCCCTCGGCGATTGTGGGAGAGCTTCTCCTGCGGAGACACAGAAGGGGCATTGTTAGCTGCATGCGTGGTTCACAATGGTGGGAGGGGGTTGTGGAGGGAGGGCTGGGAGCCACATTCAGGATTGGGCAGGGGGGGCTCATATGGGGATGGAAAGGACTTGGGTAGGTGGGGTGGTGTTTGTCTGCTCACTCTTGTTGCCCACTGTAGGTCATTGACCTTCTTGCGACACCGTAGACCAGTCCTCCTGGTCCCACTTCCCGAGCTCACGGCTGCAGCCACTTTGTCCCAGGCGGCACTGGCTTCCCTGTGGCTCACCTTCCAGGACTCTCAGGAGAACAGGATATCCCTCCTGGCTTCCACCACATCTATGAGCCTCTCCAGGTCCACGTCTCCAAATCTTGGGGACAGTCCGCTTGGCGCCATGGCTGCGGGCTGAGTGGGGTTGGCTGTGCAGGAGCTGTTTAAATGCTGCTCTACCTTTTTAGTGGGGGGGCTGCCAAGCGCGGTCCCAACAAATTGACTGGCGAGCCTTCATTTTCAGCGAGAAACCTGTGGGGCTTCGTTAAGTGGACCAATTAACGTTGAATAGTGTTCCTGGCCTCATCGGGAAGCTTACGGCAGTTCCCACTTGCTACCACACTTCAATATCTTTCCGGAGAATCGTGCCTGAAGTTTCAACACTGTGGATTGTGTCTGGAAGGTCACATAAGGTGCAATTAAATGAATATGCTCTATACTGGGGGAAAGATATTCCTCTCAAACTTGTGAGTTCCTACCTTACACTCGAGTGTGGAGATCTTCCACACTCTTTTGAACCGGTGTCGTACCCTTAGTTGTAAGCTTTTTTCCCCCTGGCACCATGCAAGTCAAGAAGCACACAGGCCTGCTCATGTGAATATGCAATGTCAGCTACCTGCAGTAAAGATGCACAGACAAAACAAACACAGTAAAGATATGCTCCTGCTTGCTCTACTCCCTGTACCGCTGATGTCGATAGTATCATAGAATCCCCACAATGCAGAAGGACGTCATTCGGCCCATTGAGTCTGCTCCAACCCATTGAAAGGTTACCCATCCAATCCTGCCCATAACCTAGCCTGCACATCCCTGGACACAAAGGAGCAATTTATCACAGCCAATCCACCTAACCCCCACATCTTTGGACAGTGGGATGAAACCGTAGCACACAGAGGGAAACCCACGCAGTCACGGGGAGAAAATGCAAACTCCACACAGACAGTCACCCAAGGTCAGAATTGAACCCAGTCCCTGGTGCTGTGAGGCAGCAGTGCTAACCACCGTGCCACCCATGTTGTGGTGGATGATAACATTGTTCACACGCACAGGCTGGAGACTGGCAGACAAGGAAGCAGGCACATTCCAATCTCCCAGAATGCTTTCTTTGCTTTCGGGAAATTGATGCCGAATCCAGCACTCCCAGCCATTCCAGGAGGGTTAGCAACCCTAACTGAGCAACATAGTTTAATAAGTGTTTGTACATAGATCATCATGTTTTTCTTCAGACAGTTCACAAAAGGTATTCATAAAAATAATAAATTAACCTAATGTGTATAAATGCTGCATTCATACCTTATTGAATTTGTCTAGGCTAGACTCATCTTGTGGCCCTAGAAAATGCCAGGGGCTATGAATGTGTAATGAGGATGGCATTTTCGCTTTACCTCCTGTGTCTTAGCATGGCTTTGTTTAGAAGGGAATCCATAAGAGAAAGTATTAATTGAACCATTGAACGTAGTCAGCAAGACTGCAAAAAACAAAGCATAATTGGAGGTAACAGTCTAGAAATGCAGACTGAAAGTGAAGAGCAAAGCCACAATTGGATTCAGAATCAGACAGACTGAGCTGAACAACAGAAACGTTCAGCTTATTCTCAACTCTTTTCAGAACAAAGAAATAAAAGGCTGCTTGAACGCTTTGCCATACAAATGCAGCTTCCAGAAAGTTGGGTGCGTGGCACAAAGCAAAACTTTGTAAAGCCTGATATTAATATAAGGTTAGGGATTTTAACAAAAGTGTTAAAACCTGACAGGAGGTCAAGGGATCTGCAACCTGAGTATGATCTCCCTAGAGGAGAGGGGAAGAGCCACCCCTTAAGTTAGGAGCCTCTGGGATATAAATACCCCGGCCCAAGTGTGGGTCGGGCGCGGGTGATAGGTACAAGAAATTGGAGTTTTCTTACAATCATCACTTCCAAGTGGTCGCTTACTTGCGACTTTATACCTATATTATACCTTCACTTTATACCTACAGTTGTGGACAGGGCCCTCAACAGTGTGCGGTCCATCTCCCGCGCCACTACCCTCGCCCCCTCCACTCCCTCCCAGAACAAGGATAGAGTCCTCCTCGTTCTCACATTTCATCCCACCAGCCTCCGTATGCAAAGCACAATCCTCTGCCATTTTCGCCAACTCCAGGGCGATGCCACCACCAAACACATCTTCCCTTCACTCCCTCTGTCAGCATTCCGCAGAGACCATTCCCTCCGAGACAATCTAGTCCACTCCTCCACCATACCCAGTACCTCTCCCATCACCCATGGCACCTTCCCATGCAATCGCAGAAGGTGTAACACCTACCCCTTTACCTCCTCCATGCTTAACATTCCAGGCCCAAAACCCTCATTCCAGGTTAAGCAGCGTTTCACTTGCACCTCTTTCAATCTGGTCTATTGCATTCGCTGCTCCCAATGTGGTCTCCTCTAATCGGAGAGACCAAATGCAGACTGGGTGATCACTTTGCTGAGCATCTTCAGTCTGTGCGCATTCAGGATCCTGACCTTCCTGTTGCTTGCCATTTTAACAAAAGACCCTGCTCCCATGCCCACATGTCTGTTCTTGGCCTGCTGCAATGTTCCAGTGAAGCGCAACGCAAACTGGAGGAACAGCATCTCATCTTCCGGTTAGGCACGCTACAGCCTTCCGACCTGAACATCGAATTCAACAACTTCAGATGATCAGCCCTACCTTGACCCATTTGTTTTCATTTCATTTAAACTGTCTTTTACCATTTATTTCTTTCCTGCACCTTTCCTGCACCTTTCTCCTCTTTGCTTCCCCCTTACCCTCCCCCCACACCTACAGTTCATCCTCTGCTGTTAGTTTCCCTGCTGTTTGACCTTTCACATCCTTTGTCCTCTCTGGGGACTGCTATTAGCACTCTTTACCCTTGGTATCTGTGGCCATTAGCACCCGGTTCCCCTGGGTTTCTGTGGCTATGAATCATCTTTCATTCTCACTCCACAGTATAAATATTTCCCACTCTCTCTGTCTGTTAGCTTTGACAAAGAGTCATTGGACTCGAAATGTTAGCTCTTTTCTCTCCCTACAGATGCTGCCAGACTTGCTGATATTTTCCAGCATTTTCCCTTTCGTTTCAGATTCCAGCATCCGCAGTAATTTGCTTTGATGACTTTATACTGGCAATGAGGATGAGATTGGCTGGGCCGACCATAGTCCCACATCTATGTAGATTTTGCGTGGCCTTTTCAAGGAGCAATGTATCCAATTATTGTGGATGTGCATTCAAAATGGATGGACATCCGCCGTATGACCACAATGACATCGTGAGCCACCACTGAGCGGTTCAGACAAACCTTTAGTGTTCACAGACTTCTCGTGGTGTTGGTATCAGACAACGGCACCGCTTTTCTGAGTACAGAATTCGCCGACTTTCTAAAGCAAAATGGGGTTCATCCCGTATGGACTTCACCCTACCACCCATCATCCAGTGGTTTGGCAGAACAGACAGTTCGGCACACGGAAACAGATCTCTGGTTCCCCAGAGACCTACCTCGACAGTTTCCTGTTCTACTACAGGACCACACGCCACCACCGGAGTGGAGCCCTCGGAACTATTAATGGGATATTGGCTGTGCACGCAGTTAAGCCTCGTCTTGCCAGACATCGGGGAAAAGATCCGCAACCAGCAGGAACACTTCAAGACGTGACAAACCAGATCCGTCAGGGAATTTGTAGCGGATGACGCTGTCTACATCCGAATTTCGCTGACAGGGAATTGTGGATCTGGGATAGTGCTAAAGTAATCAGGGCCGGTCTCATCTTCCGTGTAGGTACAAGGTAAAAAAAATCGATCAAGCATGTGGACCAGCTCCACAGCCGAGCCTTATAGGTCCTCGAAGACAGATCAAAGCCCTCACAACCAGTGGTATCCCTTCCTCCTGTGCAGCCACTTGTGATGCCTGGTGAGGCGGATGAGCCCCTCAATTCGGAGATGCAGGTAGTCAACTCATCAAACCCAGAGTCCGGTGTGGAGACTTTGTCGACAGCAGTTGAAATGGGTCCAGTAGTGACCACTGGCCAAGCACAGTGGAACCACCCAGATGTTGAGCCTGCAAACGGTGCTCTCTGCTTTGTTGTACCCCTCTGGACCAAGAACAATGGGCATTCGAGAGAAAGCCTTGAGTGAATCAGGCAAAGGATCTCCCCCCTCCTGCCATCGAGATGGAAGATGTATCAGATTTGGGGGAGGGGTTGGGGGGGGGGGGGGGGCGGTGGTGTTATAACCCGACAGGAGACCAAGATCTGTAACCTCAATGTCTCTGTGGCCTCACCTGAGTACGATCGTCCTAGATGAGGGGGCAGAGCCACCTCCTTATGCCAGGGGCCTCTGGGGCATGAATACCCTGGCCCAAGTGTGGGCTGGCTATGGGAGGCCCTTCGGGGAGTAGGGGTGTGATACAGTAGGTGTAATAAATTGGAGTTTTCTTGCAGCCATTGCTTCCAAGTGGTCGCTTGTCTGGGACTTTAAAAAAAAAGCAAACTCAACCTGTTTTCCTTAATGTTGCAGCAACCTCTGGGGAAGTGATCTTGTTGGAACACCTGCTGCAGCAAAATCTGTTCTCAGAAAGGATGACAGCGACTTTGCGAAGCAATCTGTTCCTGGCCAGTTCATGGCCTGATCCATTACTCAAATTCTCCTAAAATACATCAGAATATCGAATAAACGGGTCTCACTGTAATACATACACAATTTTCAGTTCAAGCAATGAACATGTGGTCTACAAATAACATTAAGCATAGATTTTAAATATGATAAATCTGCTGTTGTGAGCCCATAGCAAGTATATACTTATGAGGGGTGTATATAGAACAAGTCATTTGTTATGATATATTTCGATTATTGAGGGAATCATAGATAACAGATTGTATGTCATAGAGACCGTAATATAATAAACACTATTCCAAAGATGGATGTTTATGTAGGATGTCAGTAAATCACAATAATGGAGTGAAATTGAATTTTCCAGTGAGTGAATTCCTATATATTTGCTCAAACTTAACTGCATCTTTTCTGCTCTTTCAGAAGTGCAATATTAGCAACATGAAATTCCCTTGTCTGTAAAACTATGGTACCAAATTTCTGCAGCTATCTTGGTATTAAATAACATAGAGAATTAATAATAACAATGATCATTATTATTGTCCCAAGTAGGCTTACATTAACACTGAAATGAAGTTACTGTGAAAAGCCCCTAGTTCCCACACTCCAGCGCCTGTTCGGGTACACAGAGGGAGAATTCAGAATGTCCAATTCGGAGGTAGGATTCTCCGATATTGGGGCTATGTCCCCCATGCCGGTGTGGGAACGGTGGGGTTTTACGCCAGAAAAACAGGCACACAACGGCCACCGATTCCCCGTTTTGTTAGGGGCTAGCAGGATGGCAGCATGGAGCACCTGGCTCTAGCTACCGATACGCCCCGGAAAATTGCCAGGTCCGTGGCCACTCATGCGCACGGCGGCGGCCTGCAGCGGCCATACCGTGCTCCATCGCGGACGCAGCCCGCGGACCCGGCCCACAAAATAGTGCCCTCCCTTTGGCCGGCTTGACCCCCCCCCCCACATTGTACCCAGCCCCGAATAATGTCCCTCCTGCCCACGGACCGTCCCTCCCCCGACGCAGCCGCCACGCTGAGTTCCCGACGGATGAGACCATGAGAGAACCACGTCATCAGGAACACGGCCGGCCGGGGGCGGAGCATCGGGGGGCAGGCCTCAGGCAATGTCGATACGTGGCGTGGCGTACTCAGAGAGTATGTCGCTTTGATGGGGGCGGAGCATCGCAAAAGCAACGCTGCCCCCGATTTGGTCGGAAACCTGGACTCTTCGGCCGTTTGACGAACGCGATTTCGGCGTCGGCGACCGGAGAATCCAGCCCACGTCTTTCGGGTCTTGTGGAAGGAAACTGGAGCACCTGGAGGAAATCCATTGTATATGAGTCCATTATTTATAACAAGTTGTTCTTCGGTCATCTGATGGAAATGTGGAATTAAACTCACCTTCTCATGTATCTTCCCATCTCTTCAATGTAATTAATTATTTTGCCACTACTAGCAAAAAAGTTTGCAGGACCAATAACAGCAAGGACTCTAGCATGAAGATAAAAGCAAATGAAATCAACAAGCTGTTGTATAAGATACACTAAGAGATTATAATTAAAAGTAGTTTAAATTGAACATCATAATCCACTGAGCAAAATTCATGTTCATACCATTTCTGATGTCTTGAGGGCCTGATTTAGCTTGCTGAAATTGAAAAAACAGAGGATGCATTTCTGCTTTTCCAACATTAGATGTCAGTGTGATTTGTAAATGTACCAATTAAAAAGCAGCAAGACTTTGGAACAGAAAGGTTAAAATAATGAGAATTTGGGACAGAGAGGTTAAAACAACAAGACTTCACGACAGAGAGGTTAAAATAGCAAGATTCTGGGGCAGAGAGGTTAAAATTGTGAGACTAGGATTGAGGGATTAAAGCTGCAAAAACTTTAGTTAGCGAGGTTAAAACAGCATGACTTCAGGAGAGTAAGGTTAAAGCAGCGAAACCACAGGACAAAGATGTTAAATCAGCAAGACCTTCGGACAGAGAGGTTCAAACAGCGAAACTTTGGGACAGGGGTTAAAACAGCACAATCTTGAGACAGAGGGTTAAAAACCATGAAAAAGCAGGACAGAGGGATCCAGTTAGTGTGTTCCACTTCGGTACCGAAGACATAGATAAGACTAGAAAAGAGGATCTGCCGAGGGAACATGAGAAACTAATGGCTAAATTAAGGTAGAGAACATCAAGGGTAATAATTTCTAGATTTTTACCCCAGCCACAAGCAAATTGGTAGCTCCCCACGACATCAAAGAAGCTGAATGGTTTCTACTGCGAAAAAGAGGAAGTGAAACCACTTAACTGCTTTTAATGTGGTGAGGAGCGGTCAATCAGAGCAAGAGTTTATAAATATTGTGGTTAGCATCAAAGCAGCATAATGGAGATGCATTCAAGTGTCAATGGAAAGATGAATAAACAATCCACCAAACACCTGTGTCTGGACAATAACACTGTCAATCATTGGCTAGTGAAATTTATTGTTATGTGAAATTGAACAGAAGATTTGCATTTCAAAGGCTGTCAGGGATTTGAAGTCTTTTCAAGTGTACTTGGCTTTCAAGAGGAAGCCTCTGACACTTGTAACAGCTGCAGCTTTAAAGACTTTTGTCTGAGGCAACAGATGTCAGAAAAGGTGAAATGTTTCTGCAGTGATTTGTCATTGCACTGCCTGGACTGCTCTTCAGCTTGTAGGGAGGGGTGACTGATGGGGATTTGATGGGAGTCTCTGATGGGGGATCTGATTAAGGTAACTGATGGGGGTCTTTGATGGGGGTGACTGAAATGAAATGAAATGAAAATCGCTTATTGTCACGAGTAGGCTTCGATGAAGTTACTGTGAAAAGCCCCTAGTCGCCACATTCCGGCGCCTGTCCGGGGAGGCTGGTACGGGAATCGAACCGTGCTGTTGGTCTGCTTTATAAGCCAGCGATTTAGCCTTGTGAGCTAAACCAGCCCCTAGAGACTGATCTCTAATGGGGGTCTCTGAAGGGAGGTATGATGGACCCAACACCCCGGACCCTTGGAAGACCCTCCCCGCAGCAGCTGGGCAGTGGTAGATGGGCACTTCATCAGTGCCCTGACCGCCTTGACCCCCCCCCCCCCCCTTGAGCACCACCGCACCAGGCTTGGCCAACATCACATGAAAACCAGCCTGGTGGAGTTCCTGATGAGGGGGTTGAAACATCAAGGGCAGGGGTGGAGACTCAGGCATCAAGGGCAGGGGCGGAGACTCGGGCATCAAGGACAGGGGCGGCGACTCGGGCATCAAGCCCATTAATTGTTGGCATATGCATGCTTTACTTGAATTTACGTATTCACACTGGTGTGGGCAGGTCGTGTTCTGCTGCTGTTGGTGGGGGTTCAGAGCATAGAAACAGGTTTGGTGCCTGTCACCCAATCCCGTTTTTCAGCTGACCCACTATTCCCCATTTGGAATCTCAATACCGGCGTTGGGCAATGGAGAATTCACCCCAATTTCTAAAAAGATAATTAGGAGGCAGAAAGCAAAGTACGGGAGAAAGTTGCTAGTATAATGAAAACAGATAGTAAGTGATTCGACAAGAATTTGAATGGGAAAAGAGTAACTATAAATGTTGGTCCTCTAGAGAATGGGTCCAAGGAATTGAAAATGGAAAATAAAGAAATGGTAGAGGTATTGAACAGGTATTTTGTGTCTGTCTTCATGGCAGAAGATTAAAAAACTTCCCAAAGGTAATTGAAGATCATGAGGTGATAAGGAGGACTGAACTCACGATCGGCAGGGAAAAGGTGCTGGGAAAGCTATTAGATGTAAAAGCTGACAAGTCCCCTGGATCAGATGGGCTGCGTTCTCGGGTCTTAAAGGAAATTATGGAACAGGTGCAGTCCGTTTGGATTTCTGAAAGACATTTGATAAGGTGCCACATTAAAGTTACTACCCAAGATCAGATCACATGATGACAGGAGTAGGGATAAATTGGTCTTTTTCAGGTTGGCAATCTGTACCTAGTGGAGTGCCACAGAGATTGCTGGGTCCTCAATTATTTACAATCCAAATCAATGATTTGGATGAAGGAATCAAGTGTATGGTTGCTAAGTTTGCCAATGACACCAAAATAGGTAGGAAGGAAAGCTGTGAAGAGGAGGTACAGAGTCTGCAAAACAAAATAGATAGGTTAAATGGGTGGGCAGACAGGGTATAACGTGGGTAAATGTGAACTTGTCCATTTTGGCAAGAGGAATAGAAAAGCAGTACAATATTTAAATGAAGGGAGATTACAGAACTCTGAGGTACAGAGTGACCTGGGTGTCACAGTTCATGAAGCACAACAGGTTAGCATGCAGGTACAGCAAATGATTAAGAGAACAAATAGAATGTTGGTGTTTATTGCAAGGGGAATGAAATATAAAAGTAGGGACGTTTTACTACATAGCCTTGGTTAGATCACATCTGGAGTACCGTGTACAGTTTTGATATCCTTATTTGTAAAAGTATATAATTACTTTAGAAGCAATTCAAAGAAGTTTCACTGACTCGCTCCTGTGATGAAGGTCTTATCTTTGAAGAAAGGTTGAACAGGTTGGGCCTATACCCACTCGAGAGTAGAAGAATGAGAGAGAATCTAATTAAAACATACAAGATCTTGAGGGGACTTGATAGGATGAATACTGGGAGGATGTTTCCTCTAACGGGGGAGACCATAGCTAGGGCCACAGTTTAAGAATACGAGATGGAGATTAGGTGAAATGTTTTTCTCTCAGCGGGTTGTTAACCTGCTGAATTATTTTCCCCAGAAAGCAATGGAGGCTGGATCATTTAATTTATTCAAGGTTGAGTTTGATTTTTGTCAGACAAATGAATCAAAGATTATGGGGGCAGACAGGAAAGTGGAGTTGAGACACAACCAGGTCAGCCATTATCTTATTGAATGGTGGAACAGGCTTGAAGTACCGAATTGCCTACTCCAGCTCCTGAGTCCAACGTTCTGATACTCCTATGTTCACTCCCTCCCTCCAGAGCATAGAGGTGCAGCAACTCACCAAATCTCCTTCAACAGCATCTTGCAAACCTGTCACCAATACCACCAGAAAGACAAAACCGCAAACACCTGGAATATCATTACCTGCAGATGATAACTCGAGATAACACACCATTCTGACTGAGAATTATATCATCATTCTTCCATCATTGCCAGATCACAAATCTGGATCTCCTTTCCTAACAGCACTGTGGACACACGTACACCAGATTGTCTGCTGTTCAAGAAGGCGGATCACCACCACATTCTTAGGGAGGAATGGAGAACTTGCCTTGTCACCCACATTCAATTCCCAGGAAAGAATTATAAAAAAAAACAATCCCAGGAAAGAATTATTAAAAAAACATTTTCTTAACCTATTTTAATAACACTCACCTGCTGGTTTAATTATGAGGATCTGATTACTGGAATGATTACATTTCAACCTGGGAATTCTAGAGTACACTGTGGGATTGAGTCGCTGTTTACAGTAATTTTCTGGTATTCTTAGTGACTCAGGAACTAATATTAGTTGTCACCAATGTTCTTTCTGAGCTGCCCAGTATCTATCCAAAAATTCTTGCATAGAACATGTGCACGTTGTCCCCATTAAATTATCATGTATGTGGCTGTGCAAAAAGACTTAAAGGACACTGAAATGAATCGACAGTACAATCCAAAATAAGTAGATTATAATTTGGTTATCACTATCTATTCTTCTATGGGAAACCAAAACAGAGGATAATGTTTTTCAAGGATGCCAATGATCCTATGTATGCCATCTACATCAAAAAGCATCATGCATTCATGCTCTTCCTGCAGATATCAAACTTTATTTCAACTCCTGGAACATAATTTCCTTGCTCATATTTTCATTGTACTATTTCTATCACACCTTAACAATACATACCCACACAACTTGTCTGTTTACTGTCGATTGCATTATCTCAGCCACTGGCTCCAAGAGAAGTAGCCCAATGACATTTCTTTCACGCTTGCGTGACTTTAAAGTAGTCAGCTGTGAAACTAACAGAAAGCACTTAACCCCCCTTGATGTGGTCCAGGAGCTGGCAATCAAAGTTTGATGTTTATACACATTGTGGTTAGATTGTGTGTCACAAATCAGATGCAATTCAGCTCCAGTGGGAGAACATAGTCTCCTAAATGGAGAACCACACCCATCATTTTAACTATGGCTGCCTGAATGGACTGGTTAAGAGTCTAAACCACATTAGTGCATTGTTCTTAGGTCATGAAAGTGCTGGATCACAACTTTTGCTGAGATTTTGTAATCTCAGTCGTGATTAGTTATTAATTAATTATTTTGCCTTTATATTCCTTGGGTGACAAGGCAAGCTAGACCTACTTGTGCTCAAGTGCTGACTTGGCAATTTAGTTTCTTGGACTGCGACTTAAATGGCAATAAGTATTTAGTTTTCCGGACTTGTGTTATTCAGGAATATTACATCTTTAGCTCACCCCTACTCTGTCTTCTGACTCTGCACACTCTTGGAGGGTAATCTTCCAGCCACGTTGCATGTGGCACAAATCCTGCTATGTCGAGAGAATAGCGGCAGAGGCCTGAAACAGGTTCTGTGCCGGATGCTTAACAGTTCATGATGCTCCTGGCTCACTGCAATTGACTCCAATGTAGACAGAGCCAGCCAGTGGAGACTGGGGGTGGTCTTGAACGCAGGCAACATAGGTCTCATCTGCCATGGGAGAGAAGCTCATGAGCATCCTTTGGGAAAGGCCTATCTCTCTCAGCGGGCTTTTCTCAGAACCAAGATACTTTGCTCCCCCCCCCCCCCCCAATCCCAGGGTCTGCTGGCTAATCAGAGGCTGGCTGCTGCCTATTGGATCCCAGATTGGGATCTGTTGTTGAGTGGCAAGGGGTTTGGCAGCAAGGAGGCAGATAGATGGCTTTCAGCAGGCCTCCTGATGCCAAGTCCCTTGATGAGCCACAACATGCCTTTGGTCAAGGGACTACCTCTGGGTGCCTGCAAGCAACCACGGCAAGATTCGCTTTTCAGGCTTTCAGCATGGCAAGCACCCTACCTGCTGCTGGCTGAATACCAGCCGCAGCAGGATGAAGCCCTTAAGGGAGCATTAATTATTAACACAAGGGCCTCAATTGGCGGAAGGGTGAGAAGGCTATGCACAAGTTTTCCTGGCCCAGATTTAACCAGGTTAGAAGAGAGGAAGACACAGGGTCCCAAATGCCACCTTTCTGCCAATTAAATGTCTCCACACTGAGGGCAGGGCATTAAATTCCACTCTGTCGCTCTGGATCCAAATTATATGCTGACACCTAGCAGCTTCATCATATGGGTTGAGCAAGGGCATGAAACTCTCCTACGATCTAAGACTCCCTGCGCATTGGCTGGTATAAACATGTCTATAGCTCATCCCGTGGCTGTCAGTGCTAACTACCCTGAAAAACCTTATACTGCTTCAGGCTATACTCCAAGAAGAGTGTGATGTTGTGAAAAACAAACCAAAAGGTCATAAAAGTTGCAAATATAGCAACAGAACTACCTAAAGCAGTCACACACACTTGGTGGGGACCTGTATTTTTTTAATGCAAACAGTTCTTATGAGTTACTTAAATATTGTCGGTTCACTGCCTATTTTTGAGCAAACTTCGGACAAATCACTTCTTAAATGTTGTGCGATGGAAGGAATTGCATCTTCTTCTTCCCATTTCCCGACAGGAGCACCTTGTCTTCCACGTTCTATGTGCTTCCTCCTACCATCTTCTGTGCTCCAACCCCTACCCTTACATCCTTGCCCCCTGACTTGTTTCACCATTCCTTCCTCTCCATTCATGACAATCACCCCATGTCTTTCCCCATCTGTGAAAACCTCTGTTGCTGCGCTATTCTCAACAGCAGGCTGTGTTCCTTTCACACTAAGATCATTCTTCCAGTAATTCCAAACCCAGGAACCCTCTCACAGTTCAGTACCACTATCCCCAACGTTCCATATCTGAAGACCAACCCACAGCATTACCTAAATATACAACCCTCACAACGCCAAAGTACTGTCAGACACAGTAATGACTATCTGTCTGCTGGAGCGTTTTAAAAAAAGATGAGATAGGATTATTGACATCTTTAGAGCTGTATATAGTAGGAATAAAAATGACATATATGAACATAATAATGGAATTTAATCAAAATACACCATTAAAACTTACAAAATATTGTGTAATAAAAATGCAATCTAAATTTTTCAATTACTATAATCAGTGGCCCTGATAATGTTCTGTACATTGCATGGGATAAAGGTGTCTATTTTTTTGATTCCCTGAGAAAAACACTTTGGAGATACACGTGTACTCTATTAAAAAGAACAGGGACTGGAATTTTCCAGTCGGTGGGATTCTCTTTTTCTGCCGGCAGTGCAGCCCCGCCCACGGGATTCTCAGCGGTGTGGGATGGCTTCAATGGGAAATCCCATTGACAAGCGGCAGGAAGATAGAATTCCGCTGCCAGAGAATGGCGTGCCGCTGGGAAACACGCAGCTGGGAACTGGAGAATCCAGCCCTATATATAAAACAAATGCTGTTATATGTTTTCTATAACAATGCCAATAATGCTTCTCAGCATGACTTGTTTACAGCCTGAGTTCTTGTAATTTAGCCATATATTTTCCAGGGAAATTTCTTGTACCTGCCTGGCTCATTCATCTCATGTCTTTGACTCCTAGACTCAACTGTCATTTTCTTAGCACTTTCTTCAGAACATCCCAGAATAAGCATAACATCAGTTCAATAACAAAAATTAAGGAGCAGTTCAGTTTATTGCAACTTTATTTCTTGTCAGTCCTCAGTGATATAGTTCTACTGTAGAAGAACTTTCACCGGGTCAGTTTCTCTTCATCTTGCTGTTAAAAATATTACTTATGCCGGTTTGACTGATGAATGCTTTTCATTTATAACATTTATCCCAATCTGTACAAACTCCAACTCATCCAAAATTCAATTTTCTTCAACTGATGCCAAAGATTCTTTCCTCATTGACCTTCATTGATTCCCAAACCCTTATCATTAGAACTTCAAAATCACCATCATTGTATGCAGATCCATCAAATTAAAGCCTTTCTCTGATGCCTGTTCAATTCTGCAGAGCACTCTGCTTTCCTGTCCCAGGTTTATTGTTCCATCACAGGTGAAAGAAGGAATTTGCAGTTATGTAAGATCTTATTGCCTCTCTCTTAAACACTCCAAAACATTTCAGCCACTTGTTTTTTTTTCGATTAATGTGGTAGGCATTTTGCACTTTCTGAAGTATAACAAGCAGAACTTCAAATAAATAACCAATTAAGTTGTTGGTGTTTAATCAGATGTTTAAGGGAAAAATATTGGACAGGATATTGGCAGGATTCTCTGCTCTTCTTCAAATAGTGATGTACGATCTTAACATTTCCTTGCACCACTTGGAGAAACATTTACATCTCTTGGTGGTAACTCTGAACTGAACTGCACTGAACTATTGGCCTAGCTTATGTGTTCAAACACTGGAATGGGATTTAAAACCAAAACTTCTGACTTGGAAGCAAGAGTACTACCAGATGAGCCAAGTTGGCAGAGTGGCAGGGCCTTCAACCACTAGAGCCATCGAAAGTTGGTAAAAATTACATAAACATCATTTATATTTTTCTGTTTTTCCAGCTGTTTTTCCACAGTTAGTGAATAATTAGGAGAACCTATACAGAAATTCATCCCCAATGTTCTTCGCTCTTAAATTCCATTCCTTGTCACAACTCTTCCTATTTTCAGAACCTACCTCTTCAAGCAAGTCCACATTCAACTACCTTAACTCTTCCTAACTTACCATTCAGTGTTTGATCTATCATTGGCAGGTTACTGGGTTAAAGGTACTATTTAGCCCAAATTGTTGTTGTGCCATCAGAAGTGCGAAGCAGAACTTGAAAAAAGAAAAAAGTCACACAGGAAAAGATTTTCACCTGTTAGGGTCAAGGGTCATTCAGTTCTACAAACATTAGCATATCTAATTATGCTGTAAACATGAATATTGTGTCAGCTCAGCCAGTTTATGGTCTGGGAGCTACATGAAGAACTCACTGTTGTTATGTTCTGCTGTTTTACACCTGAATGAATAATTGAGATTGCCTATTCATACAGTTCCACATACATAACCAATGTACAATGATGTGATGAAATGCATATGCTCTTTCTCCATTACCATCAAAACGTTCTGCT
This sequence comes from Scyliorhinus canicula, assembly GCF_902713615.1. Classification (NCBI taxonomy): domain Eukaryota; kingdom Metazoa; phylum Chordata; class Chondrichthyes; order Carcharhiniformes; family Scyliorhinidae; genus Scyliorhinus; species Scyliorhinus canicula. The sequence goes on from NC_052159.1 coordinate 40,802,982, forward strand.
CGGATAAAAAGAAAGGGAGAAAATAGAAATTAATATTGAAATTCTGGCTATACTTATTCATCCATTTCTATTTATCTGTGTTGAACCCTATCTTTCAAAAGTCTAATATTTCTTGACAATTTGATGGTGTTAAAATAGGTTTGAGACCTTTTTTGTCACATAGCAAATCGCATTGATTGTAAAATATGTGCTTGCTAGTCCTGGCCAGTAATGATGTCTTGAGAATGTTGCCATGATAAACACAACATAACTTTCAACAAATAATATGATATGCACATTATGATGCCCTCAAGAAGAGAACCTTGAAAGGAATTATGACTGTGGTGAGAAAGAAAGGATTATATAAAGGTTATCAGATCTCTCTGATTTATGCTGGTTGTGCAGTAATTCTAGATTTGAAAACTTAGAAGCAGTGCAATAAGTGAACCTTTCTATTGGATACCCCCAAGGTATTATGAAGCAAGAAATTACCTGTGAGAAGACTGTTGTATTGTGAACCGATCTTCCCTTCAAATTAAATACGGCTTCTGTGAAATATTAGCAATCTAGATTTCATTCAGTCACAAATCTCACAGTAGAAAGTAACAGCAGGCAGATATGAACTGAAACAAATTGGGTAAATTGAGTGAAGTGAGCAAAAATAAAATATCAAAACTCCTAACAATGTCATTCTTTAGCTCACACGGATATCAAACAAATGCTTCTATCAATGCCAATGCACTGTGCTGCTAATGATGAGCTATTAACTCGCTCTGTTTAAAATAGAAGTCATATGATGGAATTTTAGAATTGTTTCTACATTGCCCAATGGAAACATTGGCATGATACCAATAATCCTCTTGTAAGTATTGCCAAATATTTGCAAACTTTCAAAAAAATGTTTTCATGGGTTAACAGAGTTCAATTCAAGTAATATTTAATGTCTTCTGACTCCTGAATACCTCCCACTGCTCTTGTGCTCCTCACACATATCAAAGAAGTATTGAAAAAAATTATGAACTCATTTTTAAAATATTTGAACTTGAGCTTTGCACTGGAAACTAATATTATTTATTAAATTAAAAACGATTGGAATGCAGTAGTACTGAAGGGTCCATGCTACCATGTCACCCAAATTACCACCAACAGATTGTTCATTGTCCTTTAAAAAATCGCAGGACTAGAAGACACCCCAAAAACCAGACGGTTGTATTTGAACAAACCCCTGTGGGTTACTGTTGTAAGTCCTCCTCTAACAAGAGCTGTTGGTAGACTTGACTCATGTTGACACGGTAGCACAGTGGTTAGCACTGTTGCTTCACAGGGCCAGGAGCCCGGGTTTGATTCCCGGCTTCCGTCACTGTCTGTGTGGAGTCTGTACGTTCTCCCCATGACTGCGAGGATTTCCTCCGGGTGCTCCAGTTTCTTCCCACAAGTCCCAAAATCGTGCTGTTAGGTGAATTGGACATTCTGAATTCTGCCTCTGTGTACCCGATTAGGCGCCAGAATGTGGCGACTAGGGGATTTTCACAGTAGCCTCATTGCAGTGTTAACGTAAGCCTACTTGTGACAATAATAAAGATTATTATGTCAAAATGAAGAATGTCTTGCCTCCTGCCAGAGTTGAAAACAGATCTTCAACCTCAGTAAAGGGTAGGCGTCCAGCTTGGAACGTGATTAATGTTAAGTTTGTAATCCCCACATATACGCATAGTTCCATCACTTTTAAGAACCGGTACAATTGGAGCTGCCTAATGAGAAAACTAAATAAACTCGATAATTCCCAGCCTTTGCAGCCACTCCAATTCCACCTCCACTTTATCTTTTATGGTGCATGGCACTGTCCTGGGCTTGAAAAAGAGAGGGGTAGCCTGAGGATTAGGATAAGGTGGACCACTAAGACCCCGTCGGTCATTGTCCAAAGATACCGCTTCAATATGGCCAAGAAAAGCCCAGGGCAGTCCGTTACTGAGTTTCATGCACGCTTACACAAACTGGCTGGGCACTGCAATTACAGGCCATCCCTTCTTTTAATTTTGAGGCCCAAGCAGGAGTCCAGGAGTTCCAGGTGGATAGTGCAGGACTCCCCCCCCCCCCCCCCCCCCCCCCCCGCCCCATTCAGGCAAGCGGCACTTCCTAGGAACAAAGCCTCTGAGACCCAGATCTTGCCCAAGCAATGTTGGCGCCAGACCTGTTGGCTGAGGGCCGCTGCAGCCAGGTGAAATGTCCCCCTTGAACCACTGGAGGAGGACTCACCGAGGTGCTGCTCCTGTGGTTGGAGGAACCGCAGGGACCAGGAAGGCCATATTAGCCAACAAGATGTTACTTCGGCTGAGGAATGCACCCGCCTAGAACCAGGGCCTTGCACCTTTTTAAAATAATCTTTATTGTCAAAAGTATGGTTGCAATAACACTGCAATGAAGTTACTGTGAAAAGCCCCGAGTCGCCACATTCCGGCGCCTGTTCGGGTACACAGAGGGAGAATTCAGAATGCCCAAATTACCTAATAGCACATCTTTCGGGACTTGTGGGAGGAAACCGGAGCATCCGGAGGAAACCCATGCAGACACAAGGAGGATGTGCAGTCTCCGCACAGACAGTGACCCAAGCCGGGAATCGAACCTGGGACTCTGGTGCTGTGAAGTAACAGTGCTAACCACTGTGCTACCGTGCGCACCCTGACGAAGACGAGTGTATGCAGTTAAGCTGCATCGCTGCGCCATGGATTGCCCCATCAAAGTCACCATCCAGGTGAATGGTCGCCCACTTGTAATGGAGCTAGACACAGGGGCTACGGTCTCAGGGATATGGCAGCAGACCTACCAGAAGGTCAGGATGGGAATCCAGCACTTGAACTTGAGGAATACTAAGGCATGTTTGGCAACGTACACAGGAGAACTGTTAGCCATCATGGGCGGACAATGACCCCAGTTGCCTACGGACAGCAGTGTGTCCGGTTGCCCTTGATAGTAGCATGGGGACCCCACCCTAGTCTGCTGGGCTGTAATTGACTGAAGAGGCTCCATTTGGACTGGCAGCGGATTTTCAGGATTGGCACTGGGGGATTATGCGAGGTCCTGGAGAATAACCCAGAAGTCTTTCAGGATAGCCTGGGTAAGATCAAAGGTGCCATGGCCAAGATTCACCCTGGTCCACGATGCATTGGCTATCGGCCTTTCTCTTCCTCCTGTCCTCTTTGACCCTGAGGCCCAACTGAGGTACTTTAAGGCCCGCCCAGTTCCCTACACATAGCTGACAAATCTGAAGGAAGAGCTCATCAGTTTGGAAAGCCTGGGAATCATTCGGCCGGTACAATTTGTGGAGTGGACAACACTCAGGTCCCTGTGCTGAAACTGGATAAAATGTCAGCCTGTATGGACATTGTCATAATATACACCAGTATATCATGGTGCAGACACACACACTGATGGACATGCAATAGGACCAATCAACATGCACAAACACCGCAGCCAATCACCAGTTAGCGCACACTCACTATAAAGACAGAGGGCATCACTTTTCCCGCTCATTCGGGATGCAGCCTTTCAGAAGTACAGAGCTTATAGCTTACAGCACAGATTCTAACCATGTGCTGAGTGATCAGACTGGTTAGTACAGGCACAGGTCTTTAGTTAATCTAACATTGTGGTCTTTAGTTAATCTAACATCATGTTAATCCACAGTAAGAGTATGTTCAACAGTTTATAGTTTAATAAAATAGTGTTGTACTATTTTAAGTGTTGGTGGCCTGTATGTGTTTCACGGATCCAGAGCACCCAGCACATCATGGTACCAGTAGTTGAGGGATCTTAGACCTACGTGCAAGTGACCTGCCTCCCACCAGTCTACAGCCATCCTGCAACATGGACAGTGTCCGCCCGCCGCCGCCGCTCCGCATCACCGGCAATCTGGGGTCCAACTGGAAGATCTTCAAACAACGCTTCCAGCTATACCTTGAGGCCACAGACCTGGAAGCTGCTTCCGACGCCAGGAAGATTGCTCTCTTCCTCTCCACAGCTGGGGACCACGACATCCACATCTTCAATTCTCTCACTTTCGCCGATGGTGAAGATAAATCTAAATTCAAGACAGTCCTCCTCAAGTTTGACAGTCACTGCAATGTTGAGGTGAATGAAAGCTTCGAGCTTACAGGGTAAGGACGAACCTTTCCAGTCCTTTATCACCCACCTCCATATCCTTGCGCAGTCCTGCAACTACGGGTCCACCTCCGACTCCATGATACGCGACCAGATCGTTTTTGGTGTTCAGTCGGACCCCCTTCGCCAGCAGCTCCTTAAGGTATAGCAGCTCACCCTAGCAATTGCCATTGAGACCTGCGTGCTCCACGAACACACCACTAGTCGGTATTCCCACATCCAGGCGGCTGAAATGGCGTGGCAAGCTCCCAATGAGGCAGAACGGGTCCAAGTCATCAAACCACTCCAGGGCCTCAGCCTGGATGAGGGCGGCCATTTCGCGTGCTTTTCGCTGACTCCTGCGCTTGGGTGCACCGAACGAGGGGACAGCGACGTCAACAAACGTAATGCGCAGGCGCGCATACGCGGTGGCGCAGTGAAAGCACTGACACAACAGCGTGCGGCCATTGTGGCTCCGCCCATTTAAAGCGGCAGTGTCCTGCCAAATCCCGACGATGCTTGCAATGTGGCAAACTTGGCCACTATGCTGCTTTATGCAGATCAACTCAACCTACTAGCTTTCGTCGCTCCAGCCAGCCTCGCAGGGATGTCCGGGCCATTCAACCCACAGTCACCAAGCCTGATCCAGACCTGCCCCCTGATTTTGACAGCGACAATCCGAAGGCGCCTTTTCAAGTCGGCATCATAACAAAGAACAGGATGTCTCCAAAGCACCGCACCAAGCCCATTCCAATACACAGCATCGATCCGGATGATGAGTGGTGTGCCACTCTTACAGTCAACCGGTCCCAAATATGATTCCGCCTGGACACCGGTGCCTCCACCAATCTCATTGCACGATCTGACCTCCAAAGCCTTTGTGTCAAACCAGCCAAACTGCCACCTGCATGCCAATTACTAGATTACAATGGAAATGCTATTGCTGCCAGCGGCTCATGCCAACTGGAAGTGACGCATCGTTCACACAAAGCCATCTTGCCGTTTGAAATCGTAGGTTCCTCGAAAGCCTCCTTGCTTGGGGCGCAGGCATGCAAGCTGTTCAACCTAGTGCAGAGGGTTCACTCTCTCTCTCCTGTTGATGCATCTGCCTTTCCAGACACCGACTTCAGGGCGCAACTCAACGCCATTGTCAACCAGTACCACGATGTCTTCGAGGGAATGGGCACGCTCCCGTATACCTACAAGATTCTATTAATGCCGAGTGCCACGCCTGTGGTACACGCACCTCGCAGGGTCCCAGCGCTCCTTAAGGACCGCTTCAAGCAACAGCTCCAAGACGTCCAGGACCAAGGAGTGATCTCCAGGGTCACGGAACCAACCGACTGGGTCAGTTCCATGGTATGTGTAAAGAAGCCTTCCGGCGAATTGAGAATTTGTATCGATCCCAAGGATCTTAATCGCAATATCATGAGGGAGAAGAACTCACATGTGAAGTGACTCACGCCAAGCTCTTTACCAAGTTCGATGCCTCAAAAGGATTCTGGCAAATCCAGCTAGATTAATTTAGCAGAAAGCTATGCAGGTTCAATACCCCCTTTGGAAGATATTGCTACAACAGAATGCCGTTTGGGATCATCTCGGCGTCCGAGGTGTTTCATGAGATCATGGAACAAATGATGGAAGAAATTGAAGGTGTTCGCGTCTATGTCGATGACATAATCATCTGGTCCACCACCCCGCAGGAGCACATTAATCGTCTCCAGCGCGTTTTCAGACGTATACACGAACATGGCCTCCGCCTCAACAGAGCCAAATGCTCTTTCGGTCAACCAGAATTCGTCGCCCACCTCAGAGACTGAATTTATGAACTTTACAAATTTATGGACTCTCTGAGTTGTTTCCCTGCCTTGTTTGATCGTTTTCTTGGTTTCTATATAGTATTGTTCTCGTTTATTTTGTTGCATACTAGTTCTCTGCACCAGGCACCTTCCCTTGTATATAGCTTAGTTTTCCTGTACATTGTCCTGTAAATACGTCTTCACACCATACACATAGTTAGGAACATTATCCACACACACACACACTATTTATTGACACATACATACAAATGAATACCCAATGCCATGGATGGAGGAACTCTCTGCAAAGCTGACGGGGGGCACTCTTTTTCTAAACTTGATATGAGTCATGCATACCTCCAATTGGAGCTAGATGCAGCATCTAGAAGATTAGTGATCACTAATACTGACAGGGGTCTCGACGAATACACAAGATTGCCATTCAGGATGTAATTGACGTGTGCTATTTTTCAGCGAGTCATGGAGAGCATCCTCCAAGGACTTCCATGGGTGGAAGATTACTTGATGATTGCCTGATCACCGGAGCCACCGAAAAGGAGCACCTGAGTAATTTAGAGGAAGTCCTTCGTCGGTTTTCTGAGGCAGGCATCTGCCTTAAGAGGGGCAAATATGTTTTTAGCGAAAGAGATCACGTACTTTGGGTATCGGGTCAACAGAGACAGCTTTCACCCGATGGAGAAGAAGGTGCAGGCAATCAAACAAGGCCGCATGCCTGATAACGCGACTGAATTGCGGCCGTTCTTGGGACTCATGAATTATTACAGGAAATTCATCCCTAACTTGGTGACCATCCTTGCACAGCTGCATGCGCTACTGAAAGAGCACCAGGATTGGATGTGGGCAGTGCTGCAAGAATACGTTTTGCCAAGGTGAGGCAGTGACTGCCTTGTTGAATCACTACGACCCCTCAAGTCTTTTTTTATCCACTTGTGATGCCTCCCCATACGTGATTGGGGCAGTGTAATTCTGCCCTATGGACAACGGAACAGAGAGGCCAATAGACTACGCATCGTGGACTTTGGCAAATATGGAGTGCAGTTAAGCTCAGATCGAGAAAGAAGGGCAGGTCGTCGTTCTTGTAGTGAAGAAATTCCATCAATACCTTTATGTCGTTTTACAATTGGAGCAGACCACAAGCCATTGCTCGGGTTGTTTAAAGAACACAAGGCAATTCCACCGAAAGCAGGTGCCCGGATACACAAACCTCCTGTTAGTGGTGTATGAATACATGTTCGAGAATAGCCTGGGCATGCAGATTGCAAACACGGATACTTTGAGCTGACTCCCGTTGCCAACATACCCCCAATCTCTGCCAGTGACAAAAAAGTTTGTGTCAATGGCAGCACGGTGGCGCAAGTGGTTAGCACAGTTGCCTCACGGCACCGAGGTCCCAGGTTTGATCCCGTCTCTGGGTCACTGTCCATGTGGAGTTTACATATTCTCCCCATGTTTGTATGGGTTTCGCCCCCCACAACCCAAAAGATGTGCCGAGTAGGTAGATTGGCTGTGCTAAATTGCCCCTTAATTGGAAAAAATTAATTGGATACACTAAATTTTAAAAAAAGAAAATGTCGTATCAGCCTTAAATTTTATGGACACTTTGCTGGTCACCACTGTACATGTTCGCAGCTGGACGCAGAAGGATCCGGTCTTGGCCAAGTCACGCCATGTCGTCTTGCACGGGATTGGCAAGGGAAACTGCCTGGAAAACTGTGGCTTTTCGAGCCCAAGCAGCAAGAGCTAAGCATGGAAGATGGCATCCACTTGTGGGGAGCCAGTGTCCTGATTCTGAGACAGGACAAGATGTCTATACTTCAAGACCTACATAATGGGCACCTGTGGGTGTTGAAGATGAAAATGCTCGCCAGGAGCCATGTACGGTGGCCAGGTTTGGATGGTGACATCGAGCGGTTGGCCCAGCAGTGCACCACATGCCAGGAACGTCAGAAGCTCCCACCAATCACGCCCCTCCAGCCATAGGAATGGTCATAGGAATGGCCGGGTCGACCTTGGGTCTGCCTGCATGTGGACTTAGCTGGACCCTTTCAAGTCTCAATGTTTTTGCTTCTAGTGGATGCCCATTCCAAACAGTTAGACGTCCATCAAATGCCATCCACCACTCTGAAGGCGGCCACCCAATTTCAGCCAGTCACGCCGGCGCGAAATAGACATGGTCCATCCCGGCGGGACCTTGCTTGGAGGGCGTCTCATGGGGTCCTCAGGGGGGGCACGGGGGGATCCGGCCCCGGCGGGGGCCCCCATGGAGGCCTGGCCCGCGATCGGGGCCCACCAATCTGCGGGCGGGCCTGTGCCGTGGGGGCACTCTTTCCCTCCGCGCCCTGTAAGGCTCTGCCATGGCCGGCATGGAGATGCGCCATGGCCGGCGCCAGAACACGCTGGTCCGCGGCGGCCCTTCGGAATGGAACTACAGGTGGCGCTGCTGGACATCCAGATCGTGGCAGCATCTCACCACAGGGGAGCAAAGTTAGCACTGCTTCAAAAATACCTTTTCGGGACTCCTCACTGATTACCATAAATATTCTGCATCAGGACTACGTGATTAGCAAACTGACCAAGACAGGAAAAATATAGCATTGATCTGGTGCTGCTCTGATTTTTTACTGATTCCTGATGCAGTAAAATAATATGAAAAATCATTTCTCATGGATACAAAATGTTCTGTTGGGTTTGGTGTTGTGATAGCTCCAACTCACCACTGGTATTGTCGAGGCAAGGGTTCTTGCGCACTTCGGACTGTTGGCACAACTTTTAAATGGTAACGATAGGCAGGGGAAGATTAAAATCCATACCCTCTATAAAAAGGCTGAAGAAATCAAGAAAAGGACATCAGAAATAAATTTCTACTCTGAAAAATTTCACTCAAGAAGCAAGAATTTGAGAAAACTCACCTGAAGAGCTCCAAAGACAGAGGCTGCAAAATGGCCGCAGGTCGAGTCTCGGAGCGGGAGGGTAAAATCTCACAGGCTGGGAGGCCGAAAGGTTTGTGAGGCACCCAGGTTTGCATTTCAATGGAGGTTTCTGCATGTTCAATTTTTTTTCTTCTTTTATTTTGTTACGTGGAGAGGCTGCGAGTGAAAGGTTGGGTGAACAATGAACGTGCGAGTGAGTTTCCTGCCTGATGCAATTTTTAAACAAATAGTTCACAGGACTGGCTTCCCTGGAACTTTGTTAAGATTGTATCTCACCTAGTGGCTGTTAGCTCTTCTTTGTTGAAATTGCTTTCACAGGGACTTCCGATGGCGGCCATGGAGGAGTAGGTCGCACATTTGATAGCTCCCGCCTGTGACGGACTTTTGGACCTTTTGCTCCCGGTTTTTCCCAGATTTTATTGGATGAATCGGTGGAGAGTGAGACGGTGAGGAGAAATCCCCCTCCAGCGTATGGAGAATTGGACCAGAAGTGGCCGTGTAAGAAGACAAAGTTCTACAAGAAAGACGCGAGCAGAGCTGGCAACGCGAGAAAGCGTGACGGAGAAGCAGGGCCACGGGGAGATGGCACAGTGGTCGACGGAGCAGCTGGTGAAGATTTTTGAAGATTGCTTCGCCAAGCTTAAAAGGACACGCTGGATCTGGTCAAGGCTTCGATTGACCAGGTTGTGCAGAATCAAGAAATCCACGGACGTGCGATCTAGGAGGTGAAGAAAAAGGTATCCGAGCACGAGGAATACATAACCGTGCTGGAGACCAAGGTGGAGATGATGAATGACCACCAGAAAAGAATGCAGGAGAAGCTGGAGGACCTGGAGAACAGCTCCAGGAGGCAGAAACTGAGAATTGTCGGCCTCCCGAGGGCAGTGAGGGATCGGATGGGAGGGCCTATGTGACGAACATGCTGGAGAAGTTAATGGGGGCTGAGGCATTCCCTCTGCCCCTGGAAGCGGATAGATCGCACAGAGCCCTCGGGAAGAAGCGCTGAGCGTACGAGCTGCCGAGGGCGATGGTGGTACGTTCGCACCAATTCCTGGACAAGGAACACGTTCTGCGGTGGGCTAAGAAAGAGTGGAGCAGCAGGTGGGAGAATTGTGAGCTGCGTATTTATCAAGACCTGGGCGCAGATTTGGCCAAGAGGCGAGCTGGGTTTAATCGGGCAAAATGGGCCCTCTTTAAGAAGGGGGTGAAATTCGGGATGTTGTACCCAGCCCATCTGTGGGTCACATTTGAGGACCGGGAATTTTACTTTGAAACACCAGACAATGCATTGACTTTCATCAGGGAAAAAAATCTGGATGTGAACTAAAAACACTGAATCCCTGGAGAGTACTGTCGTGGCGATATGTTGACAATCACTTTTGTGCTGGTTTGAATAAGTAATGTTATGTGCAATAAGGGGCTCTTTTGATGGCTAAAGTTAATTTTGACTTATTGGGAGGTTGTTTTTTCTGTGGTTGTTTTTTCACTGTTTTTTCTACTGTTTGTTTACTGGGGAATGTGATGCTTTGAATATGTTTGTCCAAGTGGGGGGAGAGGTGAGAGAACAATAGGGAGACAGTCTGTTTGGTGCCATGGGTGAGAGCTAGTGGGTCAGCTAGGTCAGCTGACTCATGGAAACACAGTGGAGGGCGAGCAGGTGATAAGCTTGAGCTTGATATGGGAGGTTGGGTTTCTTGTGCTGTTACTAGGGGGGAGGGAGTAGGGGGAGCTGCTTTACTGACAGGGGAGGAACTGTTACTAGGTGACAAATGGGAGGTCGGGGACGGAGGATGCCCGAGGGGGGGGCTCGAGGAGGCCGGGGACGCGAGCTGGAGGCTGGCCTAAAAAGGGTGATGGCTAGTCGGCAGAGGGGTAGCGGGAAGTCCCCATACCAGGTTGATTACAATGAACGTTAGAGGGCTGAACGGGGCCTGGCAAGAGGGCTTGCGTGTTCGCACATTTGAGGGGGCTGAAGGCGGATATGGCAATGTTACAAGAGACACACCTAAAGGTTACCGACCAGACTAGATTGAGAAAGGGGTTTGTTGGCCAAGTATTCCACTCAGGGCTGGACTCAAAGACCAGGGGTGTAGCGATTTTGATTAATAAACGGGTGGCATTCAAGGCAGGGAGGATCGTGTCAGACACGGGGGGTAGGTACATAATGGTGAGTGGGAAGTTGGAGGGGATGCGGGTGGTACTCGTGAACGTATATGCTCCAAACTGGGATGATGTGGAATTTATGAGGCAGGTGTAGGTAAGATCCCAGAGTCACATAACTTGATCTTGCGGGGAGATTTTAACACAGTCATTGATCCGGAATTGGACCGGTGGAATTACCACCCACCAGGTACGCTGTACTCGTGCGACTCGGCCAACGTTGTCTACCTCATACGCTGCAGGAAAGGATGTCCCGAAGCGTGGTACATTGGCGAGACCATGCAGACGCTGCGATAACGAATGAACGGACATCGTGCGACAATCACCAGGCAGGAATGTTCCCTTCCAGTCGGGGAACACTTCAGCAGTCAAGGGCATTCAGCCGCTGATCTCCGGGTAAGCATTCTCCAAGGCGGCCTTCAGGACGTGCGACAACGCAGAATCGCCAAGCAGAAACTCATAGCCAAGTTCCGCACACATGAGTGCGGCCTCAACCGGGACCTGGGATTCATGTCGCATTACATTCAGCCCCCACCATCTGGCCTGGGCTTGCGAAATCCTACCAACTGTCCTGGCTTGAGACAATTCACACCTCTTTAACCTGGGGTTACCCCTATCTCTGGATCTGTAAAGACTGAATTACCTGCAAATGCTTGCATTCTAAGCATTGTCTGGCATCTTTGAATTTGTCTATATATATGTTTCTGGAACATACCTCTTCATTCACCTGAGGAAGGAGCAGTGCTCCGAAAACCAATTATTTGGGCAGTTAAGGGCCTTGATAGCCCTCAGGGCAGGGGGCCGACTGGGTGCTTTCTCAGCTTCCTGCCCTCCTACCCCCTGACCAAACCCTATCCTTCTTATGGGGAATCTTGGAGTGGGAGGAAAGAAGGTGGGCTGGGCAACCAAAATATTTTATGTGCCACCCACCCCACCGAAAACACACCTTAAAATCCAGCCCACGTCTGCATTTTCTTTTTCTCTGAGATTCCCTTCCCATCCCTGCCTTTGAGTTCCCTTCTGCCCTGTCTGTAACTTCAATAAGGAAGATGTTTCCTGTTTCCTTAAGTCTTCTATCATCTTTGCCACTCGGCATATAAGTGCGGACTAGTCCTACTCTAGATCCTGTGGTGAAAAACACATGCAGGATTCCTAAATTTTATTCCACAGTACTTTGTTCCAATCCACAGCATGATAAGAAGCAATAGTGGAGTAGTCACTTCTGTGGTAGCAGGAAATAAAAGTAAAGAAGGATTGAGAGAAAACTCCCACTGATGTTGGAGTTAAGGGGTGGGAACAATAAGAGAGAGGTTAGGGTCACACATCAAGTGTTTAGGAAAGATCACAATTAAATAGAGAGTGGAGAATTTATATGTAGTTATCATTGTAACTATTTAGGGTGCATTTACAACCGAAAAAGGTCAGCCTGAGAAGGCATTGTATTTATTGTGGGTAATTGTGTCAAAGACACTGCATGAATTATTCCATACACCTTTCTTCCTAGCTGATGGAATGTAAAGAATTTTGCTCTGATATATAATTTTGCCTTGAAATAATAATCAGTAGAAACAGATCATTGTTTTCTTGCTGTTGAATGTATACGGCTTATTGAATAAGTTCTGCAAATTATGAAACCTCTCATTTTCTTCAATATATATTCAATTTATTGATTCTTGTTTTGCAACTTTCAGTTCCAGCCAAATAATAGATGCTCTTAAATTTCCTGTTAATTTACACCATTTTGTTTGAACTAGTCTGATTTGCAAAGGTAGAACAGCATCAACTCCTCTGTACCACATGGTGGAACTATAGCTACACTGTGGCTGGGACAGCATTTGGGTTATTGAGTGCTGAACAGCCAATAGTTTGCTGTTTTTCCATGAGAAAGCTTAGCTAAGTATATAGAATGAGGTCATGTTTATGGACACCCTAAAGCTTCAATATTCTGTTGCAAGGTACTGCAATTCAAGGATGGATTTGATCTTGTTATAAAATCTTAAGAAATAAAGGGGGAAAAGGTATCCTCCTAAAGTCATTTTATACATTATTTGACATTTCCTTTGTCCCAGTTCTTCAGTGTCAGGCAAGAGTGACAAACACAAGATTGAGCATATTTATTATGTCTGTTGTTCAGCTATGTGATATTAGGGTGACAGACTCATACTGAAGATGGACAGGAATATAAAGCATGTTCAGCTTGTCTTAAAAAGCTCCGTCTTGGTAGGCAGTAGGGGCCTGACTTTGCTTGTAATTAATCTTTGAATTTGGCAGAGTATTAGCTGCAGAATCAAAATAATGACCAAAACCTCCAAGCTCTAATTCTACTTTGAACCATTGATAAGACTATATAAAATTCAGAAATCCTTTATACACATATATAGAGGTGAGTTTAAAGAAAGCTATCTGCACATACTGTCAAAAAACAAACTAGTCCTTAACGTGATTAAACCATAGTGCATAATAATAGATTTCAGATGCAGTTCTTAGGAGACAATAGATTGGCAGAAATGAACAACTATTTCTTTAGAACCGTTCCTTTTCTGCTGGAATGAAGCCTAGCTTTAGAGGATAGAACATTCTGTCTTATGGGGATTCTGCCATTACCCATACTCCAGGTATGATGTTGCTTTTCTCAAATGCATCACATAGTTCTCTTAAACAGCATGTGACACACCTGTATATATTTCCACTGAATGGCTCTATGTAAGGGGAGGACATACACGAGGTGGCTCCCGCTAGGGTACTGTACTTTTAGCCATTTTCGCCCAGTTTCTGGGGGTATTTATGTATAAAAACCCACTTGATCAATGGAATAAGGTGCCCACATAGGGGAAATACCCAGAAGGAACTTGAAAGCAGAGGTTTGTCGACAGAATCAAAGGCTTCTCTGGGCTTGGTGGTGGAGAAAATGCAGAGCAGCTTCTGCAACTCCGGTCACTCCACTAACAGCCGGCATGCTCACAGGCATCTTGGTGGCAGCATTTGAGAAGCAATGGACGGGTTGTGTCGGAGCCCTCCACAAGTCGATGGAAGTGGCCCTGGCTCACATTCGGTTGACATTGGAGAAGAGAAACGAGATGATAAAAGTGCATAGCACTGCGATACAAGGTGAGGAGGGGCTCTCTCTCTCTCTCTCTCGAAATAGCAACCAGATTGCCTCTCTAGAGGCAGAGATATTTCTGGTCGATGTGAATAACGCACTGATGGCCAAAGTGGATGATTTGGAATATCGTTCCAAGAGGCAGCATATTCGAGGCCTGGGGTTGCCAGAGGTAATGGAAATCCCAAATCTCACAGTATACTTTTCAAAGTTTTTGAGAGGATGGTGGTGGAGGGTGGATCCACGTTTTCTCCCGAGCTGGATGGAGCCTACCAGGCACTCCGACAGACGCCCTGTCCTAACGAGCCGCAACAAGGAATTATTGTGAAGTTCCATAGCATCCAGGAAAAAGAACGGGCCCAGAGATGGGCAAAGGAGCATCCTGACTATAAGTTGGAAGGCTTTATCAAGACGTTAGTATGGAGCTGACAAAGAAGCGGGCTGTGTTTAACAAGGCCAAAGCCATCTTGTATAAAAGTGGAGTCCTGATTTGGTGGTGTACCTGGTGAGGTTCAGAGTGACGTTTGATGGGAAAGCATATTTTCTCGATGCGTTGGATGAGGCGGATTCGTTTGTAAAACGCATGCGTTGGGTACAGGTTGATAGATGTTTTAGGATGTTGGGGTTGGGCATAGAATTTACAGTGCAGAAGGAGGCCATTCGGCCCATCGAGTCTGCACCAGCTCTTGGAAAGAGCACACTACCCAAGGTCAACACCTCCCCCTATCCCAATAACCCAGTAACCCCACCCAACACTACGGGCAATTTTGGACACTAAGGGCAATTTATCATGGCCAATCCACCTAACCTGCACATCTTTGGACTGTGGGAGGAAACCGGAGCACCCGGAGGAAACCCACGCACACACGGGGAGGATGTGCAGACTCCGCACAGACAGTGACCCAAGCCGGAATCGAACCTGGGACCCTGGAGCTGTGAAGCCATTGTGCTATTCACAATGCTACCGTGCTGCCCTGTGGATATGGGAGTTGTTGATGTACCTTGTTCATGTTTTTCTTTGTTCTTGTGCGGGTTGCGGGTTTCAAAAGTTGGATTTGGGTGGAGGGGGAGTTAAAGGTTATGGGGGTTTTGCTCTAAGTGCTCTAAATATTATGAGAAATATATAGCTCCCTGTTGGAGTTCCAATGCTTTAAGGGTTATTTTACACTTTGTGTCTTTTTTCTGTTAGCATTTATCTTCATTCTGGGCAGAAACTGTCCTGCTAGCTGAAGAGTTAGCTAATGGGAGCAGAGCGGTGAGGGTGACTGTGGCCCATTATATTAGTTTTGCTTTAGATAATGTGCTTAGTGTTTTTGTATTGTTTGCGGTTAGGTTTAGTGAAAGGAGGTTTTACTGTTTTTTGTTCGCCTTACTGTTCTTTACATGTATGTTTGGGAGTGGTATTTTCTGAGGATGGGGACATGGGGGGGGGGGGGGGGAGGTGTAGGGGGTAGGGGTAGTTTGCTGATGGTGACTACAGATTTTTTTCTTTGTCTTGCTAGTGGTGGCCACCTTGGGTGGGCCTGGTGCTTGTACTCTCAAAGTAATTGTTGGTTAACCCCTATTGGTGTAAATGGCTGACTCCGGATTGGGGTGTGAGGCCGCCAGTTCCTTTGGTGACCTAGAATAAAAGGGGATTGCAGTCCTTCCTGAGGCTATCAGCTCCGGTGTTGCAAGACAAGAACACAAGCTGTTATTGGAGGATATGATAGGGGAGGGGAGGGTGTCAGATATTTTTAAGGAATTAATGGAGAGGGAGGGCACCCTGGTGGTGGATACTAACCACAAGTGGGAGGAGGAGCTGGGTGGGGTGATATGGGCTGGGATGTGGGTGAAGGCCTTGTGGAGGGTGAACGCATCCTCGTTGTGTGTGAGGTTGAGCCTCATCCAGTTTAAAGTGGTACATTTGACCCACATGACAGTGGTGAGGATGAGCAGGTTCTTTGCGGGGGTGGAGGATAAGACCAAAAGACCATAAGACCATAAGACATTGGAGCAGAATTAGGCCACTCGACCGATCGAGTCAGACAAGTTCCTCATTCCAGGGATTATTCTTGTGAACCTCCTCTAGACCCTTTCCAAGGCCAGCACATCCTTCCTTAGATACAAGTCGCAAAACTGCTCACAATGCTCCAAATGGTGTCTGACAGCCTTATACAGTCTTATACAGCCTCAGAAGTACGTCCCTGGTCTTGTATTCTAGCCGTCTTGACATGAATGCGAACGTTGCATTTGCCTTCTTAACTACTGACTGAACCTGCACATCAATTATTTGCATTCATCACAATGTGCATTCAGATACCTAGCCTTTATGTTGTCTTTTACATTATTTTGTAACTTCTAGCTTTATCTTCTGGTGGACTCTTAGGTTTGTACACTTTGTTTCCTGTATGAAATTATGCAGCTTGGAAGTGAAAATCCAACTCTACTTCTATTTATAAAGCCCAGGATCCATTATACCTCCTAGATAACTTTCTCAATCTGCCCTATTACTCCCAATGGCATGTGTACATGTACTTGTGGGTCTCTGTTCCTGAACTCCTTTTATAACTGCACCCTTTGTTTTATATTACTTACCCTCATTCTTTCCACCAAAATGTATCACTTCACTCTTCTGTGCATTAAATTTCATCAGTCTCTCCCTTCTACCAGCCTGTTTATGTCCTCTTGAAGTTTATCTTCCTCACAGCTCACAATTCTTCCAAGTTTTGTGTCATCTGCAAATTTTGAAATTGTGCACTATACATCCAAAGTCATTGGGCAGGATTCTCCGACCACCCGCCGCGTCGGAGAAACGACGGGGGGTGGCGGCATTAATCCCGCCCCCCCCCTGCCGAATTCTCCGGCGCCGGAGATTTGGCGGGGTGGGATCACACCGCGCCGGTAGGCGGGCTCCCCCCGGCGATTCTCCGACCCGCGATGGGCCGAAGTCCTGCCCGTTCTATGCAGGTCCCGCTGGCATAAATTGGACTAGGTCCCTTACTGGCGGGACATGGCGGCGCGGGTGGGCTCCGGGGTCCTAGGGGGGTGCGGGCCGATCTCGCCCCGGGGGGTGCCCCCACAGTGGCCTGGCCTGCGATCGGGGCCCACCGCTCCACGGGCGGGTCTGGGCCGTGGGGACACTCTTTTCCTTCCCGCCGGCCATGTAGATCTCCACGATGTACGGCGCAAAGGTGAACCCCACCCCCCGCATGCGCGGGGATGACGTCAGCAGCCACTGACGCTCCCGCGCATGCGCACACCCGCGCCGGCCGGCGGAGTCCCTTCGGCCCCGACTGGTGCTGCGCCAAAGGCCTTCCACACCGGCCGGTGGGGCGCAAACCACTCCGGCGCCAGCCTAGCCCCTGAAGGTGCGGAGGATTCCGCACCCTTGGGGCGGCTCGACGCCAGAGTGGTTCACGCCACTCCATCCCGCCGGGACCCCCTGCCCCGTGGGTACAGGAGAATCCCGCCCATTATTATTGCATTGAGATGAACAAATATTTCATGTAATTAATAACCTGTGAATGGCTATTGATCTAATATGATTATCTGAAATGCATGTGTGTCTATTACCTTCAGCTTCATATAACTTCAATTGCTTGAATCATATTTTTGGGAGAAGTACCTTTTTGTCTGGCTGTTTGTTGCACCTTTCCAGTGAGCTGTGTTTAAGCTTGTGACAACTGACAGAGAAAGCTGAGTTACTGTGAGGCTGTGTCATGTTCTAAAACTACTATTTTATAAATCTAAAAGCATATTTGTTATTTTATGAATTGAGGAATAATGTATGTTTCTCTATTTGGCCTTTATTTGTTAGAGTAACACAGATTGCAGAATGATATGATAGACTTCTTAAAATTCTGAATGGACGGAACAGATAGCTGGAAGTCTACTGTTTTTAATAGTTGAAGGGTCAAGAATAAGAGGCTATAGATACACGAGTAAATTCACGATATTTAGAATGAGGGGTAAGAGAAACTTCTTCACATGAAGAATCTAAGGCTGTGGAATTCCCTTGCAATAGGTGGGTTAGTGGTTGTGGTAAGGACATTTCCTTGGAGTTACTGTTACTCAGGGCTGGAAATGTGGACATGCATCAATGGGTTTACATTGCACTTGGATTGGATTTGTTTTATTGTCACGTGTACGGAGGTACAGTGGAAAGTATTGTTCTGCATTTAGTCCACATAGATCATTCCATACATGAAAAAAAAACATAGGACATGCATAAATACACAATGTAAATACATAGACATGGGCAACTGGTGAGCATACAGAGTGCAGTACTACTCAGTAGAGAAGATGTGTAAAAAGACCAGATCAGTCTATAAGAGAGTCATTCAGGAGCCTGGTAAGAGCGGGGAAGAAGCCGTTTTTGAACCTATTTGTTCTCAGACTTTTGTATCTCCTGCCCGATGGAAGAAGTTTGAAGAGTGAATAGCCCGGATGGGAGGGATCTTTGATTATGCTGCCCACTTTCCCAAGGCAGCGGAAAGTGTAGACAGAATCAATGGATGGGAGATGGGTTTGCGTGATGGACTTGGCTGTATTCACGACTCTCTGCAGTTCCTTGCGGTCCTGGGCTGAGCAGTTGCCATACCAGGCTGTAAAGCAGCCAGATAGGGTGCTTTCTATAGTGCATCTGTAAAACTTGTTAAGAGTTAATGTGGACCTGCCGAGTTCCCTTAGTTTCCTGAGGAAGTATAGACCCTTTTGTGCTTTATTGGTCGTAGTATCGACGTGGGTGGACCAGGAGAGATTGTTGGTATTTGAAGCTGTCAACCATCTCCACCTCAGCACCATTGATGCAGACAGGGGTGTTTACAATACATTGCTTCCTGAAGTCAATGACCAGCTCTTTAATTTTGCTGACATTGAGGGAGATATTGTTGTCGTTACACCACTCCACCAGGTTCTCTATCTCCCTCCTGTACTCTGACTCATCGTTGTTCGAGATCCGACCCACTATGGTCGTGTCATCAGCAAACATGTAGATGGAGTTGGAGCCAGATTTTGAGACACAGTTGTGTCTGTATAGGGAGTATAGTAGGGGGCTAAGTACGCAGCCTTGCAGGGCTCTGGTTTTAAGGACTATTGTGGAGGAGGTGTTGTTGTTTATCCTTACTGATTGTGAAAAAAGCTAAGCAGTGGAGTGCGAAGAACTCCAAGTAAAGCCTGTTTTATAGTTTTAAAATGGATGTAATGTGGCCCAATTTTGGGGACAATGTCTCCTCAGCCATGTCCAACAAACATCCAAACTAAAACTGGATTGGGTCATGTTTCAGGCACCCCTGGTGGCTAGATAAAACTGGCATTAAGTTATTTACAGATGTAAACAAGGGGCCTAAGGCCTGTTGTATCCAAAGCCCCGCCCTCCACAGAATTGGGCAGCTTTGGTTATGCTCAAAACATGTGAATATGGTTCACGGGCCTCCCGTACACTGCCGACACCCATCCATCACCCCCTCAAAAAAACCTGCTCATACTGGACACCATCATGTGCGCCCAATGAACTACCTTAAACTGGATAAGGCTGAGCCTTACACATGATGAGGACACATTTACCCTCCTCAGAGCCTCCTCCCACAACCCGGCTCCATTCACACCCCTGAAGTTCCTCCTGCCATTTCCGTTTGACTTACTCTATCGGGGCTGAGTTTCTTTCAATACATAAGAAACAAACGACAGGCCAAAGTAGACATTGGGCCAATTCAAACTGATTCCGGAAGGCTAGCGATGGGAGACGAGGAAATGGCTGGAGAACTTAATAAGTACTTTGCGTCTGTCTTCACAGTGGAAGACATGAGTAATATCCCAAAAATTATAGAGGGTCAGGGGGCTGAGTTGAGTATGGTTGCCATTACAAAAGAGATGGTGCTAAAAAAGCTAAAAGGTCTTAAAATTGACAAATCTCCTGGCCCCGATGGGCTACACCCTAGAGTTCTGAGGGAGGTGGCTGAAGAAATAGCGGAAGCGTTGGTTGAGATCTTTCAAAAATCACTGGAGTCAGGGAAAGTCCCGAACGATTGGAAGATCGCTGTTGTAACCCCCTTGTTCAAGAAAGGATCAAGACAAAAGATGGAAAATTATAGGCCAATTAGCCTAACCTCGGTTGTTGGTAAAATTCTAGAATCGATCGTTAAGGATGAGATTTCTAAATTTTTGGAAGAGCAGGGTCGGATTAGAACAAGTCAACATGGATTTAGTAAGGGGAGGTCGTGCCTGACGAACCTGTTAGAATTCTTTGAGGAGGTGACAAGTAGGTTAGACCAGGGAAACCCAGTGGATGTGGTCTATCTGGATTTCCAAAAGGCCTTTGATAAGGTGCCACATAGGAGGCTGCTGAGTAAGGTGAGGGCCCATGGTGTTCGAGGTGAGCTACTGGCATGGGTTGAGGATTGGCTGTCTGACAGAAGGCAGAGAGTTGGGATAAAAGGTTCTTTTTCGGAATGGCAGCCGGTGACCAGCGGTGTCCCACAGGGTTCAGTGTTGGGGCCGCAGCTGTTCACCATATATATTAATGATCTGGATGAAGGGACTGGGGGCATTCTAGCGAAGTTTGCCGATGATACAAAGTTAGGTGGTCAGGCAGGTAGTGCTGAGGAAGTGGGGAGGCTGCAGAAGGATCTAGACAGTTTGGGAGAGTGGTGCAGGAAATGGCTGATGCAATTCAACGTGAGAAAATGTGAGGTCTTGCACTTTGGAAAAAAGAATCCAAGCATAGACTACTTTCTAAACGTTTCATAATGCCAAAGTACAAAGGGATCTGGGAGTGCTAGTCGAGGATTCCCTAAAGGTAAACATGCAGGTTGAATCTGTGATTAAGAAAGCGAATGCAATGTTGTCATTTATCTCAAGAGGGTTGGAATATAAAAGAAGCGATGTGCTACTGAGCCTTTATAAGGCTCTGGTTAGGCCCCATTTGGAGTACTGTGTCCAGTTTTGGGCCCCACATCTCAGGAAGGACATACTGGCACTGGAGCGTGTCCAGCGGAGATTCACACGGATGATCCCTGGAATGGCGGGTCTAACATATGATGAACGGCTGAGGATCCTGGGATTGTATTCATTGGAGTTTAGAAGGTTAAGGGGAGATCTAATAGAAACTTACAAGATAATACATGGCTTAGAAAGGGTGGACGCAAAGAAACTGTTTCCGTTAGGCGAGGAGACGAGGACCCGTGGGCACAGCCTTAGAATTAGAGGGGGTAAATTCAGAACAGAAATGCGGAGACATTTCTTCAGCCAGAGAGTGGTGGGCCTGTGGAATTCATTGCCGCGGAGTGCAGTGGAGGCCGGGACGCTAAATGGCTTTAAGGCAGAGATAGATAAATTCTTGATGTCGCGAGGAATTAAGGGCTACGGGGAGAATGCTGGTAGGTGGAGTTGAAATGCCCATCAGCCATGATTGAATGGCGGAGTGGACTCGATGGGCCGAATGGCCTTACTTCCACTCCTATGTCTTATGGTCTTATGGCTCCCTCCCAGTCCATTAGCTCCAGATAAATCTCGGACACCTTGCCCACCCTCATTCCTTCCCTCGATAGCAGTTTATCCTGTAATCCCAAGGGTAGCAAACTGGGATAGGATGACACCTACTGCCCCACAAAATCTCGAACATTTATGTATCTGAACCCATTCCCACTGGGCAGCTCATATTCCTCCTCCAAGTCCTCTAAGCTTGCAGAACTGCCCCCCACAGACAGGTCCCCAAACTGCTTGATCCCTGTCTATCGCCACCCCCTAAACCTTACATCCAACCCCCCCCCCCACCACCCCTGCCCCCTCCCCGGACCCCCCACCCCCGCACCCTCCCCGGTCCAAACCTGTAATTGTCACAAATTGGTGCCCACACAACCTCAAGTGCTATGGCCACTGCCCCCATACCTGCAGGGCCGCCACTACTACTGGGCTTGTGGAGTACTTGGCAGAGATTGTGTTAATCCTTGTGTCTGAATAAAGCTCGTAGTCTTGCAGTTGAAGTAGATTCTTTATTTGTATGAGTTCATTCTCTCTCCAGCACTTATACTATGTTACATCTGAGCTGCCTGTCTGTGTCCTGCTCACCAGCTGCCGTTCCTGTGAAGATCCTCTGACTTCCTGGGCGGTATTCTTCGGAAAACGATGGAGCGGGCAACTCCAGCGTGAAGGAGTGGCGTGAACCACTCCGGCGCCTCCGGAATGCTCCGCACCTTCAGGGGCTAGTCCAGCACCAGACTGGTTTGCGCCGTGCCGGCCGGCTCGGAAGGGCCTCCGCCGGCCGGCGCGAGTTGGCGCATGCGTGGGAGTGCCAGCGTGTACTGGCGCCATCCCAGTGCATGTGCAGGGGGGATTCATCGCCACGCCGGCCATCGCGGACCGTTACACCGAGGAATAGAGTGCTCCCATGGCACAGGCCAGCCCGCAGATCGGTGGGCTCCGATTGTGGGCCAGACCACCATGGGGGCACCCCCCCGAGGACCCCGAGGCCGCCCGCGGGGCCAGGTCCCGTCGGTAAGTACCTGTCGTACTATACGCCGGAGGGACCCGCCTAAAACGGGCGGCCACTCAGCCCATCGCGGGCCGGAGAATTGCCAGGGGGGCACTGCCAATAGCCCCTGACCAGCACGGCGTGATTCCCACCCCCGTCAAATCCCCGGCGCCGGAGAATTTGGCAGCTGGCGGGGGCGGGATTCACGCCGCCCCCCGGCGATTCTCCGACCGGGGGGGGGTCGGAGATTTCTGCCCCCTGTCTGTCTGTATTTATACATCTCCCATGCTCCCTCTAGTGATTGCTTAGTTGTAGTGCATCTACATTGACCCCTTGTATACACAGATATGCAGATCACCACAGAGGTGCTGTCAAGAAAGATTTTGGGACGAAGATCGGGAGGTTCTGAAAGACCAATAAGATCTGAGACAGCACCGTCATTTTCACTGTCTGCACCCGCTCCATCAGCGATATCTCACCTCTTAAAATTCCCCTTCATCTGTGTACCAACCACGCCAGATTCAACTTGTGCAGCTGCTCCCATCCCTGCGTTACCTGGATATCGAAGTATCTAAAGCCCGCCCCCACCATCTTGGACGGGAGCTCTCCCAATCTCCTATTCTGGCCCCCTGGCCTCAATCAGGAACACCTCATTCTTCCCCATGTTTAACTTGTATCCGGAAAACCAGCTAAACTCCTCCAGTTGCTTGACACTCTTAAGTGCCATTGCCAGTGGCTCTATTGCCAAGGCAAAAAGCAACAGAGAGTGGGAAAACCTGCCCTGTCCCATGCTGATGCCCGAAGTATCCCTGGCTCACCCGATTCATCGCTACCGGTGCCTCATACAACAATCAGATCCAGTCCACAAACCCCTGCCCAAACTCAAACACTTCCCACAGAAATGGCAGCCCCCACCTGCTCACACACCTTCTCATTCACTAACAACTCTACGTCCAGCCTCCACTGAGGACACCTCCCTGATCCATTTGCAAGTCCATCCAGTGCGGCAGGTGGTCTGAAACCACGATCGCCGAGTACCCGAGTTGACAAACCCTGCCAGCAGCGACTTGCCCACCACAAGAAAATCAATTCGAGAGTACACTCTGTGCACATGGGAGAAGTACGAAAACTCCTTTGCTCTGGGCCTCTCAAACCTCCATGGGTCCAGCCAGCCATACGCTTGATGAACCCCTTCAGCTCCTTCGCTAACGCTGACACGCACCCCGACCTCATGCTCGACCGGTCCAGGCCTAGTTTAATGACCGTGTTAAAGCATTCACCCCCCCCCCCCCCCCCCCCCCCCCCCATAATCATTAGTGTGTGTCCAGGCCTAGGATCTTACCCAGTACCTGCCTCATAAACTTCATTGTCCCAGTTTGGGGTTTGGGGAATAAACATTAACCCAGACCACAGGCATCCCCTCCAGCTTCCCACTCACCATCATGAATGTCCCTCCCAAATCTGCCACAATGTTCCCCACCACAAATGCCATCCGTTTATTTACCAACACTGCTACCCCCGTCGTCTTCATGTCCAACCGCAAATGAAATACTTGCCCTACCCACCCATTCCTTAACCTTGTTTCATCCCCGATCGTCAAGTGAGTTTCTTACAAAATGGCCACATCCGCCTTCAAGCTCCTCAAGTGCGCGAACACACCCGATCGCTTGTCTGGCCCATTCAGCCCTCTCATATTCCATGTGACCAACCTGGTCGGGGGCACCTGCCCCCCTCCCCTGCTGATCTACCAAATCCTTTCTTGGGCCAACCCCTGGCCCGTGTCATGTGACCCTTCAGGCCCACCTTCGGATGCCTACCGTCATCACTCCTTGTCTTGCAATGCCGCAGCAGCCACACCTTTATCAGCAGCCCCCCTCCCCCCCTCCTCTGAACAAAGCAACAAACCCATCCCCCTCTACCGTACTAACCACCTGGTCACCCCTCACTGTGCTCCTGTTAACGAGCCCGCCCAATTAGCCTGGTAATTAGCCTGGTAATCCCCTCCCAAGGCGCCTGAGCAAAGCTAGGTTTTATTATGAAAAATTTTGCAAAGCTTTTCCACGGATCCAGGAGGGGAAGGAATGTTCCCTGAGTCCACAATCGTTGGGATCTGCAACCTCACCTAACTCTTTTGCGATAAATAAGGCACTGCAATATATTCCAGCTCATGTGGCATGCTTTTCCTATCAGAACTGCATGATACAAAAAGTGGGCGGGATTCTCTGTTCTGCCAGCCACGTGTTTCTTGGTGGTGTGCCATTTGCTGGCAAGGGGATTCTCTATTCCCGCTGCCTGTCAATGAGATGCCCCTTTGAAACCACCCCAAGCCGCCAGGAAACCCTTTAGGCAGGGGTGGACTGTCAATAGGAGAAAAGAATCCCAATGGCTGGAGAATTCCTGCATTTACTTGTAAATTCCTAAGAGGCAACCCTAACAGTGTCCTGACTGGGGGCAATTTTCTGATTGGCTCAGTAAGCTTGATAGCCAATGATATACAGTATAACTACATCTAAAGGAAAAAGGCTGACTTGCATTTATATAGTGCCGTTCATGAAGTTTGGAAATCTCAAAATGCTTTAGTCAATGAAGCTCTTTTTGAAGGGTATTCACAATTGGAGAAAATATGGCAGCCCGCATCAAGCTCCCTCAAACAGAAATCTGATAATCACCAGATGATCTGATTTAATAATGTTGATTGAAGGATAAATATTGGTTATAGCACTGTGTGAATTTCCCCTACTCATCATTGAAATAGCGCAATGGGATTTTTACAGCCACCTTACAGTGTAAACAGGGCCTCGGTTTAACTTTTACTTTTAAGGGAGTGCACTCTGACAGTGCAACACTCTTTCAGTACTTGACTGGAGTGTCAGCCTAGTTTTTTTGTGCTCAAGTCTCTAGACTGGGACTTGAATCCACAAGACTTTACCAACTGAACCACAAAAGACATGCATTCCCATATTTTGATGCACATCCTCATAATAATCTTTATAGTAATCTTGATTGTCACAAGTTGGCCTACATTAACGCTGCAATGAAGTTACTGTGAAAATCTCCCAGTCGCCACACTCCAACACCTGTTCGGGAACACAGAGGGAGAATTCAGAATGTCCAATTCACCTAACAAGCATGTCTATCAGGACTTGTGGGAAGAAACCGGAGCACCCATAGGAAACCCACGCAGACATGGGGAGACCATGCAGACAGTGACCCAAGCGGGAATCGAACTTGGGGACCCTGGCGCTGTGAAGCAACAGTGCTAACCACTGTGCTACCGTGCCATCCATGGAATGATTGTGATAGAACATAGAACATAGAACAGTACAGCACAGAACAGGCCCTTCGGCCCTCGATGTTGTGCCGAACAATGCTCCCCCTACTTAACCCACGTAACCCGTATACCCGTAACCCAACAATCCCCCCCCTTAACCTTACACTACGGACAATTTAGCATGGCCAATCCACCTAACCCGCACATCTTTGGACTGTGGGAGGAAACCGGAGCACCCGGAGGAAACCCACGCACACACGGGGAGGACGTGCAGACTCCACACAGACAGTGACCCAGCCGGGAATCGAACCTGGGACCCTGGAGCTGTGAAGCATTGATGCTAACCACCATGCTACCGTGAGGCCCCAAATGGATGATGGATTGGAATTTAAAAAAAAACAATTTTGAGGTTCTGTTGCTATTCTGTGCAGGGAAAACAAGTTGTGAGTCTTATTCTGTCCTAGATTAATTAGACTAGAGACAGCTTGTCTGTGAGAATTCAGAGATAAAGTACTGGCACCTTTATACATTTGTAATGAGTGATTATGGTGCGTTTGAATTACAAGTAAATAAGTTGAATCTAATATTTGCATTATAAGACAAGTGGAGACTTGGCTTTTCAGCTGTTGAATTTCAAAGGGGAATTCTGAGGTGACGCAGAACATTTACGACATACAAACGTTTGACAAGTAAACAAGGGAAAGTATTTAAATTTTAGTGACCGCAAGCAGAGACAAAATAGGAAAATCTGAAATATTTTTATATTTGGAGAATTGGATTCAAAGAGGTGTTTGAGAACAGTGGAATCTAAGACGAAAGGAAAAAAGGATATTGCAGGGAAAGGTGAGCTGTTTGTGACTGTGGGTGAAATATCCTGAAGACCAGGGGCTGGATTCTCCTATTCTGAGGCTATGTTTCACGCCAAAACAATTGTGTAAAATGGCCTCCGATCCTCCGTTTGGCTGGAGGGCTAGCATGCCGGCAGCGTAGAGCACCTGGCTCTAGCTGCCGATACGGCCCGGAGAATTGTCGGGTCCTTGGCCTCGCATGCACACGGCGGCGTCCTGCAGCGGCTGTTCACGGACCCGGCCTGCAAAATAGTGCCCCCCTTTGGCCGGCTCGCATGCCCTGGACCACCATCCCACAGTGCCCCCAGCCCCTGATTAAGTCCCTCCTGCCCGCGTTCGGCCCTCCCTCGACTGTGGCGGTGCTGGACAGAGTCCACAGCCCCACGCCGAGTTCCCGACGGATAAGACCACATGTGACCGGTGGCGTCGGGAATTCGGTTGGTCAGGGTCGGTGCATTTGGAGGCGGGCCTCAGGCAATGGCCTGAGGCAATCGATACATGACGCAGTGTGCTCTTGGAGGTGGCGAAACATTGCGAAAGCGGCACCGTCCCCGATTCGATCGAGAACTTTGATTCTCCGGCCGATCGCCGAACGCGAGTTTGGCATCGCAACCGGAGAATTCAGCCCCAGATCTACGTGGTGAGAAGGTGTAAAAGTTTTTAATTTGAAGCAGTTACTTAGTTTTAAGCCAGAAAAGTATTTGCATTACAGAAAGCTGTTTGGTTCTGAACCTTCTTTTTGGATTTCCACATCTGAGTGGAAATGTTTGAAGAGTCATGTGATTTATCTTTACTGGGTAATATTACTGCATTATTATGGTTAAAACTCTTTGCATGAACAATCTGCTTAGCTTGAGTCCGACGTCCTCTCCCTCT
Organism: Scyliorhinus canicula; assembly: GCF_902713615.1. Taxonomy (NCBI): domain Eukaryota; kingdom Metazoa; phylum Chordata; class Chondrichthyes; order Carcharhiniformes; family Scyliorhinidae; genus Scyliorhinus; species Scyliorhinus canicula. Next base: position 40,830,555 of record NC_052159.1, read on the forward strand.
TCATCTTCTTCAGTGTTCTCAGGGAAGAACCAATTCTAGTATATTCATATTGAAATATGTTGGGCGGGATTCTCTGTCCCACCCCGCCAGATTTCTGGTTCAGCACGCCGTCGGGATTCTCCGTTTTGCCGGCTGGTAAATGGGGTTTCCCATTGTGGGGCAGCCCCACACCATCGGGAAACCTCAGGATAGAACATAGAACATAGAACATTACAGCGCAGTACAGGCCCTTCGGCCCTCGATGTTGCGCCGTCCTGTGAAACCCCTCAAAAGTCCCTCTACGCTATTCCCTTATCGTCCATATGTCTATCCAATGACCATTTGAATGCGTTTAGTGTTGGCGAGTCCACTACTGTTGCAGGCAGGGCATTCCATGCCCTTACTACTCTCTGAGTAAAGAACCTGGCTCTGACATCTGTCCTATATCTATCTCCCCTCAATTTAAAGCTATGTCCCCTCGTGCCGGACATCACCATCCGAGGAAAAAGGCTCTCAATGTCCACCCTATTCAATCCTTTGATCATCTTGTATGCCTCAATTAACTCACCTCTTAACCTTCTTCTCTCTAACAAAAACAGCCTCAAGTCCTTCAGCCTTTCCTCATATGATCTTCCCTCCATACCAGGCAACATCCTTGTAAATATCCTCTGTACCCTTTCCAATGCTTCCACATCCTTCCTATAATGTGGCAACCAGAACTGCACGCAATACTCCAAATGCGGCCGCACCAGAGTTTTGTACAACTGCAACATGACCTCATGGCTCCGAAACTCAATTCCTCTACCAATAAAAGCTAACACACCGTACGCCTTCGTAACAACCCTCTCAACCTGGGTGGCAACTTTCAGGGATCTATGGACATGGACACCGAGATCGCTTGGTCGTCCACACTACTAAGAATCTTACCATTAGCCCAGTACTCTGTCTTCCTGTTATTCCTTCCAAAATGAATCACCTCACATTTTTCTGCATTAAACTCCATTTGCCACCTGTCAGCATAGCTCTGCAGTTTATTTATGTCCCTCTGTAACTTGTAACGTCCTTCTGCACTGTCCACAACTCCACCGACTTTAGTGTCATCTGCACATTTACTCACCCATCCTTCTACGCCCTCCTCCAGGTCATTTATAAAAATGACAAACAGCAGCGGCCCCAAAACAGATCCTTGTGGTACACCACTAGTAACTGGACACCAGTCAGAACATTTCCCATCAACCACCACCCTTTGTCTTCTATCAGCTAGCCAATTTCTGATCCAAACTGCTAAATCATCCTGAATCCCATGCCTCTGTATTTTCTGCAATAGCCTACCATGGGGAACCTTATCAAACGCTTTACTGAAATCCATATACACCACATCAACTGCTTTACCCTCATCCACCTGTTTGGTCACCTTCTCGAAGAACTCAATGAGGTTTGTGAGGCACGACCTACCCTTCACAAAACCATGTTGACTATCTCTAATCAAATTATTCCTTTCCAGATGATTATACATCCTATCTCTTATAAACCTTTCCAAGACTTTTCCCACAACAGAAGTAAGGCTCACTGGTCTATAGTTACTGGGGTTATCTCTACTCCCCTTCTTGAACAAGGGGGACAACATTTGCTATCCTCCAGTCTTCTGGCACTATTCCTGTAGACAAAGATGACTTAAAGATCAAAGCCAAAATCTCCCCGTGTCTGTGTGGGTTTCACCCCCACAACCCAAAGATGTGCAGGGTAGGTGGATTGGCCACACTAAATTGCCCCTTAATTGGAAAAAATAATTGGCAACTCTAAATTTAAAAAAAAAATCAAAGCCAAAGGCTCAGCAATCTCCTCCCTAGTTTCCCAGAGAATCCTAGGATAGATCCCTTCCGGCCCAGGGGATTTATCTATTTTCACACTTTCCAGAAGCGCTAACATCTCCTCCTTATGAACCTCAAGCCCTTCTAGTCTAGTAGCCTGTATCTCAATATTCTCCTCGACAACTTTGTCTTTTTCCTGTGTGAATACAGACAAAAAATACTCATTTAGCACCTCTCCTATCTCCTCGGACTCCACGCACAACTTCCCACTACTGTCCTTGACTGGCCCTACTCTTACCTTAGTCATTCTTTTATTCCTGACATATCTATACAAAGCTTTAGGGTTATCCTTGATCCTACCTGCCAAAGACTTCTCATGTCTTCCCTAGCTAACTTGTAACTCTCAAGCGCCCTAACTGAACCTTCATGTCTCATCTTTACATAAGCCTCCTTCTTCCTCTTGACAAGTGTTTCAACTGCTTTAGTAACCCACGGTTCCCTCGCTCGACCACTTCCTTCCTAACAGGTATATACTTATCAAGGACACGCAGTAGCTGTTCCTTGAACATGCTCCACATTTCCACTGTGCCCATCCCCTGCAGTTTTCCTCTCCAGCCGATGCATACTAAGTCTTGTCTCATCGCATCATAATTGCCTTTCCCCCAGCTATAACTCTTGCCCTGCGGTATATACCTATCCCTTTCCATCGCTAAAGTAAACGTAATCTAATTGTGGTCACTATCACCAAAGTGCTCACCTACCTCCAAATCTAACACCTGTCCTGGTTCATTACCCAGTACCAAATCTAATACGGCCTCGCCTCTCGTTGGCCTATCTACATACTGCATCAGGAAACCCTCCTGCACACATTGGACAAAAACGGACCCATCTAAAGTACTCGAACTATAGCGTTTCCAGTCAATATTTGGAAAGTTAAAGTCCCCCATCACAACTACCCTGTTACGTTCGCTCCTATCCAGAATCATCTTTGCAATCCTTTCCTCTACATCTCTGGAACTTTTCGGAGGTCTATAGAAAACTCCTAACAGGGTGACCTCTCCTTTCCTGTTTCTAATCTCAGCCCATACTACCTCAGTATTCGAGTCCTCCTCAAATGTCCTCACAGCCACCGTAATACTGTCCTTAACTAACAATGCCACCCCTCCCCCTCTCTTACCACCTTCCCTGAACTTACTGAAATATCTAAACCCCGGCACCTGCAACAACCATTCCTCGCCCTGCTCTATCCATGTCTCCGAAATGGCCACAACATCGAAGTCCCAGGTACTAACCCATGCCTCAAGCTCACCCACCTTATTCCGGATGCTCCTGGCATTGACGTAGACGCACTTTAAACCACCTTCCTTCCTGCCGGTACACTCCTGCAACTTTGAAACCTTACTCATGACCTCACTACTCTAAGCTTATTGTGTACTGGAGCTACAATTCAGGTTCCCAATCCCCTGCTGAACTAGTTTAAACCCTCCCGAAGAGCATTAGCAAACCTCCCCCCCAGGATATTAGTACCCTTCTGACCCAGGTGTAGGCCATCCCGTTTGTAGAGGTCCCACCTACCCCAGAATGAGCCCCAATTGTCCAGGAATCTGAAACCTTCCCTCCTGCACCATCCCTGCAGCCACGTGTTCAACTGCTCTCTCTCCCTATTCCTCGACTCGCTAGCACGTGGCACGGGTAACAACCCAGAGATAATAACTCTGTTTCTCCTGGATCTAAGTTTCCACCCTAGCTCCCTGAATTCCTGCCTTACATCCCCATCCCTTTTCCTACCTATGTCGTTGGTACCTATGTGGACCACGACTTGGGGCTGCTCCCCCTCCTCCTTAAGGATCCCGAAAACACGATCTGAGACATCGCGGACCCTGGCACCTGGGAGGCAACACACCAACCGCGTGTTTCTCTCGTTCCCACAGAATCTCCTGTCTATCCCCCTAACTATGGAGTCTCCAATGACTAATGTTCTTCTCCTCTCCCACCTTCCCTTCTGAGCAACAGGGACAGACTCTGTGCCAGAGACCTGTACCCCATGGCTGACCCCTGGTAAGTCCCGTCCCCCCCCCCCCCCCCCCCCCCCCCCCCCCAACAGTATCCAAAGTGGTATACCTGTTACTAAGGGGAATGACCACAGGGGATCCCTGTACTGACTGCTTCCCCCCAGCCCCTCTCACCGTCACCCATCTATCTTTATTCTTTGGCGTATCTACCTCCCTGAAGCTTCTTTCTATGACCACCTCTGCCTCCCGAATGATCCGGGATGCCGGCAAAACGGAGAATCCCGACGGCAGAGAATTCAGCTCGTTATTTCTGTGGAGATGAAATGATTAGTTGAAGAAATAAAAGCAGGCCCTTGAGCTAATACTGGAGAACTGTGTCGTGTACTAAATGGAAATTGTTTGGAATCTTGTATTTCCATTCAAGGTAGGCCCCAGGGCTGCATGTTCCCTGCCATGATAACTACCAGCTCAGCACAAGACATTCAATTGTATCCCTCAAAATACAAACTAATAAATGCTACGTTTGTGGAATTCTGTTGGCTTTCATTCTAATAAGTAGAAAGATTTGATTTCTCTGTCAGGATAATGAATGGTTGATAGCTTATATCCTCACACATTAAAATTTTGAAGACGGATATTGATGATATTGGTGTTTCAGGAACATTTCAAAGAAACTTCTAGACTTCTGAACCCACACAACCCAGCTGTTGGCATTGGTCCTCGAAATGAAAAATGAAGGAATAACCATTTCTTTGTACTTTATTCACTGAGATATTGCAAGCAGCTTCTGGTCTTTTCTTCTGGGAATTTGGCAGAGATTAGAGAACATCCTCCTTTTAACTCTAACAGCGGCAACTTTTTTCATTTTTTTAACCACCATCTGCAAGTTAAGAAACAATATCCCTTTTTGTTTTGGCTCTTCTGAAGAAATAAGAAAATTGTTACCGTTCCCACCATCATAGCTGATCTCAGAGAGGATTCTTCCAGCTTTTTGGTGAATATAAGATAAATAGTAAAAATTTATATCAGTCAGGTTTACTGAAATGCAGTCTGTTAATATCATTACAAAAATTAATTAGAAAAATATGTGAAAAGAGGATTGTTGCTGGATGAACCTATTCGCTCAGTTATTTCTGGCATATATTTCATCACCTGTAAAAAGTGTACATTTTATATCAAATAAGTAGGCCAATTAAGTAGTGTGAATTAATAATCAGGGTGGGGTGGGTTGCTAGGCACAGACAATGAAGGAGACTAGACATAAGTAGATTAATAATTGAAGCTACTTAATGTAGGCTACATGTACATCAAACATTAATAAACAGAGCAACATATGCAGATTAATAATAGAGAAAGATTACTAGGGAATCTAATGAAGCTAAAGACTGACACTTCCCCTGGACCTGACGACCTGCATCCCAGGGTCTTAAAAGAAGTGGCTACAGAGATAATGGACACATTGTGAAAATTTGGGCCTGTTAGTCTCTGTAGTCCCAGAAAGGTGTTGAGAATGTCAGGTTATAAATAGTTGTCCTTTCAACTGTCCATTTAGTTCCAAAATGAAAGAGAGTTAGACTCTCAAGGATAGTTAATTAGCATTTCTACCTTGATACATGTTGCCATGGGGAAGGACGCAGAGGAAACATTGATTTGCTAGAAAATCACTGAATATCACAAACAGATTTTTTAGTGTGCCTGGATCTGGGAGAGAGGGTGCAGCGAGAGGACCAAAAGTCTGGAATGTTTGTCATGCAGAAATGCAGGTGAAAGATTGCACTTGGATTGAAAATACTAAATTTATGCAGGGTTTCAAGAGTTTGGAAGAGTTGCCTAGCTTGGGCTAGAGGCAGAGTCTTGGCAAAAGAAAACTTAACTGTGAAAAACACTTGTCAGATTGCAAATTACCTGGCAATGCCCGCTGCTGGTTAATTGTGGTGGGGGCAGGGCCAGGCAAACAGGTAGCAGGAATGCGGCCTGCTGGATTTAACAAGTCTACCCACCCCCAACTCCCACCTTTAAATTTGTCGGTGGGAGATGTAAAACCAATTCATTAATTCTCACTTTAAACACAAGGGCCGGGATTCTCCCCTACCTGGGGCAGGGCGGTGGGGCCCCGGCGTGTTGGAGTGGCGTGAACCACTCTGGCGTCGGGCCGCCCCAAATGTGTGGAAGTCTCCGCACCTTTAGGGGCCAAGCCCTCACATTGAGGAGCTAGGCCCGCGCCGGAGTGGTTCCCGCTCCATCGGCTGGTGTGAACGGCTTTTGGAGCCACGCCAGCCGGGGCCGAAAGGACTTCACCGGCCGGCGTAAGTCCGCGCATGCGCCGGAGCGTCAGCGGCTGCTGACGTCATACCGGCGCATGCGCAGAGGAGGGGGTCTCCGATCGCGGGCCAGGCCACAGTGGGGGCACCCCCTGGGGTCAGATCGCCCCATGTCCCCCCCAGGACCCCGGCGCCCGCCCGCGCCGCCAATCCCGCCGGTAAGGTAGGTGGTTTAATCCATGCCAGCGGGAGAGGCTTGTCAGCGGCGGGACTTCGGCCCATCGCAGGCCGGAGAATCGCTGCGGGGGGCCCGCCGACTGGCGCAACGCGATTCCTGACCCCACCAAACCTCGGGTGGCAGAGAATTCGGGACACGGCAGAGGTGGGATCGACGCCGGCCCCGGGCAATACCCGACCCGGCGGGGGGTCGGAGAATCCCGCCCATGGTGATGCTGGAATTTTCATAGGGTTTTGCCATTCTTGCAGAACCTGATGTAGGAGGAGAGTGCAACACTGTGGAAAGTCAGCAAGCTGCAAATCTCACAGCTTTTCATACCCAAGAAAATAAAACATCTTAAAACAAATCTTTTCCAGATCATTTGGGGGGATTCTCCATGGTAAAATATTAAAACAACATAATGACAGTAGTTCTTTGAGGTTTTTTCTTGCAAATATGTGCTTTTGCAAATTTTATCACAAGTCAATCAATTGCAGAGGCCCCCAACATGGCATAATATAAATTTTCACACTTACACAGTGCAGGAAAGTAAAGAGCCAAAATGATTGCTCTGTAGGTTGTAAATGATCTGGTTTCTCGGCAATGTTTTTGAATGCCCACCTAAATTTCCACATTACAAAAGGAGTTTCTATAATCATTTCATTGGTACATATTATTGAAGTAAGAAGTCTTACAACACCAGGTTAAAGTCCAACAGGATGTTTTTAATCACTAGCTCTCGGTGCACAGCTCCTTCCTCAGGTGAATGAAGAGGTACTAGGCTTGGCTATAAGTATCTGCTCGGCGATTCTGCATTGTCGCGCATCCTGAAGGCCGCCTTGGGGAACGCTTACCCGAAGATCAGAGGCTGAATGCCCTTGACTGCTGAAGTGTTCCCCGACTGGAAAGGAACATTCCTGCCTGGCGATTGTCGCGCGATGTCCGTTCATCCGTTGTCGCAGCATATTATTAAACACTTTGACCTCTTCTGCCGAATAGGAACTGGAACTCGGTTCTCACCCTGTCCACCTGCACATGCACTGTTTCAACCACCATTGGTGTCACTGTAGTGTGTTCACTGCCGACCATCTACTTTTCGAAACCGCCCATTCCCTTCACCTCTCCCACCTGCTAACCATTTCCTGCTGTCTGTTTTGTTTCTTCCCACTCCTTGCCACTGGTTCCTCGCTGTCTGTTCTGCCAGTTTCCATTCCTTTTTTTAAAAATTTAGAGTACCCAATTATTTTTTCCAATTAAGGGGCAATTTAACGTAGCCAATCCACCTAACCTGCACATCTTTGGGTTGTGGGGGCGAAACCCACACAGACACGGGGAGAATGTGCAAACTCCTCACAGACAGTGACCCAGGGCCGGGATTCGAACCCAGGTCCTCAGCACCGTAGGCAGCAATGCTAACCACTGTGCCACCGTGCTGCCCTCATTCCTTCTGACTTCTCACTTCCTACTCCCCACTGTCTTTTTCATCACTCCCTCCCACTTCCCACTCCCCATGGTCCATTGCATCACTCCCCACTCCCTTCCAATGCATGCTCCCCACTATTCTGCTGTTTCGTGCTCTCTCCCACGCCCCTCCATTTATTCTGCCACATCCCGCTCCATCAATTCACGCTCTCTCCCACCATCCGCTCCTGGGGCGAGATTCTCTCAGCCTTGCGTCGGGCTGTAGAATCCCCGCGAACGGGCTATGCCACCCCAATGCCGGCACACAATTCTCCGCAGTGTGGCGAATCGGCGCCAGTGGCGCCAGCGTGGTTGGTGTGGCGCCGGTCATGGGCTGCTCTACGTGGCTGACCGGCCGATTCTCCAGCCCGGATGGGCCGAGTGGCCGTTGGATAAGAACCGAGTCTGGCCAGTGCCGTTCTAACCTGCTCTGGGCTGGCGGGACCTCGGCTTGTAAGATTCGGGTGGCGGGGGGGGGGGGGGGGGCCTCCGATGTGGCCTGGCCCGCGATCGGGACCCACCGATCAGCGGGCTGGCCTCTGTTGCTGGCGGCCTCCTTTCCTATGCGCCAGCCCCTTTAGTCCTACGCCATGTTGCGCGGGACCAGCACGTTGAAGGAGACCACTGCGCATGTCCTCATTGGCGCTGGCACAACTGTGCATGTGCGGTGTGAACCGCTCCAGCGCCGTGATGGCCCCCTGTGGGAGCCAGAATTAGAAGCGAGAGCGGCCCGTTCACGCCGTCGTAAAACACGGCAGCGTTTACGACGGCGTAGACACTCTACCGCGGGATTGGAGAATCCCGCCCCTGATGTCCATTATGCTGCTCACTCCTTTTTCTTGTTCCCTCCTGCTCCATTTGTTAATCCCTTTAAGCACAGCGGCAAAGGGAATGGCAAAAAAAGGAGTTTGGGAGGCCGATCAACCAGGTGGAAAGAAGCGGTAAAGAGAACGGGGGAAGTCAGGGTTGTGGGAGGGAGGGGGGGGGGGGGAGAGGAAGTGCTGAAGAGAGTAGGGTAAGTGGGTGTTATAACCTGCCTGTTTACCATTGGCTGGGGACTAATGACAATCCCACAATCCTATGGGATATGAGCTTCCCCAATGAGGGGGGCGGAGAAATCATTAGCAGACTCCCTGCATAAAAAGAGCTGGCCAGTTTGGAACCAGCAGAGCGGAGGGAGCAGCCAGGGAAGTTGCTGCTGCTGCTGTATATATATGTTATTGTAAATAAATGTTATTTCTTTGTGTCCTGAAAACTCGTGCTGGATTCTTCGTGACCCTCACAAAACTGGCGACGAGGATGGGATAGTCAGGGCGCATTTGCATGCAGATTTTGCCAGCCCTTTTCAAGGATCCATGTTCCTGCTATTAATCGACGCCCAGTCTAAATGGCTAGAGGTGCATAAGATGGGAGGCACAACGTCCTACGCAACAATCAAGAAGATGCGTTTGTCTTTCAGTACGCATGGCCTCCCCAAGGCGCTGGTCACGGACAACGGCACTCCGTTCACAAGTGAAGAGTTTGCGAGGTACATGAAAATGAACGGCATACGCCATATCCGCACTGCCCTTTACCACCCAGCTTCAAATGGGTTGGCAGAGCGCGCAGTGCAGACATTCAAACGAGGCCTAAAGAAGCAGTCTTCCAGGTCGATGGACACGAGACTGGCTCGGTTTTTGTTTTCATATAGGACCACCCCCCATGCGGTGACTGGGGTAGCTCCCGCAGAACTCCTAATGGGCTGGAGACTTCGCGCCCGCCTTAGCATGGTTTTCCCGGACATTGGCGCAAAAGTACGCTGCACACAAAAACGGCAGGGACATGGTTTTTCTCGGCATCGGCCGATTCGGCAGTTTACGCCCGGTGACCCAGTGTTCGTTCGGAATTTTGCTGGTGGTGCCCAGTGGGTCCCTGGCGTAATCTTTTGCCAAACGGGCCCTATCTCTTACCAGGTGCAAGCCCAGGGTCGTCTCCAGCGCAAACATGTAGACCATGTTCGGTCCAGAAGACTATCCCTTCCAAAGATTTCCCGCCTCAGGAGCACATTTCTATAGCCACAGAGACCAGACAGAATGGAAAGTATTCCTCACAATCTTCCTCTGGTGCCTCACTCAAAGCCTGCGCAGGTCGTGACAGAAAGACGCCGAGATGACGGAGGCAGCAGACTCTGACTCCGAGATGGAGACACAAGACACCTCAGAGGGGGAATCCTCGGGCCCACGGGCCGTGGATGTACACGGCCGTACAACCATTGCGCCGTTCATCACGGAAGCGCGGTCTCCATCTCGTTACACGCCGCCCGATCCAGCGCTTTGTGCAAATGGTGTCCGGCCTGCGGCAAAACGAGTCCGACGCCCTCCTTCGCCAGGGTCTTTGGTGGATTCCTTGGATTTTGGGGGGGAGGGATGTTATAATCTGCCTGTTTACCATTGGCTGGGGACTAATGACAATCCCATAATCCTATGGGAGTATGAGCTTCCCCAATGAGGGGGGGCGGAGAAATCATTAGCAGACTCCCTGCATAAAAAGAGCTGGCCAGTTTGGAACCAGCAGAGAGAGAGGAGTGAGCAGCCAGGGAAGTTGCTGCTGCTGCTGCTGCTGCTGCTGCTGCTGCTGCTGCTGCTGCTGCTGCTGCTGCTGCTGCTGCTGCTGCTGCTGCTGTATATATATATGTTATTGTAAATAAATGTTATTTCTTTGTATCCTGAAAACTCGTGCTGGATTCTTCGTGGCCCTCACAAAAGTGGGGAAAAGAGCAGTGGAAAAAGAGAGGGGGGAAGCAGCAGAAAAACAGGCTAAAGCAACGAAGAGAGTGGAAGGAAGCAGCAGAGGAAAGGCGAAGGGATCAGGGGAAGCGGTAAAGGGAATGCGAGAAACAGCAAGGAATACAGCGGGAAGCAGGAGGCGGTAGGAGTTGGGAGGGAGCAGCAAAGAAAGCAGGTGAAGCAGAAGGGAGAGGGAAACAGGAGAGAGTTAGAACAGGCTGTGTGTTCTTTTCTTTTTTTTTAGGTCTCCGCCAACTTTGAGGCACTGATGCTACATGTGTGGGAACTGCACCCTCTGTACTTGCTGCATCAGCAAATGCAACCATTGTTGAATTTACCAGACTGGCTTCAGGTATTGCAGCTTCTGGCAACATTTCTTGCATTGGTGGAATATTGACTATTTGGGCCCAAACATTAATGTCATGGAATTCCGTGTTGATTATATTTACAAACACTTGACAACCACTTCACCATCTGATGAAAGAATTAAAGGAAGAGCTGTCTAAATGAGAACAAAAAGCACCTGAATGTTTAAAATAGCTGTTAGAGTTTTAACTGTGTACTTAATTTGTATCAAAGAATTAGCTAAAATCTGACCTTTATGTTGACTTTTAAGAGAATCAACCTTACAGTAATTAAAAAACAGTCAGCTAAGGCAGATAACTGTTATGACCTGGAATGCACAGGCTGAGAGAATGGTGGAAACAGATTTGACAGTAACTTTTAAACAGGCATTGGGTAAATACTTGAAATGGGACTAATTGAATAGCACTTTCAAAGAGCTGGCACAGGCACGATGGGCTGAATAGTTTCCTTTGCAGTGAAATTCTTTGAGTGGTATTTGATGGAGATGATGGAGGTCTTGCATCGAGGCTTTCCTCGTTTAGGGAGTGCCACATTAGGCCCTTACTGAATGATGGCAGTCCATCCCCAGATCAAAGACCTCAGTGAAGAAGTCCCGTCCACCGAGCGTTGCCAGCCAATCAGACACTGGCAGCTCTATTGCACGATAGCTCCACTGGGGAAGTAGTGACTGCTGCCGGTGCAACATCCATCTGAGGCCGAGGAACATTGTTGGACCAGGCCGCAAAAGAGGGGCCACAAGATCATGGGGTGGAGGCATCAGCAGCAAGGACAGGATGGTGGATCTCAGTGGACTCCTCCTCCCCTTCCTGATGCTGAGTTCATCAATCAGGCTTTGGTGCCTTTGAACGAGAGACTCCTCCCGGGAGTTCATAAGCAATCACACATGGATTTACTCATACAGCTCTCCACATGGCAAGTCCTTGCCACAAGGTTAATATCAGTTGGGGTGTGATGAGCCCTGACTAAATACCCCTGGACTAAATGTCCCCGCCACTAAACTCGTCATGGGGGAAGGCATTAAATTCAACCCTGTGATTCCATGATTTTACATGCACAAACTGTCCTTGAGTATTTTTCTGCAGAGTGTTTCCAAATTGATAGTGGAGGTGGAGCAGAGAGGCAGGGCAATTTACCCTGAAGTAGGACCTGAATATTAGCATTTTGACAGTATTATACAATAAACATGTTATGATGCAAACACCTAAGTATCTCTTAAGAAGTTGTTTTGTCATTGTTGTAATTCATGTATGATTGGCTTTTATTGAATAACTTTAGGTGGGACAATTCCAACAAAAACCTATGGCAGCACGGTAGCATGGTGGTTAGCATAAATGCTTCACAGCTCCAGGATCCCAGGTTCGATTCCCGGTTGGGTCACTGTCTGTGCGGAGTCTGCACGTCCTCCCCGTGTGTGTGTGGGTTTCCTCCGGGTGCTCCGGTTTCCTCCCACAGTCCAAAGATGTGCGGGTTAGGTGGATTGGCCATGCTAAATTGCCCGTAGTGTCCTAAAAAGTAAGGTTAAGGGGGGAGTTGTTGGGTTACGGGTATAGGGTGGATACGTGGGTTTGAGTAGGGTGATCATGGCTCGGCACAACATCGAGGGCCGAAGGGCCTGTTCTGTGCTGTACTGTTCTATGTTCTATGTTCTATTACATTTCAAATATTTTACAGATATATTGAAAACTACAATAGCATTTTGCTGACCCCCTTCCCTGAAGATATATTCGACCAATTAAGGATATTTTTTGTTTAAAAAATCAACCCTATGTGACGTCACCAATATTTTATTGCATGCAAAATGCAAAATCACACAAAAATGAAATTCCAACAAAGAAAGTCTGATGTTTTTTATATTTTATAAAGATGGTTGAATATAGTTTCCTCCATTTGCTCTTAATCATAGATCATTGCAAGTATAAAACAAGTTTCTATGTTATTTCCTGATTCTGACAGTTTCACTAAGATTAGTGAACGGGAGAAAAACCCGCAGGAATATCTATTTTTGCACAAAATGTAACCTTTCGGGTCATTATGTATTTCATTTTTGTTAATCTTTCTGAACAAGAATGGCCAAAACCTAATGTTTTTTGATTTTTCCCATATGCCTCAAAAATGCGATCACAAATCAGCAGAAGTTCTATATTTGGATCATTTGAGAGCTACCAGGAGCTTCAGCCTTGACCTGAATCATGGATCTCTTCATCTATATCACATTCCAGAATTCTCAGAAAATATTACTGATGACTCCAACACTCCGCATCAAGCCCCACAATAAATGTACAAGTGAATTTAGGGACAAAGAATTATTATTGTAGCTGGCATTTTTCAAAAGGTTTGTTGCAGGGGAAATCAGTTAGAACTTGGATATGAGGTAAATGGCTGTGCCTCCAGACATAAGTGATCATGCAACATATCTGTCTGGGAGTGTATTTACTCAATCTCTTGCTGGAATTGAACACAAGGAAATTCTCTGCTTGTTTTTAGTCTCTTTATTCAAGCTATATTGACAGCTGTGCATTCTCTTTCCAAACCCCATTGCTTGAACCTTTGCTTTAAGCAGTTTTTTTTTCTTGTGTGGCTTCTCAGTCAATACCCTTGGTTTATACAGCTGGAACGCATCTTTGGATTGCTTGTTTAGACTGAATTATGGTACTGTTATCATCAGTAAAATATTCTTATTTATATCTATACTTCAGCTGTCATGAGAAAGATACCAAACTATGGGGTCCATTAGTTTAAGCAAGGCGGAACATTAATCTACAAAGTAGTGTAAAGTTCAAGTTTTGACCGCAACTGTTAATTGAACTCATCTGCTTTTACTCAGTATCAGTGTGTATTTGGTGTGCACATCTGGGCTGCCGTGATGTTTTGTCTCAACTTGGCTGTATTGTGTAGTGTCTTTTATTTCTAAAACTAGAGGATGTTATCATGAGCATGACTACAAATTCTGGCTATGAAAGGATATCGTCTGCTGTTTGGTTGTTGGTTGTTTGGGTAAAGTCTATTCTGTACCAATCACCTTAGGAGAAGATTTTCTCTCTTTGTTAGTTATGGCAAAATTGCAAGTGTCAGCTTATATATTGGTGCCAATTTTAACTCTCATTACCTGCCAGAAACTAGACCCTAGCGGGTAGTTAAATGGGTAAGACCATAAGACATGGCAGCAGAATTAGACCACTCGATGCATTGAGTCTGCTCCTCCATTCAATCATGGCTGATATTTTTCTCATCTTCATTCTCCTAACTTCTCTCCATAACCCCTGATCTCTTATTAATCAAGAACCTATCTATCTCTGTCTTAAAGACATTCAGTGATTTGGCCTCCACAGCCTTCTGCAGCAAAGAGTTCCACAGATTCACCACCCTCCGGCTGAAGAAATTCCTCCTCATCTCAGTTTTTAAAGGATCGTCCCTTTAGTCTGAGATTGTGTCTTCTGGTAGCTAAAATTAAATCAGTCATTTACCCTACTTCTCCCCCATAAATTCTCTACCTTCCTGCCATTGTGTTGTTAACCTGTTCTTTCAGCAGAAGAATGGGACACCCACAGGAAGGCAATGACGTCCTTCTTTAAATATGCATATTGGTTCTGATTATAGTATATCATCGGAATCTCGCCTGAAATTTTAATTGGAGTACTGGGCGTGAAGAGTAATGATGGCTTTTCCATTAGGCAACAACAGCCCAGAGGGGATTGCAATTCAGAGGAGGTACAGCAGGTAAGTTTTAAAAATGTTAATTTTAGAAGACTTGGGGCTGTCTTGCACCAAGCTCCCTCCCCTACCCATTATGGCCTTCAGTGCCCCTGCTCCAGATCACATCTACATTCCCACCATCTAGATGATCTTTAGAGCTCTTCCCACATCAGCTAACAGCAGGGAAAGCAACCAGGTTTTGGTTATGAGGACAGTGATTGTAAGGGTTGTGGGAACTATTGGTGTATCGGGGAGAGGAGAGATAATTCAGCTGAAACACTCTTGATTTTGCTGTTTAAGTGCTCTGGCAGTTGGATGGACCGTGGTTGATGCTGTACTCATTCTCTCTAGCTGCTCACCCTGCTACTCTTCTATGCATTTCTGTCCAGGTGGGTGCCAGGGCTGGTCCTGCTATGTAATAAAATTGAGCATCATACAATAAGAAATGTGGAAGCCTGTTCAGGGCTGTCTGGTAGAACATTCCAGGCAGCAGAAACATTGTTGGAGCACATTGATGGTGTGTTCAATGAGAATTCCTGTGACAGCATAGCTTTCAGTATAGGGACTCTGCATCTATGTGTGGGTACTTAATAGGGGGTCACGAGTTATGTCTGGATCATCACCAAGCAGCCAGCTTTGACCTGATGGTCTGGATAAAAAGGAGGTTGCTCAGAGGACTGGCTGAGGATTTTTGTCTTTATTCTTTCATGGGATTGTGAGCATCACCGGCAAGGCCCACATTTGTTGCCCATCCCTAATTAAGGGCAGCACGGTAGCATGGTGGTTAGCATAAATGCTTCACAGCTCCAGGGTCCCAGGTTCGGTTCCCGGCTGGGTCACTGTCTGTGCGGAGTCTGCACGTCCTCCCCGTGTGTGCGTGGGTTTCCTCCGGGTGCTCCGGTTTCCTCCCACAGTCCAAAGATGTGCGGGTTAGGTGGATTGGCCATGCTAAATTGCCCGTAGTGTCCTAAAAAAGTAAGGTTGGGGGGGGGGGGGGGGGGGGGGGGTTGTTGGGTTACGGGTTTAGGGTGGATACGTGGGTTTGAGTAGGGTGATCATTGCTCGGCACAATCAAGGGCTGAAGGGCCTGTTCTGTGCTGTACTGTTCTATGTTCTATGTTCTACCCTACAGTTAAGTGGTTCGCTGGACCATTTCGGAGGGCAGTTAAGAGTCAACTACATTGTTGTGGATAAGGGGTCACATGTAAGTCAGACTGGGTAAGGGTGGCAGATTTTCTTCTCTAAATGACATTCGTGAACCAAATGGGTTTTTAGAACAATCAATCATAGTTTCATGGTCACCATTTCTGAGACTAGCTTTATACTCCAGACTTATTAATTATAGTTACATTCTCCCAGCTGGTGGTATTTGAACTCATGTTGCCAGACCATTAGACTAGACCTTTGGATTACGTGTCCAGCGAAATTGCTACTACAACAATGTCTTGCTTGGATCAAGGAATCATGGCTGCAACCAGGCTATTGGGCAGGAATGGTATGATGAGATTGAAAACCAGCCGCACACTGAGGGTGTGGTATCCCTTTCTGCTGAGAAGAACGCCAGGTTGGGCAATGTGAATGCAGAATATGATCACTTACCCAGCAGGGAAGCCAGTTTACTGTTCTCTCATCCTAATTTGCTTGATCCATGGAACGGCAGACGTGGGTGTTCCTTCTGAAGTAGAGGCTATAGCTCATGATAGAGACTATAGTTCACACAGAGTAAACAGCAAACAGTCAAATGCCATTGCTGCGTGGAACAATGCAGTGGCATGAAATCTCAGGGCCATGGTGACCTTGGCAGCAATAAGCAATCCAGTCTGTGTCCTGGTTTGGAGCTCCAGCTGCAGCCATGGCAGGTGACCAAGTTCCTCGGTGAAGCACCTGACACATTGTTATTTGGCCAGGTTGAGTTATGAAAATGTTCCATGAAAGCCAGTTCCATGCAGTTCCTTCTTCCGCCCTCTTCGATGGACTGCCACGACTCACTGCTAAATGTTGTCCCTTCTCCAGCCATATTTGTATTGCAGATAGACAGTCCAGCACCAGTGCAAAATTGCTCCCAGAATTCTCAAAGTAATGGAATGGCGAAAAAAAACAAAAAGCTCCAGGACAAACCAACAACAATCTGTAATCAGGAGATTAGACCATTAAATAGTGTTCCTGCAAAAGCTTTGCTGATGGCACCATGGGTTTCTGGGAAGATTTAGCATGTGATAGGTCAGGTGATGGAGCAATCCAATTTCATGAAACAGTTACTGCCTCCATAGAACTTTAAAATAATATAATAATATAATGGTTTTTTTGCATCTTGGCTGTCTGATTCAATATGGCAGACTAGCACTTCTCGTGTGGAAGGAGCACGCATGTGCTGCCGACCATATTGAACCCTATGGTGCCTGTTTCACATCTGAGATTTATTGAGATGGTTAGATAGGTTAATAATGTTGGTCACGCATCAATGAAAATGCTATTTCATTTTGTATATGTCTGCTGGCTTGAGATATGAAAATTTATAGGCAATGTGTGATAAAGTGACTATCCCATATTGTATGAGGAAAGGGTTTTGAAAACAAATCACACCACTATATTACTGATTAAATAATAAAGTAGATGTTATAAGGTTGATATAATATAATCCATATTCCACAACTTGGCTAAGTTGATAACTCAGAAACAACAGGATTACAATTGAATTATGGTCAGTGAAATAACTGAGTAATGGACAATAGATCACTGGCTTGGTGGGCAAGATGAATTGGGGGTGGGGAGCTGCATGATACAACACAGGTGCCTGAATGGTTTCTCTTAATCTTAGTGACAGTTTTTCTTCCGGAGGTGAGGGTGGAAAGTTGAGGAGACAGTTGGTAGAAGAGTAAAGAAGTTGGACTGGTCTTGATAAAGCAAAGTAAGGCCCAGTGGTGTTCAATATGGAACAACTGCTCAGGTGGTTGCTGGCCAAAGAGGTTGAGTGCCAATTCTCCCACGGCTTTGAGAAAGTGAAGATGGAGACCATACCAGGCTTTGAGAAGTGAAGATGGAGACCATACCAGAGCGAATAAACAAGTTGGGAGAAAGTGAGGGTTTTTATTGTGTTGAAGGGCAGGATAGACAAAAGTCAGGTTGTGACTTTCCAGCTGGGCAGGTACAAAAATATGGTGACGAATGGAAGGCCAAAGCAGTTGGGAGGTTGAAAATTCAGCTGAAAGTGACTTGGAGGAGTTTTTGTTTTGAGACCGAATCAGAAAGAAATGAATTTTAAGAGGGAAGGAGGATGTGGGTGGAAAGGGATACAAATGATAAGAGATGGCCAATTGAGACATTGGGCATGGTGAGGGCACCTTAGGTAACAAGACCAAAGAGGTGGTCATGGCTATGGGTAAGTCACTGAAAAGATCCTTGCAAACATGACACCTTGTTGAATGAAGTGCATTTAGATTTTAACAACTGACTGAGAATATACTTGTGTTAAGCATCTTTGCTAGCACTGAAAACATCATTTTATATTTGTGGAATGTCAGATTTCTAATTCTGAAAAAATCCTCTGATTTCTAAAGTCTTTTTTAAGGTTTGTGATATTTTGGCTTCTTTCTAAATCCAATCATAATTTATTTCCCTATCTAAAATTTAAAGTTAAAAGTGAAGGATAATGTAGCAGATTTGCTGCTTGCTGGATGCTTTGAGGTTCCCTTGACTTGGTGCTGGATTCAAACTGCCATCAGGAAAGAGGAAATCCACATCACAGTGATGGCTAGATCTTTGAAGTCAATGCAATTGTCCGCAATAAGGCAGTGGATGGTAAGGGCCTTGTTTGCAAGTGAATGGATCTTCTGGAAGGAAATTAGAATGGGACAGAGGTTGTAAATTTGCTCATAGAATCTAAGGGGGCAGCAATGAATGAAGCTAGTTGGAAGGGAAGAATTTGGCATGATCAGCCTCTAGCATCTGTGCTAGGCGGGATGGTCATCAAGATGATGGATGGTCAGTTGAGATTCCTGAATATAAAGAGGCAAAGATAGGTGGTTCAATAGGCTTTTGTTGAATGTTAAGAGGGACACAAAGGGTAAGCCGTGGGCAAATGCAAGGTATGTTCAAGCCCAGGGCACTGGAAGGAGAGGAGGCGGCAAAGGAAAAATTACGGATAAATGTAAGCATTGTGCAGGGCAAAGTACATGACTGAGCGACAAAGAGGGAAGGAGACATGGAGGAAGGGTTCAAAAGGTGGAAATTGAAGCAAAACAAAAAGGTAAAAATAACCGGTTTGGATCAGAAACAGCAGCCAAAAATTCTGCACACAAATTAACAGGGAGAATTCAGGTTCAACGGCGAAGATTAGAATAAACATATCCTAGTTGTAAACAGAGGATAGGAAGGAGAGAATGTGGAATTGCCCAAAGTTAAAATCAGCGGTCTTATGTGTTATGAGGTTATTTTATAGATGGGAACAAATCAGCTTGAAAAACAAAACGGTGTCCAGGTTCAGAGACGATCGTGGAGGCTGAGTGAGTCTGATGGGTGTTTGAGGTGCAGATTGATAATGGGAACAATGCTGGAGGTTGTCCATTGAAAAATGACAATGTAAAGAGATATGGAGAACTGATTGTGGGCCAGCATTGATCAGTTCAGGGGGTCCAAATGAGGTGAGAAATGGCCTTAGGGATGTTTCAGAGCAGCTTGATGGATTAATACGTAACTTGGCACTTACATCCCATCTGTCAGACTGGAGCTGGCACAGAGTTACTCCCCATCTGTCAGACTGGAGCTGGTACAGAGTTATTCCCCATCTGTCAGACTGGAGCTGGCACAGAGTTACTCCCCATCTGTCAGACTGGAGCTGGCATGGAGTTACTCCCCATCTGTCTGACTGGAGCTGGCACAGAGTTACTCCCCTGCATTTAGGCTGGGTCTGGCATTGCACTATTCTTCAGCTGTCAGACTAGGGGTGGCACTGTACTACTTGCCAGCTGATTGATGAGTCTGAATGAAGTTGATGAATCGCAACCAAAGTGAACTTTGTTTATTATACACTGCGATTTACGCTGTGTGTGATTGTAAATATGTCTCAAAATTATAATATGACGAAATATGGTTTGGGTTAGTATTTCACTGAACTTATTAGCAGCAGAGTCAACACACACACCTTTCATATTTTTGTGGCCCTATTAAAAGCCGAGTTTATATTTTAGCAGTGTTCTTTGGTGACTATGTTGTGGGATACTCAATGGCACAAAACTGATGATCACATTGGAAAGATTGACTGATTAATTTTTGCTTTGCTGGGACAATATTGTGAGAGAATGTACTGTACTCGCTGTGCTCCATCTCAAACTAGAGGTTTCATTGTGAATGATTAGTGCCTGAGATGGTACAAGGAGGGATGGTCACATTAGAAACCACAGCTAATCTAAAAAGAATTGCAAAGTCTTCATGGGCCATCTGTTTTCTCAGGGCGTGTGAAATAATATACATTGTAATGGCAAAATTGAACATGAGAAACAAGAACAAGAGCCTGGTCTGTCTGCACAAACAGTAAAATGACTCATTTCCAGTAAGTCACTGGTGTGAATCCCAGGGCGGCCAATCCATGTGCCCATCTCTACTATTGTGTTAGATCTCACTTGTTTTCTGTACTATTTACCTGACTGATTTATTAATACATTTTTAACTGTGCTGTGATGAATGGATTATTTGCTAAAAGCGAGCATTAAACAGTTTAGAATTATTCAACAGGATTTGATCAAAGTTGACAACATACCAAACTTGATCATTAACTCAACAGCCAAAAACTAATTTGAAAATAAGCTTGCAGGTTGCATGCTATTGTTATGATCCCCTGGGCTAGTGCGCAGTCAATTTCAGTCCCACTTGACCCAGAGTCGCAACATACTTTAAATTAATAAATATTTCTTCGAAAAACACCCAAGGTCTTTGGCCCTGAGCTGTCCAATAACTACAGTCACCAGGTTTGCAAATTTGAATACAATTAAGCTTAATATACAGCAAAAACAACAGGTTAACTATTATTCAATTCCTAGCCCCCCCTCCCCCACCCCCATTTAAACTCATCCCACCTTCTATACACACACACACACACACACACACAAGACAGACAAACACAGAGGGGAGGAGAGGGATGTCAAATTATAAGTAAAAGGGATAAAAGTCTTTGGCCGCGATTCTCTTGTCCGGCACCAGAGTGCCAGCGCCGGCTCTAAAACCGGAGTACTTTACTCCGGCACCGGCGCCGGTTCCGAGACCTGATTCTCGGTTCCTGGGGGAGCCAGCATGTCACTGGAGCGGCCCACATCGCTCCAGCTGCCGGTTCTGGCGTTGACCCGGCGCCGTGGGGTCCGCACATGCGCAGTTGGGCCGGCGCCAACGAGCACATGCGACTGGCCGTCATCCCCGCGCCTGCTCCGACGCCAAATGGTGCATGTATCCAGGAGCTGGCATGGAGGAAAAGAGGTCCGCATGCCAGAGAGGTCGGCCTGCTGATCAGTGGGCCCCAGTTGCGGGCCAGGCCACTACGGAGGGCCTCCCTGGGGTTGGACCCCCCTCTCCCCTACTGGCCCAGGGCATGTTAGAACGGCGCCGGCGGGACTCGGATTTTTTCGGATGGCCGCTCGGTCCATCCGTACCAGAGAATCGCGGCGTTGCCAAAGGATCGCCGCTACGGCCGTTTGCAGCGATTCTCCGCGTGGCCTGGTGCCATGTGCGCCTGCCCGTTTTTTCACGGGCGGGAGAATGGCGTGCCGGCGTCGGGGCGGCGTGGTGCGATTCGCGCGGCCCCCCACCGATTCTGCGGCATGACAGGGTTCGGAGAATCGCGCCCACTGTTCCAGCTGTTTGACTTACAGCACACGTTCCTTCAATTTAGGAATTCAGTTCAAGGTTTTCACTATAGATTCATTCAGATTCTGTGTACAGTTATGCAGCTTTTCTGGGGAAAACATGAGGGAGAGAAAGCAGCTTCTTTTCTCTGCGTGTCCAGGACTCCAACTGTTCTTCCCCGGCTCTCTGAAAATCATCCCACTCAGATAGGACCCAATCATCACCTGTCACTGGGCAAAATACGGATTTTTGGCCAATTCATTGACAACCAGTCAAACAATTGAACCAAGTCCCACTGATCTCTCAAGTGCCATAAAGTCTGAGTTCTGCTGTCCAAAAGCTAGCACGGTGTCCTCTTTTCTAATTTTTGAATTCCTCACTTCCCCTGCGCGACTTAAAGATGTATGTCCATTAAGCACCCATGGATGAAAATGATAATAGCTAAAATAAAGAAAGGAAGAAAAAGGAATCAACAGGAAGGGTCCTTACACTATCGACAATTTCACCTGAGGAAGGAGCAGTGCTCTGAAAGCTAGTGATTTGAAACAAACCTGTTGGACTTTTACCTGGTGTTGTAAGACTTCTTACTGTATCGACAATTGATTCCAAGCTTCTTTCTATTCCCAAGGATTTCTGTAGTTCCTCCAAGGAAATACAGGAGTGAAAAAATAAACACAAAACCCCTACTGAACAGAGAACCTGACTAAAGTCAGAATTCTATTCTGTTCTTTGGTCACCAATAGGCCTATTCATACACAATATTTGCTGGTTTATTAAAAGTGTAAGTGTTCCAAGTCACATGATTGTGAGCACAATCAGTTCATTTGCTTTAAAACCATCTTTTACAAGGTGAAGGCATAGCTAACTAATGCAAGAGATCAAAGTTTCATTTCTTTACCAGTAGTGCCTCTCAAGCTTTATGCCTCTGGTGATAGGCTAGTGATTTGTTCCGGGTAAAAACTTGTTGTGGGAACAGATGAAAGTCTGCTTTATGCACCACTAAGTGTGGGAAGGGAAACAGCATCTCAGGTCTACGGAAAAGAAAAGTAGATCAGTTAAGTCAAACCTGCCTCAAAATTTGTTTCGACCATACTTAGAGCACTGTGTACACTTCTGATTATAAAATCTGGAGAGATTGCAAGAAAGGTTTCTAGCTGATGCCAGAAATACAGGAGAACAGCATGAACAGTCTGGGTCTCTCTTTTCTGGGAAAGAGTTGGTTGAGGGGGTGACCAAATGGAGGTTTTTAAAATTATGAAAGGTTTTGATAGGGTAGACAGAGAGTCTACTTGTAGGGAAAAGAGTAAAACTAGAGGCCATCAATATAAGATAGTCCAAAATAGAAATTCAGCAGAAAATTATATACCCAAGGTGCGACTGGGGAATTTATCACTTCAGGGAGTAGCTGTGGCAAATACTACAAACGCACTTAGGGGGAGCTAGATATGGATATTAGGGTGAAAGGTTAAAAGAAGGCAAATAGGAGGAGGCTCATGTAGAACATCAATACTTTCATATACTAGTTGATCCAGCTGACTTGTTTCTGTGCTGTATATTCTATATAATGTTATAGGGTGAATTTTACCTTGGGAAATCGGGTGTGCAACCCCACTGTAGTACTGTAGTTACAAAACTTCCAGGAAGTCAGACAGGCGCCAAAACTGCAGCCCTCCCGCCCGCTATTTTCTTACAAAATTAATGAATAAGCTATTAAGCAGTAGTTAGCACTGCTGCCTCACGACGCTGAGGACCCGGGTTCTATCTCAGCCCCGGGTCACTGTCCATGTGGTGTTTGCACATTGTCCCCGTGTCTACATGGGTCTCACCCCCACAACCCAAGGATGTGCAGGGTAGGTGGATTGAGCATGCTAAATTGACCCTTAATTGGAAAAAAAATTTTATTAAAAAGAAAATAATCGTTTGCAATTTTGCCTATTGAGTTTTTTGGCGGTCAAATATAATGAGGTTTGGGAATCTTTTATGCCAGCTAAAACGAGGTAGCACAAGGGCAGCGGACAAGGCGTTCCACAAGAACCATGGTTGAATGTACCAGCAGATTCTGCTGGGGAAAGTAGCAGCATCTGTATGTTCTTTAGTTACATTTCTTCAATAATGTTTTTGCATCTTCAAAATGATTAATAAAGACTGATTCTGAGACCAGGATGACTTTCCAATTATAGCCATGACTACGGTATTACTCTTCTGCCATGCCAACCTGCAGCGCTGATTCTCCGAACCAAGATGTTATTTATATTACAATGTGAATATGGTTGCAACAAGAATTTCAACATTTTATTTTATTATATTGACTCAAGTGACAAGAGCTTACTATGTATGGTCTGGTATTTAGAAAAGAACAATCATGAGAAACTGGCTCTGGTAATAACTGCAAAATTGGAAGGGGGAAATGAGAATGGTTTATGGTCAGGGAGCAAGCTTCCAGTACAGATATAATTGCCCAGCTTCCCATCACTGTCAGGAAGCAGAGGTAGTTTTAAGAGATCCATGGTTGTATTGTTGGATATTGGAACTAAGGTATAGAATTAAATGAGTTCAATTTTGTTATTTGGGTAAGAAAGGGTAAACTCATGTTAAACAAAGGTGTTTGAATGTATGGGGATTTTTGGTTTCAAGTTCAAACTGTGTCTGCATTGCGCTTAGAGAGTTTACGATGTGAAAAGTAAACATGAGCTTGGAAAATGAATGAGTTGTTGCTTAGACCAGGGACACCTTTAAGGTAGGAAGGCTTTTTGAGTTTAGTTTTAATTGAATTCATAGAAGTTAGAGATTAGTAGTGAGAGAAATGATAGCTTTCTCAGCCCTGCTAGAAGCAGGAAAACTAAAGGACTGTTAGTAAAGGTAAAGTCAAAACTGAAAAGTGCACACCGAGTGCAGTAGCTAGTGAAATTTCAATGATATCTGAAGCATTCCTCAGGTTGGTGATAGCTTTCTATAATCTGTGAAATAAAAGGTTGAAGGAATTGGTGGCTGGATCCCTTGGAGACTGTGTGAATGTTTGAAAGCTCCTAGCTATTCAAGACAAAGGAATGTTGAAAGGAGTGTTAGACAACCTGGAAGCAGATCCTTGCTGAAAACAGCTGAGGGAAAGCATTATTTGAAAGAAGATTCTAAGGCATGTCTGTTCAAGAGTGGAGGTTGAAAACAGTCAGGTGAAAGCCGGATTCCAGTGAGATAGGTTAGCTCACAGTGTAACAGTCATCTGCGGAGATTTGAGGAGAAATCCAAAGAAGATCAATTGAGTGGCATCTGACACTTGGTTTCAGAGTGATGTGATGTCTGACCACAGCTGACCTGTTGGGTTCCAGTCACTGTGTGTTTATTTAAAACATTATAGCATAAGATATGTTTTAGAACCTGTGTTTTAAGATACTGATGAAATTACTGCCCTGTGGTGACTCTGAGGTGTTTGCCAGCCATTAAGTTTCCAGCTGATAGATGGAGTTTATACATTAGTGCTCCTGATATGGAACCTTCTAGAAGGGAGCATCAAATATGTAGATCGGCATGTCTGATTCATAGTGCTTCTGATTTTTACACTGATTACAGCTAGATCATGAGATAATAAGAAACAGGAGAAGGAGTAGGAGTATGACAGCTGTTTTTCATGCATCGGTGCAGAAAGGCTGAAGGGCCTCTTCTGCACTGTATTATTCTGTGATTCTGACCAGCAAACCGCTCCGCCATTTAATAAGATCATGGCCGATCATTCCCTTTTCCTGCCTGTTGCCCATAACCTCTAACTCTCTTTTCAATCAAAAATCTGTCTAACTCAGCCTTGAATATATTCAGTGAGAGATCCTCAACTCTCTCTGAGGCAGAGAATTCCAAAGATTAATGATTATCTGAGAGATAGAATTCCTTCTCATCTCTGTTAATACTAAACTGTGCCCCTAGTTCGAGACTCCCACATGAGAGGAAACATCCTCTCAGCTCTACCGTGCTAAGGGTCATCAGAATCTTATATGTTTAAACAAGATTACCTCACCCTTCTAAATGCCAATGCGTATACGCCCAACCTGCTCAACCTTTCCTCACGATTCAACCCTCTTCATTCTAGGGAGCAATCTCGGGTCTCTGAAATGCTTTGAATGCTTGTATATTCCTAGTTAAGTAAGGATATCAAAACAGTACACAGTGGCCTCACGACTACCCTGTGCAACTGCAGCAAGACTTCCCTATTTTTGTAGTCTAACCCCTTGCAAGAAAAACAATTCTGTCTTCATACCCTTGTAATTGCCTTTCTTAAGTTTAAGAAGTTTGTTTCAGACCCAAATTTTGCACCCTCAAATGGAATGTGAAATTCTATCATGTTATGATCACTCTTATCAAGAGGATTCTTTACTATGAGGTGATTAATTAATCCTGTCTCATTACATATTACCAGGTCTCAAATGATTGTTCTGAGCAACTGTCCCAAATGTCCACAAACTCATGTTCCAGGCTATTTTTCCCAATTTAACTCTGCCAGTCTCTCTGAAGGTGAAAATCTCTCACAGTTATTGCAGTTGCTTTCATACAAAAAATGACTCATTTTCTTTATCATTTCTTATCTTCACTCAAACTGATTCGACATTTTGATCCTCTGAATGAAGACCTTTTCTCACCACTGTCCTGATTTCAACCTTTATTAATACAGCCACACCATCTTCTTTCCCTTTTTCAAGATCCTTGAATATTCAGGTCCTAGCAACCATGTAAAGGCCTCTGTAAAGGCTATCATATCATACTCATTTATTTCTATTTTCCTTATCAATTCATCCATCTTTTAATGAATGCTGTGTGTATTCAGGTAAAGAGTCTTTAATTGTGTCTTTTTACCATTTGCTCCTACCTTGACCTTATTTGCTGGTGCATTCTTATGTTTGTTCATTGTGTCTCTTCCTGTCATACTCTTCCCATCATTACCCTCAGTTCTACCATGCCTTTTCTCTTTAATTTTCCAAATCTCCCCTCACGTGAACTCTCCTCATACCCCATAATATTTAGTTTAAAGCCTTCTCTCCAGTCCTAATTATGTGATTCACCGAATTCTGGCATGGTGGCACAGTGGTTAGCACTGCTGCCTCACAGTGCTAGGGACCCGGGTTCAATACCGACCTTTGGTGACTTTCTGTGTGGAGTTTGCACCTTCCTCCCAGGTCTGTGTGGGTTTCCTACGGGTGCTCTGATTTCCTCCCACAGTCCAAAGATGTGCAGGTTAGGTGGATTGGCCATGCTAAATTGCCCATGAGTGCCAAAGGTTAGGTGGGGTTACAGTGATAGGGCAGAGGAGTGAGCCTAGGTTAGGGTGTTCTTTCGGCGGGTCGGTGCAGACCCAATGGGTTGAATTGTCTCCTATTGCATTGTAGGCTTTCTATGATTCTATAATTCTAGTCCCGGCGTAGTTCAACCGAAGGCTATCCAAACTATACAACTCAGTAAATATGCCAGCCATAAATCACAACCCATTTCTCCAACACCAATGTGCCAGCCATGAATCACAACCCATTACTCCCACACCAATCTTTAAGACACACATTTTACTCTCTAATATTATTTACCCTACGCTAAGCTGCTCATGGCTCAGATATTGACCCAGAGATGCAGTTATCCAGTTAATCAGCAGAAAACTGGGACCTTTGTAATTTGTTGTGATAATCTTGATTGGATCCTTTGATTCTTACAAGTGATATTTGTCAACAGGATTCAGCGACAGGAAAATGACCCTATCCTGTTGTGATAGTGATGGTGAAGTAGGATTGACAATTCTCCTTGAGTGTAATCCCCGAAGTACCCTGTATGACATGACCTCCCCATGTCAAACCACACCATACCCATTCTCCCATCATTAGGCTCCTTGGCGTACTGTTGTTAAACATCAATTGGAAAGGGATTAGACTCAATTTGGTTATCCTTGACCATTAGTGAAGTAGCCTTTTTCTCCCAATTTACATTCTTTTTATAACTAATAAATGAAAAAGAAAAACATGAGAAAATTCAATTTCATTTAATTCTCGCATGCTTTGCTCCTGGATTGCTTAGAGCTGTGTCTTGGTGGTTTAATCCAGGACAAATCTCGAGGATTGGGGAATTTTAAAAATATTTTCTGAGGTTTTTCATTTTCACTGGGTAGAAACTATAATATTTGCCTTCATTTGTCAGTAAAATTAAACCCAGAGGAATTCCTGGCTGGTAAACACAACACTATATCGTTTCAGAAAATTGGTTGTGTCAACTTGGGTTGCCTTTACACATATCCTAGTGGGCAGGTACAAAACAACACTGAAAACAAAGGGGTAGATGATCTGCCTATCTTCAGAAGCAGGGAATAGCGTGTGATTTGCAGAGATCGAAAAAGGACAAACATATTACATGGTAAAACACATTATTTTAAAGTTCAAATACAGGAACAAAGTGCATTAGAAATACTCTTTATAGATAGCTTTGTTAAATCATAACTTTGTAACTTGTGTTTCAATCATCTCTAATAATTGCTAATTGGTCCATGTAAATCATGAATCAAGGTCAGATGAAGCAGCCTTATTAAAATGTTAATATTTGCCTGGTTTTAAAAATTTCTACTTCTTTTTTTAGTCCTCTATTTAAAAAAAGATTTTTTTTTAGCTTCTTCATCTTTTTTTCTCCCTTGCAACCAGGTCCTGGCCCACAGAGACTTGCTGCTTTCCCCAAACAAAATCTCCCTTTTCCTCTCTTAACACATGCATGCCAAGGTTCTAGCCCACTGTCCAAAGCTTCTCTCAACTTGACTGCATCACTCTGCCCACCCAATGTGAAGCCGTACTGACCACTGAAATAGATAATGCCAACAGAAGTATGATTGCCTGTCCGACTTACTGGTAAGCGAGTGTTAAACCTTCCCAGATTTAGTTTTCTCATAAAATTCTCCCTGCATGATCAAAAAGATATTAACCATTGAAATCAATATTGATGACATCTCTGATATCTATATATATGTCAGCAATTCAAATGTGGGTGGATCGAAGAATATTTTCTGACTGCAACAATTGTGAATGTGTGAAACTGACATAGATTTTCAGTCTCGTGGGGCAGTGCATTTGCACTGCACATTGATATATCTGAACACAGTACATGATGAGCTTTCTGACTGCAATCCTCCAAATTCTGCTCAGTGTTAGCTGTATTAACAGGGAAAAGCAATGACTTTAATGCAGGAAGTGAAGGAAGAAAAGACAACCTGGAAACTAATTCCCCCATTTTAACTCCGCGCCACTTTTTGGCAGTTGGGCACCCAAGTGAGTTAGAAACTTCTGAGCCCCATTTTAAACTTGCAGGCCGACATCCCACTGGAAGCAGTCTGCTGGTTGTTGGTATGTAGTGGGATTGGCTGCCAGCACAGTTCAATAGGGGTTTTGCGATTGCGTTTGGTTATGTCCAAGTTAAGGGCAATCTCAACTTTCCTGTGGGACCTGAAAACAGAACACCCGTTCCTTTTGGTGCCATAAAGAATATTTTTAAAAGTGTGTCAGCTTCTTCTCCCCTTGTCTTCAACTGCTGCTTGTTCAAAAGATCAAGATAAAATTGTAGCTGGGTCTTGGTGGTGTTAGATGCAGATATATCTGGCTTTGGTAGGTGACCTTGTCCCTGCTCTTCCAAGCAGGTTGAAATCAGAAACTATAAGGTTCTGGAAAGTCCAAGTCAGAAACTAAACTGAGTTTTTTAATGAACAAGGTAGGTTGAAATTCATCAATTAAATGGTATTGACAGATCATAGGGCTGGACTTTTGCCTCGATATGGGGAGTGGAATTTCCTGACTCCAGCCACTATGCTACTTTCCCACCATGGATATAAATTTTGGCCATTTTCATGGATGCTGGATGAGGCAAAGAATGATACCTGCCTGCAAGCAATGGCTAACCTGGTAAATCAGTTAAATCAGTTTAATCAGAGGATGACTGGAATTTCCTCTGAGGGGTAGGGAGTATGGATGATGTCAGGAGGTGGCCTGGCGGAGTGAGGGACCTGCACTACAGGATCACTTTATTCTGGAGGGGATTCCCTTACACGAGGGTGTTCCAGCAGCTGTGGCAATGTTCAATTTCAAATATGTTAAAAGTACTGAGAGATATTGGACTCAATTCTCTGGCCTTGTTATGCCCTTGCTCAAGTGAAACGAGGCCGGTGAATAGTGGGAGAGGCCAAAAATGAGAATCGTGCCAGGCGCCAAACAGTTTGCGATGCAACCGGCCCGGTACTGTGGGCAAAATCAGGATCTCGCCATAGCGTGGCAATAAACCAATTATCACCACTTAAGCCCTATTTCCGTACAATTAACGAGAGCCACCCCATATCCAACGGCCTCCCATCGTTCAGCGGCCTCTCTAGCAAGTGGTCACACTGGCGCTGATTAGTACTCCTTTTGAAAAAATGAAGGCTACTACTAATAAGGAATTGGCAATTATGGTTAAGTGGACACTTCACACATCCCAAATGGATTCGCATGGGTGGGCAGGCCATGTAGCATGTGGGAGTCATTGCCTATCATCCCAATCGCACATTGATGCCTGGACACTGTGCCTGAACACTGCGAGAGGCAACACCACACACGCACCATCCAACACAGGGATTGGGATACAACTCCAGGGACATGTTCACAGCACTAGGGTGGCTGTCACGAGGAGGGGGAGATGCCTGGAGAGATGGGCCAAGGGTTTGGAGGTTTGGAGGTCAGCCTGCATTGCGGAAGAAAGTGACAGAGGCATGATACTGGTTGTACACAAAGGTGTTTAATGTGTAATACAAGTCCCCATTCTCCCAATGGTGCACATGCACAGCCCTGTCCCATGTGCTGACTTTGAGACACGGCCTCCAGGAGGGGTGGGACTCAGGAGAGCTGGTGACCTCCGTCCCCACTCCATGGGATGGGTCCAGGATGGTACTCAGCCAAGTTTGCCCCAAGGGTCCGAAGATTCACATTTGGATGGAGAGGCAGCTGGTTCAAGCCCTGGCTGCCCCTGAACCACCTGGTTCTGCCAACCCCGGTGGTTCCCCATGGCCAGCACCATCGTGGCAATGCCCTCAGCAATGCTTCTCAGTGACTGGGCCATGTTCTGCGATGTACCCACCTGCGATAGGGACAAGCTACATAGAGCCTCAGCCATTCTCATCTGAGAGCGGGACATGTCCCACAGAACATCATCAAAGTCAGCCTGGTACTGGGTGACATCCCCCCAGAGAGGCAGACGTTCTGCCGAGACCCTCGGCCATGGCCCTCACTGACTGCGCAGCGCCTTGGACATTTTCATTAATGGTGCCGCGTCGTGCACCAGGCGCTCCACTGCATCACCACCATAGAAGTGATGACCTTGGTGCCATGCATTGCCAGCAACATCATCTGCGCCTGTAGCCTCTGGGACTCCTCCAAGTGGCTATGGATCTGTTGGAGTGACGCTGACATCCCTCTGTGAATGTCCCGGCTGCTCCCGTTTGACAGGTCCCCCAGGTCGAGCTTCGTAGTTCCTCACCTCTGCAGCGTCCGCCAGCTCTGGGTAACTCTCTTCCACAGGCTCAGTGTCAGGCTGGGATCCAGCTCGGTCCTAGGATCCAGCAGAGCTCCGACTGCTGTCTCGCCAGTGGGTCCCTGCCTTCACCTGATGTACATCACCAGCAGTGTCGTGATCACCATATTGTGTCCCTGAAGCCTGACCACTAATATGTCCCACTGAGGTGCGTGTATCTGTGTTGGTGGAGGGTGGGGATAACAGCTGTGACACAACTATAACGGTTGCACCCTCAGAGATCTCCTCCAAGGTGGTCTCCTGGGAGGCAAGAGAGGGTGCCGCCTGGGATAGACTGCCACTGATGGCTGGAGGACCTGCGGGAGAATGGACATGTGGTCAGTGGGAGGGATGGATCAGTCAGTAAGCCAAGAACATCTCATATTTGAAAGGTCCCCCAGGTTGAATCTAGTGGTTCCCCACCTCTGCAGCATCTGCCAGCCTCCGCTTGGGTGACCGACCTATCCTTGGCCAACCCAGTCACTTCCAGGGCACACTCCTCACCTTGAAGGAGGTGAAGATTTGTAGATCCTGCACCCCTCCGCCAATCTGGGCCCTCTCCCGATGAAAATGGGAGCGCTATTCCTGAGGAGGCACAGAGGGGGCACTGATAGCCACACACATGGTTCACAGTGGTGGGAAAGGGAGTGTCAAGGGAGGATTGGGGAGTGTGGTTGAAGGGGAGGTGGGTCGAGGGAGGGTTGGGGGTTGCATGCAGATTTTGTGGGGGGTGAATGCTCCATTGTGGGGGTGGGGGTGGCGGCATTGGTCACTGCTCTGCCGTGCTGCCCGGTGTAGGTCGTTGACCTTTTTTTTCAACACTGGAGGCCAACCCTCCTGGTCACACTCCCCGAACTCACAGCTGATGCCACCTCATCCCAGACAGCAGTGGCTGCCCTATGGTCACCCTCCTGGACCCTCGGGGGAAGAGTTCATCCCTCCTGGCCTCCACTGCATCTAGGAGCCTTCCCAGTACAGCGTCTACCCCCCCCCCCCCCCCCCCTCATCTTGGGCTGCTCTCCTCAGCTCCATATTGCGAGCTGGCTGGGATTGGCTGAGCAAGCGCAGCTTAAGTGCCGCTCAACCTTGTTAGCGGGGGGACTAGCGAGCGTGGTCCCGGCGAATCAGCTGGCGAGCCTGCACTTGCGGTGAGAAGCCCATGAGGCCTCGTTAAGTGGACCAATTAACATTGAATAGAATTGCCGGCTTTGCTAGGCTGAGCGCCGGGAAGCTCGCAGCAATTCCCGCTTGCTACCTCACTTAGAAAGTTTTCAGGAGAATTGCGGCCAACTCTTTTTCCATCAATTGCAATGGCAGACTGTAGCCTGCTGCGCCTGTTGGGCCTCCACCTTCGAAAGTCTTCTCGCTATCCGTAATTGAAGCCTAGAAATGTTATAGCACAGCAGTCAGAGGCAATTCAGCCCATTGCATCTGCGCTAGGCAAAAAAGAGAAAGTAAAGAAACTAGCCTCATTTTAATCCCACTTTCTGTGGTTCCAATGGATGGTGAATGTGTCCTTTGGTCCCTTTCTTGCACCACTTGGTTTCCCTCTTAATATACAGCATTGGGGATTCTTGCTGCCAACTAGTTCTTAGTTCGTTCAGAATGACGTTAAATTTATTATGCTTCACTTTATAATTTTCTAGAGGAACGAATTGTGACCTGAGGGATCCTTGTAGTGTGTGAAAGCCTTTCAATGGATTTTCCTTTTCCTTACGAAGTTCAATTGCTTCATCTTCAGTTTTCTTGTAACCCAACAGTCTCCTCGACTTTGCTCTGGTGTTCTTCTGTTCTGTTGTTCAAGACAGTCTTCATTTCTTCATGTTGCTGAAGGGTGATGCACTTCTTTTGTATTTGATCTTTAAAGATAATCAACTGTTCTTTCAACTATTTATTTTCTTGTCAACCTCTTGCCAACTCACAGTGCAATTCAGTGCATTACTTTGATACCACTGATAATTCCAGCACATCCCACAGTGTTGTGCCTCCTGCTGAGGTGTACAGTTAATCAACAGTAAGTTTAACACTGGATACATGCAATGATTGCTTAAATGTTTTCAAACTGACTCTATCAGAAGCAACAGAAACAGGCTAGTTGCCATCCTGCACTCTTTTTCAGGTCTTATCGAATTTCACTGCCAGGAAATTTACAAAATAGGGAAAGAAAATGAAATGAGTTTTGAATGCTTGCAAATAATGAGTGGAATTAAATGTTCCCAATGTGGATCCTGCCCACTATTTGGAGATGCAATGTGAAACTCACATTGCAGCAGCTGACCTCGAGAACAGCTGCCCTCAAAAGTTTAGTGCCTTTAGATCCGAGTTTGCAAACATTTTCACTCTAAGGCTCATTCTTGCGTTATAAAAATCCTGCAGATCATCATTAATGCAACACAAATATTCCTTTCTGTACAAAAATTAGTTACACAATGAAACATGTATTTATTATTTTTATTTTTTTCTTGATTAATGTTAAACGTGTTGCTGGTGATGTGCGCCTATTCTGTAAAGAGGTGGAGGTATCTTCGAAAGGACATAGGCATGTCATGGTCAATGTTCATACTGGTTCAGTACGTTTTTCTCATTAATGGCATTGCTGAAAATCCAGCTTCGCATAAGTAGGTTGTGCTAAATGGGACAAACCCTTTCACTGCTGTAGAATTCATACCGAAACGTCTTCAGCAATATTTCACTGAATTTGGAGGAAAATGTCAATTACTTCTTTGGATAGCTTTCATGGGGGAAAATGGGCAGCATTTTATCTTCAATATTTTCACCATAACAGCTTATAATGCATGGGTATGTACCAGCTTGTTGTGTCAAAATTGAATTTGTTGCGTAGATAAGGGAAAGGAGGAGCATAGGAGCAGTAATAGGCCATTTGGCCCCTCATCCTTAGTGCAGCTGTGGCTTGACCAAGTCAAAAGTCAATGGGCTGAATTTCTATGGCCCTGTGGAGGTGGATTTAGAGACAGAGAACCTGGAAAAGTAGGGAAACCAGGAAACCCTGTGGTCTGTCATGCCTCCAGGTGGCGTTCCCAGTTCCAGCTGCCATGGGAATAAGCAGGCCACTGCACAGAGAAAGGCAGCTAATAAAATCAATTAAGGCCCTAATCAAGGACAATTTCCCCAAAGCACTGCAACTTTCCTGGCATTACACAAGTCTACTGCTGTGTTGAGAGGCCAGCAAAGCTGTAGAGGCAATCTCTCACCAGATGGTTGGTAGGTTCTGGGTGGCTGAACTAATTGACAGTATCAGGGAGCCACAATGCTAACAGGAGCCCAGGAGTGACTGCGGGCAATCTTCAGGAGGCATCAACCCTCCTTTCTGAGGCCCCTCAAAGTGCTTTTTCACTTTTCCACCACTGAAGAGGGAGACTTTCGTGAACTGCTCCATTTTAAACCACACAAAAAAATCACCCTCTTCCCCAGCAGTACTCACCTGTCCTGGCAGAGTAGACATTGCCGACGGCCCTCCTTTTAAGGCTTATATATTCTTGGTTTGTCTGCTGACCTCAATTGGAAGCTAACATGGAACTGCCAATTAGGAGGCTGACTCACATAAAGTTGCTCAGGTGAGCACAAGCTCAGAATCTTACAGTCATGTTGGAATTATTGGTGCAAGTTTCTTTTGCAGGGACAAACAAATGTTCTGAGTAAACTTACCCAACTTTGCCTCCTTCCCAGTTCAGTGACAATTTCACTAGGTGTCTTTAATTTGAAGAGTAATCTGAATGTTAAGTCTTTCATACTGACATGGGCAATAATCTTTATCTGTGGAACTTTCCTTCTTACATAGATTCCAATATAAATTAGTAACAGTGGGTGGAATTTTCCCACAATTTGGCTAAGTGTCAGTTTTGGCGTGAAAACTGGTGCATACCCCACTGGTCCTGGCAGTGCAATCCAGACATCAATATTTATATCCTCTGGAAAAAAAGGTTTCCCCGCATGAAAGACACCATGCCTGTGATTCGACTGTCCCAGGGGTATTCTGAGCACTTCAGTCAAAGGGGCTCTGCATTTAAATGGCTCCACAGCATATTCTCACAGTCAAGCCAGGAGGATCGCAGCCAAGAAGCCAGTTCCACGATTCACCACGGGGGTCCTCATAAGAATGTTGGTTGCCATAATGGGAAACTATCTACCCTCAAGCTGGCAGGACATCCCACAGCAAGATCACAAATCCCACCTGGGAAACGGTGGCCGCACTGGTGAGTGCCAGCACCCTCCACAGGAGGACAGGGAGGACAGGTGTGCAGTGCCATGAAGAAATGAATGACCTACTCCAGTCTGCCAGGCTAAGTTCTTCTTGTCTCCTCTCATCACTCTCCCTTTCAGTCACTGCTCCCAGAACTACTTGGACCCTACATGCTGCCACCTAGCACAGCCCCTCCACCTGACCTCCCACAAGCTTCCTCATACCCTCTGGTACTCCCTTCCTCTCAGTTCCTCCTGCTTACTCGCTGTGCCCACACATGATCTAAGGAGCCCTGCCTCACCAGAGTTACAGTGTATACCATGCCTACTCACTTTTTTTGGCAAAGAGACTCAAAATTCCATGGGAAATCCCACTGACAGTCGCATCGTTTTTCTCACCGGAACTGACACTTTGCCATTTTTTTGTTAAGGTTCTGCCTGAAATTTCATATCATAATTTTGAGACATCAAAGGAACAGGAGGTAATTTAGGTCAACAAGGATGAGAATAATGGGCGAGAGAAACTATTTCTTCACTTACAGGATGTGGGCATTGCTGGTTAGGCCAGCATTTATTGTCCATCCTAATTGCCCTTCAAAAGGTGGAGGTGAGCTGCTTTCTTGAACTGCTGCAGTCCAGAGGTGTAGTCAGAGTGGCATTTTCCCATCCACCTGCTTGCGGGTTCAATGATGGGTGGGGGTGCGGAAGGGGTGCTTTTTGCAGGAATCCAAAAATCATTTTGATTTGATTTATTGTCGCATGTACTGAAGTACAGTCAAAAGTATTTTTCTGCGGCTGAGGGAATGTACACAGTACGTACGTAGTAGACAAAAAGAATAATCAACAGATTACATTGACAAATGGTACATCGACAAACAGTGATTGGTTACAGTGCGGAACAAGGGTCCAAACAAAGTAAGTACATGAGCAAGAACAGCAAAGGGCACTGTGAATAGTGTTCTTACAGGGAACATATCAGTCCGAGGGGGAGTCGTTGAGGATTCTTGTAGCTGTGGGGAAGAAGCTGTTCCTATGTCTGGATGTGCAAGTCTTCAGACTTCTGTACCTTCTGCCTGATGGAAGGGCCTGGAAGAAGGCAATCCCTGGTTGGAAGGGGTCTCTGATAATGCTGTCTGCCTTCCTGAGGCAGCAGGAGGTGCATACAGAATCAATGCGAGGGTGGCAAGCTTGTGTGACGCGTTGGGCTGAGTTCACCACACTTTGTAGTTTCTTGTGACCTTGGGCTGAGCAGTTTTGATACCAAGCTGTGATGCATCCAGATAGGATGCACTCAACGGCTCATCTGTAGAGGTTTGTGAGAGTCGATGCAGACATGCCAAATTTCTTTAGCTTCCTTAGGGAGTAGAGACGTTGTTGGGCTTTCTTGTCTGTTGCATCAACGTGAGTGGACCAGGACAGACTGTTGGTGATGGTGACCCCCAGGAACTTAAAACTATCGACCACCTGCACTTCAGAGCCATTGATGCAGGCGGGGGCGGGGTGGGGGGGTGCCGTGCTATACTTCCTGAAGTCGATGATCAGTTCCTGGGTCTTTCCGACATTTAGAGAGACGTTGTTTTTGGTACACCATGCATCCAAGTGATTTATTACCCTACTGTAGTCTGATTCGTCGTTATTTGAGATACGACCCACCACAGTTCTCTGTGATGTCACAATGCATCTGGAACACACTGTGGCAGTGCAGAAGTCGGGTTTACCTGAACAATGCCTGGGACTGCCTCCAGAGTTGCTATGGAGGAACTCTTGCTATGATTGACAGCTCCTCACCACATCAAAAGCAGCTACGTGCTTTCACATTTTCGCAGAAGAGAGCACTTAGCTGCTTTTGATGTGGTGAGGGGTTATCATTTATAGCAAGAGTGCTTCAGTCCTGAACTCCAGAGGCAGCCTCAAGTATTGTTCAGGTAAGTCTGACTTCTGAATGCCATGCTGTTCCAGATGTATTTTAAACATTTTGGATACCATGAAACCAAGTGTTATGGGCCAGAGTTTAGAAAACTCCAAAGTATATCATGGAATTCACCTGACAGACAACTGTTTATTGATTTTGGTTACGGTGTGCACAAGAGCCTGCCTTTCAGGTGTTATTCAAAAGAGGTGTTAGGCGCTTTTAATCAAAAAACAAACTTTATTCAACGAATTTAGTTAACATTTTTATAAACACACGCAGTAAGCATTTTTATCAACTACAAACATAAAGACCCCACACAGCTCCTGTAATCTATGAATAACCTTTAATGAATTCCCCCCTTTACTGTTCCAATTTAATAACAAGATCCTAGTAAAAACCAGTACCCCCTTTTCAAAGGTGTGGTCCAGCACACGCCACTCAAGACTTGGTATTGAAACTCGTGTTTCCTTTCCAAACATCAGGTTTAAATTCCTTCCAGAAAGCTATTTTCTCTTTTCCGTTATCAAGCAGTCTGGAAACAGCTTTTAAAATGAAGATAGGGAAACCTTTCTTTTCAACCTATGCAGTACAAACCAATTCAACCTCAAAGCGAAAGTAAAAACTCAGAGCCCAGCCAGCTCCCAACCCAAAACAGAAGTAATAACTCACAGAGCTACAGCCCAGCTCCACCCACACAATGACATCGCTGAAGCCATGTGATAAGACAAAAACATTTCTTAAAGGGACACTCCCATGACACAAGATAATGGAGATGCATTCAAACGTGAAGGGAAAGATAGATCAACAATCCACCAAACAGTTTTCTATGGAGTAACAAAACTGTCAATAACTGGCTAACACTATATTGTTGTGTGAAATCTAATGGAAGATTTGCATTTCAAAGTCTGTCAGGGGATCTCAAGCCCATTGAAGCGTACTTGACATTCAAGGAAGCCTCTGATACTTGTAATAAACATTTTTGGCTGGAGCAGCAGATCTTAGGAAAAGATAAGTGAAAATGTGGTGATTTTTCACCCTATTGCCTTGACCTCTCTTCATCTTTCAGGCAGGGGTCTCTATTAGGGTGTCTCTGATGGGGATCTCTTATGGCTGTCTTTGCTGGTGGTCTGATGTGGGGGGGGGTCTCTGTTGGGGTCTGATGGGGGTCAGACGTGAGTTTTATGGGGGATTCTGATGCGGGGTTCATAGAATTATACAGCACAGAAAAGGCACTTCGGCACATTGTGTTAGATAGGGGTCTATGTTGTTGGTCTGATGGTGGGCTCCCTGGGGATCTGATAGGTGTCTGGTGGGGAGGTCTTTCTAGGGGATCTGATGGTGGGTTCTGTATGGGTCTGATGGGTGTCTGGTGGGGGGGGGTCTTGTAGGGGGTCTGATGGTGGGTCCTCTGGGTGTCTGATGGATGTCTGGTGGGGTGTCTTTGTTGGGGGTCTGATGGTGGGGTCTCTGTTGGGAGTCTGATGAGGGGTCTGATGGGGGTTCTCTGTTGGGCATCTGATGGGGGTTCTGATGGGGGCTCGGGGTCAGTCGGGCAGGGAAGCAGGATTTGCGTTGTGACGTTAAAGGGCCTTCCGATGAACTTTCCGATGCACCTCTGTTATGCACTGACCCACTTGATCCATCTCAGGGTCCACCGTATCAGGCTCACGTTTGTAAATACCTGCACCAATTCATGAACATAGAACATAGAACATTACAGCGCAGTACGGGCCCTTCGGCCCTCGATATTGTGCCAACCTGTGAAACCATCTGAAGCCTATCTGACCTACACTATTCCATGCCCATATGAATCCCAGTTGAGAGGCCTGGAGCATCAGGGGGGACTGGAGAATCAAGCTTCTAGCCTTTAATTGGGTGTAAATGTGTGCAAATGACCCATTTGTATCTCCCCGCTGCTGGGGGACCGGAGCATTGGATTGGGTAGCCAATCCCATTTTCAGGCCACACTCGATTATCCACCGAATCAGGAAACCTGCTACCAGCGGCGGGCAGTGGAGAACCAACACTAACTGTTGACCTTGCCAATGTGGCCCACGTTCCAGAACTGAATTTTCAGAGAACATTTACCATATCTAATATAGTGAAGAAAAAGTAGAACTGGAACAGAGGAGAATTACATTACTGCTGTCAGTAGAAATCATGTATTGAATATTTTTTACTTCAATTGTCTTTCAATACATCTGCTACATATTTCACTACTGTTGCTACAATACCACTAATTTCATGATTCTTCAATTGATGATTCTTACAGAAACTGCAGTATGGAGATGTCTTCCAGTGGACAGACTCCATGACTTCACTGATGAGGAAACTCGACCAGCTGAACTTGGACATTGAGGATGCACTTAGTGCCAGTCCCTCTCCTGCCAGCACCCCTGCCACCAAGAGGCATGAAGGTTCTCAACAACCAGTAAGTGATCCAGTAAGTGAACAGCAGAAAAGGGTAGCATTGGGAAACGTCTGGTCCAATGTGCTTTAAAACAAAAATTAAATGGATGCAAATGTTGGAAATCTTAAATGAAAAGAATTAAATTCTGGGAACAAATGCCAAATCAGATACAGTTCTGATGAAGGGCTATGCCTGCAACATTAACTTGTCCATGGATCTATAGATTTTTTGCTTGACTTTGTTCAGACTATTTATTTGCCATGAATGTTTCACCTTATTTTATTGAGCTACTCCTCGGTGCATTTTATTGCTGTCTTGACTCTATCAATGACAGATGGTAAGTAATCTGCTCAGTGGACTCAGTGTTATACTAAAAATAAAATAATACTTTCTCATTAATTCTCAGCTATTAATATGCACTCAACTATATTGAATCATAAGTGCTTTGGCCCATCTTAACTCCAGGTGGGTTTTGGGAAGTTGGGTCATGAGATGTGGTGTAAAGTGGCATTTGATCAACCCTCTGAATCTCTTCTTTTTTTGGCTCAATATGCATTTTGCTTATGTCTATGTTAACTAAATTTTTTGAAATAAAAGATATTAGGGCTGAATTTTCTGTGCACCCCATGGCGTCTTTCTCAGTGGTGGGACCAGAAGAACGCACTGGCGAGAATGGCTGGAAAATGACCAGGCACACATGCAAAATTCTCATTTTTGTTGCTGACATTGCCTGATGGTGTAGGCTGAAGTGCTGGAATTGACTGGATATTTCAGGATGTTGGATGGAGGCTATTCAGTGGCACACAAATATCGCCTGGTGGTTAATTGAGCTTTCCAAAAGCAATACTCCATCTTAACCACTGGATACTGACACAAAGCTGCCAACTCCGAAGACTGGTTTCAAACAGTGGCACTGGAAAGTCACTGACCTGGTAAATAAATTCATAAACTTTGCCGACAGCGAACACCCGTTACCGGGTTCCTGGCAGCGTGGGGTGCATAGAAAGGAATGACCAATGGCGGCCGCCAATCACGTCGAGTCGCGTGCGGAAAATCCCACCCATAGTCTGTCATGAAGATCTCTGATGAAGTTGTGACATAGGAAAGGGCGTTTGAGGCTGATTAGTGAGCCAATTTAAAATGACTGTAGATTAGAATTATAAGTTCAATAACATTAATGGACTTCATATACAGTGATTTATAAATTAAGGATGAAATAACTCCCAACTCAACTTTTAGCCTTGCCTTTCCAGCCAAGCTGTAAAGGTGCTTGCATTTTGCCAAATAGAAGAGTAGCTGAGTAATTCAACCAAGAGTAAAGGCCAACTTCATCAATCTTGCATCTTAACTTCAATTTAATAACCCAGATTCATTATTCAAGTACATCAAACATTTATGCTTATTTTGAAACATAAATAATACACTCAGTATTTTTGAATGCTGTATACTTCCTCAATGAAATATCACTATTGTTGATAAATTTTGGCACAATTATGTATAAATGATCTGCAACATACTTTAGGTCCAATATTAGGCTAGCTAACTGGCACTTCTATCTGTTCTCTTAGGATATTTTGTTATTTTTTCATTGAACTTGAGCATCACTGCCAATGCTAGCAAATGTTTACACATTCCTAAATGCACTTGAAAAGGTAGTGGTGAACCACTACCGTGATCTGTTGCAGTTTATGTGATGTAGATACACCCATGATAATGTTAGGAAAGGAGTTCCAGAATTTGACTGAACAATAATGAAGGAGCAATGATATAGTTCCCAGACAAGCTAATGTGTGACTTGGAGGACTTGCAGATGATGATGTTCCCATACATCTGCTACCCGTGTTCTGCTGTTGTGGCAGGTAGAGGTTGCTGGTTTGGAAGGTGCTATCGAAGGAAGCTGTGAGTTGGGAAAGAGGAAATGAATGAGAAGATGGGATGTCAATCAAACAGGTTACTTTTCCCCAAATGGCATTCATCAGTCTTACTGATCCAGGCAAGTGGAGAGCATTTCATCACACTCCTGACATGTGTTACGTACATGGGTAGCTTTGGGAAGTCAGGAAGTGATTTATTCGCTTCAGAATTCCTATCTTCTGACCTGCTCTTGTAGTCATGGTATTTATGGGGCTGGTCCAGTTATGTTGCTGGTCAATGGCAACTTCCAGGTTATTGATGGTGGGGGATTCAATGATGGTGATGCCATTGAGCATCAAGGGGAGATGGTGAGAATATCTCTTGATGAGGATGGTCATTACCTGGTGTTTGTGTGCCACTTATCAGCCCAAGTCTAGCTGCATATGAACATGGACTGCTACAGTATCTGATGAGTTGTGAATGGTGCTGAACATTGTGCAATCATCAGCAAACATCTCCACTTCTGACCTTAAGATGGAGAAAGGTCATTGATGAAGCGGCTGAAGATAGTTGGCTCTATGATGGCACCTGAAGAGTTCCTGTAGGTTTGAGCTGGGGCCCACAATACAGCTCAATATTCCTTTTGCTCCCAAAGTGATTTTCTTAATGAGTTAAGCATTTTTAGTGATTTTCCATTTGTTTTCAAAGCGGCTGCCATAATAATTTGCTACTTTTCGCTCAATATTTCTTTTGCTCTCAAATTGATTTTCTCAATGAGTTAAGCATTTTTAGTGATTTACCAGTTGTTTTCAAAGTGGCTGCCATAACAATTTTCTATATTTTGCTCAATAGTGTGTTAGATAGGACTTCCAACAAGTGTAAGGTTTTCTCTTGTTTTGCATTGACTTTAATTATACTTGGGCTCCTTGATGTCACACTAGATCAAATGTGGTCTCAATGTCAAGGACAATCACTCTCTCTTCACCTTCTGAATTCAACTGTTTTGTCCATGTTTGTACCAAGGTTATGTGAGGTCAGGAGCCAAGTGGCCCTGGCTGAACCCGAACTGAGCCTTGGTGAGCAGATCATTGGTGAGTAAGTGCCACCTGATAGCACTTTTGACAACACCTCCTCTCATTTTGTTGGTGATTGAGAGTAAGCTGTTTTGGCAGTATTTGATCTCATTAGATTTGTCCTGCTTTTTTGCATAAGTCATTCCTGAGCAATCTTCCATATTGTTGGTAGATACCAGTGTTATGCAAGTATGGGAACAGTTTGGCTAAGAGCACAGCTCGCTCTGGAATGCAAGTCTTTACTGCTGGGCTGTTGTCTGGGCTGTTGTCTGGACCCATAACCTTTGCTGTATCGAGGGAATTCAACGATTTATTGACATGAAGTGAAGTGAATCGAATGGGCTGAAAACTGGCACCTGTGACACTAACAACCTCAGGAGGAGGCTGAATTTGATTATCCAGTTGGCACCTTTGGCTACAAATGGCTGCAAGTGCTTGAGCATGTCTTACTGATGTGCCGAGCTTCCTCTCATAGAGGATGGGGTTGTTTGTGGAGCCTTCTCCTTTGATTAGTTGTTTAATTGCCCACCAACATTCGCAACGGGATACACAGAGCTTTGATCTAATCCATTGGTCATGGGAGCACTTAGCCCTGTCTATCACAAGCTGTTTCCATTGGTTAGTATA
Source organism: Scyliorhinus canicula (assembly GCF_902713615.1). Lineage (NCBI taxonomy): Eukaryota > Metazoa > Chordata > Chondrichthyes > Carcharhiniformes > Scyliorhinidae > Scyliorhinus > Scyliorhinus canicula. The sequence goes on from NC_052159.1 coordinate 40,873,564, forward strand.
GGTGTGGCTCTGTGTTATAGCTTCGCCATGTTGGCATCTCATTTTTATGTATGCTGGTGCTGCTCCAGGCATGCTGTCTTGTAATACTCATTGAACAAGGGTTAATACACTGGTTTGATAGTAATAGTGAGGAATATACTGGGCCATGAGGTTACAGATTGTGGTTGAATATAATTATGCTGCTGTTGGTGGCCCTCATAATGCCCAGCTTTTAGCAGGTAGATCTATTATGAACCTATCCCATTTAGCACAATAGTAGTGCCACACAACACAGTGGAGATATCCTCAGTGTGAAGCCTGAACCTCAACTCCACAAATACCGTGAGCTTGTCACGCCTACCAATATGTTCCTGGGCATATATATCTGTGACAGATATATTGGTGAGGGCAGGGTTAACTGGACTTTTCCCACTTATTGGTTCTCTCACCACCTGTACATAGGGTGGCATGGTAGCACAGTGGTTAGCACTGTTGCTTCACAGCACCAGGGGCCCGGCTTCGATTCCCGGCTTACGTCCCTATCTGTGTGGAGTCTGCACATTCTCCCTGTGTTTGCGTGGGTTTCCTACGGATGCTCCGATTTCCTCCCATAAGTCCCGAAAGATGTGCTTGTTAGGTGAATTGGACATTCTGAATTCTCCCTCAGTGCACCCAAACAGGTGCCGGAGAATGACAACTAGGGAGTTTTCACAGTAACATCATTACAGCGTTAATGGAAGCCTACTGGTGACACTAATAAGGATTATTATTATACCCAGGTGCTCCTAAGCCATGCCTGGTGATGGACACTGGCGCCTCCCACCTAAAAAAACATCCGTTAATTTGTAGTTGTAGTTTTTCCTTACTGTAACTCACAGTTAAACTGGTGGCAGAGTTTGGATTATTTTTTCAGATTGTTGGTGCAGTGTGTGTGATGAATGTAGAAATTGTCATATATTCTTTTTATATTTTTGGCAGTAATGTTATTAAAAGCCTTGGTTAATGTATCTAGAATGTGTGTGCCTGCCAAAGCTGTAATTAAGAAGTCGTAAAAGATGAGGTCATGATTGTTTCTAACTCGTTAACTGTTTACATATGGAGGACTAATGGGATATTGTTATGATTGCTGGAGATATCCTGAGAGTAGACAATTTATGAGGGGTGTATTTAGTCCTAGCTAAGCCGATCACGTGACATATTAATGGGATATAGATGTTCCAATTAATGGGAGGAGCCAGGTATGCTTTGCAGTTTGCCATATGATTTGAGTCTGACTAGACAGAAGGATTTTAGGTTGAACAGCAGTTTTGCCAAATGCTGCAAGGTTGAACATAAGTGTACTGGTCCTGCTCCTCAAAGGGTCTCTCTCTCCAAAGGTCTCTACATAACTAAACAAGTAATGTGTTAGCTAGTGGCATTTGAATTGTATTATGTTGCATAATTTGGGTTAGTGGCAGGTATAGATAGTAAGTTTAGTTTTTTCCTTGTATTTAAGAACTGTTAAACTGATAATTGTAAATCTATTCTCTTTGATGTTAATGTGGTTAATTTTGTGTTTGCATTAAATTGTGTTTTTAGCATAAAATATACATATTGATCAGAGTCATCACTCATGTGGTGACGTATCCTTCCCTCATAGTTTTACAAATTTAAAAAAGTTGGTTTGGGATTCTTGGTTGGTATCCTAACAAATGTTGGAGTCTGGTCTGGTGTCCTAAATATGGACAGCAACAACACTGCATAATGCAGGACTTTGTTCAGTGAAAATGGAAGACAGTCTCTATCTAGAAAAGCTCACAAGAAAAGATCAATATTGAAAGAAAAACGAAAAACTGATTAAATGAAATGGAGACATTATGAAATTACCTTCATTTACCTTTCAATTATACACCAACCTTTCGAAGGGTTTTTAATTTCATTGACACGTGTCTCAATATTTTAGAGTTGAATCAATGCTGAATAGTTCTCATATGCTGTGACATCACCCCGATGTGCAAGGTTTGTGTAGTCAGCTGTAACATAAGAGTAAAGGTGTGCAGATTTGTAAAGGATGGTATATGGGAAGCCCGTCAAAAGTGATTGAAAACTAAGGGTGCGCTTACCGAGACCAGTAGCTGCAGTTTGGGTTCAAACTAGGCAGAGCCATTTATGTTGCCAAGATTCCTGCCAAGGTAGAACTCTGAGTGCCGTTCCTGGAAACAAATATGGGCAAAGTTCTCTCACGACAGTTAAAAATATAAATGTTTAGAAAGTAGGAAAGAGAAAATCCCATCTTTCTAAATATTTATATTGAGATCAGATAGATATATATAGTGCCCGGTAGATTTATATAGTGCACATTAAGTGCGCATTAAATCCAGCAGTCCTCTTGAATGCTTTTTCTGCTGGGTTTAATACTGCAATAGATTTCCAATCCATGTTGTGTTAACCCAACATCTTAGGCCTACGTTTCCAAGCCGACGTCAGGGGAGCAGAGAAGGGAAAATGCCTGGCTCCGCAAATCTGGGGCAGAATTCTCCGACCCCCCGGGGGGTCGGAGAATCGCCCAGGGCCGGCGTCAATCCTGCCCCAGCCGTGTCCTGAATTCTCCACCCCCCCAGATTCGGCGGGGGCGGGAATTGCGCCGCGCCGGTCGGCGGGCCCCCCCGCAGCAATTCTCCGGCCCACGATGGGCCGAAGTCCCGCCGCTGTCAGGCCTTTCCCGCCAGCATGGTTTAAACCACCTCTGGTACCGGCGGGATTGGCGGCGCGGGTGAGCTCCGGGGTCCTGGGGGGGGCGCGGGGAGATCTGACCCCAGGGAGTGCCTCCACGGTGGCCTGGCCCGCGATAAGGGCCCACCAATCGGCGGGCGGGCCTGTGCCGTGGGGGCACTCTTTTTCTTCCACCCCTGCCATGGTCTTCACCATGGCGGGGGCAGAAGAGACCCCCTCCCCTGCGCATGTGCCGGTATGACATCAGCAGCCGTTGACACTCCGGCGCATGCACGGACTTACGCCAGCTGGCCAAGTCCTTTCCGGCCCTGGCTGGCGTGGCGCCATAGGCCGTTCACGCCATCCGGCGGAGTGGAAACCACTCCGGCGTGGGCCTAGCCCCTAAAGGTGCGGAGAATTCTTGAATGCTTTTTCTGCTCGGTTTAATACTGCACTAGATTTCCAATCCATGTTGTGTTAACCCAACATCTTAGGCCTACATTTCCAAGCCCAGGTCAGGGGAGCAGAGAAGGGAAAATTTGTGGCTCCGCAAATTCCAAAGAATTCCGCACCTTTGGGGCGGCCCAACACCGGAGTGGTTCACGCCACTCCGACACGCCGGAACCTCCCGCCCCGCCAGGGAAGGGAGAATCCTGGCCCTGATCTTTATAAATGGCTGCCTGGATATTGTGTTTTAGGTTGGGGTGGTGGAGGGGATGTTGGTTATAATAGTAGTCAGGTGGTGACATGGTAAGAAATCAGGATACAACTGAGTGTGGAGGTGGTCTGGCCTGCCTAGGGGCTCTGGCTCCTTTTCAAAAAATAAAAAGATAAAGATTAAAACATGAAACATCCTTCCAGGCCTCATGCCTTACTCTACAAGCACCCCATCCATTCCAGCCCAAGTACCTCATGCCCTTAACCCACTCCCATGGCCCTTTATAGCCCCTCCACACCCGACACCCGTGGCCTGTCTTACGCAGCATGCCAACCTATTCCCTTGTATCCATCCTATGTCTCCCATAGCCCCAATGCCAACTTAGTACTAATTCATACCAGCTTATGCCCCCCACCACCATCCTTTGCCTCTACATCTACCATGCCAACTCACCCAGTATCCATTGTGGGCAGATCTCATGTCCCATGCAGAGATCAAATTGAATAAAGTTCTACCAAATAAAGCACCAGGTGTTTATCGCAGTGTTTGCTATATTGGAAAAGAAATCTCATTCATAAAACCCATTTACTACATTTACATTCCTAAAACTTATTAAAGCATCCTAACATGACTGCATCAAAGAGACTTACGTGCTTACCATTCATTTCTCCAGTGACTTTGAAGTAGTCAGTAGTTAATCTGAAAAAAAACATTTAATTCTCTTTGATGTGGTGCAGGAGCTGTCAATCAAAGCTTAATGTGCATAAACATTGTCTTTAGTTTCACAGCTGACTACTTGAAAGTCACTCAAGCATGAAGGGAGATGAATGGAACAATGCTGACAGTTGGATGTGTGTGGAAGTTGTCAATCACATAACAACATAAGTACATAAGAACTAGAAGCAGGCCATTTGGCCCCACCAGCCTGCTCCGCCATTCCTTAAGATCATGGTTGATCTTTTTGTGGACTCAGCTCCACTTACCCTCCCTCCCATTCCACTACTGTTCAAAAATCTATCTACCTATGCCTTAAAAACATTTAATGAGGTATCCTCACCTGCTTCACTGGACAGGGAATTCCACAGATTCAGATCCCTTTGGGTGAAGAAGTTCCTCCTTAATTCAGTCCTAAATCTGCTCCCCATTATTTTGAGGCTATTCCACCTAGTTCTAGTGTCACCCGCCAGTGGAAACAACTTCCCTGCTTCTATTCTATCTATTCCCTTCGTAATTTTATATGTTTCTATAAAATTTCCCCTCATTCTTCTAAATTCCAATGAGTATAGACCCAGTCTACTTAGTCTCTCCTCATAAGATAATCCTCTCAACTCCGGAATCAACCGAGTGAATCTCTTCTGCACACCCTCCAGTGCCATACATGCTTTCTCAAGTAAGGAGGCTAAAACTGTACGTAGTGCTCCAGGTGTGGCCTCACCAGCACCCTATACAGCTGCAACATAACCTCCCTGCTTTTAAACTCCATCCCTCTCGCAAAGAAGGACAAATTTCCATTTGCCTTCTTAATTCCTTGCTGCACCTGCAACCCAACTTTTTGCGAATCATGCACAAGGACACCCAGGTCCCTCTGCACAGCAGCATGCTGCAATTTTTTACCATTTAATGATGGTCCATTTTGCTGTTATTGCTGCCAAGATGTATGACCTCATATTTATCAACATTGAACTCCATATGCCAGACCCTTGCCCATTCACTTCAAATATCTATATCCCTCTGCAGACCTTTCAATGTCCACTTGGTTCTACCACTCATTTTAGTGCAAACTAAAAACTTTGGCACATTACACTTGGTCCCCAACTCTCGATCATCTATGTAAATTGTGAACAATTGCGAACCCAACACTGATCCCTGAGGCACACCACTAGCCACTGATCGCCAACCAGAAAAACACCCATTTATCCCCACTCTTTCTGTCAATTAACCAATCATCTATCCATGCTAATACATTACCCGTAACACCATGCACCTTTATCTTATGCAGCAGCCTTTTGTGCAGCACTTTGTGATGTGCCTTCTGGTAAAGAGAAATTAACTAATGGCTTGCAGATCACAGATCAGAGGGGGTTTACACCCAGCTTACTGTTTTCCTCTTTCCAGAAATTATCAGGTGCTGCTTCCTCTGCCTGAGCCAGTTCTCTAGCTTCCAGACAGGCGTCTCTCTTTTGGGGTGTCTCCTGATGGGGGTCTCTCTTCAGGCGGGGCTTCCAGATAGGGATCTCTCTTCTGGGGTGCCTCCTGATGGGAGTCTCTCTTCTGGGGGGTTTCCAGATGGCTACCTCTCTTCTGGGAGTGTCCCTAAGGGGGTCTCTTTACTTAGGGTTCTCTGGAAGGGTCTCATTAATCAAGGGTCCTCTTTAATTAGGGTATCTTTGAGGGTCGGTCTCTTTAATTAGGGCATCTCTGATGGTCTCTTTAATTAGAGGGTATATGAGGGGCCTCTTTAATTAAGTGGTCTCTGGTGGGCGAGCAGTGACGTGGGTGTCTGGTGTGAATGGGGTGGGCAGGTTTTGCATTGTGGGGGGAAGGTGGCCCTCTGATGGACTTTGGGGACAACTCCTTAAAGAGTTATCCCCTTAACCCACCCGAGGTCAATCGCACCAGGTACAGGCTTGTCAAGACCTGTACCAATTCTCGCCCATATGATTCCCGGCCCAGTGGACCGGAGAATCACGAGAGCCCAGATAAAATGGTGCCCAGTCTGTTAATAGGATGCATAGGAATCTTAATGACCCATTTACATCCTCCCGCTGGCGTAGGGCACGAACCTCGATCTCGATGCCTGCGGGGGACTGGGTCAGAAATGGCTCGACGCCTGTTGTTTCCACAATGCTGGATTCTTCATTGCATCGGGAACTTTGCTACTGGCGGTGGGTGGCAGAGAATCCAGCCCATAGTGTCATTTTAGTAATGGTGCAAAGTTACAGTTGCTCCTAATATCCATAAAATATTCTGAAGTTGCTTTTTGAATATGCTTTCAGCATTTACACAACAAACTGTTGTGATCTGTTACAGAAGGAATAACTTTCAAAGAAGAAGTTGGATTAATGTATTAAAAAGGCTATGGGGTAGGAGCAGGAGAATAGGACTAATTGGATAGCTCTTTCAAAGAGCCAACAAAGGCACAGTGGACCAGGTGGCCACCTCCTGTGCTGTATGGTTCTATGATTCATTAGATGACATTGGACTAATGTGTAACAGCAGTGCATGCATGTATCATTTGTTAATGTTGCGGTATCTTAAAGCTAATATTGGTTTACTTCCTACACGCATTAGCTTTTTAAAAAGAAAATACATTTGCAGTGTGATTAACTTTACAGGTATTGCCTGTGCTCTGCTTTGCAAACTTACATTGTTCACTCTCCAATGGCTCTAGACTTGGCAGTAACCAGAGGAGGGAAGCAATGGAAAATGGTCCACACTATACGTATACACATGCCCCTGCTTCTAACTTTCAACAGTTCTTAAAACAGTTGGCAAATCAAATATCTTGAAAATGAATCACATTTGAAATATGATTGTTTTACAGACAAATTCCTAAGAGAGAAAAGTATCTAATTCTGAAGACCGCAAGTTTGGGTTGTTCATTACCATAGCGAAAAGAAGTAAATCATTATCTGGCTCTGTTCTACACAGAATGAACGAGAAATTATTATTAAGCTTTTTTTTCCCCATTTGTAAATGTACTTATTTCTCCATTGATCTGGGGAAGAAGGGAGCTTAGTAATGACAGAAAGTCGATGAAACTAGGTTGGGTTGCTCCTGACAGGCATTATCAATCTTTCAGAGTAATTTCTTGTTCAGAATGCTCTGCAGAGTCATTTCATCAATTCTTCTGTTGCATTATTAAAGATTAGAATTTTTAATGGAATATTTTCATTACATGCAAATAATAGGTTCTCATCTTAGATAGTAAATACGGAACATATTTAATTGTATTTACACTGTAATTGGCTAGATGGAGCACTTGGTTTAATGTGGTACTGTGTCATTAATCTGAGTGCACTCAAGTGACAATCATGGAAATGCACTTTCTATATGGCAGCAATGAATTAGATAGAAACTTGTGACCATTCTCAAATGGAAAGATGCATATTAGTCTCTTATAATCTGCTAAAGGAATATATTTGAGCAGTAATTTTAATGGATTTATTCATGACGAGCAATAATACATTTACTACAAAATGATAGTTGACATGAATCCAGCCTGAGTTATAAATTCACAGTGAAGCAGAATAAGGAAGAACAATAAGGAATAAGCAAGAAAGAAAAAGGAGTTGAGGTAGCTCTGTCATCCCACCAGATTGTATCCCCTCTCCTGTCCCTGCCACCCACCGCCTTCCAGCCCACTCCCAGGATGGGTGTAAAGTTCCATCCAGACTCACTCTGGTAATGTTGGAAATGTGGCGGCCAGGCTGCGCACAGCAAAGGGATAATGACCGGATAATCTGAGTATCTGAGAATGATTGGTTATTAACTATTCTTCTGTGCAGATAGAGCTGTTGGTACAAAAATAGCCATTGTTTTTACATGTTGAAATGAAAAATGAAAATTGCTTTATTGTCACGAGTAGGCTTCAATGAAGTTACTGTGAAAAGCCCCTAGTCGCCACATTCCAGCGCCTGTCCGGGGAGGCTGGTACGTGTTAAACTTCCTTGCAAATACCTGACAATTACACACTGTTGCACAGCCTTTAAAGCAACACCTTCAAAGCAGATTCATTGAAAGAGAACATTCAGGTTCTGGAACTTTGTGATGGAACCATCTATTCACCAGACATGTGTTTCCGATATGAATCTAGGCTTTAATCGACTTACTTCAGAGCCAGCCTGTTACCCGTCGATGAACTCTTAGTGAACTCAGGCTGACTCTGGACAAGGGTATTTATACAGCTGCACTAGGGAGAGGAGTCGTGGGCGGAGCCAAGGGTGGAGCCCAGTACAAGTTCCTGAGTGCTCCCAGCGCTACTCCCCCTAGTGGTAGGATAGCGCTACTGCGCTTACAAAGACAGTGTGAATTAACATATATACATCTATATTACATTCACCACATTCACCACCTGCAAAAAAATAAAGTCCAGCGGGGGTGGTGGTCTATAAAGTCAGTCTGTCCGGTGGTCGAATTGTCCGCTGTGATCTGCGGAGCACTGGGGTTGCAGCCTCTTGCGGTGGCTGGATGGGTGTTGTGTGCTGGGGTACGATGGTGGACTCCAGGGAGGGTTGTATCCGAGCTTCATACTCTCCTGGTTCGACCGGGGACTGGGGGCGCTGGGGGCCGGCCGGCGTGGGGGCGCGGAACTGTTGGAGCGAGCTCGTGGGCTCGGGAGCGCAAGGGGGCTGCAGCATGGGGTGTAGGGTGAGAGGTCCTTGTGTGGGGGTAGAGGGGGCGCTGGATCCGGCAGGTGCCAGATCCCGGAGGGATACTGTGTCCTGACGGCCGTCAGGGAACTCGACGAATGCGTACTGGGGGTTGGAGTGGAGCAGGCGCACCTTTTCAACAAGTGGGTCGGTTTTGTGCGCCCTGACGTGTTTCCTCAGAAGTACGGGGCCCGGCGTCCTCAGCCATGCCGGAAGTGAGACCCCTGTGGTAGTGCCCCTGGGAAAAATGAAGAGCCTCTCGTGAGGGGTCTGGTTGGTCGCCGTACACAAAAGGGACCTAATAGTGTGGAGCGCATCTGGGAGGACTTCCTGCCACTGGGAAACTTGGAGCTTTCTGGACCGGAGGGTCAGTAGGACGGTCTTCCAGACCGTTGCATTCTCCCTTTCCACCTGCCCGTTCCCCCTGGGGTTGTAGCTGGTAGTCCTGCTCGAGGCAATGCCCTTGTCGAGCAGGTACTGACGCAGCTCGACGCTCATGAAAGACGAACCCCGGTCGCTGTGTACGTAGCTGGGGAAACCAAACAGGGTGAAGATGCTATGCAGGGCCCTAATGACTGTGTGGGAGGTCATGTCGGGGCACGGGATAGCGAATGGGAAACGGGAGAACTCGTCTACGACGTTTAAGAAGTAAACGTTCTTGTTAGTTGAGGGGAGTGGCCCTTTGAAATCAATCGCGAGGCGTTCAAAGGGCCTAGAAGCCTTGACCAGGTGGGCCCTGTCTGGTCTATAGAAGTGCGGTTTGCACTCCGCACAGATTGGGCAGTCCCTGGTGACCACTTTTACCTCCTCGTTGGAGAAAGACAGGTTTCGGGCCCTAATGTAGTGGGCGAGCCGGGTGACCCCCGGGTGGCAGAGGTCATTGTGGATGACTTTTAATCGGTCGATCTGCGCGCTGGTGCATATCCTGCGGGATAGGGCATCTGGAGGCTCGTTGAGCTTCCCGGGTCGATATTTGATATTGTAATTATAGGTGGAGAATTCGATCCTCCACCTCAGAATTGTGTCGTTTTTTATTTTGCCCCTTTGCGAGTTGTCAAACATGAAGGCAACTGATCTTTGGTCGGTGATGAGGGTGAACCTCCTACCTGTGAGGTAGTGCCTCCAGTGACGGATAGCCTCCACAATGGCTTGTGCTTCTTTCTCGACTGAGGAGTGTCGGAGTTCTGAAGCGGAGAGGGTACGGGAGAAAAATGCAACTGGTCTCCCTGCCTGATTTAACGTGGCTGCAAGAGCTACCTCTGAGGCGTCGCTCTCTACCTGAAATGGGGTGGATTCATCCACCGCCCGCATGGCCGCTTTGGCGATGTCCTCCTTGATGCCATCGAAGGCCTGGCGTGCCTCGGCTGACAGGTGGAATTGTGTGGTCCTAAAAAGTGGGCGGGCTTTGTCCACATATTGAGGAACCCACTGGGCGTAGTAGGAAAAAAATCCCAAGCACCGTTTGAGGGCCTTGGGACAATGAGGGGGAGGGAGTTCTAAGAGGGGGCGCATACGGTCCGGGTCGGGGCCCAGGACTCCATTTTCCACGACATAGCCGAGGCTGGCTAGTGGAAAACGCATTTCTCCTTGTTGTATGTGAGGTTCAGTTTCTGTGCCGTCTGGAGGAAACGGTGGAGGTTGGCATCATGGTCCTGCTGGTCATAGCCGCAGATGGTGACATTATCCAAGTACGGAAACGTGGCCCGCAGCCAGTACTGGTCCACCATTCGGTCCATTGCTCGTTGGAACACCGAGACCTCATTAGTAACGCCGAAAGGGACCCGGAGGAAATGGAACAGGCGGCCATCGGCCTCGAATGCCGTGTAGTGGCGGTCCTCCGGGCGGATTGGGAGCTGGTGGTATGCAGACTTTAGATCCACCGTGGAAAAGAGCCAATACTGGGCGATCTGGTTTACCATGTCTGCAATCCTGGGGAGGGGATACGCGTCGAGGAGCGTAAATCTATTTATGGTCTGACTATAGTCGACAACCATGCAGAATTTATCCCCGGTCTTAACGACCACCACCTGAGCTCTCCAGGGACTATTGCTGGCCTCTATAACCCCCTCACTGAGAAGCCTTCGGAACTCTGCTCTGAAAAATACCCTATCCTGCAGGCTATTCTCCCTGCTACGAGTGGCTACGGGTTTACAGTCCTTAGTGAGATTGGCAAAGAGAGGAGGGGGGGATTCGCAGCGTAGCGAGGCTGCAGATCGTGAGTGGGTGCAGGGGCCCTCCAAAGCTGAGGGCGAGGCTCTTGAGGTTGCATTGGAAGTCTAGGCCTAATAAGAGTGGCGCGCAGAGTTTGGGCAAAACGTAGAGTTTAAATTTTGAGTAGCTAGCGCCTCGGATTGTGAGTGTCGCGGCGGTGCGCCCCTGGATATGGACCGAATGGGAGCCTGAAGCGAGCGTGATAGTTTGCTGCACGGGGAAAACGGGGAGCGAACAGTGTCTTACCAGGTCTGGGTATATGAAGCTCTCCGTGTTCCCAGAGTCGAAGAGGAATGCCGTTTTGTACCCGTTGATATGGACCTCTGCCATCGAGTTTCGTAGATTCTTTGGTCGTGACTGGTCCAGGGTGACCGCGCTAAGTTGCGGGTAGTCGGCGGCTCGATCAGCTGTGCTGGAGTGGCCCCGTGATGACTGCCCTCTGAGTTCATAGTCGAATTTGAATTCTTCTGCAGAGTTGTCCGAGCGCGGAGATGCCGACCGGGCCCGTGGATCGCACGTGGCGGGTGACGAGGAAGATGGCGTCCAAGATGGCGGCCCCCATGAGTCGCACGTGGCCGGCCGCGTGGTGGAGGTTTTCCAAGATTGCAGCCCCCATGGCTCGCACATGGCTGGAGGGGGCGGAGTTGGGGCATAGGCCGCAGCGTTTCGGGCCCCGCGGGCCTGCGAGTGAGGGGAGCGATTACTGTGAGTCGCTAGGGAGTTGGAAGCTGGGGCCCTTTTAGCGAGGCACACTCTTGTGTAATTGCCTTTTCGCCCACAGCTGCTGCAGGTCACGTTGCGGGCCGGGCAGTGCTGCCGCGGGTGCTGGTTCTGGCCGCAGAAATGGCAGGCTGGAGTAGCATAGTGGCTGGCTGGAGCAGCATAGTGGCTGGCTGGGGCAGCATGGTGGCTGGGCGGCCGCGTAGCACAGGCCTGGGGGATTTGCTGGTCGGGGGCCCATGATTGGTTCGCGGGGACCGCGGGGAACGAGTTAAGGCTGCGGAAGGAGACCTCCAACGTGGTAGCAGCTTCCACAGTCGTTTCTAAGTCCTGGGCCCCCTTTTCCAGCAGTTGTTGGCGCATATAGTTAGACCTGAGGCCCGCTACAAAAACATCGCGTACCGCCAATTCCCTGTGTTCTGCCGCGGTAACCGCTTGGTAATTACAGTCATTGGACAAATTATTGAGTTCCCTTAGAAATTCAGCGAGTGATTCTGTAGGCCGCTGGCGGCGAGTCGTGAACACATGGCGAGCGTAAACTTCATTAATGGACCTTACATAAATTTTATCGAGAACTTCTAGCACCACAGTATATGAACTGGCCGAGTTTAGTTGCGTAGAGATTCTATGGCTCACCCTTGCGTGCAGTAGACTTAGCTTCTGATCCTCTGTCGTTTCGGCTGTGCTCGCTTCGGCCAGGTAGGCCTTGAAGCACCGGATCCAGTGGGAGAAGATTTCTTTAGCCTCTGCATCCTCCGGGTCGCGTTCCAGGCGTCCAGGCTCGAGGGCCGATTCCATAATCGATCTTTACTGTTCTTAAGTCGATTAAATTGATGGAACCATCAATTCACCAGACACGTGTTTCCGATATGAATCTAGGCTTTAATCGACTTACTTCAGAGCCAGCCTGTTACCCGTCGAGGAACTCTTAGTGAACTCAGGCTGACTCTGGACAAGGGTATTTATACAGCTGCACTAGGGGGAGGAGTCGGGGCGGAGCCAAGGGTGGAGCCCAGTACAAGTTCCTGAGTGCTCCCAGCGCTAATCACCCTCGTGGTAGGATGGCGCTACTGCGCTTACAAAGGCAGTGTGAATTAACATATATACATCTATATATTATATTCACCACACTTTGCATCAGTAATTTTTCTCTCGGACAGGTTTAAGGGAAATCAGCAGTCCTTTGAGAGGTGCTGCTCCCTTACCTTGCCCACTTATTTTTCTACAATTCCAGTATGTTCTATATCAGAATGTCATACAAGCCACATATAGGTGAGCTGATTCATGGTCAACTCACATGTGCAGTGCTCAGTCCTGGTGTTACTGCCCTGAACAGCATAATTATTCATTTCTCATTTGGAAAACCTTCCTTCATAAGGACAAGTAAATGTTGAATTACAAGAATTAATCTGGAACCTAGCCCTCTTGCAGAGTTGAACTAAATACCAGTTGATACCAATTAAGAATATCATTGAGGTCTTTAGAACGTGAAGAAGTTTAGATGATATAGATTTAGTATTTGATTATCAACAGGGAGCCAGACTCCTCCAGTTTAACATTAAAGAATGTTCGGATGGGAAGAAATGAATTATCGGGGGAGTTATTACCAAGGCCTGGATTTTCACTGTTATGATGGATGGCACGAGTCGTGAAATTTCCCGGCTTGCCAAATCCCGCCTCAGGAGAAATTGCCCTGCATAGCGGTATCTTTGCTCTGAGGGGTGCAGGATAGAGTTGGGTCCAACATCCTGAGGTGCAGAGTGGCAGCAGCCACAAGGATGGCCGATTGCCAAGGCGGGCTAGTTAAAAGACCCACCTTGGTTCTCTGGGATTTCGCCCCAGTTATTTCATTGTATTTTAAGCCCTCTAGATCTCATCCACCACACTCCATCATACCCAACCAATCCCCATGCCACATCCACCACACTCCATCATACCCAACCAATCCCCATGCCACATCCACCACACTCCATCATACCCAACCAATCCCCACGCTACATCCACCACACTCCATCATACCCAACCAACCCCCACGCCACATCCACCACACTCCATCATACCCAACCAATCCCCACGCTACATCCACCACACTCCATCATACCCAACCAATCCCCATGCCACATCCACCACACTCCATCATACCCAACCAATCCCCATGCCACATCCACCACACTCCATCATACCCAACCAATCCCCACGCTACATCCACCACACTCCATCATACCCAACCAATCCCCATGCCACATCCACCACACTCCATCATACCCAACCAATCCCCACGCCACATCCACCACACTCCATCATACCCAACCAATCCCCATGCCACATCCACCACACTCCATCATACCCAACCAATCCCCATGCCACATCCACCACACTCCATCATACCCAACCAATCCCCATGCCACATCCACCACACTCCATCATACCCAACCAATCCCCATGCCACATCCACCACACTCCATCATACCCAACCAATCCCCATGCCACATCCACCACACTCCATCATACCCAACCAATCCCCATGCCACATCCACCACACTGCATCATACCCAACCAATCCCCATGCCACATCCACCACACTCCATCATACCCAACCAATTCCCATGCCACATCCACCACACTCCATCATACCCAACCAATCCCCATGCCACATCCACCACACTCCATCATACCCAACCAATCCCCATGCCACATCCACCACACTGCATCATACCCAACCAATCCCCATGCCACATCCACCACACTCCATCATACCCAACCAATCCCCATGCCACATCCACCACACTCCATCATACCCAACCAATTCCCATGTCATATCCACCACACTCCATCATACCCAACCAATCCCCATGCCACATCCACCACACTCCATCATACCCAACCAATCCCCATGCCACATCCATCCCTGTATGCCAAATAATGCTAACTCATTCCAGCCCGTCCCTCATCTTCAGCCCTTAAGCCCTTCATGAAAACTCACCAGGTCACCATGTGCAACCTTACATGTTGAAGTTAAATATGATAAAGGTCTAAATAGTATTACAACGTTCAATTTATTTTAAAAAACAGTTTGATTCATGAAAGTCCATTCAGAATATACAAGTACTTAATCCACTATAAAACAAACAAACTTATTTTTATAGCTCCATATCAAAGAAAGCTAATTCTTTAACCAAGAATTCATAATTATGAAGATAGCTCTTGGGGAAATGTTTAAAACAGCTGTTGTAACTGCTAAAACAGAGTTATCCAATTGCCACTGACAAAAGCAGTGTGTTTTTTTCATTTTTAAAGAGCCGATTTAAATAACTTCACATCTTGACAGTTCTACATATATTATATGCCCTTTGAGAACATTTACGTTGACTCGAAAAGATTGTGGGCTGGATTCTCCATTCTGGAGACCAAGTGCTGCTGACAATGGCGACTCGCTGCTGGTCTCCAGTGGTGCTGGGAGCGACATCCAGGTGCAATGCACATTCCTTCACGCTGCAAATTTATGCATGGAGGAGAGCTTGCTGGATTCAGACAGAATCCTGACATCGGGCCGCCATTTTGAGCGGGTGGTCTGATACTGAACTCCGGCTGTGGCCCCCATCCCCCCTACAATGCAAACTCAGCCCCCTCTCTGTTGGCAAGTAGGGGTATCCTCCTCCCACTACAGGAATAACGGTTCACCTTTCCCCCGACAGCACACAAGCATGAGGGTGACCCAACCCCCAAGGTGACCCAATCCCCAACAGAGACACCCCCAACAGAAACCCCGAACTGAGACCCCCATCAGAGAACCCACATTAGAGACCCCCCCAATCAGATGCCTCATTAGAGATGCCCCATCAGAGACCCCATCACAGGCCCCCCCACTCGAAACTTCCATCAGAACCCCCATCAGAGTCTCGCTATAAATAAAAAAAAATAATAATCACTTACTGTCACAAGTAGGCTTCAATGAAGTTACTGTGAAAAGCCCCCTAGTTGCCACATTCCAGCGCCTGTTTGGGGAGACTGGTATGGGAATTGAACCTGCGCTGCTGGCCTTGTTCTGCATTACAAGCCAGCTGTTTAGTCCACTGTGCTAAACCAGCCCCTGCTACCGAGACCCGATCAGACACCCCCAGATAATTCCGGGCAACAGAGTGAAAAATCATTGCATTTTAACTCACCCTTCCCTGCTGCCTCAAACAAAAGTGTTTAAAGCAGCAGCTTTTACAAATGTCAAAGGCTTCTTCAAAAGCCAAGTACACTTCAAAGGCCTTGAAATCCCATGACAGTCTTTTAATGCAAATCTTCCATTCAATTTCACACAGCAATACATTGCATTAGCTAATGATTGATAGTTTTATTACAGAGACAGGTCCTTGGTGGATTGTTGATCTATCTTTTCCTTCACGCTTGACTGCATCTCAAGTACCCTGCTTTGATGCTAACCACAATGTTTATAACCACTCTTGCTATGATTGACCATACCATATCATAAGCAACTAAATGCTTCCACTTCCTTTTTTCCATATCAGAAAGGACTGAACTGCTTTTGACGTGGTGAGGAACTGTCTATTGTAGCAAAGGATCTGATGGGGTGCGCTGGGGGTGTCTGGTGGGAGGGCAGGATTTGCATTCGTGTGGAGGAGGGGGACAGCTCAGTTATACACTGATTACTTTGACCCATCGCATTAGGGAAAGGAGCAGGGCGGAGACTTTGGCGCTGCGGAAAGTTGGAGGCCTCAGACATGATCAGAGTCTGGTGCACATATGGGGCGGAATTCTCCGACCCCCCGCACGGTCGGAGAATTGCTTGGGACCGGCGTAAATCCCGCCCCCACCGTGGCCGGAATTCTCCGCCACCCGGGAATTGGCGGGAGTGGGAATTGCGCCGCGCCGATCAGCGTTCCCCCCGCAGTGATTCTCCGGCTCACGATGGGCCAAAGTCCTGCCGCTGACAGGCCTCTCCCGCCGACGTGGTTTCAACCACCTCTGGTGGCAGCGGGATTGTCGGCGCGAGTGGGCATCCGAGGTCCTGGGGGGGGGGGGGGGCGGGGTGATCTGACCCCGGGGGGTGTCCCCACGGTGGCCTGGTGCATGATCGGGACTCACCGATTGGCGGGTGGGCCAGTGCCGTGGGGGCACTCTTTTTCTTCCGCCGCCGCCATGGCCTCCACCATGGCAGAGACGGAAGAGACCCCCCTACCGCGCATGCGCCGGTGGTGATGTCAGCGGCTGCTGACGCACCGGGGCATGCGCGAACCGGCGAAGGCCTTTCGGCCAGCCCCGATGCCAGGTGGCGGGCGCCAAAGGCCATTGCCGCTGGTTTTGGCACCAGTCGGCGTGGCGCCAACCACTCCGCCGCGGGCCAAGCCCCTAAAGGTGTGGAGAATTCCGCACCTTTTGGGGAGGCCCGACGCCGGAGTGGTTGGCACCACTCCGCTACGCTGGGACCCCCCGCCCCGCCGGGTAGGGGATAATCCCGGCCATGATCTGAGCCTGAGGGAAAATTGAAGCCCACGGGTGTATTGGGAGGCAGGTCGGGGGTGGAATGTGGCTGAATATCAAAGGCCTCTAGTGGTGTTTAGGGGGGATGTTGGTGACCACATGAGGAAAGTCAGTGTGGGGTGAATGATTGAGGGGATTGCCGAGCCAGGTAGTTTTAAAGGTCTCTCAGATTCAGCAGACTTTGCTCGAATGTAGCTATCGGGTCCCTAGGCTTAGGAAACCTGTGGGCGGCAATGTAGCATAGGGGTTCGCACTGTTGCTTCAAAGTGCCAGGGACCCAGGTTAGATTTATGGCTTGGGTCACTGTCTGTGCTGATTCTCCACTTGTCTGCGTGAGTTTTCTCCGGGCACTCCGGTTTCCTCCAACAACTCCCAAAAGAAGTCTTGTTCGATGAATTGGCCATTCTGAATTCTCCCTCTGTACACGAACAGGCGCCGGAGTGTAGCGACTCAAGGATTTTTACAGTAACTTCATTGCAGTGTTAATGTAAGCCTACTTGTGACAATAATAAAGATTATTATTATCATAATTAATTTTTAAAGCTGAATAACAATGACGCTCAGAGCACAATAACTTTTTTAATGCCCATTCCCCACCTTGTAGTAGGTAGGCCAGTTGTCCACCTTCCTGCTTCAGTTAATGCCAGAAGTGAGTGGATTGGAGATGCATTTTGGGTCAAATTCTGATTTTCAATAACCCAGCCCATCCAACACAAGCAGTGTCTCTCAAGACGAGTCCTATGGACTCGAAACATTAATTCTGGGGTGGATTCTCCGTTGCCTGCCACTGGTCGCAATGTTCCCAATGCGGCAAAAATCAAGCATCAAGCTTAAAACGGGGGATCATGTATAAACATCTAGCTATGATTGACAGGTCCTCACCACACCAAAAGCAATTAAGTGCTTTTTTTTAGGTGGATTGGCCACGCTAAATTGCCCCCTAGTGTTGAGGGATGTGTATGTAAAAGGGTTATTGGGGTAGGATGGGGACGAGGGCTTGGGTGGAGTGCTCTTATCAGAGGGTCGATGGGCCGAATGGCCTCCTTCTGCTCTGTAGGGATTCTGTAATTCTGTGAAGCCCTCTCAGAGCTCAGTTGTCCAAGAGATCCATCTCCCGTGATCCTATTCCGACTAAACTTCCCCTCCTGGCCTCCATGTCACATATTCCCATCTTTCCTGGAACTCCATGCTTGAATCACAAATCACAAACTATATCCCATGTGACTATGACAGAAGTACACTTTCTCACTTCTTGCTTCTCCACCATTTTGTCATATGAGGACTGGTTCAGGATTCTAGGTCTGTACTTGTTGAAGTTTAGAAGGATGAGGGGAATCTTATTGAAATTTACAGGATATTGAGCGCCTAGATAGAATGGAAGTGGAGATGATGTTTCCACTTGTAGAAAAACTAAATCCCGAGGACACAGCCTCAGACTGAAGGGACAATCCTTTAAAACTGGGGTGATGAATCTGTGGAACTCTGCTGCAGGAGGCTGTGGAGGCTAAATCACTGAGTGTCTTTAAGATAGAGATAGATAGGTTCTTGATTAATAAGGCAATCAGTGGTTATGAGGAGAAGGCAGGAGATGAGAAACATATCAGCCATAATTTTTTTTTAAAATTTAGATTACCCAATTATTTTTTCCAATTAAGGGGCAATTTAGCATGGCCAATCCACCTACTCTGCACATTTTTGGTTTGTGGGGGCGAAACCCACACAGACACGGGGAGAATGTGCAAACTCCACACAGACAGTGACCCAGAGCCGGGATCGAACCTGGGACCTCAGCGCCATGAGGCGGTTGTGCTAACCACTTTGCCACCGTGCTGCCCTCATATCAGCCATAATTGAATGGCAGGGCAGACTTAATGAGCCGAAGGACCTAATTCTGCTCGTATGTCTTATGGTCTTATCTGCAGCTTTTGACATGATTGATCACATCATCCACCAGCGGGTGGTACTGATCTCACATAGAACGTAGAACAGAACAGCGCATTACATGCCCTTCGGCCCTCGATGTTGCACTGACCTGTGAAACCAATCTAAAGCCCATCTACACTATTCCATTATCATCCATATGTTTATCCAATGACCATTTAAATGCCCTAATGTTGGTTTCATTCCTCCCTTATGTTGTTGAAAACTCACCACTATTCTTAGAAGTCCCCTATACCAAAAAGGGCCGACATTCTAAATGGTGAACAGGGATTCTCACTCCCCAACTCCGATGCAGGCTTCGGTGGGTGCTATTCAGGTCAAACTATATTTTCAAGTTATCCCCGGTATAACCCATACCTTCCCCGAAGAATTTTACCTACTTACCCCTTAGTAGCATTGATAACCTGGGTCCTGCGTTGCTATGTAAGTAAAGTAGGCTAATAACCACTGTTTCAGATTAAAACATTTAAGTTATTTTATTATTATATATTTTTTCTTTTAAAAGATGCAATCACTGTCTTTACAGAAAAGTAAAAAGATCTTGCTTCTGGATCCTTCTGGTTGGTTGAAGTGACCTTCAGGCCCAACTTGACAATTAATCTTCTTTTTAAAATTTGGTCTTCTTTAGATGTATTCTCTGTTCCGCTTGGTTGCTATGTCTTGTCGATCCCACGTAATGAGCTATGAGAGCTGGCTCTGCTGGCTATGTCTGAGCTGACTCTGAGCTGACTCTGCCTCCTCTTTAAATTCTAGTCTTCCTTAGATGTATTAGCCATTTTAGCTCGGCTGCTATGTCTTATCTTTACTATGACCGAGCTGCCTGTAAGCTGACTCTGCTTGCTTCTCTTGTTCCTTCTCTGCTTCTCTCCTCTCTCTGAGTTCTGGTACTTCCTGCTCTGGTCTCTGGATTTATATTCTCTTTCTAACAGTTATTAAGTTTTTATGACTTTATTGTAAAGTAACTTTTATTTCACTTTGATTGTAAAAAGTATCTTTGATCTAAACATTCTAATACAACTAAGTAATTATTTTCACATGACCACACCTCTCAGGTCTCTGATTACATTGTTTCTTTGTGATGTTCAAAGTTCCTTTGTGATATTCATAAATGCGTTGGTTTCAATAGAGGTATGAATTTTGGTTTGCTTCCTGTCATTTCTATAGTTTTATTTTCCAATTGTTTCCCCAGCTCATAATTTTGACTTTGATTTTAGCTTTAAATTATGTTTCTCGTAGACTGATAGTCTCCAATTTTCTTTAATTTACTTGGTGTTAGCAGAAATTCACACCTAGAATTGTCACAAAATTCAACTGAACCTCATCCTTTCCTTTCCAGCTGCTTACTAAGATAGCTAATTTCAATGAAGGTGTGAAACATTGCTTTTAGCTGTATGCTAAAATCCATTTGGTTCTAACTTGAAAGGTTTACATTTATCACCCAGCTCAACTGAAACCCTCATCCATGCTTTTCCAGATGCTTACTAAGATAGTTACTTTCAATTAAGGTGTGAACCATTGTTTTTAGCTTCATACAAGAATTCTGTGTGTTTGCTAAGCCTGCTTGGCAGAAATAATCTGCATTTTATAATCCTGCTCTTTGAAGCTGCTATTAACCCTTTGTGGGATCTTTCCCTGTATCATCTCATGTTTCTCTCAGACCAGATATTGCCAGACTTCCATGTGTCAAATGACACATCTTTCCACATTTTCAATAACACTTAGCATCATCATCCGAAGGCACAGCATTAGTTTTCACATGAATGCTGCGACATTCACCTCTATTTTACCAGCACATCTCCTAATTCCACCATTGTTGCTAAATTATCAGACTGTTTATCCAACATCCAGTACTGGATAAGCAGGCATTTCCTCCAATTAAATATTGATAAGACTGAAGCCATTTTTTTAAATCCCCATTCCTTAGATACCAACTCCATGCCTGCCTCTGGCAACATTCTGAAATAAAGACTCCAGAGTTAATTCTTCCAACGCCCTTTTGGATGGTCTCCAAAATTCTATCCTCCTTAAACTTGAGGTCATCCAAAATGCTGCTGACCATGCCTTAATTCACATCAAGTGCCATTCCCAAATCACCCCTACGCTCACTGATCTGCATTGGCTTCTTGTCGAGAAACATCCTGACTTTCAAATTTTCAACCTTGTCTTCAAATCCCTCCATGGCCATGCCTCTCCCTATCTCTGTACTCTCCTCCAACCCCATAACCCTCCAAGAAATCTAATTCTGTTCTCTTGAGCATACCCAATTATAATTACTCCACTGTTGGGTGCCATATCTTCAGTACCTAGGGCACCAAGCTCTGGAATTACCTCTCTACAATGCTGTGCCGCTATACCTCATTTTCTTCTTTCAGATCCTCTTCAAAACCTACCTCCTTGAACAAGCCTTTGGTCACTTCACCTAAATAGTGCGATTGAACTGAAAAAAGTCTATGTCCAATTTTGGGCACGTTTAGAGGGGTGTTTCTCAGCAGCCGCAGTGTCCTCTTTACCCGCCAACCACGGAGAGGTTCCCGTGAACAACCCCTCCACCTGATAAGGCCCTCCCCCAGGCCTGATACCCGGCAGTGCTAACCTGGCACCCTGCACCCTGGCAAGGTGGCACTGCCAGGGTGCCAGGCTGGCAGTACGAAGATGCCCAGATGCCAGATGTAGTGCCAGAGCGCTACCCTGCCCTACCCCATACATCATGGGTCTCTAATGGCCTGGGAGACCCCTCCCCCCCCCCCCCCCCCCCCACCAGAGGTGCGATTCAAGTGGGGATCGACAAGGCTGCTGAATCGCACTCAATATCTCCTTATGTAGCTCAGTAACACCCTCTACCTTAAGTATGGCACTGAAAAGAGATAAACACATTTACTGATAAACACCACCCATGACTGGTCTATTATTATTAGCATCGGCATGGTTTCTGGAGTCAAGTAATATTATTAAAATGAAATCAAAACAACCTCTGCTCTAATTCATTGATCTGTAAATGACATTAGCAGCCCAAAACAACTGGTACAAAGAAAACTCAAGTATACCTAGTAAGCAGTATTGTATCTACCCCAAGTTTAATATGCCAGTTTAGCACACAATATTTGGGATCACTTCAACTGTTTGTTATCTGATAATAGAAACATCTGAACAAAGAACAAAGAAAAGTACAGCACAGGAACAGGCCCTACGGCCCTCCAAGCCTGTGCCGACCATGCTGCCCATCTAAACTAAAATCTTCAACAATTCCTGGGTCCGTACCCCTCTATTCCCATCCTATTCATATATTTGTCAAGATGCCCCTTAAATGTCACTATCGTAAAGATAACTTTTGTCTGCTTTAGTTGGAAGTATTGTAATTGTTACCAATGTCAATCTATTATAATTGACAATTTGAAGTGTGTAGAACATAAGTATTAAAGTTAAGAGATAGGACAAAATATGATTAAAATTTAAAATAATGCTCAGGAAACCTTGGGCGGAATTCTCCGCCCCCGGGAAAAATCAGGAGGGCCGTCGTGAACTCAGCAGAGTTTCACGACGGCCTCGGAGGCCGCTCCTCGCCCCCTATTCTCCCCTCCCGGCGGGACTAGGAGCGGCGCTCCGTAAATCTCGGCCGCGGGGGCGTCGCACCGAGAATGACGCGGCCGGCGCGCCTAATGACGCCAGCCGCGCTTGCACAGATTGGCCGGCTCCAACCCGCGCATGCGCGGCTGACGTCATGAAGCTGACGGCATGAACCCGCGCATGCGCGGTGGCCGATTTCCCCTCAGCCACCCCGAAAGACGTGGTGGCTTGATCTTGCGGGGCGGGGGAGGGGAAATAGTGCATCCGATTGAGACGCCGGCCCAACGATTGGTGGGCACCGATCGCGGGCCTGTCCCCTCCCGAGCACAGTCGTGGTGCTCTTTCCTTTCTAGGCCACCTTCAAGCCCCAAACGGGCTTCTCACTCTCGTTTCACGACGGCAGCGACCAGATGTGGTTGCCGCCGTCGTGAAACGGTCGCGAACGGCAGGCCGCTCGGCCCATCCGGGTCGGAGAATCGCCGGTCGCCGTGAAAAACGGTGAGCGGCGATTCTTCCGAGCCGGGGGGGGGGGGGGGAGAGAATCGCAGGGGGCGCGACGGGGGTGTGAATTTTGTCGAGGGGCCCTCCCACGATTCTCCCACGCCGCGTGGGGAGCGGAGAATCGCGCCCCTGATCTCCACTAACAGGGGCGATTCTCCGTGCCCCGCGCCGGGCCGGAGAATCGCCGCAACCGCGCCCCGACACCAACGTGCAATGCTCCGAAGTGCGGAGAATCGGCGCCATTTGAGCTGGTGCAGTTGGCGCGGCACCGGCTGCGGGCCGCTGGAATCGGCAGGGCCGCCGATTCTCCAGCCCGGATGGGCCGAACAGCTGCACGTATACAACAGGGTCCCGCTGGCACCGTTCACCCCTGGTCGCTGCTGGCGGGAACTCTGCGCAAACGGTCGAGGGGCGGCCTGTAGTGGGGGGGGGGGGGGGTGGCTACTTTCCTGCGTGACTGACCCCTGAACACTGACACCGAGTCGGGGCAGGCGTGCTAAAGAAGTCCACCACGCATGCGCAGGTTGTAGGTCGTATCCGGGCCTGGTTCATGCCATCGTGAAACGCGACGGTGTTCAAGGTGGCGTGAACACCTGGGCTCCATTTGGGAGAATCGCCCCCAACATGTATTGACCTTTAATTGCATTTATTTTCTGTATTCATTTATGTTGCTGTGTTAGTACCATTTCTGCACAACAACCTCTTTGAGTGCGATCCAATGGTCACATTGCACTGGAAAGCAAGTCACCGTGGCGCAATGTGGGTGGTAAAATCTGCGATACCCTGCTCCCGGGATCTACCCGGCTTGCAACGTCTCACGAGTTGCAACGCGATCTTGTGAGACGTTGCAATGTAAATCATGCACATTGTGGGCAGGATCGCTTTCTGGCAAATCTGCATATCAGAGCGAGACAGAAGTCTATTATGCAGATTCCTGACCTACCTGAGGCTTTGGGATTCGTCCCCTTCGCCTCAGTGACCTCGGGTGAGCGCCATTCAGCAATGGTCCCCACAAACATGGACCAGACAGAACGACACTTGTGGGGGTTTCCCAGGGGAAAGGAGGCCCCCAGCTGCATGCCCTTTGGGTAGGGTAGTGTCCTGGCACTGCCAAGGTGCCAAGCTGGCATTTTGTGCTTGCAGACCAGGGGTGCCCTGCGTGGGTGTTGGGGGGTGCAGGGGGGGGGGGGGGGCTGAGTGGATGCCAGGGATCCTCCCATAGTCTGCTTAGGCTGGGGGGAGGTTGGAGATTGTTTTGGGGGCCTTGGAGATCGGGATGCCATTTAACAATGGCGTCCCGATGTCTCGCTACACTGAAATGAAAATTGCTTATTGTCACGAGTAGGCTTCAATGAAATTACTGTGAAAAGCCCCCGGGGAGGCTGGTATGTGAATCGAACCATGCTGCTGGCCTGCTTGGTCTGCTTTAAAAGCCAGCGATTTAGCCGAGTGAGCTACTGGGGAGTTTTGGCGAGCAGAGCTCCCACTGCACAAAACTGGGCTATTTGTGGCCTCCGCTGTGCGATCACTGTTGAGGCTGCTTATACAATGTGAGTTGCATTGAATAGCCATGTGTTTCTCGGCACTGCAAGCACCAGGAAACATGCAGCTGAACGCGCTTACTCGGGGGACTTCGTTTCCATTTGGTTGAATCGAACCTTTTATTTCAAGTGGCACGGTGGCACAGTGGTTAGCACTGCTGCCTTACAGCTCCAGGGACCCAGGAGACAGATAGTCACCCAAGGATCTGCATACAAGATCCTTGGGCGACTGTCTGTGTGGAGTTTGTCGGTTCTCTGGGTGTTCAAGTTTCCTCCCACAGTCCAAAGATGTGCAGATTAGGTGGGTTGGCCATGATAAATTGTCTCTTAGTGTCCAAAAGGTTAGTGGGTTACAAGGATAGGGTGGAGGTGTGGATTAAAGAAGAGTGCTCTGTCCAAGGTCCAGTGTAGACTCGATCTGCCGAATGGACTCCTTCTGCACTGTAGGGATTCTATGATTTCAAGAAGACTTTCTCCCAATATTGTTGGTTACTGCTGGAATTAAACAAATTGTTGAGAACAGGATTTCCTTTAAGGGGGCCTCCATTGTATTTTATGGTTCAAAGATCAAAATAAACTATTCAGAGGACACAGAATCCGGAGGTGCTGATACCCGAGGCATTTATAGACCCAATATTCCTAATTGGGCAGGACAGAGGATGTCAGAGTTTAGCAGCTCAATTTCCCTTGAAAGATCATCAAGCTGTATTATCTATCCTTGCTTGATGTGAAAAAAAACCCTTCTGGTTTTCACAATTTTAAATTAATGCACGTTGTGTGGAACTTAATATTCTCGGGAAGAGCAAATGTTAACAGGATTAGGGAGTGATAGAGAAAGAGAACACGGAGGAGGAAAGGAAGGAAACAGAATTGCAGCCAGAAAAATTGGCATGTGGACATTCACTGAAAACTGATTTCAGCAATTTTCAGTTCTAGTTCCATTGTACAACAATTGCAGATGGATAAAACCACATATAGTGTGGCAAAAATTCCTCAAAAGCTGTCATTGAATCCCCCCAACACCCACAAAGTAGTCATGCTGGATCTCCATTATTTCCTGGAGCTTCTAACAACGGAATTAGCATGAATGATTCCATTGTTATCACAGGATTTTGTCCCAAGAAATTTGTGGACCAGTATTACCAGTAAAATGATGCTCTAATTTTTCCTTTTTGTTGCCATCTTATTATCAGTTAATATATTAACATAATCCTTCTCAACATGAGAACAGCACAAAGCGTGTGACATTTACTGATGATATTTAAATAGAGGAATCATTCAATGGTGTGAGAGCGCTGTCGGCAAAAAAGAGATTCACGCCGATGGAGAATCCAGCCCATAATGTTTAACATTAGCTTACTAAAGTTTTAACCATTTCTTGCACAGAAACACAAAATTAAACTTACAGCTACACCTTGTTTCTAATACCCACAAACTGCCTCTGTTTCTTGACATCAGGGCACCACAGAAAGAAGTACCAGGATCAAGGGCCAGGATTCTTCAATCCTGCGGCCAAGTTCTGACGCCGGCGTGAAAAGTGGCGTGAGCCACTCCAGCGTCAACGGGCCTCACCTGGCAGCTATCCACCCCTTTGTAGGGGGCTAGTACGGCGCAGGAGTGGTATCCGCAGCTCCAGCGAGCGAAAGCCGGCACGCCACGGCCGGCGCGAGTTCGTGCATGCGCAGCGCGGCCGGCACATGTTTGCACATGCACGCCATGGCCGGCATGCGAGTTTGCGCGTGCGCATGGGTTCCTGTCTCCGCGCCGGCCCCCAGGCAATATGGTAGAGCCCGACAGAGGCCCACCGCAGAGGAACATAGGCCCCACGGAAATAGCCCGCCCGCCGATTGGTAGGCCCCGATCGCGGGCCAGACCACCTTTGAGGCCCCCCCCTCCCCAGGGTCAGAAACCCCCGTCCCCCCCACCAGGACGGCCCCCGCAGATGGAGGTCCGAGGTCCCGCTGTGTGGGACCATACGTAACCCATGCCGGCGGGAATCGGCAGTACTCGGCGGGCACTCGGCCCGTCGAGGCCCGGAGAATCGGCGGGGGGGGGGGTGGTGCGCTATCAACGGCCCCCGACCGGCGCGGCGGCAATCCCACGGCTGCCTGAAAATCTGCACCAGAGAATAGGCAAGCCGGCGTCAGGGCAGCATGGTGCGATTCTCGCGCCCTCCCGGGGATTCTCTGACCAGGTGCGGGGATCGGAGAATCACGTCCAAGGTATTTTGATATTTAGGAATATACTTACCCACATGAAGGGCCAGTAATGAAGTATGTGCAAAACTATAACCTTTATCAATTTTAATTCAATGTGGCCTTAGTAAATAATGTCAGATTTATTGAAACATATAAAAGCTTCAAAAACAGCATTTCTCCTTTAATTTATGGAATTAATTCAGTACAAAACTACAGACTGTATGGTTTAGCAAATATTTCATGTGGCATGTACACATGAATTAATCAAAATATGAAGATTGTGGCTGTTAATGTCGGCATTGCACTGCATCGAACATTTTGTCCCACCTGTGAATGTTGTTTTATCTGTACAAAGAAATTAGGATATGATGAAAAATATTTTATTTTCCAAGAAGTTAGATTTTTGTAATATAAATAATTTGAAAAAGTTACATTTTATTTCTGCGGTGACACTGCGCTTTGCAATACAAGCTACTTTCTCTTGCATTTGCCAAAGCATATTTCATTTGTACTGCCAAGAAATCAGTTGAGATTGTATAAACGTGGCATTTTGAGGTATTGCCAATAATACTTTTCAGTAGTAGTTTTGTATGCTGTAACTTGAAGCTAAATGTGTCAATTCAATATTATGCTCAAAGACCTCAGACTACATCTCACATAACAAAAACATTTTTTTAATGCAATTGTTAAGTGGTTGTTTGCTTATTTGTTAGAAACATTAGGCAAGGCCCATAATCAGACAAGGGAATGGTGATTACCCTCAACCATTGCTTTCCAATACAACCAGCACTAACAGTGTTCTTGAGTGGCTGCCGTACTTGAATAGAAGCTGAAAACCCATGTGAGCCAACCAGAAATTAAAACAAGCCTGTACTTCTCAAAGCCATCCTTTAGTTTCTAAAGGTGAGGAATATTGCTGTACATCATTCTAAAAGTGATATTGACTTACATAGAACATAGAACAGTACAGCACAGAACAGGCCCTTCGGCCCTCGATGTTGTGCCGAGCAATGATCACCCTACTTAAACCCACGTAACCACCCTATACCCGTAACCCAACAATCCCCCCATTAACCTTACACTATGGGCAATTTAGCATGGCCAATCCACCTAACCCGCACATCTTTGGACTGTGGGAGGAAACCAGAGCACCCGGAGGAAACCCACACACACACGGAGAGGACGTGCAGACTCCGCACAGACAGTGACCCAGCCGGGAATCGAACCTGGGACCCTGGAGCTGCGAAGCATTGATGCTAACCACCATGCTACCGTGAGGCTTAGCAAACACTTAATCATGACAAAAACTGCGAGGCCTGGATAGAGTGGACTTGGAGAGGATGTTTCCACTTGTAGGAAACACTAGAAACAGAGGACACAATTTCAGACGAAAGGACAATCTTTTAAAACAGAGATGAGGAGGAATTTCTTCAGCCAGAGGGTGGTGAATCTGGAATTCTTTGCCGCAGAAGAGTGTGGAGGCCGAATCAGTGAGTGTCTTTAAGACAGAGATAGATAGGTTTTTGATCAATAAAGGGATCAGGGGTTATGGGGAGAAGGTAGGATAATGGGGATGAGAAAAATATCAGCCATGGTTGAATGGCGGAGCAGACTCGATGGGCCAAGTGGCCTAATTATGCTCCTATGTTTTATGGTCTTAAAACAGGTGAGTATGGGCTCCATGATTTTCAGACCCTGCATTTTAGGCCTTGGTGCAGAAGCGGACAGGAGAAATATGTCATTTTTCCACAGATCATAAGGAGGCTTTCTGGAGAAACCTTGCAAAGGCAGTGGGACCACATAACCTTGGCGGACAATGCTGCTGACAACCCTCATCTCTTCCTCATACTCCCGCTTCCAGTAGCTTAACCCTGTTCTGAGTCATCTCTGCTCATTCTCCCAATCATCTTGTAGTCCAATGGGATGCATACTACTGCGCTCATGTTAGGGAGCAAGTGCTTTGTGCAGAATTCTTGCAGTCAGGACTAAGTTCTTCAGCACGTACCACACCATTCTGTGTCAACTTATTAAGAACTATCAAATTGATCGTCAACTAACCTCAATGTAGAGGAAGATACCTTGAAATAGCAGCGTTGTGGGGGATTGGGGGGGTGGGTGGGGGGAGGTCGGTTGATCTTTCCCACTGTTGAACATGTATTCAGCATTGTGTGATTAAGAGAAATCATTAGGTGGAGTTTTGAGCTCTAAAATGGCAGCACTGGCATCAAATCAGTGTTGTATCTTGATGTCATGATCTGCCTGCTGTGTGTCCTAACTCCTTCACCAAAATGGATTCTAGTGCGACTTAACCAGAAGTGTCCATGCACATGTTTTAGATTTCAAAAGCTATGCATAGAGCCCAATAAACTGGCACCATGCATCCAAATTTTGCAATTGTTACCACTATCTCTCTACGACATCATGTTTCTAAGTGAGGTAGCAAGCAAAAATTGCTGATTGCTTCCCGACGGCCGATCCAGTGAGACCACCAATGGTATCTAACGCCAATTAGGGTGAGTAATGATGCCCCACGGGCTTCACATCGGAAATGACCAGCTGATTCACCCTAACAAGGGGGAGCAGCTCTTAAACAAAACCTGCAGAGCAAACCCCAGACAGAATGCAGTCATGCCACCACACAGACCAGCCCCACGTTTCGCAGGTGCCAACCTGGCCAGACTGTTGACCCAGCTGGGTGCTGGGATGCAGCAGAACTCTGACTGCTGCCTCCCTGGATGTTCCTGCCTCCACCTGATTTGTTTCAGCAACTGTGTGGTGCTCACCAGATTGTGTTCCAGAAGCCAGTCCTCTTTCACCCACCGAGGTGTGTGCCTTGCGCTGGAGGAGGGTGGGGTGATAGCTGTGACATCTCGATACCAGCATCCTTGCAGCTCTTCTCTAAGGTGATCTCATTGGTGGCCCCGATAGCCCTATGGGCACCGACTGGGAGGAGGGAGCGCTGGAGGCAGACCCAAAGCCTCCCTACAGTGAGACGATGACAGTCACCAGTTCTCCCAAGTTCCCCCCTCCTGACAACAGCGCGTCTCAGGGTCAGCAGGCGGAACAGGGTGGTACGGTGAGGCATGTGCTACCAGCAAGGTGGCCGGGGTCCTCTGGCCCCTGGCCCTCCAGAGGACACCCACTAGGGGCATCAGGGTCACAGGGCGTGGTAGGGGTTGCACCTTGTATCGGTTGCCGCTGGCCCATGGTGCAATGCCAGCCTGGAAGTGCCAAACTGTGTAGGGACAGTACCTGCAGTAGGTACTCTTGAGGTGCACCATTGTGGGGGATTGCC
Source organism: Scyliorhinus canicula (assembly GCF_902713615.1). Taxonomy (NCBI): domain Eukaryota; kingdom Metazoa; phylum Chordata; class Chondrichthyes; order Carcharhiniformes; family Scyliorhinidae; genus Scyliorhinus; species Scyliorhinus canicula. The sequence continues at coordinate 40,903,725 of NC_052159.1, forward strand.
TTTTATGTGTACTCGGAGAGGCTGGCTGGTGCTTGCTAGGTGGGAGAGTGCCCCGGATAATTCTGTGGTGGTGGGGGGGGGGGGGGGGGGGGGGGTGGAGAAGAAGGTTCCCAATACAGCTGTGATGGTTGAGGGGGCGAGGGGGTGGATGAGGGGGAATGCCACTTCTACAGCCATGACCAGGGGGTTGTGGGGGGGAAGGGGGAGGGGTTGGAGCCCCAATTTCTGCGGACACAATGTGGTGAGATAACCACTGTAGTTATGTGTACTGCAGTAGGGGGATGTATGCCTGTACCTGTAATACAGGTTCCTCCGGTAAGCCCCTGCCGGCTAGCTCCGCCCACAGGGAGCACCAGCCTTGCCGGTTCAATCAGTTCTCGCCCCACCAGGGTGATGGTGCAACTGAGTGTCAGAAAGTCTGGTCTGAAAACTTGGCTGTGTATCCGGAGAGATACAGGCTGGTTTTCAATCACAGCCTAACACTCTGACAAATTTTGGTTAAATTCCACTCTACATGGTTGATTCTCAGTATCCTTTGGGTAACCAGGGATCAGTAGTAAATATTATTTTGCTAGTATTTGCCAAAATTTGAAAACAAATATAAAATAATAATTGGCAGCGGTCCTTTCAGCTGTCTAAAGGCACAATTCTCTTGAATTTCTTTTCTGAACCTCTCCTCAGTTAAGATATTTCTGAAGACAAGGGCCGTGATTCAACGGGAAAAATTCTATGTCTGGTTTTGGGCGCGTTTTCTGCTGAGGAACACCCCGCTCTTCAGTGGCGGCACTTTGCTCGAAGTTCCTCTCAGCCAAGACCGGACGAGTCATTTCCTGTTGGCGAGCCTACAAGAAAGGCTCCTTGCAGATTAGGGCGACATTTTGATTTTGGAAGGCTGCCCCAATATTCCCCCCCCCCCCACTTTCAGCACCTCCCACCCCCAACTTCGGTGAGGTCCCCAGGAACAACCCCTCACCCCCTGAGCACAATCGCTGATAGTGCCAACCTAGCACCCAGGCACCCTGGCACTGCCACCCTGACACTCAGAGTGAATAGGTGGCGGTGCCAGGGTGGCAGTACCAATGTGCCCAGGTGCCAGAGGGAGTGCCAGGGTGCCACTCTACCCCCGACCCCCCTTGACCTGGGAAAGCTCCCCAGGTGCCATTACGACTGGTCCACTTTTGTGGAATCCAGTACTAAACGGCATCCTGGCGATGTCTCACAGGTGCAGCCGTTAGGTCCCGGGTACAGGAAGAATCCCGTGAGCACATACTTAAATGAGCCTAATGGTAAACATGTGGCACAGTGCTTAGCACTGTTGCCTCACAACACCAGGGACCTGGGTTCGATTCTGACTTCGGGTGATTGTCTTCGTGGAGACTACATATTCTTCTGATGTCTGCGTGGGTTTCCTCCAGGTGCTCCGGTTTCCTCTCATAGTCCAAAGATATGCAGGTTCGGTGAATTATGCTAAATTGTCCCTTCAGTATCCAAAGTTTAAGTGGGATTATGGCGATAGGAGAGGGGGATTGGATATTGATAGGATAGTCTTTCAGAGGGTCGATGCAGACTCAATGGGCCGAATGGCGTCCTTATGAACTTTAGGATTCTATGATTCTAAATATGCAAATCTGGATTACGCCCAGTGAGGTCAAGATCCAGATCACGACATCTCGCGAGGTTTCGTTAAATCAGGCACACAAAGCCACTGAATCACGCCGAACGACATCTAACACTTTCCTCTTTAGCTCTGCATCCATTTTTCATGCTGTCAAGTGCCTTTTGACATTTTCCTACATTTTTGGGTTTTTCACTAAATGCAAGTTGTGAGTATTTTGTTGTTATTTTGCTTTGCACTTCAGCAGCTGTTCTTCAAGTTATTATAATTAAACCCTTAAACCTGCAGTATCTGATTTATCTTTTTTGGATTCTCAGATTATCCGATTACTTTTGTCCTTCAGCATTATCCTAAAGTTTAGCTTTCCTCATTCTCTGTTATTATATTTTAGCTAAAATCTGTGTCAGTTGATAAGACCTCCAGCCTCATATTGCAAAGATTTTTTAACGTCTCCCGCACTGATTAGGAGGATGTATATTTTGTGTTAATTCAGCTTCAGTAACATACAGAAAGATATGTTGTTCAATGATGTAAATCTCAGAACAAACGTTGATCAGGGTTGGCAGTGATGTACCATTTGGACTTTGTGTGCCATGACTGGCTGTTAAGTTAGCTATTCAATGGACAGCGCTTGAACTGATTTTAATGATAACTGCAGCAAGTGGCGGTCTTCCTGAGGAAATGATCGGCTTGGCTTCCTTACAAAACATTGTAATACTAACATTGAACACATCTGTCTTGACTTGATAAGGCAACTGAAAGAAATTGTACAGCTGTTAATATGAATCTGCGGGAATTTAGAAAGAGCAAAACATGCCCCAGTCACAGATAAGCTTTGGTGGAGGACAGAAAATGTTGCGGTGGAATTTTCCAGCCCACCCGCTGGTAGAATCTTTTGATGCCGCCAAAGTCAATGGACATTTGGGTGGTTCGCTGCATCTGTCATTATAGGGCCTGCCCGCCACATGAAGGTTGGAAAAACCCAGCCTTGGTGTTTATAATCTGTTCTGTTTTCCTATCTCTTCCTCTGTCCTTCTTCAGATAAGAGAGATGTCTGACAGCATACTATCACAGTTCAATCTGGGCATTTTGGTCAGTAGGATAAGTGGCAGAGAAGTCTTATGATATTTACCCTTCCATTTTCCATTTCACTTCAGTGGGCTGGATTTAATGGGGGGGAGGGGGAAATCAATTGTTCACCCCACCCAACTGTTTGAAAAGTTGATTGGTGCTGCAAGTGGCTTTAACAAATTCAGCAAAGGAATTCCTTCCCTCAATGGGTTGGAAATCCTGCTCGCAAGAGCTGCCAACAGCTCTTGTAGCCCTGGCAGTGCTCAGCATCAGTAGTGGGTACGGCTGGGACTACAACCAGGCTGATGAAGAAGACAGCATTGATTCTGGACTCAGCTAAGCCCAAACTTTTAGCAAGGTACTCTATAGATATGGGGGTTGAGGGGTTGTGTTGATAGCTGGTGGGAGGCACATCTTGTGTGGGGTGACTTTGATGCACACATAACGCACCCAAAAGAGATACTCTCTTTCATCCCTCTTTTTCACCAGTAGTGCAAACTGCATTGTGGCATGAGCAGCATAGTATTTGGGTCAATTGGTTTGTTAACCAGCTCAGTTGTTAGTTAATGAGTTTTTGTAAAACTATAAATTGGCAGCCTGCCTGATTATATTATTATAGGCTGTGATGAGTGTAGGAATTTTTTATATATATATTGTTTTATATATCAGTTACAGTAATATTTCTTAAAATCCTGGTTTAACTTACAGACAGATGTGATGTGACTGCTAGGGCATTAATCAAGAGGTTGGAAAAGGTGAGGTCATGATTGATTCCAACCATTCATTTGTTTACCTGTAGAGGGCCTAATGCAACATGATTCCCAGGAGAATAAATAATGAAGGGGTTGTGTTTAGCCTTAGTTAAGATGACAATGAGACAGTTAGTGGGATAGAGATGATGTCATTAATTGGAGGAGCCATGTCTGCGGCAAACAGTTTGACTGTAGGATTGTTTAGTTTGACAAAGACAGAAGGACTTCCAGATTGTGCCTGAAAAAGTCTCTTTCAATTTCTGAAAGGAAATCTCCACACAATAGTACAGCAAATATCCCTGGGTTTGATAACTTTATTTACCAGTGGCTTTTGACCCCTAATGAACTTTGCTTAATTGGAGATAGAGAAGTTACAAGTTATTACTTAAATGTTTTCTTTTATTTTAAAAATTATAGATTATAGAACAGTACAGCACAGAACAGGCCCTTCGGCCCTCGATGTTGTGCCGAGCAATGATCACCATACTCAAACCCACGATCACCCTATACCCGTAACCCAACAACCCCCCCTTAACCTTACTTTTTAGGACACTACGGGCAATTTAGCATGGCCAATCCACCTAACCCGCACATCTTTGGACTGTGGGAGGAAACCGGAGCACCCGGAGGAAACCCACGCACACACGGGGAGGATGTGCAGACTCAGCACAGACAGTGACCCAGCCGGGAATCGAACCTGGGATCCTGGAGCTGTGAAGCATTTATGCTAACCACCATGCTACTGTGCTGCCCTAAATTGTTCAACTGTTAATTATAAAGCTATTTTCTCTGACGTTAATGTGTTTAATTCAGTATTAATAATAAAGTTTGTTTTAATATAAAAGATCCCCATTTGTCAGTGGCATCACTCCTCAGTTTTACAAATAAAAATTGTTTGGGGTGGGAGTCTTCCAGTACCGACATGTAAGTGGAGGTCGCATGTTGGGTGGCTCCTGCTGGAGCTTTTGTCTTTTGACCTTTCGCACTCAGTTTTTGGGGAGAATTTTGTATGATTATTTGTTGGAAAATCTAAGGCAACCAAAGGATGTCAAAAACCCAAAAAAGAATCCGGGGAAAAGGGGAGCAAGTGAAAGTCTGTTGGTAACTTTGGTGGGAAGTTCAGCGGGAGGAAAGATGATGGGAGCAAGCTTTCCGAGTGGGGCCACGCCTGTTACAATGGATAAGCTGGTCGAGGTGATGATGGGGGTGTTTGAACAACTGCTTTCCGTGCGGCATAGGAAGGAGATTATGGCCTCAATCAAGGAGTGGGTGGATGAGTATCTTGCCCCAATAAAAGAAACTCTGGGAAAGATGGTGGTGTGGGAGCAGGGAAAGGGGTTGGAGGAGACATTGCCGCAGCACACTGACCAGTTCACCTCTATGGGTGAAAAGCTGTGGAGGGTGATGGAGAGTAACAAAGGGTTGAGGGCAAAGTGGAGGATCTTGAGAACAGGTTACAAAGGCAGAATTTAAGGATCTTGGGACTCCCTGAGGGGCTCGAGGACCAAAGTTTGACAGAGTACTTTGCAGAGATGTTCGTGAAGTTGTTGGGGGGAGGGGGAGGACTCCTCCTCCTATGAGCTGGACAGGGTTCACCAGTCGCTCTGCCGAAACCAAAGGCCAATGAGCCACCAAGAGCTGTGATAGTCTGTTTCCATAGCTGTCAGGTGAAGGAAAAGGTGCTGAGATGGGTGAAGCTGAACCGAGAGGTGAGGCGGGAAGGCAACAGTATTTGTATATACCAGGATCTCACGTTGGAGCTGGTGGGAAGGTGAGTAGCCTTTGGTTGGGCGAAGGTGAAGGTGTGAGCTTTGCGGTGGTCTACCCGGTAAAGCTGAGGGTCATACATAACTCTACGTCGGAGGAGGTGGAGGCGATTGTAAAGGCTGAAGGACTGGGACTGAAATGAGTTTGGAATTTGGTTGTGTTAATCCTCTTTTCTTTCTTTTATTCTCTTTTTATTTTCTTTCTTCTGACAGGTTGTGTTTGGGAAGGGATGGTTTTGGGATTTGCAGGGATTTGTTGGTATTTGTTTCATTCTGGTTTGAGGGATTGCTGTGTTAGGAGTTTGGAAAGTCTGAGTGAAGGGGCCCTTTGGGTTAGTTTTCTCTGTGTGGGGGAGGGGGCTCTGGCAGGGGCCACTTCGCGAGCAAAGGTAAATTCCGAACTCCAGAAGCAGCCCCTGGTATTTTTCAAGTGAGTCCCAACATCTGCACACCACTTTGTTCCAGATGTGATTCACACCAGAATGTCTTCCCACAGGCGCCATGAAGTATTGGACATGGGTTGTCGGGCCATCATCGACATCCCATTAGCAGGACACAAATCAGTTTCACACTGGATTCCAGTGGGTTTACTTATCCATCGCGTTGGGCACCAGCAGAGAATCCTGCAGAAAATTCATGCTGGGTAAAACCAATTTCTGTGCCTCCCGTTGAATTCTCCCGCCTGCCATTGAACCTGCCAGCGAGAGCACAGAGAATTCTGCCCTGTTGATTGGTTCTTGCAGCTGTTGAAGGTGTTCATGTTTCTGTCTTCTTTGCTCCTTCAGGCTACAGAGTTCTTACTGCAACAGTACTATCTCGATGTATCTTTCAATTGCAATGTTGAATAGAATACAACAGGCCAATCAGAACTTAGGATAGAATTTCCTCTTCAAAGTCAATCAGATTGGCCGACAGCTCTTTAACCTGGCCAAACAGATTGCTACAGTGGCCAGAAGCGGTACTGCTGGGCTCTGTCTGGAACTAAGTACTGGGGCCTTTGAACAGATTAATCCAGGGGATCCCGAATACATGAAAGTTGGAGTTCTATGACGCATGAAACACAAAATCACAGAAGTCCTGTCCAGTGATAAAATTGTCATTAAAAGCTAACTATAGGGATACTAATCTCAAAGCAGTTAGTTTAGAGAGTCTGTGGGTCATTTAGATTGGCAGAAAAGTTTCTAGGTTCCAGGTCACTCCTTCCTCATTTCATGTCTTACACATCCTTGGCAAGTTCCATCTTCTCATTATAGATACTGATGTACCATCAATTGAACGCGAGACGAGTTGCTGAACAAAAGTATGGCTTTAATCTGCTAGATGTTAGCCCTGTGGTCGATTACAGTAGAAGGACGACTGCCGGGAGTACTGGGTATTTATACCCCGCCCTGGAGGCGGGGTTAGCTCAGCCTCTCGACCAATCAGGGAGCCGTCACATGACTGGTCTCAACCAGCCAGTCGAGAGGCACATGACCGACCAGGGCCAATGGTAAGCTGGTGTTCTGCACCAATGGCAGGCAGCTATGCTAATCATACCACCACAGATACTATTATTGCCAGTTTGATTGCATGGTGGAGGAAGAGGAGCAGCAGCACACTCAACGATCTGTGCCAGCAGAAGCCATGCCCATTAGAGGTCAGCAGGTCAGGGTATTCACAGGATACCATACCCAGTGTACAGTTCGTGCAGAGCACAAGAATCACATTACTGAATCCATCTGAAGAGTGGAGCAATGCATTGGGAAGCAGCCTTTTACAGACCTCTGCAGATCATCTACCAGAATTAATTTCTCTATCTCAGTGATCCCTTCCACTGCTTCAGACTAAGGGCAGCTTTCAGAATAATTCCAGGTTCGATTCCCCGCTGGGTCACTGTCTGTGCGGAGTCTGCACGTTCTCCCCGTGTCTGCGTGGGTTTCCTCTGGGTACTCCGGTTTCCTCCCACAGTCCAAAGAAGTGCGTGTTAGGTGGATTGGCCATGCTAAATTGCCCTTAGTGTCCAAAAAAGGTTAGATGGGGTTATTGGATTACGGGGATAGGGTGGAAGTGAGGGCTTAAATGGGCCAGTGCAGACTCGATGGGCCGAATGGTCTCTTTCTGCACTGTGTGTTCTATGTTCTATAAACAAGCCAAAGATTCTAAGGGCAGAATTTTACGATTCCCCCAAGGCGGATTACAAGCAGAGTAGTAAAGTGTAGAATTGAGTGGAGGGGATTCTTCTTGGAACCTGCCTGCCCAAACCCAGATGCAATTTCACACTTGGGCAGGTAGGACCTTGGGTGGGAAATCCATCCACCTATTAAGGTCCATAAGTGCCCACCAAAGGGCCTTTCCCCACCCGGCCTCATTTTTTCAGGTGGGAGGGTGGGTGGGAAAATGCCATTTGCACTTTTCCCCCTCTCAGGCTGGAAGTTAGGGGTGCTTCACCCTGAAAGCCCCCTCAAAGTTGGGACACCCTCCCCTCTGGGACATTGGAGCCCCCCACCCCAGCCTACCCCCCCATCCCAGACGCCACGATTGCCCCACTCCCACCCCTTAGGCGTCTCCTATCCTCCAAGGCATATTGTGGGAAGGAGTGACCTGGAACCTAGAAAATTTACTGCCAATCCAAATTGCACACCAATCCTCTCATCCAATTGCTTGGAGGTGAGTATCCCTTTCGATAGCTTTTAAGGACAGTTTTATCCCTAGACATGACTTCTGTGATTTTTGTGTTTCAATGTGTCATAGAACCCCAATTTGCATGTATTTGTGAGACCCTCCCCCGTACACCCCACTTGGCTGTAGTGAGCACCTCAACTGGTTTTTAAAGCTGTGAAATTAAAATGCCAGTGAATGGGAACTGAGTGGAAAGTGCTCTTCAACTTCAATCTGTTCCCTGTCGGTAGGCAGGGTTAAAATTAACCCTATAATTTGCCTTGTGACGAGGTAATGTTATATCTAGCTACAAGCTTAAGGACGGAAAGATAGTCAAAAGGACCCATACTCATTCATATTTATTTGCATATAACATTTATAATCTTCAGTGCACCAGTTTATGACCTGTTGAGCCAAATGCAGAAAACACCTCACTATGGCATTACTGTGCAGGAAATGACAAAATACGTATGAGAAATTGTTTTACAACCTATTAAGCTGAATGTGATCTGATTTGCAAAGCTCGTGCTTGACTTGAACATACTTTATAAATATTCAATTGGTATATCAAACACAGAAATAGAGTTGAAAATACTGGGAGTGTAATGGAGTTGAAAATACTGGTGGTGTAAGTAACTGGAAATATCGAACCGGAAGTCCAAATCAATGGTCCAAACTAATTTAGAACATAGAACATAGAACACTACAGCGCAGTACGGGCCCTTCGGCCCTCGATGTTGCGCCGACCTGTGAAACCATCTGAAGCCTATCTGACTTACACTATTCCATTTTCATCCATATGTCTATCCAGTGACCACTTAAATGCCCTTAAAGTTGGCGAGTCTACTACTGTTGCAGGCAGGGCATTCCACACCCCTACTACTCTCTGAGTAAAGAAACTGCCTCTGACATCTGTCCTATATCTATCGCCCCTCAATTTAAAGCTATGTCCCTTCGTGTTGGTCATCACCATCCAAGGAAAAAGACTCTCACTGTCCACCCTATCTAACCCTCTGACTATCTTATATGTCTCTATTAAGTCACCTCTCAGCCTTCTCCTCTCTAACGAAAACAACCTCAATTCCCTGAGCCTTTCCTCGTAAGACCTTCCCTCCATAACAGGCAACATCCTAGTAAATCTCCTCTGAACCCTTTCCAAAGCTTCCACATCCTTCCTATAATGTGGTGACCAGAACTGCACGCAGTACTCCAGCTGCGGCCGCACCAGAGTTATGTACAGCTGCAGCATGACCTTGTGGTTCCGAAACTCAATCCCCCTGCTTATAAAGGCTAGCACACCATATGCCTTCTTAACAGCCCTATTAACCTGGGTGGCAACTTTCAGGGATTTATGTACCTGGATGCCGAGATCTCTCTGTTCATCTACACTACCAAGAATCTTGCCATTAGCCCAGTACTCTGCATTCCTGTTACTCCTTCCAAAGTGAACCACCTCACACTTTTCCGCATTAAACTCCATCTGCCACCTCTCAGTCCAGCTCTGCAGCTTATCTATGTCCCTCTGTATCCTATAACATCCTTCAGCACTATCCACAACTCCACCGACCTTCGTGTCATCTGCAAATTTACTAACCCATCCTTCTACACCCTCTTCCAGGTCATTTATAAAAATGACAAACAGCAGTGGCCCCAAAACAGATCCTTGCGGTACACCACTAGTAACTGAACTCCAGGATGAACATTTCCCATCAACCACCACCCTCTGTCTTCTTTCAGCTAGCCAATTACTGATCCAAACCGCTAAATCACCTTCAATCCCATACTTCCTTATTTTCTGCAATAGCCTACCGTGGGGAACCTTATCAAACGCCTTACTGAAATCCATATACACCACATCAACAGCTTTACCCTGATCCACCTGTTTGGTCACCTTCTCAAAAAACTCAATAAGGTTTGTGAGGCATGACCTACCCTTCACAAAACCGTGTTGACTATCGCTAATCAACTTGTTCTTTTCAAGATGATTATAAACCCTATCTCTTATAACCTTTTCCAACATTTTACCCACAACCGAAGTAAGGCTCACAGGTCTATAATTACCAGGGTTGTCTCTACTCCCCTTCTTGAACAAGGGGACAACATTTGCTATCCTCCAGTCTTCCGGCACTATTCCTGTCGACAAAGACGACATAAAGATCAAGGACAAAGGCTCTGCAATCTCCTCCCTGGCTTCCCAGAGAATCCTAGGATAAATCCCATCTGGCCCAGGGGACTTATCTATTTTGACATTTTCCAAAATTGCTAACACCTCCTCCTTTTGAACCTCAATTCCATCCAACCTGGTCGACTGAACCTGAGTATTTTCCTCGACAACATTGTCTTTCTCCAGTGTAAACACTGACGAAAAATATCCATTTAACGCTTCCCCTATCTCCTCTGATTCCACACACAACTTTCCACTACTATCCTTGATTGGCCCTAATCTTACTCTAGTCATTCTTTTGTTCCTGATATACCTATAGAAAGCGTTAGGGTTTTCCTTGATCCTATCCGCCAACGACTTTTCATGTCCTCTCCTCGCTCTTCTTAACTCTCCCTTTAGGTCCTTCCTGGCTAACTTGTAACTCTCAAGTGCCCTAACTGAGCCTTCATGTCTCATCCTAACATAAGCCTTCTTCTTCCTCTTGACAAGTGCTTCAACTTCCTTAGTAAACCACGGTTCCCTTGCACAACAACTTCCTCCCTGCCTGACAGGTACATACTTATCAAGGACACGCAGTAGCTGTTCCTTGAAAAAGCTCCACATTTCGATTGTACCCATCCCCTGCAGTTTCCTTCCCCATCCTATACATCCTAAATCTTGCCGAATAGCATCATAATTGCCTTTCCCCCAGCTATAATTCTTGCCATGCGGTATATACCTATCCCTGCCCATTGCTAAAGTAAACATAACCGAGTTGTGATCACTATCACCAAAGTGCTCACCTACATCTAAATCTAACACCTGGCCCGGTTCATTACCCAGTACCAAATCCAATGTGGCCTCGCCCCTTGTTGGCCTGTCTACATACTGTGTCAGAAAACCCTCCTGCACACACTGCACAAAAACTGACCCATCTATAGTACTCGAACTATAGTATTTCCAGTCAATATTTGGAAAGTTAAAGTCCCCCATAACAACTACCCTGTTACTCTCGTTCCTGTCGAGAATCATCTTTGCAATCCTTTCCTCTACATCTCTGGAACTATTCGGAGGTCTATAGACAACTCCCAACAGGGTGACCTCTCCTCTACTGTTCCTAACCTCGGCCCATACTACCTCAGTAGACGAGTCCTCAAGCGTCCTTTCTACCGCCGTAATACTTTCCTTGATTAACAATGCCACCCCCCCCCCCCCCCCCCCCCCCCCCCTCTTTTACCATCTTCCCTGTTCTTACAGAAACATCTAAATTCTGGAACCTGCAACAACCATTCCTGTCCCTGCTCTACCCATGTCTCCGAAATCACCGCAACATCGAGATCCCAGGTACCAACCCATGCTGCAAGCTCACCCACCTTATTCCGGATGCTCCTGGCGTTGAAGTAGACACACTTCAAACCAGTGTCTTGCTTGCCGGTGCCCTCTTTCGAACTTTTAACCCTATCCCTGACCTCACTACTCTCAACATCCTGTACACTGGGACTACAATTTAGGTTCCCATCCCCCTGCTGAATCTGGGACCTTTGAGCCCCAAAAGAGTCAATTTTAGTATTCACATGTATTGACATTGTTTATTTCCACATGACACACACTTTTTGGTATTTGTTTAATATACGAAAATTGGATTTGATAAGAGTTCATCAAAATTCAAACTCCGTTTCAGTTACTATCAGCATCCTTCTAGCATTTAGTGAGCAGACTAAGTGAAAATTCTTTGTGAAGAATGACATATAATTAGTTTAAGAAAGATTGTATCTATAGCTTCCCTCCTGATATGCCTTGATTAAGTGGAGGAACTTTACTATATTACATTGAGAACCAAAGACTTTGTTGAATTCTGGATGAGGATCGAGAATGATCACATTTGCTGAATATTTTGTTCTGCTCTGTATTGATAAAAAAAAATCTCCAGGACTTGTTGCAGTAAAATCACATTTATAGAAACACAAGAGAGGAAATTGGAACCAAAAGGTTGGAGAGATTATGAAATCTTTTCATGATACTCAACAACAACTTATATTTACTTGACGTTTTTAACATAATGAAATGTCCCAAGGCACTTCACAGGAATAATGACTGGAATTTTCTAAACCCCACTGCAGGCTTCCCCAGCAGGACCGGCAAAATCTCCGTTCCTATCAGCGGGTCCGGAAGATCTCACTGGCACGACGGTCTGGAAAATTCCGGCCATTTGTCAAATAAAGCATGTTACCAAGTCCTTAAGATCTTTGGTCAGATTACCTAAAGCTTGGGCAAACGAATTAAGGATGGAAAGCAAGATAGAGGGGCAGGGAGATGTAGGGAAGGTATTCCAGAGTTTGGGGCCTAGGCAATTGAAGGCACAGCCACCAATGGTGGAACAATTAGAATTGGAGATGCACAAGGCAGCCAGAATTAAAGAAGCAATGACAGATCAGAGTATGGAGATTACCGGCATAGGATGGGCAAGACGATGGAGGGGTGCTTCACTAGGTACCTTTTATTGAAACATTTAAATCAAACTCCTGACTTATTCTTCACTTTTCTATGTGCAATCTTGTTTACATGAACTTGATGTACAGAAAGTGCAAGTGAAATTTCCTCAATAGTCAAATGGATAATGCATCATTTTGTGTGTTGTACTGTGTCAACCAGACCAAAGGTTTCCAGGTTTCATTCCTACTCTGCTGTATTAGCTGATCCTAATTCAGTAATGGCAGTATTTGAGGTGTTCTTGGAACCAGCCAGGGCCCTGCTTCAGAGTCCAGTGCCACCTAATTAAAAATGCTTGCATGTAAATGTCACTGACAACAGGATGAAGTTTGGTTGAGGTGGAGTTCAATATCCAATAATCAACCAACATAGGTGTGGTGGTATGATTAGCATAGCTGCCTGCCATTGGTGCAGAACACCGGCTTACCATTGGCCCTGGTCGGTCATGTGCCTCCGTCCGCATCACCGGGTGCTGCATCGCAGACCTCACGGTCATGGGGAAGGTTTTAAAAAATTATAAACTCCTTATCCTCCCCGACCTTTGCGCACCGGCACTCCTAGGACTGGACTTCCAGTGCAACCTGCAGAGCTTGACCTTCCAATTCGGCGGCCCTATACCCCCCTCACTGTCTGCAGCCTCGCGTCCCTCAAAGTGGACGCCCCCTCCTTGTTTGCTAATCTCACCCCCAATTGCAAACCCGTCGCGACCCGGAGCAGACGGTACAGTGCCCAGGACCGGACCTTCATCAGGTCCGAGGTCCATAGGTTGCTGAAGGAAGGGGTCATCGAGGCCAGCAACAGTCCCTGGCGAGCCCAAGTGCTGGTGGTCCGGACTGGGGAGAAAAACCAGATGGTCATCGACTACAGCCAGACCATCAACTGGACGCGTATCCTCTCCCCCGTATTTCCGCCATGGTAAACGAGATTGCGAAATACAAAGTCTTCTCCACGGTGGACCTCAAGTCCGCTTATCGCCAGCTCCCCATCCGCGCGAGTGACCACAAGTACACCGCGTTCGAGGCAGATGGACGCCTCTACCACTTCCTCAGGGTTCCATTCCGTGTCACAAATGGGGTCTCGGTCTTCCAACGGGAGATGGACCGAATGGTCGACAAGTACGGATTACGGGCTACCTTCCCGTATCTCGATAATGTCACCATCTGCGGCCACGACCAGCAGGACCATGACACCAACCTCTGAAAATTCCTCCAAACCGCAAAACTCCTTAACCTAACTTACAATAAGGATAAGTGCGTGTTTAGCACCGACCGTCTAGCCATCCTCGGCTACGTAGTGCGTAACGGAGCGATAGGCCCCGACCCCGAACGCATGCGCCCCCTGATGGAACTCCCTCTCCCCAATACCCTCAAATCCAGTAAACGCTGCCTGGGTTTCTTCGCTTACTACCCCCAATGGGTTCCCAATTACGGCGACAAGGCCCATCCCCTCATTCAGTCCACGACCTTCCCGCCGTCGACAGAGGCCTACCAGGCCTTTAGCCGCATCAAAGCGGACATCGCAAAGGCCATGATGCGCGCCATCGACGAGTCCCTCCCCTTCCAGGTCGAGAGCGACGCATCAGAAGTAGCTCTGGCGGCCACCCTGAACCAAGTGGGCAGACGCGTGGCCTTCTTCTCCAGAACCCTCCAGGCTTCCGAACTCCGCCACCCATCTGTGGAAAAGGAAGCCCAGGCCATAGTCGAAGCTGTGCGACACTGGAAGCACTATTTGGCCGGCAGGAAGTTTACCCTCCTCACAGACCAATGCGGTGGCGGATCGAGTTGTCCACGTACAACTACGATATCTTGTATCGTCCTGGGAAGCTCAATGAGCCTCCTGATTCCCTGTCCCGCGGTACCTGCACCAGCGCGCAGATAGACCGCCTCCGCTCCCTCCACGCGGACCTCTGCCATCCAGGGGTGACCCTTTTCTATCATTTCATCAGAGTGCCAAGAAGACAATTCAAAGCAGTCAAATAAGGTTACGTGTCTTTGTAGTGATACGTTTCTATTGGTATGGCTCAATGTTTCTGTCATACTGGTATAACATTGCTTGATATGTGGTAACAGATTGAATGGTACAATAGGTTGATATAAACCTTCCACTTTGGAGGGCATTGTTTGAATTCTGCCAGCCTCCTCTCTTTGAGTTCCATTTGAAGTGACCTTCAGCAGTATGAAGCAAGTCCCAGTGAATATAAACTGCCTCGGCAGGATTCTCCTTTCCTGGGTGTTGATGCCAGGGCAGGATTCGTGGGCTTCTATGACAGCAAGACTGACGCCGCACCTGGATCGATTCAATGACTTTTAGGGGGCTTGCACCACCGCCAGATAGAACACAATCGATTCCAATGAGACGTGGTGCTGAATTCGCCGGATTCATGATTGACACTCGGGAGGCTGACAAGCTGCAACTGCATGTATACACTTCGCCCCCTGCACACACCATCCCAGCTAACAAGATGGCAGCAAGGAGAGCGGCACCGACATTTATGGATGACGATCTTGAGTCCCTTCTGGATGCCGTGAAAGAAAGGCAGGTCACCCTGTACCCGGCCAAGGAAGGAGACTGCCAGCCTCCACCATTCGCCGTGCCTAGGCGCAGGTGGCAGTGGCCGTCAGCGCTACCATCAACATCATCTGGACCAGCCAGCTAACCTGTCAAAAAACTGAAAGACCTCCTCCTCAGGCCAGCCAGGGTGAGTAGGCAGCACTTTGTCCCTAGCACCAATCCCGTCCCACACACACAAAGCCCAGAACTCCCACCAGGAGTGCAGTAGTACCCCCCACCCTCACCCACATACTGGCACCTATACCAGCCCCATGGCCAGGTGCCCTGGTCACTGAAGCCACCAGCTACCCACTCCCTGTGATGCATGCGTCGGCCTGTCTAACACTGTGTTTTGTGATCTCTTCTCCTCCCACCCCCCCCCCTCGACCCCCGCGAGGAGAAGGTTTCTCATAACCGCAAGGAGCGGGCAAATGCTGGAGGGGGGCCGACAGACCTGCGCCACTCACCGTGGCAGAGCCCTGGATATGGTCGGTAGGCCGGAGGAAAAGGCAGTCGGCCTCAGGCATGGAAGTGAGACTCCGCTAGTTGCGGTTCCCGTGACACATGTATCAACCATCCCCCGGCAACACCACCCTCACGCCCACACCATCCTCATCGCCACATCACATTACACTCCCCCCCCCAACCCCCGGCCCGTGGTCTAATCATGCGTCTTGTCTTGTCATGCTGGAGCTGCTGGTAATGGGGCGGTCCATCTTGTGAATCCCACCCCCAGCCAATTTCACTGCCTGAGCCACCCCCACAGTGTGCTGAGCAGCGATGATGACTTCGACACGAGGGATCCATGTGCCTGAGACCTAGGACACCCCAGAGCTCAAATCTGTTGACAGTGATTTTCCATCACAGCTGTCTCCAAAACCCTCTATCATCCCAGAGACACTCACCTCGGTTGGCCATTTTAGTGAAGAGGCTCCTGGGATGGTCTCTGCTGCTTATCAGCCAGATGCTCCGGTACATTAGGGGGAGATAGGAACTCCCGTGGGGGTGGACGACGAACGACTGAAATGCGGGCCGACCGACCCCAGGGACTAGCTGCCGTCCAGACGGGTTTCGAGCTTCTGGAATGGACAGTCCCATTTATAGTGGAGATGCAGTCGGAGAGCCAGAGACTACATGAGGGATTTTCGGCAAGCATCCAGTACTGCAGGCGCAGATAGAGGAGTCCAGCCGCATGCAGGAGCAAGAGGTGGTGCCAATCATGCGTGCCACCCAGGCTAACACCACGTGGGTGGCATCCATGGTGGAGGCCTTGGAGGCGAGGGTTTTAGCTAATGATCAGCATGTTGAAGGCCTGGGCAATCTGTGCAGGAAGTGGCCTAGGCCTAGGGGCGGGGCTGCCCTCTCACAAGCAATCATGTGCCAGATCTACCTCGACATTGCAGCACCGCTCCTGAGCATGGCCCAGTCACAGCGGGCCATGGTTGGCAGTGCTGGTGGCATTGCCCAGGCGCTGGCCGATGTGGCACAGATGCAGAGGGAGATGGCTCAGTCACAGTTGCAATGTGATGTGATGCAGTCCCAGACAGGTGGTTCACTCCCTGTGCTCCATGGCCGCGAGCATGCAGACCCTGGTCGAGACCAGAGCAGGCCTCCAGGACTGGCAGTGGCAGGTGCTAGGGGAGCCTCAGGGGATAGCTCTGCTCATACCCCTGCCCCATGGAGTAGCCAGAGTGGTCTGGGCACCTGAACCACATCTTCAAGATGCCAAAGCACCGCTCCATTACACCCTGGTTGTTGAATGGGTGTCATTGCAGCGGGTCTCACGTCGGTCTGTGGCCTCCAGATAGCCATCATCAGACACAACAACAGTGGTTAACCCCTTGTCACCCAGGAGCCACCCCCCCCCCCCCCCCCCCCCAAAACCGGGGTGTACCGCGAAGAGACCGGGAATCATCGGGTGTGCCAGGATGAAGGTATCGGGCACATTTCCCGGGTATTGGGCGCAGACGTGCATGTTGCACATCGGATGGTCACGTATCAGCTGCGCGTTTGATTAGAACCACTTTCATTTTGCGCAGATAGGCCTGTCATCTGCAGGTGCCTACTGGGGTGATGAGCACACCGTCAATCACCCCCTGGGCCCGGGGCATCGCATCTATTCCAGCGAACGCCACTGCCCGAGCATCCTGGTGGGTTCGGTCCAGATTGAAATGGATACATTGTGCTGATTGGGCATTCTGTGACAGCGCCTCTGCACCTGTACACAGGGGTCTGTGAGATCACAGACAGGTCCCCACTCAGTGCCTGGAAGGACCCTGTGACGTAAAAATTCAGGGCGACCGTCACCTTCATTGCTACTGGGAGGGGGTGTCTTCGGCCATCGCTTAATGGTGACAGGTGCACCATGATGTGGCAGATATGTCGCACTGTCGCCCTGCTGAGCCTCAGTCTTCGACGGCATGCCCGGTCGGGCAGGTCCTTGAATGACAGTTGCCGACAGTACACACGAGGTCTCATGTGGCACCTCGGTTGCTGCTCCTGTTCCTCTGGGGTACACTCCGCTGCTGTAACTTCCTCTTCCTCGTCGAGCAGCTCCAGCTCATACAGAGGCAGGGCATCCCCCAGAGCTCTAACGACCAGGAGGAAGTCCACCATTGCTGGTTGTATTTGAATATCCTTTGTCTGCAGGGGATGAAATGCAAACATGTTAGCATGGTGCGTACCCCCGTGCCCAAGCAGGTCCAATGCCCCCCCCCCCCCCCCCCCCCCGCCACCCCGCCGCTGGATGGCACGGTTTTGCCCCCATGTGTTTTATCCCCCCCCCCCTCTCTGCATTCCGGGCCCCATCAGTGGCCAGAACCGTGGAGGCCTCTGGCCCTGGAGCCCATCCCTGCTCCCAGGGGTAACGTTGACTGGTGTTGCTCTTGCTAGCGGTACGCTCCGTGGCCCCCGTCCAACACCCCTGAAGGGGCTACAATGGGCATTGCCCTGGGTGGGCTGCTGATGCCCCGCTGGTTGGGGAGGGTGGTATGGCAGAGGATGGGGTGCGGGATGAGGGTGGGTGGGGTGTGGGGGTGGTGGATGGATTCCGGTGTTGGCCAACAAAGAATCCCGCCCCCTTCTTTGACATTATTTGACATGGCATGATTGGAAAATTGGAATATTACTTTTGTGCACAAGACAGCTTTAGCTTGCAAATAAACTACTTCATATTATTCCTGACGTGGGAGTGATCAATGCAAACATGTAGTATAAGAAATGGAAAATGCTATTTTTCTGGAGCTGACATCCTTCACATTGATGAGCTGCTCTGAAGTGTTGTTTCCAAAATAACTACATATTTTCTGAACAGCTGCCAGCTCCTTCGAACCCAACAGACCTCATAAAATTAGTACTGTCATGGTCCCCTTGACATATTCATTTCTTTGGAATGCAAATAATTATAAGCAGAAGCTCAAACATAAAAAAATAATTTCTAACAAAACCTAATGCCCTCATTACAGTGCAAGCTACAGGATATTAATCTGTTCTAATAAAATTGTAATATATAGCACTGACATAGCACCAAAATCTAGCATATAATAAGCCACATCAGAGTGAGATTCAAAGTTCAATAATTCATGTCTCCGTTTATTAAGCTACAGCAAATGATTGGTGCAGAATTCTCTTTTATTTCTGTCACTTGGGGGATTTTTATGATTAAAGCTGTACATTTTTCACTGACTTTTTTTTTCTTGGAGTCCCCGAGGTGCATAAAGATTTGACAATTTGGAAACAAATCTCTGAAACTTGAAGTAAAAATTGTTAAGCTATCATGACCTCAAAATGGGTTTGTGTCGATACAAATGAACTCGTGCCGCAAAAAATACAAGCTGGAATCACCCGTTCTGGAGCCTACATTCGGTGGCAGATGTGAAAGTGATTCCCACAGGAGCGGGGGTGGGATGGCTGGTGGAGAATGGTATATGCTGTTCACTCATTATTCATGCATCTGCCACGAGTTCATTGAATCTCATGGTGGGGGCGGCAGGAAGTTACCATCCCTGCTGCTTCCTCACAGGATTAAAGGTCCAGACGCTATATTTATGTGGCGCCTAGTCATTCACTCACTGTAGGCCAAGAGTTCCATTTTCTACATCAATCAGAATGTTACGGAGCGGAAAACAATGCGTTGCCCCACAGTTCAACGGAGGTCCCCTGCAGCTTCTCCTCCAGGACGTCCAGGAAAGGTGAGAGCTCCTATTTTTCCTGAGATGACAGCAGGAGAACAACTCCTGTCTGCCACTGGTGGCCTTGGAGGAGATCACAACTGAGGTTAGCACCAGTGGGGTCCACCAAAGAACCACCCAGCAGTGCAGGAAAAGGATGAATAATCTACTGCATTCTGCCAGGGTAAGTGGCACCATCTACTCATTGCAAACTGACACTCATTAGGACATCAAGTAATCTAGGTGTTCTAGTCAGAGGGGTTTGGGTTGCAGGACTCAGACGATGGGACATGGTCACTATGTTTGATTTGATTTAGATTTATTGTCACGTGTACTGAGGTACACTGAAAAGAATTGTTCTGTGTACAGCACATGCAGATCATTCCACACATGAAAAACATAGGACTTATGATAAATACACACTGTAAATGCATAGACATTGGATGGAGCATACGGAGTGTGGTGCTGTAACAGTAAATAAGATGCGTAGAGAGATCAGTTCAATCCATAGGAGGGCCATTCAGGAGTCTGGTAGCAGCGGGGAAGAAGTTGTTTTGGAATCTGTTTGCGCATGTTCTCAGACTTTTGTATCTTCTACCCTATATGGAAGAGGTTGGAAGAGAGAATAACTAGGGTAGGAGGGGTCTTTGCTTAAGATGCCCGCTTTCCCAAGGCAGCAGGAGGTATAGACAGTCGACAGATGGGAGGCGGGTTCGTGTGATGGCAGTGTTCATGACTCTCTGTAGTTTCTTACGGTCTTGGGCCGAGTAGTTGACGTACCAGGCTGTGAGGCAGCCAGATAGGGTTCTTTCTATAATAATATTCTTTATTATTGTCAGAAGTAGGCTTACATTAACACTGCAATGAAGTTATTGTTAAAATCCCCCAGTCGCCACACACCGGCCCTATTCGGGTACACTGAGGGAGAATTCAGAATGTCCAATTCACCTAAAAGCATGTGTTTGGGACTTGTGTGAGGAAACGGGAGCACCAGAGAAAACCCATGCAGACATGGGGAGAACGTGCGGACTTCGCACAGACAGTGACCCAGGCCGGGAGTCGAACCTGGGACCCTGGCTTTGTCAAATACAAACCTGAAATTAAATGTAGGATCTTCTAATCTACCTGGTTTAATCTACATCAAAAGTGTCTTTTATGTAGTAGACAAGTGGAAAGATATTAAGAGTGATACTCAGCTTGAAATGATTACCTATAGTGGTTTTAGGCATCTGTTCGCTTAATCTCCAACCCAATGCCCTAAATAAACCTTGTTCACTAGTGCTTTCTATGGTGCATCTGTAAAAATGTAAAAATTAAGAGTCAATGTGGGCATGCTGAATTTCCTTAGTTTCCTTAGAAAGTATAGGCGCTGTTGTGCAGTCAGAGCGTTGACGTGGGTGGACACGGACTGATTGTTGGTGATGTGTACACCCAAAAATTTGAAGCTGTTAACCATCCCCACCTCGGCACCAGTAATGCAGCCAGAGGCATGTACATTTTGTTTCCTGAAGTAGGTCACCAACTCCTTAGTTTTGCTGACATTGAGGGAGAGATTGTTGTTGTTGCATCATGCCACAAAGTTCTCTAGCTCACTCTTGTACTCTGACTCATTGTTGTTCGAGATCCGACCCACTACGGTTGTGTCATCAGCAAACGTGTAGATGGAGTTGGAGCCGAATGTTGCCACACAGTTGTGTGTGTTAATGGATATAGTAAGGGGCTAGGTTCACAGCCTTGCCACGCTGCGGTATTGAGGACTGTCATGGAGGAGGATTTGTTGCTTATCAGTCATCTCATACTCTCAATCTTCTATCAGTTGCAGGGGAACCTGCTCCTTAATTAAATTTGGTGGAGGGCTCAGCAGCTGCCATAGTCATGCATGTGCCTGAACTGCTCATGCAACCACTGGGATGACACTCCGTTCTTTCTGACTGCAGAATAAGAACGGCAACAATAAAAGGAAGCATTGCGGTTCCCAATCACGCCAGCTCAAGAAGATCCTCCTTCGGGCTAACAGGGAGGCAAAGGCCACTAAATCAGCCTCTCTCCCCACCTGTATTCCCGGGTTTCCAACACTCCAGATATTGCCACCCATGTGCTCAGTGCTACCCCCATTCCCAGAATCTTTGATAGTATTTCCGCAACGCCTTCCAGATGCTCTCCAACCTCGGACATGCTCAGGACATGTAGGTACGGTTCGCTGGTCCCCGGGTACACCTCCCACATCTATCCTTCACCCCTGGAAAAAACGACTCATCCTGGGCATTGTGATAAGTGCCCTGTGCACTACCTTAAACTGGAACAGGCTTAATCTTGCATCCAAAGTGGATGTATTGATCCTGTGCAGGGCCTCACTCCAAACCCCACCTTGCATCACCCCTCCCTGCTCCTCTTCCCACTTTCACCTAATTTCATCAACTGGGGCTTCCTCACTTTTACTCAGCTGCGCATATGCATCCAAGATCTCGCCCTCCCCAATCTCATTCTCTGATAAAAGCCTGTCCTGCAGCCCCTGAGGCAGCAGGATCGGAAACAAGCCCATTTCATTTCTCAAGAAACCTCTGATCTGTAAGCACCTGAACCCGTTCCCTTTTGGCAGCTGATATGTCTTTTCTAGTTCTGATAAGTTGCCAAATATCCCCTCAACGATCAGGTCTCTAAAACACTTAATCCCTAACCGGGCCCACCTCTGGAACCTCGCATCGAGCCTCACCGCGGCAAATCTGTGGTTGCCACAAATTGGTGACCCTAAAGACATATCTTCCATCCCATCATGCTGCCAGCACTGGTTCCATACCATCAATGCCAAAGTCACAACCTGACTCGAGGAATATCTAGTCGGCGAGAATAGCAAAGGCGTGACACCAATTCACTGGTTCTTTTACAGCAGGCCCATCTCCAGTTCTACCACCCACTTTCGGACCATGGCAATATTTGCCATCCAATAGTAGTTCTACAGGTTTGGTGGTGCTGGGCCCCCTCCCTGTTTATCTCTCTCCAGGAAGACCTTTCTGGTTGGGGGGAGGGGGAGTCCTCCTCACCCAAGCAAAGCTCAGAATCAGCGTGTTCAATTTCCTAAAAAGTGACCTGCGCAAAAATATAGTGAGATTTTGAAACACGAAAGGAACTTTAGCAAGACAGCCATTTCCACTGCCTGAACCCTTCCCGTCAGCGACAATGGCAATACATCCCATCACCTGAAGTCCTCCCTCATTTCTTCCATAAGTCCCATCAAGTTTAACTTGTGCAGCTGAGCCCAGCCTCGCGCTGAGTGTATCCTCAGGTAGTGGAAACCCATCCCTTCTGATTAAAACTACACATCTTTGGTTTGTGGGGATGAGACCTATGCAAACAAGGGATGATAGTGCAAACTCCACACAGACAGTGACCCGGTTGTGGATATTTAATTGATAAAATATTAAAACATGCTGCTGTACAGAGAGACCCGGGTGTGCTAGTGCATGAGTCACAGAAAGTTGGTTTACAGGTGCAACAGGTGATTAAGAAGGCAAATGGAGTTTTGTCCTTCATTGCTAGAGGGATGGAGTTTAAGACTAGGGAGGTTATGCTGCAATTGTATAAGGTGTTAGTGAGGCCACACCTGGAGTATTGTGTACAGTTTTGGTCTCCTTACCTGAGAAAGGACGTACTGGCACTGGAGGGTGTGCAGAGGAGATTCACTAGGTTAATCCCAGACTTGAGGAGGTTTGATTACGAGGAGAGGGTGAGTAAACTGGGACTGTACTCGTTGGAATTTTGAAGGATGCGGGGAGGGATCTTACAGAAATATATAAAATTATGAAGGGAATAGATAGGATAAATGCGGGAAGGTTGTTTCCACTGGCGGGTGAAAGCAGAACCGGGGGCTAGCCTCAAAAGAAGGGGAAGTAGATTTAGGATTGAATTTAGGAGGAACTTTTTCACCTAAAGGGTTGTGAATCTGTGGAATTCCCTGCCCAGTGAAGCAGTTGAGGCTCCTTCATTAAATGTTTTCAAGATAAAGACAGATCGGTTATTTTTGAAGAATAAAGGGATTAAGGGTTATGGTGTTCAGGCGGGAAAGTGGAACTCAGTCCACAAAAGATCAGCCATGATTTAATTGAATGGCGGAGCAGGCTCGAAGGGTCAGATGGCCTACTCCTGCTCCTAGTTCTTATTCTTATAAACACCAGTACAGACAAATTGAGCCATGAGCCAGAGTTTCCACCAATGTAAAATTTGGAAGTGAGAAAAAAGTTACCTTAAGTAGCATGGTAGCATTGTGGATAGCACAATTGCTTCATGGCTCCATGGTCCCAGGTTCGATTCCGACTTGGGTCACTGTCTATGTGGAGTCTGCACATCCTCCCCGTGTGTGCGTGGGAGGATGCCTCCGGGTGCTCAGGTTTCCTCCCACAGTCCAAAGATGTGCAGGTTAGGTGGATCGGCCATGATAAATTGCCCTTAGTGTCCAAAATTGCCCTTAGTGTTGGGTGGGGTTACTGGGTTATGGGGATAGGGTGGAGGGTTGACCTTGGGTAGGGTGCTCTTTCCAAGAGCCGGTGCAGACTTGATGGGCCAAATGGCCTCCTTCTGCACTGTAAATTCTATGATTCTATGATTCTTTATCATGTACTTCTCAGAGGCTTATCATCTAAGCGTAGTCACTATTCATTGTATAGACAAATAATATATCCAATTTCTGGACAGCAAAGTCCAACAACAGCAAATCAAATGAGTGACTAATCTCTTTTGATGGTGCTGCCCAAGGGGAAAGTTGACCAGGATATCCAAAAGCTCCCTTCATTCAGCAGTGACATGGATCTTTTTGTTTCTAACCAACAGTGCAGTGCCTCTTTTCAAAATCTCATTTGAATCATGACATAATTATAATTTTGCATGTGCTCAATGATTCTCTCATGTTGGGTGTTAAAGATCACTCCTGTAAGTGAACCCACGCTCTCTACAAATTGGAGTTTGACTTTATTTCCACAATATCTGACATTATAGAAAGTCCATGTGTTGAATGGAAACCCTGTTACTGTAGTTAGCTTACTGAACATGACACAATCGTCTCATGATTTCCCAGTCTTTTGAAGGATGCGGGGGGGGGGGGGGGGGGGGGGGGGGGGGGGATTCCCAGAGAAGAATAAAACTCTAATAGACAATGACATAAGCTAAAAGCAACAAAACAGGTTTTATTAACAAGAACCAGATAAGCAGTAACCACAGAAAGTGCAGTAAATTACAAATTGTATTTGTGCATCCTCAATTCAGAGGCAACAAATAACCTTTGGATGATTCTTTGAGGAATACTTGACCCAGATCAGAATACAAATTATGTAGTGTTTTGTCAGATCTAGGGATCTTATCTTAATGGCTTCAGAGGAATTCTTGAATTGGAGCAAGACTGTCCAAGATATACTTTCCATCCCATTCCATTCTTTCAAAGGATATGGGCGTCGCTCGCCAGGCCAGTATTTGTTGTCTACCCTTAATTGTCCTTGAGAAAGTGGCAGTGAGCTGCCTTTGTGAACTGTTCTGGTCCTTGTGGTGTCGATACATCCACAGCCCTATTAGGGAGGGAGGGAGAGAATTTTGACAATGAAGCAACAGTGCTATAGTACAAAGTCAGGATGTTGTGTAACCTGATGAGGAACTTGAATGTGGTGGTGTTCCCATGCACCTGCTGCCCTTGTTCCTCAAAGTGATAGTGTTTGTGATTTGGAAAATGCTGTGGAAGGAGCCTTGGTGACAAACCTCCAAAGAGCTTAAGTTATTTATTCCAAGTACACCTTGCCAGAATGATTTGGGCACTTGGAAGGGCCATATCAGACACAGAATTGAACACAATGGAGGAATAGACTTTTGTTGAAGTAATGTTATTTAAAAACCCTGGTTTAAGATATAGGCAGTATGTCTGCTAAAGGTGTGATGAAGAGGCCATAAAAGTGAGACGATCATTGGTTTTAACCATTTACTTGTTTACAAACAGATGGATAATGGAACATTGTTTTGATTTTGGAGGTTCCCTGGAGGGTAGATACTTTATGAGGGATGGTGCTGACCCTAGGATAACCAGGTCATAGAACATCTTAGTGTGAGGAAATTGAAGAATGCCTTATAATGCAATTAATGGTGCAGCCAGGTCTCTCTGTCATTTTGCAGTTTGCCATAGGATTTTAGTCTGACGGGTACTTACGGTGGCGCTCTGTGGGGGGAAGACGTGCACGGGGCAGCTCCCGCTAAAGAACGGAACTATTGGCAGGGTTTTTTCTTGTCTAGTCCCGGGGCTATTCTTTTTCTCTTTAAAAAAAGAGAGAACCCACACATTAAAGCAGTGCTCCCCCGAAGGTACGAGCAGGAAGAAAGAAGCCGTAAGGGATCAGTCCAAGGGTAAGCTGAGGCCCGGGGGAGGGGGGGGGGGGGGGGGGGGGGGAGTGCGCGAGAGGAGCCAGAGAAAATAAAAAAAAGACAAATTGCGGAAGGGGCCGGAGACTCAGAAGCGGCTGAGGAACCAGAGTTCCAAAAGTGCAGGAAAAGCCAGAGTTTTAAAAACGGCTGAGACTTAAAAAGTGCGGGAGGAGTCGGAGATTCAAAAACTGTTGAGGGCCCTGCCGGTGCGACCACGAGGCGAGCGGCCGTACAAAGGAGGACTCCCGGCCCGACCCCCCTGACCCGGAGAAAAGAATATTTGGGTCTTTTCTTTGAGGGGAAAAAAAAAGAAAAACTATTTTAAAAAAATGTTTTAAATATTTTTTTAAAAGAAAGGATTTTTTAAAGGAGAGGAAAGGGACGAAAAAAAAGGAAAGGGGGGAACCAAAGTAGAGGCAGACAGGACACCAGGGGCAGAAGGGGCCAGGGGTGAACCCAGTCAGACGAACCAACTGACCCTCAAGGCGACAGAGCGGAAGTTTCGCCACAACAAAAGAACAGGACAAACAGGAGCAATTCCCCCCTGTGCCGGGGGGAACTGGAAGGCGTCCTTTGTCGAGGCGTTGAGGGAACACCAACAAGAATCAAGGCGGAGGTTAGAGCAGACATAGAGGCCGCGGTGAAGGCATAAGTGGCCAAGGCCCTGACGGAGATGCAGCTCGGCCTGGGCAGAGCAGAGAAGAATCTGGAAGCCCAAGAGGCGACCATTAAGGAGCTGGAAAAGGCTGCGGCCAACAACAGCAACCGGATTACGGCACTGGAGAAGGAGGTGGTGAAGCTGGTCACATCACAGGGAAGCCTGAAGGGCAGGGTGGACAATCAGGAGAACCGCTCGAGAAGGCAAAATGTAAGGATTGTGGGCCTACCGGAGGGGATCGAGGGAAGAGACCCCATGACATACATGGCCAAGATGCTGGGAAACTTAGTGGGGTGGAAAACTTTCCCCAACTCGCCAGAAATGGACAGAGCACACCGGTCTCCGTGCCCGAAGCCCAAGGCCAGGGATCAAATGAGGGCAGTTATAGTTAAACTGCACCAATACCAAGACAGGGAAGCAATTCTGCGCTGTGCCAGACAAAACAGAAACTGCCAATGGGAAGGGCACATCATTAGGGTTTACGAAGACCATGGGCAGACCTAGCCAGGAGACGGGCCCCATTTAATAAAGCGAAAGCAGCCCTTCACAAGAACGACATACGTTTTTCTATGCTGTACCCAGCGAAACTCTGGGTCACATACCAGGACAAAGAACACTTCTTCACAGCCCCCGCCGAAGCAAACAAGTTTGTCACGGAACACGGGCTGGAAAACCGACAGCAAAGGTAGAAATAAGGGGCCCCTGGCAAGGGGCAACGACATGCCGACGAGGGGAAAGGGGTGAGGGGGCAGGTGTTGCCTCACTCCTCCTTAACCGCCCCCCCCCCCCCCCATGGAGAGCGCATACTGAACAAAAAGCAAACCCCTACCCGAGGGACCGCTTCAGGTGGGAGACCATGGCCAGCACGAGGGAACAAGAGTAGCGGAGAAGGGAGAGCAAGCGAGTGGAGCGCAGGGTAGGATGGGTGAAGAGCGGGCAGAAAACCATAGAGATCGGGTGAGGGAGAAGCGAGACAGTAACTCTCGGGAGGGGGGGTCACCGCGCTAGCAGGAAAGCTAGCGCCAGAGGCATGCGACAAAGCAGGGCCACGGGGCGCCCCCAACAGCTGGGACGGTGCCACGCAGGGGAGGGGGAGGAATGCCACTCGACAGAGGCAGGCGAGCAAACAGGGATTGGAACGGGGGAAAGAGGGACAAAAAAGGGGTATACAGGAGAGGGGGGATAAGGGAGGGGATGGGGGGGGGGAATAAGGGGGGAAGGGAGGGATCGGGGGGGAACACAGTGAAGGAGAGACAAACAAGGCAAGAAAGAGAACAGCAATAAGGCTACAAAGTGCCACAACCAAGGGCTAAGAATAAGGAATCACTGCAAGCAACCAGCCAGTACGGTCTCTGGGCAAAGGGAAAGCCCAGAATTCAGGAGACTACCCAAATGGCGGACACACAGTGGGCAGCCATGATGGGTGCCCCCTGGACAAAGGGAGACCTTGGAGCGCAGGGCCGGATCCACGTGGCGGACGCATAGTTGGCGGCCATGTTTGGTGCCCCCTGGGCAGGGGGAAATCCCGGAGCGCAGGGACCCGACCACATGGGGACAGCAGTGACAGTGGCTATCTTGGACGGACCCCTAACAAAGCGAAACCCCCGGAGTACAGGGGCACGTACAAAAGGTAAGTATGGTTAATCCCACAGGAATGGGGGAATGAAGCCCCCCACCAGGATAGTCACCTGAACTTAAGGGGACTCAACGGCCCAGTGAAAAGATCCAGAGTCCCCATCCACCTGAGAAACATAAAAGCCGACATAGTCTTCCTCCAAGAGACACACCTGAGAGAATAGGACCGACAGCGGGTAAGAAAGGGCTGGGTGGGACAGACTTACCATTCTTGCTACGGGACGAGAGCTAGGGGAGGTAGCAATACTGTTCAGCAAGATGACGATGTTTAGGACAACAAAGACGGTGACGGGCCCAGGGGGACGGTACGTCATAGTCAGCGGGGCCCTGGACAGGGCACCAGCAGTACTGGTTAACGTGTACATGCCCAACTAGGATGACACGAACTTCATCAAGAAGTCCGTGACAGAAATCCCCGACATAGCGACGCACCGACTAATCATGGGGCGGGTGGGCGGGGGGGGGGACTTCAACTGTGTACAGGACCCAATGACTGACAGATCAATCCCCAAAACAGGGAAAACCTCAAACATGGCAAAGGAACTCGGTCGCTTTATGGAATAGATGGGAGCGATGGACCCCTGGAGGTTTATCCACCCAGGGGAAAAGGAGTTCTCCTTCTTTTCCCCAGTACACAATGTATACATCAGAATTGACTTCTTTGTGGTGGGGAAAATGGTGCATCCGGGGCTGGTCAAAGCGGAATGCTCCTCAATTGTGACATCTAACCACGCTCCACATTACATGGACGTGAGGTTGGAGATGGGCAGGGCCCAACGTCCCACGTGGAGGTTGGACACTGCCTTACTAGCTGACAAGGCCTTCAACGAAAAGATATCGCAGGCCATAGCAGAGTACACGAAGAACAAACAAAACGGGGAGGTCTCATCCTCCACGCTCTGGGAAGAGCTAAAGGCCGTAATAAGAGGGGAAATTATCGTTTTCAACCGCAAAGAGACAGTGAGGAAAGGGTGGCAAGGCAGCAGCTGGTCGACTCCATACTGGAGGTAGATCGCAAGTACTCCGAGGCCCCGACCGTAGAGCTCCTGGCGGAGAAGAAAGAGCTACAAAGGAACTTCGACCTGCTCTCCACTAGGAAATCAGTTCACCAACTCTGCCAGGCACGGGGGATCCTATATGAACACAGAGACAAAGCCAGCCGCCTGTTGGCACACCAGCTGAGAAGGCAGGCAGCCACCAGAGAAATTGAACAAATCAATTGGCCCCGCATCTGCGGGAGATGTTCACTGGCTAGGGGCACACTGCCATCTACACTAGCATAGCCCTCAATCTCACTGATACCTAAGAAAGATAAAGACCCAACGGAATGTGGATCATACAGACCCATCCCACTGCTAAACGCAGATGCCAAAATACTGGCCACAATCCTAGCCAAAAGGCTAGGTACCAGAGGTGGTTGCAGAGGACCAGACAGGCTTTGTCAAAGGTAGACAGCTAACCTTGAACATCAGGCGCCTGCTGAATGTGATAATGACCCCATCCGGGGAGAGACCAGAGGTGGTCGTCTCCCTAGACACAGAAAAGGCCTTCGACAGGGTCGAATGGAAGTACCTCGTAGAGTTACTGGAGCGGTTTGGGCTTGGAACAGATTTATCTCCTGGGTAAAGCTCCTATACAACGCTCCCATGGCGAGCGTAAGGACCAACAACAGCAACTCCCGATACTTCCAGCTGCACAGGGGCACCAGACAATGATGCCCACTGTCCCCGCTGCTGTTCGTTCTAGCGATCGAACCATTAGCAATCGCTCTCAGAGCAGCAAAAAGCTGGATGGGGAATTCGAAGAGGAGGCAGAGAGCACAAAGTCTCACTCTATGCAGAATTACCTATTCCTCTATATTTCGGACCCACAAAGCAGCATGAACGGGATCATCACACTCCTGAAAGAGTTTGGTGCCTTCTCGGGCTACAAACTCAACATGAGCAAAAGCGAGATCTTCCCGGTGCACCCACAAGGAGTGGGGGCAGCACTGATGGGACTGCCGTTTAAACAAGCCCAACACAAATTCTGCTACCTGAGGATCCAAATAACACATGACTGGAAAGGGATCGACAAATGGAACCTCCCCAATCTGACAAACAAAGTCAAAACGTACCTGCAAAGATGGAACACACTCCCACTCTCCCTTGCGGGGAGAGTCCAGACGATCAAAATGAACATACTGCCCAAGTACCTCTTCCTACTAGATCTATCACGATGGACTTTTTCAAAGCACTGGACAAACTTAATCATGGCATTCGTATGGGAGGCGGGGGGGGGGGAAGAATGCTAGGATTCCAAAGAAGGTCCTACAAAAAACAAAATCCAGGGGGGGACTAGCCCTCCCAAATGTACAATTCTACCACGGCGGCGACAGCCAAGCGAATAAGGGGATAGATCAAGGAGCCAGAAGCCGAGTGGGTGCGTGCAGAGGAGGCCTCCTGCAAGGAGACCTCCCTCCAGGCCCTTGCCAAGGCGGCACTCCCATCCCCACCCAAAAAACATTCCAGCAGCCCAGTGGTGATAGCCACCCTCCAGTCCTGGAACCAACTACGGCAGCAATTTGGCCTGACCAAAATGTCGAATAAAGTTCCCATATGCAACAACCATAGGTTCACCCCAGCGTTGACTGACGTCATCTTTAAAAGGTGGGGACAGGACGGAGGGACACTGAGAGACAGGGACCTAGACACGGACGGCAGGATCACAACACTGGATGAACTGACAGAGAAATTCCAGCTAGCCAGGGGGAACGAGCTACGGTACCTGCAACTCCCAAACTTCCTACGAAAGGAGACAAGGACGTACCCACAATCGCCACAACAGATATTACTGGAAGAGGTACTGAACGCAAGCGTCCTAGATAAAGTGAACTGTAGCGACATGTATGACCGACTGGTAGAAGGGGCCAACACCGAACTGGACGCAACAAGAAAGAAATGGGAGGAAGACCTGGGGATTAAAATAGGTTGGGGACTCTGGAGCGAAGCACTGCATAGGGTCAACTCCACCTCCACATGCCCAAGGTATTATTGTAGTCGAGGGAGTAAGTTGAAGTGGTTTTC